>NC_046165.1:92311964-93716964 GCF_011064425.1 Rattus rattus | reverse complement strand
CCAGTGTTTCCAATTTTGGTCTCTGTCCCATAACTTAGGAACAAGGATCTGAATGATCTCTGTGTGCTCACACTGAGAGCTGTGGTGCCCACAAAAGACCAGAGTGACAGCCACCTAGAATCTACTAGAAGGTGGCGGGAGAAACCAAACGTAGCATGGGCATCAGGGATGATGTCTGGTTGTAAGAGGGAAGGACCTTGAGTATGGGCCTCCAGTGCACTGAGCTAGGTGATGTAACCTAGATGTGAAAGACGGGACCCTGTTCTGATGAGGCACCTAGGATTACCAACTTCACAGAAGGAAGCTGCTGGTTCCTCAGGGTAGAGTGATCACTCACATAACGGGCTCAGAGTTTCAGCTTTGCAGATGATAATGTTCAGAAACGACTTGCACACCAATGTGAATATGTTCGTTACTACTGAGCTGCACACTGATAAACAATTAAGAAGGTAGACTTTAGATTTTTATTTTGTTGTATTATTTTATATGTAGGTGTTTTGTCAACGTGTATGTTTCTGGACCACGTGCATGCAGTGCCTCTGGAGACCAGAGGACGGCATTGGATCTCACTGGGACTAGAGTTACAGATATGTAACAGCAGCTATGTGGTTGGTGGGAATTGAACCTGGATCCTCTGGAAGAGCAGCCAGTGCTATTAACTGCTAAACCACCTTTCTAGCTCCAAGAAGGTCAAGAACATTTTATTTATTTCTAATTTTTTAATAATTATTTTCGTAATTCTAACATTTGGTAGGCTATGACAAGAAGATCTTGACTTTGAGGCTAACCTGGATGGAGAGACAATGTCAAAACAGGGCCTAGGGATGTAACTCAGCAGTAGAACCCTTGCCTAACATGCAGAGGCCCCCTGGTTTAATCCCCAGCACTGAAAAAACACAAACACACACACACATTTTTCAACAGGGAAAAAAAAACTCTCTGAATCAAAACACGCCCTCGAGCTAACCAGTATTGTCTGTGGGTCTGTTTACTTCCCTGCTTCCCTGCCCCCTTTTTACTGTGACCCCATTGGTTATGGGTTTTCTCTTTCTTCCTGTGGGCATTCAGGCCCTTGAGAGGCCTCTGGCCTTATTGGGTTGGATCCACACAGCCGGCTGTAGAATGAGCAGTGACCCTCTTTCTGTACAGAGTCTGTTTTACTGGGGTTTGCTCTTTGTATATTTCTGTAGTGCTGGGCATTCACCTCAGGGTCTTGTGTCAGCCACTGTACCAGTGAGCCGTAACTCCAGCCCACCTCTGCTCTCAGAGGAGAGTTAAGGGCTGAGCCATTTTAGAATTTTGACATTGCCACATGACATAGGGCAGCTATTGTGTCTCTCACAAGACATCTGGGTCTTGGTCTTCTTACATATAAATTGTTCTTGATTTAATGATTTTTTTTTTAAAAGTACAAAGCCATTTAGGTCAATTTCAAAGATACCATTTTTACCTTTTATGAATTCCATTAACTTGAAGCAGTAGACCCAGGGAGTGGATCTTGCTCTACTAAAAATCACAAAAGTGGACTTTGATTGACGTGTTCCCCAAACTTTAATGCTGACTTTGATGAGGAGATATAGTTGAGAATTTCAATGTGAAGCAGTATTAAAACGGGGCCCAGTGGTTGAGAGCATGAGCTGCTTTTGAAGAGAACTGACTTTGGTTTCCATCTCTCAGGTCACGCAATTACCCATCACTCTGGCTCCAGGGTACACGTACTTAAGGGCATGCGCACTGTCCCCCGACCCCCAGATACCCTCACACAATTAAAAAGTAAAATATAAATCTTAAAACTTTTAATCAGAGGACATTGGAAATACTATTATGCCTGCATTTAGAAAAAAGATTGAATCTGGGGTAGAAGGGAGGTATGTGGGACCTGGGAGGAATGGAAGGAGTGGAGGCCGGGGTTGGGATGTATTGTATGAGAGAAAAAGAAATTAAGAGAAAAACATTCAGAGTTAGGTTTCCGTGACTCTGTTATTACTTCTGATGACAAAGCTGAATGACTACCGAAGTTTTATTTAGACTCTTGGTGTGGGGAAAAGTCAAAGTCATCTTAGATTGTAGTCTATAAATAGGCTGGGATTATAGGCTAGCAGTGTTTGATTGAAAAGGAGGCCACGAGAATCAGCTCACTTTGAAGTTTTCCCTCAACTCATCCTAAAAGTCAGCCCCGAGCCAGACCAGTCATCTCTGTACTGTTCCGTGGAGCTTCCCAGCCGCCCAAAGCTGGGGAATGTTATGAAGCCTCCCTGGCAGGAGCAAGCATTGGGAGGGGTGATCCCCAGATGTCTAAGTGCTCTCTGAAACAAAGTTCCCCCAACCATAAACAGCCAGCACATTGAGACTTACTGGAATCGCTCCTTTAGATTATATAATATTCACTTGATGTTACCAGGGCCGAGTATTAAATTTTAACTTGTCACAGATAAATGATGTTAACAGTTTGCAGATTCACAGAATACAAGGCTGCTTCAGCACACCAGCCATCACCCCACAGCCCAAAACAAACAAAAATAAAGAAGCAAAGGGAAGCAAAACCCCTCACACCTGCACAAGACCCTTCTACATAGGAGTTCAGTCCTTCTTGTGTGTGTGTGTGTGTGTGTGTGTGTGTGTGTGTGTGTGTGTTGTAATATATGTGTATTGTGTGTGTGTATGTGTATTGTGTGTGTATTGTTTATGTATGTGCGTGTGTGTGATGTGTGTGTGTGTGTGTGTGTGTGTGTGTGTGTGTGTGCAGGTGATCTTGACTACATATTTCTTACAGAAAAAACTAAACATTTAGACAGCAGAGATGGCAACTGCAGAATGGAGTACTTAGCTCATGGGCTCAGGCAGATATGACAGAGATTTTCTGTTTTCATTCTTCCAGTGACATGACGACGTGAGCATCTCGTTTTTTAACCGATCCCTTTTTTAAGTCGGCAGCTGAAATGCTAGCATGCTAATCTCTCCTGAGTTGCATGGAAACTAATAAAACCACGAAGGTTTCTATTTGTGCCCTGTGAACATAGACAGTAATGAAACCAAAGCAGCCATCTCCAGGGGTGATGCTATTTAAATGCCAGGCAGGGCTTGAAAATGATTTTAATGGTGGAAACAGAATCCAGCTAGTGAGATGTTGCTGCTCATTCTCCCCAGTGTCTGTTTACCTGTATCTTCTCAGACAGAACACGTACATGCACACGCACATGCACGCACATGCACACATGCACATACATACACACAAATATACACACATGCATGTGCCCATGCATGATCAACATATAGAATTTGTATGCAGTATAGATGGAACCTACTTTGCTATAGAAGTACTTTACCATGGCACTATGTCCCTAGACTGAACCAATTCATTTATAGCAAGGACCTCCATTGGCTCATATACTATGTCATTTGCTTTTGAACCCTGCAGTTAATCCTGGAACATTCTTTTGTATCCTTTCCTCTTCATTCTCAGGTATTCATCAGTCTCCAGATTTGTTACTGTTTTTGTTCTGGGAAGTCCTTCTGTGCGAACTGCAGATACTGACTTCTTACAGGAAAGCAATAACAAATTTCTTCTGAGTATCAATGAAGCATAAACAGCATTGGAGGTTTCATACGGTAGTTAGGTTATTTGATCCTCAAAATAATCTTTTAATATAGACATTTAAAATTATTTTATACAGTTTTAAAGGTTAGAGAATAAGCATGAAGAATCAAATCAATTTTCCCATAGTGATGGGAAACTTCGTGTGCTTACTGGTGTTGGTGGGTATGAAGCACTTTATATGCAAATATATGGTATTGAACCATCCATCGTGGTAGGTAGCACTCTCAACTCTTACTTTATGGATTAGGGAATTGAGGTCCAGGCCACACATTAGTGTGTGGTAGATCTGGGTATGAACCTATACAGTATTAATGACCTCTGTACCCCATATCCCAGGGTCTGTTGTATGCTGGATCTCTTATGAGTCTAGAGGAACTAATGATATAGGACTAAAAAGTGTATTGAGAGGCTGGATAGTATTGCTTAGTTGGTAGGGTGCTTGCCTAGAATGCATAAAAGACCTGGGCTCAGTTCCCCAATTGTAGAGGACATGGTAGAGGCAGGGAGCATGAGCAGTTCAAGATCATCCTTGGCTACAAATCACGTTCAAGGCCAACCTAAGATACATAAGACTGTGTATTAATGTTTAAACACACACACACACACACACACACACACTCATACACTCATACACGTACCCCACCACTACCAAACAACAAGGAGTATCTTAAGACTCAAATGCCCTTTCTTCATGAGGTGGGAGGCCCTTGGACAAGTGCAGAGACTTCCATGATACCAGGATTAAAATTGATCTGAAGTGTTGGTCAGATCTCTTAAATTTATGAGAAAAATTTGTCAGAAAATGGGGTGTTCCTCCTTTCCTTAGCCCTCAATAAGTAGATATGCTGTATCTAGTTGTGCAGGCTTACCTCTAGAGCTGGTGTAAGGTTTATATCATATAACACATAGTTGTGTTTTACAATCTATGGCCCACATGCCAACCCCTGTGTTAGATTATATCAAAGCACAAAATAAATATTTGGGTGGGTTTTGAGCATTATCAGTCTGTCTAATAATGTGTCCTTCAAACGGATTAAGCATAAGATACATAATTCTAATGCTAACATGTTTTTAAAAGATTGAGTTAGAGTTTGGGGAAATGACTCACATATTAAAGTTCTTTCTGTTCAAGCATGAGCACCCGAGTTTGGAAACCCCAGAACATACATGAAAGCTAAATATGGCCTTACTTGTCTGTAACCCCAGTGCCAGGAGGCAGAGATAGGTCCAGACAGTCTAGCTGGAGCTATTAGAGACCCTAGCTCATGAAATAAGGCAGGAAAATGACTAAGGAAAACACTTGGTGGCTGATTTCTGTGGCGCATGTACAGACGAGCACGCCACACACATGTGCATACATGTAAACCATGTATACCATCTGAGATCTGAGAGAGAGAGAGAGAGAGAGAGAGAGAGAGATGGAGAAGCAGAAAAGTTAGATGACACTTACCAGCCAAGTCTTTCTGTTAAGCCACAGAGCTGTAGATCCTGATGTGGAACAATGCCACTACTCTTTCATCTCTGGGTGCTACCCAAGTCTCTCTCAAACTCCCATCTTTCCTTCTATCACATGGGTTCTGGGAATTGAACTCACAGTGTTAGGCTTGGCGGCAGATGCTTTACCTGCTGAGCTACCTCACTAGCTCCCCTCTTTCAGTCTCTGAGGTTATTGGTGATGGAAGGGAAGCCATGTAAGTGAGATGGATAAATCTGAGTTCTCTGGTTTATCGGAATGATGTTGCAGGACAGGGAGGTTCAGGAAACCTTTCAGTGGGTATGGTCCCCTTGCCTTGAAAGGATTACTCTCTGTCCTCTGGACCTCCTTAGCCTGGAAATACATTATTGTACCTCTCTCTTAATTTCTTTCTAAATAGTTGGGTGTCATGACCTTGTGTATTCCAAACCTGGTGGGCAGACTATTTGGAGGTTGGAGATGGATTGGCCAGTTAGCAAATCTTCACAAATAAGACTGTCCTTTACTTAGGGATGTGGAGATCGTGTGAGACCTTTCTTTTCTGTTAATGCCAGTGGACACATTGTATGATTGCAGGGATCCCCCACACATTGTAGTTATGAGCAGTGGCCCCTGGAGCTCTGCAGTGCCCAACCTGTATGTCCGTATGCCTGTCTTGGCAAGCGACTAGCTGGGTCAGTACAATAAACTCACAAAAGAAATAAGGGATGTACTGTACCACTCTCGATACTTATTGCCAAAATGAGAAGGCAGACCACCAAGAGCTCGAGATCCAGAGAAGGGAGAGGAAATGGATTGGTCAAAGAGGGAGGGGCAGATGAGCCCATTGGAACAGTAGGGTTGGGGTCACCCTCCAAGCCCTGCCCCTCAACAGACTGTTTCTGTGCTTTCTGATCACTGTACTCATGCCCTGGCACAGCAGGCTTCCCTGGTTTTAAGCACAAGCTTTGAGAAGGCCTCATGCACACATGGCAAGCCAGGTACGTCCCTGTGGCCCACGGGCTGAGAGATAACAAGACCCTGAGGATTTAGAAGAGGTTCCTCTGCAGCCAGCTCTGTTATTTTCAGCTGCCACCCACAGCCTCTGCTGTCCCAGGTGTTTGTCAGCACAGCATCCTGTGTGTGAAGTGGAAGTAGCTATCAGAGGCCTAGGCCTTTCACATCCAGGACTGCCCCTCCTGACAGGCCCCATGCTGGGTAGTCAGGATGGCCCCAGAAGGTGGCAGGCTGTAGCCAAGCTTCTCTGGGTTGGGTGAGATGGGTAGGTAGAGGCAGAGAAAAGGCCATTTGCCACCTCTTTTCAGCCCTGAGGTGTTGGGCAGCTCTTCATCTAGCAGTGGCTTATCAATATCTCTCTGGAAAGTCTGGCTATTCTTGTTGCCAGGAGACCTGGTGATAGCACAGCAGAGCACGGTTCAGGAAGGTCCAGATGCTGTAGAAGGCAGAGACAGACTTGTACTGCCTTAGGTAGCCCCAGTCTTCCCCTCCAACCTCCTATCTTCTTACCCCTTGCAGATCAGTTCAACTAGTTAGGAGTATACCTCCCAGGGGGCCAATCTTCCTCTATCTTTGGCCAACCTTTCTTTTCCTTCTTGGTCTTCATGGGCATCTGGTGCATCCCTACTCCCATGTGGACAGACTGCTAAGTTTTCTCTTTAGCTCTATGTCTGGCTGGTGGTCCTGAAGGTCACTGATGCCTCAAGGTGTTGGTAGATAATACCATGGCTGTTGATCTTCACAGAGAGACATGGGGGAACCTCAGTTCTCTCAGCTCCTGTTATTTATGGTATGGCCTTGTTGCTTTTGAGTCAGAGTTATCTGTGAAGTGCTGTGAACTAGTGGAATGGGGAAGAAGGAACTTGATGTGACTTCCTGGGCTGAGTAGGGAAGGATGTCTTGGTGTTTCCATTTGTCCCTTGGTACACTCTTGAAGCCACCATGTGTAAGTCCAGGGTCTCAGGAGAGGTCCTGGTGGAAGGGATACTATATGAGCATAAAAGAGACAGGAAAAAGACAGAGGAAGTACAGTGAGTATGGTGGAGGGGGTAGGGAATGAGTATGTGTGGACTAGATGTGTATGGAGACACCGTCTTGGAACTGGATCCTTCAAGTCCCACCTACTCAAACCAGAGACAAACTATTCAGCTGATTGCTCCGTGCATTCTTGCTTTCAGAATAAGACAAAGAACAAAATGAAGTGATTGGTTTTAAGCCACTACATATATATCGGGGTGGTTTGTCTGCAGTAGCTGACTGGAATAGTTAGTAGTTGCTAGGGACTTTTCTTAAGACTGAGCATTTGTTCTCCCACACAATGCTCTTTACGTTGCTCCATGATACTCCCCTGTGGAAAACTGATGGCTGACCATAAGCATAGGCAATATGGCTTCTGGACCACTCTGGTGCTTCTAGGCCAGTGGTCTCTCCAGGGTGTTCCTTGAGTTGCTGCTTGCTTTCTTGTCTTACCCAGTCTGTCACAATTACTGGTTCTTCATGGATTGCATTGTCTGTCTGGTCTGTGATTCGTGCTGTGGTCATGAAAACACTGAACTAGCTGCAAGTATTAGTCAGGCTAGGTCAGCTGCTATAACAAACAGCCCCATCAGTCCAGTGATCTAGGGAACCTCTGCTCTCACCCAAAATGCACAGAGGTAGTCTCATTCTCTACTCGGGCCTCTTACGTTTAGAACATGTGAACCTGGTGGTCTGTTTTGCAGTTAGACACATGTGAGCTTGAAACTCACTCCTATCCTGCATGGGGTGTTGACTAATGTCCACTTCAATCTCCATGTATAAACTGAACTCCGAAAATACCAACCCATGGAGGTTCTGAGGAAATTCAAAAAGCACTTAGCATCTTGTAAGTTCTGAACAAATACCCATTAGGTTTAGGTCTGCAGCTCTCAACCTGTGGGTCATGACCCACTCTGGGGGGTTGCATATCAGATATCCTGCATATCAGATATTTACATCATAATACAGAACAGCAAATTATAGTTATGATGTAGCAACGACAATAATTTTGTGGCTTGGGGTCACCACAGCATAAGGAACTGCATTAAAGGGTCGCAATATTAGGAAGGCTAAGAACCATTGGTTTAGACAGTTCCTCTCCCTCATGGATAGCCAAAATGAGGAAGAGGAAGACTCTGCAGGGAACTTGGCATCTAAAGGCCAGCAGGAAGGTGGGGACTGTTCTCTGCATATTAACAATAGAGTCGGAGCTTAGGGCATTCTGGAAAAGTTTAGACTACAAAACCCCTCCTCCCTTTAGGGCAGGGGCTCTAGCTCAGTTGACAGGATGCTAACATGCATGCAAACCTGGGTTTAATATCCAGCACCCGTAAAGCAGATGTGGCGAAGTATGCCTATAATCTCAGCACTGGGGAAGTGGTAGTGGGATTATCAGAAGTTTGAGGCCAGCCTGGGCTACACGAAACTCTGTCTCAAAGACTTCACTTTAAAGGACTTTATTTTAGAAAGCCCCAGTTTACTGAATATTGACTCTACTTGATGATTCTGAAGCTCCCTCGTGACTACACATCACCTGTGCTTTGTGTGAATCTTGATTTTTCCTCCTGAATGGTCTGCCACCTTCCATAGTCTCAGACAGATGGAAACAGCTGCAAAGGCTTTAGAGCGCAGAGGTGCTTCTCCCATAGGACAGATCTATGATTCCAGAGTCTGGACACCAGAATAAGAAGGGCCAAGTGGCCCTGTGTGCCTCAGGTGCTGTGTTTCCATGGGGTTCTGAGGAGAAGGGGATAGAGCAGAGGACCATTGGGAGGAAGGACCCAGGCAAGGAAGACTCGGACAGTGTCCTAATTAGGAATCTAACTCTGACTCATAGCTGGGTCAGGCACCTGCTGCAAGGTTTGCATAGCACCTGATATTTGTCCTTAAACTTTGCTTTTTTTGTTGGGGATTATGTGTACTGAGACACACAAAACTTGTTTCTGTACACTGAATTCCCGGAAGACTTTCTTCCCCACCTCCAGTTCCATTTCATGTCAGGCTGGTGTTGCCACTGTCTGAATTAAGCAAATATTTTGCTCATGCTTCTCTTGTCCCATACTTGGGCCAGGTTGGGAAGAGGGTCCAAAGAGTGTTACTCACAGTGCCTTCAGGGGAGCCTGTAGTGGAGTTGAGGATGTGTGAGAGATGGATGGGGTCTTCCTCATCTCTGTGGTGAGATGGAAAGGAAACATAAATACCCATGATTAGTTTTTCCTTCTTTCACCAGGGAGCTGACTGGTCCTTGCCAGCCCTCCTTGAACTCCCTCTTTCTGTAGCTATAGGGGGAAGACCACATGGGAGATGGTAACCACTGTCAGCATGTATCCAGGCACAAGGTAGCACTTAGTTGAGTTTGACTTGAGGCAACCTCATGCCAAGTATTGAGGTAGGTCCTTGAGACTCCAGAGCACTTCCTGTGCTTAGAGATCTGGCTAGATTGTAAGCTCCTAATGGGACCTGATGCGGACTCCACATTCTGGGCTATGGGATGCAGAGCCAGGCAGGATGTGTGTCTTTGTCTCCGTGTTCTCAGCACCGAGCATGTGACCTGACACAAATGGGTACTTAGGAGACTTGAGTGAGTCAGAGAACAGATGCATATTCAGCAACCACTCTCAAACATTCCATGTTAGTTACATTTATCTTTTAGGTGGTGATTCCTTTGCTGTGAAAGCTCCTTGAGCTCTGAGGGCATTGAATTCCTTCTGGAAGCCAGAAGACAGCCCTTTTAGACCACCTTCACCAGACCACAGGCTTTAAGAAGGCAAGACTTCCTCCTGGACTCAGGCATTAGCAGGGGGTGTGAGTGACATGAGGGCGGAACTCCAAAGCTACCTTATCCCCATTTGCTGGTAGCTTTGCAGAATATTCTGGCAGTGTCTTGAGCTTTACTTACCCAGAAGAAAGGCCATTTTTATGTGCTTTTGTGAAGTAAGTGTAGGGTAGCAGTTCCGGCCAGCAAACAGTCTTCAGCTGTATTTGATGAAGGTGCAAATTTGTTTTCTCCTCCACTCTGTTCTTGTGGCAAAGAGACCTCTGTCCAGCTAGCCACCAGCCATTGCTGAAAGAGGCCAAGTTCCTCCTTGCCCTGTACTGAGTTGAACTGCAGCCACTTGGATGGAGGGTGGTGATGCTAGTCTGAACAAAAACATCCTGTTGGAGATGAAGCCATGCTGGGCTTTGTTACCTATTGGGAAGTAAGAATGCAGAGGTGAACTGCAGAATCTGACTGATAATTAGCCCCTCTGTGCATGCCCATGTGCCAGTCTGCAGCCAGGCTGCCTCCTAAGGGGTGTCCCCTTGCCAGCCCATATCAGCCCAAAAGCTTCAACGGTCTTCCTGCTTCACTGCCTGCCCTGTGGGTCTGATTTTTAGACCAGAGGATTGCTTTGTGGCTTGACAAACTTTAATTTAGTTTAATTTAATTTAATTTAGTTCTTTAATGGAGCACTGGGGTACATTGGAGAGAGGTAGAGAGAAAGAGAGAGTCACCAACAGCCTGAAGGTAGATAGAACTAGCCCACTTGTAGGAAGCCATAGTTGGTAGAGCTCCAGCGTTGACCATGTTGCTTCTGATGGGTTAAGGAACACCCTTGAAGGATAGGTGTTCAGTAGCTGAGGTCCATCCCCTGAGGGCATGGCAGCCACCCCAGAGGTAGAGAATGAGCCATGAGATTGAAGTTTTCAGTCTTAGTGTGTAAGCAAGAGCTCCAGGCCATTTGTATTTGTTTGCACAATAAACCATTATTGAATCCTGACTGTATGCTTGTATGCACTGTTGGAATAGAAGGTAAGAAATTTCCAGAAATGAGTCAGCAACAACAACTTTGTCTTCCATGGAGTAAATGGCCCAGAAAAGCTCCTCGCTCTTGGGAGGGGTCCTGGGAGCTATGCTTAAGGCCTTTCTTGGCTGTAAAGAAATTATACCGCTATTTGAAAAAGGAAGCATGGCGAGGATGCTATAGGTCCTTTGACCTTCATTGCTTCAGTGGAGGCCTCCTGCTCATACAGGGTACCTAACCCCAGGCATCAGGTACACAGGCTGGGGAAGGTCACCTATGTGAGTACACAGGCAGTGCTGGTCTTTGGAGGTGAAGAGTCTGGGTTACATTCTGTATTCAGGCAGAAGGACTGGGTGGCCATGTGAGGACTGTGAGGGATAGGGGGCAACGGAGTCGAACGTCTCTCCTAGCTGCTTTCCACAAGGGAAAGGAAGATGAATATTCATGGATCTTAGACTTGTCTTTTGCTTTCCCTAGCTGAAGAATAACTATTTCATGCATTCAATTCCTGCAGTGCAGGGAGGGAGGGGAAAAGAAAACAGAGAAGATGGTAGATTCTGTGAACAGCTGAGTGACGTGGCACCTATGACTTTGAAGAACTGTGTTTCAGTTTCCGGTCATGTTCACTAACTACACATATTACCTTTGGAACTTGTGGGAGCATGGCTTGGTGGCTTGCCTTTGTGTGGTACCTGCTATTTATTGTTGGGAGGGTGTTTTGACCTGGCTTAACATGGGTGTGAGCAGCGGAGCCAAGAGATACCAGGAAGATAGTGGGATTCTCATTTCTTGAACCCTTTACCTTTTGCTGCCATAGTTCTTAAACCAGGATAACACTTGCATTCCTGGTTTGTGGTCTTTTAACATAGCTGGTGTCTTCAAGGACCTACTTCCTTCTGTTCCTCCAACTCACTTTCCTTATGATTGTCCTCATCTGGAGGCTGGCTTGCTGGTGTAGCTCCAGTAGGCACATGTTCAATTCTAGCTTGACTGGAAAGAACGTACTTCTGTCCCTTAAGGACCCCAGTTGGAAAATAGGGCGTATAACTGGGAAAGTACAAGGTAGGAGCAGTTGAATCCCTAATATATGGAGGAGGTTTGGGAATCTATAGTGAAGAACAGTTGGGGATGGGGGTGACTGGCTTCTTTATTTTTACTTTCCTCAGTTGGGTCCTTCTAAGCATCACCTTAGACCTTTACCTTTTTTGGATGTGTGTGTGTGTGTGTGTGTGTGTGTGTGTGTGTGTGTGTGTGTGTGTGTTTGTGTGTGTGACAGAGAGAGACAGAGACAGAGACAGAGAGAGAGAGACAGAGAGACAGAGAGAGGGGGGACAGAGAAAGGTAGGGACAGAAGAGAAGTAGAGAAGTAGAGTATGTTCATCTAAACGGATGTGGTGGCTCTATGGGGCTTTATCTCTTGTCTATGGTTAGTTTTGAAACCTAAGCTCTGATTTCCTCAAATGATTAACTCGGGTTGGAGTGCTGAGAATTTTTTTTTTTTTGATACAGGATTTTTTTCTGCGTAGCCCTGGCTGTTCTGGAACTTGCTCTGTAGACTAGGCTGGCTTCAAACTCAGAGATCCCACATGTGCTGCTGCTGCCCTGAGAGAAAAAATTTCTTTTAAAGGACAATTTGCTTGCTCACATTTATGTTTCTTCTCTTACATATTGGGTGTGTTGGCTAAGTTTTAGGAACTGTAGCCTAACATAAATGAAAATATAGCATCTTGAAAATTTGGTTTTAAAACTTTTAAGTTGACAGAGCTGGGCCTGAGAAGGTTCAGTGGACAAAGCACTTGCAGCACAAACAAGAAAACCAGAGCTTGAATTCCCAGCATCCATGGAAAAGCTTGTGGGTGTAGTGACCCACCTGTTATTCCAGTATTTGGGAGGTGGAGTTAGTGGGAACCTGGGGCAAGCAGGCTAACTAGAGTACCTATGAGGGATCCTGTTTCAGTAGCTAAGGAGACAAGGCCTAACATCAACCTCTGGCTGTTGTTACCCACATGTAAGCAAGCATACACACATACACACACACACACACACACACACACACACACACACACACACACACACACACACACACACACACACCCCAAACACACGACACATGCAAGACAAATGAAGGCAACTGCAAATGTTGTCACATGTAGCATGATTGTCGTGTGCCAAAAATGTCTATTTATTCCAGATAGGACACTGACAATGAGCCAAATGAATGACTCCACCTAAGGCTAGCTCAGCGAACCAATGAGTTTGCTGAGGTACTTATAGGACCACAGGTGAGGACTTACTTTCAGAAGCACACATGCCTCAGAGGCCGCTGCCTCACTGAAAAGCCTATCCCAGCATGGGATGTCACTCAGGAAAGCTGCATCCTTGGGTATCCCTGCAGAACTTGCAAGGTGCCCAGGATTTTGGAAGAGAGGCAGAGAAGGAAACAGTACCTTGAGCCATGAAAGGCAATAGCCATAGCCTCTCAGAGTGTGTTAATGGGCCTTTTTGTTGGTGTAACAAAATATCGAATACACACAACTTAAAAGAGAAAAGATTTATATAGACCGATGGTTTTAAGGGTGTCAGGCCATCATGGTGGAGCCTCATGGCCAGGAAAGCGAAGAGGAATGAGAATAAATGTGAAGAGATCTGTGTTACCCAGCTTACTCCTTCCTCACCCTTTTATTCCCTGGGATTCCCAGCTTGTTAGATGGTGCTGGTTATATCTGGGATGGGTGTTCTCTACTTAGCTAACTCTCTGTAAGCATCCTCATGAACATACCCCCAGGTGCACTTCACTAAGCTTCTGTGTATCACTCAACACAATCGAGTTGATAATCAAGGTTAACCTAGACTGGGAAGTGGGTCTTAGTGGAACCGGTGTCTGGCACACTACTGTGTACAAATGAATGTCCTTGTGAAGGGACAGAGAGAGTGAAGGAATCAGGAAGCCTCACGTGCTGGGGAGCAAGGCTTTGGAAATAGGTCAGAAGAGCAGTCCTTCTGACGGCAGAGGCCAGTTCCGTGGTTTAGCCCACCACGCTTCAGAGTTGCTTCTCTTCACCCTCTCACACCAAGTGAGCCTAGCTGGCTTCTTCAGTGTCTCCCTTGCTTTTCACCCATACTTTCCAACATGGCTCTCATTCCTCACCCCGTGATTTTCCTTTCTGTCAGTTTGCCATTTCCAGCAGATAAACCCGACTAAGTAATAATTTGACAAAGGTCACCTAACAATCGCATTACCCACTTGGCTGGTTAGGTGAGTCTGACCTATGGTCTGAGGCAGAGTGCTTCCTGGGAGTGAATGGAACCCACTGAACCATGGCTCTGAGGGTCTGTGAATATCACTTTTCTCAGGGCTTTGGTCACTGATAGGGTGTAGGCTGGTTAACATAAACCCCAGATAGTTTTCCTGCTCCCAACAAGGAGGGCTCTGTGTTATCCAAGGGGTCCCAGAGGTGGGGCGATACCATGCTTTCTGTCACTTTAACAAATACACAAGATAATCAGTGTATAAAGGAAAGGTTTATCTTGGCTTGTGATCATTAGGTTTCTGTTTGTGGTCAGTTGGCTCTATTGTTTTGAGCCTGTGTTGAATACACTGTGGCAGGAACTTTTGGTTAGCGAAACTCATCCCATCAAATCCAGGAAGTAAACAAGAGTGAGGAGTTTTGTGGGTCCTCTGGTTTGCTTCAAAGATACCCTCTAATGATTAAAAATCTACAATGGGATTCCACCTTTTAAAGACCCTATTCGTTCCTAATAGTATCAGCCTGAGATTCAAGCTTCTTGTATGACCTCTACTATACCATCCTTGCGCGTGAGTTACAGTGGATGCAAACTGTCTTTCTAGGGTATATTGGGTAGCTTTTAAGGGTAGGTAGGGTTGCTTCTGTAGGCTTGGGTCTTTCTCCGGAGGAGGCACTTATACAAAACTACTCTATATCTGTCTCTTAAAGAAATGTGATGAAGGGGTTGGGGATTTAGCTCAGTGGTAGAGCGCTTGCCTAGCAAGCACAAGACCCTGGGTTCAGTCCCCAGCTCTGGAAAAAAAGAAAAAGAAAAAAAAAAAAAGAAGTGTGATGAAATTCTAGTGGACCCATATTTGAAGTCAGCCTGGCCTTTCAACACCCGAGAAGAGACCTAGGGAGAGAGTGCCAGGGTCATTAGTGATCTATACCCAGAATGGAAATACCCTATAGATCATTGCTATGATCCCTGCTGAGGGAAGTGCAGCAGGGTGCTAGCTTATCTGTCCCTGATTGTGGAGGAGGAATATGGGTTTAACCCCAGCTCAGTGGTTTATAGCTGACTCATGCTGCGCAACTTACGTGTGTGTCTTGTTTTGTGTATGTGTGAGTTTATGTGCATGAGTACTTGTAAACTTTGGGTGTTATCCCTCAGGTGCCATCCAACTTGTTTTTGGAGACAGGATCTCTCATTGACTTGGGAATTGTCAATTAACCCAGGCTGGCTGGCTGTGAAGTCTGGGGATCTGGTTGTCTGCAACTTCCCAGCACTAAGATGACAGACACACGCCACTGTGTTCTAGGGATTGAACAGGCCCTCCCGCTTGCAAGGTAAGCACTTTACCAAGTAAGCCATCCTCCAGCCCCTGGAGATCTATGAATCTCAGTTCCCTATAGATCAGTTTGATCATAGAAACATTTGGTTCATGCAGCGGCTGCCATCTGAGAAGGGAGCAAGCAGTTTGGAAACCCTCTCTGAGGGTAAGCTGCTTCCCTTCCCATCACCACCTATGGGCCAGCCCCAGCCATTTGTGGATCCTGGTCTGGAGTAGAGAGAAGGTGTGCAGAAAGTCGGGGAGAAGCTGGGCTTCAGCTAGGGCTGGAGTGTGGGAGGTTGCTCTGGGCTGGCATCCTACTGAGATACTGCTGGAACTATTTCAGTCTCAGAAGGAAGTTTCCCAGGAGATCTGGATGTCCTGTGTTTGGATGCTACTAGGCTGAGGCCAGAGATGTCTCTGTCCTATGGAGTACCCTGATGTCCCATCCTCCAGGTTCTGCCTCAGGAACTTGGAGGCAGGGCACAACTGGGCTTAACATCCTGACCTAGATCCCAGCTGCTTCCTAGTTGTGCGGTTTCTCAGGATCTTAGTTTCCTCATCTGTGAATGGGAATCAGGTCCAACCTGCTGGGACACTTAAAAGGATTAGGTAGGAACGATGAAGGGGACACTTTATAGCCCTTCCTATCAGAAGGCACGGGGCCAGCTCTCTCCTGTTTTCTTCTTGGCCCTCCTGAGAGCTGTCTCCTGTGCCTGGCCAGCACTCAGAAAGAAAACTCCTTCTTGCCGGGTAGCATTGGAAGGCTTCTCAGTCTTGTGTCCCTGGGTTGCAACTGGGCAGGGTCTCTCAGTTGGGGAACAGACCTGTCTCCAGAGTTTACAGGGTAGGGGACAGTGCAGCAGCCAGCCGAGTTATCTGCTGTTTATGACCATTCTGGAGTGCTTGGCCTCAGGGCTGTTTTATGGGGCTCTGTGTTCTTGGAACCACACCCAAGATTTCCCAGTGCCATACAGTGGGCATCTGAGGTGGCAGTGAGGTGATGAGGCAGGGTCTGGTGCCAGGTGAGTGCCAGGTGGCTCAGAGAAAAGCGTTCCTTTCTAGTCGCCCACTTTCCGGAGGGAGAGACTTTGTCAGTTTTTACCGTGCCTCTGGATTATTATTATTTTTTGAAGTGAATGATCCCAGAGTCCAACTCTACTCATTTACACTGCCCAACAAGAAAAGCCTCTTGTGCTACTATAGAGTTTTGCAAGTGATGACCTCCTGTAGGCTAGTGGTCACCAGCCCCAACTTAGAGCTGAAAAACAAACAAACAAAAAGCACCGGTTCAAATCCTGCCCTCACTGCTGTCTAACTCCTTTTGTGTGGGGAACACATATATGTTCAAGTGTGTGTGTGTGTGTGTGTGTGTGTGTGTGTGTGTGTGTGTATTGTTCCTTAGTAACCTTTGTTTTTGAGACAGGGTTTCTCACTGGCCTGGAGTTCACTGAGTAAGCTAGGCTGGCCAGGCAGAGAGCTGCAGAGAACTGCCTGTGTCCATTGCCTTTGCGCTGGGATTTCAAGTGCACAGTACAGTGCTTGGCTAATTAATTAATTAATTAGCTTTAGGGGACTGAATGCAGTCCTCTGTGCTTAGGTGGCAACAACTTTCCCAAAATATCTTCTCAACCCCTTCAACTGTTTTTATTGTTGTTACCCAGAATCCAGGGCGAGTCTATGTCCTGCCACGCAAGAAGTGGCTAGGTGAACCAGAATTGCTGGCTGGCCTTGGATCATAGCTGATTTTCTGGGGAACGTGTTATTAGCAGATCCCTAGCAATACTAGGCAGTGATCATTTGTCCTTTGATCTTCCCATAGTGGTCCCACAAGGTAGGAAACATCATGGGTCTCTGATTATTAGTGAAAGAACTGCAGTTAAGAACCTTGTTCTAAGTCACTCATCTAGAAAGAGACAGAGGCAGGATTTGAATTCAGGCAGCCCAACCCTCAGTCACTGTGTTTGTCACCCAAGTTTGTCCTGGCCCCAGTAGACCACCACTTACTGGTACAACACAAGACTCTGTGTTGGGACAACTAGGGAGTCAGGACCTAAGGAAAGAACTCCACTGTTTTGTTGTGAGGGTGTGGGGTGTCTCTTTCCCTTTTGTCCAGCTCTACACACATGCTTAGGCCCCATTCTACAGGGATGCTATTCTTGTCCCACATTTGGGACCTCTGCCCACATCCATGATGTGAGACCTCAGAGGGAAATCCTTCTAGCCTCAGGACTGTGCACACATTTCCACCAGACCCTTTCCTGGCAGTATTATTAGATGGTGGAGACAGGAAGTCAGGGCAAAAAGAAGAAGGCCCCTAGCAAGTCTAGCTTTACAGGAGCTCCTAAGAACTCTACCATCCCAAATACCACTGCTTGTTGCTTTATTTTTAGCAATATGAGGGCCCCGGAGGGCAACAGTGGGAATACTATTTTTTTTGTTCCATCTTGCTAATGGAACCCCCAGCAGTTTTTATGCCTGATTTACTTCCCTCTGTAGTCGGCCATGCCTGCAGCCCTGCACCGGCTGTACTTTCCCTTCATCAAGGAGGAACAGAGTCGATGATGTCAACCAGCGGGCTTGCAGTCTCTCTCTCTCCTGGCTCTAGCTCTGGTTGCCAAAGCACAGTCAGCTCCTCTCTGGGATGAGTGACCATTCTTTGGGGGTATTCTGGGCTGAGGCAGGTGGATGAAGGGGATTGCTGGCACCACACTGTAGGTCTACTAGGGATGTGGAGGAAATAGGATCTAGTGCAGGGATGACAGTGATGAGATGTGGAGCAGGAGAGCATCTTCTAATCGTCTATCTTCATGTCTTGCTGATTGTAAAGAGCAGTCACTCTATGGAGACAGTAGCCATGTGCTCTGAAGTTCGTGCAGACTGTGTATCCACCATTAACTAATTTTGGACTGTGTTAATGGTCCCCGTTCCTCATGGACAGGTCACTTCCCATCCCCTCTTACCTCCAAATATATCCACCAATCTCCTCTAGTCTACTGCTTGCTGGGTGGTTATCTCATACGAATGGTGTCACTTGTTATATGGCCCCCTTGGTGCTCCAAGTCATGTGACAATAGTGAGCCCTGTCACTGAACACAGGAGTCAGCGGCAGACAATAGAGCTACTAGGACCTGAAAAGCTGGTGACTTCCCCAACCTGGCAGCTGTGCTGGGGTGGGAGGCACAGGTGTGACATTGGGCATTGGTGGTTCCATGTGTCTCACAGGTTGGAGTAGAGTTAGAAAACCCTCCCTTTCCCTCAAGAGGGTAGGAAATGTATAAAGGGTACATCGTTCTCAGAACACTGTGGTGGGGGTAGTTTTAATGCCAAGCCAGGTTGGTATTTGAAGTAGCCTGGATCTTGGAGACCAAGTGATGGAGGCTGCCTTCTTATTGCCTATGTTGCTCCACCCTCAACATTGCTTGGTTCTAATCATTAGCATTGCCTGTGGCACCCGCTTTGGCGCTGGATCAAAATAATTTGCTACCTCTCTGGAATAGTTCATATCCTTGAAGACCATGGCTTTGAGGTCCACATGATTTCTGGTTGAGTCACAGACAAATAAATGTGGGGAGAGGAGACACTATGGTGATGACCTCCAACAATAAATAGACCATTGAGATTAGGCCGTGGTCTCTCAAGTCCCCATGACTCCTCTTTTGCAGCTAGAGTAGAAGCCACTTTATCCAGGGACTGATGGGAATAAGTAGTCAATAGATATTTTGGTGCCCAGATTTTGAAAGGAAAAAAAAAATCCATTCCACGTGTCCCGACCGAAGGTGATATGTGGAGATCAGAGGACAGTTTGCAAAGAATCAATTCTTTCCTCACACCATTAGGATCTCAGGGGCCAAACTCAGATCTTCAGGCTTGGTGGCGAGTACCTTTTTACTGGCTGTGCCATCTTGTCAGTCTGAATTTTTGCCTTTAAAGGACACAGTTAGATGCTCTTCCTTTTTACCCAGAGGGCTCTAGAAGGCATGGAGACAGTATTTGGTGGCTGCTGTTGCTGGATATGAGTTACTGGTCCATGTAGGACCTAGAAGAGAACCTTCAGTAGTGATCTTTCAAGGCATCCCAGTCTCTTAGAGGTGTGAAGCTACACTGGGCTCCTGGCCTCCCATTTCTGAGGTGAAGAAGGGTAGTTGTGAAAGCCTTTTCTGTCAGGCTTCACTGTGTGTGAGCCCAGGGATGAAATCTGGGCTTTGCTTTGCAGATGAGAAAATTGCCTTTGCTCAGTGGGAGGCGCCTTTGACCATGTCAATCTGGGGAGATTCATTAAGCCCCCATTATGTAGCTGCTGCTGTATTAAGCAGATTGACAGGCAGTTTGATTTCCTGTAGCCTGGGAGGCCAAGAGCTAGAGTGGAGTAAGTGTAATGATTGGGATCGGGGTCCTTGATATCACTTGGGCTCTGTCACCTACTGACTTCAGGACCTTGAACAAGGCTGTTTAACTCTGTTTTGTAAGAAGCCAGCGTATCCTAATGTTTTGAGGACTGAAGGAATGTCAGGTTCTTAAGGATTCTAAATCCGTCCTACCTGCCTTGTTTCCCTCCCCCTCCTTTTACTCCTCCTCCAACTCCCCCTTCTCTTTCCCTCTTCCTCGTCCCTTCTCCTCTCTTATTATTATTATTATTTTTTGCTTGGCATCACTGCCACCATTAAACAGCTGAGGAGGCTCCAGGTCATCTTCATCAACTGTAAAGATCTCTTTGTGGCCAGTATCCAGGAGAACATGTCCACCCCTCTAGAGGTAACCAGGGGTCAGAGTAATCCCTTCTGCTCCTAAGAAAATGATGTCATCAGTTGCTTTCCATGGTACAAGTTCAGGCTATGAAGATGGACTAACAGTGACCTACATCTAGACTTGATGTTCCAATCACATGTTGGGAAGCATACAGGGTTTCTGGTGAGAGTTTAGGATGGAAAGAAACAAGGCAAAACAGCGTTGAATAGTGGGAGAGAAAGGGCGCACCTTGGGCAGTGATGTTGCTGGGCTCTGGTGACTAAGGGAGGGGTGACAGTTTGCTCTGGGTCACAGGGATTTCTCAGCATGACACTGAAAGTCAGCATTTGACACGTGGTATCCCATTGCTTTCTAGAGCTCTGCCAACCCAGATGAAGGGAGTCTACCCATGTGCTGATACCCCTAACTGTTGAAAACATGAGGAACTAAATAAGGGTTGCAGTATCAGGAAGGTTGAAAACCACTGTCATAGCGGAAGAGAAAGGTCTGGGATGTTAATATTGCCTTAAGGACATGCCCTCTTCCCCCAGTGATCTACCTTCCTTCTGCTCACCACCCAAGCTCACACAGGCTGGGAACTGAGCCTTTAACACAAGGGCTTTCCGGGGACACCAGGATCCAAACGATAGCACATTCCATTCTAACTAAGAATAAGTAGTGCCCAGTATCACCTCTCTTTCAACATTGAACTGTAGGTCTGAACCATTGCAATTAGATAAGAGACGAGCAGGAGAGGCATACACATTGGAAAGGAAGAGATAAGGGTGTCTTCACTGGCTGCTGACCTGGTCATGTGGCTGGAGGAAAGCCTAGACTCTAAATCTATAAATTATTAGAAGCAATGAAGTTCAGCCAGGTAGCCAAAGGTCAAATGCCAGATGCATGGCTTCCTAAGAGACTGAGGCTTTGTGTAGAGTAGGATCTGGGCATTACCTAATTGGGTGTTTTCCAGGCTGTGCTTCCTGACTTCTGTTGGTACGGACACACATCCACCTACTAGGCAAGTTGGACCATTTAGTGTGTGCGTGTACGTGTGTGCTCAGGACCTGTCTATCCCCCTGCACCCCACAGCTGGAGTTACAGCTGTGTGCTAATGCGTTTTGTTTTTGAGGAACTGTGGGACATCTGAGATGAGGCCCCCATGCTTGTAAAGGCAAACATTTTATCCACTAAGCCATCTCAGAGCCTGTTTAATTCACTTAATTGTTTATTTAGGTTTTGAGATAGCGTCTCACTATATAGCCTTGGCTAGCCTGGACCTTCCTATGTAAACTAGGCCAGCAATGACTTCGTTGATTCGTCTCCAGCCCCAAATACTGGAATCACAGGTGCATGATACAAGTCCTAGAAGAGACAGTTTCAGTTTTACAGAGGAAGGACTTGTGTTCTAGAGTGGTTATGGTGACCTTGTCCAAGGTCAGTTGGTGAAGGTCACCTGTGGCCCTTCCATCTGCTCTCTCTCTCCCTCTCTCTCTCTCTTCCCCTTTCAGACCTGATAGGTTCTTGCAGAGTCTTGTCCAACCCATTCTTTGGGCTCCATTTCCAGGACTAGCCAAGATGATAGGAAGGTGGTCTAGGTGTGTTTCTTGTAGGACTGGCATGTACTCTGTAATTTCTTTTGTGAAGCCAACAGCCAGACTTTTTAAAGTGGGCTGCATTTGATTCTGGGAAAGTCTAAAATGCTGATCTGAGATGCTTGAGGGAAGCAGTTAGACATGGTCTGGGGTCCCCTTTCTTCATTTGTCAGCCCCTGTTTCTCCCCTGCCTCTTCTTCATCTTGTTTATACTTTGCTTTTTCATGCCTCTCCTACAGTCAGTGAAGTTGGTAAGCCATATATTAATAAATTGTAGCCTTATTTCGTCTTTGGTGTCTCCTGGCTGCCATATTACTCCTTTCCTAAGGGGACCCTCTGCTAAAGTCTTCCATTTATTTCTCCAGGCTTGAGATATTTCTGTAGGCTTGCCACTCAGCCTGTGAGAGCTGTTGAATGTCATCTGCTCTGTGCTGGGTGCTAGCAATTCTGTAGGGAGTAAGATGGATAAAAGTCCCTTCCTTTTCAGAGCTGACAGTCTGGAGGGCTTAAACAGCATTCAGCAAAGGGTCTAATGTGCTAGTGAGTGCTGTAGAGAAGAATCAAGGAGGAAAAGACAGTCTTCCTTTTTTTTCACATGTATGTATATATGTATGTATGTGTGAATATATGTATGTATGTAATGTATGTATGTATGTATTTTTTTGGTGTATGTCTGTGTGTGTGTGTGTGTGTGTGTGTGTGTGTGTGTGTGTGTGTGTTTAAGGGGGAGGTCACAAGTTTGTGCTGTGAGTGTGTAGAGGTCAGAGAACAACATTCATTCTACTACCTGGGTTCTAGGATCTTCCTCAGGCTTGAATGCCTTTACCTGCTGAGCCATCTTGCTCCTTCTTGTAATCTGAGTTGGGGATCCAAGGGTAGGAATCATTGAGGTAGGTTCTTATGGAGACTAAAGGACAGGCAGAGGGAAAGCCACACAGATCTGTGGAAAAGGAGACTTGGGGTTAGGAGGGAGGACAATACCTGGACCACTGGAGCAGAATCAAGAAGGCAGAGACAAGGAAGGATGAGAATAAAGCAATTAAGTCTTAGAGGAGAAGGAGTTTGAGGAGGGCAGAGAGGAGAGAGCTTTGTGGGGAACAGTCTGGCAAACTTCTTTTGGCAATTTGTGTTTCTTATTTAATCATCATGGGCTCTCTGTTCCTTCCAACAACCACAGAATCTTCATAAGACAAGTGTACCAGCATGCCCTCGTTCTTCTTTCAGTGGACTCTCAGTGGTGGTTGGTTGTAGGGTGGCCTCTCTTTCCCACCGAGGCAATGCTATGACCTGAACAGCCTGTGCTGGTGCGTGCTGCCTTCCCACCTGGTACCTTCTTCTGGGAGAGGCACTTCTAAGTTGAAAGGTGGGTGTTTCTACTTAATTCTAACAGATGCTAACAAATTCTGTCCCTGAAAGGTTGCTGCTGAGTTGGGGATCGACTTCTGTTTGGGAGTTCAGCTGCCTGGCTTTGCTTCCAGATTGCTAACTAGCCAGTCTGTACTGAGGGACGCTATGAGGGATGGCTCAGAATCCTTCATCTGGGGGAAGGTGTGTGTGGCCTTTCGAAGCATGCTGCTGGGGATGACATGGCTTGTTCATTTTTGGAGCTTGTATTTACTGGTTGTGACATCAGGACAGTGAGGAAGATGGAAACACAGCTGTTGCCATGTTGTCTGCATTACGGCTAATGTTCCATGTGCTTAAAATAAGCACAGCAGTGAGGAAGTGCATGGAGACACATTCACACCTTGTCAGATACTGAATCATATTCCTGGAGTGTCTTCAGGGTAAGGCTGCCTTGCAGCATCCTTACTGGAGGACCTGTGAATGCCAAGTGCCTGCTGACTCCTCCCCCACCCCTGGGTGTTGCAGAACCAGCTCTTGTAAACTCTGAGGTAGACTTTTCGTCTGTTTGTTGTCCTCATGTGGATTGTACCAGTGGGCATTTAGGCTGTTTTCCATCTGTTGCAGTTCAAACAATGATTAATCTTGCACATGAGTTTTTTCTAACATGTGCCAGGATACATGTTGGGTCAGTTTCTAGGAGATGAGTAGCCTGAATTGAAAGTGATTTTCTGGTTATGTGCTGATAGACATGACTAAATTGACCTTCAGAGAGGTGTCCCTATTAGCTGCTGGTACAAGTATCACCTCCCTATACTACATGCAACTTGGGAGGCTGTCCATTATTTTAATGTTCGTGAGTCTGATAAATGAGATGCCTGCTGTGTGTCATTTCATTTTACGTTGATTCTTTATGACCAAGGACAATCACCTTTTCCAATGTCCCAAGCAATATTAGGGGCTGAGTGTATAACTCAGTGGCTGAATGCTTGTTTGAGCATGCATGAAGCTTTGGGTTTCATCCTTAATACTTCCCAAATAACAGCAGCAAAAATTAAAACCTGTTTCTGTTTTCTACTGTGAGCTGCCAAGTCTTTGTACCTCCTTTCCTCCTATTAGATTAACATTCTCTTCGCAGAGTGGCTTGCTGATGTTAGAGGGGTATTCAATAGTGTGATCAGAAATGCTAGCCTGTCTGACAAGAGGTCAGTAGCTAGGAGTGAATGTCTGTGTGTTTCAGAAAATGAGGCCTGGTAAAGTGTAGTTTTGCACTGTGCTTCTTCACATTGTAGATTAATCCTCAGAGAGGGTAAAAGCAGACATAGTAGAGGACTGTTGGCCTCTGGAGTCTATGTACCTGGGTTTGTCTTTTACAGCGTCTCATTCTTTATCCCTTTACCAACTTGAGGAAGTATGAGGAAACTTGGCTGTTTTCTATGAAATCCCTTTTCTTGTTTGACTGAATTCATAGTTTTTCTGTCAACCACATTTGTTGAATTAATGGGCTAGACCAAGTGACACAATGGCTTTAGTGAATGACCCTTAACCTCAGGAACAAACTATGATAAGAGAATGTATGCCACCTTTCTAATACCAATTATTCTCACTATTGTAGATGCTCCTGGTGGGACATTCTCCAAGCATCTAGTGTAGGATCCAGGCTCCTGCTATCTGGGGATCTGTCCTATCTAGGTTCCTGGTGCAGTTAGGGTCCTTATCTGTAGGAAGGAAAAGAGAAAGGTGGCATGTGTGTGTGTGTGTGTGTGTGTGTGTGTGTGCCTTCGCACATGCATGCATGCACTCGTAGCCCCATATCCCCCAGGCCAGGACTTAGCCTCATGATCCACCTGCCAGAGAAGTGGCAAGCACTGTTGTGTCTGGTCATTAGTCTTGGCCAGTATGCCCTATGTGGCACTTAGAAAATTTTTAGTGTCACTTCCAGTGTGGTTCTACTCTGTCCTCACAGTTCCATGAAGAGGTATTATCAGTGCTTTCAATTCCATTTGGAATCCTGGAGACTGATGTCAAGGAGATCCTTATCTTATAGGAAGCTCAACTCTTAACTACCCACACCAGCTTAGTGGCCAAGAGTTCACACTAGCTGGCTTTTTCCAGAATGACAGTCAATGGCCATACACTTTAGGTCTGCTTGGCCAGGCAGGCTCTGTTAATAGCGAGTGAGAGAGAATTAGTCTGCCTCCGGATGGGAAACTGTAGGCTGGCTGGAGCACATTTTCTATCCTAGAGGGAGACAAGGGTGGAAGTAGTCTCGTGTCCTTTACAAAGAGCAGACAAATGACAGAAGGTGACAGAGTTACTACTGGTGGGAAGACTTGGCCAACTTGTCCTATGGTGGGACAGCTAGAAACTTGGCATCTCTGTGGGGAGCTGGCCCCCTCATCCAGAGTTGGCCATTCTTTTTTTTTTTTTCTTGTCATTTGTGTGGAGTACTAGCATTGAAATCAGGGCTTTTCCTTCACACTTTTGTTTCTCTTTATTTTGTTATTTTCGAGACATCTAATGTTGCAGGAGCTCAGTTGTGGTGTCTCATCGGTTCTATTTTGAGCCTCAGGGAGGCAAATGTAGGGTGTTTTCATCTCTGAGGGGACTGTGCTCCCAGGGGTCCATTGGATGGATGGTGTGAGACAGCTTAGGCACTGTTTGGATGACTTCCTTTCAGATGAGGGAACACATTCCTGGGTTTCCCTATGTGAATTAGGTTGGCCAAATCCTGTAGAGACAGAGGGATAGGTACTATCATGAGTGCCATGGGCTATTGCAATGGCAAGATGGCACCAGGCATACCATGACCCATGTTCTGGGCCAACTTGTGGCACTGATAATCAAATGTCTGTCCAACTTAGCTTTCTTTTCTGTACAAGAGAAATGACACATTTCCTGCTGCTCTCACAGGATGCTTATGGTGAGCACGTGAGATAATATGTATAAAAGTGCCATATGAACAGAAATGCAATTCAAGGTATTATTATATTAAGAGTAATGATTGTCATCTGTGATCCTGATGACTCACTTGGCGTTGGAGCCCTTGGAGCTTGTCATGGCCACTGTCACAACTCCACATTTTACCTTTCAGCTACAATTACCATGCACAATTTCATCTGCTATACTCCTCATCATATTATGCAAGAATGGGTCTTGGGGTGAACTAATTGTAGCCTGTTGCTTCATAGATGGGGAACTGCTACCCAGCAGAGGGAGATTGGTCAAGGCCTTTAGACAAGATTTGAGGCTGTCAGTTCTCAGTAGTAGGCTGTTTTGTTTTTAGATTACACTGTCCTGTCTTTTCTAGAAAAGGTCTAGACATTGGAAACTTTTGGGGGGAATATTTATCCTTTGCCATTTGGTGGAATTGAGGTTCTGGAAAAGGGTGCGAGCTATGGCTAGGAGAGAAGCTCAGATGCTGAGAATATTGGGCCATAGAATCTAAAAGAGATGGAAAAAGGAATGTAAGGGGTTTCTGGAAAGAAGAGACCTAGGTTGGTTCCAGGCAAAGAAAGAGAAAATGCTCTGCTCCTGACCTTGTTAGACTCGTGTCTTCTTTACATATTATCTCTGTCTTTTCTAGAGGCTCCATACACATGGGGTACAGCTTAGCTCTGTGGGATTTCATACAAAGAGAACACTGATGGGAACCCAGCATAATACTGTTCAGAATCAAGCAAAACTGGCTAAAACCTTTGGTTTACACCTCTGTAGAAAGATTATCTTGTGTATTGTAATGGTTGCACCTATAAATTAAAAAGCCTATTGCTATGACTTAGGCATAAAATAGAAGGTGGATCATCCAGGAGCACAAAGAATTCTGAAATAGAGCCAAGCACAGGAAGACTTGCCCAGGAAGATGTGAGGAGACATATGCCTGGTACCTGAGCACAGGTAACCAGTCATGTGGCAGAATGTAGACTAAAACAAATGGGTTATCTTAAGTTATGCTTCTAGTCAGAGAAGAGCCTAGATATAGCCTAGGTATTTGTAAATATATTTTGAGTCTGAGTCTTATTTCTGGGAGCATGGGGCTGGGAGGATGAACCAGACTTAACTTTTACACACTTCTCCTGGATCAGGGTCTTGCTCATATGCTAGATGAGACATCCCTCTGCGTAAAGAAACAAGCTCTTTCTCCTTGGTTACTGCTTTCTTCAGTGGAATCATCATCTAGAGTTTCATCCCCCAAAGTTACCAATTTTAGTAGAGACATCTGGTATACCCTTTGGCCAGCATTGCTTAAAGTTCATATCTTATGCAACTGTGGAACCCAACAATACTGGAACCAAGGATTTCACATTGGTGTTAAACTGCTCACTGAAGTCAGAGTTCTGTTGCCTGCAGCTTCATCACAAATGCTTTTCCCAGGATCCACTCTAGGACCCCATGCAACATCTACCTGCCATATCTTCTGAGCCTCTTCCACCCATCTTTTTTTTTTTTATGACTCTGTCATTTGCCAAGAATATTGCTTATCTTGATTCATAGAATGTCCTTGGGTCTGTCTGTTACCTTTTATTCAGTTGGCATAAGTTAATTGGTATACTTTAAATTTACTTTCAATTGGTATACAAAATAATGGTTTTCACCATCATGTTTTTTATACATGTATGCTATTGTGTTTTTGCTGCATCCAATTACTTCTTATAGCTCATATTGTGACTTATAAGAGTATTGGTTAGTTTTTTGATAGAATATTCCTTAATATGAGTTTGTTTTATATCTTTTTTTTTTACTAGTGTTCAAAAACCGAGTTTCATATGACCTTTTCACACATGTCTCTGTGATGTGCTCCTGTCTAGTTGCATAGCTGGCATGTATGGATTTGCTCATGTTTATTGGGTCTTTTGTGAATGGGAATGTCAGCACCTTCAGAGGAAGGATCTTGTCTTACTGGTTTGTTCATGTTCACGAACATCTGTGTGTCTGGCACCCACTGTCAGTCAATATTTGCTGAGTGACTGTGGAGGTAGTGAACTCCTTATGCTGATGGACTCTCTGCTCAAGGAAGAAGAAACAGAGGCTTGTCATTGGCAAAAGGCATATGAACAATGAGGCCTCTCTCTGGAATCTGCTCCCTCTACCCTTACTGTGTGTGGACCCAAGTATTGAATTTCATTACATCCTGTGTGTTGGTGGAGTGTGAGCTCACTATGACCACTCACCCCACACAGTTGAAGTATGGATGTGTACCGGAGAGCCAGACTGGGCCATGAACTTACTTCCTGGGAGCTGGCAACATAGAGACATGCTGAGAAGCACCTGTATCCAGTTGCTAATTCAGACCCGGAACCTCACATGGCCTTCTTGAAAACCCACAGCCTGCTTTTTAATGGCAAGAGAATATCGTTAGGTCATATATTTCTGAGACCCACTGTTCAAATGCATACTTTGTGTGCTGGGAGCTGAGAAATTGCATTTCCAGTGACTTTTCAGAGATGCTAATGCTGTTGGCTCAGTGGTCCTGCCTAATTACAGACATGTACTCTAAATGTTCAGAGGAAAAAGATATGTTAACCATCAATGAGCAGAACCCATGAAGCCTTCCTGGAGGAAAAGGTTAAGCTTCAGTGGTGTCGTAGTTAAGTTTTCATTGCTGTGAAGAGATACCATGACCAAGGCAACTCTTATCAAAGAACATTTAATTGGGTCTAGCTTAAAGTTTCAGAAGTTCAGTCCATTATCATCATGACTGAAAGAATCCAGGCAGACATGGTGCTCTAGAAGGAGCTGAGAGTTCAATATCTTGCTCTAAAGGCAGCCAGAAGAAGACTGTCTTCCCAGGTAGCCAAGAGGAGGCTCTGAAATGCCATACTCTGAATTACAAAAGGAGACCTAGTGCTCAAAACTCTGTCCCCACAGTGACACACTTCCTCCAACAAGGCTGCACCTACTCTAATAAGGTCATACCTCCTAATAGTGCCCCTCCCCATGGATCAAACATTCAAACATGAGTCTACGGGGGGCATTCCTATTCAAACCACCACAAGTGAGGAGGTTATCGACTGTAAACCTCTTTGCAGTGACTTGCTTGCTGTTGTATGACCTCTGCGGTGTCTTTTGCCTTCTCCTTCCCTGGTGGCATCTGCCCTCACTTGAAGCCTTAACCAACCCTTTGTACCATGAGCCACCTGAGCTAGGAGACTATGAGCCCCCAGAAAAGGAGGCTGACTAAGGCTCTGATTAAAATTGACCTTGGCTGAGGTCAGTGAAGTCACTCTGAGTCCTGGATGTATCCTTCATTTTCATGGCCTGCCTTAACGTGTTTATTTGCCCATGCCTGCTCCCTGCCTATTGGCTCTGGTAGAGGCGGTGCTGTTGGACACTGTGACTCTTTCTGTTTTCATATCTGGCACCAGCACAATGGGGCGATGAGGTCTGTGGCCACTCTTGCTTTTCTAAAGGTCAACTTTTGAGAGTTTCACTAGTGTCCTGTATGGAAACAGATGGGTCTATTTCGGGGTACAGAAGATCCATGAAGGGTGGAGAAATTCTTTACAAGGATAAATTCTTAAGTTCTGTCTGGCTTAGCCCATGGCAGTGATCGTGATGCTTACATGTAAGGATGCTTAACTTCCGTATCTGACGGGACGTTTTAATCCCTCTAAGAGATATTCACAATTACTGCTAGAGGGGAAAGCAGCATCTAGAAGGTCTAGAGCTACATTGTGCAGTTGGGAGATTCTGGGCAGGAAGGTGATATATCATCCAAATCTCAGAATGATTGGTGTCCTGCTGAGACTTTCTTCTCCACTGTTTTCTATATTCTATTAACCCCTATATATCCCACTTATAATTGACCTTCATGGAGTTAATATGAATGTCTATCTCACCTAAAGTTAATAACAGCTACTAGTAAGGACTCAAATACTTACTGTAGCATTTTATGTTAATTTAAATCCCCCTGGCTCCTTATTAAAGATATAAGAGCCCAGATTCCAGACTCAGGGAATTAGAATCTCCAAGAGGGGGGACTTCTCTTTAATTTTTTTTAGTTTTTCAAGCATGCTCCTAAAATGCAATTCTGACCAAAGGTAGAGTACTAACTTAGGAGTACTTACAGCATTGTTTTTCTTCTCAATTGTACTAATTTCTTGTGTCTCCAGATAAACCGTAAACATTTTATAGAGGTAAGTCTTCCTTCCTTTTAGAATAGTATATCTGTATGCACATAAGGGCAATGGGGTGATTAAGGTTATATTTGGTTGGCACCTAGAAAGTGTTTGTTGAAGGATACATGTTATGAAGTCTTTGCAAAGTCAGGACTTCTCAACAAGGGCTGGTCCAATGATGATTTACATCTAAACAGGTCCTCACCGCCAGATGCCCAAGAGCCCAGAACCCAGGCATAGAGAGTCCACTTGCTGAGATTTCCAAACCAGCAGACTCTGGCATGCTGGCTCTGATCTCAGTACTTTGATCTATAAGCTTATGAAACAAACTTCTCCCTCTCTCTGCCCCAGGCTGGTTCTAAACATACAAAGCCATAGAAGTACATGCTGCAGAACAGAGTATGTTTGGACTGTTCAGAATGTAGTAGAAGGGTTAGCTTGTATAATGACTTTTGTTTCCTCACTTAAAATTCACAGGGAAGAGTACAAATGTTTCATGTCTACCTCAAGAGTCACACCTCCTGTTTATACAAGCCTGTTCTGCGAGGCCTCAGAGGCTTCCCGCTTGCTGTGGGGTGTTATGGTGCAACCTTGGCATTGAGTCTCTAAGCAAAAGACTGTGTTTGGACCTCATGTAGTGGAGGAGGGCAGCAGTCCAGAAAACACAAGCTCAAATGGTACTTTGTTTGGAAACACCAAGCAAGGTTGTTTAGAACGTGCCTTGCCATCATTTTATTGAGCAGGGGGAAGAGTGAATAATAAAAACAGACGGAATAAAAACAGAGTTAGGAGTCAACAGTGTAGGCTAATTTAAGGAACCCTGTCTCCCTTCTTCAACATTTCAGCCATCCATGGAGAGGAATGTGTCTTCACTTTGGCCAGTTAAATGGCAGGTAAATTTAAGTTTTAATCTGCTGTTTCATCAGCATTGTTGTACATGGGGAGAACACTGCAGACACTGGAACTCACTTCCCTCCTCCCCTGTGATTCCATTCCGTTAATTTTAAGTTTAATTAATCTAACTTATTATATTGACTTTTTTGCTTAATTTTAAAAATGAGATGGACTATTAGCTTTTTAATAAATAACAACAGTCAACAGCTACTAGTAAGGACTCAAACCATCTAATTAATTATTGTATCTCTATTTTGTTCATGAGATGGGACAGAAATCATTACTTATCTGAAGTTGGATTTCTTGACCCTTCTGTGAATGGGATGGTGGGGTGTGGTTCATGCAGGATCCAGGATATATTTCATGTAGAACATCAGAGGAGGCTGTCCAACATGCACAATGACCTATGGCAGCACTGTTTCTAGTCCATGATCCCCAGATCCATGATTGGAAGAAGCTCAGTAGAGGGACCATGTGAACCTGTGAGGAGATTGAAGGCCACACAGTCCCACTGCGATGACTGTGGAGTATAATGGATTTCCATTAGATCTAGATGGGAGAGCATTGTGTGCTGACTTCATCTGGGTGAGCACCGGGCCCCTGTTAGAATGAGAAGCTAGAAAATGTGTGTTGAGAAGCCTGCTGCTTGGTTTCATTGTCATACTACGTGTGCACCTTGAGAATGGCTTCTGACTTTGAAAAACATGAGATTCTTGAAGGCCATTCTGACATACGTGCTATGAGAAGGGAGTTTCAGGGGGGTTTTCGGAGTGTGTCTTTGCAGGAACATCACTGCTTAGTAGTAATCATTCTCTCACTTGGTGCTGAGGAAAGCAAGTGAGCATGAGACCTGGACACTGACTTATATTATGGTGGGGCATGCAATATACCTGCACAGAAGGCTGCAACAAGAGGAATATAGGCCCAAGTTCCTGAATGCCAAAAAACTGCCCAATCTACTTATCCTCAAACACTACAGGAAAACAGTCCTGGGTGAGCTGAATTAGGGAGCCTATAATTCTCCTCAGAGAACAGTTAAGCGCAGCCTTGAAATGTGTGCAGACATAGTTTAAAAACAGTGACGGATGGGGTGATGGAAACAACGTGCTGGGTGCCGTTCAGAGAGCAGGCAAGTCTGGTTAAAGAACATCTTAAAAAGGTAAATAATTGTCTCGTTAATTCCCCGACAATTCTACCTCATGAGTTATGATTATATTCATACCTCCCCAATTCCTCCCAGATCCTCCACCTCCCATCCAATGTCATGTCTTCCCACCTTTAAAAGATAATGAAAACAAAAATAAAAACAAAACCAACCAACCAACCAACCAACCAACCAACCAACCAACCAACCAACCAGTTGAGTTTACTTGGTCTTGGCTGACTACTCTGGGGTGTGGGGCCTGCCTGGAGTGCTGACAAGGAGCCCAGGGCACTGGCCCTGGAGCTAGTCTGCTGGGTTTGGGTCTTGGATTACCTAATCTCTAGTAAGTTACCTTGAATAAGTTTCTTGACTTCTTCATAATCATTTTCCTCCTCTGCAAAACAGATAGGCAATACCTGCCTTATGGAGTTATTAGGATGAATTATAAGTATATGTATGTAAATAAGAGATGAGAAACTGTTCAAGTGATAGCACCACCTATGAGCACCATGTTGGGTCTTAAAATAAAAGTCTCCAAACCAGGAAGTAATCCCAGCCTTAAGATGCCTGAAGACCCTGCCCTCTGAAGGTGCTGGGACAAGCAAGCAGTCCTGTCCTCCCTCAGTCCTCTCAAGGAGTTCCCCTAAGTAGGATGCCCATGAAGACAATTCACAGCGCCCTGCTTCACCAGGGGCACCGGGATCTGGAAGTGAATATCTTAGCACACAGAAGGGGGCTTGGAACCCTGTTTGTTTCCATGGGAGAGCCTCAGTCCACTTAGACTCAGCCAGCCTGCCAGGGGGCTCTAATTCCTCTGCTGTTCATTTTCACTCACACCTACCACCAAACCCAAGTGCCAATGTTTAGGGCAAAGTTGGCTGTGGCAAGTTAAAGTTGTTTCAGGGCCTTCTAACTCTCCTCCTTCACTCTCCAACACCACAGAACTCCAATTTCATGTTGGTTACCTACACCACTCATAGTCTCAGAACTGTCATGGTCACAGGCACCTCATCGCCAAGCTTATGAGCAAGACCTCTCTTGGGACCACCCAAAACTTGGACTTCACATTCTTCCAACACCTCCCTTTGCTTCTGTTCCCTGGGCTTGCAGACTAAGTTTCCCCTGGTCAGCTCCACTCTGACCTCACCTCAGCAGATCCCACAATGAGCAGGTGAGGGTCACCAAAAATGAGGCTAACGACTCATTGTCCCACCCAGTTGTGCAGAAAGATGGATGGGGCACACATGGCCAGTGGAATCCAGGTCCTGGCAGACACACACTGGACAGTCCAGTGTCACATGGAATATTATTTCAGAGGCAGACAGTGGCTCTGAGTCCAGGTTGTAACCCCAGGAGCATTTGTCCCAAGAAAAGATAATTTTAAAACATTATGATAGAATGTTGGCCTTGAGAACCTGGGCTGCTGTCATCTTCTAAGATCTCTAATATAAGTACAGTGGTGACCAGGTCCAGAGCCCAGAAGAGGGAAATTGGTTTGTGAACTTCTTGACTTGGGAAGAAGAGTTTTACAGTTAGCTTTGCCTCCATTCTTTCCCAGAGGGAACTATGGCCTTTTCCTGGGGTAACTGTATATGGGGGTTGGGGGCGGGAATGAAACAATGAGACTTAATGTACTCTAGTGGATACTGGTTCTGAATTAACATTGGTTTCAGGAGACTCCAAGAAGCACTCTAGCCTTCCAGTTGAAGAAGGGACATGTGGATGTCAGATGATCAACAGAGTTTTGGCTAAAGTCTGACTCAACAGTTGTTCTAGTGGATCCCCAGACTCAGTCTGTGGTTATTCCCCCAGTCCCCAAATGTAGAATTGGGGTAGATATGCTTAGAAGCCAGCAGTTGGCAGAATCCCTTGTGTAACCCAAATTGCTTTACTTTGAGTAGAGTCAAATGCCTAGTCTGCAGGAGATCAGAACAGAGTCCAAACAGGGGGCCCTTGATCAAGATTCATTAAGAACTGTGATGGTAGCCAAAAAATACTGAATCAATCATGGGACCTGTATGTTTTTGGGACCTGTATGTATGTTTTTGGGACCTGTATGTATGTTTTTGGGACCTGTATGTTACATGGGTTGTACATGAGTCTCAGGAAAGCCACACTAATGACCCAGCTGGAGGGACAGGTCTAAGCTTTGTCCTGTGCTCTTGGTCGTTTGGCATTTGGGACCTTCCCTTCTTTTGCCAAGCACAGATGCCTCTTCTGGGGGGCAAGGGGCATCTCACCATGCCCAGTTGGTACTGTTCAGAGACATCTGCCTTCCTAGGCCCTGAAAGGGAGCTCAGGATAGGCTGAACCTGCCCTGCATTTACTAATCTGTAAACCTGGAGAAGAACTAGTAGAGAGAAATTCAGCTAACCAATATATATGGCATTTTACACTTTTCACTATTTGTGCTGAAGTTTTTCTTGTGAAAAGTTAATCCAGGTGTATGGAAAGAAGGAAAATGATTTGTACTGATTTACATTGCAGGCATGAAGGACAAGCTAGGCATGCATGCTCATTTTTAATTTGCCATTCATAGGAGGCAGTGATTCATGATTTTGGCAAAAAATGGTTCTGGGATACCTGTTCTCACTCTTCTAGTAGGAGATGAAACCACTGCACAGGGGATATCTTTAGGTTTTATTTGCTAGAATCCTTCCCTTTACTTATATAAACCATTATAAAATCCCCCAGGGAGTGTGGGGTAGGGGATGGGGTGAGGGTGGGGACTGGCAGAGGTAGACTGACTGCCTCTCTCTCTCTCTGGCCCAAGAGCTAAGAATGGTTTATATATCTTGAAATGGTTGGGAAAAGCCAAAAGAAGAAATACTATTTTTTGACACATGAACATGAGAAATTACAATTTCTGTGACTATAAATAAAGATTTATTGGAATACAGCCACACACATTCAATTTTATATCTTTATGGCTGCTTTTTCACCACAGTGGCAGAGTTGGGTAATCAGAAGCTGTCATTATGGAAATGTTTGCTGACACCTCAGCTGTGGGATAACATTGTGGCCCCTTGGCCTGGCTTCTGAGGCCTTCTGTTTCTGGCACTGGCCTCTCTCTTTAGTCCTACCTGGCTTCTCAAACTCTGCAGGTTCTGCAAAGCTGCTGGAAGCTATGAGGTCCCTGGGCTAGCCCGCCTTCTTCTCTATTTTTTTCTTCAACCTCTTTATGCCTTGGCTAACCACCAGTGAGTCATCCCTGAAGAGAGCTCCTCCCCCTTTACCTTCCCTCTCTTTGATTTAGTGGCTCTCAATCTGGGTGAGGAAAAACAAGGAGACCCTTAGAGACTCTGAAGGCTTGATACTTGGTTCAGAGAGAGAAGGTCTGGAGACTGAGATGGCTCACGTAGTCAGCAGTCAGGAACCAGTGCCTGGATTCTGCAGGTGTTCTAGAGATGAGGCTCAGCCCTGGCCTCTGTGCCTAGTTCACATTTCAAGGGGGGAGAGACAGTGTGCACTAGTGTTAGCATCAGGCTAGCACACAAGAAGTGGTGGGGGAGTATTATCTAGATGTCCACAGTGCCCAATGAGGTGATCCCTGAGCCCCATGGGGCTCTGGGTTGGCCAGAACCCTTGGAGAGAGAGGGCAAGGTATGGCTCCTGTCTGTTTCTGCTTTTGTGGAGATGGCTGCAGCCTGGTCCATCTTTAGTGCTGAAGCCCATGGTGCCAGGGACCTGAGCCCTCTAGTCTGTCCTTGCTTGCTGTGGTTGGGCTGCTCATTTCCTCAATCCTTCTCTGGATCCTCTTGATATTTCATCCCCATCCACAGGATTTCCCCTGCAATCCCTATATTTGTTATTTATTTTTAACTTTTAAATTATCTTTAGAAATATTCTTCTTTCACAGTTCCATCTATCTATTTATCTATCTACCTACCTACCTCTACCTACCTACCTACCTACCTACCTATCTATCTATCTACCTACCTACCTACCTATCTACCTATCTACCTATCTACCTACCTACCTACCTACCTACCTACCTACCTACCTACCTACCTACCTACCTACCTATATACCTATCTATCTATCAAAATGTGGCCATTTTCACCTCTCACATCACCCCTTCTCATCTCTTTTACTCTTCCACTGAAATTCTCCCCAACAAGCCTCAGTCTCCTTAGTATCTTTCTTTGTGACCCACTGCATTTACTAACCATTCTGGTTGTTGTCATGATCATGTGTGTGGGTTATTTACTATAGCTCAGGTAACTTAGCAACACTGTTAATGAGAACATTCCTTTCCCTAGCAACTGCTCATCGGCTCTGAGGGAAGGATGGGGGGGGCCCAAATATCTCTCCCTTGTGCATGGTGAGATTTTGACAATCCCAATCTTCTGCAGCTTCTCATAGTTTCAGTGAGTTCTTGAGTCCAACAGCCATGTCACATCCTGAAGACACTTTCCAGAACTACCTAATCCCAGCTCTTATTTCTTTTTCCTGCTCTTCTTCAGTGTTCTCTGCCTCAAGGTGGAGTGTTGATTTAGACGTCTGGTTTAGGGCCCAGAACTCAATAGTCAGTTGGTCTTAGTACTTTGACCAGTTGAACATCTCTGAATTAACAGCTGCTCACTGTGAACAGAACCTGCACTGGTGAAGACTGAGGGTAGCATTGATCTATGGATATGAACATAGGGAGTCAGAGAACTCTGATAACATGTTCACTGAGGAAAACAGCTATGGGCTCTCTCTTAGGACATGCCCAGCCACAGGATTTGACAAGGTTTTATAGCATCAGATATAAACTCTCTCCTAAAGTTGAACAAGCCTTAAGTACAAACAGAAAATTGTTGGTTGCCTCTGTTGGTGACTATTACTGTTGTAACACTGGGCAAAACTTACCAAGTATGTATTTTTGAAGCATGTGAGGTAGGACCAAGCTGTTTAGATAACTTTTCTCCCTTAGCAGTGTATATAATACTTCCTTTATAGCACCATTAAAGTGGTCTAGCAGGGAAAAGGCTTACAGTTTAATTCCAGTTTGGTTTTTTTCTTTGTATAGTTTATTCAGTGGTAGGTCCTTACCATCTCATTCTGGTGGGCAGCTCCACTATTCTGGAGGCTTCTCTAAAGACCATGGCATATCTTTGCTACAGGTGTTCAGCTGAACCATCTCAAACTCCTGACCTCTCTAACCCACTCACTTAATATAGCTCTAGTCCTGAGGGAGGCTTGCTGCTAGCTGACCATGCTGTAGGTAGCTAGGTGTACCCCCACCCCCTTTGCAGTGAGCGTTTACCAAGAGACCCACCTACCAAGGATTTACCACTGGATTGCATGGTTTATGTGTATTATGTAAATATTTAGAATATATAAAATGTTAAGAATAATGAAACTTGTTGTTAACTATCATATGGAGCAGCATAAGGACAGCTCAAGACACACATCCAAGTTATCTTATACCAAAACCTGCTCTTGGGCTCAGTGGATGAAGGCGTTTGCCACTAGGTCTGATGACCTCAGACCGATTTCCAGGGCCCACACTGTGGAATGAGAGAACCAATTTTCCCAAGGCATTTTCCGATCTTCCTTTGAATATGATGGCAACATATTCCATAATGTAGAGTCTAGTTCCTCCTGGTTCCTCCTAGTTCCCCTCAGTCCCGATCAAGGCAGGGCCACGTGGCATGAGAGTGTGGGTTCTTTAAGTCAGAGCTTAGTTTCTGTTCTGTTGCAGTATATGTAGCAGGTCACATCAGGTCTCTAGGTCCTATTCTTCCTGGTGAAGTACCACAGTGCTGAGCATTACAAGAGGTCCTGGTGGAACCGACAGAATCCCACATATAGTGAGTGTACAGCATCGTTCTTGCCTCTCTTTTTGCACAACATGGGCAAGTGCACCATTGAACCTGCAGACTGGGCCAGTACCTCAGGAGGAAGAGGGCTGGGAGTCCCAAGAAACTGAACATAGGAGTCTGTGTCTTTCTCCTTTGCCATCGGTCATTCCGGCTATTCACCTCATTCCCATTGGGGCCCATGGTGAACTCTCTTGCCCTGCTGACTGCTCTCTGTCTCTGTTTTGGGCCCAGCGGGGACTCTGAGCAGCATGGAGTATAAATAGCATGTTAGGCACGTAGGAAGCATGTCCCACTTCTGTTGTGACATAGAAAGAAGGAGAGGGGTGGAGGGCTTTGTTTGCTTTGTGTGGAGGAAGAGAGACTTAGAGATGAACACTTGGGTGGCTTTCCTGAGTGGCAGATATGTTTATTCTCCTGTGCCTCCAAGGAGGCCATGAGCATGCCATCATGGGTACCTGGACAAGACCTACTTAAGATAACAGTCTGTGGGAATCATGTGGACTGGGAGCCAGACACTCCTGTCCAGAGCCTTGCTACTAACAGTCCAGTTAGGTCATTGGTAGGGGTCCCACCCAGAACTTCCAAAACCTTATCAGAATGTTCACCACATTGACAGGCCTGTACATGAAAGATCAAAGTCAGTGCTTCTCCGGTCAGGACACATCTCCCAGTCAGAGGAGACAGGGCAGTCCATGGGCCCTGGGTGCTGATTCTCAATGTTCTAGTTCTTTCCCTAGGTCAGCAGCATTGGCTTTGTTAGAAATAAAACTCTCAAGCCTTACACAGTGCCCAAAGCTGGCCCTCTGGAGTGGGCACAGGACTCACAGTCAAGAGGGAGAGCTCTTGTGCCTAACCCTGCTGCACATTAAGATCACAACAGGGTCAGTGAGGCAAATGACTAGATGGAACTCAAGAGCATCTGGGTGTATAAGGAATACCAGGAGTCTGAGGAGCTTCCCTATGGTTCCAGTATGCATCCGGGACTGAGAATCAATACCATCCTAAGCCTGTTTCCCAGGCTGTCAGTTGGGTTGATGAATTCCTATCTACCTTCCAGTGACATGCTGGTGCCTTGGGAAGCATGATCTTTGATCTCACTGAGACACGAGGAAGGCATGGAGGGACAGGTTTCCTTCTGTACCCAAAGAGACAGCTGTGAATCTTGCTTGAGGGAGACCAGATTAGATACCCACTGTGGCCTCAAGGGTGACACACATTAATGTAGCTTGCTGATCCAGGGATCAAGTATTTTCAAGACCACCATGCTCGAGGTAACTAATAACCCTGCTTGGGGAAGGAAAATATTAGCACCTAGGGATCTCAGCTTGTGTGTGCTTCCTCCTCCTTTTACCCTACCCACTCTTTACCATCCATGGGCACTGCTTGGGCTCACTTTGAGTTGGGCCATTTGCCCCAGACCTCATCCTCCCTTGAATTAGGATGATGGAGGTGTTGAGGGGAATTGGCCCCCCTCACTCTGAGTACTGGGGATGGTGGCAAAGAATGAGGTTTATGAAAATATTTACCCCAAAGTAATCCCTATGCTACTGCCACTGCCCGTTTCCCAGGAGGCTGGGCAACAAACACGGAGTCTGATCATCATTTATTTAGTGGATAAGCCTAGCCTTGCAAAGACCAGGGCAAGTGGGTAAGAAGTGGTGGTATGGTCTCCATCTCAGCTCCTATAGCAGGCAGAGGCTGGGGTCTCCTGAGAGAAGCTATAAAGTATGACAACCAGGAGGCGAGCTGCATACATGACACCCAAGCCATCTGAAACAGCAGATGCAGACAGACTTCATAATCTTATTTTAAGCCAGGCATGGAGCTACATGCCTGTGACTCCAGGACTCAGGAGGCAGAGGCAGATAACTGTGAATCTGAAGCTACACAACAGAGCCCAGGTCAGTCTGGGCTGAATGGGGTGACCTTTTCTGACAACGAAAACAAACCTAAAATCTTTATGAGAAACAAATCTGCCCTTAGAATCCAAAGTGTCCAGCAGCATTCTAAGAATGAACTCTCACAATTTTAGACCACCACTGTGGGAGCCAGGGATCGTGATTTCCTGTGTTCTACATGGACAGTGCGGGCCTGTGGGGGTTCATCTCTACATCTTACTAGTGGGAAAGCGGAGGCCCAGAGATCAGATGCATGGGCATCACAGGGACTAAGTAGCAGGAAAGAAATGACAAGTCAGGTCCCAGCGTCAAGAGCACAGGCTGGGAAACAAAGGGTTTGTTGATATCTCCTTATTCTGGTTTTGGTCCGGGATGACTCCAGGGCTGAGGTCTTAAGCTATAGAATATCCACCAAAAAAAAAAAAAAAATCAACTCATCGGATATTTGTGCTGAAATAATTGGGAGGACATCACTTGGCACAGTAAATCTCAGCGTTTTTAGAGCTTATCTTAATACATCAACATAAAGAAAAGCATCCTGTATACTGAGCACCTCCATATATCTGTATATATATATATATACATGTATATATGTACATGCATGTGCATGTATAAGCATGTACTGTGTAAGTATATACTGTGCTGTAGCTTACACACACACACACACACACACACACTGCTCTCATGGAAATGGCTCATGAAACAGTAGCTAATCCTCACATGATATGCAGCTCGATGTAGCTTTTTAAAGATTACTGGCTTATAAGGGATATACACCAAGAACCAGATGAGGAGTATACCCTGAGTCTAGGACCTGAGCATGACATTTTTCTCTTCCCATGGAGTTGGGGTATGGAAGTTTTTCATGCCTTCCTACCCTACCCTACCTCATCCTATTCCTCCATTTCATTTTGAATCATCATTCCGTCATTCCATCCTATTCCATCGTCTTAAAAACATTGCTTTCAACCCATTTAGTAGACTGCATGATTGTCCACAAGGCCAAGGCCTGCCTTTTGCAAACTTGCTGTATGGTCTGGCTTTCTACAGTTTGTAAAAAAGGAAGCCAACATTTGGACTTACAAGCCATATTTCTTAGTCACAAATCTTGGATAGAATGAAGCTGTCCTGATTATCACCCCTATCCCCATGCACAAGCATACCCTGTCCCCCAGCTCCCACCTACCCGAGATGGCTCAGAGTGTCCCTGGGCCATTTTCTGTCTTTTCTGTGGTTCCCTGTCCACACATGCCCTCTCTCCTGTCATGAATACCTTGTATACTATGGCCCCTGGACCTGGCCATCCTCCCTCTGGTCCAGGATTCTTTCTCCTACTGATCCTATTCATGTTTTCCCCTTCTTAAAACCTGAACAGGGCTTTTGAGACCAAGTACTCCAAGAAGTTTTGTGCTGCAAGACACAAGTGTGAGGTATTTTGAGTGATGATCTCTCTCTCTCTCTCTCTCTCTCTCTCTCTCTCTCTCTCTCTCTCTCTCTCTCTCTCTCTCTCTCTCTCTCTCTCTCTCTCTCTCTCTCTCTCTCTCTCTCTCTCTCTCTCTCTCCTCTGTCTCTCTCTCTCTCTGTCTCTCTCTTTGTCTCTCTCTCTCTCCCATTCCTTCCTTCCTTCCTTCCTTCCTTCCTTCCTTTCTTTTTTGGGTTCATGCCACCCTATTCTCAATTCTAAAATTCCTACAAACTTTGGATGCGAGCATTTTTACTTAGTTCCCTGGTCATTTATGATCTTCATAGGTCAGCTAACTGTTACTGTTTGATCATGGCACAGCCCAAATCTCCAGTTGTCACTCGATTCCTCAAATCAGAAAGAATAAATATTCTCAAACATGTACAGCCTGGGAAGTTTCAGGTGGGGGGACTTTCGTCCACTTGAGTGTGTTACTGATGATCAATGTAGATACTGTGATATAGCAGCAGACAGCAGAACGCACGCACAGGGACCAGGTTTTAGAAAGTTGACTCAGGGCTTTTGTAAGTACAGTTTGAGTGACAGGTATGAAGCTCTTTGGAAAGTCATGATTGTTACCCGCCTAAGTGGGCTGATTCCCTTTAAAAATTCTCAGTTATAAACTCTCATCACGCGGCCAATGCTGACTTTCCCAGAGACCCACTGTGTGCTATAGGAGAAAAGAGTTGCTTTGCCACAGTTGAGGAGTAACTGAAGTACATGGTGGGGGAGAAGGGTGTCTGCAGACTGCAGATGCTCTACCTCTCTGTTTGTTTTTATACATCATGTTTTTTTCCTTTCTTCATATTTCCATACTTCTTAATTGGGTCTGCTGACTACACTCTTGTATGCACATTCTGTCACTACTATTAATCTGTGGGTCCTCAAACTAAATCCCATGCTGGGTCTTTCTTCCCCTGTCACGGCTTTAGATTTTGGAAGTTTCAAAAGCTTCTGTCTGAGAACACAGGGATCCTGAGACTAGAGAAAAGGCCAATTTGCTCCAAGTTAGTCCCAGGAAAAAGGCTCTGATCTAAATGTCTAGAGGAAATCAGATTGAGGGTGTGGCAGGCTTTAAGTCAGGTGTTAGCTCACCCACAGAACCAGACCCCAGCTCTGGCTGGTAGGGAAAGGGGTTGAAAATGAGTTCCTTGGGGGCAGAGACTGTATCCCAGGAAATAGGTGGTCCATTTAAAAAACACGAACCATTATACTAATTTTTGAAAATCCATGGAGGTTCGAAGCAAAACAGAATATCAAGATATGAAAAACATATTAGCACACTGAAGTTATTCCCTTCAGCAAATGGTATATCAGTTTGCCACTTATTTTTACCATAAACATTAAGATAGGACTTCCTATTTTAAATGCCCAAATCTTTCAGAAGTTTTGTGCTTCTGTACTTAAATATGAGGTGTTTTGAGTGAGGAAAAAATATCTATCAGGGTTCATATCACCTTGTTCCAAATTCTGAAATCTCCCCAAACTTTGAATGTGAACGTATCATTTATGACCTTCATGTGGTCAGCTTTCATGGGCATTTCACTGTTTGACTGTGGTGCATTTTACTCTCCTAGAGTCACCTGATGAATGTCTTGAAATAACAAATAATTGAAATTCTAAGACATGCATGACCTATCTAGGAGTAGGTCAAAGCCAATTTTTTTTTTAAGTTAAATGTATCATAGGGATTGGAAAGAAAACAGAGAATTTGGTCCCAAGAAGGCTTGTTCTTCATCTGAGTGTTTCCCTTCCAGGCTGGGCAACCATAGGTTATAATATAATTGGGGGTTCTCAGTCGTTTCAATGGACTCCATATGTTTTGGGGAAGAGTTTGATCAAGGTAATCATTCATTTTCCTTCCCTTTTACATTCCTGATTTTGGAGTCTGAATGACCCCACCTAACTTTCCCCTGGGAAGAACCTTATAATTTTTGTTGTTGTTGATTTGTTTTTCGAGACAGTTTCTCTGCGTAACAGCTCCAACAGTCATAGACTTCACTCTGCAAACCAGGCTTGGCCTCACACTCATGAGATTTCCCTGCTTCTGCTGCCTGAGTGCTGGGATTAAAGGTGGGCACCGCTGAACTGGGCCAAACCCTATTATTCTTTATGTAACTAAATTCACTCCACAGGCCAATGAAGGGAATGTTTTCATGATCGCTAGTAGCACCCCCCTCCCCCACCCCAGGAATTCAAGAGTCACTCATATTTATCTTGAAGCTAGTGGGAGAATCTGGTTACAGGAGGGCAGGCTGTCAGCCAGAGAGCCAGCCTTGGGTGGCCAGGCTTTGGCCACTTTTCCCATTCCGGGGAGGTGATGGATGGCGGAGTTGTGATTTTTAAGAGGGACCTGAATGTGGTTAACATGGTGACAGATACGGATCTTAACTGGGCACAGCTTGCAAATTCCAATTAATCTGATCCCAACCCTTGGGAAATCTGCTCTGCATTGAGCTTGAACTCTGGTCTAGGGCTCAGGGCCCAATCTGTTACAGTGCCCTGCAAGCACTCAGAGCCTGTCCCCTTGGTTAGGTGTTCTGGAGGACAAGTTCTGCCGGGGCTGTCCCCAGTACATTGCCCTAGTCAGGGAGAGGAGGAAGAGAACATAATCCCTTCCTGTGTGTCCTTCTGCCCTCCTCTTTCTTTGCCCTCATTGTTTTCCTCTCTCCCTATTCTCTCTGTAGTGGAAGAACGTAAGACTATTCATTTTCTCGGACCACAACTGAGTCCAGTAAGAGATCAGGCTGTGGGTTTCCTCTGTCCAAGCCTGGGCCCTGGCCAAGACATGGCACATGGTAAAAACTTAAAAGCAACCAAATGCATTGTCTCAGACAATTGGAATACCCTTTGACACTTTCCTGTTGGGAGTCTGAGCTGTGACAATAGAGTTCTACCCAGGAAAGAAAGAACTTACCCTGGGCACTGCCAGCTTCCTCTTACCCCAGGAACAGGGGCCTCTGCCTTCAGGGAACCTTATGTTAAGCAGAGCTTTGGAACTCAGCATGGTTAGGCCTGCATATGACGTCACTGGCTTTCCATGGGACAGCTGCAGTCAGCGTCAGGACACTCCAGGCATGCCAGAGGTAACTGGAAACCCTATTTTCAAATGCTTCCACAGCATTTGTGCATGGTGAGAAGTGCTTCTCTTAGGACACAAAGACTGTCCACAGCAGGGTCCTAGGGAGACCAGGACTCTGCGAGGGTGGGAGGAGGACATTTCCCAGAGGACTAATGTTTTGTTGGTGGGATTCCACTTGAATACGTCTACAGTGAGCCCAAGGGATACATTCCTAGGTGGTCACTGCCAAGGCCTCTTTTTGCAATTTCACTTACAAATATTGTTTTTGTATCAGTCTATGGCCACTGCCTAGTTTTTCTGTGCATTGAGGCAGCAGCAGAAGAGAGTACAGGTGGAGAAATGCAAGGAGGAGGGTTTTCTTCTTCAAATTTTATTCTATGTGTACAAATATTTTGCCTGTGCACATATACACTCAGTACTTATGAAAGCCAGAGAGGCTTTTGGATCCTCTGGAACTGGAGCTACGGGTAATTGTGAGCCAACTTGTGGGTGCTAACAACTGAACCCAGGTCCTCTGGACGAGCATAGAATGTTAGTGCTCTTAACCACTGAGCCATCTCTCCAACCCCTGCAAAGGAAAGCCTTAGCAATCCATAGCCCGTTTGAGGGTCTGCAAAGCCAAAGAGACGTTAGATGCCGGCTTGTTCATGTGTCTTCGAGGTGGAGAACATGGAGATCTAGGAATCCAGGAGAGTGAACGGTGCTGAGAGGCTCACACTGACAAACCATGGGGACAGCCACATGCTAGGAGTTCCTGGGGGCCTTAGGAAAAGTGTCAGCTTTAGTTGAAGGCCCAACTCTCACTCTAGCCTTGGGCTACTAACCACTATTCCCTCAGCAGACACTAGGTATCCTACCATGTCAACGCCTTTGATTCTCATGCCTACTTTTTTGGGTTGGAGCTGTCTCTAACACTGGTGGAAATGAATCACAGGATCTTAATTGCCCAAGGTCACCCAGCTGGTTGGCACAAGGCCTGTTTTGGAACCAAGATGATCTACTGTGGCCTTACCAGGATCTATTTCTGTGTGTGTGTGTGTGTGTGTGTGTGTGTGTGTGTGTGTGTGTGTGTGTGTGTGTGTGTGTGTTACTGTGTGAAACCAGGCAGGGCCTTGCATATACTAGGCCAGCCCTGCACCACTGAGTTAGCTCTCACACTGGTACTAAGGTTTGCTAGGTAACTGTCTGATTTCAGTTGAATTCCCCAGTCTTTCAGCTTCTTGCTCTACTCTCCTTTGCTCACTTGTGCATTAGCATAGTACTTCATAGAGCTGTTGAAAACAGGCACTTGGGGTAAAGAGTTTTACAAGTAGAGACTTTCCCCCTTGTCCCATCCTTTAAACGAAGGGTGGATTGTCAGGGTTGTCTGAAGATGCAACTGCCTAGCCTAGACTCGGGACTGAAAGGTGATGACTTGCAGGAACCTGCACTTGGCATGGGCTGAAAGGACATTCAAGGATCAGTCTAGGGGCAGTCTTGGGGGTGGCCTTTGATGAGTTTTGCTGTGGGGCAGTGGTCCTTCCAAAGCCTGGCTTATGTGCTTCCTTCTCTAGGCTTCCCTGCCTGCTGCTGCTAGAATCCATCTCCACAGAGGGCTGATAATCTGATGATCCTGAACTTCTTCGCTGTCTCCTATGTTTTTAGAAGCCTGAGCTCCCCTGGCCTAAAGTCCTCTGCCCTCTGCCCTTTGCCCTGGGGCTTGCCTCTCCAGACCCTCTTCTTTCATGCTGCTGTGAATCCCCACTCTACTCTGATGCCCACAGCAGGCCCTATAGGTGCTTTCTAAACTCACATGTGTTTTCTGGGGTTCCTCTCCCCCATCTAAGTATCTGGGTTTCTTGTTTTCTCCAGTCTCTCTCTCTCTCTCTCTCTCTCTCTCTCTCTCTCTATATATATATATATATATATATATATATATATATATATATATTGTTTACTTACCACCCATCTGTTGTGATTCATGGGGGATGCTGGGAAAACCAGGATTCGTAAAGGCAGACAGTGTCTTGCCTCGGAGGAGGTCTGGATCTAGAAAAAGGATGTGCCTGAAAGTACTGTGGTCAGTGCCATGAAAGTCACAGCCATGTATAAGGCCTTCCTCTTACAGGAATCCTTTTCTGATTGCTTATTGCTGTGCAAATGCCCTTGCTTCAAGCACCATGGATCTTACGCCCTGCTTTCATTTAGTGCCTTTTTTTTTTTTTTTTTTTTGCCTGATATATGCCACATTCATCCATACTATCTTTTTGGATTTTAGCTGTAAGGGGCAAACTATACCCACACCTCCATCCTGTGGGCTGAATAATCCAAGTGAGTTTATATTGAACTTGGGTTACAAAACTCCTTCAGATCCCTGATTCCTCTTGTTTGTTACCATGGTTTAAATGCATTGTGTATGTGTGTGTGTGTGTGTGTGTGTGTGTGTGTGTGTGTGTGTTTGTGTGTATAGAGGATATAGAGGGGTGGCGATTTGTACATTTGAGTGAATCTGATTGCCAAGTTTAGAAGAAGCCATTGGATCCTCTGGAGTTGGAATTACAGCGGACATGAGCTACCCAGCCTGGGTGCTAGGAACTGAATTCTGGTCTCTGAAAGAGCAACATGGACTCTTAACTGCCCAGACCCCTCTCCAGATCCAATTCCATTATAACTCTGGGCATGTAGGACATGTACAGTGAGCCTGGTTTGTAGAGAGTCAGTGACATATTCACAGGCATACAGTTCTTAAATGGCATGGTCTTGCTGTGAGTTTGCTCAGCAGCTCAGGGGAAGGATGGGTGATGGTGGAAACCCTCCCTAGACCCTAACATATCCTTGAAGGGATGCGTTAGGATAAATGAGTCGAGGGGGCGGGGCCTCCTGGCTACAATGCAGGTAGTTCATAGAAGACCACCTCAAGTGGTCAGCTGGGTCTATTTGGGTCAAGGGTGATTTGCACCCATATTTCTGTTTCGTCCGGTCATTGTAGGCCTCCCCTTCCTCCACAAGTCTAGGACAGCTGATTGGGGTAAGGGTAGAAGGAATTACAGCATTGAGGTGGATCTAGAAGTGGACAGGCTAGAGGGGAAGAGAGCTGTCTGAGACAAAAGCAGTGAGAGGACCCAGCAGCCCTCCTATGGTGTCATTTTGGTGGGGTTTTGGGATGATGGAAGTCAATCAAAGACAAGGATTCTTTGTCATCCATGCAGAAGGAAAAGCTCAGGTCCAAGCATTCTGCCTAACAATGTCAGAGCTCTCAGCTGGTCTTTGAAGTATTTAGTGGGCCTGGGGACAATGTGTACAGACAGTGGAATCCCAGCTCCCTCTCAGTCTGGCTACTGATTTCAGGCTTTGCAATGGAAGCAAAGGAGCCATCCTGTGCACACTAGCTGGTTAGAAGGTTTGCGGCTTTTGAAGCTCAGCTGTTTGAGCTACCAATGTGTTTAAAAAGTCTCACCATGATTTAACAAGAGCAAAGCCTGTTTCTTCAGCCTGGGCATGAATCAAAAATCCTTGATTTTTTTTTTCGGCTTCAGTTTAAAAATAAAAAAGTCACCTTTGGGTTGAGATGGAGAATGGAAAATTTCAGGGCATAAGAGTAATTTTTTTTTCTGTGTCTGTTCTGGGCAAGGGAGAATGAGGAGCTTTCACGGAAGTTGTGTGTAACTTTCTACCATGTGTCTTACCTCTTTACTGCCCTATGGTGTGCCCTCTGTCAAGTTCCTTTTAGTAAGAGATTCCTGCAGGCATGGCGGATTGTTCCGAGTATAGGGAACATGTATGAAATTGGGTATAAGCAACTAATTGGAAGGCAAAGGAGGAAATGATTAAAATTAAGCTGTAGCTTCTACCAAGGTGGCTTTATCACATAAAGTGCATGTTAGCACCCCAAAGGAGCAATGACTCAGGCTCCCAATTAGTTGATGACAAATCTCTAGAGAGATGAAGGGCCTAGGGGACTATATTGACAAGTGGGAGACATTAAAAACGGAGACTCCTTAGGAGTTCTACAGGTATATACCCTGGCTGGAGTGATAGATCGGTATAATGTCCCCTGTACACACACTTGAGGATACAAGATCGATTTTCAGAACCTGTATTAAAAATTAAAAAAAAACCCTGAAAGTGATTGGTGGTGTTTGTAATCTCAGTAGTGGGGCCCGAGGGATGGATACAGACAGATCTCTGGGGCTTGGTGGACAGTTGGAATAGCCTCCTTCCTTCCTTGGTAAACTACAAGGTCAGTGGAGCAGAGGCAGGGGAGTGAGGTAGCCTGAACCTTAAGAACAATGCCTGAGGTTTTCCACAGGCTTTCATGTGCAGGTGTATATAAGTAGACATCCCCTCTCACACATGTACATGCACCCACTTCCGCAAGTATGGACAGGCTCAGACAGTTGGCGTGAGTGTGGCAAGAGCAGGATGACTAGAGTCTTGTTTGTTTCTGGTCCTCTGGTTTCACAGCTCAGTGTTGCCAAGGTGTGAAGAGACAGTTGTTTTGTGTCAGTTTTACTGTTTCTGACAACTGTTCCTGAGGAAATATACATTTGTGCCACAGACCGCCTCCGATGTCAGTTCTAAATTTAGAAGCCACCTCCGACAGGTGCTAAAATCAGTCATACAGAATTCAGGGCGGTGCTCAGAAATACTGAATACCCATGAGGCTATCATAGCCCCTGGTAGAACTTTTGTATCTTAGGCCCCAAGGTTGACAGGGTGTGGCATATTTCCCGAGGGCCAGGCTCCAGACATGTGCGTACAGTGATATGTCTTCATGGAACTAAATCCGCTCAGCTGGAGGAAGCCATGACTAGTATGATGCCATAGCTTCCATTTGAGTACCTCTACTCTGTAATATACCATCTGTGTGTCTGAAGCATCCTTACCCATAGAATGAGAACATTGAATCTTTTAAAGAAATAATTTATTCTTATTTTGTGTACATTGTTGTTTTGCCTGCACGTATGCCTGTGTGAATGTGTTGGATCTCCTGGAACTAGAGCTACAGACAGTTTTATGCTGCTACATGGGTGCTGGGAATTGAACCCGGGTCTTCGGGAAGAACAGCCAGTGCTCTTTACTGAGGAGCCATCTGTCCTGTTGAATCTTACTCACTCTGGGGTCATTTTCTGAATGCGCATGTTATGATTAGTATACAACATTCAGGTTGGGAGGAAGAACTTCAGTTTACTCTTCTGTGGGTTTGCAGTGGTCACAACTGATAGTACATTAAAAAGATTCTTGGTTCCATCAAGGGGACATTGCCCTGGGTTTTGCCCAGATTCTGCCCTGCATGCTCCTGGACCTCCCTGTGATACAGCACAGCAGGAAGCCTGGGCCCAGGGGTCTATTTTCAATGAGCATGTCTGCCTCACATTTTTAATTTTATTAACTACTTCAAAGGTGGTTTTGAGACAGGGTCTTGCTATACATCCCAGGCAGGCCTTGAACTCACAGCAGTGTCAGCTTCTTGAGTGAAGGTCCCCCTTTTTTTAGACTGGATCTCATGTATCTAGGCTGGCTCAGAACTTACTTTGTAGATGAGGATGGGGACTTTTAACTCCTCATCCCTAAGATGTGCACCACCAACCACTACACATTTAATTGTTTAATTGTGTGGACCATCCTGGTGTGTAGGGATAGCCTCATACTGGAGTCTATACAAAAGAATTGGCTTTTTTTGCATCTGATTTTGCACCTGTAAGTGAAGCTTATCATAAGCAGGGTATGAGGATGAGGGGACAGTGTAAGTCTGGGTCCAGGTTTTGGTCTTTGTCACTTATTAGCAGTGTGACTTTAGGCACACCATGAAGCCTTGGTCAATTTAATTTCTTCCTTTGTATGTGGGGGTGGATAACAACATTGTTTGAACTAATGGTGAGACCCCGTAATCTATGTAAAGTAATTATAATACGGGAAGTGCTATTATCATTATGAGAGTTCTCTGTGGGTCGTCAAAAAGAATGTGCCTCTCTGGGCTTTGTTACAGATGGCCTGTGTACATTTCATATGTTACATTGTTACATATGGCTGTTGTATGCTTCAAATCCTCTATGCATCTCTTTTAAGGCATGCAAGGTAAGTGTTGCATAAGTAGTTGTGATATTGTATTATTTGGGGAATAAGGACCTGAAAAAGAAATCTGAATGTGTTTGGCGCAGGCATAATTTTGTTTCAACTATTACCAATCCTCAGTTGGCTGGGTCCCCCGGTGGAGAATTATAGATACCGAAGGCAGCTTGTATACATCAAGTGAGATAACTTCATCCTGCATCCGGCAAGATAATGCATGTAAAACCCCTAGAACAATTCTTGACAATCAGTTCTCAGCGAATGGTAGCACTTCTTATCTAAGTAGCTTCTATTGGAAAAATACAGTCATATTTTTGTATCATTTCATTTCAGTTTGTGTCTCCTCCAGGATCTCTACTAGCTCTGACTAGAAAACACAACACAACACCAGCAGCAAAACAGCCAGGCTTGGCCATATTGTCAGGAGAAAATTTTTCCTCTTCAGATTCTTATCATACAAACGCTCCCTCTTTTTTTTCCAGAGGGCACACGGGGCTCCCTTGGGGATGGGAAGCCTGGCTACAGAACAGAAGGTTTTGAGGTCCTCCACTCCAGTGCTCTTGGGCCTATGACATCAATGCTTTATATAGGACTGTTCAGGTTTGGAGAAGGGCTGCTTGGGAGTAGGCAAGGTCTGGCTGTGGGAATTTAAGGCCTTACACTGGGTACCTTTCCTCGGGGCATCCTGACCAATTGCTCAAGTCTTCTTTGCTGGGGCAGTCTCAGTGGTTCTAGAGACCACTTGAGCACAACTCTTGGGTGCTGAAGAGCCAGCTACTTAGCATCCAGGAAATCTGATGCCTGTGTTCAGAGCCAGGGCCACTTAGAAAAGAAGGCTGCCAGCTGCCTACATCGAAACCACCTTATAGGGTTGGTTCCATGTACTCTTTCCCTGTTGTCTTAGGTTGCCCCAAGAGACCACTGTTGGCCACAAACTCTTGTGACTAACTAGGAGAAATCCACGAACTTCCCAAGTGTTGCCAGACAGCAGGTTGGGCTGGGCTAACTCGGGGCTGATTGTGTTCTAGGGCTGAAATCCCCAAGCAAAATAAGCCATCAGGACTTATCAAGCATGTGGCCAGCTTCTCACTCACCATGTGCTGTATTCTGGATCTTAAGTGCCCTCCAAGCCCTGTGTGTTTCAGGCCCCTGGAGAATTACTATAGAGAGGCGGTTATGGGGTTCTAGTTCTTTCTTTCACATCCCAGTGGGATGCGTTGGTTTGGCTCTTGCTGTGTGTGACCTGCTGGCTTGTCACAGGCTTGCCTGTGGGCTGGAACCTGAAACCAGGAGCTGGAATTCACCTTTCCTGTCGGTAAGGTAGTTATCAGATATTTGTTACAGTCACAGAAAGCTAACTAAGGCACATTAAACGATTTCTGGCCTGATTTAAATACAGGGAGAGTGACGATCAAACACTTTGGGAGTCAACCAGACTCAGTCTTTCTGAGCCTTTCCCTTAACTTTCCAAGGACACCAAGAACACTCATTGTTTCAGTTTTTTTTTTTTTTTTCGGAGCTGGGGACCGAACCCAGGGCCTTGCGCTTGCTAGGCAACCGCTCTACCACTGAGCTAAATCCCCAACCTGCATCGATTCACTGTGAAGGTCAATGAGATAGCTTGACAAAGCTTTGCAAATTATCTCTCTCAAGGCAAAAAAAAAGTATTTTATTGTGATTCATTGAATTGCTGTTATGTAGTAACATGAGTTAGCATTTATACACCCAAATGTCTCTTGCCTGATCTAGCCTTTTTGGGAGCCTAATTTTGGACATTAGGTTACTTACTTAGGGGGCCATACAGCAGAGGGGGGGCCTTCCTAGGCAGTCTGAATTTAACTATCCAAAACATTTTGACGGCACAGGGCTGGGAAATCCAGAATCATCCAGCCCCTCTTCTGGGTATATCCTGGCTGGGTATATGTAGACTTGCATCTTTCATGAGCCAGACACACTTTGGGTATGAGACGCTTGAGTCCTCCAGGTTGGAGAATGCCTCTAATTCGTGAGCCCAACATCACAGGGCTAATTGTGGGCCTTGATTCATAGTGGGCCTGAAAGCTCTAGAGCAACATTAAACTGCCCATTGACAGTGACTGACAGCTTTCAAGATTGAAGTAATGAGTCCAGAGCCCCCACTTGCCTGCATAGCACAGTGGGGGCAATTTCCTTGAGTAGCTCTCTCTACCTTTCAGAAACCTGCCTCTTGTGCTCTCTGTACTCAGTGGGTGTCACATTCATCTCCCGCTCTTTGACCAGAATTAATTACCGGCATTATCTGAGGGAGTTATTTATATTAGTCTCAAACCAATGAGCTACTGCAGCTGGAGGACCATCAAATACAATGTATGCTGATTGCCTCAGCGACTTCCAACCTACTTTGGCAGGGCCTATAGGAAACCACTGAGAGGCACCAGTTTTTTTTTTTTATTTTAATTGTGTTTATGATTGATGTCTGGAGGCTGGGGCTGGGGAAATGCCCAGGAATTCTATTTTTTAGGGAGTTCAGCTTTTATGTGTGAACATGGAGATGGATGGTGGTGGTTGCCTGTAGTTGGATGTGAGGTCCCTGATTGGGAGTCTTCATGACCTGGATGTCCATGTTCATCTTTGTCTTCAGAGGTCAGTGGGTCTGGTTCATATTTCCTTCCATGGTCCAGGTTTCTACCTGATGCAGTGTAATCATTATGTTGAGACAAAGGCGATGTGGATGCCCAGCTTTGTGTCTCTGTCTTCACTATCGTCTCACTATAGAGAGCATGCCAGAGCTATTAGCACTCTGTCACACGAGTTAGAACATTTAATCCTCCCTAACCATGTCCAGAACTATCCGTGCATTCTCGTGTGTGTGTGTGTGTGTGTGTGTGTGTGTGTATGTATGTATGTGTCTGTATGTGTGTGTTTATGTGTATATGTGTGTATATGTGTATGTGTATTTGTATATGTGTGTATGTCTGTATGTGTATATGCGTGTGTATGTCTGTGTCTCTGTGTGTGTGTATATGTATGTATATATATGTGTGTGTGTGTATGTGTCTGTATGTGTGTGTATATGTGTATGTGTGTGTATGTGTATGTGTGTTTGTATATGTGTGTATGTGTATATGTGTATATGTGTGTGTATGTCTGTGTCTCTGTGTGTGTATATGTATGTGTATATATGTGTGTGTGTGTGTGTGTTTCTGTAGGCCAGAGATTGACTATGTTCCACCTTATTTATTTTTTAGTATAATTATTTATAAACATTTATTTTTTAGTATCCAGTTTGTGTGTAAGGAAGAGGGGCATGCCCTGGCAAATCCTGATGAAGGTGCAGGAGCTGGTTCATTCCTTCTACCGAGTGGCTTTGGGGAGGTTGGACTCACCGTGTCAGACTTGGTGGCAGGTGGCTTTCCCCACCTGAACCACCCTTGTTTGGTCCCTCCACCTTGCGTGTTTGAACTTCAGTGCCAAGGTCATTACAGCTGGTCTCATTTCGTACTGATGTTCTCTTCTGGGCAGAGTGGGTGAGGAGGATCAGGAGACCCTCACCTGAGTGTGTAGCCATCCTTCACAACTGTTGTATGTAGTTCTGCTCTGTTTGCACATGGCCTTGGGGTCTCTAAGAGAGGCTGGAAGATATGGGGGGTGTGTAAGTGTAGGAGGAGAGTCATCCATTTACATAGCCATGAAGAAATCATCAGTTCTTCCACTGAGTCTGTTTTAAAGTTAGCCATACTCCTGCCTGCAACCTCTCTTACACTGTGCTATAAGGAAGCCTAATAAACTCATCAGTTCTGCAGAGTACACTATGGTGGAACCTTACATTAGTTTTTTTGTGGAGACTCTGGGAGGAAGGGTAGATGTTTACGTCTCCACAATAGAAGGAATTTTAGCAACAAGCACTTGACCCAAGTGATATCTGAAAACTGTGTGTGGGCTCTGTAGATTTCTACACAGTCTTCTCTGAGGGGAGCTTAGGAGGCCTCTGGGAGCTTGCAGTTGGTATGGGCCCCTCAGAGCTTCAGTGTTGGTTAATTTTCATGTAGTGATTCAAGGTTGTAATAATGTAGTGAGTCTTACCTCACTGATTCAAGAAAACACCCAAGGCTCCAGAATACAACCCGGATTCCTAACTTTCCCAAGCCACAACTTCATCGGCAAACACCACATGGGCACAGGGGTTCTTACCTGAGCCTTTCTACAGTCTTCCTTTCATCTGTTTTATCTCCAAAGTGTTACACCATGATGTTTTTACATTATTTCCATACATCCCTGCCAACCTCAGCAGAGCGTCCTTGTACTCCCTTGTTTCAGATTGAGTCACCTGGAAAGAGGAATCCTTACTTGAGGAATTGCCTCTATCAGACTGGCTTGTCCATCAGACTGGCCGGTAGGCTCGTCTGTGTGCTATTTTCTTGAATAATGATTGCCGAGGGAGGGCCCAGCCCATTGTCAATGGTACCACTTTTGGGAAAAATGGTCCTGAGCAAGCTGTGGAGAGCAAGCCAGGAAGCAGTGTTCTTCTGTGGCCTCTGCTTCAGTTCCTACCTCCAGGTTCCTGCTTGAGTTCCTGCCCTGACTGTTCCCTTCAGTAATGGATTAGGAGGTGGAAGGTTAAGTCAAATACGTTCTTTATCATAGCACTGGAAAGCCAAGTGGGATGGAGCCTGATTGAAGCTATTGGGAACTTGGTTGTTGTTATTGATGCTGCTGTTAACCAAATAAGCAGAACAGCGGTACAACTGTTTTTTAAATCCAGTTCAGTAGCAAGCTTGAAAAAAAATACATAATAGCGGTTTGCCACTTTGGTAAATATTTTCTTTCCTGCTAGAAGGAAGCTTGGTTCTTGAACCTGATTTTAAGGTCACTTCTCCAATACCTGTGTTGCTGGCCCCTCTCATCCCCACCTTGCAGGTTCTTTACCTTTAATACTCCCCTTTTAGGATAGCCAGAAGTGATTTTTTTTTATCTCTTGAGTTTTATTTGGGATCAAATCAAGTCCCAAGACACTCTACAGGGATTTGTGACTTTGTTATGTGGTTACCCTGGCTTGGGAGGACAGGCCCTGCTGACTCCTTCCAGAAGCAGATCAGCTTCTCTGTGTGCCACTATTTCTCTGGCTCCCCTGCCACCAGGCCACTCACTGCTCCGGGGGTGGGGGACACCCTCCTGCAGTCTTGATTGGCTAGGAGGATTCTCTGTTTAATACACTTTCTTATAGCTGTTGCCTGCATGCATGTGGAGGGAAGCCAGAGGTTTGCAAACCAGAGGTGACAAGGCAGTTCTCCCTAGGGAGTGCTTTTCCTTTGAACAGGGCTCGTGATCACGTGACCCTGGAAGCCAGCAATACATTGCCATTTCAGTACAGTCCCTTTGTTCCTCTACACTCCTTGTTTAATGTTTTCTACTTTCCCTAGGACTTTTAGGCACCGCTTTGTCCACAAAGTTGTGATGTCATGGTTTCTTTGTGCGTAGAGTCTCTGAACCAAATAACCTTCTAGGAGCAGGCAGTCTTGGGAAGGTAGGCTCTCCAGCCAGAGACCAGGGGTCCTTGGATTTTTTTTTCCTTTCCAAACTACTCATAGGATTTCTGTGTCACCTTGTTTACCTTCTGGAGATGAGCTATTACATTCTTGTCTGGAACCCTTTGCAGCGAATTGGTGGTTGTTTCTATGCTGTACCTCATGGTATCAGCCAGGCTTTCAGAGGGTGAAAAATAGCAGACTTGTCATGGTTATGGAAAATCTGGCCTGGCTTGGCCCCAAGGAATTTGTTAGGTCTGCTTTGAAGAGCTGGTGTTGCCAGTGGAAGAACTCTGTGGGCTTCTCCTTTCAGCCTCCATTCACGGTCATCTCGGTTGGTGGTTCCCTGTCTCCTACTGGAACAACAACAAAGACATTGATTCCCTCCTTGAACCCTTTCACTTGGAAAGTTTAGAGTGAAATATGAGATCTGTATTATTTAAACTAGATCTACCACAGCTTCTGTACCCCTCTAGGCAGTGGGGGAGGGGATGGTGACTCTTGTGGGAAGGGCCTCTTGTGCTTGGTCACTTTGAGTTTGGCTTCTGGTAGTACAGCTGTTTGCTGGAAATGTCTTGCTGTTGCTGTTGGCCTGTAGGGTTGGGGACACTGGGACTCAGTTCCTGATGGGGAATGACTTAGAAATAGCCCTGGGACAGTCTGCTTTCTTTCTGGATGTGGGATGTCTGGGAGACATGACTGGTGGGCTCTTGGATCAATAGTTCAGGGGCTTCCTCTGAATCAAAGTGTTGCTTGACTCTCTCGAGGTGAGGACTGTGTCCCAACAACTGGAGTCTCAGATTTGGTAACCTGGGGACAGTCTAACAGGATGCTGCTCTGCATCTTGGGCCTGGTATTAGGAAGCACTTCACCCAGGCATGCCACTGCCACCATATTATGGCCCTGTCCTTTGTTCTCCCAGATGCTATTGTTCTAACTGTGACAGGAGAGGATGCTTACCTGGGCTAAAGGGCCATTAGCTCATGAAGCCAACATGGATCATTTAAAATATGAATTGGGACACCTTTTCAAAATTGCAAATCAAAAATAGGCTTTCTAAAGGGTCAAAAGATAAAAATGTTTATAATTTAATGTAATGAAAGATATCTGGAAGATTACCGTGACTTATTTATCACTGCTGTGCCCGTGTGTCTGTAGTATTTGCAATGAAGTCACACAATCACTGCTTCCTGTCTTTCCTTAATGGGAATGACATCATGGGCTGCCCCACGAACCCAGGGCACAGTGCTTCCCTAATTATCTGTGACAAGAGAAAACCCAAAAGCAAGCAGCAAGGCCGGGAAGACAAAGCTCTGTGGTTTTGGAGGGGTACATGCTTGAAACTTGAAAAATAGAGGGGGTTTAAAAATAAAGGAGGGTTAGTGAGCAGGGCGTATGTCTGTAAGGTACTCACCATAGCTGCTACCCAGATGAGGCCAGGTGTGGGCTCCATATTACTGACAGCTAGTGGCCCCCACACTATGTGATGCATATTGTTTCTGTTTCCAGGAGAGGAGACAGACCCAGAAAAGCACACTGAACTCACAGATCTGGGAAATAGAGGAATTCGGGTCCTAACTCAGGAGTGGCCACGTGTCCAGACCTCATGGGTTTCCCACAGCGGCGTGCTGCCTTCTCCAGAAGCAGAAGCCAAACTTGATCCAGGCTCCTGCTGCCCACCTCATACCTCCTCCATCATGTTTTCTGGCCCCTTCACACTGGCACATTCTCCAGGGATGGAGTTTCTTTCTCCTCTCCTGCCAGCTAGGCTCTGGCCTTCTGTACACAGCTCCTTTCTGGGATCGTACGTTTGTCTGGGGGAGGGGACAGTTCTCCACAGTGACTCCCAGCCTCAGCTGCTGACATTTCTTTTCGCTCCATACTTTGACCTTTCAGTTGAGTTAGGCCATGCAGATACCAATAAGCAGATGGCTGTCCGTGAGATGGACCTGATGAAAACCATGACGTCCTCTGTGGGAATGGACTTTCCAAGAGCTGTCCTCAGAGGTGCTGAGCTGAGCTAGGTAGTGCAACTGTGGCCGCTCTTGGGGCTCTACACAGACTACACTGGGGAAGAGGTTATCTCTCATGACTAAGAGCGCCAGGCACACTCTGTCTAGAATCTCCAAACATTAATGTGTTCAAGCAGAAAGATTTAATCAGGGGTGCATCTTGGCCACACACCGGTCTTTAGAGGGGGACAGGGAGGTCAAGGGACAGAGATAGTGACGTCAACTGAAAGAGAATTCCATAAGGTTCAAAGTCTATGGGTCTGGTTTGCTTATGTACTTCTTCCTTTGGGGGGCCCTCAGGTTTCCCATTTATAAAATGGCCCGTAGGAGATTTGGAGGTTTCTAGGACTTCTTGCTGGTGAACTTCAATGTGTTTTTCTACCATGGCTAGGAGAACTCTGGGCTTCTCTTGCTGACACTGGACAAATGCAAATTTGGGCACACATAATTCTGTTAGAGAAGTGGGGGATAAAGATAAAGTGCTCTTCCGTCCATCGCTTATTACAGTCTCCTATGCTGTAAGCAGCATTGGCTTAATGACATGTGCATGTGGTCTCTCTCTCTCTCTCTCTCTCTCTCTCTCTCTCTCTCTCTCTCACACACACACACACACACACACACACACACACTCCCTGTATCTTTGCATCAGCTTATATTCCATTATGCTTCAACCCCCCCTCCCGTCCCCCCAGTAGCTTCCTGTGTTCTTGGAGACAAAACGCAGGGGCAGAGCCTGTGGCATTGCTTAGCTTGTGGGGGCAACATATAAAAATAGCACTCCACACGGAGTTCTCGTTCTGCACGTCTGGAGTTTTATTTCCATCTTTCCTTCCAAGACTCAACAGTTATGCCAGCGCCTTAGCTTAAAAATGCTCCCCCTCCTCTGAGAATGTGCTTAGAGGGAATCCACACAGCTGTGCTTCTGCCTAGAACCAGCCAGCCTCCCCACTCCGCACACTCCCAGCCCTGGAAGGGGGTATGCCTGCATCTGGAATGCTTGTTGAAAATGTTCATGAAGGTACCTCTCAGCTCTTGAGTTCAGTGGGTCTACATGAAGTCACAAAGCTAAAACATGCAGATCAACAGTGGCACAGATGTTCAATCGGGATGCTAAATCCAGAGGGGATTTAGAGAGGGGCAGCATCCCCAGCCTGAGCTCATGTCAGATGGAGCCTTTAGGTGAACTGATGTACGCCATCTTCTCCTAATCTGGTACTTATTTCCCCTCTTTCTCCTTTCTCCTTTGCTCTGTCCTGGCCTGGAGTGAACATTGAAGACATGAACCTCCTCACCAAGCTTAGAAGAGTGGCTGGGATGGGGGTGTTGCTGTAGAGCCCAGGATTGCACACAGCTCTGCATGCCTTGCCTTCTCATCTTCCTCTTCTGAAAGAGAAGCAGTGGACTATAGGAATATGCCAGTTCCTGCATGCGCCAGCATTGACAGTGAGAACACGTTTTCCCATGTGGTTGAATAGTCCCCAAGATTTCACTTTTACACTCCTCCGGTTTGAAGATAGTATTACCTGTCTCGAGCCATGGTAGTCTAAAATGAGGTTCAGGATTTTTCTAACCTGATGCCCTGTGTCGTGTTGCCAGTCTGGCTGGGACATTTCAGTAGGGCATCAATGAAATCCTGGGAAATAACAAAAATGAGTCAAACTGAGGAGAATTAACTCAATTTCTGTCACTGTACCAAAATCTCCGACACAGGGTACTTATGAAGTATAGAGGAGTTCATTTGGGCTCACAGTCCTGTAAGCTCAAAGTCAAGTAGAACCATGGAATTATGTTGCACATGGCAGTGGGAACATATGTCTAAGCTGGCATTCACAGCATGAGTCAAGATGGGGAAAAGCAGCAAGGAGGACCCACAAATCGTCTCCCAGAGCCCCAAATATCTGACAGACTTCCCACTAGGTCACAGCTCTCAAACATCATATTACCCCTCAATTCCTCTACCCTGGGGAACCAAACTTGAGGGGCAACCATTCAAACCATCTCAGTGGGTACCAGCCAGGTCTCTTGTCATCTAGCCATTTGGCTCTCATAGGTCACAGCCTCTCCCAGCATCCTTGTTTTATCCAAATCCAATAGGCTAGGTCAGGCTCACTCTGGGTCCCATGTTCACTTATCTTCTAGGTCCCTGGGCAGCAGGATTTTAAGCAAAGAAGAGGGTGTGAGTCTACCAATGCTAAGGAGTCTGAGGCCTGTCCAGCATGATTGACAAGAGGAGAGCTGCTTTTCTCATCCAGGGAGACCTGCTCCATGCCAATCCTCATCATGATAATGGATGAAGGATTTGACATAACTAGAGTTCCATACTGCCAATCAGTACCGAGATAACCAAAGGATGGGCAACCATTGGCATTCCTTGTATTGAAGGCAGGGGATCATAGTGTTTAGACACATGTGCCTGATAGCCTGGCTGTGCCTGAGTGTCACTGGTACCCCTTTCCCTTTCTAGCTGTGTAATCCTGGAGACCTGGCTTCACTACTGTCACCTTAGTGGCTTCCTTTGCTGAGCATGACACAGGGAGGCATATCACAGTGCTGGTGGCTGTGACATTCAGGTCCAGACATCTATAGCATTTAGAACCATCTCCAGTCTTTTTGCTCCTTGAAGCTACTCTAGCTCTAGTATTTAAAAAAAAACTATCTGGTTCATATGAGATGCTTAGTGATTATGTCTTGATGGATTGAGAGCCAGGGATAAAATATAGCATGTGCTATGACTCCATCTGGATGAATAGAAAACTAGAGCCTAGAATCACAAGGGACAAAAACCGGGATTCTCTCAGTTTAGCTTCAGGGAGGTAGCTACCCCTCTGGGTGTCATAGCTAATTTCATTTGTCAACTGGACGTACAGGAAAAGTGGGAACCTTACATGAGGAGTTGCCTTTACTGGAATTGACCATGGACATGCCTGTAAGCCATTTTCTGAATTGCTAATTGATACAAAAAGGCCTAGCCTACTGTGTGCTATTCGTGGACAGGTGTGGTCTTGGGTTGCATAAGGAAGATAGCTGAGCAAGCCCAGAGGTGCAAAGTAGTACGCAGTGTTCCTTCATGGCCTTTGTTTCAACTCCTACCTCCAGGTTCTTGTCTCGACTTCTTGCCTTAATTCCTGTGGTGATTTGAATGAGGGTCTCATAGCCTCATATATTTGAATGTTTGGTGTCTAGTTGGTAAAAGTGTTTGGGAGGGATTAGGAGGTGTTGGAATTGCTGACTCCTGGGGATAGGCTTGAGGTTTCAAAATCCTAGACCATTCCCAACTACCTCTCCTTCCCACCTTTCATTTGAAGACAAGGACGTATCTCAAAGCTACTGTGCCACTCCTATTTGCCTGCTGCTCTGCTTCCTGCCGTCACAATCATGACACCAACCCTCTGGATTCACATGTGATCCTTGTCAAATGCTTCCTTTGCAGTGCCACCTTGCCATGGTTATGGTGACTCCGCACAGCAATAGAAAAGTAACTAAGACAAGCCCCTATGACATAACCTGTAAGTCAGATAAACCCTTTCCCCTCTAAGTCACGTTTGGCCATTGTTTATCACAGCAGCGGAGAAGCACACTAGGGCAGGGCCTCCCAGTGTGCATGTCAGGATGAGAGTTGCTAGAGCTGGTAGATACTTGTTGTTTGCTGAATGAAGCTCTGCTAAGGGATGGCTTTGGGGAAGCTTTTCTTTGTACCTAAGCTAAGTGAGCATTGAACATGTGACCAGCTACCCTTCTAAAGCAGGCACGACCTGACTTAGGCTTCCAGATGCCGAGTGGACATGGGTGTGGTGAAGCTGTGTCTTAAGAATAGGCATATGCAACCCTTGTCTGAGGTGGAACAATGATCCCTGTGACACTATGCTTGCCACCCGAAGCCCTAGGTACCAGGTACCTGGTCCCTCTTTCAGTTTCTTGTGTAGTCGGAACAAGTCTCAGGAATCACTGTTCATCATCCTTGTCCTGCGATATCAGTATATCCGAAAGATAGTATTTACCTTAAAAGGCCAGAGAAGGGTTGGCAAGGCGACTCAGCAGGTAAAGCACGTGCCATGTCAATGTGAGGACCAGAGGTCAGGTCCCCAGCACCTATAGATGTTGTCTGAACATGGCTGCCTGCTGTTAATTTCAGGGTTTGGAAGGCACAGATAGATGATTCTTTGGAGCAAGCTGGCTGACTAGAATAGCTGTTCTGGTGAGGCCTGGGTCCAAATAAAGAGATCCTGACTCAATGAATAGTCCAAGGAGTGATCTAGGAAGATCCCTGACATCAGCTTTGGTCCACTCTACAACTCTCCCCAATGCCACATACATACATGAATGCACATACACATGCAAAAAAAAAAAAATCCAACCAACCAACAACAACAAAAAACCCTAAAAAAGGTCTCTCACTGAATAGTCCGAACTACTTCTGAAAGTTAACCCAAGAATCAGCAATTTATTTATTTATTTTATTTACTTATTTACTTATTTATATAAAAGCCAGATCATTTTCAGCTGTGGTGGGCCACGCTTCTGCAGCTTCTCAACAATGTCTTTGAAGCATGATATTGGCTGTAGACAGAACAGAATAGATGAATACAGTTGATCCAATGAAACTTCATTTCTGTCCGCAGATTACAGGCAGAGTTGGTTCACAGGTTGTTGCTTTGCTCACTCCCTCTATTCCATGGTGGTTTTGGGGTCAGCCTAGTTTGACTTGCTATTCTTGGGTATGACTTGAGTCAGTACTAAGGAAAAGGCACAATCATGTGTTGAACTTTGCCCTTGGCGTCTTCTCTACAACCCTTTCCAATAAATATAGTAAGGAGAAGGTATTGATGGTTCTAGAGATATGTCTTTGAAGATTTGCTATGTCTGGAAAGGCTGGCTTTCTCTCCAGTTTCCAGTTCATCTGGAAAGGCACATAGGTGGGTCTGGGTCTGGGTAGGAGGACCTGTCTTGGGTGAGGTTTGGTTACTATAAATTTTCAAATGCTTGGATTATTGGCCAAGACGAATGAAAGGCAAGGGCTGTTTGAGCCAAGGCACACTATTTAAGGCTTCGCAGGTTTGTGAAATATAACCAACCAGTTCCATTCACTCGGCCGAGACTGCATCACTCCTTAATAATTTATAGTGAGATGTGCAGGTCTCTGGGGAAGCAATGGTGCCCTTTAGCAGCTTGGGGTAGATGTCTGGATGTTGGAGGCACTAGCTTCCAAGGGAAAGCCAGCTCATCTTTGCATAGGAACTTTGATGGAAACGTGGGCACTCCTAACTTGACACCCTTGCCATTAGCATCTTTCATTTTGATGGAAGAGTGTTAGTCCTATGCTCCGGTTGATTGTCCAGGCTGTGATGGTTTCTTGGATCAAGTTATGGGCAAGTGTTAGAGCAGGAATTTGGTGTAGTGATGAGATCGTCACTTCTGGAACCAGTTTGTTTCTTGGCTGTGCGTTGTTACTTGTGGTGACCCTCAGGTCCTCAGATTCTGGTCTTTTTCTGCATGAAGAAGGAAGAGGGATGTACAAGGTGGGCTCCCACTACTTTTGGACATTGAAGCAGAGTGGCATGTAGCAGGTCTTTGGGTACTTACCTGGCAAGGAACTACACAGTGCTCATGTTCCCAAGTAGGAATAAACTTGAAACACTCAACAGGCTACTACTGCATAGTGAGTGGTCTCTCATGAGCCAGCTGCCTCTTCAACTCCTCTCAGAGACATGGGGATGTGGGTGTAGGAACCAGGCAGCACTGAGGAAGGGACCATACTTCCGGATCATGCATGACCTTGGATGAATTAGTAAAAAGGGGACAACAGTTGCCTAGGACCATGGACATTAGAAGCTGTCTTGCCCTGTCCTTGTCTTAGTAGGATCCTCAAGGCTGAACTTCCCATTGATTGCCCCACCCTCATTTGATATTCCTTCTGTCGAAGCACGACCTGACATTTGCTTCCTATGTCTATATTGGGGTTGTTCCAGTTCGTCCTTTCTCCTTTTGGGTTTCTTGGAGTTCTCAATGGTGCTGGAGGGGATGGAGATTGCATATTGTGAGTCAGTGAACAGAAACACAATGGAAGAGAGAGGTCTTGAAGGCACGGAGGGGGACAGCAGGGCGGAGGAGAAGGTGGAGGAGGAGGGGGAGGAGGAGAAAGCTGCTGTTTGAGATAGCTCTCTCACTTACATAGACAGTGTGTGATCACAGCCAGCCCCACACAGACTTTCCTTCAAAGGAGAGTGAGAAAATGCAATTTCAGTCTGTGGTTTCTGCCTGACTCCTGTGGAGGTTCCTTCTGGGCTGTGGCTGGGAGTGTCTCCCTCTTTTGTGAAGGACACCAGGCCTGGAGAAAGTGAGGAAATAGGAAACCTTGCATATGTGCTGGGGGGTTGGACTTTAGGATATAAAGGAGATGACATCAAGGACACAGAAGGAGGGATGTGGGGATGGGAAGCCAGGTCAATGACCTGTCTCAGTCTGGACTGAGCTATACTGGGTTTCTGTTCCTATGCTCAGTTATGCTCACCCAGGAATGAGGCCATGATTTCCAGGCCTGGGTCCATAACCCCCATTGCCAGCACAGGTGTGCATTTTGATGGAGAGCTCTGTGCAGAATCAAGGGAGTGCAATATTTATCTAGAATTGGGCTTCCCAGAATAAGACCCTGCTGGGAATCTTGCAGTCCTGGGAGAACGTTCCTGGTCAGGCTGGGAATCCATGCCCATTGCCTTTGATGTTGGCATAGGAAGCACCAGCCAGTGTGTGCAGCCAGCTGGCAAGGCTGATGCATCTCTATGTGAAGATAGACTCTGGGGAGATTATAATTCTGAGAGAGCCCACCTCCCCCACAACCCTACAGGGTCTCATCCCTTCCCGCCCAGCCAGAGAGCAAAGCGCTCAGCGGTTCTTTCTTGGAGGATTCACAGTTGGTGGAAAATGTGCTTAGCATTTTATCCTACTTTCTCCCCTTCCCTGTCAGTCAGTGGTGTTATGGGAGTAGAAACTCATTTAAATATGAGTAGCTGAAAAAAAATATCATTAGGAAGATAAATTGAAAAATGCCTATAATATACTTCTGTGCTAGATATAAATGACTTCTCTCACACTGCTGCACCTACCCATTAACCCAGAGAGTTGAAAGATGTTTGTGGTTTGAAGCTCTCCTAGGAACAGTTCCCAGGGAGCCCAATGACTGGGTATCCCTCAAAGCAGAATGTAATGGGCTGCATATACGTAAATGCATGCTGGAAACTTCATGATTTTGATTAAATATTACTCGGTGACATCATCACTCACCAGGAAAGAAATGCAGCCTTTTTCCAGTACCTTTTGCATCTGTCATGGGGTCTGTTGGGGAGGAAAAAAGATGACCAGATGAGAGCCTTATGATTTATGACCTTGGGTACTAGAAGGCTCCTCCCACATGGGAGGGGTTTAGACATGTGTTCTCAGCATCCCAACCGTGTGACATTAGTTAGAAGTTACAGACAGCCTGGATTGGACAGGGGCTGGGGTGATGGTACAGAGGGTGAAGTGCTTGTGGCACAAGCATGGGAGCCCAAGTTCTGATTCTTAACACCTACATAAAAGTCTGTCCATAGCACCATGTGTCTGTGAAGTTGATGTAGGGAAGAGAAAAGTGGATCTGCCAGTTCTCTAAACCAGCCCCGGTTAGTAAGAGACTACATCTCAAAAGATGAGGTACAGAAGTTATCAAAGAAGACATCTCAGTGCCATTCTCTGGTGTCCACAAGCATCCAATGCGGCTGAATGTGTACACATGCACATCCATCTACCCACATGCGATACGAAGCAAACTAGATCTGGGTTCTATACAATGCCTTAATTTCTAGCCAAGCATTTTTGTTAAAAACCTGGGCTTTGAGTTTGAACAGAACGGGAACTGAGGGTCAGCCTCCAACCAGCTGAGAACCTTGGGGGAAATTCACTTATCTGGACCGAGGTTCTTTCCTCAGAAAATGGATGCAACTCTCACATATCTTCATAACTCCATAGTGTTGCTCTGAGGATTTAAAGGAAAGTTAGACCAAATACCCACAGCTGGTAGTTAAAGGCCATTCAGGAAATGGTAGGGGTCGTCACCAGGGAACAGCAGTAGCAACAGGGAACTCTGCAGTGCTGGGAGTAGGAAGTTGCTCAGCAGTGGGCTGCAGCCCTGGGGATTTCGAACAAACCATGTCGCTCGGTAGTTTGGGAAATAGCTTGGTGAGTGGCTTCTCAGGACTGTTGCTCAGGGAGTCTCTGGTACTCTTGCTGAGTTGTGTCCACTTCAACCATTTAGAGTTGATGAACAAATAGGTTTCAAAATATTTACTGTAAGCAAGACAAGCAACAGTAACATTCAGGAAAGAATATAAAAAAAATAAAGTGGCTTAACATCTTAATACCTAAGAAGTAAGCAGTGCAGACACAGGGAGACAGTCACTCAATGCTTCTCCCCAACCAACCCCCAATTTGCAAAGTTGCAAGGTATACCTAGATACTTAGATTACAGATTTATGGAAATAATTTTACGAGAACCAGATCACTTTCTTTTGCATTTTCATTTTGACACTGAGTATTAGCTTACTTGCTTAATTTTTTGAGAGAAAATGAACACACTTGAAGGAAGTTCTGAGCAAATGTTTCTTAGCTAAAATAGGTATTTTCAAAATATATCACTATGGTTATAAAAATATTAGGAAGTTGAAGTAATTGTTTTCTTTTCTAAAGTGAGTTTTAAAATCTATTTTTACGGGTTTGGTTTTGGCATTTTCATACATACTTTGTTCTTTTAAAGACAAAAATTTAAAAATTTTTACTTTTTGGGGGGCATTTCATATACAAATATACTATATTTTGGATCCAACCTTCCCTCACCCTCCTAGTTTCAAGGCCTTTAAAAAAATCCAGCTGAGTCCAATTAGAGCTGCCCATATATTCTTGGGTGTGGGCTCATGCACTAGAACACGGTCAGCCTACCTGTGGTTAAACCCTTAAAGAAAACTGACTCTCCCTTCCCTTGAAGCTACCAACTGTCAGTAGCTCCTTTGTTGGTATTGGGAATCTTACGAGTCTGTTTCTCCTTCCGGAATGATGGCTGACTTGGTCTTGTGGAAGTCTTAGGCAGACAGTCAGCTTTTGCCCTATCCAGGAGACAATGTTTCACCTGGGTCCTCTGTGTCCTCTGTCTCTTACCTTTTTATCCCATTTTCCCCGAGTCTTTGGGGAAGGATGAGTGAGATTGACGTCTCATTTGTGACTGAGCATCCCTTAGACACCTTTTCCCTGCATTCTGATCAGATGTGGGTTTCTCGGAGCTGTCGAGGACTGAGCCGAACAGATCTATGTGTAAATACACGCATCTCCTGTAGAACTTTGATACCATCTCCATCACAGTTTGTTCTTATGTCTTTTCCCCAACTCTGCTCCCCATGTCCCCACCCCTTTTCCCCAGTCTTTCCCCTCCCCTCCAATCTCCCTTTTTCTACTTTGATGTCAGAAGTCACAGCTTTCTGTTAATAACCTATTTAGATTTAAACTTTGGAGACCATGCTGTGCAAGATGAAGCAATTAACACTCCCAGACTTCCCCCTGTCTCCTTTCCTTTTCCTTATCCAGAAATGGCATGAGTTTTACATTGTTCAGATGGATAATACTAGTAAATTCCAGGCCCCTGTTCCTTGTGCACCAGTTCAATGTCTTGGAGTAGTCTTCCTGTCTAATTTATTTAGCAGTCTGAAATGTTGTTAAGTTGGTCTTTGGTTTGCTTCTTTGACTTGCATGCTAGCTTGTTTCATGACATTGATATTCTTATTAATTTCATCTAAGACACTAAGCATGGGGGCGGGATTTATTGTTTCTTTAGCCTGTTTTTTTTTTTTTTTTTTTCTAGAGAGAGCTCTTCAGCTTCCACACACAGTATGCCTTATTTTTTTCCCTTACAAAACGTGGTCTAAGTGCTATAAGTGCTTTTATCCTCTTTTGTTTCCGGGAGCTTTATCTCCTCATAATTGCTTTGATACTGTGAACAACTATGTTATGTTCCTGTCCTGAAACCTTAGCCTTGGTGCCTGAACTGATTTCTGTTGCTGGCAGGGATTTAGGGGAACCTGTGGAGTAAGGTAAGACTTAGAGATGTGTGTGTTCCTTTGCATGAACCTACTGTCCTACTCCACTGTTCATTTCACTAAAGGGGGATACAGCATGGACTGCCCTGACATTCAGACCATTTTCTCAAAGAAGTGTTGAGCCTTGGAGTTGCACTGTTATGGCTGAGAGGGCCCTGATTGCTGTTTTCAGTTACGTACCTAATTGTTTTCGACTTGTCCCTCAAAATTTTCCCTGTTGTAGTTCAAAATGAGAGTGGGGTATGTGGGTTAATAATATACCCACAGTTTGCCTCTCTCCAAAGTGTAGTCATCAGTAGAATGTGTTTGGTCATGGTCATGGCTGTTAATTCTCCTGGTTAATGAAGTGTGCGTGTGGGTGCCTGACTGACATGCTCGCCCCTACCTAGTCTTCACTTTAGATCTCAGGGCTGTAAGAATGCTCCAGTCCCTTGCTTAATCACCACTGGCCTTCCTCCTTGGTATTTATTTTTAAAACTTTGCTAAATTATGTACTGAAAAAGACGGTTATTGTGAACTGGCTTCATTCTGTCATCTTTCCTCATAACTTTTTTATTGAAAAACCTTTTTCTTTTCTCAGCATATATGTATGGAATTGGATTTGTGCCCCCGAGATGGGGCACAGAAATCTTTATTTTTACCTGTCCCAGACAATTCTAACAATCAGAGAAGTTTGATGTTTTAGTCTTAGTTTCCCCTCATATTCTTTCCAACCCTAAGATTCTGTGATTCATTGTATTGTCTTTAAGAAGCAAAGGTGGATCAGGTTAGGTGGTACACTCCTTTCCCAACCCTGGGGAGGCAGAGGTAGCTGGCGTTCTGAGTTCAAGGCCAGCCTGGTCTGCAAAACTAGTTAGCAATAATGGTTGTTAGCAAAGGGTTATTTATTTCTCAGCATGTGGGAGGTTGGGAAGATCACGATGGAAGTGCCTCAGTGTCTGCTGGGAGCTCATGTCCTGCTCCATGGATGGTACCTTGTTGTGTTCCGACAAGTAGAATGGGAAAGTCAGCTCGCTTACGTGCTTAACAGGAGTCTAATCCTAATCCCAAGGCTTGGGTCTTCAACATAAACTTTGTTGGGTACTTTAACATTCAGACCACAGCAGAGGGATAACATCGAAGGATCATGTAGTTTCTGTCCTTCGTGATCCCAGAGCACTGTCTGCATCCTGTAGCAGACTTGTCCTGGAGTTTGGTGCAGGGCATTTGTTTTCTGGGGCGAGCACTTGTAGGCACTTTGATGTTTCTTCAAGCACTTCATTCTGCTAGTTACTTTCCTTGCCACTGTCACCAGTGGAGAAAAGTCACACTGTGGCTTGTGATGGAATTTATGGCAGTGGGCCCGTTATGTCACGCAAACACACGAGCGACAAAAGAATGCTATTGGAAGGATAATAGATCCTCTGAGGGCCTGCCTTGGTGACTTCTCAGTGAGGTCTCACCTCCTTAAGCGTCCACAGCCTCAATACACAGTGTCAACCAGCTGGGGAATCAAGTGTTCAAACACGTGAGTCTATGGAGACATTTCAGATTGGAAGCATAACAGATGGCTTTTCCCTGGTCAGAGGTTATTGGGTCAGAGGTTACTGGATCAGGGTCCTCTGCCCCTGAGGTCCTAGCCAGTAGATCCTCTTCCTTATGTCCTCAGTGATTTAGGACCCATTCTTGATTTTCCTTACTCATACTCCAAGCCTTTGCTAGGGGACAGTATAATTTCTACCCAGTGTATAGTTCTGAAAGGCTCATGACCACACCACCAGTAGACTGTTGTATTGCAAGTGTGATCTTTGGAGTAATGGAAACTTGAATGTGGATCATTTTCCTGCCCCTGCTGACTGTGTGATCTTGACCAAGTAACCTAACTTCTCTGGTCCTCTGGTAAAGTAGGGATTTCAATTCTGTTTTGCATTGTCTTGAGAACCAAAATTAATTTGGAGTGCTATTAATTATGAGTGACATCAACTCTCTTTTGTTTTGCTTGATATAGTATTTTTTTCTCTTTATTGTCAACTGTATTAGTCAGGGTTCTCTATAGTAACAGAGTTTACAGAGTGAATCTCTCTCTCTCTCTCTCTCTCTCTCTCTCTCTCTCTCACACACACACACACACACACAATTTATTAGAATGTCTTACAGAAATAATGGCTGACTATGAATGGAAAGTTAAAGAATCTAATAGTTGCTCAGTACACAAGGCTGGATGTCACAGATGGTTTTCAGAACATGCTGGAATCCTGAAGAAGTAGGCTCTGATGCCAAGAAAGTAATGGACTTATCAGCAAGGTGAAAGCAAACAGGCAAAAGGCAAAATCTTCCTTCTTCCCTGTCCTTATTTAGGCTTCCAGCAGAAGGTGTGGCCCAGAATAGATCTGGATTAGAGGTGTGTTGTCCTACTTCAAAGATACTGCTTAGAAGTAGATCATCCCACTCCAAATTAAGCAGAAATCCCTCACAGGTGTGTCTAATTATTAAGGCTGGGTTTTAGATGTGCCTTGTAACCAATTTTGTTTAATTTGAAAATCTTGTCTGATGACTTCTATCTTCAAACAGGGAAATTTAATCCATTTATGTTTATTAAGATTACAGCGAAACTGTGCCAATTTTTTTTTCTTTTTTCAGTCATTTTACTTGAGGTGTCTTGGCTCTTCTTTTCTCTTTTGTCTTCTATTGAATGGAGAGCTCCTTGGCTGGCCACAAGCTAAGAATTGTGTTATGTTGTCTTGTGATGTCTCCTAAAATTTTAAGATAGGCATTTACCATAAATTTTTCTAGGAACATTGAAGGCAACAGTTTACTTCCTAAATGAATATACATAATCTCTAGCACAATGCCTGCCTTAGAAGGCGTAGGAATTCCAGTGACTCAAGTCCCTCTTGCTATTGCCAACGCTACAATGAACATTAATGTCATCATTTTGCCCAAAGACACACTAAGCATTATTTTTATCCATGGATTTGTTATAAAGAAGCTGAGAGTCATAAAAATTATACAGAAAAATTCTGCCCTAAACAGTACCATTTTTTTCCCCAGACAAGGGAATGCTAGGAAAGAGAAGACTGAACCCTATTTCATTTTTCTCCAGGGCTCATGATAACATCTCTCATGAGCTCTCTTGTCTGTAAAATGTTACCCCGAGCTTTTGATAAGTCAGCTGGTGTGAGTGCGTGTATGTGTGTAAGCCAGAGGTAGATGTCGGTGTCTTCCTTAGTTGCTCTCCACCTTATTATTTGAGTCAGTATCTCTCACTGACCCCATAACTTGCCAGTTAGGATTAGGCTAGACTGGCTGTCCAGCAGAGCCTACCAGAGCCAAGATTACAGGTCTATGCCTCCATGACTGGCTATTGTCCATGAATCCTGGGGACTGACCTCAAGTCTTCTGTCATAAGCACTTTACTGACTGAACCATCTCTCCAGCTCCGAGTGTCAAATGCTCTACGGTGCTCAGCACATGTCAGGAACATAGTAACTGGTAGCCTTTAAACGGTGATGGACTGAAGTTCCTTTTTAAAAATGTCCCAATCTTGACTTGTTCAGCTACAATCTGATGCTGTGCCTGTCATTCTGACCTCTGACCCAAGACTGGGGCTGCTCCATACTGCCCTGGCAGTGGCTCTGCCTGGCAAGTGGCCCCCTAGGGTGGTGAAGTAGGATCTTGATGATCCTAGAAGCAATTGCTGGTGAGTCTGGAGCGCAGCAAGGGATGCTCTAGGGTGGAGGAAGAAGTGAAGCAGACCTTTTCTGTGGAAGACATTTTTATCTGACCCATTATTTAGGTAGCAATTCTCCACCACTATCCTCCCCGGGTGTTGATGGGGGGCCAGGCAGGAAGCCATAGAACCCACCCCACTTTGTGTCCTTTCAGGTATGCCATCAAGTTCTGCACCTGCATCCCCACTGTTCATCTAGGAATTTTAAGTGGGACTGAGGTGGCACTGAGCCTCTTGTGGCTCATGTCTTCCAGTATCCTTGGCAGTACAGATAGCCTGAGGGTGGCAATACTCACACCTGGGACCACTGGCTGAACACACAGATATGACAGGCATTCATGCACACTGCCCTATGACAGGGGCTGCCGATCTTTAATAGATCCTGGAATGGCAAGAGCTAGGAGTAAGGCGGAGTGTGATACATTATGCCAGAGATGGGTACCATCTGCAGGATTACCTTTTAGCCTTCTCTGTAGCCTTCTCTCATAATTCTTGAGGCAGACATGTTAGCAAACTGGGGTCAGGAGACTCCATGCGCTCTTGGACAAGCGCCCTGACCTTGGGTGCTTTGTAACCTGCACAATGCAGAGTTGCTTCCTCTTCCTGCACCCACTCGCAGATCGATGCAGAAGACCGGTGAGGGAATAGCCCTGCAAGCTCTGGAAGGGCAAGGGTCAGGCTGACATGTTGCTTATCTGGGCAAGGAGCAAGTAAATGGATGAGGGGAAAGACTGAATTTTCAGTTCTTCTTTGAAATCCTCATCATCAGCCTGCATTGGATTCATCCAACTCCACCTACTAGCAAATACAGGACTAAAAATAGTGGCATCAGGGAGCAGGTCATTGTGTGTCAAAGGGTGCCTGGGCTTAGCAGTACCTGCTGGTGGCTGCTGTGCTAAGTGTCTCATGTAGTTAGTATCTGAGCAGTCAGTGCTCACAGGTAGGGCAAAGCACACTGGATCCCATGTGGGAACCTAGAACCATGTCCTACACCTGTTCCCTCCACTATAGGGTCAGGTAGCAAGAGTTGAGCTGTTAATTTTTCGAGGAGACACAGGGAGTCCCTGGGGGTGCCTGGAGAAGGAGCTGCCCAAGGGCTCATGGCGTTCAGGACTAATCATGAGCGTGGTTGGTAAATACTAGTTTACATTCACCCCAGAGTCTATAACTGATACTTTCACGGATGCACTTGAGGAAACAGGCTTGGAGAAGTTAGTTGACTTTGCCAAGTCCATTCAGCTGATAAGCAGGAAGCTTAGATTCTAATGCAGATAGGACACACTCAGGAGTCCACAGGAGGATCAAGAAGGTTCTACAATTAGAAGAGCTTCCTACCAAGGGGGTCCTCATTGCTTTGCAGTCCACTCTTTTGTCATAGTACGTAGCACAGACCAGACCCTAAACCAAACCAAACCAAACTAAAGAGAAAGAGAAAAGAATGCTCAGGGCTGCTCTTTATGGTCCAAATGGCCCATCATGGTGATTTGGGTGACAGGGAAGCTGGCTTGCTTTGTGATTCTAATGGTCTTTTAGGAGTTGTTATATTCTTAGTAACAGATTGTTCCTAGGCTAGTTTTTAAAATTACAGTTCATAAAAGTCATATCTCCATTTAAAGGAAGATGAGAGTGGGAAAGAGCAAGAGACAGTGAGTGGGACAGAGAGACTGTAGGTGACTCCAGGGACAGTCCCACTCGAAGACAGAAGAGGATACCTGCTCTCAGTGATTTCTTTGTGGTGATCCCAAGACTATCAATGTGAACAGTTCCTTTCTAGGTGAACCTGTATCCTAGGTGGTGGGAGGAAGTTCATGTGATTGTTGGATATTTGTCTGTGGCTTATGGGAGAGTTGGGGATGATGAGTTACCTTAACATTCTCTAGGGCTATTGACTGGAGTGATTCATGGGGTTGGGCCAGACTTGCTTTATGGGGTCAGAGAAGCAGGGGAGGGGCAGAACCTGCCATGCAAAAGCATACTCAAGGCAATGAACTCTATCTCTAGTTCTGAGGATTCTTGCCTCCAGCCTTGGCTGTCTCACTTCTGGGATGCTGTCGTACTTTTCTGTTTGCAAATGAAGCAAGTCCTGCAGAAGAGAAATGACTTGTCTAAGGACATGTAACCACTGAACATGGATGGGAATCTAAACTACATGCCTCAGCTTCCAGGGTTCTATCCCCTATATCATGTAGGCTTTGGAGTGTATTAACTTGTCAGTGTTCCCTCTAGATTTGCTGTCCTTGAAGTGAAGAATGTATCTCCCCTTCCTGACTCCAATGTGCATGACAAAATCTTGTTAGGACAACAGATACCCACTGACCATGTTCAGAGACTCTCAAAATAGAGAAGGCATGAGGTTTTCAGGGCATGGATGACCAACCTAAGACTGTTGACTGCATATATGACATCCATCAGAAAATGGAAATGGAGACAGTTACTCAACACACACACACATACACACACACACACACACACACACACCTACACACATATCACATTTTCAATGCTTTAAGCACTAAAGTTTTCAACGAAAGTTATAAGATTAATTAGCTACAGATGGCAGCAGCACAAGATTGAGAATGGTTTAGGGTTGTCAGGATAACATATGTAGAGGACATGACAGCCGTCTGGGTCTCTTTCAACATCATTAGGCTGCTTGGGCTCGAAAGTCAAGGATTCATAATATCAGCTGATATTTCCCTGTGTCTATATTTTTACATTTGATTTTAGCTCAATTATTGACCATCTGGGTTATTCTTTAAAATCTCATTTGTTTCTTTAACAATCTCTCTCTCTCTCTCTCTCTCTCTCTCTCTCTCTCTCTCTCTCTCTCCCCTATCTAATCCATCCATCCATCCATCCATCCATCCATCCATCCATCCATCCATCCATCCATCCATCTTGTGTGTAGGGTTACACACAAGTGCCACAGTGTGTGTGTGTGTGTGTGTGTGTGTGTGTGTGTGTGCATGTAGTGGCAGGAGGATGACTTGTAGAGGTTGCCTTTCTCCTTCTAGTTGTGTTGGTCCTGGATGATTAATCTCAGGTTTGGTCGCAAACGCGGTCACCTCTTGAATCATTTTACCGGTCCTGTTTGTTTCTCTATGTGGCTGTATTGCTTTATCTCTGTAAGGAAGAGAAAATGAATATCTGCTGGGACCATCGATCACCACTACCATGGAAACGAACTCAGGAAATCAGAACCCCTGCCTTCAAACCATTAAGTTCATGGAATCATTTTCTGTTGTGAACTAGCTTGTTTGAGTGGACCAACTCCCTGGATTACCTAAGCACAAAATGGGAGAAGAAATAGTAATCTGGGTGCCTTCCCATCTGTCAACCATCTGTGTGGACCACTTTTCCTCTGTTCCTTTTGTTTATAGGGTAGTCTCTCCTCTCTTGCCAGCCTCTGGCTCTGTTGGGAGCACACTGAGAGTATACTTAAAGGTCTCTGGTGTTAGAATCAGGGGATGCCTTTTGGGAGATCCTTCTGCAGCTGGCATATTGTATGACCAACAGGGGAGTCTCTTCAGGCTGAGATGGTGGCAGCCTCTTTCTCCACAGGCAGGACTCGGTGCATCTTCTTGCCATCGCTCCTCCTCTGGACTATTTCTGATACTTATTGACTTGCTGCTGGAAAACACTTCCCAGGGGGAACGAACCAGGCAGTTTTCCCTCTTCATTTTTCTTTGTTGTTGTTGAATGCATATGGGTAACTGGGGTTCTCCACTTACACCTTATCGATTCCTCAATTTACAGGATAGTGCTGTAATTGACAATTTCATCAGTGCCTCATGGGCAGAAATAAGTGTGGGACCTGTGGCTGCTAATTCTGCATGAAACTGGGACATTCCAGGCCTGAGCTATGGCCCAAGATGGCATCACTTCATTCTATCTATGCTCCGATACCACTAAGTGTCCTTGGGCATGTCACAACTGCCCTTTCTTGGATCTGGCTTTCCCTTACTGGTTTGTGAGATGTTACATAAGATGACCTTGACCAGCAACCCTTGGGTTTTGGTTCCTGAGTTCCAGGGTGAGACAAAAGCCCCTTTTTGTCGGTGGTTTTGTGTGTGAAAGCTTGGGTATCTCCGTGTTTCAGGTGATATATCCCTGATCCACTCATGTGTTCTTGCCTTTGTTTTCCCCGGGGGCCTGATGGATGTGGCTGAGTCATGTGCTGGCACAGCCAGAATCCCTTGTGACTAAGCTATGTGTTTGGGGAGGGCTGGCAGAGCCACTGTATAGCATCTGAATGGGAACAGTCTGGTTGGGAATAAACCTGAACCTTGCTGGCACATAGAAACAGCACCTGCCACTGTTGGGACGGGGCAGGATTCCTCCAATGCACTCCCCTGACCACTGTCCACTGGCTACAAGCCCTGCTTATGGATATAAGGATCTGTCTCCTTCCAGATTATTGTGGAAAATCGTGCTGTCAAGTTCTTAGGACAGGATTAAGTTGGATGTGTGATAAAGGTCGGTGCTTGACTTTTATCACACCTGTAGCCTGCAGACAGGCTAGACACTTTCAGAAGAACAGCAAAGTCTTGGGATTTGGAATAGGGCACACACGTGTTTGAAGCTGGGCTCACTACTGTTGGCGAAGTCGTGGAAATGCCAGCCTCTCTGCCACTCAGAGTGTCTTTTCTAGGAAGGTAGAAAACAGCTTTAACCTAAGGACATTACCCATGAAGACTGAGTGGGCTCCTCCTGGGATCCACAGCTTCACCAAGCTGGTGGCATACGGGATGCTGTGGGGAGAGCCACCGGCATGTTTCTTATTATAGTTTGTGTGTTTGGATGCGCTTGTGAAAAAAATATAAGTGGCACTTTGAGCTTGTGATTTCACAGATACTATTTCCTAGGACAACAGTATTTTGAGAAAAAAAAACCCAGATAATTTCAAGTTGATTTAAAGGATAATGTGTAGCGCTTATTAGAACAAAGCAAGCAGACATGGTCAAAGCCAGCGAGATGGTGACTGCTGTGCTAAGTGGTTACAATTGCCTAGTGTAGACAACACAATAGGAAAAGATCAAAATGTCTTTCCATTCTGGTCAGTTCCCAGAGGAGGGGATGGGCACTGCTGTAAGGAAGCACCAGAGCGGAGACCAGTAGTGGATCAACCCTGCACATTCCATTAGCCTAGCAGGGGATTCTGCCTGGTCCTTCAGGCACTTGAGGGTTGCCATAGCATCAGAGCCTGAAAGCTAGGAGAGGTCTTGAAGATGATGGTGTTGTTTTGTGTAAAACTTAGGTGGTTTTATACACAATTGTTTTATGAATGGGAAACTGAAGAAAAGACCCAGAGAGAGCATGGCTTGCCTAAAGGCATAACAATAGTGGCATAGGTGAAGTGATCTTTCTGTCTTCTCCCGGGGAAAACATTATTTTCTATCTTGCTTCCTATTGTGGCCAGCAGGTTTGTTTTTTTTTTTTTTTTTTTTTTAAAGTTCTTAGCACAAGCCCCAAACTGGATGCAGATGCATAATTCTATCTACTCTCCATCCCCATGGGCCCTTTGGCATTCACCTTCTGGAAAGAGGATCTGAAAACCAACTGTGGGTAGAAGTGATGAACTGTAAAAGCCTCTCCTTTAGTGCCTATAATGTTGAATCATTGGCCTGTGAGCCACAATGCTATTGGACTCTGATTTCTCCCATCTAACCTCTATAGATTTGGGTTGGATCATGGTGGGAGAGGCCTAGTGCTAGGTTCCTGCTTTAAAAGGAGTTGAGGTGGAATCTAAGGCCATGGAGACGGGATGGAATTGGAATTACACAGCTAAGCCTCACTTTACTCTCAACCATGACCATAACCTTCCCGTCTCCCAGGTCATCATATACTGTGTGAGGTTTTTTAGTTTGAAAGTGGGGGTGGATTGAGAACCTGGGTAGAGTGTCTTGAGAGCCTAGTCTTGTCCCAGCATATCCTATGTGCCTTGGAGATGCCATTCCAACACTGACATCACAGACTGAGCTCCTGAGGCCTCTCAGTTGAAGCAGGAGGCTGTGTATAACAGTGTGGAAACCATGTGGACCCCAGGGCCCGATCAACAGTGTGTACCTTTCCTTTCTTCTTCTGCACCTTCCTTGTTATTTCTTCTCTCTGGCCAGCCTCAAATTTCCCTTTTCCTAAGTGAAAAAGGCTTATGGATGGATTCTCCTTGGCATAGGACTATAGAGAGCTCCTAAACTCTGTTATCTTGGAGGGAAGGAGAGGGTAGTAATGTGCGAAACACTTCAACAGATATTCCAGTGTCTCCAGAACTCCCTAGCCTATGGGCTGCTCATGGTACTTTAAGGCCTACCGCAGAGGTAACCTGCTTTGCTCTGACAGAGGCATCCCAGGGTTTCTTCCTATCTGATGATTGCTACAAGACTGTGTACCTCTGCTCCATTGCGTGAGTAGCCTACAAGGAGGATACTGTACCCTGGCATATTAGCTGCTACTTCAAAGCCTGTATTACTCTGTATGGTGGGGCTCTTCAGAGAAGGGTGTGGCCTGGCCACAGATATGGAGAGGCTCCCTATAGAAATGAAGAGGTAGCCCTAAACCAGTCTGTCCTGTGGACGTTGGCTCCAGTGATTATGGCTCACAATGCAAAGCTGGGAGGGTGCCAGGGCGTGTTAATACTGCATGAGGCAGTAAGGAGACCTGGGCCTTGAAACCAGAGATGTGGCCTAGAATGGAACTGAACAGTGGGCCTCCTCTTAAAGGGGCATGACGTACTCGCAGAAGTATGCGGTGGCATTATTTCCCTCTAAGGCCACTCGCTATATTTGCACACAATGCTTCCGGAAGGGCAGTGGCCATGGATTAAGGAAGGTGTTTTGAGGGAGACACTTGAATGATTGACTGGATGATTGCAACTCTTGTTGCTTTGACTAGCAACTGAAGGGGAGAAGGAAGGTAGACAGAGGAGAAAAGGAGGCAAGAGGAAAGAGCAAGAAAGGTAGAGATGAGACAGAGAAGGAAGCCTGCAAGCTCTTCTTGGATTCTACCGTGGTCTTAGCTAGTAAGCAGATTAAGAAAGGGTAGAGGGGGTGGATATGACTTCAAGAGCTCAGAAGGACTCACATGACCGATTCTGGCCGGCATTCTTTCCTTCAAAGCAGGCTTTGAGGCCCTGCTCCCAGCTCCATGGAGAGGAAGCAGTTAGTGCTGTTTCCTTTGGGAATAACCTAGCTGATCCCACTTGGCCAGGATCCAAGCATTTAAAGAGTTTCAGGATCAATCACAATAGTACTGACTGATGCCAAGGGCTTAGGTGAAGGTTGGCCTCCATCTGAATGGTACCTCAGTGAATTTTTTAGGCTTTTGGTATTAAAGGTTCTCCAGAAGGCTTGCATTCTTTCCAAACTGGTGGTTATCTGCATTAGTTAGGATGCTTTGCACTACAACTATTGGGAAATACCAACTTCTATTAGCTTACAATAACAACATGTTTCCCCCATAGGGAGAACATAAATCAGGGGAGAGAAAGTGCTTGTGCAAGGGTTCAGTGATGTTGGTGAAGGCCTGGGTACTTCTCTTCCTTTATTCTGACCTTCTTAGGGACATCTCGTTACCATTGGATGGCACCTATGTTCTTTATTTTTTGTCCAAAGACTTGAAATTAAAGGCTCACATGGACACTCTAGAGTTGGGGCAGGGAGGCTGACAATGGCTCAGTGGTTAAGGGGGTGCTGTTTTCAAATGCCCTCAAAAGTAAGGCTGTACCATGACCCACACCAATATGTCACTACTCTGGTATTCCTCTTTCTTCTCTGGAGCGGAGTCTCCAGGTATGTCTGGGATTGGGGACCCAGAGCATGACATGCCAGTATGCAATATTTTTTTAATGCTATTCTCAGGTTCCCATGTACGTTTGAGTGTTAGACTTGTCAAGATGCCAACAAGAAGCTGTCTCAGACTCAAAGTGAACACTGTCTGCAGTATTGGTCTTTGAGCTCTTGCTGGCTTGAGTGTGGGGCCAGCTCTTGGAGCCTCTCCTTTTGCATCTCAGGGAATATTCTTGTCTCTTTGATGACTTGAGCTTTTCAGCTTTCTTTTTTAACATCTCACATGTTCCTGGGGCCATCATTCCTGCAGTGGGTATAGAGCTTGCCAGATGGAGAGTTTCACAATAAAACCTATTCTCATATTGACTTCACTTGAACATTGAAGGGAGAATATAATCAAATTATCCATCTTCCTAGCCATTCACTAGTCCATCTGTCTGTTTATGCATACATCCATCTACCTACTCACCCATCTACCCCTCTAGACAGGATCCCACGATTTCTAGGCTAGCCTCAAACTAGCTGCATAACAGCAGGTGACCTTGAGCTTCTGAACTTTCTGGTCTCTACTTCCTGAGTGCTGGGCTTAAAACTGTGTACTACCAGGCCCATTGATTGATGATTGGTTTATTTCCTTTGAAGAGTAGGTCTACTGTAAAGCCCATGATACTTCTTCTATCCCCCACCCCCCAAACTTGGTGAGTTCTAAGGCATACATTTTGGTTTTGATGAGGCTGAGCTCATGACTGTACAGGTGTTCTAGGTCTGCTCTCAACTCTACTGCCAAGATGGAGTGGTGGTGGTGAGGATCAGAGGGGTAGGCAGTACTTCTCTTCTCTAGGATGCCCTAGCCTAGCAGAGGAGATGAGAGGTGCACTAGTTTCATTGTGATCTTGCTCTGTGTGGAAGCTGTTGTTTGGGAGATTTCTGAGCAGGAAAGAGCCACCCCACCTGTGGGGAGAAGCTGTGGAAAACTCTGCCCTTCAACGGACCTGAGCTTATACTATGATGGAAATCATACTATGTGTGGTGCTGGGGTTGAGTGTGCAGTTCTCTGGAGGGAAAGGCCATGAGTTCAGTTGAACCCATTAAAGCTCTTGGCACTTTCGGTAACTGTATGTTCACAACGGAAAGCAAGAGCTTCCTTTCAACTGTTGGCTGCACTGAGACCCATTTCTTGTGGGACATGTATTCAGCAGAGCTCAAAACTTTGGATAAAAACAGAAATAGGCTGAACCTCAGCCCCACTTCTGCACCTGCTTATTGCAGCCCTTCAGGAGTGACAGCTGTGAGGTGTGAGTGAGGGATGCTGGGAAAATGCTCTCATTTGCTTTTCCTGTCTCATATTCAACTTAGCACCCTTGACTGTAGCCCCCAGCCGCTCCCCAGTTCTAAGACTACTGTTGACGTGAAGCAAGTAAGGGGTGTTGAGGAAGAGGAGGAGGAAGAGGAGGAAGAGGAGAAGGGAGAGGAGGAGGAGGTAGACGAGAGGCAAACTAAAAAGCAAAACATAGTGGAGGGAGGCCAAATCGGGGGAAAATTATTTAGGGCAGCACACGACTAGACAGGTGCATATAGTCTCCAGACTATGGAGTTCCTTGACCCTGATCTGGCTTTCCTAAGGTGGGAGAAAAGGCCCCTGAAGTAGGCAGCTGGAATTGACCCATCAGAACTTCAGAGAAGTTCAGGGTACTCTTCAAGGTTCCTGAAAATCAAGAAAGTGAGGACTTGGAATTTGGGTATGTCTAGTGATAACGAAGGCCTGGGGTCTGGGATTTATAAGTCTGGGGAAGAGAGTGCTAGGGCACCATTTATTCATCCAGACCTTACCCCTAGGGCCCTTGGGGTGGGGAGGGGAAGGAAGGCAGAGGCTCTGCTGAGATGGTAATGGCCCCAAGAGGTGACAAGGCTTGCTCTATCAGACACCTTCTGCGTGCTAGGGGCTGACTGAAGGCCTCCAGTCATGAGAAATGGTTCTCAGGAAAACACAACTGACAGGTGAGGAAACAAACCTTAGCCACATCACTAAAGCAGGGACCCTGGTTCCCTAATACCTGTGTGGAAACTGAGGAAGGCAGATGAGAGCAAGACTAGGAAGTTGAGGAATGGGAGATGAGGGTGCAGAGAAGTTTTCTGAGCTGGAGACAGTCCTTTCTGTGGCTCTGAAGAGAATGTTATTGGATGAGAATGATAAACGTGCCAACCATTAATGGTATCTCTAGAATGTTCCACTGAGCATAACATGCCGTGGTTCCATGTACCCCAGAGCCTTTGCAAGTGCACTTCTGTCTGGCTAGAATTCTTGCTGTTCTTACTCTTTGTATATTGGCTTCTTCTTCCCTGCCAAATGATAATTTAAAATCACTGCTACAAAGCTCGGCCCATGGTAGATGATCAGCGGAAATCTGTTGAGCAAATGAACCAGAAGTTCTCCCGGCTTCAAGGGGAAAACTACACCGAGACGTTGGAAAGACTTTTCAGTAAACCTTTCGGCATTTTGATGTCTTATGTAGGCCAGAGCTATAGATGGGGGCAGGGGGGAGGATGAGGTTGAAGCCAACCTGGACTTTCTTGGTCAAGATGCAGGCTAAGCTCCTGTCCCCACTTTTCCCTGCTGATCCTGAGAAAGCCTCACAGGCTGAGGCTAAAATGAGGTTGGAGTGAACATGGAGGCTCGCATGTCTCTTGTAGCTTATGTTGTGGGGTGACGAGAGCCCTAAGGGACACAGGGCCCTCTAAACAATAGCTAGAGACATGCTATTTTGAACTCTCTTCCTGGGTTGGCATGAGGACCAGATGCAATTTTTCTTTCCTACCTGCAGTTGGTTTTTTTTTGGGGGGAATTGCCACACAATAGTGGCAGTAGATACCTAGAGGCTACTGTTGTCTGCCAGGCCTTTTAAGTCTGCCATTTTGTTGACGTCTTCCCCGTCTCCACACAAGGACCCGCTAAATAGCGTGACTTTCTGGGGATGGCCCTGGGCCAGGCTGGACCTTGCAAGGCATTTCTTCATGCAGAGTCTTTGTCAGATTTACAGTACCACCAAGCAGAAGGCACTTCTCTGGCCAGAAGACTCTAAACTTGAACCTTAGGATATTTATTTTTTTCCATTCTATGTGTGACCAAGCACGTTCTGGCTGTTGCAGCAACCGCAGAAATTCCCCGCACTTCATAATCACTTGCATTATTTATTGTTCTCGTTATTAGTAATAAAAGCCATAATGATTCAGCCTTGAGGTTGGTGAGGCAGCAGCAGGCGGTGCCTGACCTTTGTAGTGATATTAATATACTTTCACAGCCTCCCTTCAGATGGTCCAGACTCGTGGAATGGGAGCCAGCCCCTGAAAATAATTGTAAAACAAAAGAATCAATTATCTCTCACTGGGGCGATGATTGGCAAATAAGAACTAGGTATTTTACAGGAAGGCCTTGAAAACAGGACCACATCTCTGGCCAACTTCTAGAAAGTGTGAGACATGGAAGCAAGGCTGGAGGAGCTGTTGTTTGCCCTGGCCTGTCACCTCTGGGTAGAGATGGTGTGTGGATAGCATCAGCTGCCTTAGTGGGGCCTAGATCTCGTCCCTTTCCCGAAGGTGTTGTAGCACGATGTTTTAATCCCTCCTGAGCATTTGGCTGGCTGCTCGGGCTGCATGGAAAATGTCAGCCCGATGGCCCAGGCCAAAGCCAGCATGCCTCTCAGCTAGTTTTGCAGGGCTGACGTGGCGTGTGGCTGGAAGCTAATGGAAAAGTCACAAAAGCCCAGGACAAGGGAAGGGATGGGGCCAATAGCACTGCCCTGTAATGTGATCTGGAAGATGAAATTGTAGCGTGGAGCTGAGAGATGGCAGGGCTGGGGAAAGAGACCTCAGCATTTTCCATGATTAACTTTCTAATAGTAACCCTGTGTGTACAGCGGGTGCTTAGCAACGGGAGGCATCTTCTCAGAGAGTGCATTAATAAAGTGCATGTGCCTTCCCACTGTGATTTGGTTTTCCCCTGCTTGCTGGAGGCAGAGAGATCAGACTGCAGACCTGTAGCCCTCGAGGCTGAAGTCAGGAGGCAGCTGAGTGTCTCCTTTCCTAATTGAGTTGTCCCTTCCCTGGAGAATCCATCAGAGCCCCTCTTGCCTAAAAGTCACAAGGAAATGGATGCTTAGGGAATTCCTCATGAGTTGGGACAGAACCCCAGCTCTTAGATTTGTGTGATGTGATGTATGTGCATATGTTTGCTTGCATATATGTGCACATGTTTACATATGGGTGCAAGTTTTTGTGCTTTTTTTCGAGCCTCTGTGTGTATGTGTACCAGAGATTAATGGGTGTTTTTACACTTTCATTTCCCATTTTGCTTAAGAGGGAAAAATAGATTTATTTATTTTACATGTACAAGTGGTTTACCTGCACATAGATATACATAAGTGTACCTGGTGTACTCAGAAATCAGACTGGGGCATCAGATCCTCGGAAACAGGAGCCACAGACAGTTGTGAGCTACTGTGTGGGTGCCGGGAACCAAATACAGGCAGGAATAAATGCTCTTAAGTACTGAGTCATCTCTTTAGAGCCTACCTGATTTTTTTCTTTTTTGTTTGTTTGTTTGGTATATACAGACTTGCAGTAGTTTTACCCCTACTCCTATATCTTATTTTTCTTTCCCACACCTTATTTGTTCATCCTGGCTGTTTAGCCAGGCCCGAGGATCCTCCTGACTCTACCTCGGCAACACTGGTATTAGGAGCCACTCCACTCAGCTTTTATGCTTGGGCAGCAAGCATCTCATCCACTAGTCATCTCTCCAGCTTTCAGCCCTTAGAGATATGGACTTTATCACAAGACTATGATAATGGTTTTATGTGTTTACGAAGAATGCCCAGGCTGGCCCAGGAGGCCCTGGGCTATTGGAAATAAAGAAAAGGTCCACTATGGCATTTGGGGCCTGAGGCCTGCTATAGCTTAGTCTGTTTCAGGTGCTGTTTCTGGTAAGATAACAGACAGAGAGCCATTTAAACTTATGGACTGGTTGTAGGAAGCCACAGCATGGTGAATGGGCAATGGGTTCACTTCCCATAATATTAAATGATTTTGAATATGAACTAGGTTGTACAGTAGTCATCTGAGTGTGTGGATGACCAGTCAGGTTCTCCTTAAGGCCCAGGAAACGGTGAGATTATCTGTCTGAGGGAACGCTGTATTCAGATATATGTGAAGTAGCAGTGGCTAGAGTTTGGTTTCTGGGGTGACTCTGTCCGCTGCCCTGCCTCTCCCTGTCTCCCTCCTTGTTCCCGGGGCACTTGTCATTGTCAACCTTTATACATTTGGCACATCTTTGTGTTTTATCACTTGCTTCCCTGACTGTCCCGTGAGGGTACCATTTCATCTATTCCAGTTCTCTACCAGAGGAGAAGTCCAGACAGGTGATTCTCTGCATCCTCTGGCTTGAAGAAGAGAAGAAAAAATGTTGATGACAGGAAATTGGATGATAAGGTCAAGGCACAGGGGTAGAGGAAGGGGCTAGAAATGGAGCCTTTAGATGTCTGTGTCCCTGTCTCACTGCTACTGGGAAGGTATGGCTAGGAATCATGTTCCTGAGCCCCTGGGCCCTGCCTTGGGCATCTCAGAGTCCCTTGCTCACAGCTGGCTCGACCCTCCTATGATATTTGTATACCCTGTAATGCCATAGTGCTTCAATTGCTATGTGGAATCTAACCTGTGATCAACCTTGACATCAAATAAGCAGGGGCATGATGTCTTTTTGAAGGATGCCAGGACCCCACCCAGGCCCAGAGTACCCAAAATGTCCATATGTGGGGATCACTGTGTTTTCAGAGGCACTGTATGCATTTGTGGGTACTGTGGTGGCTGAAGTCAGTAGCACCTTTTTCCTGTGCAGCTGGGCAGAGGTCAGGCAGCAAGCAGCATGGGGACACACTCTTGCTCATGGTCCTGAAGCAGAGGTCTCCATGGCCGCTGACTCCAGTCTGTGTTGATACCAGGGAGTTACTCGTGAGTGCCTGTTACCCCTTTCCCTGCCCTATCAACGTACACACCTTTATGTCCCTTAGCTGTCACCCTTTGCTGTCTGCCCCAGGACTGTGCCCATTTGCCCCCATGTGGGCAGCTCCTCGAGATGAGGATGGGGAGGCTCTCTTTCAGCAGTTTTCTTCTCTTTTGCTCACCCCTCCTTCTCACACGAGAGTTTCCGATCAGTACAGCCACATTGGAGCACAGAAATGTGATAAGGCCAGAGTGGAACCTTGTGTAGGCATCCTGTCCACTGAGAAAAGCAGGAGCGGGGGCGGGGGCGGGGAGGGAGGAGGGGCATCAGGGTCCACCTGCAGCTTAAGCACAAGCTTTGACTTCATTCGATGCTCTTTAGAAATGTCTGACTTCTTCATGTTTCATGTATTGTATAACCATCCTGTGTTTGGGCCTGTTGGAGGCACTGGACACAGTGGAGAGTAATGCAGACAGTCCTGCCTTGTAGACCTTGGGCTTCCAGTGGTAGGAACAGGCCCTGCACAGGATGAAAGATGTGGTCCGTGGTGGGGCTGGCACAAAGGGACCTCTGAAACTGGTCCCCGATGGGGAGGACTGAATATAAGAGGGTGCCTCTGTGTCTTATAAGGGGCCTCTCGCAGCTGTTTCGAGGGCTACTCTGGTCCGAGGAGGAAGCAAGCCTGAGAATGCTGAGATAAGATGGAGTGGTAAGGCAGCAGGGTAGGGTCTCCTTCAATGGTAGTGATTCATTCAACATGTGTTACTTGCAAAGCCCTGATCCCCTGGCTGTATGAGGTTCTCTTCAGGCTGGGGTTCAGAGATCATTTGCCCATTGACTGGGTTACTTGGTTCTGTTTGGAGCTGCTCCTGCATGCTGTAGGCTCTGGGTATGGCTGCACCTCCCTTCCTTGTGGGGCTCCCAGCTGGTGGGTGATTAGGTGAATGTGTGGGCTCTGGAAGTAGGGTATATAAAGAAGGGATGGTGGGGCTCTTGAGTGCTGGGAGGGGGAGGAGCCGGTCTTGAGTAGGGGCAAATGTGAGGAGAAGCGAGCTCTAGGACTTGGGCCCAACTACAGTGCGGATTTGTGATGATTCCCCTTGGGTTTGCTTCCAACCTCAAAATGGGTGGAGCCATGGCTGTGGCTGTCATCTTGGGTTGGACCACAGCCAGGCAAACCTCCCTAAGGAGAGGTAGAGGAGAAAGAAGTCTTCTGATCTTATTAGGACCACTGACACCTTGCTCTGCTTCACAGGGAGCAAACTCAGGCTCTGCAAACGCATCAGTGTATTTTTTTTTTAAATTTATTATCTCCATTTACAAACCAAAGTTTTTAGATAAATTATCTGGGTTGTTCACTTTCCTAACAAAAATGATTGAAGATCTACATAGATGGCCTGTATCCATTCACGGCACAACAGTTGCAACCCTCCCCTTCCCCCCAGTGCCTTTAAAACAACACCTTCTTTGGATTAAGGAGAACAAGTATGGTCTTCTGTATATTCTCACAAATGTCTCCTGAGCTCCAACGTTCTGCTGACAGCCCGGATAGGAGCCAACATTGTTTGACCTCTTTGATGGAGCGTCCCAATGAGTCCCTATTGAGGTCATAGAGAAACAGGCTACATCCCTGAACAACACAGAGAGTATGTCTCCCATGTCTGTAACAATGGCATCTATTTGTGGGTGCAGGGGGTAAAGGTCAGAGGTTGAGTATATCTAAAAGGTTCAGCATAGGGAAATGGAGGATGTAAAAAAAAAAGGTGTAGAGGGGATGTGGCTTGGGGGCAGGTCTCCTTTGCTCCTGTCTCAAGCTACCCAGCTTCTCTTTCGCCTTGTTCTGCTCATTAAGCCAGGACTCAGCGTTTATTGAGAGGAACGAAGAAGATCTGACACCTGTTAGCATTGAGACTCTTAAAATACTTCCTTCCCATATCTAGGATCCCCTTACCTTGCCCAACCTACCTACCTGAGGTTTTCTAAATGGCAGGTTTAGAAAAGGCAGGAAGCTTTAGGGACCGCCTTGGGCACCCACTTCCCTTTCAAGTTGGCCCAGGCTCTAAAGAGATAGCAAAACCATACTCTTGGGGTCAGCTTGTCTAATGTGACCCCATGTAGATCCTGTGACAGAGGAGTGGGCCACTTGGGTGGGCTTGCAGAATGGCTTTTTTCCTCTTGTTGGTACTTCCAGGATTGACTCTCTGTCTATAGCTTCCCCTAAGACCTGGCTAGCACCAAAAGGACAGAATAACATGCCTTGGGGAATAGTGGGGGCTGCTAGAGCTCAGACGGGAGCACTGTCTTTCCCTTTGGACCTCAAAGAAGACCTGATGTACCAGGGTATATGGAGGGGAAGCCCTTACTGTTCACTGATGTTATCAGGAAGCTTCTGGCCTGCATGCCAGGTAGGTGAATTGATTTTTTTTTTCAGTCTGTGGAACATCTAAAGATAGGCAAGCTGGTCCGCTGCTAGCATTGGGAATGACAGGCCCTCTGTGAATCATGAGCCTGCCCACCGAGGTTGTGCAGGCCCCTGGCTGATGGCAGAAAGGATGATTTGCTAGGAGAAGTAGCCAGATGCAGGTGGGTGTGACTCAAGGATGGGGTGGGGATGGAGGGCTGGGAGAGGAAGTCAGTCTTGCTGATGAGTCTGGGACCCCCTTTCTGGTTCTTAGGAGGGTGCTCAGTGGCCTGACTCAACAGGACTGGAGTGACAGTAGTCACTGCTGTGTGTGCAGCTTCTGTGGCTAGATGGAACAGGGTAGCCCCAGCAGGGGTGAAGCTTCAATTGGCTGTCTTCCTGGTCCAAAGGCTTCACATATCCAGTCTATGGTTGTTTGGTTTATTGCCTGATGCCTTTCTGTCTTCAAATCATTTAGCTAGTTCTTTAGAGCACTTTATGTTTTTCAGGGATTTCTCACCCCCCTGCCCCACATACAGGCAACACACACTAAGTCCTTCTAGGTGCTGGGCAAAGTACTAGTTACAGCACATGCTACAGTACATTAGGCAGCACTGGGGGATGGCTTTTCAGTGTCGATGTCAGCTTCTGTTAACCTCTGGGAAGACAGCCAGCAAGGTATGGAGTAATGGAAAATATTTCCTGATGGTGGGAAAGGCCTCTCCGAGGAGGAGGAGGAGGAGGTATCTGGAGAGGAAATTGCAGAGAAGGATCTCTCAATAGAACCAGGCTGTACAAAGGTCCTGAGTTACGATGGGAAAGCATTTGCCCTTTTCAAACTGCACAGACACAGCTCAGAGCAGAGTTCATAGCCCATGGTGCTATGCTAAGAGGTTTCCAGGGGCCGTTTTTATAGATCTTTGTAGCCAACAGTGAGGAGGTTGACTTTCCATGTCAGTACTAGGAGCCCATTGGAGGGTTTTAGCTAGCCGTGCATGCAGCCTAGTTAGAATTTGCTAAAGCTCAGACTGTAGCAGTGAGCCTGAGAGGCAAGCAGGACAGGTGTGGAAGCAGAACTCCTGAGGAGGATACTGCCCGGTCCTGGTGAGAGGGAAAAGAGGAACAGTGGCTGAAGATCAAACTGGACCCATCTCTACCTACACAGCAGCTCCACTGGAGGAAGAAACAGGTCCCCAAAGCGCCAATGACGTGCTCCTGAGCCAACCAGCTGCTGAAAATGGCACCTGTCGTCCCAGCTTACGGACTTCTTTGTCTTAGCCTGGGGTCTCGGGAGGCTAGGTTGCCTTGACCGTCAGACAGGTGTTCGGTCTTAGCTAAGAACCATCCCTGGGTTGGGATTAGAACATCACGGTTTCCTTCGTCCCACTCTGGGAGTCCCAGGTCAAGGTGTAGGTAGAACTGAAGCTGCATTCCTGTGAGCTCCATTTTCTTGGCTCACAGATGCCCTGGTCCTTTTAGTCACATGGCCTTTGCTTTTCTCCTAGTCTCTTCTTCCTAGGACACCAGTCATAAGTTATACTGGATGAGGATGTACTCTAGTGACCTCACTTTGACTCGGTCTGTTCTTTACAAACCCATCCAGTCCCCTACCAAGATCAAGAGTTAAAGATGTCTGCATATACAGTGCGGAGACCACACCCCCAGCGTGCCTCTTCTTATTGAGCCATCTCAGTGGGTGGTGTGGCACTGCTGTTGTCCCCTGAACACTCAGCACACTTGTTTAATTTATCTCCAGGACAGTGACAGGCCAGCACTAGCAGATCTCTGTGGGTGGCCATGTGCAAGACTGCCTTCTGAGGACCAGCAGTATGGGGCGGCAGATGGGGTCGGCAAACACAACAGGTGTGGCATATGCTGGTCCCAGGCAGTGAGTGTGAGAGAGAGAGAGCCAGTACACTGTTTCCATTTAAGCACCAGCTTTAAAACATGTATCCTGTAAGCACACAGATGTTGGGCTGTTTATCAGGGGAGGTGATAATAAACAAAGTTATTAAAAATAACCAACACCACCAGTCATTTCTAGGTGCCTAGACTGCTCCTGAACATCCTGTGTCATATTCATCTTGACACCACAGAAATTCAGTGAGGGTTATGAGTCCTATCTTTGAGATAGAGAAATGACAGGTTGGGAGGAAAACAAAAACAAAAAAATCCCCAACTCTGGTAGCACTGGCATCTGCAAACATCTGAGTTCCTTTTCTCTAACCACTATGCGATTTGTACTTTAAGCACTCCCCCCCTCACCCCCCACTGGGTTCCCAGTACTCATGTGGTATCTTACAACCACCTTCAACTCTAGTTTCAGGGATCTAACGCCATCTTCTGGCCTATGTGGGCACTACATGTAGGTGGTGCACGGAAAATACATGCAGGTCAAATACCTGTATGTATTAAATAATAATAATAAAAAAATTTACAGAATTTTCCCCAGAAAAGAATGGATGTTGCAACTTCTTAATGAGACTTGGTTTTTCTGTGGGGTGCCACAGGCAGATTTTTCATTTTAAACTTCAACTTGTTATCTTGTATATGTATGTGGATGTTTTGCCTGTCCGTGCACTACTCACATGCCTGCCATTCATGGGGACTAGAGGAAAGTGTCAGATCCTCTGGAAGTGGAGCTATCATGTGGGTCCTGGGAATTGAACCCAGATCTTTAGAAAGAACAACCAGTGCTTTTAACCACAGAACCATCTTTCCAGCTCCTCCTGTGGGCCTTTTTCTTCATTAATGATTAATATGGGAGGGCCTAGCCCACTGTGGGCAGTGCTACTCATGGGCAGGCACTCCTGGGTTATGTGAGCAAGCAGGCTGGGCAAGCCATTGAGCAACACTCTTCCATGGTTCCTGCCTCTGTCTCTACTGCAGCTCCTGTTCTAACTGCCCTCTTTATGGTCTGGGGGATGGAGAGAGATGGCTCTTGGGAGCTTGCTGACGCACCAGTCTAGCTAAAACAGGGAGCTCCAGGTTCAGTGCAAGACCCTTGCTTATAGAATAAGGCAGGGATCAATAGAGGCACAGATAGATAGCCTGCATGTGCACACACATGACCCACATGTACATGTATGCATACCCCATGGTACACAGAAATAGAGACAAGAGCAAGTTACATATCCAAGGTAATGTCTGCAGATATTTTAAGGTATTTTGTACCACCCTTTCCTTATAATTTCTTTCCATTTCATTAGCGGGGGCCTTTGCTTTTTTGCTTTGTTGCTGCTGCTGCTGCTGTTGTTGTTGTTGTTGTTCTGTTCCGTTTTGTTTTGTATTTTGGAGATAGGCTCTGGCTGTGCAGTCCAGGTTGGCTTTAAACCTGTGGTAATCCTCCGGCTTGAACCAAGATTACCTGCATGTACCACCGTGCCTGACTTTGAAATTGCTTTATACAATAACTCTTGTGTGTGTGTGAAAACGTAGCAACAATTCTTTTTTTTTAAAAAATTGGTTATTTTATTTATTTACATTTCAAATGTTGTCCCCCTTCTGGTTTCCCTCCGCAAACCCTCCATCCCATCCCCCCTCCCTTTGCCTCTGTGAGGGTGTTTTTCCCGCCCCCTCATTCCCACCTCACTGCTCTAGCATCCCCTTCCTAACTGTCGCCTCATGATGGCTGGTTTTTCAGCGATTTTTTTTCCAATTTTATCGTTATAGGATGGATGGGTTTTAGTTAAGGTCTTGTCTGTGCTTAGGATACAGTCCCCAGAAAGGGTTCCCCGGACCACAGGAAGAATGCGTTTGTAAGACTTTCCCATCACTTTGCCAAGTTGCTTTCCAGAAGGGTTCTACAGCTTACGCAAAACCTTCACCCAAAGTGGGTGCGGAAAAGCAGACTTTCGGAAGGGCCTTGTCCCCTTTCTTGGGGACTTCCGGGGGTGGGAGGGAGCGCGTACAGAGAAAGGAAGGTCCGTTCACAGCCCTTAGAGCTGGGGTGCTGCTGCTGGGCCCTGAAGCATGTGAGTGCTTCTGTGTTGAGCTGGGACTGGACTGATTAGTGTTCGGCCAGCCCCTGGTTTTGCAGAGTCTACCCACGGGAAAGAACAGCCAGTTCACAGGTAATCCCTTGATATCGAGCTCTGGTTCCAGTCTAGCGATTTTTATCTAGGCTGATTGCAAGTTCAGCCCTGGCTGGGCCAGGGCGATGCTCGCTCAGCCCTCAGATCACATTTCATGGTAGGCAGCCGGGCAGGTCCCCTCCGTCTTCCTCCGGTATGCTCTGAGATGCAACGTTTCAAGGGATGAGAACCTGGTTTCTCAGGCTCATTCTCCAGCTGGACCTGGCGAGGAACCCAGGGGAAAGCACCTTCATTTCCCATTGCTCTTCCTCCTTGCTCCCTTTGGTTTTTTCAAAAGCAGTTTGGTTGTAAGGAGTTGAGGTTTCCAACGTGACTGTGTGAGATCCATTAAAACATCTCTGCCAGCTTTCATAGTGACAAAGGCAACTTATATTTACCGTTAAAGCAGAAACCTTTAAAAAGAGATCGTTAAAGGAAAAACATTGGACATTACATCTCTTCAATGTGTTCATGCTGATATCCTTTGACCTTTGACCTATACTTTATAATTTTCTTTCACCTCCCTCCTCCTCTGCTGGAAACCTTCATTTCATATTTACTGTGGATGCTAGTTCTCTCTCCCTCTCCCTCCCTCCCTCTCTCCCTCCCTCTCTCCTTCCTTTTCTCCCCTCACCCCTGTCTCTCATATCTATTTGTGTGTATGACATCATATAATATTTTTCTTTTCTTACCTCACTTGCCATACTTTCCTTTGCATCCATTTATCCATGTTGTTACATAAACCACTCACCCTCTGAAAAACAATGGACGCCCTGTTGGGAATGTGCTTGCTGTGCAAACATGAGTTTGAACCCCAGAACTCATGTGAAAAGAGCTGGACACTGAGCACATGCTTGTGATCCCAGTGCTGAATCAGAGGCAGCGGAATTCTTGCTGCTTATTGACCAGACAACCCAACCTACTTGGTGAGCCCTGGGCCAATGAGATCCTTTCTGACAAAATCAAAGTGGACAGACCTGGGGAATGACTCCTAAGGTTGGCCTCTGGCCCCCAAACACAGGCCTCTCCTGCCTCCCAACACACAGAGGGTAGTGAAGAGACCAGTGGGAAGAAGTGGGAGAGGAGAGGGAGGGAGAGGAGAGGGAGGAGGGAATGGAGTAGAGAGAAAAGGAAAACAATTTAGAAGTTACATAGAGTTTTTTTTTTTTTAAAGAAAATTTTAATTCTTTTTGGCAGATTATAGAAATAAAAATTGGCTTCCCACAACCCGTTGGAGAAATAGCATTCTGTTCTTATTTTGAGCCGACAGCCTAAACATTGGTCTGGATTGAATGGACCATTCTGGAATGAAGATCTGTGGTGGTCGTGGGAGGAGAGAGGAAGAGGATGAGGGCTGGAAACCTAAGGCTGCAAGGGAAACCTTTCTCCTCGCTGCCTCTCCTATTCCTCCCCACTTCCTCTTCTCTTCCTCTTCACCTCCTTCCTTCCTCCTTACTCCCTCTCTTTTTCTCTCTTAGACAAATTCTGTATTTAAGAACATTTACCCTAATGGTATCCATGATTTTTCTCTTGGGTGAGGGAATCCCTGACATCTTTTGATTCTGGAATGCTCTAGAAAGGTGACAGACAGGCAGTGTGAGTCAAGGGCCCAACTCTGTCCTAGAGGCTCCCTATTGGTGCCTTAAAGAAAATCTAATTAGCTCTCTGTGTGAGTCTGAGGGGTTAAATTAACCAAGAGTGACAAGGGGGCGGGGCATGCTACATTCCCCAAGGAAAAAGCCAAAACAAAATGGCCTCCCCCAAGAAGTATGGTTTTTAAGATTCCCTCCTCACTGTCCAGTGAGTGCTCAGATCCTTATCGTTCCTCTTCATAGTGCTCCCTGTCTTGTCGAGACCCCTGTGGACCTTGTTTAGTCTATTGCAGTAGTTCTTCCACTGGCTCCCTGACTCTCATGTCCCACCCGCCAGCTGGGCTTTCAAAATGGTGGTCATTCCCATTCCTCATTGATTATTCTTCCACAAGCCCCTTGGTAGCTGAAGGGAAACAGAAATCCCAGGTTTCCTTTCTTGGACTCCAGCCCACTAGCTGCTTCCTTCTATTTACTGCTCCTTGGCTTAGTGCATTCTATCTTTTCGCTTCCTTGTTTTCTTAGCTTGAAATTCTACTTGCTCATGGCCAGCTTTCTCCAATAGCTCGATTCCCACATTCCAAGAATAACCCCCCTTCCTCCCCACCTCTCTCCTAATAAATCATCTTTCTCTTCCGCAGCCTCCACACCATTTCCTTGCTCAAAGCTTTCATCTTTATGCCCTCTGTTGGGAGTCCAGCCTTACTTTTCATTTTATGAAGCTCTGGTCTACCCATGAATGTTGCACATTGCAGGCGAAGGTACCTTGCACATGGTCAATAACCCAGAAGGGTTGATGCATTAATGGGCCCATGACTGAGTCCCGTGTTGTCAACTTTTATCTCTACCCTTCCCTGCTATTCGGCTTGCCCTACGCTTCACAGGCTCTTCCTGCTCTGTTGTAGCATGGATCTGGATGGTCTTAACCCAAGTTCAGGGCATGTAGTGATACCTCAGAAAGGTAGAAAGGGAGATGGGCTGAAGGACTGCTAACTCAACTGCTAGACCGTGTCGAGCTTTGAATCAGTGAGTGATAGCTATAGGCTTGTCCAGGACTCTGGTCTTCTAGATTTGTAGATTGCAACTTTAGATGTCTGCAGCCTGGGGCCTTCTGGGTAAGGATCAAAAATGCAGTATTAAGACAACTCAATTTTGCTACACAAATAGATATTCTGCAAAATTTAGAAATAAATATATTTTAATGTTGAATCTACTTTATTACAGCCAGAGAAGGGTGAGATTCTTGTACATTTAGAAAAATAGACAATACTCTACACTCTTCCTGCGGTAGAAGGTGTACATCCTTGCTTCTAGCCCCAGGCCATACCGGAAGCTAAGGGAGGGATACTCATTCTTTGCTTTCTGGATATGAGAGACATGAGCTGGCTGAAGCCTTCTTCAGGTGCTAGTTTCCCCATCTCCAGCTCCCAAGCCATGGCTGTTTGGGCATAAGATACAGCTGGTGGCCACAGGTTAGACTTAGAGGTGGATGGAACTGGGTTCAGATGCCTTCAGCTGTGCAGACACTACAGGTAGAAGGCAACCAGGGGCAGGGAGAGGACTTTAATTTTCTACCTTCTTTCCAGGAGAGAGAAATGAATGCCAAATATGTGATACCACTGCGAAAAATACATGTAATTACACAGCTAGCGTAGCTCAGGTTCCCCTGTCAGCATGAGCGGAAGAAACTAGCTCTTGTGAGGCAGGAGGATAACAAAAAAGAGACAACTGGAAACAATTTGGCTGATAGTGATGGTAGATTGGACCCCGCAAGGAGAGATTTTCTATTCAGCAACCTGTACCCTGCCCTCCTGTACCTCCCCACGCCTTTTAGTTAAAGTTAACATTGACATATGACATGCACCTCCCATAGTGTCTGAACTGTTAAATCACAACCCCCCTAATACAGAAGATCGTTGCAATGACAACTCCAGTAAGATGTGACATTTCCTACATTTGATTTCCTGTAGCTAAAGGGATGGTGACCCCTCCCAGCCGTGGATAGTCTCACAGAGCCTACTGTAAGTGCAGATGTGGGAACCACTAGTCAGTTGCTTTTTTAGGGTTCTTAAAAGCAGTTTCAAGGGTGGTTTTGGTTTTGAAGCAAGATCTTATATAGCCCAGGCTGACCTTGAACTTATTGTGCCAGCAAGGATGACCCAGAACTTCCTGTCCTGCCTTTTCCCAGGTTGGGATTACTGGTGGATGTTTGTCTTAGTGTTTCTATTGCTGTGAAGAGACACTATGACCAGGGCTACTCTTTATAGAAAGAAACACATTTCATTGGAACTGGTGTATAGTTCAGAGGTTTGGTCCATTATTGTCATGGTGGGAAGCATGGCAGCCCATAGGCAGACATGGTGCTGGAGAGATACCCGAGAATTCTAAATCTGAATCAGCAGGCAGGAGAGAGCGAGAGGGAGAGCGACACTGGACAGGGCTTGAGTATTTGAAACCCCAAAGCCTACCCCTAGTGATACTTCCTCCAAGAAGGTTACATGTGCTCCAACAAGACCCCAACTTGTAATAGTACCACTCCCTATGAGCCTATGGGGCCATTTTTATTCAAACTATTTTACATGCACAGTTTTATGGGGTGCAGGGATTAAACCTAGGGCTTACTGCATGATAGGCAAGCTCTCTACCAACTGAGCTACATATCTAGCCCTGAATGGTAGATTCTTGATGGCAGGGGTTTGTATACAATGACATGCACAAACAAGACCTAGTGCATTGTAGGTACTGGGCATGGAGCATATGAGTTGGACCACTGTTAGATATCGGGATGCAGGAAGCAGATTCAACCATGCCCTCAGTTACCAGACAACAGTGGGTCTGCTCAGAGACCCCATTAACTTAAAATGGAGTTACTGAGCTTTTCTGGATCTTTATTGAGCCTGTAATTGAAGTTTTGGCTCCATGGACTGCCTCTGCTGCGTGCATGGACATACCTTACATAGAAAGTGATGGAATGATCATACATCCCACATCTGGTCCAAGAGGAAGAGGTAACATAATGTTCTAAAGATCTGACCCAGTGCTGGAGATATAGCTTAGTTAGTAAAATGCTTGGGTAGCATTAAGCTTTGGGTTTGGTCCTGAGCACTGCATAAACTGGACGTGGTAGTCCAGACCTATAATCACAGAAATTAGAAGGTAAAGAAATAAGGATCAGACATTCAAGGTTAACCATGGAATACATAGCTCCAGTCTGGGTCTGGGTCTGGGTCTGGGTCTTCTTTTTTTCTGAGAAAGAGGAAGGAGGAGGAGGAGGAGGAGGAGGAGGAGGAGGAGGAGGAGGAGGAGAAGACGACTCTCAATTCAGGGTAGTTTTTGTTTAGAAGGTAGATTTTATTATTACATTTTTAAAATCAAAAGTCTATTATTGCCCTTCCCTTGTGGGTTTAGATCAATATACTGACAGTATTTTAACCAAAGAGACACCTGGTCTTCTGCTTTAATAGCATTGCCAGGAAACCTTGGGAAACTGAATGGAAAAGCCTACATTGCTACTAATGTCATTTAAACCATCATTTTTAATCTCACCATTTTTACTAGTTGCCATCTAATTTACCTTGTATTCTGCAGCCTTGGGGACTGAACCCAGGGTCTCACTCTACAGATGTTATATATATATATATATATATATATATATATATATATATGTCTTTTTTATGTCATTTTTGACACAAAGTCTCTCTACATTATCCAGACTGGACTTAAGTAAATTTTGTACACAAGTAATGTTTGACCTTTTGATCCCCTTGCCTCAACCTCCCAAGTGCTGAGATTAGAGGTCGCACTGCCGTGCCCCAGTGGTTGGATGATAGGCCCACAGTACCAGGTGTAGTCAGTTCCCATTGCGTTGGAGGTGCTTGGAGCTTTTGTACATATGATCTCAAATAATCCTTACAGTGGCCTAGGAAGATGGTGATCATTGTCATCGCCTTTCCCCAGGAGGGTAAACTGAGGAATGGTGATACTACATAACATGCCCAACTGCAAAGGGAACGTAACCAGTTGAGGGCAAATTTGAATTCAGTTCAGGATTTCCAACCCTTCTCAGAGTATCCACAGTGTGCTAGAGATGTGACCCATGGGGGCTCAATTATCTTCTTATAGAGCAGACCCATCTATAGGAAATATAAAGATATACTATAATATATGGATGATCAAGTCAGATGATCTGTGGGCAAACCTGGGGTCTCAGTCCTCCAGAGAATCTGGGTTGAGGATGGCCAAGAGAGAGGAGGAAGTTTGCACTGCGAGTTTCCTGGAAGAATGAACTAGGCATATGGATTGGGTGGGTAGCCAAGGGTAGGGACAGGCATTCTAGGAGAGAAAGGAGGACAGAGGTAGGTGACTTGAGGGCTGGCCTCAGTCTCCCCACCTTCCTCGGCATGAATGTCCATGAATGAAGAGGTGCTGAGGTGGGTTCCCCTTGGAAAAAGTGCACAGCAGGGAAGAGGTGCTTCCTGCTGTCAGATGGCAAGTGGGAGTGTGTGGGGAGCAGGCCTCATGATTTGCTCTTCTCCCAGGTCTTTCCTGCTAGGTTTTAGGGGCGGCACTAGGCTGTAGTTGGAAGCTTGCTTTGGAACTGGCTGTAGGTTTAGACCTTACAGGTAGCTCATTCAGTTCTGACACCAGTGCTGCTTGAAGCATCTTCAGTGCTTCCTGGGTCTCTTCTAGCAGAAGAGGCCATCCTGGTGATTGCTGTGGGCACTTGTAGCTATGTGTGTGATCTAAGCATGGTGATGCACAGCTGGCAGCTGAGAACCCATGCCACAGGTCAGACATGAGTCATCTCCTGCCACACAGGCCATTTTGGTTTAACTAGGACACACCTGACCTCATCGTGCTTACAGGTGCAGAGAATCTGTTGTGTGGTCTCAGCTTCAGTCTGCCTCAATCCTTTCCCACGTGGGTGGCAGTGCCTGTTTATCGCTTGTTCAACCAGAGCCAACCAGTGAGATGTTCACTGACAGCTCCCTCTGATTTCTGAGCTCAGAGCAGAGAGGAGCTTTGAATGTAACCATTCTTCCCTTCCCACCTCAGTGAACCCTCTTCTGCACCAACTCCTCCATGCCCCAGGAGGATGCCCCCCCTCTGCCCCCTCCAAGTTCATTTCCATGTCAGGGCTGGTCCTTTGCCTGATGACAGTAGAAAAAGCCACCCAGACAGAACATGGGGTGATAAGTCCCTGCTCTCTGAAGAGCCATGATCAGAGTAGGACACTGCAGATCCGCTGTGCTGCAAGTGGGGAGGACCTGGGTGGGGAGGCAGAGATAGAGGCCGTGTAGGAGGGGAAAGAGGCAGAGATGACAGGATCCGTGAGTGAGTCACCAGCTTCAAGCTCCAGCTGGAGAGCCCCAGGAAGGGGGAATAAGGCATTGCTTATGCAGCAGGCAAGGACCCAGCTTGGGTCTGCGATCTGCTCTCAGGGTGTGTGTGTGTGTGTGTGTGTGTGTGTGTGTGTGTGTGTGTGTGTGTGTGTGTGTGTGTGATCTGCTGCTCTCAGGGTGTGTGTGTGTGTGTGTGTGTGTGTGTGTGTGTGTGTGTGACATTCTCCTGGAGCATGGGCACAGAGGAGTGAATGCAGAAGAACTGGGGGTGGAGATGAACAGTAGGATTCAAGACTGTTCTGCCTTGCACTTGGAAAGCAGAGGGAGGTGTAAGTGAGCACTCCTCCTGCAGACTATGTTCGAATGAACCATACCCACACAAGAGGAAGGTTCTGTTGTTAGTCTGTTCAGGAATAATGAATCTGAGACCCTGAGAGGCTAAGCAAATTGAAGTCATCAAACAGTGGTAAAATAGGACATGATTTAGCTCTGGCCCTCCTGAAACCCCAGCTTCATCACTGCAGATGGTTGTCAGCCAGGAGCCTGCACCAGCAGCCCTTGGGTGCTGGTTCTAGTGGAGTTTGAATTATGTTTCCATGTGATGGCTGTGCCAAGGTCGGAGGTCCTCCTCTTCCTTACACTCCTTACTCAGCCTTACTCAACTTCCTGTCCCAGTTTCCCCATCTGCAGAAGACTCTAGGAGCTTGGCATCTCTACATGTTCTCTTCAGACCACTGGTTAATTGAGTTTCCCATGAATGGCATCCTTCTCAGCCATTCACAGCTGTGTCTAGCTTGAGAACCTAATTTAGGAAGAACAGCTGTAGGTGGAGAACATTCAATTTTTTTTTTGTCATCTGCTTCCTTGGTGTGGAAAGGTTCTGGCTTTCAGATACTCATTTTGGATTATACTCTTATCAATATGAAACATCTTTCATTCTCTTATGTTATATATTTATTGTAAATCTCTCTGTGTATTTATACACAGGCATATATAATATATGTGTGTGCACATATATGTGCACACATGCATGTGCATTCATGTGGGTACTTAAGTGTGTTTACAGCTATATCATGTGTGCACAGATATACTGTGTGTGCATATATGTATGTGCATGTACGTGTGACTGTGTGTATAGAACAGAGGTTTACTGTGGTTTACTAAGGTACTGTCTACTGCCTCCAGCTTGTTTGAGGAAGGGTTTCTTACTTGTCTAGAGTGTGCCTGGCTAGACCAGCCTGTCTGGGCAGTGAGCTCTTGTCACTGCTGGGATTATAATGCATGCCATCAAGCCTGGCTCTTTATATACATACTAGAGGTTGCCTAGCATTTATGACTTTTGAGACAGTCATTCTGTGTGACCAGGCTGGCCTCAAACTCTTGATTTTCCTGCTCCAGGTTCCTGAGGCTGTCAGGTGTATGTTCCCATACCCTGCTTCCACACCATCCTATTTAATATCTGTTGCCCTGAATTTTACACAAAACATATAATTGTATGCATTAACTTGCCATCTATTAGTCCATCTATCTTATACTACATAAAAGATGTCATTTATTTTTATTCTTCCAGCTAACTCATTTTGTTTCTTATTCGCTCCCTTTTAAATGATTCTCTGAAGCCTCTGTTGTGTCTCTGTAACGGGACATTTTAAAACTTCACCTTATACTCCTCCCTAGCAAATGGCACTGTTGGCTCCCCCTGTCTTGCTCCTTAGGTGTGAGGGGTGCTGTTTCGCCTCATTTTGCTGGTAGCTACTGCATAGGGTGCTCTTATGGCTTTTCTCTGCCACCCCCCCCCTCCACCTCGAGAATACTACAGTCAGGGTTGGGCTTTACTGTGTGGGCTGACATTTTAAGCTTCTACTGCACAGGTATTAGATTGTAGTTATTATTTTTATAATCTCATCTTCTCTTAAGTCTTAGCTTTCGTGTTCGTTCTTATTTGTGATGTCAGCGTTGAGACTTAAGGCTCATTGCTAAGGTTTCCTTCCTAAGGACATGGACCGTTATTGAATGCGTAGTTCTGATCAGCGTCTTAACCATGCATATGAAGCACTTACCACCAGTGGAACGTTCTGGGACCATTGCTCTGGTTCATTGCTCTTTCCTCCGCTTTCGTGGCACTGCCCCGGATGGAACCCAGGACTCCTAACCCTCTGCCACTGAGTCAGCCTCTCAGCCTCTGCATTTTGTATCTTCTAAGGTTCTTGACAGTGTACGGCCCCACAGCTGTGTTTTGTGAATTAGTCAGATGCTAGCCGATATTTCTTCCTTTTGAGGGTCAACTGACATCTTCTGCTTGGGTGCTGTGGAATGCTACCATGGACTCAGCACACACCTGCTTATTAGCATAGTTGTCCCTTGACTTTCACAGCCGGGTCCATCTTATGGTCTGGAAAATGGTTTTCTGTTTTTGTTTTTGCTTTTGTTTTTTTCCCAGTTCTGTTCATAATGATTTGGCTGCCTGGGCTCATTTTTATGATCTGGCACCCAGCTTTCTCAGTGCTCTGCCTCCCTCAGAATTCTTCCCCTTCCTCTTCGGAGTGCTTATGTATCAGGTTTCAGGAGCAAGCACTCCTGACTTTGGCCGCTGACAGGGTCTGGATGCCTGAGTTCTTTGCTGAACCCTGTGCTGAGTGTTTTACCTGCTGTATCTTCCTTCTTGAGTTGGCAGAGTGAGGTTGAGAGCCAAGTGCTTTGGTTGTGCTCACTCTGTGGGCTGGGGAAATGTGTGCTGAAAGGCCTTGCCTTACTCTGCCACATCTAGGCACCAAGAGGCAGGCTTGGATCAGAGTCTAGCACATTGTGCAGAGGTTTCTCTGAAGTCATTCTTTTGTTTTATTATTTGTTTTTGAGACTTAGTTTTACATGTGTGTAGGCATGTGTGTCTATGTCTATGTATGTATGTATGTGTGTACGTGGCTTTGGAAGTCAGAATAGGGTATCAGATCCCTTTGGAGTTGGAGTTACATTTGGTTTTGAGCAGCCAAGAATGGATTCTGGGAGTTGAACTCAGGTCCTCTATGAGAGCAACAAGGGCTCTTAACCACCTCACCATCTCTCCCTTCCCTGTTTGCTTTTTTGAGTTATGCCATAGCCCAGGCTGGCCTGTAACTCACTGTGTAGTCAAAGCTAGCCTCCTTAAAGCAGTCCTGCTGAGATTACAGGGTGACCACTGGAGCCAACTAAATGGTCATTTTGTTCCCATCCTTTCTTTGAGTTCTGTGTTCTCTGCCTGGATGTTTATAAATGTTACAGCATTGATGGTTGCTTTTCATGGCTTTCGTCATGAATACAGTCAGGGTTTGCCCACAATCAGGGAGGGCTGACTCTCCCGGGCCTCTTTGATGTTCACCTCATTGCAGGAGAATGCTATGTGGTCTTACCACCAGAACACTGGCTGAGGAAGGACGTCTCACATGGTTCAGCCACTTGTGAGGCCACCTCAGAGAGACAGAGCCATCTGTAGTTCCAGTGCGAGCTCAACCTCAAGACACTTTTCTGACTTGGTAAAGCCACTGCCCTGAGTGCCAACTGTTTTCCTCTGGCTTGCTGTTTGACTTGGCCACCATGCCAGGTACAAACTGTGCTCAAACTTGTCCTCCTTCCTGGAGCTGCCACCTGCTGTGTCAGGGACCAGCCCCTTGTCCCCAGCCAGTGCTCTTCTGATATACCAGCCATGTGATTCCTGGAGCTTCCCAGTGTTGCTACACACACACACACACACACACACACACACACACACACACACACGCACATGCACATGCAGAGACAGAAAGAGACATACAGAGACAGAGAGAGATACACAGAGACACAGAGATACACACAGATACATCTAGATACACATCCATACATACATACACACATATACACACACAGATATACAGAAGAATGCAGACACACCCAGATATACATTCAAACACAATTGTACACACACATACAGAGAGAGAAACAGAGACTGACAGAGACAAAGAGACAGAGACAGAGAGACACAGATACATGCATACACATGCATACACACATACACATATACACATACAGATAAACACACACACACATCAAGATACACCCAGACATACCCATGCACCCTCCTCCCTCCACACACTTGTGTAGACCCACAGATCCACAGGAACAAGAATACTCTTGCCCTGGCTACTTCTCTCCCCCAGCCTGATTCACCACCTTTGGCAGGCCTTACTGATCTTGGCAGTTCAGCTCTTTATTAGCCAATGAGGATGACCAAAGTAGCCTCCATCTTCTTTATTCAACTGTCATGGCTTTTCCTTTAGGTTTGGGTCACACAAATGGCACAGGTTTCCAGCTTCTTAGTGGTATTTCAGGCTATCCATCTTCACGGGGCGATTGTTTTCCCTGTAGGTTTCTCAGAGGAACATTCTAGATGTAGATACAATAGAGGCTTAGCCTTCTCACCGATCATAGATCGTTTTAGAATGCAGAAGCTGAGAGGTTATGAATACTTGCTGGCCAATATGCTTATTGGTCCAGATCACAAAGAGAAAGTCACAAAAACGTGTGCCATGTCCAGACCTTGGTACCCACCAAGTCCTGCAGGACAGGGCACCTTAATCTTGGACCATGGAGCATCAGAAGTGAGAGACAGTGTGCCTGAGAGTTAAGCTACCCTGTGTGTATACTTAGTGACAGAACCCTTACAAATGAACACACCAAACTTGCAAAAAGAAACCCACATCTATTGGCATCAGATGATCTGTGTGACCCAGGCCCTGAACTGTTCAGAAATGACAAGGCTACTTAGCCATGTGGGATAGGGCTCTCTGAGCCACCAGGACTCTGGGTAGCTTCTGTAGGCAGAGATCACAAATCATGGCCTGTGCTGACAGCCACAGACCTTCCTTCCTATGTCTCTCTCTGACCAGCTCTTCTCCAACTCCCCTAGCTGGAGACATGGGTAATTGGAAGTGAGGATGCCCCAGACAGGAATGTGTGTCCAGGCCAGTAGGCATCAGGGCCACCCTTCTGCATAGCTTTTCTCAGCAGTCACCAAGCACCCATCCTGCCCAGCTTAAGGCAGGAGAGGGCGCTGGATCATGAAATCTGTGACTCTGTTATTGAGAAGACACCAGACTGTGCAGAGGGCACGTTTCAAAGTCAAGTGCAATGTGGTGAGTCTCTTTTGCACTGTAAACCTCTGCCATGGCTGCTTTATCTGACAGTACCTGCCACTCTGGGGTTGTGGTTATCCCGTGTGTGTGTGTGTGTGTGTGTGTGTGTGTGCGCGCGCGCACGCATGCATGAATATGGGGACCAGAGGTTTATGTCAGTCAGTTGACTTCCTCATTTGCTGTCCACTTTATTTGCTGAGGTGGGGGGGGGTCTCTTGCTGAACCCATAGGTCACTGGTTTGGCTGGTCTAGAGACAGCCTGCCCCAGGAACTCCTTGTTTCTGCCTTTTGAGGACTGGGATTATAGGCTGCCACTCCCATGAGGCATTTACATAGATGTTGAGGATCTGCACACTGCTCCTCACGCTTATGCACTGAGCCATCTCCCTAGCCTGTGGCTAACATTTTAGCTGCTCTAGATTGACTTCTCTACTCCTAGATGGCCAGGACCCCCTGTGCATAGGAAAGGAACATTTGCTTGGGGCTGTCTTCCCTCACTATCTGAAGCAGACCTGTGCCACGTGTTTACCGGCATGGACCAGGGAAGGTATCACAGACTCTGGGATAGATAGGGGCCCCCTGGCACATAATGGGTTCACAGGAAAATGCTAAATTAATCAGCACCACATCAGAGTTTACTGATCCCTGCAATGAATGTTCCCAGAAGTGTTGGCCTTTTCCTTGGCCAAGATCATAAGCCATTGGGCCAGGAATGACTCTCTTCCTTCAGCTTCTGGCCTCCCTGCTCTGGGTTGGGCACACTCTTCTTCCGGCACACCTGTGTTGATTGATTGGTATGGTGTTAAACTTTTGGCTTTTTGTAGGCAACTGTAGGAGGGCGTTGAGCTGTACAAATCTGCCCAGTGCCTAAAATTGAACTACACACATAACACACTCACACGCATGGCTCAGTTGGAATTTCCTTCTACTTTCATCCTGCTTCCAGCTCACGTCCAATGCCTATCAGGCTGGACTTCTCCTTCCTACTATGGTGCCTGCCTTGGCTGGCTAGGACCATATATTTGGGCCTTGGATCTTTGTGGGTACTTTGTTGTCGTCCTGAATCCCAGTGATGCCTTTCTGAGTGTCCTACTGCATTGCTTCTGCATTTGAAGCATAGGGTCTGCTTTTTCTGAGTAGGGTAGAAAGAGACGATGGGTCAAGGGTGTCCTGGAAAGGGGCTGGAGGTCTTTAGCCCACAGACAGTTTCTGTAGTCAGCCAGCCTTGCCAGAGCCTACAGTTGTTTAGTGTGTTTAAAGGACCTACCTCAGTGCCAGGAGCAGCGGGGAATCTGAAGAGTTGATGAGTTTGCAAAGAAAAGCAGAGGAGAGAATTTGGGTTAATAAACTCAGACTTGTGTCCCAACTACTTGGTTCAAATTTCCCCTTTCTAACATTGACCTTAGGTGAACAATTTTGCTTCTCTAAGCTTGATTGCTCTGTAAACTTCTACAAGGTCTTTCGAGCATCAAATAAGATAATGCACACGGAATGCTTCAGAATCATGCCTGCTGCGTTGTAGGTGACCAATTAATCGTATTCTAAACACACTGCCGCCTCACTTTTACTGCTGTGTGCCAGGCACTGGCAAAGGGGTTTTGTCAGGGTTTGCTCATCCACTCTGTGTGGGAGCCCAGAAAAAGACAGAGGCACAAATTGGTTGTGAGAAACTTACCTGAGGTGGAGAACTGGGGTTGAACACAGGCAGTCTTCTCTGAATTTGCGACTTTAGTGGCCTTGCTACCTGGTCTTGCATAAAGACCAGCCTGCAAGGAGGCTTCACGTAGCCTCCCAAGGCCCAGTTTCCTCACCCTTAAATTCCCTAGGGGAGTTCACTGAGTTTTGTAAAGGAGTTTGAGTGATGCCTGGCCCAGGTTAAACACTCAGTGTCTGGCAGCAGTTTCCATAGCAGCTTCACATAGATGACCACAATTAATAAGGCAGGGCAGTGGTGGTGTGTACCTTTAATCCCAGCAACTGGGAGGCAGATGCAGGTGGGTCTCTGAGTTCAAGGCCAGCCCGGTCTACATAGAGAGTTCCAGGACAGCGAGGGCTACATGGAGAAACCCTGTCTTGGAAAACAAAACACTTATATAATAAAGCTAACAGATGACCTATACTAATAAAGTAGAAATCTTATTTTATTGTACATGATAATTCTTTATACTTCAGTACACAATATAGTGTTTAATACACATAAAGTCTTTATGTTGATCAGATGGAGTTAATTAGCATACACATCATCTTAAACCTTGTCACTTCCTTACTGAGAGGCATTCAATAGCCCATATTTTAGGTATTTGAAACAATTCATTGCTGCTCTCCATCGTTACCACATTGGACAATAGGTAAATGGTGCAGATGTTTTATGAAAGGGGTCAGAGTGTGGAGCTAAGTGGGAGCTGGGTTCTGAGAGGTAGGAAGACCGGCATTCTATATGAAGGGTCTCTTACATGAGGCAAAATGGAGAACCAAAGGCTAGTGTTCTAGGAGCAGAGTCTGGATAGAGGTCGTGAGGGATTGTTGTGTGAATTTTGACCTATGAGCAGGCCCTGAGGGTTGTCATTAGCAACGTGACTGTCATGGATCAGAGCGGTTTTTTTACTCACACGTTTTGGCAGCCTGTCGCTGGAGGGCAGAGCAGGAGCCAACAGCATAATGGAGGTGTTGAGGCACGTGAGGTGGTTGCTTTTTCCCTCCATCTAAATAGGGCTCGGGATTATTCTGAGGACTAGCCCTTGGCCCCTGGGTGCACCCTGAGCTATGGGTTAACTGCCTTTCAGCTGCTGTTTGTGCCATAAATGCCTGTCACACGAGGGGCCTTAAAAATAACCCGGTGGCTAATAGCATTTCTCAAAATAACTGCTTGCGAAGTGTTTTGCTTGGCTGTGTGGCTACTAAAATTACACTCTCTACTGATGGGGATGGTGTTAGTATGTGTATGTATGTATGTTTTAATCCCGTATTTCCAGCAGGAGGCCAATTCTTTATCCTCTTTTGTCCTGTGGTCCCTCATCATGGCTCTGTGTCCAGGAATGATGTCTTCTAGGTCACCATACAGTTTCTTCTTCTATCCTGTGACTCTTGGCAGATCGGAGCTGCTCTCTTACCCGGCCTTGCTGTCCTGTCTCAAGGAGCAGAGTTTTGAAGAATCTTGGAGGGCGGGGTGGCCTTATTGTGGTGCTGGCCTGATTCCTTGGTGTGCCAGGTAATAATAGCACACCGTGGGGGGCAGATCTCACTGTGCTATCCAAGGGGGGAAACTGGGCCACAGAACAGTGTAGCAGCCCCACTCAAGGTGACCTAGTAACTGGAGGTGCGAACACTTGCATTTTGCTCCAGGAATTCTTTAGGGGGGTCTCCCAGGCCAATCCTTTGGGTCATCTAGCAACAGGGTCACTCAAATCCCTAGCTCTCTACTGGCGATGATATCCGAGGGGATGTGGAACCCCAAAAGGAAGCCCACAAAGCTGAGGAGTGGTGTTATTAAGAATTTGGGGTGCAGGGCTGAGGCACAAGGGTGGCAGCCAGTTTCCTTGTAATCACTTCTTATATCTAGAGAGTCCAGAGAGGTGGGTCTACAGAGAAAGTACTTAATGCAGCTGACATGTTCATGGTGTCGGTGTCTGCTGTGGCCTTGGCTATGTAGTAGGTGCTGGAGTTACAAAGAGGTTCAGGAGAACACCTAATCAAGGAATGTTTACAAGTCATTGTGTCATTTAGACACCTAGCTTAGGATACTGTAAAAGTGATTTGCATTCAGCAGTCACTGTACTTCAGAGCTTTATCTTTTCCCAATGAGTGCCGTGAGACATGAATCTGCCCCATGATTCCAGGCAGCAGCCACGAGCCATAGCTCTTAGTGGGAGCCTTTAGGTGACTCTATCATCTGTACTGTGGTTAGCTCAATGTCTAGTAACTGATTTTAGCCCAGGGCTTCCAACATTCTCTAGACCCCATGTGCTTCTAGCTATATTAATGGTGTGTGTCCATTCTGGGTGTTTAGTTTCTTGTGGAGTATTCCCTGGATCAAGTATGATAGCCAGAAGTTACTACCAAACTGACTCCATATCAGATGATTCTGTTCAAGTCTGAGTGGATATGGGTGTTCTGAGTGGCTGAAGTCTGGCTAGGATGAGCCCTACTACTTGGTAGTTTATAAATATTATGTGGCATTCTTACACACAATGTTTTTACCTTATGATGGCTTTACTGAGCCATAACCCTGCTATAAGTAGAGAACGTCTTTGTGTAGCATCCTCATGACAAATGGTTTCTTGGTGTGCAATGGTACCCTCAAAATGTTTGCTTTGCCACTGTCTGCTGGCTTTATATAGTTCTGGAGAGTAAAGCCCATCCCTGAGATTTTACTCAGAATGTGAAACCAGGAAACTCCCTGCTCCTGCTCCTCTTAGAAGCTGTATGTGAAGAGCATACTGCTATGGTGAAAAGATCCTGGTTTCCACATTCAGTCGCTCTGTGACTTTAGGCAAAGTGTTTAACCTCTCTGAACCTTTTCTTCAACTGTTAAATATAATTTGGCATAGCATCAACCTCTTAGAGCGGTTGGGCGGATTAAATGACCCTCATTAACCAGGCACAGGCATAGCTACAGCAGGGCCCTGAAGATAGCTGCCCGTTTTGTCTTCATATTAATTGTGAAACCGTAGAAGATGGATTTGAAGCATATGTGGTTGCCTCTCACTAGGGTATTGGAAATTTTATGTTTGAAAATTGTCAAGGAGTGGCTGAGTGAGACTCTCAAAATGTTGGGGCCATTTACTGGGCACTGGATGTCCAGTTCTGGGGTGCAGACTGAGGAGGAGGTGAATCAGGTAGGGATGTACTTTGTGACAGTTTATCATATAATCAGACCTTGGTAATTCACATCTTGTATTAGGCTCATTTGAGAGTTCAGGAATTAGGAGGAATCTTTCCCACAGATGTGCGTATACATGTCAGAATATAGAGCTACTCCGTACGAGGGTTCCTAACCAGGAGTAATGGTCACATGACATATTCGACACAGTGGAGTGGAGTGCTGCTGGCATCCAATGGGTGAGAAACTAGGGATGTTGTACACTGTCCCTTCGTGTTGATACAGCTGGGCACCGTAAAGGACCTCATGGACCAAATGGCAGTAGTGGTGGGTTAGACCCTCTACCTAAATCCAAAGGTGGAGAATAGATCTCTAAGGGAAGAGGAGGACTTGCTAGGATGAGGGGTGTCTCTGAGTCAGGACTAGGATGCACAGTTAGAGCTAAATACCTGAGGTTTGGACTCCTTCTCGTGTTTCTGGAAGCCCCTGTCCCATTGTGGAAAAAGAAAATCAACTTTCCTTACATTCATGAGGTTTACCTCTAGGTCATTGTCCAGGCCTTTTCTCTCGTGTCTTCCCAAGTTCAACTTCGAGAAGGACAGTTCTTGCTGTTCTGCGCTTGCTGATAGAACGCAGTTTGCAGAACGAGTGGATGAAATAGAAGTTGGCTCTCTGTCTCATTTGGGTTTAACATAAGTAAGATGTCACTCTTCTTCATAGTTGCTGCCACTGCTGTTGAAGTGATGGATGGTAGCCCTGAGAGGTAAGTAGTTAGCCCAGTTCTGGGTTGGCAAGGTCCTAGGGGAGAAGCTAGTCATCCATGGTGGGCCAAATAGTCTGTAAGTTGAGAGGGTGGTGAGTAGTCCCTTTTTATAACTGGAGGATAGTTCAAGTGAAGTGTCAGCAAGTGACCCGTGTTCTTGGAATACTAGAGCAGGTGGAAGTCATGGCAACTCTGTTGCTGAACTAGGAGCAGAGTGTCCTCTCTTGCTGGCTTCCAGGCCATAGGGACTGAGAACCAACCTGGTTACAGCACCTTCCAGGACTGGACTTCTGTCTCCATGTGGCCCTTGAGGTTGGAGCTTGTCACCGGGGACAGAACTGGGCAGCCAGCAGCAGCTGAGCCAGAAGGAGAGGGCAGTGCAGGGTGATGCTCCCTCTGAGCTCAAGACAGCTCCTGCTGGCCAACAGGATCCTTGCTTTTCCTGATTGGTCCTCTGCATGCCTTGCTTCCTCAGCAGTCCAGACAATAGGCTACAATGCGGGCAGGCAGGCAGAACCTAGCAGCTTCTGGGCAGCCCCTCTCCTGCACCTGCTTGACAGTGCAGCCAGTAATATGCTTCCTGCAGGAGCTTATGTCTAAAGCCATTCCTGGAGAACAGCTAGCTAAAGTCCCAGCCTGGTAGCATTTCTTTCTGTTGGCTCAGACTTGCTTTATAGGGGATTTAGACTGAATGCTTCTCGACATTCAGAATCGCACAAGATGGCTGCTTGGAGGATTCATCATGCTACCGGTCATCTTGTGACTATCCATCTGATGTCCCATGTCAGATTGTCATTGACCTTTATGGAGCAGATGTTCAAACATGAGGGAGTGAGTACCTGCAGAAGTCAAGCATTTTAAAGAAAGTATCTGACAGTTCAGGACGACATCATTGGCTTTTAAGTCTAAGTGGGCACCTACGCTGTTAGGAGGCCACACTCAAACACAGAATCACCTTGTGTGTGGTTATTGGGACTCTATAAAACACAGATCTGGGATAGGAATGGAGACCTGAACATTTCTATTTAATTTGCATATACAGCTACTGCTCCAGGGCCACACTTTGAGAATGACCACTTTAAATTACTGCTATTTTCCAAATGTCTTATACTTCAGGTTTGCTTATTAATTGACAGATTTAAAAAGAAAGCATCACAGGATATGTGTTGTGTCTCTTGTACCAGATTGTGATGCCAAATTGACAGCAGTGGCCCCAACAATGAGAGAACTGCACATTGAGAAAGGTTGGAGTGTCTAGCCGTGCACACTTGTAATCTCAGCACTTGTGAGGTGAACTTAGGGGACCAGGTATTCAAGGCTGGCCTTGGCTATATGATTTGAGTTCCACCTGGGCTACATGAAAGCCTATTTCAAAACGTGAAAAAAAAAAAGAAAGAAAAAAGGAAATAAAGAACCCTCAAAAGCTAAAACCCCAAATTCTGACCTGATCTAATTGCTTTTACAAGGGCTTTGTTTTGAAGATTTAATACAAAATGGAAGTGTGGGAGGAGTTCAGTGGAGCAGAATCCTTTGCCAGACAGTGAGATCTCCCTGTATCCATCCCTACCTTTGTCCCCCATGTGCCTTGTCTCTCCAGTTGACCCATGAGACAGAAGTGAATGCTTATTGTTGGGAATTCAGCCCTTGAATTTTACTACATTTGTCTAATTCTAGCACTGACCTGCCGGGAGGGGAGTCTCCCTGATGCTATCACCAATGTGTTACCTGAGGTTTGGGGAAATGTTTTATATACAGGACTTCTTGAGGCCAGCATCTTTGCTCTCCAGAGGCTTCATTCCAAGAGTCTTACGTCAACCTGAGCTAATGTTTAGCTGGGGGTTTGGGCTTGTCATAGTCTGACAAGACAGTTCCCAAGGCAGAATTTTGTCTTCAGTACTTGGGGACTGGGGAGCCTGGAGAACCTCTGTATGACCTGAGTGAAGTACTGAGTTCTAGCTGGAAGCTGAATGCGTTTTTTTATCTGAACAGAGCTGGAGGAAGCTCTCAGGCTTGGCCCGGCACAAAGCTCGGTTTTCCCATTCTCTCTCCTCATATACCTCGTTGGTTAGCTTTGGGAGTGATGGGCAGGAGCAGTCCCCAGTCTGCTCTACTGATTTTAATGGCTCACTAATGTGAAACTTCTGGATACAAAGCACTGCCCCTTTAAAATACTCCAGGTCTGTGAACAGATGGAAGAGGGCAAGAGAGGTTACAAACAGTGGACCTTTACGGAGCGTGTTCTCTAAGACGTGGTGTCAAAATGCTTGTGTGAAGAACTTTCTTCAAAATCTAGAGAACTTTGCAAGTCAGGTGGGCTGGGTTCTGTTTTAAAGACAAGAACACTGAGGCCGTGGAATGTGAGAGGGGCACCAAGAGGTTGGACCTGATAGAAGGTTCTATTCTGCTGTCATGGATGGAGTCAAGGAGGTGGAGGGAGTTGAAGGTGAGCGGGAAGGAATGTTGTAGTTCATTCATGCTCATTCCATCTCCTGTATCCCAGCTTCCTTTAGACCATCCATCCTGGCCAGTTCAGCCTGCCTTACGTCCTCTTTCCAGCATCTGTTTTTATCTGATTTTGACATTTGATGTACTGAATGGCTTATTTCTATCTTGGTAGGATTACATCACCCTTGAAAACGATGGCCTCAGCCACCCTCCAGCTCTCTTTGAATACCTTACAGCAGAGGTCAGGGTCAGAGTGGAGCTGATAAACACTCCATCACCTGGACCGTGCTGGGTACATGCTCCGCACTTAACATCCATTACCAATTTTTCCAGTTGGCTGAAGCTCTGAGCTGCTAAGGTTTTAGCATCCAAAATCTGGCATATTGGAAGACCCCTCAATCCTGGGTAACCCGAACCATATGGTCACTGTACCTCATTTGGCAGCCAAGGATGCTAGTGTCCTGGGCATACTGTATTATCTGAATGTCATCTATTATTACTGGAGGAGATCCCAGAGTCTAGTCTTCAGTCCCTGACTCAGTGCTCTTCCATGCCCTCTGAGTTAGAAATGGCTCCATTTCCTCCTGTCTGCCTTTAGATGACGAGTTTTTGAAGGTAGGTGTTGTCTTTCAAGACACCTTTATGTTTCTCATCCTCTTTGGAGAAATGATTCCATGATAAGGAAAAGTTGGCTCAGAACTTGTAAATGGAATCACCGGGTTTGAACTCATGGCAGAGGTCAGGACCGGGGTAGGGCTGATAAATATTCAGTCACTGGATGTTGCCAGGTATATGGCTCATGCTTAAAGTTAGCAGTTCCAGTTGCATCTAAAGTCTGGCATCCTGAGAAACCCCTCAATCTGGAATAAACTTGGATTGGCATCATCTTTCCTCCAGGGGCTTAACTAACAAGGAAGAAATGGCTTTTCTTTAATCAACCCAGAGATGTTGGTCCCCAGGCACAAGGGGCAGTTCACAGCCTATCACAGCCAACCCTTAGAAATAGCAGCACTGAATTCTTGATTTTTCACTGTCCAAAATGGGATGTGCAAGGCTATCTTTCAGAATATAGAAAGGGAATATTGAATTATCAATTCATATTTCCCCATCATCCTTTTAAATGGGCATTTCTATGTGCATTGATTATTGTATGTATGTATTTGGGCACAGTACAGCATGTGATGGGTCATATATAGACTTATGTGATACTCGTTATTGAGTGTTCCCTGTCTTTCCAAAATCATGTTGTAATGAGAAAAGAGATGGCTCAGTTGGAGAAAGTAGACATTGCATTCCCTTTTAGAATAATAGAAGTGAGTTTTAGTATATATTGGTTCATCACATCCCTAGGCTTGTACTTACAGCCTCCAGTGCTCAAATGTCATGCATGTATGCTGTTCAAGGGAGTGTCCTGTGTACCAGAGAGGGAGCTATCTTCAACCATATATTACATGGCTTGTTTTCTCACCTCCCTATCTGGACTTTCACACTTGCTATTGAGTGACAGGGACATGCTAGAGAGGGCAGAAGTTTGCAAGAGGTGAGGGGCTCCTTCACTAGTTTCATGAGCACCAATTGTGAACTTATTGTAGATTCTTAGCTCCCCCCATCAGCCATCCAGAGACTCTGGGTGTGGTCCGCATCCTTTGACCAGACAACCATTCTTCTGGGTGATTATAATGGGTGCTGTAGATGGAAAATCATTCTGGTAGATACTTGGGGGAGGAGCAGGGTTTCAGTGTTTGTTCTACTTCCTGCTACTTCTGTGGCCTGGGGTAACTTTCTAGGTCCTTGAATATTGATTTTTCTCATCTGACAAATGTTCACTACACCTTTCTACTAACTTTGATATAAAGCTTAAAACAGAAGCTAACACTGGTATAAAGTCCCTAGTGCCAGGCAGGGCACAGGGGAAGTGCCAGGTGTCTTGGTTGGTTGTATTATTTCTGCATTATGATAGGCTGCCTTTTGTAGGAATGCCCAGAAATGTTTGTTTTCCCTGTTCTTCCCTTGTGGACTTCTGTGACCTTTCAGGTCTTCTTGCCTAGAAAATAGGAGTAACACCACCCACTGAACAGGATCAAATAGCATGGCATCTTTAAAGCATCCTGTACTTTAAAAATGGCAATCAAATATGAGAAAATATTAGAGCCATTTATGAAGTGGTTTCTGCCATGTTTTCTCTAGAAAATACACCTGTGTAGAAATCACTGGGGCTCTGCGAGCTTTTCTGTCCTGTGAGTCACAGTCTTCCCTCCCTGTGGCATCTCTGTTCTCACTGACTCTGGTCATCTTAGGCCAGGTCCTGGTCTATCTTGTACTTCCCCAGTAGTCCCATAATAATCCCTTATGAAAGTGTCACATACCATTCAAGAAAAGCCCTTTGGTTTCTAGGATGAGAGAATGGTGATGACATCGCTTTCTGTCCTTTAGCCATTATGATAATTGCTTAGGCTGTAGTGCCAAGACAGCAAATAAACTGCCTGCTCTCTCTGACATCCCAGTGCTGTTTTTACAGCATGAATTGTCCCAGTGCGGAGATAATCCTTACTCGTAATTTCACCAGCTTCTTAAGTGAGGAAAATGGGCAAACAGCTTTCTGTTCTCCACATACCACTCCCAGTGTTTCCATAGCAGAGTCCATCTCCAGTAAGAGGTCCAGACTTGCCTGTCCCGGCTGCTGTCAGGTTGCTATCTGGACTTTGAGTCTGGAGGGCCTGCGAGGTGAGAGAGATGCAGAAACAGGGCGGGAAGATGGGGGCAAGAGTGTCACAAACCCTATCTTTTCTTGAGGATGGGAGCACGCGGCTCCCACCTTACACACACCTGCTCCCACAAGCCTGCCTCACACACCCCTGCCTCCACAACACATACCTGCCTTACAACACCTGCCTCCACAACACACCTGCCTTACAACACCTGCCTCCACAACACACCTGCCTTACAACACCTGCCTCCACAACACACACCTGCCTTACAACCCACAACACATCTGCCTTATACACACCTGCCTCCACAACACACACCTGCCCTCACAACACACACCTGCCCTCACAACACACCTGTCTCCACAACACACCTGCCTTACAACACCTGCCTCCACACACACACACAACACATCTGCCCTCACAACACACCTGTCTTCACAACACACACCTGCCCCCACAACACACCTGTCTCCACAACACACCTACCTTCACAAACCCTGTGCTGATGAAGTGGGCGCTTCATCTTCCTATTACGCTGCTGATGAACAGGGATGAGGAGAAATGAGTTGAGGTTTGTGGAGACACTGCTATGCATTGCTAGAAAGTTGCTGAGACATTTATTTCCTGGAAGAGTGGAGGGAACAGAGAAAGGAGGGTTGGAGCAGAGAGATTCCTCCTAAACTGTTCTGTTTCCAGGCAATTAAAAAGACTTTAAAGCTGAAATGCATACTGACTGCTGGTGTGAGAGTCTCCTCTACAGCTCCTTTTAAACCCAAACTGTCTGGGAGGATGTTGATGAGATTCTTAGATATCAGCTGTACCCTGGAAGACAGAGTGGGAAGGGGAGAGAGAGAGGAAGGGAGGGGGGATACTGGTTTATCATGGTAGACAGAATAGTAAAGGAAGAAGGTGGAAGGAGGGAGAGAAAGACAGACAGACAGGCATACAGACATACACATGCACGTAGGAGTAGGTCATACATGTCAAGAGTTGAATTTTGGGGCCGAAGAGACAGAAATTCCTATAATTTAATTTGGAAGCCAATGAAAAGGCAGAGGATTCCGCAATGGGGAGTGGGTCCGTGGAACTCATGGCTCCAAGTTATTCTTTTTGGTTGACTCCCAGGCCTCAGAAGAAACACATGATGTGTAAGAAAGAACTTTGGTGTCTGGGAGGTCTACTCCTGAAAGGGCATGGAAAGAGATTGAGTGGCCCCAGAAGGGCAGGCAGTCTTTCCCTTTGTGTTTTATATATTCTTGTGGTCAGGTGGCTGAGGAGATTGTGTTCTCCTCCTGAAGAAGGGGTGCTTGTGGAGCTTGGGTTCCACCATGATCTGTGATGACCTCAGCTTGTTGTCCTCTAATCTTACCTTCTCTCATGATTTTCGTTATGGATGTAAGAGGCATCCACTGTGAACTTTAACCTTATATCCCAGCAGCAGTGTCTCAGTCTGGGGAAGATGCAGCATGCTGCAGAGCCTCCTCATGCCTGTGCTCCTGGCTCCCTTGGCTATCTGCTCTTCTTTCCCAGGGAAGGTGGCAGCCTCCCCGAGAGATCTTTTCTCCACTCACCAGAGCCATAAAAAATTAAACTGCGGGGTTATCAAATATTAAATCTGTCTGATGAATGACTACTTGCGGATTCTTATGAATTCTTTGCTTTGATTAAATAAAAGTGAAGAATGGGAACCGTCTAACCAGCAGTTTAGCAAAAGACAACTCAGGGCAGTCCTTCTGCCTGGCCTCAGCTTCTGAGTTCTGTTGAGTCACCAGGTTCACCATTCACTTCTGAGGCTCTTGATACTTGAGTTTTGTACTTTTCTGGAACTACAGTTAAACAAGACAGTCCTCAGACCAATTGCCCCTTAGTGGTTTCTATGGCCCTATCTCTCAGTAGCTCCCAACCCCAGTGTTCTCAGCCTTGGGTAGCCCACTGGCCTTTATTCTCTAACCTATCCAATAGAAGGAATAATGAGGATGCTACCTCATCCATATGATTAGTGCATGCAAAAGACGCCAAATGACTAGCATTTGGCAGCCAGAAGCTTCCAAGCAGTTGCAAATGCCATTGTCGACTTAACTTATTTCCAAAGTATTGTGGTTGAGTTGAGCTTCACTTTGGTGTTTCTCTGACCCACTGACAAATGACAAGTGCCTTCATTTGTTTATTAATTCAAGGCTCCTAGGTCCCTTCTTCAGTGGGATGTAGGAGGTAGAAGAGGTAACCCTTACACATAAGGAAAATGTGCTCTTATCAAAAGAGCACTGCATATTTGCACACATGCATGTTATAGGTTCATCACATGGGTGTAAGAAGTTGGAAAACTGTGGGAAGCCAGGGTCATCAAGGAAGCCAGGAGAGGAAACCTTCACAGGGTGGGCGGTGGTCTAGAGCCTCTGTAAAGTCTGTAGCAGTCCCAAAAGAACTTAGTCCACACTGTTGTATCTAGTCTATCTCCCACATGTGTCACCTTAGGGCGTGCTCAGACCTTAAAGATGTCATTGTAAATACCATGTGCTCTCCCCAGACCTGTTTCTGTTGAATTGTTTGTTCCTAGAGAGTGGAATATCTCCTTTATTGCATAGTGCTTCAATCACCTCATAAAGACCACAAGTCCCCCCTGGCTGCCTTGGACTCAGCTGGAGTTACATGGTTCTGCTGGATTTGCTGGAGGTCCTGCATGCGACAGGTTCATACCAGAGATTTGCTTTTGCCTGCAGGAGCCCTGGTTCATTGTACCAGACCCTAATCTGTGGATTAGAAATTAGGATAGAATTCCTGAAGCCAGATGAGCGTTGATGTGGTCAGGCCCGTCCTGTCTCTGATCTGGATCCAGCCCAGGTTCACATCCTGATTTCTCAATGCCCTCTCATTTATTAGAAAGTGGCTTATTATAATGGGGGACAATGCTAACAGCAAAGGTGACACATGTTGGTGTCCTAGCTGGCAAGGTCAGTGGACCATTGCAGTTTCTGTGTTAATTTACAGGCCAAAATGCTCATAAGACCACTGTCCTCTTTATCATTGCTTCATCAGCTAATCAATGAGTAAGTGTCCCCGATATCTGAGGTGGCAGGCATTTAAGAAATCTTCAGGCATCTCCGTGGGAAGTCTGAAGAATTCTAAGGCACGGCCACTCCAGTGAGAGGAAGCAAGAGAGAGACAGGTAGACGTGAAAGGTTAACCATGTCCTAGCACGGAAGACAAGACCCTGGGGAACAAGTCAGAAAATGGTGTAGACAGCAGCAGCTCAGCGGGAGGGCATGGAGTGGCTTTTGTCAATGGCAAAGACCCAGAACAAAGAGTGACTAGCAGAGGCCCATGGGCCACGAGGCAGCTTGTGGATGGGGGGCAAATTTGATACCTTAACTACCTGTCTTGACTTTGAGTAGCTTTTAGTCTCTGGTTGTCTCAAACAAACCCAGTGGTGTCTGCCTTAGTGATGTGGCAAGGATTTAATGGCACACTATGTGCAGAGGACAGAAAGAATTGCCTGACAGAGATACTACTGTAGTTTATCCCTGTTGTCTGTTGGGCTCAGAGAGTCTTTCAGGGAGCTCTTGAGATGTAGGCTGAGCCATGTCATGCCTCACTCACTTTGCTGGCTCGTTTTGTCTTACTTGGCACAAGTAAGAGTCCCTTTGGAAAAGAGAACCCCAGTTGAGAAAGTGATTCCACCAGATTAGCCTACGGTCTCGCCTGTGGTGTCTTGTCATGATTGATAATTGATGCTGGAGAGTCCAGCTCATGTGTGGTGGCCCCTGGGCTGGTGGTCCTGGGTGCTATAAGAAAGCAGGCTATATACACCATGAGAGAGCAAGCATCCCCCCATGGCCTCTGTTCCTGCCACCAGGTTCCTGCCCTGTTTGAGTTCCTGTCCTACCTTTCTTCTCTGTGACTGTGATGTAGAACTTTTCTCCCCAGGTTGCTTATCATGTTTGTTTTTCACGGATATAGACACTCTCAGATACTAAGATTCTGGGTAAGGTAAGGATGAGGCTTTATGAAGAGGAAGAGTGGGTGTTCCCCATCCCTTCCCAAGTGCATTTTATTATGGACCCGTTGTTTATCTAGTATTGGTCTGGTCCTTGGCACCAGAAGGCCTTTGCCTGTGTTCGCGCTTGACATCTCTGTGACCATCAGAATGACATAGAAAGGGGCAAATGATCTGTCTCTTTATAAACACTAAGAAGGATGGCCGATGTCTGCTCACATTCCTTTTTGTTTCCTATGACTGTCCCATTATTTCCAAAGGTCCTGTGGGCACACTGGGAACCACGCACGGTAAACAGGGGAATGAAATAATTCCTTCACAGTCATAGCAGAAACATTTGTCATTTCTCCCGCTTTGCTTTACTTTTCTCTCCACATTATTACTGCGCTGATTTCTCTGTAACGCTGAGATCCCAGAGAACATACAATTTGGTGTTTTGTTGTCTCCATTGACATTCTCTAGTAAGCATGTCCGCCTGTCACTGGAACTCTATTTTGAAATGCTAATATATTATATAGGTCTTATCCCTTTTCTATATTATTGCTTTTTAGTGGGCTTTTTTTGGGGGGGAGAGGGAGATGGAGCTGTTATGAGTGTTAATGCACTATCTTTCCCCAGAGTTATACACATTGCTCCATTTGCATTGCAATCCTGAGTGTATTCAGCGTGCATGGAAATGTGCTTTTTAACTCTACGGAAGATACTCATTGATATTCAACTTTGGCATTGAGACATGCAATGTGAAACCATCTGACGTAGCAACAAAAAGAGGAGGAAAAGGTACATAGGTGAGATTTAGCACGCACAACTTTGTGATGCTGCCATCTCTCTTAAACATCCCTGGCTCATAGCAGGAAGGTGGGCAGGTGCATCTGGTTTCCACCTCCATGTAGACTTGGGAGGGTTTGTGGCTGGTCCACGCTCCGTGTCTGTGGTTCCAATTGCAAACCGTAGGATCAATTACTTAAGGATGCCTCTACTCCCATGACTCACCCAGGCTGTTTGCTTGCAGCATTCCTGGGGCACAGATGATGGTTCGGATGGGCTTGGACACAGTCTGTTCCCTTTTCCTCTCAGTCAGGATCAGAGTGTTCATTTGCTAGGCTTTCCTTCTCCATGGGGTTGACTGCAGCCTGGACCTGCTGGCAATTGGTACACATACCTCATGGCTGTATGAAACTATACGCAGAGCAATTAAGGAAAGACAGACTTTTCACTAATCCTGACTTGCTAAGTGAGACTTACATCTTAAAATACAAACAGTTACTACTTGGGTGAATAGAGGAACTCTTGTTATGCTAAGCTTTAAGTTCAGAGAACATATTGTCCTGAGAGGACATAAAGGCAGGAAGTAGAAAAGACTTTTTAAAAATGTCATAAGGATTCACGGTTCCAGGGCATTTGCTATATGAAGGAACATGCTTAGCTGGGTGATTCTGTATAATAGTGTCCAGCAACCATGAACCTTGGATAATGGGCCCACATTTGTACATTGTTGTTCACAGCTCATAAACAACATGCTTGAGACCACCTGACACATAGCAACAGGAACTGAGGGATGGTTCATTTTCCCCAAAATAGCATTTTCTTGCCAGGGATATGTCTGGCTTTGCTGGGTGAAACAACTTAGTTGTAGTGTTTCACATAGAATGGATATCTGTCAGGGGATTGGTAAATATATCTCACTCTTATGACCAGAGTCTTTAAGAGGAGCGTGGGAATCTTACCTGCCTAGGCCACAAGTGACCGAGGGTCATTCTCCCATTCCTTGCTTACAACAGACATCCTTCATTCCTCTCTCCTTTTGACTGAGCCAGGATGTGAACCCTACATTCTTTTTTTTTTTTTAAATATGGAATGCTTCGCAAATTTGTATGTCATCCTTGTGCAGGGGCCATGCTAATCTTCTCTGTATCATTCCAATTTTAGTGTATGTGCTGCTGCCCTATATTCTTTTTAACACACTGCTTTATCAGTCATCATCATACATCAGAGCCCATTTGCTTGCCACTGTAGGCACTGGATATATTATTTTGGCTATGTATCATGGGGTGGGGTGGGAGAACAGGTCACCTTCTAGAAGATTCTTTGGCAAACACAAGCATGATAAACTGCCTTTCCTACATGCTTGTTCAAAGAGCTGGGTGCCACCAAAGTAAGGTTCACATGTCTAAAGATCACATGTTCTTTCAGCTTGCAGCCAGCAGAGTATCCACTGGGTCATGGGATGGTGATGTCATCTGTCCTTCACAGAAAGCCTGTTATGTTTGATTGAGTGTTTTCTATAGTACCATTTATGGGATCTTCGATGTTGGAATGATCTCTGTAGCACAGGTCATAGAGGCTTAGCTAAGACATTACGTAGAGATTGAGAATGGTCTGTGATGGGTTGTAGATGTCAAGGCCAGACATGTTGGCCTGCGGGACACAGGCCATACAGCACAAGGCTCTTCCTGAGACACTAAAGGACCTACTACCTTTGATCTCCCATGAGTTACTAGAGGGTGGGACTGTGGATAGTTGATTTTATATCTTTGGCTATTTCTACCTCGAGTACTCTAACAGCCAAGAAATGCTCGAAAAGGTATCAATGGCCCATGGGTCAGCAGAAGATTCATTCATTGAGCTTCAGGCACTAGCGCAACAGCTAATGATATCATTAGTCCACTGGAGATGGTTTCTTCCCCACAAAGGGTTCAGTCTTCATAACCTTACAGGTATCCTAGAACAGCAGACATGATTACCTCTACCCAGCTTCTCATCTGGATTTAGAGTTGACCCGGTCCTGAGTAATGGAGTGTCTGTGTAGAAGGCCCTTGTCTGGGCAGCAAGAGAAGGAAACATGAAGAGCAGAGACTCCCATACTGGGCTAAGGTCACAGGGCAAAGGCCAGCACTAGCAGGAAGGAATGGGGCTTACAAAGTGGGGATTGGTTGCATTCAGGCCGGCAAGGAGGATCAGGAGGCTGAACAGGCAGGGCTCCCTGTCCCCTTTCTAAGTCTATCTTTGTTTTCTGGCTTACAATGCATTGCCGTTGGGAGTAGCCTTTTGACATGTGCTAATTATACATTGTCCTTTGGTTCGTTTGAGAGTTCTAATAATTAGAATTTCTAATTCCAGCCTTTTGAGCGACTCCCAGCAGTCTCATCCTGTGAAGGTAGCACTAAGTTCATTTGCTTTCTTGTCCAGAGCAGGATGCCTGTTTCCTGGCAGAGAGGGAAGCTCCAGGTTCAGGGATGGAAGTAGAAGTTTCTCCTTGCAGCCCAAAACAGGTATGCCAGGAGACCTTGCTCTCAGTGTTTTGTATTTTGTTAAAGAGGAAGCTTCTCAAGTACAAAGCAGAATAATCTTAGAATAGAAAGATCCCTAGCCCTAGCCTGCCAAAGGCTTGCTGTGGCCCCTGAGCAAGTGACATTTTGGACCTCAGTTTCCTGGCCAAATACTGGGGTCATCAGATATGTGATTGCCAAGAGCTGTTTCAATTTGGAGATTATTTCAACCCACCAAATGTTCAAGTGGTATGTTCTGGGTCATTGTGTTGTGCCTCTGCCAATTCTCACTATGTGACTTCCTTTTCAAATTATTTGGTAACAGTATATTAAATATCTTTGTTCTAGGTCAAGGTAAGATTCACAGGTTCATTTTTTCCCCTATCCAACAACATTATTTTGCTTAGCTTCCCTCAGCCTTAGCTTCTTCATCTGCAAAATGGGCATTGGCACTCCTGGGCAGTTGTGCTGGTGAATACCCCATGTAAAACATACAATGCTAAGCTTACCTAGTGATGACCCTCTGAAGAGCACTGTAGACATCCCCGGTGTCATCAGAAGGGCTCAATGCAGTGTCATCACTCCCTCCCTTTTGCCTCAATGCTGCATTATCTCTCAGAGTGTAGTAGTTTGGCAGCCAGGTCTGTGGTGGACTCATGAGGACCATGCCAACTCCATCTTCATCTGAAGGCTTATCCTGCTTGCTGGGGACACTGCCAGATGTGGTGTCAGTCCTAAGAAGCTGCTAGACACCCACCCTTCCTTCTTGTCTACTTGTAATGGCAGAGGTTGCTTGACTGTTCCACGACTCTGACATTTCTGTGAGCCTGTTTACACATGTGCTTCGGGGACATGACCAGGCAGTAGGGAGCATGGATAGGAACTGATGCTACTAGATCTCAGAAACAGTCATGATGCAACAATGACCTATCAGTGTCCCACTCTCTGCTTCAGGGTGTCTTCCATCCTGGTTTAGGTGTCACAGCTGTCCCTTGATGAATTGTCAAAGCCTCAGAACTTGAAGTGTAGAAGGTTTGCAACAGGACGACCCTTGTAGAGGTCATTTGGTCCAGATGCTTCGGCTAATTGGTGAGGTAATGATGGCCAAGATGACAGTTGTTTTAAGGACCACAAACCGTGTGAATCCACCAGCTCTCCTGACTGGGGTACAATGACCTTTGTCCTCTACCTCCCCTTGGACCCTCTTTTCCCTGAAATCGCCTCAGAGAGTCACATACACAAATTAGGGTACAACCTTTGAAAGAGAGAAAGGGAGAAGTTAAAACTTGATGAGACTTGCACCCACCCTATGTGAGTTTGCCAGGACCACCTTAACAAATGCAACCAATGTTCAAGGCAGTGGTCTTAAACATAGACTTTCGTGGCTATGCAATCATGGAGGCTGGAAGTATAAGATCCAGGTCCAGGCAGAGTTGGTATCTTGTGAGGTCTCTCTCTTTGGCTTTTAGGTGGCTGTCCTCTCTGTCTTCACCTAGTCTTTCCCCTACGTGTGGCTTCTTAGAATGATACTGGTTGTGTAGGATTAGGACACACCCAATAGCTTCCTTTGAATTAATCATTTTTAAAGGCCCTGCCTTCAAATATAGACCTATCCTGGGGTCTGGGGTGGAGGAGGGGGAGAACACATCAAAGCCCATTATTCACTCTCACACTGCTGGATATGGTGCTCATGTTCTTGCTTCCCCTATAGACAGTGGCAATTGTAACCCTATCCACTTATGAATTCCCAGTGAGTGATGAGGAGTTACCGTGAGACCCTAGCATAAAATGAAAGTTACAGGTTTATTACAGAGGGGGGATGAAAGACTTCTTGTAAAGCCCACCCCCTGCTTCTACTGGAAAGTCATCCCTATGACTGTACCAAGGACCAGTACTGCTGAGGTCAGGGAGGAGACACAGCCTGTTGAGCCAAGAAGAGAGCTGGCAGTCCTTCTAGTGAGTATAGCTGATTAAGATAATTATGTTAGCTGGCCCTCAAAGACACATATTTATAGCCACAGTGATACATTATTAGGGAGGTAATTTAGATCAGGGATATGGAAATCTTATTTTTAGACCCAAAGGGGAGCCCAGCAGGCAGGTGACTGGAGGTCTCCAGTGGCTTTCTTATTCTTTTTGTTGAACCAGAGTCTCTCAAGGTTGAAAAGAATTTGAAAGGTCATGGGTTACATCATCTCGTCCCCAGTGCCCCACTGAGGGATCATTCAGCTCTCCTTTCTACTCTGACATCATATCTTGAAAGTCAGATTCTACCGGAAAGCAAAGCACTGTCCCTTTCTAGACCCCTCACATTGTGCTGGAGACCCCTCAGCAAGAGAGAGGACAGATATAACCACTTGAAACTCTTCTGACCTTGATACCGGGGCCACTGGTCCCCATGACCTTTACAGTCAAGCCAAGGGTCCAGTTTAGGAGGGAAGTACAGGAGCTCCTGGCCTCCTGTGTTTTTATAGATAGATGTCCCATTCTGGGTCTTGCAAGTTCTCTAGTGTTTGTTCTACTGACAGCTGTTGCTCCATGTGGAGGTGGAACTTGGTTGTTTGAAGTCAGCAGTGTTCTTTGAGAGCCCTTTTGGGGAAACAGATTTCATCTGAAAGGAAATCAACCAAACAGTCACCTAGTGGGGTGTGAAAAAAAAAAAAAGAGAGAAAGAAACGACGGTTGGGTACTTATAGACGGGCGTTCCCTTCCTTTCTTCCCCCTGCCAGCAGCAGCACTTTGCTTACCCACTGACCCCAGTCAGGTCACAGCTAGGCAAGGATATATGCTAGACATTCTGGCGTATACTTCTCTGGGAAATGGCTTTGCTTTGAAGACCTTGCCCTGCTCAGCGCAAGAGTGAGGGATTTCTACACAGAGCCCATGTTGGTCTTGAGGTGCATCCTGTGCAAAGATGAATCCCATAGGTAGCAGTGGACACAGCACCTATGGCATCGTGAACAGGAGTGCTTGTGGACCATTGTGAGAGCCTGAGCAAGTCTTCAACAGTGTGGTTCCCCAGGTTCTATTCTCCTCCCCTGCTGTCCTAAGGGGGAACCTGGATAAGGCCCATGGCCAACTGGAGATTCTAGAGTCATTCACCAGTTCAGAGTGAACCAATGGGAGGCTGACTTTGTCTGCACACTTGTGTCTGTTGCAGAACAGTAGAAACAGAGATAAGGTAGGTATCAGATGTGGGGGGATTGGAGCCTAGAACATGTTGCCTAGGGGACATTCTAGGACCATCAGCTAGCCATCTAGTTAAGTGTTAACTAAAGTCTCCTATTTTATCCTAAAGGCAAGAGAACAGAACTGTGAGTATGAACAAGTGTGTGTGTGAGTATGTATGGTATCAGCATGTATAGTGTATGTGTATTTTTATGTGTAGGATTTGTAATTGTCTGTGGGTAAAGGGGGCACACACAGTATGTTTGGAGACTATATGTGTGGAGCTTATATGTGTGTAGCGTGCACGTGTGGGGGGCACAGAAGAAGGTTGTTTAGTATGTGTGTGGTGTGCAGGATGTGGTATATGCCTATAGCCAAGCCAGGGGTGTGCCTCTGGGCAGGAAAGCCCTCTTGCCACCTCAGCCAACACTGTGGTGTTCCTGCTTCTTGTCTGCTGGCATAGCCATGTATAGATTATTTTAAGAAACAAAGTAGGAGAATCCAACTTTGGGGACAAAACAAGTGTCTAGAAATCATGTCTCTTGGGAAGTAGCTTTTGGTGGCAATTCCAGAGAGACTTGGTCACTTCAAATAAGATGAGAGCTTCCCAAATTAGAGCCCAGTGAGGTGGCAGATCCAGTGGACAGCTTTTGAGCACGATTAAATGCCTCATTCAGTATGATCAGGATTAGTGTAGAGAGGTTTCTTTCGACTTTCTGGCCCCGCTTGCAGCTAAAATAAGACTTGGGAACTAGTATTTCTTTTCTGTTCACAGAGGCCCCTGTGAGAGCTGGCAAAGCGCTGAGGAGATTCATGCTGCAGCCTCAAGTGGCACAGACCCTCTTCCTCAGTAATTTGGTGCTTGGGACACGGTGGGAGCCTTAGATGTACATTCCCGGGTGCTACCTCTTCTGGGACCTGTGTTTCTTTCCACTGAAGCTTCATCATGGGTGACATTGCCATGCCTTTCCTTTGATGCACCCCTCAAACAACCTCGGTGCCTCAGTTCTGGCATCACCTCCCAAGTTTGTTCAATCGGAATCGTTGCTCAATCCCGAGTAGCATGGGAGCAGATCCTAGGTCCCTTTGTCTTCAGAGGGACCTGGTGTGGCATGGTGTGAGCTATCCACAGCCATCCGTGGGGCAAACATGAACACATTTCCATTGCTGTGGCTCTCACCGCATTGTCTGCTTTATCTGCTTTTCTTTCCTGCTCCTCTCTAACTGGAGGCCAGTGAAGATCTGCCTGTCCCCCGGTTTGCCTTCCTCCAGAAGATGCTCAGAGAGCTGGGAGCCAGGTGCCAGGAGTGCGAGGAACACCCAAACCCTGCCTTTGTGCTTAGCATGGCTGGCGAGCCAAGAGACTTTTGGCAGCATCCTTGGATCTATGACATTAGCTGATTAAAATTAAAAACGAATGCTGTGCTATTCCTTGCCATAGATACAGACACTAAAGAGCCCTTAGCTACTTCCTGGCTTCTGTGGCCAATTTCTGGCATCAAATCCATTGTCAATTGTCATTCTTCCCCCGCCCCCATCATCAGGAAAATGCATTAATGAATTAAAATTCTTTCCTGAGTCAGAGTGGCTTGGGCGTCTGGGTTCTAAATGACCTGAACTCTAGTCACCATTCAGTTTGGGAAAGGGCCATGGCTGCCCAAGCCCTCCTAGTTGCTGAGGCAGCAAAGTGCTGGGGTTTCAGTTTAGCCTATGTCTGTTCTTGAGAGTGATGTGTCCAAACCCCACTGCCTTCTGAAGGCCTTTGCGCCCCTCCCTTTCCAGGCAGATTCACACAGCCCTGGGACTTTCCCACAACCTCTACTAAACTCATCCTGGTCCCTAGGGTGTCCCCTCTGTCAACTTTCATAGTCAGTACTCTGTTAAAAGGGACACAGGTATGATGCTGTCAATACTAGGCTGCCTTTTCCTAGAGTAGCCAAGGGAGCCATCCAAGTGGGTATCAGCTCCCACTTCTCACAGGAACTCGTAGGGAAGGCTTCCTTTTTTCCAAGTCTCTGTGGGAGGCTTCTCATTTCCATGGATTGGAAGACACGAATAGCCCAGGTTCTTCAGTTGCCTCTGGAGACATCTGAAGTTGCTAACCTGATGATGTAGTGATGGTGGGGGTGTGGGGGAGGGGATGGTTCTTATTTTGCCTTGGAAGACATCAAGTGTGAGGCACATGTCCTACAGCTAGGAACAGAGTGAGTGCTTGCAAGGCAGGGAGTCGTATCCTTTGGTTCTGAGAAATTTAGGGTGAAGGGATAGGGAGGGGAGGGGCTTATGAAGGAGTTGGCAATGATCCTGCTCAGTGCTGTGCTGTAGTGTAATTTGGCATTGGTGTCCTTCCTGAATGAACAGAGCAAGGGAAACTATGTGCAGAGACTTAGGCAGGCGAAGTCTCCTTAGAAATAAGATCACAGAGAATGCATATCAGTTTCTGCTGACTGCCCTTCACTCATTTCTGTGAGGAGGGTGCCCTGTGGGATGGCTGGCTACTGTAGAGGTTGTTGCTAGACCTGTGCAGTACAGCACCGTGGATGAGGGGCTTACACAGCATAACTGATTTTCTTACAGTTGATAGTTCCACAGTCTGGAAGTCCAAGACAAAGGAGTCAGTGTCAGCAGAGGGGGTTCGTTCTGAGGATTGTGAGGGAGTACTCGCTGCAGGTCTCTCTCGTAGATCTGTGGATGGACAGCATCTTCTTGTAGGATTCTGTGTCCTGACTTCTCTTTCTGTAAGGATACCAGTGATGTTGGATTAGAGCCCACCCTACCAACCTCATTCTGACTTAGTGACATCTCCATGATCTCTGCATACAGCCACATTCTGCAATATGGTATGTATATTGGGGGGAGGACTTTCTCATGAATTTTTGGCACTGATGTAACAGCACAGAGGGCATAAGCTTTTTGTCAGCTGTCACCTAGGATTAGGAGTCAGGCAGTCTCACTGCAGAGGCTCCCATCCACGCTCTTACAGGGTTAAAAGAGGAGGGGATGCCAAAGCAGACCTTCTCAAATTACAGGACCTATTCTGGTGTTCAGATGGTTAAATAAATGTGCTCTTTGAAGGAAGAAAAACAAAAACTGAGGCACAATATTCTAAAGGATATCCTTTGATATCCCTTAGAGGATAATTGCCATTTCCAGGCAGGCTGACAATGTGCTTTGTGTCAATCTTGGAGGCCCAGGATGAAGACCAATATCAGCAGAACACATTACACTTGGTGGTCTGAACCATGTATTCTCCCGTCCATCAGCATAGCTCTGTGGCTTCATTTCTATCCTGAGCGGGGCTTATTTCAAGGTCAGTGAGGCTCTTGTTGTAGAACTTGGCCAGGGCCCTTCCGTGTCTCTTTGCCACTGAGAACAGCTTTTCAGAAGCTTCTGGGCTCCCTTACACTCTTATTTCTGACTACTGATACATGACAAGTTGCCCTGACCTTGCCAGGAAACAACAAAGACCATGGAGAGGCCTCAGTACTTGGCGCTGACTTTCCCTCCAGGCAAATGAAAGCTCTGGTGCAGAAGATGACCTTTATGGACCTGAGCAGTTCTAGATATCTGCATAGGTATCTCTGCAGCAGCAGAATCCTGCTCCTGGGTTGTAAGGATGAGGGTTAAGTCAAACTAGGTGCCCATGCCTGGGACCCTGCTGAATTATCTCCTAGTGACTGACCCCCCCCCCACACCCCAGGAGAAACTAATTGTGTTCTACCTCACATCCACTGAGCTCTGCTCAGCCAACCTGACTGTAGATGGTGGCTTTGGAGACAGACTTTCCATCATACACATGTCCAGTCGGTAGGGAGGAACTGGAATTGATATGAAGGCTGGCCAAGGCAATGATAAGGCCACAAACCGTGAATACAGATGAAAGCTACCATGCACACATTGAGTAGAGGCCTCTGGGAAGCATCTGGAGGGGATGGTGCTTTTAAGTGGATGGATATATCAGGCCATGAGCTCTGCTGGTGGTGGTGTACGTCAAATGCCCTGGCTTTGTAACATGGTGCCTTGCCCTGTCTGGACTAGAAGTCCCCTGGAGGTCTTTGTTTTTCCACATGGAACCACAATGCATATTCACTTAGACTCAAGTATGGTGTAAGGACTCCACATCTTGCTTTGTCAACGTTCAGTAGAATCCTTTACACCCTTGGGAAATGCGTGTTCAAGTGGTCTATGATAGAGTCCAAGAAGCTGTAGTCTTGATCCAGGGTCTTAGGACTTGAACCTCACATACTCTTCCGTCTGCATCCCACTTTTTCTCCCTGCTTTTATCCTGCTCCATCTTTCAACAGCACAACTCAGCTGGTTTCTGGTGAAGCCCCCCCAAGCCCAAGAGTCGGCTGCTCTGGGATCATAGCTCCTTTTCCATGGAGAGTTGAGTGCCTGAATTAACTCTCTTGGAGCAGTGAACCACTCTGAGTGCTAACCTAGTTTGTATTTTTAGAGTGTGCTCCATCAATTACTTAACTTGCAGAGCGACTCCTCTGTGCCCACTGGGGAAGCACTGCCAGAGAACGTTCTTCCTCAGGCTTCTGTAAGGTGTCTCTTTCCTGGTCCTATCTCTTGGGAAGCAGGTCAGATGGAGTCCTCTCTCCATGGCATTGTGTTCTCCGTGTTGAAGATGGAGATTTATCTTCCTGCCCCTGACCCCGTTTTGTGCATTTGAAAGAAACTGGGGCCCAGGATGGTATGGGGCAGTCTGGGTGGTTAGTATGGCACTGCTATGAATCAGGTTTCCTAAGGCCTGCACCTCTCTGCTGAGTTGGGGGGAGTCAATGAAGTTGAGACTCTCCTCCAGCCACATAGGATTCTCCTCTCTTGGGCAAGATGTTGCTCTGAAGGGAAGCTGGGTGTTAGGGGTATGACCCATGTCACTCTCAAATAGAAGTGAGGTCCAGGCTTGTGGTTTTTATTTGTGGAGAAATGCAGTGTGCTGGGCCAGGGCCAGGGCCAGGGCCAGGGCCATGTTAGCCGGTAGATTCTACCATGTCCTTGCCAGCCCAGGAGACCTTTTGACTCTAGCTCCAGGCAAATGGCCAAATGACTTGGTTTGAATTTCATCATGGTTCTCCCACTTCCGGTTGAGGTGTTAGTGAGCAACCCTCTGCCAAGAGGCTGAGGTTCCCAAGCTAGGCCGTACAGGAGAAGGCCTTCATGGGCAGGGCCCAGGATACTTGCTTGGAATCCCAGACATCTTAACTACATGCTTTCCATAGGCTTAAGGCCAAGGAGGTGACAGCCCTGCTGATTTAGTTTTGAGTACCAGATGAGCTCATGATACCAAGTAGGATGCTGTGGGTGGTACAAGGCCCTGGAGAGTAAGCAGGATCCAGTTTCTTTCTTGGGGACCTTATATTTTTTTTTCTAGAAAAGCATGATGTATCTGTCCGCAAGGGAAAAGCTAAAAACATTAGGCAGTAGTCGAATGTGTGTGTGTATGTGTGTGTGTGTGTGTGTGTGTGTGTGTGTGTGTGTGTGTGTGTGTAGAGTATTCATGGACCTCCATGATTTTGTTACTCATATAGAGGTATATATGTGAACATATATGTGTTTAAATGCTTCTGTGTGCATATGCATATATGTGTATACACACACATATAAATGTTTGTGCCATACTGTGTATGCATATGTTTATGAGCTATGAACGTGTGTTTATGCATGTACTTATGTGTTAGTGTATACATGTACCTGTCTATGTGCTTTTAGTGAGTCTCTGTGACTGTGTGCATGTGTGTGTGTATGTGTGTGTGTGTGTGTGTACATTCGTGTTTGCAGCTACATATTTGTTGTACAACTATGTACAAACATTTTTGTGCATGTTTGTGAGCTGAGTCTTATGTATCTGTGGGCAAAGTACTTTGGACCTGAATTTTAAGGTGTCCCCTCACTGGTGGGATGGCAACCCCAGCTTACAGGTTCTTTGGAATTCAGCCATGAAAACTTGACTACAGGACAGAATAAGACCTCCTGTTCCTTCTGGGCTGTTCCTGTTTCCTCAAGTCTAAGTGGAAGAGAAAAGGGAAAACACACAGGAGGCACACAATGCACACAGACTACACTCAGCTTCATTCAGCACACACCTGGACCCTCACAATCTGTAACAGATTCAAAAGTGATCCAGGCCTATGCTATGTAGGGAATAAGCTTTAAATGTGCTTGACAGTTGCAGAAAAGCTGAGGCGGGAGGTCAGTGGGGAGCAAAGCTAAGGGTGAGATATCCCTGGGAATGGACAGATAGTGGGCAGTGAGCTCACACTGCCCAGTGATTTGTGCCTTCTCCCTTCTGGCATGGGAGCTTTGTGAAGTGTAAAGTCACACTGAATCAGGAATCAGGATTCCTGCAATAGTCTTGTTTATGTCCTTGCTGTGTGACCTTGAGATGGCGAAGACACTGATTAATCTCTTGAAAACAGCAACCAGGTTCTCTGATGGAAGACATCATCCCACAAATACCAGGTCAGGGCAGCACAGAGCAAGCATAGTGCTCTGGGGTATGGTTGAGAATGGGTCTGGCAAGGCTTGAAGGCTAACCAGAGCAGGAGGCAAAGGAAGCAGTGCAGGTAGAATCTGAGAAGCAGGATACCACAGTATACTTTATTCCGTGAACAAGCATTCCTGGAGCACTCAGTGGACAACAGGCATCATGGGAAGGGGTCATATCAAATGGGGCCCCCACTGCCTGATCTATACATTTTATTGACAAATGTATGTCGGAGATGGTTAAATTTCATCCCTACTAGATGGCAGGGAAAACAACTCAAAAGTTACCTTGACTCACAGGGTGAGAAGTTTCAGTCCAGGTTAGCTGGCTTCATGATTCTGGGCCATGGTGAAGCAGATCATCATGGTGGAAGGGAGTGGAGGAGAAAAGCTGATCACTTCCTGGCAACCAGGAGCAAAGACGCATCCCAAGAAGAGACCAGGGCTAAGATAAACTTTTTAAAGGATCCTGTTTCCTCCAACTGGGCCTCATATCCTAAATACTTCCTGTGACTTCCCAAAGTAGTAATGTAGGTACTTGGGAGATAAGGCTTCAACACATGACCCGTGGAGGAACATTTCATATCAAAGCTACAACAATGCCTACTTTTCCCATATCGATTGTCTATGGTTATTTGAGGCTACCAAGCAAAATCAAGACATTGTGACTGATCCCAAAAGTAACTGCAGTCTGGTCTGTTTTAGAAAAATCTTGTCATCTTTGCTCTAATGACCTGTTTCAGCAATAACATGGCTCAGCCTGCTTGGTGGGGACACTCAGTCCCTCTGTGCCAGAGAAGCCCTAGACAGTTCTTAGAGGCAACACAGAAATGCCACTGCTCCCAAAGGCTTTGCTGGAGTTCCCAATTTAGCCTTTTGATGAGTGTTTGTGGTTGTCAGCGGCTACAGTTTTGTGTCTTGCTGCAGATCACAAATGCTTAGAAGCCCTGGTCATCTTCCCTCTGTGTGTACCAGAGAGCAGGGATTCTTCATGTTCAGAAACATTTCCTGTTGACAGGGAGCTATGGAAATAGGTGCTCCCACAGGGACTCTGACATAAGGAGCCATCATGTGCTAGAGTGCTGGTAACTGAAGCAGCCACCTCCCCAGGTCCTGGAGCACCGTCCATTCCTGTTCCTTACAGTGGCTCCCGTGTTGGTGCTCCACCTCCACCAGGATGAGCTGGTGAGTGAGACCAGGAGCAGCCTCGCCAATGAAAGACCTCTACAAGAGTATAAATGTGTCAGATTCTACCACGCCCTGAAAGGTGCAGTTCTGAACGACTTCATCATACACTGGTTTGCCCGTGGAACTTTGGTAGAGATGTCCCTCTGCTGTGCTATCCAGTGTCTGAAAGTGTGACTAGGGTGACTGAGGAGCTGAATTTGTTGTTTGGCTGTTTCCTTGAGATAGGGTCTCACTATGTAACCCTGGCTTGATTGTAGCACATATACATACATATGAGGTCAGAGGGTGACTTACAGGTGTAGATGCTCTAAGCAGACCACATGGGTGTCAGGTATGGATGGAACACTCAGGTTGTCAGTTTTTTGGGAGGCAACTTTAAGCTCTGAGATATCTTGACAGATCTTAGGACTGACTGGGTATTTTTAAAGTAATGTGTTTCATTTGGCCTTGTCTTTCAGAGTTCCCCAGTGTGGCTGAGCCTTGGTTCTTTTCAGCAATATCCTGACTGTTAACACACCCTGTATGGACTTCTCTGTCTTCCATTCCTATTTTCTATTCTCCTTTCTTGCCTAGGAAAGCCATCCAAATAAACTGCTCATTCACACCATATGAAATTTCCATTCCCGAAGCCTAAAAATAGCGGGAAGGTCAATACTTCATAATTCATCTTATAATGATATTCTCATCTTGTCCTCATCTGGGAGAGCTCATCCAGATCACTATTGGGGCTCCTTTTTGCCCATGTGTGCAAGTTATAGGTAGGTAGTTGAAATCTTTTCACGCACAGACTGAGATCTAACCCCCGCTCTGCCTCTGTATGACTATGTGGATTTGGCAAACTGCTAAAATCCTTTCTGCATCCCAGTCCTCAGGCATGAGCATCCTGCCTGCACTCTCGCTTGGTGCTTGCCCTGCTTACCTTAAAGAAGGGTGGGGGGTGAGGGGGGAGGAACAAGGAAGCTCATAAGTGGGACTATTAATGACAGACAAGCCAGAACATAGTGAGTATGGAATGGCCTATAGGGGAACCCTTTGGGTACGTCCCCCAGTTGCTCTCTTCCAGGGTTAAAAAAAAAAAAAAACCCATATACCTCAGGAATATGTGTGTGTCTTTGATGCCATAGGGCTTGGCTTTTCTTCCTGCCACACTTTACCTGGGGTTCTGTTCTCATAATCATGTCTTTTAGTAGGAGGTATGTGGCAACTAGCTTGAGCTCCCTAGTAGGATCTTCAGTCAGTTTCCCCCCAGGCTATGGCTTCATATGAGGGAGACGGTTTGGTCTGTAGCTGCTCAGGGGCCTCCCTCATATTCCTCTCCCTTGTCCACAGAGTCAGCTGACAGCTCACTGATGGTGCTTGTGGAGCCCTTAAAGGATAGCTATTCTTTTGGAATTGAATCAGCAGGGATGAGGGTGAACTGTGTTTAGCTTTTGCACTGATGTGAAGGAATACCAGAGAGAAGCTATTGTAAGGACAGATGGATTTGGGCTCATGGTTTCAGAGGTTTGAGTGCAGCTTGGCTGGGAGGGAGTAAAGCCACAGGTCACTTCACCTAAGGTGAGCAAGGAAGTGGAGAAAAGGGGGCATGAAACAGGAGGAGGCCAGGGCAAAAAACTGTCTCCAAGGGTACACACCCAAGTTACCTACTTCCTACAGCTTGGTCCCACCTAATGCCTTTTAACATCTCTCAATATCATATCACATTATGCATCTGTCCATTGCCTCAGAGCCCTGAGGAGCTAATTGTCTTAGGTGTACCCTCACAGGTACAGCCAGAGATGTTCTTAACTGATCACCCAGGTGCCTCTCAATCTAGTATAGCTGACAGTCAAGATTAATTGTCGAAGATGTGACTCTTTCAGGCCCTCCCAACTCCCTGAAATCCTAGGGGTCTTGCTATTTATTTATTGGTGTACTTGTTCATGTGCTTGTGCATGCCTATGTGTTATTTTACGAGTACTTGTGTACCTGTGTGTGTAGAAGACTTCGGTCAATATCATAGTCCCCCTCACTCTCTGTCCACCTTACTTTGTAAGACAGGGTCTCTCCCTGATCCTGGAGCTTGCCAATTAGACTCCACTGGCTATAGCGGAAGACACAGGGATCTCCCTGTCTATGCAGGGAGTTCTGTTCTGGAAACCGTTCTGTTTTCCAGTCTCCTTTCCTCACTGAACTCTGCACTTGGATATATAAGGGGGTTTTCTAATTGCTAGGAGTACAGTGCTGATCAAGATATTATCTGTCCTTGGGGTCAGGGACAAATTGGAAATTGAACAGGAAGACAGACACGTGAACAAGTGCGTTCTGATCGTCCCATGGGCCAAGAAGATAAGCAGGATAGATTGACAGATGAGAGCAATGAGGGTAGGGCTGCAAACTCCTTTAGAAAGGGAGAGCCTTGGGAATTGTGAGAGGAATGAGAAGATAATGATGTTTCATTCCCAGGTCCTGAGAGAAAGGCTGTCAATGGGGCCAGCAGCCCACACAAAAGCCTGGGTGGGTGGGAACAAGAAAAGCAAAACCAGATAGATTTGTAGCTGAAACCGCCTGAGAACTGCATTGTAGGGTTTGACAGTCGGACTCCCCCTGTTTTGGATCATGTAGGCTTCTCACTTTGGTGAATAAGTGGGTGGCAAAGACCCTTACCCCAAGCCATGCTCCTTTCAACTGTAATGCTAGGCAGGTGGCTGGGAGCTGGCTTTCTGCTTCCAGAAGCCACATCGGAATTCCTGCACTGTTTCTAAGGTGCCCGGGAAGACAGCAGATTGTTTCTGTTCAGTCCATCAGCCACACAAAGGCCCCGGATCAAAGAGCATGGGCTTAATTTATTTTGTTTATTTTCCAGAGGAAATAGTGCTTCCTTGGACTGAAAGCTCCGAAGACTAAAAGCTGAATGGAGAGGGGGAGCTTGGATTAAATGAATGGGTCGGCTCTCTCTGACCCAGTTTCCACCCAGTGCCACAGCAGTGAAGGGGGAGGAGGGACCCATTCTGCTGCCTCTGCTCTGGCCCAGGGGCAGGCACTTCCCAGCCTGTTATTTCACAGGGAATGAGCCTTCTGCACAATCAGGCTTCGTGGAACTGTCCTTGAAGGTAGCTCGTGATGGTAGCAGGAAAGAATTAGCCTGGCAGCTTGTGCCTTCCTGATGCTACCCTGTCACCTTGGCTTGGAGGAGAGGTGCTGGTCCAGGTAAAGCCCAGTGGTTTTGTAGGAACTCACTAAATGGGATTGCAAAGGAGCATTCCCAGTGGGGGACATATGAGCACTTACCACAGTGGCCAGTTTAATGTTGCAATCATAGTGAACAAGAGCTGGCCTGAGATTCTTGCTTCTAGAAGTCCCAAGTTCAAGTTGTGGCTTCAGCTTTCATTTGCTGTGGGACCTGACACTTTTACTCAACTCTTATCCCCACTCTATACATAGAGGCCCCAGTTCTCACCTCTGAATCAGAGCTGATGATATCTGCCTGTACCTCCTCCCAGGGTGCTGTGATGTTCTGAAGATATGTGTGGCTGATTAAAAAGCGATGTCTGGATACCCAAGGAACAATTTTCTATTTAAACAAAAGACAGTGTAATGAAACAAAGGAAACCGAAGCTGGTATGCTACTCTCAATCTCTGGACTGTGGTTCTCAACCTGTAGGTTGTGACCCCTTTGGGCATTGAATGACCCTTTCACAGGGTTCATCTAAGATAAATGGTGTAAATATCAGATCTTTGCATTATGATTCACCACAGTAGCAAAGTTGCAATTTTGAAGTGGCAACAAAAATAATTTTATGGTCAGGGGTCACCACCACATGAGGAAATGTTCTAAAGGGTCACAGCATTAGGAAAGTTGAGGACCACTGGCTTTGAACTACATGGGCTGTCAATGATCATGGCAGGAACAAGGAAGGAGTCTAGGCAGTCTGACTCAGGGTGTTACTGGGGCTGGGAGTGGGGCACTTCTCTGTTGACTTGGGCAACTATCTTGGATGTTCACTTTGCAAGGAGATTCATGGGAAGGAGAGATTGTGTTTGATCCTGTTTACGTGGCACAGATGATTGAGGAATAGTCTTGAGATGCTTGGGCCTACCTATGGGGTTCTTGCTGCTCTAAGTCCTTAAAAAAGGAATATCGACCAAGTGTGATGGAAGGTTCCAACCATGGCAGTTTGAGTGTTACCCACTAATTAAAGAATTAAGTCACTGAAAGAACAGGATGAGGAAGAACAGTTGAGGAGGAGACATTTGTATGGAGTGGTCACTAATAAAGTGATTTTGAAAGGCAGAGCTTTACCTTTGAGGACTAAAGACTTCTGAGAGTAGATAAAAAGAGGCCTTGGAATGGTAAAGCACACTCAACTAAAACCAGCGAAAATTGCCACAGATGGGTAGTAACATTTATAAAATTCTAGGTGTTGGAAGGTGAGTGAGATGGATAGCATCTCTCCTGGGATGGATGACAGTATTACTGAATAACATGACTTGGGATAATAAGAACAGTAACAACAACAACAACAACACTAAACAACTGAGTCAACGTCTTCCTGGGAGCTGGAGAAGTGCTTCAGAGTACAGCTACAGTGCTAGAGAGGCTCTGTGTTGCAGGGCTTTGAACAATATTCTAAAATTTATCACGGGTTAGGAAGCATTTATTTTATTTAAATATTTATTGAGACAGAGTCTTCTGTAGTAGCCTAGCCTGGCCTGTAACTACTTTTGCTCGAGGTGGCCTCAGACTCACAGATCGTCCTGTCTCAACCTTGAGAGCGGGAGCCTTTGCATATATTCTTCAATCATGCAAGTAGCGTCTTCCTGATTCTTTGAGCACTAGCAATTTTTGGTTGGATGCCAGACATTGAAGGTTTTACCAATTTGGGTGCTGAACAGTTTAGTACTCCTATAAATAAATATTCTTGAGCATTTTGTCCTGGGACACTGCAGTTTGGGCTGTGTGGCTGTATGGGAACAGTTTGATCCTCTGAGGGTTTGCCTTTTTGACAGTTTGATTCTCTAGGTTTTCTCTTGTTGATTTTTTTTTTAAAGGTGGCAAGAGAGCACCTTCAACTAAGGCTCCCTTGTTAAGCTACAGTAGTGTGTGGATTTGACCTGGTACCTTGGGAGTTTGGAGGTTTCTACTTTGGTGAGGGGAACATAGACTGTTTGAAGCCCATTGTGAGCTCTGGAATTTACTATGCTCTGCCTTTGGTGGTTGTGGCACAAGCCTGGGCTGATGATATTTAGCTGAAGGCTCAGGTCCTGCTGTCAACCTGAAGCATGTTGTCCAGGCCACTCTACTTTCTGGTGCTCCTCCTTGCAAAACCTACCTTCTTTAGCCCTTTTGGAATCCCTCCACCCCATCATCTTAGCAGTGAGGAAGCCAGGGCCTCTTTGTCTCTTTGTGCTATGGCTTGGATATCTTTTGGTGGAAAGTTGGTGCAACTCCCTCATGCAAGGATTGCTGGCCTGCTCTGTCTGAATTCTCCAGGGTCTAAAAACTTGTTTTCGGTGTATTTAATCTGATGTAGGAGGGTGGGTCTGGCTCCTGTTTCTTCCTTTGCAGAGCCTTTGGCTCATAGGAGATTTTCTGACCTTACGTGCTAGAACTGCTTGTGCCTGGTCTTGTCTCCGTGGATGTGAGAATCTGAGCTCTGAAATAGCAATTCTGATGATCTTGGTTAGGTCTTATCTCTAAAATAATGCTTGTTTTGCTAAGCTCAGTAAGGGGGGTCCTGAGTAATGGCCTTGGGGGTCAGCCTGAGATTGGGGTATTAGCATTTATTATGAGATCTAGGTAAACGTGTGTGTGGGTCCTTATCCCTTAAAACGTAACAGTGAATGATTTGATGTGTAACAGGGAGCTGGCCCCCAGAACCAGCTTTGCCCTGGGTGAGCTTTTGCCCTCATTGTTGTTCTTTCACATAGGTATCCACATTCAGTTCTCTGTATGGAATTATAGAACCTTCCCAAATATAAGGTCTGAGTCCCACTTTTAAAAGGATGTTCCAGTGTCCAGCATCTTCATCTGTGTCTCAGTTAGCAGAGACCTTACAGTACAAGTTAAATACGAACCAGGAAAGCAAAATGAAGGGATAAAATACTTCAGGTGGTAAAGCTATGTAAGCATGAGGATGTCAGTGCAGACCCCAGAACTCACATAAAAAATGGTGGTTGTGGTGGCATACACTTGTAGACCTAGCCTAAGAGAGACTGAGACACAGAGGACCCTGGGGCTCAGTGGCCAACCATCTTACCTTGCTTGGCAAGTTCCAGGTTATTGAGATACCCTATCTCAAAACAAGGTGGACAGCTAATGATGAAAGACACCTGTGGTTGACCTCTGACCTCTAGATGCATATGTGACATGTGTACATGCACACTCATATGAACTTGTATACACACAAATACATACAAACACATAAAATGAGAGGCTTTCCCATTCCCGTATGAGGATCAGGGATAAGTCAGCATCATCAGAAGCAGAAGAAGGTTGATCGCTTCTGAAGAAACGTCACTTTTAGAATGGGAATTGGAGATTACCCAGCCTCCCACTGGTCAAAAGAAGCCCAAGGCTAATAAGTCTGGTACTCAATAGGGTCAAATCCGAGCTTTCTTGACAAGGTTCCTCAACTCCCACTTACAAAGGAACTTTCCCCTGCATTCCAAAGTATATAATTATCCTAGTTGCTGGATACAACCTTGTTGATTATAAATAGATTGTCACCTCGCCTCCTCATCACCCTCCAATATGTCTTTCATGCTCAATTAGATGAACGCGTTTAGTGCATTTTCTAATCAAGTTTTGCAAAAGTTAACCCCTGAGCCCATCTGGAAAAGAACTCTGGTGGGATCCTAGTCATATTTCATCTTCTCAGCTTCTGCCTAAGTGTCCCCACACAATGCATCTTTCCCTAGGTGACTGGTCATCCTACATCCTACATTCTACATCCTATATCCTACATCCTATATCCCACTCATAGTTTAGGTATAACCCTGAAGCATGAACGGTCTTAATGTAGCTTCATGAAGGACTTAGATGATACTGTCTAGGAGTAGAGAAAGTGACAAGAAGATTGGAATCTGATAATACCTTCCTTCTTGTGGGCAGTTATGAGTGAGAGAAGGGCACAGCATGGTTGGGTGTTGAGATCTGCGTATCTATTTTTTCTGGCTTCGAACTGTATAGGCAGATAGGTCCTTTAAAATGTCCTTGATTTGGCTGTGTCTGACAGCTTTTACAACTGAACGGTAGGGCTCATACCTGGATATATGGTTCACCAGTGGTGTAGGTGCCTACACGGTGCAGTGTACATCTGTCCTATATGGAATGTACCTCAATTTCAAACCCAGTTCATGGACCAGACACTCCAGAAAGCATTGGTGTGCTCTTCACTGGAAGGGGGTTTCCTTCTAGTCCCACAGCTGCCTGCCCTTTCTTCATGAATCTTGAGGCCAGGGCTTTGGTCATTTCTTTCCTGGGGTCAGAGTTTACTCTCTGCCTATAAACCTCTTGCTTGAATTGCCCCTCTTTGGGGTCAGTGTTGAGGCCATGGTCATCTCTTTGACTCTATACTACATCGTCATGACCTTTCCCTGATGGACAGATCCCCTGCAGGGCCGTGAGGCTCATTTTATTATCTGCTCAGGGTTCACCAACCACTGTATTCTCAGAATGAAAGAGCAATGTTGTTGCTTGTTTTAATTTTGGGACCACTGGGTCAATCTCACTTTGTAATTCACAAGGCCAGGGTTAAGGGGTTGTGGCTTCAGCTAGAATTCCAGCCAAGTCAGTCAGGGTTGGGTCTACTGGTTTTTGTCGCAGATGGTGGTTTGTTTGTTTGTTTGTTTTTGTCTTTGGCCCTGTATAAAGTATGCATGGGACCCTTGTGTCTCTGGGCTTGAGCCAGTGTGATCCTTGGTGAGTATGAGAGAAGACACAGTCAGGAAAACCAAAACCCATTTCTCTAACTTGATTATTAGAGAAAGATACTCTCTTTTTCTTAACTAAAAGAACAGCTTAAAGTTTGATCGAGTCTTTTAATGATGATACAGTTATGTGTTTATTGTAAGAACTTTTGAAAATACAAAAATTATATATATGCATATATACACACACACACACACATACACATATACGTAAAACCAATGCTATCTGTCATTCTACAAACAGCAATCATACCTGGATGTGTTTTATTATGTAACAAAAGTGCATCTGAAAATATGAATGGACAATATTATGTAAAACTTTAAAGAACTTATTTGTTAACAAAACAAGATGGTTTGTGTGATAATCAAAGCCTGCAGATGTATGTGCTGTCTGTACACTCTGTGGGGAGGAGGTATGGGCCATTGTGTGTCTGTGTCAGTACTCAGATCATTTGTTGCATCTATACTAATTTGGTTTGGGGCTCTTACTCAAAGCTCCATGCATACTAGGTAAGAAATCACTTTATATATGAACCACAGATTCATCTTCTACTTGATACATGTGCACACGTGTATACACATGCACATCCGCACATGTGTGTACATGCTTGTACCTGAGCATAAGAAAGTCAGAAGAGGATGTTAGGTGTCTTTCTCAATTTCTCTGTCTCAGACAAAGGCAGGGTCTGTCTCCCTCTAAAGTAGAAGTTTCCACTTTCAGTTAGACTAGTTGATTACTAAGCTCCCAGGATCCCCCTGGCTGTGCTTGGGTGTTTTACATAGGTGTTGGGAATGTGAACTCAGGTCCTCATGTTTGCACAGAAATTGCTCTTACCCACTGAACCATCCCCCTCAGCCCACACTTTATTATTTTGAAACACAGAATCCTGTGATGATATCCCATTGCTACTATTTCAAAAGGCATTTAAGAATCATCAGCACCCTTCCCTCAACTGTCAATTACAAGGATTCCCATCTTCATTTTTTGTTGACCTCTGAAGTTCAAATAAGAAAATGGGAATTTTGTTATTCAGAGCACGTTTTCATAATGTTACTAAGTAACATTTCAGGCAAGATTAAGACACTGCATGCATGGACACACACACACACACACACACACACACACACTCAGGGGGCACATACGCCTTTGTCCACCTCTGCTTCTTTTTTCAGGATAGATTTCTAGAAATGCAAGTCTCATGGCAAAGGATAGAAACTCTACTGCTGTGGGTGGATACTGTCAAGCTGTGACACGTTTTTCTGTAGAACAGGCATATTTCTCTTACCTCTGAATTATTTCAGTTGTTTTGAAGCTTTATGGAATTGTGTAGGAAAGCCTGCCCCTGCTATTACAAAACATTTGAGTAATGTGGAGGCACTCGAGAGAAAGGTAGACACCTCCTTTCTTCTCAGAAGAAACCCAGATTAAAGCCCAACCAGGAACCAGAGAGACACAAGTTCAAATTCAGATGTTGCTACTTCTTTTTGTGTCTCTGGGTTAGTTACCTGCACACTCAATAGTGGTTTCCTTCTTCCAGAAGTAACCATACACACATTTGCTTTTTGTTCCAAGAAAAAGTGAATGTGGACTGAGAGCCTGGTGCCTGGTAGGCATAATCCCCATCATTGACTGACCAGTTGCCTATGCTATACTGTGCAGTCTTCAGACTCAGATTAAAATTATGCTAGGGAAAAATTATCTTCCTTACAAATGCTCGCTCTTCTCTGCAAGATCACTTCAAGATCTAAGGCTGTAGCAGCATCATGACATGGACTCCTACAAGATAGTATTCTTTCTAGCAGAATCAGTCTTCATGCTTTGACTTTGCGACCTACCTCTGGTTAAGGGAGCTTATGGGCTCTAGGTAAATGGGATTTTCCTATATCTTTGACAAACTAGCTTTCTGTCAGCCCCATGGGGACAGATATGTTCTGCATTGCTATTCCTGAGAACTTCAAACTCAAGGAAAACAAAAGACTCAGACAAGATAAATCCTGGTTGAATGGATGCTTGTAAGTGGTCCCTTAGAACATTAGTCTATAGGCACTGTTCTCAGCTCTGCAAGCATCTTTAGTTGCCCTAAGGCTTGGCTTGTTTTAATGACATCTCTGTATGTAACCTTTAGTATTTGCAGTAGGGTCATGTTGTCCTGGTGGATGCTGTGACCAACAGTGCTGTTCGCTACTGAGGAAATATCACTGAAGCCAGCCTTCCAAGGAATAAAAGCCTAGGCAAGCACTTTAGACACTGAAGTACCAGGAAGCCACTGTTCTGGATCCTAGAGGAAGTGTCTCCCCACGTGGCTTTCATGCTTTGGGATTCCTGGAACGCCATCGAGGCAGGGGTCTTATGGTTGCCATGTCCCTAGCTTCTTGTCACTTTATCTCTACCAAGGGGAATCTCCATGTGGTTATTATCAAATGCCAGTTCAGCATCACTGTGCATTTAACATGGGACTGGGACTGGTGCATACCCAGTTCTCCAGAAACACATTCTGAGTTTATTAGAGTCGATATCCAAGAGGTAGCAGGGCCCAGAAGTACCCTTGGGGTGAATTCTCCAGTAACATTGACCTTTGGGGGCTAAAATCTCCAGGCCTCTGTACCCCTTTTCAGTCATTTGCTGGGTGTTATGCTAGGCAGATGACCTTGAGTGAAGTCACCCTCTGTAGCCGAGTCTGACACTGAAGAAAGTATCTGCCAGGAGCTGTCTGCTGACGTACAGTTCAAAACTGGGCCACAGATCCTTATGTAGGGGACATGGCCTGCTCATAACCACAGCGCACTTTGCTGCAGGATCCTCTGGTTCATCTGAGCCCTGAAGAAAATGCTCGGGGGAAGAGAGAGAGGCAAAAAGGCAGAGAAAGCTTCCTGATGGGTAGCGCTTCCTGATTGAGCAAGGGTGTAGAGGTAGGAAACAGCAGAGAATTGTGAGCCGACATACAAAGCATCACAAAGAGGACTGGGTTGGGAGGCTGTTCCACTGGGACATGGGTAGAGTCACTTCCTTTGATACCTTAAATAGTTTGCCTCCCAGATGATCTCTGAAGTCTGCCATCCCTAACCCTTTAAAGAAATTCAATCAACCTGTGATGCGCCTCCCAAATGACTTAGAGTGACCTTCATGTGTTGTCCTCTGGCTAACTTGCCTTTTATAACATCTGCTTCTTTTCATGGAGTCTGACTTTCTAAGCTGTGACACCTCATGGAGATATCTGGGGTAACTTTTAGGGCAGGTGACCATTGCTTTTAGAACCCCATAGGTCCCAGCTACTCATTTCCCTTCAGAGGTGTGCACAGGGAACTTAAGGGTAACATATTCCTGGTCCTAAGCTTGGAGAGGCTACTTGATCTCCATGGTTGACATCTAGACCTTCTCTCTTTGCTGGGGATCACAGAGTCACTCAGGTGGTAACAGACTAGCCTGCCTGAAAGATGGACTCTGAAAATTCTTCAAGGTTCTCATGTCACAGTCGGTGGCTGTTCTACCCGATCAAATACTAAGGTTCCTTTTTCAGGTTCTCTGGACACTGGAAGGTCCATTCAGTGGTTCCCATTCATTTCCACTGCCTGTGTTCTTTCTGCTCTCTAATCCATTCTGTTTCTTGCCAGACATGGGTCACACCTTGGGTTCCTGTCACAGGCAGCTGGGTTTCCTCTGTGTGTCCTCAGAAGCCCTGGTTTGACTGTCATCATGGTATTTTGGGATGTGACGAAGGAGGAGGGATAGAGTGACCCCACAGGCTGGCCTTCATGAGCCTTGACTGATGTCCCCTGTGACATCTGTGAACAGTAAGCAGGTTCCTGGTATGATTGAATTTCCTGTTATTCAAGGTCAGCACTCACCAAGTCAGGTGGCTGTCTGCTAACTGCCAGCTTGTACCTGGGTGTGGGCTGGGCTTTGGGTCTCTTCTGCATTACCTTTCTCTGAGTGCAGAGGGATGCTGAGTCCTATAAGAAAATTTGAAAGGCTGTGATAACTATTCCTTTACCCTAAGTGCCTCGTGGTGGAGCTTCTTTTAATATAGGCTGGTGAGATGACTCAGCCAGTAAAGCATTTGCTGTTGCAAGCATTAGGACCTGAATTCAATCCCTAGCACCCCTGTAAAAAAAAATTTGGGCCTTGTGGCAGGCAAGTAATCCCGGCACTAGGGAAGCAGAGACAGGAAGATTCCTTGGCTCATTCACCAGCAGACTTAGCCCAATCAACCAGCCCCAGGTGTCAGTGGGGAAACCTAGTATCAAAAAAAAAAAAAAATCTGGAGAAATGACATCGGAAGTTAACATACATGCATATGCACACCTGCATGCACATCTGCCCACATGAGAAAGACACACACACACACACACACACACACACACACACACACACACACGCAAGAGGCTTCCCTTAATGAACATGATGTGATGAAATTGCTCTGTGCAGTACTTCGGGTGACTCCTCACTCCTCAAGAAGGGGAATCCTTTTCTCACCCAGCAGGGATTGTCCTGGCCTTGATCATGGTGTGAAGGCTTTGTTTCTGTACTTGCTTGGTAGAACACCCCTTGCCTCAGAAGGCTGCCGAGCTGCTCCCAGAGCCGCCCACCAAGACAAGAATCCTAAGCTGTGAAGATGACTGGGCAATTTAGGGTTAACATTCCCAGTACTGAGAGCCTGGGATAGAGTATTTGAGCACCAATGCCTCTCAACGCAGCAGACAAGCAAGGCACAGTGCATGACATCCTGGTATTTACAGCTCACAGATCCATGGGTAAGATAGTGACTATAGTTGCCAGGTGGCAAATTAAGGGGAGCTTCAAGTCAGCTAGCAGGTGCAGCTTCATTATTAATTCCAATCACAGTGATTAGTTGCTATTTAGGGATCTGGCTGCTTGGTCACCTACACTGTGCTTCATCTGCTGCCTGCAGCTTCTGCAGAAAGAAAGCACCTCCCCCCCATTTCTTTGCCCCTTTGCTGCTCTTCCTTGAAGGATTTATTCCTGAGAAGCTTCAGGTCAGTCTCAGAACTGAGCCTTTCCCCAAAGCAGGAATCCGAATAAATCATCCCAGTAATTGGATGCACTGGAAAGGGCTGGCCCTAGCAAGTGAACTATATCCTGTATGCTCGTTACCACTCTATACTGGAGCCTGCTCTCGAGATATCCTCTTGCAGAAGGCATTTTTAGTGCTTATTATTTCTCAGAGGAAGAAACTGAGGCTCAGGGAGGGTAAAGGAATCCTGGGTTTTGTCTAAGCCAGGGGGTGGCCCAGATAAATTAAGGGAAGCCAGATAAAGATCCCTGGCCTCTTATTCCAAGCACACCCCTTTTGTGTCACACCCGAGGACCTGTGTGGGACCAGGTAAGTGCTGATCTCTCTACACTCTGAGGTCTTCCATGTCAGGCAGGGATGTCTTTCTCTTCTGGCCACATCTCATCCTTCTCTGTGGTCTCTGTGAAGTCTAATCCAGCTGAAATCTCCCAAGGAAAAAGTTTTCAGATCGTCACCACTGCCCCTTGGGGGCTTCACGGTGGGTTTGATGGAGATCTGTGGTTGACTCAGTCTGTGTGAACTCAGGCTTCAAGATAGTAAAACTTAATCTACCACCTCCAGGCAGGACTCAGAAGCCTGTTGGACCATCACAATCATCCTTCTGGAAAATAGGCTTGGACCCTTGAGAATCTCCTTCTCCATTTCCCCAGGGGAGCCCGCTGGCTCCTCAGTGGGCTTCTAGGTGCCCGCAAGGTTGCCTATCACGGTGGGGTCATTTCTCCTATGGGACCCTTGCCGCAGTCTCCTGTGACTGAGTAAATATGCTATCAGAAAAGCAACCGTGACCTAGGCAGAGAGGCTTCATACTTTGGTCACCAGTGTGCAATAAGGGCTCCTGAGACAGATGGCAAAGGTAAACAACTGGCACCAGATTTCCAGGGAAATGTATTCATGTTCACACCAAGGACACAGGTACATGGGTACAATATGTGAACTTCTGAGGACACCTGGCTGGTTCTTTGGGAAGAAGAAGGGCAGGGAGGAGGGAGAAAGAATGGTGGTTTAGCAGTATATGTGTGTTGGGACCAGTGTCTCTAGGATGCTGAGGACTCCGGTAGAAGCCACCAGTGACATACAGTAATGAGCACTTGGTGTGTGCCGGCCTTTTGTAGCACCCTTGCCAGTCTTGTTCTGTCTCCCATAAGTCATATTGGGAGGCCAGGGTCCTCTATCTATTGAGCAGATGAAGAGACAGAGACCCTGAGCAACACTCACTCACTTTCCTGAGGTCTTATTGCCAGGAGGCCATGGTAGGCTCGTTTGTGTCCAAAGCTGTGATCTTGCTGAGGGGTTGAGGTGAGTGGGGACAACAGCCTGGGACTGGGGACAACAGGATGCTCATGTACCAGGCTGAACCCGTTCTGCAGGTGATGAAGCTGATGGGGAGGCGTTTCAGAGGTGAGGGAAAGAGCACCCCTGGGCTCAGTCTTCCTCTTGCAGCCATTGGCGGTGGGGCAGGGTGTCTCCTCGCTTCCCTGGCCTGTACGTGGAGGGACCTACTCCTTGGAACAGCTGCTATCGTCTGGGAGTGGGGGGATACCAGATAGAGACTAGTCAGTATAGCTGGTATTGAGGGAGAAAAGCCTTAAACTAGAGTTAAATACGTAGAACCTGTGGCTCAAGATAACCAGGAGTGTTTGTAGATCACAGTACTTGTCAACGAGTTGGACATTCTTGGCAGATCTTGAGCCCTTAAGGTACATGGACTTCTTAAGACTCGAGGTTGATCTATTCTCTGAAACCCACTCAGTGTGACAAACATGAGTAGCCCCCAACACTGAGCACTGCCACTTAAACCAAGAATAGGGAGCCAGCAGGTCTGGGGTGCTATAGCTATCTGGGGTTCAGTGGCTAAAGTGGAGGGAAAATGGGTAAATGGGGACTTTGGCTTTGCTTTCTAGTCTGAGAACAAAGTCTATTGTCCAGTACTTCTATTTATAGCCACTCAATAATTAAGCCACTCAGGCGGTCCAGGACTGAAGGGGCTGCATAGCTGGTGGGCCATATGGTGGCCGTGCAGGGTCGGTGCCTGGCTAATGGGAGGAAGCGGGTGGGCTGGGAGAGCCTCATGCTAATGTGCATGGTTCATTTCTTCCCAGTGTGTTTTTGGTCAACGGAAAGATTATAAATAGCACTCATAAATTTTTTTCTCCTGGATGTAACCTTGTTGGACTGTCATGTTGTGTTTGCCAGATTTCTTAATGTCACATGTACAATCCCACCTGAAAACCTCTGGTGTCTCCCTTAGCTGGCATGAGGGTTCTGTGGACTACTGCACGTGTACAGCAGTGCTCCTATTCTCACAGCGCTCCCAGGCCCTTCATTTACTGCAGGGTGTTCACTAGGCCTGAGGCACGGAGAGAAAGCAACTTTTCTTATGCTTGAATAACTTTCTCATGACCTGGTAGGAACTACTTGCACTGTATACCGTGAGCACATTGTCCTTGAGTCCAAAGGAACTTTCTTAGATGGAAATTTTGTTATTGTCTCATTCTTGGGCCAGGCGTCTCAAAAGTGAAGTCTCTTAAGATGCCCAGATATACTCCATCCAGACCCAGCCTAGCTCAGCTTGGTGACTGAGTCAGAGTCTGCTAAGAAATAAGGTCCTAAGTCTTAGAGGCAGGCGTCAGGAAAGGCGGATATCGAGAGTAAGGTGGGCGTGATCTCTGTTTACCCCTGTCCTCAATCAAAAAAAGCCGTGACCTGAAGTGGGGAGGGAGGGGCTAAGAATCCCAGCACCTTTCAGCCTGGTTCTTCAAGGCAGCTTACTTTCAGTGCCTCTGACATACAGTAATTTAGCTTCATATAGTCATTTCCAGAGTCCTGGCACACGTGTGTGTGTGTGTGTGTGTGTGTGTGTGTGTGTGTTAATTGATATGAATTGTATGTGTTTGTGGCTCTGAAGATGGTTAAGTGCATAGTTTGCTTGCTGTGCAACCTGAGAACCTGAATTTGAGCTCAGCACTTGTGTACAAGTCAGCCATGATGGCTCGGGTCTTGAACCCAAGCACAAGGGATCTGACAGAGGCAATGGATCCCCAAGGCTCAGAGGCCAGTCAGCCAAAATAGTGAAGTCCAGGTTTAGTGATGGACTGTCTCAAAAAGTAAGGTGGAGAGTGATAGTGGAATACACACATGGGCACACACACACACACACACACACACACACACACACACACACACACACACACACACACGGGAGTTACATAACTTTATGGCACTCTGCTGTGAGTAGACTGTGGGCAGTAGTCTTGGTAATTAGCATTTCCATTTCTTTAAACACTTTTTTTTTTTTTTTTTTGCAGCAAGAACCTTTGGATTTCTCTTTCTCTTTTTCCTTCCTAAAACAAAAAATACATTGCTATGAACTGTGGTCACCCCACTGTGCTGTATGTAGCACAGGACAGCTGTGGCCATCTCAGCATTTATGCATGCTCATTTTGGCAAACAGCTGTAGCCCAGTGTGACTGGAGGACAGACTTGAGCACAGGATGATGCTAGAATGCCAAAGGCCCTTCCTGGGAAGGTCACGCCATATGCTGCTGTAAGCCCCGGTTCTGACTTCTGACTGCTGTGGTGGCTGTGTGACCTTCAGCCAGTTCACTCACTTCTCTGTGTCCACTCCCTCCCGCCCCCCTCCACAACCCCCCTCTGCTCTGTAGAATGGAGATGCTTAACCCTGCTGGGAGGATTAATTGAATGAGATAGTGTGAATGCAGCACTTAACAGGCAGCCTGCTAACCCAGTGGCGCAGAACTGGGATTTCTTCTTCTTTTTCCCAGCAAGTTTCTTTCAAAGTTTGAGATGCTGCCAAGTCATTAATAATTTGTTAACAAACATTCAGGTGTCCTGGGTCAGCTAAGACCACAATGCAGTTGTTTTGGGTAAGTGAAGAATCTTTGTGCAATGTTAATGGTCAAGCCCAATCTGAGGTTTTTAACCTGTAAAGTCTCAAGTTTAGCTCAGTGAGTTTTCTGTAGCTCAGCTGTACCAGGGCTGTTGAGGAAATGGATGTGAGGTCAGTATGGATGGAGGGGCGGGGGGGTCAGGTACTGGTTGCAAAGGTAGGATTTGGGGCTCTGTGCTGGGATGGGCTCCTGCAGGTCTCTGGCAGGGCAGAAGACCCTCTGGGCATCTGGGTCACTGTTTTTCAGTACAGATGTATTCTGCACTTGAGTCATTGTTTTGTTTGTTTGATTTCTTTTTAATCTTTGGTTTTTTGGAGGTAGAGTCTTGCTAGCTAGCTCATGTTGTCCTCTAACCAGTGATCCTTCCACCTGTGCTGCACATCCAGCTTGTCTCTATTTTATTTATTTATTAATTGATTGATAGATAATAGATAGATTGATTGATTGGCAAGGTCTTACTATATAGGTTTGACTGTCCTAGAACTCAGTATGTAAACCAGGCTGGCTTCAGAGTCAAAGAGATCTGTCTTCCTCTGCCTCCCAGATGCTGGGGCTAAGGCATGCACCACCACATCTAGCCTCTTCTCCATGGCTTCAGGTCTCCTGAGGCCTAATCACCTCTCCTTTTACAGTTCTTGATCATACTGTAAGGCAGAGGATAGAGGACTGAGAGCTATTCACAGAAGCCTCCCTGGGTATGCCTGTCTTCTGTAATCTGATTCCCGTGGGCAGCCTCCCCTGTTGTGGGTGTGCTTGGCTTGTTTTGACATGAAGTCCTGAACCTGTGCTAGAGATCTGGATGTTTAGGGAAACTTCAGAGTTTGTTTAAGGTTCATGGTTTCTTGGAGCACACACTGCCAGGTGTGTCAGCTTCATCTAGGGACAAGAGACTGAGCACCAAGGAAAAGGTGGTTCCAGTCTCATTTTTCTTCACTCTTATTTGAACCCCTGCCACCATCCTGCATCTTAGAATAAAGAGCCAACCTCCAGCAAGGGCCCTTTGCCAGCTGGTAGTGACATCTAACCGAAGCTACCAACTTTCTTCTCTTTGGGGCTGTGTTTGTTTTTGAACAAAAATTTATTTTGAAATAAAATATAATTAAAAGTATTTCTTTTGTGTTGTATGAATGTATACATGTGTGTGTGTGTGGGCATTTGTGTGCCCCCACAAAAGCATAAGCATGGATCTCAGAGGATGCGTGGGCCCCAGGGACTGAGTTCAGGGCACCTGGTTCAGCAGCACGCTTCTTTATCCACTGAGCGAGCGTCTTGCTAACACCTCCTTCCCTTTTAAAACATGCTATCAGTTCAGTCTTCACCTATGGCAGTATTAGAAAGTTTCAATAAATTGTCATTCTCTATAGCAAAGAGAGGATGGATGGTTAGTGGTGCATGTGGTTGAATGTAGAAGCTGCAAGATGTGCACGGGTGAAGTACTCAGGAGACACTATGTCCTTCTAATGGAACCAAACCCCACTGGCCTAGACTTCTTTCTGGAGCCCCATGGTGACAAATAGTAAGTGGCTGGGTCTTTCAGTCAGGCAGCTGCTCTCCCACTGAGCCTGCACTTCATTCGTGATTTTATTTATTGGACATGTGTTTAATGGCTTGTGTTCTGGGCCTAAGGTTCCATTGTGGGGAGAGATATATTCACAGAGAAGTTGAGAGGGGTCAAGATGAGACCTGAACTTCAAGATGTGTGTGTGTGTGGTGGGGGGGTGAGCAGTGGGTAAAGAGGGACTTCCTTTTCCCAAGCTGAGTGTGGGTCACACTTCCTTTTCCCAAGCTAAGGTAGGTCACACAGCACATAGGTTGGCCTGATTCCCATTGGGTGGGTGGGTGTCCAGCTTGGGGGGGAGGGGCTCTTGATGGCCCTGCCTACAGTGATGAGCTGGGCCTTCCCACATCAATTAAGAGAATGCCACAGGCTGGTCTACAGGCTAATTGCTGAGGACTTTTTCTTACTTGAGGTTCCTTCTTCCAAAATGAATGACTCTAGCTTGTGTCAAGTTGGCATAAAACTAGACAGTTGGGGGAAATTGCTCTCGGAGGTGAGAGTCATTCCTTGTAGTCATTCCTGACAGTGTGCCCAGCCCTCTCATGCTCAGTAAGGCTATTGGACTAGTTTGGGTATAAGGGCAGCTCCCCGCCTCCCATCAGTGGAGCAGAAGAAAGCTTGAGCCCCACAGTGACTAGCATAGAAGTTTTGTATGCAGGATAAGAAAGGGAGAACTTGAAGGCTGAGACACATTGTTGAAAAGTTTCACTGTGAAAATTATTTAATACTTATATTGGGCCTGGTGGGGTGTCCATTAGCTAGAGATGTTCATTTTCTTCCCACATAAGCTTTTGCTCTAGAGTTGGTGATAACCTGAGTCGTATAGCACAAAGGCAAGGCGTACTCTACCTTGGGAGATGGTTCAATCTATGGCAGTTCATCTGGGGTGGGGGGAGAAATATTATAGGCTAATAGGACTCTGATTACATGAAATTAAAGCAGACACTGGGATCACTGCCTAATCTCCTCACACCCTCCCCTCTGACCAGCCCAGCTTGAGAACAGGAAGCTAAGCTTCACTGATGCTGTTCTTTCTTCTTGGAGCTAGAAGAGGTTCCCTGAGGGTTTGTCTCCCTAATCTCAGATTCACCTGACACTTCCCAGATCCTTTCCTGGTCCCTGCAGTCCTTCCATTCCCAATACTCCTGCTTTGTCCCCTTTGTCTCACTGTGACTCCCTTACTGGGTCTAGGATAGAAGTCTTTTGTATTTTACTTACTGATTTAAAAACATTGATTGGTTACCTTCTTAGTTTTTTTTTTCAATTGTACCTGAACATCCCAGCCTTAAAGTGACTGTCAAATGACTTTAGGGCAAATACAAGGTCAAAGTCAGAGACTCCAAATTTTCTGATAGTGGGCTTGGCACTACATTCTGCCCACATCAGGTATGCCTAACTTTGTCTTTCCTGTTTTCTCATTTTTGGGTGGAATATGTTGAAGACCCCATTGGAGTCAACATATACAGTTCTACAGGCAGGTTTGCCCCTGGCAGGAAATTGATCTAGTAGGTGTGCCCAACCTTTTCTTCAGAAAATATTTTTTCAGTTTTATTTAGGTTTAGGTGTATCTCTGGATGCATAGGCCATGTGTGTATAGGTACATGTGGAATTCAGAAGAGGTCATCAGGTCCCTTGAAGCTGGAATTACAGGCAGTTGTGTATCAACTGACATGGATGCTAGGAGCTAAACTCAGCTCTTCTGTAAGACCTATAAGACTTAACCCCTGGGCCATTTCTCCAGCCTGTAGCTAACCTTTTAAGTTGGTATATTTGCCATCCCTAAAGTTCATGCTTAAAAACTGTAAAAATCAACTTACAAAGTTAATCACAAAATATTTCATAAAATTTTATATGAACTTAGCTGTACTCAGGTACATGTAGCCAATAGGATGTATTTGGACAGTCTAAAGTGATCTTGAAGGAGTTGTAAATCTAGCACACTTTCCAAGTCTTGCATGTGCACACACATACAAGATTGCATGGATGTTACTGATGGGTTGGAGGTCTTAAGAGTGTGTCATAACAGAACAGCAGCATATGGATGAAGGCCCTCTTGTTTTGGACACTAGCAACTACCTCGTGTTTAGAACAGGTCAGTAAAAGGTAGCCATGTGTAAGAATGCAACACAATGGTCTGGCTTATGACCATAAATCATCAGGGAGATAAAATCCCTCTGGCCTGTCCTTGGGCATTGCCTAATGCTGGTCACCTAAAGGTACAGGGAGGAGAGGAAGAAAAGAAGGAGGAGCAAGGACATAGTCCCAAGTCTGATATCCTGTGAGTATGAGAGTGAGCCTTATAGTCCCTGGCCCAAAGTCACAATAGCACCATCTAGTCCTCTGTCCTTTGTCCTTTGTTTGCCTTGCAATGCAGGCTCCACAAAACCTGCAAGTTGCTACCATTTGCTGCCGCATTTACTATGGACTGCTGCCCTCTGGCCATGGAGCTTTCAGCCTCATTGGCCTGTTAATGCTAACCACGTCCTCTGCTCTGTGGCCTGGCTGGAATCAGGTATATCCAGGAGAGTTGTGCCAACCAGCCCAGTCTCTTATATCCTTTGTCCTTCTTATATCCTTAGATCCTTCTCACTGGAAATCCCTGGGATGCTCTTATCCTCCCCAGGGCTGAAAGGGGATCCTTAGGATACTAGAGGCATAGAAGTTTGATTATATACCAATCTCTGTACAAAATCAAACAATGTCACCCTATTTGGTTTACCTCCTTCTCAGACTGTTACTATTCTATTTTGTAACCCGAGCATGAGAAAGTCGTCTATGGCTTTCTTCAGTGACATGTGTTGGCTCCTAAAACCATCAGTATAGTAAATAACAAGTCACTGTGTGCTGTCTGGGCCAGAGTGACAGAATCCTGCACCCTGATGTTCCATTTTTGGGGTAGACACTGGACAAGCTGGTTTGGCACAACCACAGAGGGGAACAGTGGCCGTTCCAGGGATCACAGAGCTGCTATTGTAAAAGGCAGCCTGGGATATGATCCAAGAAATGAAGAGGACAGAGAGGTATGGGGGCCTTTGTTGTGTTAGTAATGACCTGTGAATTATAATCAAGGCAAGTTGACAGACAAGGCCTTGGCCTTTGTTGGCTGACAGTTTATTACTTCCTTCAGACTTAATTGCCAGCACTGACACAAAGGTGTATTGTATCGATAAGATGATGATGGCTCATGGGAATTGCTCTTAGATTGTCAGGTAACTTGTGCAAGGATGAACCGCGAATGGATGAGATCTCAAAGCCTCCTTTGGCTGGTACCATAGGCAGGACCTCCTCACACCACCTGTGCAAGGTGCCTGCTTTGTGTGCTCCTGGAGCCGTCTCTAGAATACTTTAGTTACTAAGCAGTGGGAGCAGAACTGAACAGAACTAAGCAGTGACTCTGGGAAGACACCTTTTTTGGCATCTGGAGTGTTGTGGGTTACATCCAAACCTTTTGTGTAATGATAGGGGCTGAACTGGACTGAGAGTTCCAGGCACAGCTTTGCTACCCATCCATGAATGTGATTTTAAAGTGTATCTTACTTGTTGCAAGTTCATTGATCAATGAGGACGTTGGGTGGCCTGGTATATTACATGTATCTAAGGTTCCATAACAAAGCCTTTGAAGCATTATCACCTTTGAAAGATAGAAAGAAATGTTAGAAACAGATATTAGGAATGGGTCCTTTTGGGGGACTATATACAATATGAGGCTAAACAAAGTTATGACATAGGCTCTTCCTGTAGAGCACTCCAAAGCCATTAGTATATTCATGTAGTATGTTAATTACTTTTCTCACGCCTATGAGGTATTGAGGAAGGAGAGGTTTTATTTTGGCTCATTCTTGAAGACAGCATGTGATCCATCATGGCTAAGAAGGGATGGTAGCAGGATGGTGAGATGCTTGACACACTGCTTCAGTAGCCATGAAGCAGTGAGGAAGGACAGGAAGTGGGAGCAGGAAATACAACCTTAGAACCCATCCCCAGAGTGATCAAGTTCTTCCAGTGAGGGTCTGCCTCCAAAAGGTTCCATAGTCTTCCCAAACAGGCTGCCACCTGAGAACTGTGTGTAGAAACACATGAGTCTATGGGGACATTTCACATTTGAACTGCAACATATGCAGAAATCATCAAATGGTACATAAGTGACAGGACACTGTCATTCCCAAGATCATTGAACTCACCTTTCTCATGACCATTGTCAATTGTGAGGCTGGACTGGGGAGGGGAGGCGTCTAAAGTGGCAAAGGCTTTCCTACCTAGGGGACATTTGATAATTATCGAGACATTTTAGTTGCTATGAATGCAAATTGGGGTTGTAACTGTCATCTAGCCAACTGTCATCTAGCAGTGAAGTCCAGAAAATGCTGATAAGCCCTCTATAGTAGAGAGACAACTCCTTAACCTGCCCATGTGCCAAAGTTAACACAACTGGGTCAAGGTAGCCCTGGCCCCTGCCTCCATACCTAAGACCCTAATACTGAGTGACTCAATGACCCTCTACAACCTGATATGCCACCTACCTTACCCTGGGGCATAACTGGTTCCCGATTCACACTCTAGAAGGCAAGACTATCTCATCCTTACCCATATTCTAACATTCCTAGCTTAAGAGCAACATGCTCATGTATCCACCTACTAAGTGACCATAGACTGTCACTTCTCCAGTCCAGAGGCTACAGAGAGGTGAGAAGACCATGAGATACCCCCTTCCCTCTCTTTGTTCTCACCCCAGTGCTAAGCTAGGAGCTGGCTTTGCTCTGTTGCCTGAGAAACTTGGATTTCAAAGCTCTCTCTGTGTCTGCCAAGAGCTGTTTCTGCAGACAGAAACTGAGATTCCAAGATTCTGCCTCTCGGATTAATCATCCTCATGAAGTCTTGAGATCCCAGATGGTCTCTATGAGTACTGTGGGTACTCAGGCTTTGGTAATTTGGCTGGTGTCTTTTTTCCCCTAGTAAGCTAACCAGAGGAGGTAGTGGAAATCCCATCAGTTGTTGGCCTGCAGAGACCCAAGTGGGACCTGGATCAACAGGGCTCTATCAGGACAACTTCAAGGAAATCAGCAGGTGTAGTCTGTGGCTTCACTCTTAATTTACCTCTTTGAACCTTAGGTTCTGCTCCTGGTAAAGGCTTGTTTTTGCCATGGGGCCATGTGGAAGCCAAAATGGCAAGTCACTCTCTGCTCTCATGCCTCTGCAGCAATCCTGGGTTTATTCTTATCAGGTTCTGCCAACATTTAGCATACCAGCCATCTATTGGGTGATTTGCTTGAGAGGTAGCACAAGGAATAGTTGACCCATGGGGCTTGGTCACCAATCTATCCTTTATCAGTAACTTATAAGGACCACATTCACGTTTGACATCTTACCAGCCAGGAAACAAACCCCTGGATGTTTTTGTGAGGGAATTTCTAGGTAGCTTCACTCCGGTTAGAAGACCTGCCCTAGATGGGGGTAGCACAACTTCATGGGCTTGTGTCTTAGAGTAAGGATACTGAGCACCAGAGGTGAGGGCCCTGCTTGGGATGCAGATGTAATGTAACTACCTGCCATCATGATTTTCTGCCATAGTGGACTGTGCTCATCTACTGACAGTCAGAGCAAACCTTCCTTTCCTGAAGTCGCTTCCGTCAGGCATTCTGTCACAGAAACAGGATTCACCATCTGCAGGGCAGTGAGCTTTATCAGAGGAGACTGAATGAGTGACTGAAAATCATATAAGCAGATTTTCTCATCCTCCAGTATTGGAGCAGGTGGTGGAGAACATCTTACTTGGAAATATCTTCCGTGATGGATGACAGTGGGCAAAGGCCTGGGCGTCGCCTTCATGGGCCCAGACTCTTGTTCATCTTCTGGGTTGCTATTTCTTCCACAGTTGTAGAACTGGTAACTACGGCAATGGAAAGAAAGGGGGTGAAAGACACTTGATCGGGTTTGTGGGAAGGAGAGAAGGGTGGGCTCTCCTGTGCCAGCGACCAGCATGGATATTCAGTATTACATAGCAACAGACTCTGGTCTCAGCTGACCCTCGCAGCCACTATCTACAGTGGCTTTGAACATCACCCTTTCCCAGTAAGGTATTAATTCTTAAGGAAGGCTACAGACCTGTCCAAGGAATGCATGAGTCAGGAGCTAGCAGGATTTGAACTAATTTGGATGCCGTAACTAAGCTCTGTATTTTATGTCTCTCGTGAGAGCCTCTTGGCATCCAATTGACACTGATTTTCCAATATCCCAGAGCTCTAAACATGATTTGGTGTTTGTGGGGGATAGAAATGAGTGGCTATCCCACCCCAGGATGGCATCTAGATACTCAAAGGCAGCCTTTAGGAAGAATTTCTGGGCACTGTGCTGAGAAACTGTTAGGGCTGAATATTAGAACTGAATTCCCCTAGGAAAAAATTTCAAGCTGTAAGCAACACCCCTAAATGGATTACAAAATCAAGTTAGTGCATTGAAACTCGTGTTAATAAACAAAAATAAAAGATAGCAAAGCACACCCCTTAGAATAGGGCTAGGCAGTGTCCCACGAATCCCATTGTGGACTCCCTGATGTAGAAGATGTGGATGAGTTGCCATATAAGACATGCATTCTTTTTTTTATTTTGCTTTTCTTGTTCGATGCACAATGTCTCTCTATATATATGGGGAACAGTGTGACATTTCAGTATATGTATTCATTATGTAGTCATCCAGCCAGGGTAATTAGCATATCCATCACTTCATACATCTTTCATTACTATGTGGTACAAATATTGAAAATATTCTAGGTAGGGTCGGGCACGGTGGCATATGACTTAAATACCAGCACTCAGGAGGCAGAGGGCATCCTGGTTTACTTAGCAAGTTCAGATAAGCCAGGACTGCATAGTGAGGCCCTGTTTCATAAAGAGCCTTGTAGGTATTTGGAAACTCGGTACAGTATTCTGTTTCATCATCTTACTGTGCAAAAGCACCTCAGCCCTGAGGTAGAGCAGTCTCCAGCCACACCCCTCATTCCCTCATCGTCAGACTCTGGTTACTGATCTTCTACTCCCTGTGTCTCTGAGATCGTCTACTTGAACCTCCTCAGATGGGGAACATCACATGCTTACTGTCCTTTGGTGCCTGCTTTACATTCCCTACTGCCTTCTAGTTCTGTCCACATTTTAAACAGCAAGGTTTACTCCTCGAACACTGAATAATGTTCCATTATGAACATATACCACCTTTTCTCTTCCATCCCACATCCTGGCTATTGTGGATGCAGTATGCACTCCTCGCTTAGGCCAAGGCAGTAGTTTTAGATGCTCTGGAGGGAAGGTGGGCTCATAGCAGATGTTCCTCCATAGGTGTGTGGTACTAGATCTTCCAGTACCTGCTGAAGACAATGCTAGAGAAGGTGAAAGGGAGCAGCAGGGCTTGGAGACCTGTTAGGAAGGAGGAATGGGAGCCCCTCTGCAAGGCTCTTTTAGGTGCTATGGGGGCTTTAGAGGTGTTCCAGACAAGGACCCTCCCCTTTATATCCATTTCCTCTTCCAGTCAGAGGCCAGCTCTGCTGAAAAAGACAAGAGTCTAGGACAAGAAACCTAGACTGGAGAAACAACATTCAGCACCGTGTACCTGTGTTTCCCCGTGACCTCTAGGACAGACTGCATGGGCCTAAATCTCACCTGTGCCTCTTACAGCTCTGTGCCTACTTTTCCTCCTTTATTCGTACTGTGGAATGATCGTTCATTTTGCATGAAGTTATGAGGATTCTGTGGATTGATATTTTAAGGAGGGCTTGGGATAAAGCATTGTGGGCCACCCTCTTCTGTTGTGTGTCGAAAAAATAATATATATTATAAATATATATATATATATATATAAATTTTTTTCAGTGAGTTTTGTTTGAGTGTTCACCAGAAAGCCTTACCACACCAAGCTCTTGAAGATGACTCCATCTGAGGTCTGTCTTCTCATAATTAGTATCAATAATTACTCTTTAGAGAGCGGTAGGTATGTTCTAGATACTGTACAGAACCATCCATGTATGGTCCACAATCCAGCTATATGGGGCACACATTGTGCCTACTCTACAGACGGGGAAATGAAAGGCAGGTGAGGCAAAGCAGGCCCAGGATCTGGGGCCGACAACTATGTTCCAACCATCCCAGCTTGTCTTTGTCCTTCACTGGTGGGAGGATACTATTGCCTCTTCCTCCTTCTGAACAGTTTGAATGCCTCTGTCCTGCACAGTGCCCAAAGCCAGCCTAGAGATTTGCTGATGGGGCCAGATGGCTGTGGCTCTCTGAGGCTGTGGTCTGAAGATGCTCTACTGTTGCTCTGTTCTGCTCTTGACTCCACCTCTTCAGACTCAAAGCTGCAGGCTCTGTCTGGACAGAGAGACCCATGAATAACAACTCAATGTATTATCCTGCCAGGATGCTCAGCCCAATAGATTCACGTGTGTTCAGACTCTTGACTATGGAGAGAGCCACAAAAATTGCTGGACTTTCTAGGGCATTTAGCTAAGAGATTCCACACTGGAGAACTAAAGATCACCCTCTGTTCTCAGACACCTAGGCAAAGTATGTGTTCTCTCCAGCTCAGGGTAAAGTGAGGCCCCACTGAGCCAGAAGAGAATACACTGTTCTTTCTCTCCAGCTTGGGGTCTGAGGAGGGAGATCAGTGTTAAACAACTCAATCTGCAAATAACCATGGCATTAAAAGTGCAGTGAGCCTGCTATAGGAAATGGATGGGTTGCTATGAGGAAGAAGAATGTGGGGCCCTAATTTAGACTCAGCCGTGCTGTGTGCATCTGTCAAAACCAGGCCCGTCCTTCAAGGCTTACAGATATACCACCGCCCTCATTAAATCTGCCTGCCACCAACACTTATCTCCTGCCATTCTCAGGTCCCCTACCATGTTGTCTTCCTCGCTAATGTCACATTCTGCCTGGATTCAGTTTGAAGCACTTGTCTTATTTACCCTGATGGATCTTCAACTCCCAGAGAGAGAAAGACTGTGTTCCCTTGTATGTGAACCTGCTGTGAGCACCCTGTTTTGTGGGAGATGCACAGCTGAATGGCTAAGTAAACACAAGCATTCATTCCATAACTCCAGCAGCCACTTAGGAAAGGAACAGATTTCCATAGTGAGGGCTGAGGCTCCAGAGCTCACTTGTCTGGGCTTCACTCTGCTTCTTACAGTGTGATGGAGTACAAGTGCCTTGACCTATCTGAGATCCTGAGGCCTCATCTCTACAAGATGTCTGAAATGCTAGGAAGGACAGAAGGGCTCCTGGAGGTGCATTGCTTAGACTCAGTCTTGGCCCATAGTGCTTTACAAATTAGTAGTCATGTGTCTGAAATATTTAAATCTCTCAAAATTCTCCTAAAGCCACTACAATGTATTTGTAAATGATTCCTATTTTGTAGCTCAGAAACCCAAGCTTTCAGAGGGTTTGAACATGTTCTAGTTTGTGCAGCAAATTAAATTTAATACAAAAACAAAGAAAATGAGGCACAGGTGCATGAGTTTCTACTAAAAATAACTTTATCCCCACCTTCCCCAATCCCAGCCCCAGTGTTGTGAATTGAACCTAGGGCCTTATACATGCTAGACAAAGGTTCTACCACTGAACTGTGGCCTTAGACCTTTTGTTACTTTTAATTTTCAGACGAGGTCTCACTAATTTATCCAAGCTACTTTGATCAATATAGATAAACCATGACTTGGAGTTGTGAGCCTTCTGCTGCCTTCTCCAAATTGGCTGGCACAGCCACCCAGTTTCCTGTGGCTTTTACTGAGGTGTACCGGTCTCCTAGTTAGATAATCTTCAATTCTGTCCTCAGAGGCTGGGGTATTTGTGTCTGAGAAGCTCACACAGTTGGCCAAAGACTAAGGTCCTACTTTTAAAGTCACTGGACATTTGAAATGGATGCTGGCTTCAGGAAGCATAAGGGTTAGGATTCTCAACTTCAAGGGGAAGGGGGATTTGGTCTATCTCTCTCGAAGCATCAGATCCCCCTCCATTTTTCTATAGTTTCTGAAGTGGGAGATGTACCCAGGAGTCCTGTGGCTGCAGGAGAGGATCTTTAAAACAGCTAGAAGCTTTTAGGTTCCTGTAGCTTGTATGAGGGTAGCCAATGAGGGTAGCCAACTCTAGGTTGGTGGGGGTAGAAGAGGGAGGAAGGCATTTGGTTGGTCTGATTTGTTTATTCTTTGGCTTCCTGTTTTAAGACAAGTCCCCACCCCCAGAGGTCTCCTTCCTCTCCGTCAGCAGTGACAAGCTGTGTCTACATTCTTTTATTTTGGATCTTTAAGGTACTAGGCCCATAGCTCTGTCTGCTCTAATCTTTTTGAGAATAAAAAATTATACCCCTTATTTTTTTCCTCTGGGAGGAGAGGGGTATAATTTGTTACTAAAACCAGGGTTCTCAGGCTGTGAAAATATCTACTGCTTAGCTGTTGCCATGTGGATTAGAGATGGCATTTATAGCTCAGACCCAGAGGACAAGCCGCGTCTTTGTCACTGAATTTCCTCTCCTGGAGGTTTCCCATGAAAAGTATAGCTTGCAGAGCCCAGGATGAGAGACAACCAAGCCTCATTAATCTGTTCATTCATCTCCACATTCCCACATTCTCTCCCTCCCTGTCTCCTTCCCTCTTCTCTCTCTCTACCTCCCTTCTCCCTTCCCCCCAAACAATAACACAATTTTTGCTAAGTTCAACCTCAAGGTACAAATCCGACAGAACATCCCATTAATTAGATACCTAGTTTCCAAAGAGAGACCCCATGCAGACACCCACTGGTTAGCTTTGGTGATAAAAGGAGCAGAGGGCAAAGCCCATTGCACCTTTACCATTCCCATGGTGTCTTGAAGAGGAAAAAGCACTGGTGTGCATTACAGCTTCAAAGGAGAGTTCTGTTGCCTAGGGTTACTGCAGTGAAATGCTACCAAGTGACTTCAAATCACAGAAACTTATGACCTTCCCGTGCTAGACGCCAGAATGTTGGAAACAAGGTGGGACTGAGCCGTTGCCTCTGGGAGATCTGTAGATATACTTCTTCCTGTCTTTTCAGGGTTTATGCTGGTTGCAATACCCTGGGCATTCTTGGGTGCTCTTTCGTTTGAAGCTGTATAACTCCTACCCCTCTATCCTTATTACCATGTGGGCTTTGTCATCCCTGAGAGAGAGAGAGAGAGAGAGAGAGAGAGAGAGAGAGAGAGAGAGAGAGAGAGTGTTTGTATGCTTGTATGTGTGTGTGTTTTCCCTAGCAGGTTTGTACCTGAACTTCCTTACATCCATCCACAAGAGACCCTGTTTCTGAATGAAGCCACTTTCATAGGTTTGTGGGTTAGAATTGAGGTTTATCTTTTGAGGGGATACATTGAAAATCATTATATATCACATGTTAGAGTGGTTTTTTGTGCTAATGAGAGGAAGTAGACATGTTGGAGTTTGTGCTGGTTTGTGTTTTGTCAACTTGACATAAGCCAGGGTCATCTTGGAAGAAAAAAAACCTCAATTGAGGAAATGTCTCCATGAAGGTGGCTTGTAGGCAAATCTATGGGGCATTTTCTTTTTTTAAAAAAATATTATTTATTTAATGTATTATGAGTGCACTGTAGCTGTCTTCAGACACACCAGAAGAGAGCATCAGATCCCATTACAGATGGTTGTGAGCCACCATGTGGTTGCTGGGAATTGAACTCAGGACCTCTGGAAGAGCAGTCTATGCTTTTAAATGCTGGGCCATCCCTCCAGCCTGGGGTGTTTTCTTGATCAGTGATCAATGTGAAAGGGGCCAGCCCACTGTGGGCAGATGGTTCTGAGATGTGTAAGAAAGCAGATTGAGTAAGCTATGAGGTACAAACAGTAATCAGTGTTCCTCCTTGGTGTCTGCTTCAGTTTCTGCACACAATCATATTCATTTGCTTATGTATCGTCTATGGCCACTTTTACTGTACAGTACAAGAATTAAATCACTAGAGCAGTGACTCTGTGGTGTTCAGTAGCAAATCAGTAGCTATATGGCCCATTGCAGGAACCATCACAGTGTGCCAGTACCTGTCTAGGGAGGCACAGAAGTACTGCCATAGTTTGGATCTGAAATATCTCTGGCTTTGCAAGCTTGGCCCCAGCCTGTGATGCCATTGGAACATGAGGGACCTGTAGGGGTGAAGCCTAGTAGAAAGAAGTTGGGATACTGGAGAGTTCTCCTAAATAGGTGGTTAAGATTTTAGTACCTCCTGCTTTCTTTTTCTTCCTGACTGCTATGAGGTAAGCTTCCTCTGCCACATGCTTCCACAATGATGTATTGTGCTAGCACAGGCCCAAAGCAACAGTCCAAGTGACCACAGACTGAAATCTCAAAGCTCTTGCTCTTAGATAACCTTTAGTCCCCTTTAAGCCGGTTATCTCAGGTGTTTTACTATAGTAATAGAAGCTGATTAACACAGACATTAATCTTGTGTCTGCAAGTGCTTTGAGAAAGTGGGAGGAGAAGTTGGGGACCATTCAACTGGGAGGCTTCACCAACTCCTGGTGATGCTAAAGTAGGTATAGAAGTTAAGATAGGCCTTCTAGATAAAGGTCTTAAAGACTAGGAGAACATTGTTAACTGGGCTGGGTGGAGAGGGAGAATAATGCATAAGGATCCCAGTCAGAAGAGAGGCATGGGAGAAAGTTCAAATATAGCTGATACTTCAAGAAAGACTGGAAGTGGTCTTTTTATGACATGGTCATATATCCAGTGAATGTCAGTTACTACAGAACATGTCTGAGGGCCATGCTGAGTGTGATGGCCAATCTTCATTGTCAACTTGGTACACCTAGGATGACAGAGTCTCAACTGAAGAATTGCCTCCACCAGATTAACCTGTGGTTCAGTTTCTTGATTGGTAGCTGGTGTAGGAAGGTTCAGCCCACTGAGGGTAGTACTGTTCCTAGGCTGGTAGGCCTGAGCTGTATAAGAAAGGCAACTGAGCATCAGTATAGGAAAGCATCAGTATAGCAGCTAACAGTAAGTAGTGGTCTTCCATGGCTTCTGCTTTCCTTCCTGCCTCTAGAATACTGCCTTGACTTCCTCCTGATAATAGACTGTAACCTGTAACAGGATCTAAACCTTTTCTTCCATGTGTAGCTTTGAACATGGTATTTATCACAGGAACAGAAGCTAAGCTAGGATGCCAAAGATCCTGAACTTCACCCAGGGAATTATGAATGTCACCAAAGAGTGTGGCGCAGGAGTGAGGTGATGGACCAAATGCTGTGATGTCTCTTTTGTGCCACCACAAAGAATGAGTACAGGCCTGGAGCAAGTACAGGCTGAGTAGTCACCTAGGGAGGGAGGCAGAATGGACTGCATGTGTTTAGGCTCCTGATGTTTCTGTCTCTCATCTGTTGGTCTGCATACAACAGACAACCTGAGATCCTTGTTTCCTGGTCTCTGGCTCTGTACTCTTGGACTCCAACTTAATGATAGACATTAACTGCTTGCTGCACACCTGATATGAAGCTATAGTTCCTGTGTCTTGACAGTCTTCAGAGCATAATCATGAAATCCTTACCTGGTGATTGATAGATTTAGCCACAGGACTCTAATATAATGAGTTGATGACAAGGGACCTGGTTACAAAGAGGGAGAGGGTAGGCGTTTTGGGGCTGTTGAACAAACACCACTGGGAGACATTGACTATGATCCAGATATCTTGGAAGGCTCTCTAGTAGAGGCAGTCTTTAAACTGTGCCTTGAAGAATATGTACAACTTGGCAAGGGGAGGAGTATAATTAACTCAACATGTGTTTTATGATGGAGACTAGCAACAGTGCACAATGGGTGCAGGGTTGAAGTAGGGAAGCCATGAGCCTGGTCAGGAAACAGTGGTCCTGGGGCTGTCTAACGGGTTTGGAAATGTGACTGAGTTACTCGAGTGTTTCTTGTTCTTGACACCTTATTCCAAGGTGGCAGGAAGTGTCCACTCATGTGCTTGTGTGTACTTGGCCCCTCACCATTTCAGGGGCATGCTTGTTCCATTTTATAGCCTCTCAGGCAGGTGCCAACCATGACCCACATCCTCCTACCATGAACTTGTTTATAGGCATAGCCTTGATAGGAGCCAAAAACACCTTGTCACTTCCATAAGTCCTCTGGGGTCCTAGTCCAGGACTTTTTGTGTTTACCTCTGACCTCTCAGTTCTCCTTCTGACTGGTGTCCTGGCCCTTGACTGTATTCTAGAACCAATTACTTTCACCAAGGTTTTCTCATTTCTACCCTTGCTGTACAGGGCCAGCACACAGGGTTATCTATAGTCTGAACCTTCTATCCTATGCCAGGAGAAACTTTTGTAAATCTTGGCAGTGGAGATAGGTTCCCTAAGAGCCGTTTGTCCAGTTAATTTTTAAAGCCTTATGAAAATAGTGAAGTGAAACAGACCCACAGAAAGGAATGTTTTTAAAGTACAAAATAGTTAATAATTATGAGAAAATCTAAGTCATTATCAGCTGGGTAAAAAAAATACAGTGCAGTTGGCCTTTTGTATCCATGGGTTCAACCAAACACAGTCTAAAAATATCTGAAGGAAAATGGTTGTGTACTGTAGATATCTTGTCTTGTAGTTGTTCTATTGATGCAGCATCTGCATTGTACTAGATATGGTAAACAGCCAGGAGAAGAATCAAAGTGTTCAGGAAGACCATGTGGGTTACATGCAAGTACTATGCCATTCTATGTAAGGATTCATTCATTTTCTGTTCTAGACCTAGGAGCTATATAAAGATGGTATCTTAGTTAGTGTTTCTATTGCTCTGAAGAGACACCATGACCATGGCAACTCTTATAAAGGAAAACATTTAATTGGGGCTGGCTTATAGTTTCTGAGGTTTAGTCCATTAGTAGCATAGCAGGAAGTATGGCACTGTGCAAGCAGACATGGTACTGGAGAAAGAGCTGAGAGTTCTACATCTTGATCTACAGGCAGCAGAAAGAGCCACACTGGTCATAGCTTGAGTACATGAGATCTCAAAGCCTGCCCCAACAGTAATGCACTTCTTTCAACAAGGCCATACCTCCTAATCGTGCGTCTCTCTATGGGCTAAGGATTCTCTATGAGGTGTCTTATTTATACCACCACAGGTGGCTCATAGAGATTCAAAAGCATCTGCCTAGCTCCTTTGGGGTCCCTCTGGTAGACTTCCAACAAGGAAGATGGTATTATGATGGCAGCACATGGAAAAGCTAGAGAATACATGGTGAGACAGGAAGGTTGAGGGGTTCTTGGGCCAGGCTTGATCCTCTCTTTCATATCACTCTTAAGAGAACTAGCCTTATCTCCTTGAGATCAAGGGTAATCTAACAACTTCCTCTCTTTTTCCTCTTACAAATGCTATCACAGTGAGGACCAAGCTTCCAATAGACAAACCTTGAGGAGACAAACTATAACAGGACAATGAGCATTTAAGGATTTGGGTATCCTGAGGGTATAGGGTCCAAGAACCAAACCCAGGTAGTGACCAAAGAGACTCATATTAATGGTATTCTCAGAAGCTTCCATACAGACCCCCTTCTTCTTGGCCGATTCCTCATGTCTGATGTTATAAAACTAAGAAATATTAGTTGCCATAATCTCTGCCTAGACAGACAGAGCCAGCTGCACAGAGAGGGAAACTGAGATTTAGAAGTAAAGCAGTGATCTGACTTCAGGAGTTGCTCATACAAAAGACATCTTCCTATCTGTCAGTTCTTAGGGACAGGACTAGCAGTTGCTATAGAAACACAAGGCTGGTGGGATGCCTGCCCAGATGATACCTGGCAGTGTTTAGACAGCAGTTTCTGTCCTGTTGGGCTTGTCTCTCTGCAGTTGTTAGATAGTTGTAAGAGATTTCTGAGATTTGAAACTTTCCTTGCCCTGCCCTCTTCATTCAAGCACTCACAACCACTCCATGTCACAATAAACCATGCACCTTTTCTGGTTGCCTAGGGAGTTTGTGGGCCCTCAGGTGGAAATCTGGAAGACAAAACAACAGTTTAGAAATAACTCACAATTAACTAGACAAGTTGCAGATGGTTTGGAGCCTATATTTCCAATAGTTATGGAGGGGTTCCTCTGGGAGTAGAACCTGTGTTTGTTGAAGGCACTGTATCTGAGCAGGAAGACAGCTTTTACAGGGACAGAAATCTAAAGGGGTCTTCACTGCCTTCTAGGAAATGTGTATGTGCTCCATTTTAGGACTTGGGTACAAAACTGCTTTCAACAGTAGCTCTTTGGCTATTTAGAATGGGTGCACTACAACAATATTGAAGAAAATCAGAGAGGTTGGCAGGAGAAGGTCTCTGTATGCTAGTGTGTGGGATAAGACCTTCTGGTTTCCTGTTAACCCATTTTCTCTATCTGCCTTCATCCAAGGGTAGGACCTGCTACTTGGCAAGCCTGTCCTCCTGACCAAAGTCTGGAGACAAGGAAACGGTTTAAGTGCCCCCAGTGTTGCAAACTGATGCCTCCAGACGCTCAGCAAGTTCTATCTGGGTGGAAAACTTCATCCAAAGCCAGACTGAATCACTCCAGTTTCTAAGACATTCCTCAACCATGTTAGGCAAGCTGGGTTAGAAGGGAACCTGATATAATTTTGGAAAAGACTTCCTAGAGAAAGTACACTCACATTTGCCTAGCTTCTTTTAGTGTCCAGGGTTGGAGGGATCTCAGATCCTACAGTGGTCCTAGGGCTGATGGGGAGACAGCTTAAGTTTTGTAGGCTATTCTTAGTCTCATTGCGGGTTGTCTAGAAGGAACAGAAGTATTTTGATCCCATAGAAATGAAAATCAAGTTGTCTCTCCCCTAATTGTTAATTGTTAAATTTTATAATAACACCAGAATCTCCTATTTGGCTGCTGTGCTAGGAACCCAGATTCAGTTTGAGTGAGGACCCAGGGTCTTAGGTAGCTGAACTTTCTGACCCCAGCTGGGGCCTGGCTTGGCTGAAGTTTGGGTGGCTTAGAGCAGTAGCTGCCTGCCTTCCATATGCCTGATCACCGACTGGGCCATCTTTCTGTTGCATCATGCCCCGTTGTCCTGCTCGGCTTTAGTTTCTCAAATGGAAATGAAAGGAAGTCAGATGGGCAAACTGTAACAGCTTTCTGAACTCTCTCCAGACCCCATCCAAATTCAGCAAATGAAAAAGGCAGACAAATGCTCAGCTGGGAAGTTCTGTAGGCACATTTTTGACTAGATCCTAAATCACAGTGGGAATTTGCCCGAGATGGGATGACTCCTTTTGTAAACAAGGGCATTCATCTTGTTGTGATGGACATGTCTGGTGAAGCATGTGCCTCTCAGAGGCCCTATGTCATCTGACTGTGCCTGGAGTAGGATTTGTGTTGAACAATACAGTTGAAAAGGAGTGACAGTTAAGAAAACAGCCACAGGTTTTGCTGGGAGTCCTGGAGGCTGGCCTGAATTAGCTAGGTGTTCACTGCCGGGGGGCTGGGCTTGCCTCTCCAATGTCTACTGAGTGGGCATTCTAAGTTCATCAATGCATGACTCTCTTCATCATTTTGCTACCATACACCTTGGAGATATCTATATATCTATATCTATGTCTATATCTACATCTACATCTACATCTACATCTACATCTACATCTATATTACATCTACACCTACACCTACACCTACACCTACACCTACACCTACACCTACACCTACACCTACACCTACACCTACACCTACACCTACACCTACATCTACCTTTGGGTAAGAGTGAGTGCTGCACAAACATGAAGTCCTGCATTTGAATCCCTGGCACGCATGTTAAAAACATGACCCAGGTGTGTGTGCTTGTAACCCCAGTGCTAGTGAATAGAGATAGGTATAGCCAGGGAGCTTCCTTGGCCAGCCCATCCCACTAGAAAGATGTGATGTACACTTCTGTGTGAAACTGTGCCTCAAAAATATATGGTAGGAAGTGATTAGAGGAAGACATTGTGTCTCTCTTCGTGTTGGGAAATCCACATAGTCACGTGTACGTGCTACAAGCATACATGTGTGCATGTGCATTTGTGTGCACAGACGTTCTTCTCTCAAAGAGCTTCCAGAATTGAAACATTAAAACATGAGGCATAAAAAGAAAACAAGCTCTTTTAGTCCTGTCCAGTATTGAGAGCCCAGAGAAGTTGGGGCACTGAAGGAAAGGTGGAAGAAGAGAGAGGGAGCTGTAGAGAGATGGATCTGGGTGGAGGACTTCATTGGGTCCCTGGGATTTGATCAGGGAGGACAAAGATGGGGGAAAATGGAGAGAGGGTATCCCAGGAGAGGAACGACATACACAAAGGTGTGGAAGTCAGCTGGACCAGGTCCAGTCAAGTCATTTGAGACAGAGCAGTTCAGCATGGAGTTTGGGAGGGCACAGCCAGGATGGGGCTAGAGGACATGCAGACTGGATCTCAAGTACTTCTGGTTCTGAGCTTTGGACAGGGCAGGCTTGGCAATATTTTGAGATTCCAGACATTATGAGTAAAGAGTAAAGACAAGAACAAAGCAAGTTCTACTTAGTTGTTCTCTCAGCACACTGCAAGGAGCTTGCTGTGCTCCAGGGATGTAGCTCAGGTCCCTAAGGATGTAGCTTGGATGGACTAGTGAAAGACCCTAGCTAACCCTCATGGAGTGTTTGCGTCATGGTGATTGCCAGAGAATGAACAGTGTGAAGAAGGTATTAGCAGGGACTGCAAGGATAAGAGCAAGTGGCAAAGAAGTGGAAGGCTCCGTGTCACTTTGAACACTGGGCATTGACTTCCATAGTTTATGGGTTAGTATTTTCTTCTCTGTATTCTTCCCCTATGTAAAGGAGTTCCTTCTTGTCTTCACCATGCTGGCTGTGAGATGATGAATACTTTACCACTTTACCACTGGTGCCTCTCAAAGATAGCATGGAACCACAGGGACAAGTGCAGTGTTTACAGAGAGGAAGTTTTAGCTCTGCATATTTCCTGTGGTATTTACATCCAGGGGACACGATACTGGAAACTGAGGACCCTGTAGAGTGGTACTAAGCTCTGGGAACCATATGATTTCTTCCCTCTGACCTGTGGGCAAGGATCACCAAACATTCAAGCCCTGATGCTTAAGAGTGTGTTCACGAGATTCCGACATTTTTTGGTCATGACAGGTGACAGACACAGCCTGAACTCCATATGTTCGACTATGACTTGTGGGTACCTTCATTTTCCCATCTGTAGAATGAGGGTCTGAACTATGTATGTGATGTCTAGACTTTTCCTGAGAGAGTCAATTAAACTTTAAAACACAGAGAGAATTTTCCAAGGCTGCCAGCTTCTTATTTTGACAAGCAAAGGCCTAACAAAGAAACTGTCAAATGCCAACTCCACCATCATTGTCATTTCCTTCAAAGGGCAAGTTAATACCCAACTAAGAAGTGATGGCACAGTGTCAGAGAAAAGGACAGCTCTTCCCTGGAGAGAGTGTCAGCTGTCTTTCACTGGCCCTCTGCGTGTAGTTATGTTGGCCTCTCCATTCCAGACAGCATCTTGGACAGTGTGTCACTGTGTTTCATGCTGCTTCTATAGAACCATCACACCCAAGAGCCAACCTACAAAGCCTTTTGCTATGCAGCATGAGGTCCCTTGAGAACCCGATGACCTTCATCCCCGTGCTGGCCCTGGGATCACTTCCTTCTCTCCTTTCCTCACTCTTGGCACTCTCCCTGGCCCTCTCTGTGACTGTTCTCTGGAGGCTGGGTGACCAATCATCTAAGAGCTAAGAGAACACTGGCTGTGAATAGGCTGTGGCCTCTCTGACCCACTGAACAGATCCATTTAATGCCTGTAAGACCCCCTGTTCCTCAGGGCCTTCAGCTGTTCCCTCTATTGTTTAGTTCTTATCTCTGTGACAGAATACCTGCCAAAATCAACTTAAGGAAGGAGAGGTTTGTTCTGGATCACAGTTCTAAGGCACAACCCATCGGACAGGTCCAGTACAGCAGCAGGTATAGGAAACAGGTAGTCATGTTACATAGGTACAAGGAAGCTATCTTGATGCTTAGCTCACATTCTTCTGTTTGCACAATGTAGGGCTCCAGACCAGGGAATGCTGTTGCTGACCCTGCAGTAGGTCTTCCCAGCTCACTTGGCCTAATTTAGATAATTCCTCGAACATGGGTATAGAGATTTTTCTCACTAGTATTTCTAGATCCTGTCAAGTTGATAAATACCAAGTCCCACCCACATTCACACCCATGTTTTCACAATTGTCTTTTCTTTCCCTTATACTTGAATTAAAAAAAAAGTTGAATTTGACATGGGCACGAAGATCCCTGATTTCTTTCCTCAGCACATGGCCCTGAGATTTCTTGTGGATCCCGGTAGTTTGTACTCTTTCATCTCAACAAGATTTTGCTTCTGTTTTGGAGAACTGGACAGAGATCAGATTTGTTACATGGAATATGATAGATACTAACCTCTTGGTGGGCAGAGCATGGCCAAGCTCATACAAGTGCATTGCCTGGCACTAAGAGAGTGCCAGATCCTATCCACAGACTTCTCATCCTCTTACTCCTATAATCATTAATTATAGGAGGGACCCTCACAGGGACCACCGGAGGAAATATTGGGCCTGGTTTGCCATCAAGGAAACCAAGGCTAGGATAATTTGAGATGGCTTGATTAAGGTTGCCTAGTTCAGTAAGGTGGAGCCAGGGTCCAGGCATTTTATGATTCTGACATGGCCTGGCTGTCTCACACCTCTTTCAACCATTTTTTAATCCTTGGGGATTCTGTATCAGTTTCTTATGAATACCTTATTTTTCAAGTCTGCATCTCCTATGGTGTTCAGCTCCTCGTTCCTAAAGACTGTAAATGTACCAAGGTCCCTGGTAGCACTCTCTGTACAGCACTGTGACTCTGAGAGTCATTTTAATATTTTTCAGAAAAGAAAACAAATTTGTAGGGTTACATGGCATCCTTGAGACAGGGAAAGTGCCCATAAAATGAAAATTATAAGGAAAAGGGATTTGTGGGAAATGAGCTTCTGGCAGCTTTGTAAGGCTATTGGGCTACATAGAGACTGCTTAGCACCTCAACTACTCATCTTTAATATAGGAAGAGCAGTGTTTCACTGTGGTGTTGGTAATTATTAACAGCATTAACAGAGATAACACAAAGCATTTGAACAATTGTCTCCATTACTAATTCACCTGAACCTCTGGCCTTGACTCAGACCTGCCTGCTGTAATTAGACACGTGAGCTGGTCTTCCAACTGGGCATTTCTGATGGTTCTTTTTTCTAGCCAATTTAGAGCTATTATATCTGGTTGGTGCCCATGGGATTGCCCTACAGATTGACAGTTCTGTGTCTGCCTCCTTGCAGGTCAGCTAACTGCCTTAGACTTGCCCAAGGATACCCTGACACAGGAATCATAGAAGAAATATCTGTTAATCCATCCCAAATTTCCAAGGTCCCAACAGTGAACTCTAGACTTACACTGTTATTATTAAAGGACTCAGTCATCATAATTCTGCAAAGATACATGTATTCACCATTGAGGGATGACTTATTAATTGGAAGTAGTAGAGTAGTAGTACAATCTAATTTAGGTCCCATACTATGTTGGTTTTTAGATGCTGTCTAGCAAAAGACAGTCAGTGGTATTAACAACCAGCCTCTTGGAAAGAACACCCCTCTGATTCTTGGTACATTGTGTCTATATGGGCATCATGGGATAGAAAAAAAACCTGGCCTCTAAACTTAGGCTAGATCAGATTTAAAGATCAGTTTGGCTACTCATGAGAATCGTCTCTCACACTTATCTAAAACAAGCAAGTAGAGAACTTGGCCTGTTATTGAACTTTCTGAAGGCTAGCTGTCTCTTTGCTCTTTTGTACTAGGAGTGGCTTATTGAGCACTCTGAGAAGAACAGGATGGATAGCCCCCCTCTTCATGACCCCAGTGAGGGAAATGACATGTAGTGGCAGAGCTGAGCCAGGAACAAGCACAGTATAATCCAAGATACAAGGTCAAGGTAGTTCAGAGCCAGACAAGACCCTTGGGGAGGGTTTACACAGCTTCTTCAATTCTGAGACATAAGAATGTGAGTTCCAGAGCTTTTGTTAAAGGTCACTTGGCCTTTCTCTACCTTTTTCCCACCACAAAGACTTCTGAAGTGCAATTGTTCAAACAGGTGATTTGGAGAAAGAAAGTCTAGTATACCTAGATAGCAATGGCCGAAAATGCCTGAAGCATGTGAGCTGTGGCAGAGATAACTGGTATACCCTAGTGTCATTCTAACTCCAGAACAGCAGGCTTTGTTTGAGCCTACTTTTAAGTTTCTGTGTACAAACTGTAGACAAGATGCCCATCCCTGGATCTATAGTCCAATAGTTTGTAAGAACACCAGCTGGTCATTTGGGATGGCCTCATACAATGTCCCAAGGATCAATGGGGATAGGTTTCTCTGCAGCTGTTTTGAGGAACTTTCTAAGCAGCCAGGGAGAGGAGGCATAGCTGGGCTTCCCCAGGGCAGAAACGAATTTTGCTTTCCTCCCTCACTAGCTCTGGCTGGGACCTGAGGGCTCCTCTGCCCTAGTTCTTTCCTGGAGTCTCAAGTGGCTGCCTCCTCCCAGCCGTCCATTCATAGAACTCTGGCCATGAACACCCCAGCTGGCGGCACCCACATTATGCTTTACTTGCTTGAGCTGCTTTTGGTAATCTGCCTAATGCCCTAATATGCAGGATTACTGGTACCTGGGGAAATGCCCATGTTCTGCTGTCCTCCCACCCAGGATGTGAGAGAAGCTGTGGTGGGCTTTTCTCTTCTGTCTCTGGCAGTAGGGTAGGCAGGAAAGAGGACAGTTCTTTCACCTGTAGGTCTGGGAGACCCTAGGGGAACAGGACCAGAATGATGGTTTGTATGGAGGCATGAAAGTATCTCCTCCCCTTGGGGAATATTTTGAGTCATGATATTTCAGAGTTTTCAGCCAAATTAAGCTGCAGAATGTCATGGTCATTCTTGTGAAATAAAGCTGAAATGGGTATATAGACATTACAGACTCCCCCTTCCCTTAAAGTCATAACCACTTATGTGTAGATGGCATAGAACTTTGATGGGAGGGGCATGTGCTCAAAGATGCTTTAAGCTGATTGCCACAGGGTGTGGACCTTCCTCCCCTGTCCTCCCAGTATGGTCCTCTGTGGTCCCCCATGAGACTGGGCCTCCTAGGATACATAACTATGTATGTGTTTAACTCACTACTCCTTGTTTCCCAGGTGAAGTATATGTTCAGAGAAACCACTAAGGCTGACACTGAGATATGGACTTCCCAAGGACAGGTCCAGTTTCACCACCTGTCACTATTTCTGGCTCCTTGTGCTGTATGTCCAGCTGAGGGCATCTGTGTGCAGGTGCCTGGTTCAGCTTGACAGATGAGGAGGGGGCCAGAGGAAGGCATGGGGTATGGCTGGGGAGGAGTTTAAGCAGATGGAACAATAAAACTCAGAGGGGAGCCTGTCTGTGCAGGCTCAAGGAAAACAGCTTATTATGTAAACTTGGAAAATGGGAAAACACAGTGGGGCCGTGAGGCCCAGGAGATGAAAGTTTCTTGGTACTGCCTTCTACAAAGGCTCTCTGGAGTTGATCATCTGCTCTATCCCTTGGTCACAAGGCCCTAGAGGCTCCAGCATAGGTTTCCCAGGATGGGAGATGCATTTAGTCCCTTGGATAGTCCAGAGGGCAAAGAAAAAGTGATTTTCTTTCAGATCACAACCTTAGGGTATACAGGACTCAGCCAGGGAGAGAAAGGCCTACCATACAGAAGCCCTGATAAGAGAGCAGCTGAGCCTCTGAGGATATGAAGGACAAGGGATAAAGTCAGATCTTCTCCTGCATGGTGAATCTCAGCTCTCCCAGCCTGCCAGCTACCCATGTTCATCTCCACTTTGAAATCCAACTCCTTGAAGTAGGATTTATGGTTCTGGAGTGGTTCTTGGAGGACAAAGGACAGTGTTTTTCTGACCTTGATTTAACCAACTTCCCAAGGTCTAAAGACCTTGAACAAGGTCCCTGGCGGTACATGCAGTACCAGAAGTGGCTGCAGTGTACACTGGAATGATGACAGACTGTTCCCAGACCCTAGCACTGCCCCTCATGCCCACATTCATTCCTTCCTATCACCCTCCCCCATCCCTGAGATGGCAGGACAGAATGGTGTACCCCCTTTTAGCTGTCAGACAGTGGAGTTTAACTTCAACAGTGCCTTCTCCAGTCAGCTGCTTGGACCTGTATCTGGTAAATGAGGACATTAACGCCTACCTCACAGGACTGTTGTGATCATAATGGCAGCCAGTGTCATTGTCATTACTGTGCTTTTTACTAATATTAGCCAGATCCAGTGCCTGCCAAGAACTGTCTTTCATTTACTGCAGCTTTCTTCCCTGCCCCTCCCCCTTTCCTCTTCCTCTTAGGTTCTCCCTTTCCTTCCTTCCCCTTATCCCACCCCTCCTCCTTCCTTCTCCTTCATTTTATTCTCTTTCCTTCCTCTCTTTCCCTTTCCCCTTCTTCATTCCCTTTCCACTCTTCTCTCTCTTCCTTTCTTTTCACCTCTTCTCTTTCTCCTTTTTCCCTCCTGCCTCTTTCCCTCCCTCTTCCCTTTCTTTGCTTCTCTTCATAGGACCCCCATTCTCCTTGCCCTCTCTGTCTTCCTTCCTGGCCCTCCTCTTTTTTCCCCCACTCCATTAAAATGGATTTGTACTTACTGGAGCCTGCAGTGTTTAAGTTGTAAAACTGACGTGGTCTCCCCTGTGAAGCTTCACTGCAGTGACGAAAGTACATAGGCTTCCATTTGGACATGAAAATCTTACCTAGAGAGGGATGGTATGTCCAATAGGGTGGTTAGGAAAGGGTCAGGTATCAGATGAATGTCTTAGTCAACACCCAGGAGACCAGTGTGAGGATACTGGGGCTGAGGGAGCTACCAATGCTAACAGCCTCTGTGTAGCAGTGGACAGTTCTGGCAGCACAGGGAATCCAATGCAGCTGCAGTGGGAGGAGTGAGTTTCAGGCTTTCTGGTGACAGATAGGAGTGGGTAGGACAGTGTGAGGACTGAAGCGTCTTCAGAGAAGAAAGGAGAACTTTCAGAAGGGTGTTGGGCACAGTGACAAAGTGATCTGATTAGCTTTTTAAAAAACTGTATTCTCCTTTCCAGATGGCCATTGCCTAGTCTTGAGGCTATAGCTGGTCTTTGGTACTTTGTGGGTTCTTCTTTTTCCCACCCTTTAAGCCCCTCCCGGTTTAATACCCAACACCAGATAGGAGATAAAGATAGGAGAGTTTTGTTTCTTCTTTGACTACGGCTGCTAACAAACCGCATTCAACCACCTTCAATGACTAACAACTACACCCACCCTGCCTCTCAGGGACCCTAACATTTATTATATACCTTCTGAAAAGTTCCCAGAATTCGAAAAGTGAAACCCTGATGTATAATTGAACCCATTCCAGGATAGCAGCTCCTGGTATGGTCCTCTTCAGTCACTTGAACTTGCTGGTTCCCCATCTCTGTGTACCTGCTTATGGTGTGACCTTGGATTCTGGTTGTGTCAACATGTGTGCAGGTCCTGATTGGGGGTCGGGGGGAGCCTGACCAGGCAAGGACAGGAGAGGTGTGATAGTTGCTTATACCCTACCAAGAATCTTTGCTAGCACATGGTTTCTGACTGTACTCATTGCAACATCCTGGTGATAAGAAGAGAAAGGGCTCCTACTTTACACTTGAAACAGGGTAGAGTGCTACATTACAGCTTTGTGCTTTGTAAGGCTGCTGGCTTTGGAGTGCATCTTGTCCCTGAGAGCAGCCCTGTAACTGAAGGCAAGGGTGCCTTACCTGCCCCTTTCTTTACAAAACAACTACGTTTGGGGAAGTGCTCTTCTTTATGTGACCAGGGCCTTCTCAAGAATCACTGGGTAGGACAGGTTGGGATTCAGCATTGACAGAAGAAACATTTATAGAAAAGATTATGGGGACATGAAATGATTTGCCTAAAGCTACCCAGAACAACTGACCTTGGACTACAGTGCCTAGTTTCTCAGAGCTCTTTCTCCTAATTCACAGACCTGAGGTACACTGTGTCTAGTTCAGGAAGTCTGACAGAGAGAGACTCATCAGATATGAGGGTTGGGAGCTGGAGAGAGGGAATCCTAGACTTGAATCTAGCTTTTACTCACATGTATCAAGCCAGTGTGGTCTTCACTTCCAGGAAACCCAACCCCTCTTCGAAAGGTGTGTGACTTCTCCCACAGGTCCCACACCCTAAGACAAAGCTTCAGCCTTGAGTAGCATGGGGAACATCTATAATCAGTGACTATATCTGAAGCAGTCCTCTTGCTGTAGAAACATAAGAGCTAATAGAGCCACTTAGAGGGGCTGCACCTCAACTGGAGCATTGTTTGGCTGGCCTGGTTTGGGGGCCATGTAAATTCTTTCATGGCCCTTTGTCTCTAGTCTGTATAGCAAGGGAGAGCAGTAATATCCTAAGACACCACCAACCTGTTCTGTCCTAGCATTTCTTTAACACACACACACACACACACACACACACACACAAACACACACACACACACACACATACACACACACACAAATAGATTTCACCATGATGTTTTCATGTATGTATTTGTACATATACTTGATCCCCTTCCCCCTGGTCCCCCTGCTCCCCTCAGGCTGTTCTACTTTTATGTCATATTTAAGTATGCATATTCAGATCTAGACTCCATTCATTAGAGAAAATCTGGCATTTGCCTTTCTGAGTCTGGCTTATTCTGCTTAACATTCTGAGGTCTCTTAAGTTATATTGCTGTTTGGTAGATATTCCCAAATCTCCCAACAGATGGTCTGTATGCTGGTCACCAGTGACTGGGATCCAGTCAGGCCATTAGCCACAGGTGACATAAAAGACATGGGCCCATCTGTCTCCATGCTGGTGGGAAGTCATTGTAAGAGCAGTACATTGTAAGAGCAAAATGGAGGGAGGGTAAAAAAAAATCCAATAGAGTGTGTGCTGGAGGGGACTGAGACCATTCTGCTCTTTGGTGACTCTCAGCTTCCCATGCCTCCAGTCTGGCTTAGAGACTTTCTCTAACTGCAGACTGCAGTACCAAGGCTAGATGCAAGCCCAACACACAGCTCTGCCTGGCAGGGCCAGGGACAGATAGGATTCAGGGGCCTCTGAAACAAAGTGGAGTGACTCTTTACTGGGACTCCTCCCAAGGTGGACACTGGTCTCGGGGATGGGGGAGCTGTGCACAGACTCAGTACTCAGGGTGGGAGCTTTGCAAGCACTACTGCCCCACTCCCACATGTTTCTCTGCCTCTTCCACATGTTTCTGTCTCCTTCCCAAAGCATCTTCCCGTCTGTTTGCATGTCTGGAGGTTGGTCCTCCTGAAGCTGGGGCAGTGTAGTCCAAAGTCTACATCTAAAGCGTGCATCTCCCTTGGTAAGGGAGAGGCTGAGACAGTGATGTCCTGGCTGACAACAAGGCCACCCTCTCTTGGTAGCAGTAGAGTCCTCTTCAGGGAAGTTTGAGGGAGCTGGGTGGGTGCTTTGCTATTCAGGACAAGGGTATCTCCCTTCTGATGCAGTCTGCCATGGAAGATAAGAGGAGGAACGAAGTCCTAGGACCCAGAAACCGCCTCACTGTAACCCTGTCTCTCCTTGGAAGAAAGAGGTTTTTCTCACGGAGCTGAGGGCCAGGATACATCTAAGGCAGCACTTGGTTTAGCCTGTCTAGTGTGGGGATTCCTCCCTAGCCATACTGCGTAGGGTTCCACAGTCTTGCTAGATCCTGCAGAAGTTTTCTGTTCTGTTGTCCCTTTTGGAGTCTCACTCTAGACCAGTGGCCTTTCCAGAGCCCAGTGGTCTTGAGAGGCTGTGACAATTGGGGTTTCACTGAACACTGCTTGAACTGCTGTTCCTTTCATACCTTCCCAGAGATGGGGTGCTTCTCCCCACTCTGCATAGAGGAGGCAGATGCTCAGAGTTAATGTGACTGAAGCGAGTAGAGTGCACCCAAGTCCTTATGAGCTCTCTGCTCATAGCCTTAGCCTTCAGACTCTCTGCTGTCCCAGGTGACATCTGCTGCCAGTTACTGACTCTGTAAAATGGTCTATGAAATGTCACGTATGTGCTTAAGAAAGATGAATGCACAGAAAAATCTTACATCCTAGTTGTTGAAATCCAGTTCTGACTTCATAAATGGGGACTATCATTGCCCTAATAAACTCTATCTACCCTAATGCCTCTCATCTCCTGCATGTCATCAGCAGGGTCACTCAACCCTCCAGGACTTTCCTCTGGTATGTGGAATTATAACATTAGTAGAGTGGTGTGGGACTTTGTCTGCTAAGTACAGAATACCCCAGCTAACCTGGCAGGCTGGCACAGGGCTTGCTGTAGCTCCCTGCTTCTGTGGCCCCTCCCCCAGTCCTGCCTCCCACGTGTGGTAATTAAGCTCACAACATCTAGTGTAAGCAAATAATAACAAGGGCATTATCTCCTGTTAGTTTGTGTTTTTCCTTGCCTATCATAAAGCAATTAAAATAATGAATGCCTTGTAAAACAATAGGTAAAGAGGGTTGGTGAAATAGCACGCTATGCGCTGTATACCTCTTGTGCTGTGAATTATAGATGCATTAAAACCATGGTGGCTGCAGGAGACTCCCTGCCTCTGGGCCTTTTTCATGCTGAAAAGTGTCTGTCCTTTGAGATACCAGGCTCAAGCAGCAGGAAATTGGCCCTCCAGGTGGCAGCCAGCGACCAGTTGGCTGGTGTTCTGGGTAGCTGTTGGCAGTATGCTTGCCTAACACGCACAGAAAGTCCCACACCTGATTTCTAGTACTGCACAAAGTGGAAGTGGTGGTGTGTACCTTTATAGCACTCAGCACTCAGCAGGTAGAGGGAGAGGAGATCAGAAGTTCAAGGTCATCTTTATCTCCATAGCTAGTATGAGGCACTTGAGGCTCCCTGAGACCCTGTCTCAAAAACAACCAAGCAGAAACAAATGTTAAGACCTTTTGGGTTGGAAGCACATCTTTCCCTTAGCCCTCACCATTCAATGGCCTGTTCTGAAAGTAACAGGTGATTCTGATTGAGGAGCATTCTAGGAAAGTGCTGGGGTTAAGGTCCACGAACAAGGCCTGATGGTTCTCTAAGTTGACCTCAGGAATGAACATCAGATAAAACTGCGGGTTCTGGAGTAGGTCTGGCACTCTGAGTAGCTGAACGCACTTTGCACTTTTGATTTTGGTACTAGCTCAAGCCTGAGAATCACTGCACTCCAGTGCCAATGTCAGTTGTGAGGTGGAAGTGGGACATTCTAGGATTTGGGACTTGGTATCTATCTATCTATCTATCTATCTATCTATCTATCTATCTATCTATCTATCTATCTATCTATCTATCTATCTATCTATCTATCAATCTATCTATCTATCTATCTATCTCTATCTATCTATCTATCATCTAATTGTCTGTCTATTATCTATCTATCTATCTATCTATCTATCTATCTATCTATCTATCTATCTATCATCTATCCATCCATCCATACTGGTCACTATTTAGTTCTGGGGAGCAGGCAATATCCTCCCACCTGCAGTACCAATCTCACAGGGCAATCCCAGAAGTGACAAGAGGGCTAGGTTTGTTGAATATGTACCTTGTTTACCATGGCTGCCAAAGATCCCATTTCCCCCAGTCCTCCTGGAGAACCATCCCTTGAGTCAAAGCACCAGGACATGAATTAACAGACCAGAGACTAGCCTAGGAGGCTTGAGCAGCAGAAGTCACACAAATCAGCAGGTGGCTCAAGGCCTCCTTATCCCCAGGCTCCCACTGGGGTTGTTCGAGCTCCCACAGTTTAAAACTTTGGAGATTAAAATACCACCCTGCAGCCCCAACTTCTCAGTCCAGAGCCAGGGTCAGCCAGCAGGAGAGAAGCAGGAGTCAGGAATATCCCCAAGCCCAGCAACTCATCCAGCACCCTCTCCCCACTTCCCTGGTCTCACTGCGCTCATCATTCTCCTCACAGAAGGTTTCCACCTCTGCCTTTGGTTCCCCCTCCTCAGTCCCACTTTGCTCCAAAGCACAATGATCCCCCAGTGTTTTCCTTTTGGTGTTTTTCTCTTTGAAAATGAATACCAGGATTTTAAGTGATGAGTATAATTTACTGACATCTTTTGCCATCTCCATCTGCATTAATGATCTCAGTGGGTGTTTGAGTATGGGTCTAGTTAAATTTGATTTTAGAATGATGAGTCTTCTGTGCATGCATTTTTGGACATATTTGTAGAGATAGTTGTTTATCTGAAATCTAAATTTGACTGAAGATCCTATATTTTACATTGTATCCCCAAACCTAGGGCTCTGGAGGTGAGAAAGAACAGATACTCGGAAGTCTTTGTAGCCATCCAAGTTTAGATCGCTTGGGGTTGTTGTTGTTGTTGTTGTTATTGTTGTTGTTGTTGTTACTTTTGTTTTGGTTCTGTGGTCCATGCTGGCTTTAAACTTGTGGATGATCCTCTTGCTTCAGCCTCCTGAGATTATAGGTGTGGGCCACCGTGCCCAATTTCCTTCATATTTACTATGCTGGCTATGTGCTTAAGACTGTGTTAGGCATGTGGCCTGACAGCAGTGTTGGAGCAGGGGGTCATAAATGAAATAAATTAGTGAATTGTGGAGGAAAGAGAGGATTCAAGAGCTATGGGGAACAGTGAAACAAAAAGCGGCACTGGAAGAAGAGAGTTGATGTTTTTCAGAGGGCAGTGGTTGAGAAGCTGACTGCCTGAGTGAAAAACGTAAGGAAACAGAGGCAGAAGCAAGCCTTGAGCATGGAAGGATGCCAGCATCCTGGGCTCTGCACAGCGTGTGCAAAGGTGTACCAACTTCACGTGGGCTCTGGATATCTGAAGGCTCCATACTTTAAGCATATTTCAATTCTGGAAGGGGAAACTTATTGCCTCTTGAAACTCAAAGACCTGGACTTTAACAGCTGGATGCAGGCATTCAGATAATGACATTAATATTCCACATATCTTTCCTCCATGTTGTCTTCCTTTTAGGGAAGGGTCACTTTTCCTCTCTGTTCCAGCATGTGGACTACACTTAAGACTTACTGGCTTGACAGAGGGCATCTGACTATCCCCAACCCAAGCGCCAAGTCATAGAATGAATGATCTAGCCATCTGCATTATTGGTAGAATCATTGAGGGGCCATCCTTAGTCCCTTTGGAACAGTATAGATGGTGAGGAAAAGGTGGGGGATTAGTAAAGGGAGAAGGGTTGGCACTATGAAGGCGGATTAACTTGTGAAGAGACTTTGTGGGGATTGTGACAGGCATGTTACTTTTTCCTTTAAAGTGGTTAGAAAATAATGCAGGCTTTTATCTGTCATCTCAAGGGCATTCTAAATGGAAATTTACAGAAGGATTCTCTGGGCACCACAGTATGCACGTGGAGGTCAGAGGACCATCTTGGGTGTCAGTCTTTTCTGTTCACCTTGTTTGAGACAGAACCTCTCTTTGCTGGTCTCTGTTGTGTGTCCTACCAGGCTAGTTGACCTGTGAGCTTTTGGGGATCTGGAGATCCTGCTGTCTTGGATTTCCATCTTTCTGTATTGTTGAAGTTACAGATGTACTCTACCTTGCCTGGATTTTCCTAGGTTTGGAGGATATAGTCTCATGTTCTCATAGATGCATGGAAAGTGCTTTGCGCATTAAGGAATCTTCACAGCTTGGTTTAAAAGAAAATTAATAAAATAAACTCCTTAGCGATCTCTCATCCCCAACCCCTGTATCTTCATACCCCATTCTATCATCTGGGAAACCCTTTATGTTCTGATTGTTTGTGGGTGAGCATCTTATTTAAATCCAGATGATTCCTATGTCTTAACTCTGATTCTCTCTCTTGCCAGGAGGCCCAGAAGATAAACAATGGCTCCAGCCAGGCAGATGGTACTCTCAAGCCAGTGGACGAAAAAGAGGAGGTGGTGGCAGCCGAGGTCGGCTGGATGACATCTGTGAAGGACTGGGCAGGGGTGATGATATCTGCCCAGACACTGACTGGCAGAGTCCTGGTGAGTCCCTGACCCCTCTTATATGAGGTGGTCTTGTATCTGCAAAGGGGGTTGCTTGTGTGAGGTGATAATGCTCTGAGTTTTCTCCAGGTCAAGTAGGGTGAGTGGCCAGTGCTCCATTGAGCTCTCAGATCAGCCTGGCACTCTTTATACATATCCAAGCCTATGGTTTGGGGCTGTCTATAGAAAGTAGGCCAGCATTGTACACTCACAACCTGCTTGTGGGTTACACTGAACTTTCTGGGTCAGTAAAACAGGTGTACACATGTGGACACAGAACCACTCATGTACATACTAGGCTTGTATGATCTCAGGATAAAGGGTAGGGTATAGCAACATAAACCAGAACCATGTCCAAAGTTTGTCAGTCCAGGACCCAGGACTCTATCTATCTTTACTTATACCACCTCTGGGGGGGAGGGGGAATTTATGTATGTGTTTAGGCAAAAGCTCATGTGTCTGTTAGTCTGTACAAATCACTGCTGTCCTCTACTGACCTTGAAGATCTTGCTTGGGTACCTTGTCCTATTCTGTACTGTGTGAGTTAGCTCCTGAAGTACTCCTAAGGAGACTTTGAACAACTTCTGGTGTGCATGTGTGTATGTATTGGGTGCAAGATATAGTGTGTATATGATGCCTGTGTATGGGGATACAATGTGCATTGCAGGGTGTGTGTGTGTGTGTGTGTGTGTGTGTGTGTGTGTGTGTGTGTGTGCTGTGCTCTTGTATTTCTTAGGTGCCCTGTTTCTGGCTCTGTCACCTAAGCCCTTCACAGTCAGGGCTCACACAGGCACATCTTTCCTCTCTTATCTGTTTATAGAGAGCTTGGCTTTACCAGTTGACCTTGTGAGCCCCTGGTTTGGGTTAAGAGTTGTGACTGAGACAGGCTTGTCGGGGCCAAAGGGCTACTGGAGTTATCAGTGTTTTAGTGCAAAGAATAGGGAAGAAATGGGCAGGTGGGGACTGTCACTTATCCCTGCCAGATCTATCCTAGGTGACTTCCTTTCCTATTGCAGCCCTGACTGGTGTCTTTCTTGGATCTGGTCTGGGTCAGGAGTTTCCTGATGATGCGTCCAGGTGACTTCTCTCTGTGACTTCAGTATATGTTTTGTGTGGGTCACCTTTCTTGGGCTTGAGGTAGGGGTTCAGTCAAGAGACAATTGGCTGGTAGGTAGAATAAGCAGGGACCTCATCAGTTCCTAGATCAAAGATCAATCTGAGACCTGGGGTAGTACGCATAGTCCCCCAGAAACTGCTTCTTCAGAGAGGAAGTGAATGCAAATGAGGAGAGTCTCACTCTTCCCTCACTGCTGGAAGGAGTGGGAAAGATACTCCAGACCCTCCCTGAGGAACCCAAGGGACAAGCCAAATAACCTGGTGGGAGAACAGGAACCTTCTTTGAGTTTAGGCCAAAAAGTCACATTGACTTTTTAGCTGAAGGTTGACTTAAAAGAGGGGAGGTGGAAGTTGGCACTTCTGAGGACAGAGAAACTAGCAAGGTCAGTTGCTACAAGGGGAAAGACAGGAGGACAGTTAGGTCCTTTGTGATCTAAGAGAGGATTTGATGAAGATGTGCATGTGGCTTGCTGCTGGATGTGGTAGTGGGGGTGTCGTCATCAACTCCACCATCTAATTCTGTAGGCGGGTTTCTGTTGCTCTTCCACACAGAGATCTGAATAGACTTTGCCCTGGAGACAACTGAGGTTGGGTTCTGGGTCTGTATATTCTTGTGCAACAGTGGCGAGGCCATGCCTTCCACATATACAGTGGCTGCTCTGTAGAGTCATGCAGATGATCTGTGATAGCCATACTTTGAATTTTGAGTGAGCAAGTTTAAGAATAAAAGCCAAAGTAAAAGGGAAAATATCATGCTGTGGATAGATGTCAAAGTGTCATCAAACTGATATACAAAACATCCCATGACAGACATGGACTGGGGAAATTGAGACGGTCAGTTGGAATTCCCAAATTGAATGCCCCTCCCCCCACCATGGCTGAGTTTCTGGTGGCTGATGTTCCAGTTTCTCCTTCTCTTTATTATGGGATGGGCAGTAGTAATATCCATTACCACTACTAGTACTATATTATGGCTAATGTGACATCTATTATTATGCTCAGCCTGGTTTAACCCTCCCTGTCACAGAGACTGTGGGGGTAGTCCATCACAGTAAAAGGGCCTTGGAGGGCTCTCTGAGATGAACCTTCTTGGGTCTGAAATGGGAGCAGTCCCACTTCAGAGTCAGCTTCTCAGTGAGCTCATACAGGACATGATAGTTTACCAGTGTAATATACATCACAGAGGCTATGGCAGACACGGGGCGGCAGGATAGGGAATGATGTCATATTTGCACCTGTCTGAGGCCATCACAGCCAGTGCCGGTGTGTTCATCGGAACCATCTAAGGGTTCCCAAGATCCAGCTCTGTGCCAAACATTTTGCCTGATGAAGTGGGAAATAGACACTGACAAGTTCTTGCTTAGCATGCATCAGGCCCTGGGTTCAATAATGAGTACAAAAAAAAAAAAGGAGAGAGAGAGAGAGACAGAGAGAGAGAGAGACAGAGAGAGAGAGACAGAGAGAGAGAGAGACAGAGACAGACTAAATATGATATGTATCTCAGGACTTCAGAGGCTGAGGCAGGAGAATCACAAGTATAAAGAAGGCCTATGCTACATATCAATATCCTGCTTTAGAAACAAACAACAAAAATCCCAACCAGAGGGAGGAAGGGGCTTCTTGATTGGCCAGCTAGGAAGAGTGTCTAAGACAGAAAGATTGCTCACTGTTTAGTTTCCCCTTTCAAAAGTAGATGAAATCCAAGGAAAGCAAGTTATATGAGCAGCACATGCTACATCATTGAACTCTGGAGATTGATCCAGTGAGGCCAAGGGCCAAGAAGGCCAAGGCATTGAATTCAAAGAAGGCCTGGACATTTGCCTGGAGACAGCTTGTCTGGCCTGAGAATACCAAGCTAATGCATTTGGGCAGAGTTCTTAGGACAAGGAGATTTTGACAGTGGGGTGCTGTGTTTGTCTGTCCCGTAACCACTTGGGCAGTGGTGGCTACTCAGAGGGAATGCTCCTGAGACAACTTAGGGTAGTGAGCTGCTACCTTAGTGATAGCACACTAGGGCAAGACAAGGCTTGAAGCATAGGCATTGTCACAAGATCAGGTAGGTAGATAATAAAATATGATATTGTACAATTGGGGAGCATAGGGCCAAGCACTCTCCAAACACATCAATGCTGCTAATGTACCATCAATTGCTTTATGGAGAGTATCTTGTGAGCCCTGCAGGCACTGCCTCAGCCCTGCTCCTTGCCATCAGTTGAAAAGGCATGGGGCATGTTGGTCGGTGTATTCAGACACATATTCTATACAGCTGTTGGGTTGCAGGGTGTTCTAGTTTCATTCCTGTTGCCATGATAAAATACCTAGACAAAAAGACACTTAGAGGAGAAGGGGTTTCTATCAGCTCATAATTCCAGGTTACAGTCCACACCGTGGGAAAGTTGAGGTGGCAGGAACTTCAGGAGGGTTTAAGACTAGAGAGAACAAATGCATCATACTCACTCAGTTAGGCTTCTCCTTTTAGACATTTTGGGAACCCCTGCCTAGGAAATAGTGCTTCCCACACTGGGCAGGTCTTCCCACATCATTTAATTTAATGAAGACAGTTCCCCAGAGACCTGTCTATAGGCCAACCCACAGCAGACAATCCCTCATCAAGTTTCTTCCCAAGTGATTCAGTGTTGTGGCAAGTTGACAATTACAGCTAACCGTCACACAGGGGCTCATAACAAGGAAGTAAGTTAATTTTACCAAAGAATCCATCTCTCCTTTGCAACCGAGAGAAAAATCAAGGCGCAGGGAGGGGTTTTGCTTGGAAAACAGAAAGCAAATCAAATGTTAGTGGTAGAGCCAGCTGTGTAGCTACATGGATTTCAGGTGCTCAGCTCAGTGTTCCTTCTGGATTATGACCGCCTAGGTAAGGACAGTGCCATTTCTAAGTCACTATTCAGTATTGCTCTGAATATGACAATCTAATATTACTGTTCTAGACTCAGCCAGGTCTGAGGCCCTCAGTCTTGATCCTCTTAACCCTCACAGGTAGAAACAGGTTCATCCCAATCCTTTTTGCCTAGGGCTGTCCAAGGTGTCAACTGATCTCTCATCTACTTGAAGAAAGTCCTGCCAGGGTTCTGGATCCCCTTGACATGATGGATCCCTACAACACAGAGCAATGTCTCAGAAGTTTTGGAGGAAAATGCAGAGCCTGGCTTTGTACAGAACACAGATTTTACCAGCACACAGGACAAAGCTGCCCTCCATGTTCTGAGCCCAAGGCTGTGTTTGTTTTGGGCTGTCCAGATGTTTATCCCTGTAATAGTGGCACCAAATCAGTACTACGCACTGGCTTTTCAGTTTCCTTTTTCAGTTTTTAATGTTTTTCTTGATGCATGCTTAGGAGCTTGGCCTCCACATCTGAGTCCCTTTTTACCTGTCTGATTATTATAGGTGAGACTATTAAAGCTGGAATATGGAATATGGTCTAGCTGGGGAAGGATTGGCTAAGTAGCCTAGATTATCTGTAAACAACTGAGCTCACTGGCCAAGTACCACATTCATTTGATGAATGATAATTTCTTCACAGCTCTGGCTGTGTACTCTATACAGGCACAAAACAGTTAGCAAACACAAACAAAACCAAATGTGAGTTACTTGTACTGTTGGACTTAATGATAATTGTACAGTTCAATCCCAGGAATGACAGGTGGTTGGCAATACTCAGCTGGGCCTCAGCACCAAAGTGGTCAGTTCTTTGACTCCAAGGTTTCAGATCTCAGTCTTTCTCCTTAGCACCAAGCTTCCCAGACAAAAACCTGAGAGGCCAGAGGGGCATAGCTCTCTTCTGAAACACAGGTCTGAGCCATAGGACCCCAAAGTAATGGCATGCAGACAAGGTTATCTCTTCCTTTGTTTCATTTTTTAAATTAAAGAATATTTTATTTAAAAGTTTTAATTAAAAACAACAAGGTGTGTGTATGGGTGTGTGATATGCTTGTGAATATGTAGGCTTCTGTATCTGTGCAGCTGGATATAAAGACCAGCGCAAAACACCCCGGTGCCTTTCTCCACATTGTATTGCCTTGAGAAGGGGACTCTCTCTGACCTGAGAACTGACCATCTTGGCTAGGCTGGCTTGACCATGGAGCTCCTGTGATATGCCTGCATCTGCTCCCACTCAGCTATGCTATGGAGCCATGCCTGGCTTTCTACCAAGGTACGCTAGGGATTAGAACTCGGTAATGCAAACTAGCTTTTAACCACTCAGCTATCTCCCTAGCCTCCAAATTAATGACTGTGAAAGTAAAATTAGGTGTGTCTGTCTGCAGACCCATCATCAATGTATTCAATCAATCACCTATCCAACATATTGGGGCAAAATTGCAACTCATGGAATGTGTGTGTCCTCTTTTTCTTTCCCGTTTCTCGTAGTTCCTAATGAACTTAGTGGAACAGTTATTTCCATCACATTTACATCGTGTTAAGTATTACAAGTAATCTAGGGATAGTTTCAAGCCTATGGGAGGATATGCGTAGGCTTTCTGCAAGTACTACACCATTTATATAAGGTGTACAGCATTGAATTCGATGCCCACAGGGAATCTTGGAAGCAATCTCCCACAGATGCTGATGGACAATCGTAGAACAGTACATGCTTATTTTAGAATTCTGGAACATGTTGGATTGCTGAGAAGTTCCAGTTTAGGATATGGAGTTGGCCTACACTCAGTGAGACTTCAATATGAAGGAAGATGTCTTTAGGATTCTTCCCAAATGCTTGGGCGTTGCTGAGGGCTGCATTGCCTACAGTTCACCTTATTTACTTCAGGCATACACTCCTGGAGAAATTAAATAAGCTACTTTTACTAAAAATTATGGATTTGTCAGCTAACACCATGATTATTCTAAATTGGGAAAGGGGTAATATCTCTTTGGTGACTGCTGTGAGCCAAGGTTGACTGGACCACATGAACATAGAGAAGTCCGGGTTTGAATTCTATGTTGGCTCACTCCCCCCAATTTTCTCTGTTTCTATTCTCTTTCCTTCTCGGTCTTGAGTTCCTCACTTTGATAATTGACATACATATTTGCTATTAGGTGTTTTGTACATTTTTTTTATGCCAGATTAAACCCTTGTAATGCTGAAGTGATATCTTAAGATAGGGGGCATGAAATACATGGCCCTGCTTTTGCTTGTTAGACTCAAAAACCTAAAATCAATATAGATATTTTAGTTCAAGGTTGGCAAATGTTCCTGTTGTGAACATGCGAGGGTTTGTGAACTATGCACACTCCATGTTAACTGCTTCATCTGCCATTTTGATTTTAAAGCAGTCACAAACACCCACACTGCACGTGTATTCCAATAAAACTTTATTGACAGTAGCAGGTGATGGGCCCATGTGCTTTCTTCCAAAAGCAGCAGTTTATCCCCTTACTTTATAAAGGAATCAAAAGGTAGGAATATTCTTATAGAATACAAGTAATAGTAGTGGAAAATCCATTTACAAGGAAGAAAGATGTAGATATATACATACACACACACACACGCACACACACAAAAACATATAAACACTTAGCCCCTTCCACAATCTCCACAGAAACTTCATTTCTAAATAGTCACATTCATTTCCATTGATCTCAGAGGAACCATCTCTCTAAGAAATTGAACAGTAGCCACAAGACAGGGTCTGAGCCATGACTGCATTGCCTAGACCTCCTGTCAAACCTATGACTGATGCCGCGTTTTATGATTTTGTTAAAAGACCGATTTCCCCAACACAATAACTGCCTCCTTGGGCAAAGATAAGCCCTTAGCTTCATTCATTTTAGTTTATTTCCCTGCTTGCATACACTGCTGCACTTGAACATTACTCCAGGAAGCATGCAAATATAATTCCACCAACTGAAAACATTTGCTATTTGCTCCCACGTCTAGGGGCGGCTTTATCAATGTATGGAGAAACAAAATGCCAGTCTCACCCTTTATCATTCTCAATAGGTCATATGGGTGGCATTTGACACATTATGTACCCAGTCTGGGCCATTTTATTTTTATCTTCAGGGGCTTGAGAGACAATACATGCTCAGCTTGCCTTTCAAGCAGAAGTCACCCCATTGGGTTATTGGGGTGAAGTAGCTGTGCTGTGCTTGCTGAACAGTTTGAACATGGTACTCAATCAGTGAACCCGAAGATGGATGCACAGGGGCACAAGGAATCTGTTGTGTGACGTGTGTTACTGTCCTTCATTACTTACCATTGGGGTGGGGGGAGGGCTGCTGATGCCGGCCATGCTTTTTTTTTTTTTCCGGAGCTGGGGACCAAACCCAGGGCCTTGCGCTTCCTAGGCAAGCGCTCTACCACTGAGCTAAATCCCCAACCCCCCGGCCATGCTTCTTGTGTGTATCCTCTCCTCTGTCAGTGGAGCTTGGTGGCAAATTTGCACACAGCACACATGTCCATTTTCTCTTCCCTTCCCCACATCAATCCTTTATCCTTTCGTATTTTTGGCAAAGCTACATAAAATTGCCACAGTGTCAACTATTACTTTATAGGGCAGAAAGAATAGGGACGTTTTGGGGTTGCATTATGGGTAGTGACGTGTTACTGCTTCTTTTCTGTCCTGTTGAAAGCCAACAGGTTTTATTGGCATGAACACCCTTAAGGGGGGGCTTTGGGTCAAATGACCCCCTTAGTAATTCACTGCTAGGACTTAAATTATACCTATTTTATCCTGTGTTTGTACGTTGGTATTAGTCAAGAAATCAGAGATGATATATTGCATTTTTATATGATTAAGTAACTGTTTTGACGTTGATGGAAGAGGCACCAAAGTTATGACACTTGTTATTTGTGACCTAGTACAGGTCACAGGATGGAAGATTGCGTCACAGGAGCGGTTGCACTGAGCAGGCTCCCACCATAGGGAGCGAACTGCCCGTTGCTGGAGATGTTCACAGTTGTCTTCTGACATAACTACCAACAATTGGTCAAGCCGAATCCTCACTGCTTTAATTAAGTGGAATTGAATGCAAGAGATGCTTTGGGATAAAAAACGATTCTCTGGGAACTTGAACAGACTTCATTTCCTATCTGATCTGGGAGATTGCCCCTGCATGTCAGCCTATAGATGCTCGCAGAGGCATTTGGAGCAGGAGAATAAAATGATTCCATTTCCACATCAACTTCTAGTCCTTTTTTATTTTTTAAATTGAAAAGCTATATCCATTCACTTATAATATCCCGGGGGCAGGGCATGCCACACATTAAAGTCAGGAGAAACTTTTAGAGATAGCTTTCTACTTTCTGTTACCATTTAGGTCCCTGGGATTGATCATGGGTGGTCAGACTTGGTGGCAAGTCCGTTTACCTATGGAACCGTTTCGCTGGCCCCAGCAGCTTCCGTTCTTATTTCCCTGCTGGGCCCTTCTCTCATGTCACAGGGGTGACACTGCTGAAACTACCCAACCACATGGTTATAGCACATGGGCCAGAGTGGCTCACTGCTCAGTTTGTATGACTTAGGAGCAAAAGTTAGTTTTTCACATTTTCAAATTACTTTAGAAAAATCTAAAAAGTATTTTGCAACAAGTGAAAAGTATACAAAATTCAAGTTCCATTGTCCTCAAAATTTAATTGTTATAAAGCCATGCAAGTTCATTTACCTCATGTCTGTGGCTGCTTTTGTAACACAATCCTGTGAAGACGTGAGAAGCATCCACGGAGTCCCAAACACTTACCAGACTAAAACCAGTTACTGTTTGACCCCGTGGTGAAAAAGTTTGTTGCCCCCTTCGAAACTGGTGAAATTCTTTCCAAAGAATTTTCTAAGGTTCCCAGTGCACAAGGTAATAGACAGGATATAACATTTCTGCAGTCTCTGAGCAATGTGCCTATATTACTCCTGTAAGCTCAAGTCAGTCTTAAGTAGAGTAGGAAGAGATGGGGGTGAGTGGTCCCAGGCTGCTAGCGAGTTCGTTGTTGTTTGTTCTTTTAGCAGGTTCAGCCTAGGGACTGGACACAGTCCGTTTCTGAGATCACCATAGCGAAGCCACCCCTCGCTCCTTCAGTCTGCTACCTAAGGCCCTTCACCAGACCTCCATAGTACTGTCCTTCCCTCTCCCTGACTCCTTATGTGAGGGCTCTCCTGATGCAGGTCTGTAGGGCGGTCACCTCAGCCCACACTGGCTGCTGGCATGAAAACTAGCACTCAGTGTACCCAGCTATCCAGTGTGCCCTGTAAAAAGCCCAGCTGCTAATTTTACTAGCCGGCAGGTTGGCTCCTCTGGTCTCCCCAGAGCATATGGGAAAAAGAAGGACAGACTTAGAAATCAGACAGTTCTGGAGAAAGGAAGATCCTTATGGCCCGAGAGTTTCATGCTGGCCCCCCAGACATTGTTCTGGTACAGTAACTCCTCTACCTTTGGATGTCCAAGAGAATGGTGGCTGGGTAGGAGTAGTACTTACTTGTCTTTAACTCAACCATTTGCCTGTCCAGCTCTCTGGAACTAATCCCCATGTGTTTATTGTTACCATACATTCTAACGGAATGCTGTTTCCCACCCTGCTTAGCCTCTGTTGGGTTGCAAGCTAGGCATTCTGCCCTTCAAGTAGGAATCTGACTGGTGTCTGTCCACTTTTCAGCTTCTCTACTCACTTGCCAGAACATACCAGGAGGTGATACGGAACACTTTGTAACAACAAATATTCTGTATTCCTGGCAAGGAGCTGCTGTAGTGTGGTCCTTGGAATACAGAGGGCCTCTGTGTGTATTGTGGCTGAAGCTGCAACCAGACTGCCATCCCTGTCTAACCTCTCCTCAGGGCTTTCATTCTGGGCCAGTAGCTTCATCTTTTGAAGCCACAATTTCCTCATCTTGCTGGTGGGGAGAATGTCAGACTCTGGGTCTTCCTGTTGTGGCGATAAGTCATTGAATACATGTCAGAAAAAAATGCATCTTGTGTGGTTAGTGCTTAATAAATATTGGCTCCTATGGTTTGTGTTACCTGTCAGCCCAGGCATCATGTTATAGTAGGCTGTCACAGAGAACAACAAAGGCAGAGGGAAGAATAAATCCTTTCCTGGGATGAGAGAGGGAGAGAAGGGGGGGCAAACTCTTGAAACCTCTCTGAACCTAATATTTTCTCAGAGGACCAAGAAGCACTGAACAAGGCTGCTGGATGATTCTGGGTCTAGCTAGTCATCCCTAGTGTGGGTATAACGTAGGTCTAGTCAGTCAATGTTTGTTCTGTGCACACCCTTCATTCAGGTCCATCCAGGGTCTGGCCTTTCTGAGACTGGACTGGCTCATGCCAGCCTGACTCATCATTGTCAAACTGGCCAGAAAATTCTCACTTCATATACTGCCTTCCTGAGTTGTACAAGGGCCAGAGGCGGGGTTGTATTCAGCTCCCTAGAGCTGTCATTGTGGGCAAGTGTGTCACAGGAAAACCTTTGGCAGGATAACAGATTAGCCTCATGGAAAGAGGATCAAATACATTCTCCACGCCCAGTCTTCCCTGGAGGTAGAGTGAGTGTGACAGGGTACGTGGCTGACTTCAGTGGGCTCGTCAACACCATATGTGAGGTATGTGTGACAGCTATTTTGGTGGCCACATAGCCATTGAAAAGATGTGGGTGAACATAGTATGTACATGGACGTGTATAACCATACATGTGTACATGTGAGGCAGGTCCCCTGGGCTCTTTCAAGCATCCTGCACAACTATTAGAAATTAGCCACCATTCAAGGCACCAGACACCTGTTGTTTCTTACAGACTAGAGAACTCTGTACAATATAAAAGGTGCAAACTGAAAAACAGGATGCTTGGATTGGCTTGGAGGCTGTGGCTAGTCCCTCGAGCAGACCTGGGACCTCAGTGTTTCTAATTCCAGTCTCAGATTCCGTGAGTCCCTGCTGCCGGATCCCAAGGGCCAAATAAATATGATTTTATGACTAACATCAGCCGGCCTTCTGCTTTACTGCCCTTCTGCCTCTTTTCCTTCTTTCTGGACCAGTAAGAGCTGGTGCCCCCTGGAGGCTTAGAATAGAACGGGCGATTCAGAGCTTTTTCAGTCGGGGCTTGCAGTGTTTTCCCACCCACCTTGCTTCCCAAACCCTTAGAGGTTTACATGTGGCTATTTGTGAGAAAAAGAAAATGTCTTAGTGGGCTGTGACTGTCCTCAGAACCTCCATTCCAGCTGCGAGGAATTTTAGTAGAGAGGCTCAAAAATAGAGACGGTGATGGTGGTGAAGTCGCTCACACTAGGGACCACATGCAAGCTGACACTTCCGAGTTTAGTTTGCGAGGCTATGTTTAGGAGGAGGCAGACGGACTCGTGCCTGTGGGCCCTAAACACTCCAATCTGGAGGACTAGAAGCCCCATTTAGAGAGTCAGGTTCCAGAAAAAGGCATCTTCCAGAAAAGACAATTTTAGGGAAACGACACCACCCAAAAGCCAACATTTGGTTCTCAAAACTTTTTTTTTTTTTTAAATAAGAATTGTTCTTTCTACTTTGGGTAGAGAGAGAAGGAAAGGTTGCCGGTTGCTTCTTGCCTGTCTGTCTTAAGGAATCAGAACACTCATAAACTTAATTAAATGCACCCAAGCCTCTTATGCATCAGGGTTCTCGTTTTGCCCATCTAGTTAATTTTAGTTAATGAAATTGGCCATGTACTGGTATGGAGAGCCTGGGGTAGGAGAAGCCAGAGAACTCTCAGCGATAACTTGGGTTACTGTGTAAGCCTGAGAGGACATGGGTTTTTATTTAACCTGAGGCTTCCAAGGTTCCTTACATCTATGTGCCTCCACCTTAGGCAAGCAGACCATCAGGCCTTTCTTGTTTGCAAGAAATGGGTTAATCCAGAAAGTAAATGAACTAGACACACTGTCTCTTCCACAGGCCTGGAAGCCCAGGATCCAGTAGGGTAACGGAAAGGGTCAACAAACTCTTACCATAGCCATTGCCTCTGCCAGTTTTTCCCTGTTTAATGTCTCCCACCCCACCTTTTTTTGTGACTGTGGCTAGAGCAACTCTCCTCAGGAAGGTAGGGAGGAAGAGCTCACTGGGGAGCAGAAAAAACAATCAGCATAGTTGGGGGCTGCTATAGCAATAATGCTACAAAACAGGCCAGATCACAGAAATGGGGATTTCAAAAGGTAACAGTTGCCTGGTTTCTGTCTGTCACCAAAACCTGCTAGATCTGTTGGCTTGTAAACTTTGTTTTGTTTGAGATGGAGTCTCCCTCTTAGGAGCCCAGAGTTCATCAAGTAGGATAGAACTGATGGCTACTGAGCTCAAAGATCTGCCTGTCTCTGCATGTAGTTTGGAAGACCCCAGAGAGCAGTCCTGACCATCCTTCTGGCTTTTGGAGAAAGGTCTGGATGTGATGGATTTATTGGGGAGTCCATGCTGAACTGGTTTTATGGACTGGATACTCAGAGAACTACCTATCTGTGTTTCTGTCTCTGCCTAAAGGACAGTTGGCAGAAGGAAAGTTGTTGCTTTCGTAGCTGTTAGAGAAGCTACTGTGATTTTGTCTTCCCTCTAAGTCAGGGTCTGGGTAACTTAATATCTTAGCCACCTCAGAGTTTTCCAGAAAGTTTAGATCGATGTTTTGGAGAAGCAGATCCCTTGGTCAAGTGCTTGCCTCATAACCACAGTGACCCCGGTTTAAGCTCTGGGACTAACATAAAAAAGCCTAGTTCCGGGGAGGCAGAGGGGCCACTGAGAGGGAGACTCCATCTGAAACAAAACAAAGTTTGCCTGAGAAATAACATTTGAGCCTGTCCTCTATCCTCCACTAAAGCCTATTTCCCTGCTTGCTCAAACCCACATACAAAACCAGATCTTTTTTGTCCAAAGACGAAATTAATAGTGAACAGAGAGCCATGTGCCACCTCTGCTGTAACCTTCTTAGGTGACATTGAACAATCAGGACCTCAGAGTTTCCATGGGTAAAATGGTGAGTGTCCAGCATTTATGAGCAGTCTGTTCCTTTGCAGGCTCTCCCAGCTCTGGGCTCCCACATCCACCTACTTACAACAGAAAGACTAGCATGAACTTGCCTTTCTTAAACCTATAAGGCACTTGGCCTTGTGTTCAGCATTGGGAAGGGTGCACATTAGTCTTTTTCTTAGCGGTTGGTCCCACTGAGAGGATGTGAATAGATCTGGGAAGTTCTTTCCTGCCCTTCCACACAGATTAGTGAGTGGTCTAACATCTAAGCATCCTCCCATGGCTTACAAACCTGAGAGGTAGGGCAACTGATTTCCACTCATCTCCTTTTCTCAAATGAATCTCTTCGACAAACATACAAAGAAGGGAAGCATCTCTCTAGAAGGGACGGTGGCTATGGAGTTGACAGGAGGAAGGATACCATGGGAAGAGGGCCTCTGTCTTTTAAGTCCAAGGAATTAGTCTCTTTTTAGATGGCACAGCCTTGGAACCTGCATCGAATATTATCTTTGCTTTGCTATGATCAAATCCCTGGAAAGAAGTGACTTAGCGGGGAAGGACTTCTTTCACACTCATGGTCTGACAAGCCAGAATCTGTCTCTACTGTAGCAGGGAAAGCCTATAGTCCATGGCTTATCACAGCTGTGGTGCCAGTGCACGAGGCTGATTGTTCACAGCTCAAATGGATTGAGAGACAGAGCATGTGGGCCAGAAGGGGCTAGGTTATAATCCTATCTACAAGAATCTACTTCTTCCCACCAGGCTTCAACTCCTCAGGTTCTACAGTCTCCCAACACAGCATCCCAGATGGGGAACATGTACTCAAAACATGTGCTTGTGGGGAGCACTTCACCTATCAACCTGTAATAGAACCCTTTATTGGACCATCTTCACAGAGTTGGCCTTCTCTAAGGGATGCTTACTATGACTCTGTGTGAAGTATGACAGTTCCGTTGGCCTACAATGATTTGAAGGGATGCCCTTCCACCACCCTTTGTGTTAGGAGACCCCAGGTTACAGATGTCCCTTCCTACCATGGAAGCAGTCCTGCAGTCCTTGAAGGTTGTTTTTTTTTTTTGTCTATTTCAGAGGCAGAAACTTCTCTGTCTTTGCACCTATGAACAAACCTTTCATAAATGGCACATTTACTTAAAACAATGACTGCCAGAGGCAGGCGGGAACGAGCAAGGAGCTGGAGTTGTTACTGTGGAGTAAGGTAGCACACTCAGGGGGCCTAGCAAAAAATGAAACCCTACCCAGGCTACTTCCCAAAGTTATGCCAGGGTATCTAACACTGTGGGTGATCCGTGCAATTCAGATTGCAGTAATTTCCCAAATGGAACTTCGAGTTAACTTCCTAGATGAGCTGAAGAAAAACAACTGTAACACGCCCTCGGTGGGCTATTTCAAGTGTTTCCAATTTAATTAACGGGATTCTAAGCAAAGACTGTCCAGAATCTTGGGAAGGAAGGGCTGTCCTTTCCTGGGTCTTCAAGGATGAAGCATTGCTCTTTGTCTGTTCACTCTCCCAGGTTCTTTGCCCCTGAGAGTTTGAGCACAGGATTTCCATAGTCCCCTGGCCCAAAGGGAGTTGCACTCTGGGGCATATGGCTATATTATTGAATAGACTTTGTAGACAAAACTCAGCAAGGCATTCAGAAATTAAAAAAAAATACATATTTTTCTTTCTCCCTGGACTAAGATGGAGAGATCAAGATGGAAATGGAATAGGCGGGTGGGAGTAAGAAGTTATTTCTCTTTCGTTTAAGTTTGTTTCTGCTACAGCCTCTGGTCCTAATAATTTCTGCTGTGGAATTTAATTTTGTCAGACTTGGATTCCTCGTACTTTTGCCAAAGGTAGTATATTCTGGAGATGTGAAGTGACAGGAGAAACAGCCCCCACTTCCTGCAAGATAATTTTGTGTACATTAAACAGACACATTAAGCCATTTAGAGGAGAGGTGTTTGTTCTCAGGAGTCTGGAAAAAAATCTGAATTTCTAATTCTGGACTCTTTAATAATTTTCAAAAGAACCGAGGGTACTAATTAACTGCCTTTGAACTTCCTTAGGCTGTCATCTATGCCCCGATCTCAAAGTAGGGATAAAATTCTCTACGTCTATGAGATTCTGGGGAGGGGGGGGTTGTTGAACAGAGTTTGGGGTGAAAACTAATATGAAGAGGGGGGAAATGCACAAGGTCACATTTGAGCTCCCAGCTTTGAGTCAAGAGGCTTTATGCTGTGTATTTTTTTCTACCCTATTTTCTTTGCTAAGTCTTGGAAAGAAGGCCAAAGAGAAGGAAACAAAGAAAACCAATAAAAATACAAAACAGCAACAGCAAAATGGAAAGAGCTTGGGACTTCGTTGAGGGTGCCTAGGACACAGACATTCACAGCTCAGTAACAAAGAGCCTACCAAGGCTCTTCACTGAAGAATGTGACTGATTAGTAATTTTTGTCATAAGAGAAGGCTGGAAGGTGGCCTGACCAGCGTTGTTGTTTCTGCCTTAGCTATTTGAGACCATGTCACTTGCATTTCCTTAATGATTAAACCAAGGTTTGCCTAAAGTCATGCAGGTCTTCCCAGGTAGGGTATGGACTAGAACCTGTCTCCCGACCAGATTTAGTATATAGATCACTCAGATCTGTGGGGTAGATCTCTCAGAGATCCAAGAAGGTTGTCAGCTTCCTGCATGAGCCTTTTTTCTTTCTTTTCTTTTAAAATCTCTTTTCATACTGCAGTCTGACTTGAGATTTTTCCATCTGGAGATTTCTTTTTAGTGTTTGGAGGAGCAAAGGGGGTGGATTTCATCGCCACATTGCTTCGCCAGACAAACAGATTTGTGGGCACAATTTTCCAGTGTGCCGTGTCCACTCCCCAAACTCTCTTAGCACCCAGCATGAGCCAGTCCAGCCCTCCTACTACAGAGTCCTCCCAGCCCACTCCTGGGGTCCATCCTCTCATCTCTACAGCTGCCTTGCCTGTGCCCCACTCCCCCAGTACCATAAAAAGCTTGTGGGGGCTGATGACGTCATGGTCTTCCTTCATAGCCAGTACCTCCTATTTCTTCCTGTTTTCCCCGAACCCCCGCACCCCTGCACCGTGTTCTCTCTCTTCAGCTATTCATGCTCACATCTTAATGGCCATGCCTACAAAGATAAATACATTTTTGCCTCTGACCAAAAGCAGTTTCTGGTCTGACTTGAATTTCAGAATCTGCCTGAATTTGCAGGAAGGAAGCAGGGGCAGAGTCCTCTGTTTCATCTGGGGAGCCATAAAAGTTTGCTAAGAGTTTATTATCCCCATCAAGATGAAAATGGAATTCCAAGGCTTCAGATATGAAAGATAAATAACCAGGCAGGCTTCGGCTTCCGTGAAAGCCAAGTTCCCTTTTCTGGTTTTATGAGCCTACCTGCTGTGCCCTCACCTTGGCATTCATTTCCTGGTGATGTCAGACAAAACCTGCTCTGGGGACTTATGCAAAATTGGGATAGAGCAGAGGATTTCAGGCCATTGGCGGAGTTTGCAAGAAGGATGACTGCTCATGTTCTTGGACTATAACTCCCACCCAACCTCAGGTCTTGCTCTTCTCTTCTCAGTTTGATGGGAATTGGAATAGAATGCCCATTAGTTGGAAGACCCAGGATGGCTTAGAGTCTAGGGTTGTGAATTATCCAGTCTACGAGCAGAAGGACTGCCTGTAAGTTCCACATCTGGGGCAGGGTATCGTCTATATTTGAGGTGTCTGAGATTCTTTCTCGTGTCTGACTCTCATGAGCTGTCAGCAAGGGCAGCTAGGATGCCCTCCCGCTGCTGCATGCAACTCTAGTGCTCAGAGACTCCACAGCTGCAGTGAGCCTGCCCTGTGCCACTCTGGGTGGACAATGGCACCCCAGTATTTCTCCTAGAGCTTGCTTCTGGTCTTTGTGATTGGCAGAGACTGGTGTTGACCTATCAGTTCTTAGCTGTAGCCAAGTGCTAAAGGTTTGCCTTCAGTGTTCCTTTCATCACGGTCCTGGATGAACCCCTTCACTTCTTGCTTTACTCACCGTACCAGATCGTGTCATGTGTCTCAATGGCCCCACTTAGTGTCAGCAGTCCATTTTTGTGTATCATGACTAGCAAAATTTCCCCAAATCCAGCTTTGTTTACATCTCCCGATTGGCTTTGTGTAGACTAAAGCTCAGATTCTTTATACAAATGATCAACGCATACCCTCTTCCTAACCGTCCTCCCATCTATATCCCCTCATATACTTTGTGGGTTCAAATCTGGCCTCATCTTCAAAACTATATTCCAGGTGAGGAAGCCAAGGCACAGGGAGTTTTGAATATCCTAGGGAAGATCATGTGTCCAATAAATCTCAGGACTAGCATCCTGGGATAGAATGACATCTATTCCTTTCCCTCCTGAAATCTACAGTCTTGTCTATAATTTACCTGCACACATGTGTGTCCCACAGGCTTTTGAGCCAGACAGTCTGACCTTGACTCTGCCATGTACTAGTTGGGCCAGGGACAAAAAACAAAAGTAGCTACTTGACAGGGTTATTATGAAGATTAAATTCCCTAATATTTGTAAAGTACTTAGAACAGTAGCTGGCACAGACTAGGTATTATATAATTTGTTTGTTAATCAAATATAGTAAGTTGTAGATTCCTTGAGAATAGGAAACATGTTGTTTGTTTTATAATTCCCTTTTTCTTATATGGGAGATGGGTGAAGAGGGGATATTTCATCCTTGTATCCAATGGATCTATTTGGATGAACCAAGACTTCTGCCTGGCAGTTGCTGACAAACACAGTGCAAAGAGATCTTATCTCTCCACTCAGTATAAGCCAGGGTTAAGAATGCAAGAACACGAGTGATGGCAACTGATGAGTTTGTCCCCACAACTTCACATTATAGTGAGAAAGCCAAGGCGCAGAGGGCTGGCATTGATTCCTCCCCCTGCTTCATGTACTTTTCTTCTGTCAATGAGTAGAAGAACCAGACCCAGTGCCACAGGCCTGCTGTCCTAACTATATGAGAGGCTGAGGTAGGGGGATTCCCAATTTCATGGCCAATTTGGACAACTTAGTGAGAACTGTCTCATAATAAGAAGAGAATGTTAGAGATGTCATTCAGTAGAAGAGTGCTCCCTTTGGATCATGCTGTGATGCAGTGTGTGTGTGTGTGTGTGTGTGTGTGTGTGTGTGTGTGTGTGTGTGCATGTGTGTGCATGTATTGGGGTGTATGTATGATCTGCGTGTATGGTGTGTATGGTGCATATGGTATGTGTTTGTGTATGTGTGGTATGTATATGTGTGTACACATGTTGTGTGTTGTTTATATGAGTGTGTGTATGTTGTATGTGTTGTGTATATGTATTTTTTGTGTGTTGTTTGTGTATGCGTAGTGTGTGTATATGTGTGTGTGGTCTGTGTGTACATGACTGTGAGTATGGTGTGAGTGATGAGTGTATAGTGAATGTGTGTGTAGTGTATATGTGTGGCCTATGTATATGTGTAATGGTGTGTATGTGTGTGTGTGTGGGGGGGTGGGTGGAGAGAGAGAGAGAGAGAGAGAGAGAGAGAGAGAGAGAGAGAGAGAGAGATATTGGGAGGAGTGAAAGATACAGGATATTTAGGGAAGCATTTGCTCTATAGAGAAGAGTTTTCATGTTAGGTTGGGTGACAGCCTGAGGTCATAACCACTTATTTAGTGGGACATTTTCTGTAGTGGACACTTAGGGTAGCCTCCCTTCCCTAAGCTGCCTTCCTTCTATGACCATATCCAGATGCCTCCACCTCACCCCTCTGCTATCATTATTTAATCCCCCCAGCCACGTCCCTCTATGGCAAGGCTAGTTTTATCTTCTGTTCCTTTGAGTCATTTCCAGGATAAAATGTGAACGCAACTGTGAATAGAAAGCTACGTCATCCTTTCCTCTTTCATCTGCTTTCATCATAATGGGCCCATTTGGAAGGTTTCATAGGGACAGACACAATGCTCCTCCACTGGGCTCCATCAACCACTGAATGATCAAGGTGCCCAGGGAAAACTCTAGAGTGAGGCTAGCTGGTTTCCATGGCAACTGCTTGCTCAACCCTGCATGCGTACTTCCTTCTTTGCACGTAGGTGTGTGTTTGTTTATTATTGGCGCAACCTGCCAGTGCCCCAGCAACTACGTAGGTGCCATTTTGACTTCCACCTCTGAGGTCATTCTCAGTTTTGACATAGATTTCCCCCCACCCCCCACCCCCAAGTGGTGGTGGAGGCATGAGTTATGCTTGCCCAGAAAATATTCTCCTTCAAGCCGTAGACCTCGTTTCGTCTGTTACCGCAATAATGGTGATCTCTGGGGGTGCTGGAGATGCCGTTTTAGAACCTTTAGAGTCAGACATCATCTTGGCTCCCGTATTGAGTCACAAACCGGCTGGAGAGCTGACGTTGACGCACAGGCCTGTACAATCCTGTGTGCGTTGCTGTTCCCTGGGGATGTCCATGAGCTGACAGTAGACAGGAACCAGAGAAACCTAGACCTGGGTTATTCCCCTAGGGTGACTGAGCATCTGAGGGATGGTGGTCTAACTTAAGATGTCCTGGACCTGGGAAATTTAGCATGACTGTGAAATAGCACATATCTGATTTGATACAGGTTTTTACCTTAAAATGATCACATTTAAGTTAGGTTAGTTAGGTAAACCATATGATCATCATTTTTCCAAATTATTAAAAATTTCTTTTATTCTTTGATAATTTTATACATGTATATAATATATCTTGATCATACCCTTCCCAACTCTTTCCTTATAACACTCTAGACACTCCCTAAAACATCTTTTTTCTGTCTTCGTATTCTCTTCTCTTCTGTTTTATTTATTTTTTAAAAACTAACATATTTAGTCTAGTTTCCTTTTACTTTTAAAAGATGTGTCTCTTAAGTAGATGAAGGAATGATTAGACAAATGAGCTATATTATTTAAATTAAATTTTATGCATATTCTACCACAGGAAAATAAACATGTATACAAACATGTACATATATGTGTAGACATATATATTGTAAAATATATAAAAGTTTTTCAGGAGAGGAACCGCTTCCTCCAGTCGGCCTTTAAAAGCCTGGATAGCATTTCTAGAAGACTCCAGCATACACTCACATGTAGCTCATGAGCCAGAACTGAGTCACCAGCCTGACCCTTAGTCCATGGCTGACAAATGGAAAGGGGCACCGAGGTTGGTTGGCCTGACTGACTGAGGTTTACCTAGGAGCAGTTCATGTTTTTCTCCATTACCTGTATCCCTGAATAAAGGAGGAAGGAAGCTGGGGATGAGCTGTATCAGAGGCAGGTATCAATATGCCCTATAGCAGTAGTTCTCAACTTGTGGGTCGCAACCCTTTGGTGTTGTTTATCAGATATCCTGATTATCAGATATTTACATCACAATTTATAATAGTGGCCAAATTACAGTTATGAAGTAGCAACGAAGTAATTTTTTAGTTAGGGGTTACCACAAAATGAACTGTATCAAAGGGTCACAGCATTAGGAAGGTTGAGAACCACTGTCCTATAGGAAAATCCACAAGGAGGTTAATGTGTGTTAGTGTCAGTGGACACAGTTTGACTACTTCTTACTCTACCTAGAGTTCAATATTAAATATCTGTCTGTAATTATATCATCAGTAAAATGTAAAAATAAGTGCCTTGCAGGAGAATATATGATGAGCAGAGAAACAGACAGAGACAGACAGATAGACACACACACACACACACACACACACACACACACACACACACACGCAAACACAAACACAAACGCAAACACAAACACAAACAAACACAACCAGAAATATGGACTTCATGGCCTGCCTTGCTGTCTTGTGTTTCTTTTGAGAGCACTAGTTCATAGCATTTACAGTTGAATACAAAGCCCAGCTATTCTGCCTCAGTCACAGGCTCTGTGGCCTTGGACCAGCTGCTTTTCTGAGTCTCAATTGCTTCACCTTGTAAAATGGGATTAACAGTAGCAGCTGCTTCATGAAGCTGTCAGTGGCTGCTTGCCTGTCAACACATGTAAAGCACCCAGGAAAATGTGTTCATGTTTAACACATATGAACCAAGATCAGTGGTCACCTGGGACTGCTTTGGGGATCAGTGGTCATTCTTGAAGTCTTGCAGACCTCTTTAACTTGCCTTCCATGCACCTCTGGCTCAGATGTGGAAGACTCACCCCACAGAAAGCATTTGGTTAGACATAAGGAAGGACCCTTGGCATATGGTTTTCCAGTTGATATCCCAGCAGAGGGATTTCCCCCTTAACATTAAGGCAGTTGTGTGGAAGAGAATAAATGGGGAAAATGGTCTGTGAAGAGAAAGCCCTTTGCTGGCTGCCACCTCAGAACAGTGGGAATTGACTGAAATTGAGCTGGCCACAGCATTCACCCAGCTCCAGGATGGAAGGCTTTTGCAATCAGCTTGCCTATTGGTCTTGCACTCAGAGCCCCACTTTAAGACCTATTTTTAGGAGTTAGTGTCTGTCAGGAGAGGATTTGGAGAATCACTCAGGGAATGGGGCAGTCCTGGATTTAAAGTCCTTTCAAAGTCAACAATTGTGATGAATTTGTGACTTCTACTAGTGTTATTCTGTCCCAAGGGCACACATGGAGGGCTCGTTAAGAACCCCCGGCAATGCAGTTCTTGTGTGACTTGTTTTCATGTTATCATTAGATCAGAGCAAGCTATTCACTTCAAATCTCTGCTTGTTGTTCAGAGAAATTGAGCCCGGTGCTACAAGGTTCCACAGAAACACCCATGATTACACTGTGCTTTATAGGGAAGGGCTCAGAGTTAGGGAGAGGGTGACATGCCTCAGAGGACAATACAACATAATACAGATCTGTTATTTGATTTGTATACATCCTTCCATCTTCTCTGAGTAACTGTTACTACTAGCTAACTACTGACCATGTTTGCTATAGTACTGAATCTGGATGACAAGTGCATTCTCTGTGTTACCCTCATTTTCTATTTCACGTGTGTGTGTGTGTGTGTGTGTGTGTGTGTGTGTGTGTAGACCTGAGGTTAATGTCTGGAATCATCTTCAATTGTTTGCTTATTTACTCTTTGAATTGTGGTCTCTCAATCAAACCCAGAACTCAGTACTTTGTCTAATCTTGCTGGCCAGCTTGATCTGGGGATTCCCTGTCTCTCTCTTTCTTTTTCTTTTAGCTGGAATTATAGGCAGGGCTACCCATCACTTCTGTGGGTTCTGGTGAATCCAAACTCCAATCTTTATGCTTGGCAGGCAAGGGCTCTAACCACTGAGACGTCCCTGTAATCCCATATTCCTCCCCAGTCTATGATGTCTACAGGCAAGGCCACCAGTGTGGGTGGCTAGCCAACTTGCCTTAGTAGTGTTGGTCCCAGTGGCAATGCTAGCCCAAGAGGGCCCTGGATGCTCACTGGTAAAAATGGCCCCTCATTACAGGATGGGACACAAGGTGAGGCACCACCAAGCCATTAGCTGGACAAAATCTCAACAAGGTTTGATCTCATTAAGGAGGCAATAATCATGCTCTACAGCTAGAGATGAGAAGTCTGGCTGGGGACTTTTACTGATAAGCTTTCAAAACCTGAGCATCCTTCAGGATGTTGTGTTTTTCCCCTTCACATGTGCCTGCCTGGTTTTCTAATTACAGCTTCTCTAGAAGCCTTTCTCTGTACATTCTGATCCCCCTTTCTCTTATACTTATCCCGCACTTCTCATTGTGACCGTGTGTGTGTGTGTGTGTGTGTGTGTGTTGGCCTGTTGGTTCTTTTGAGACAGGGTCTCATATATCCCATGCTGGTCTTGTGTTTGCTTTGTAGCAAGGGGTGGCCTTAACTCCTGATCTTCCTGCCTCCATTTCCCAAGAGCTAGAACAACATGCATATATCACTATGTCTGCTTAGTTTCTTTTTCTTTCCTCTCCAGACCTCTTAGTGCTTTGAAACTGTTCATGTAAGTGAGTTCCTCTGTGCTTACTAGGTAGAGGAGTATTTTAGATGTCAAGGTAAAACAGCTATTGACTTGAAAGTCTGATGACACCAAGCCATTAGTTTGCTTAGTTAAAACCCTTCTGATTGCCCACTGGACAGTGGATTGTGATATGGTGAGAAGGTCTAGAAATACTGTTTCCCTGTGTCTTGTCTATTGCCATTCTTGGCTATCTGTTTGTTTGTTTGTTTATTTATTTATTCAGTCATATTTGATATGTTTTATTTGATATTTTTCTTTATTTACATTTCAAATATTATACCCTTTCCCTATTTCCCCTCTGGAACTCCCTCATCCCATCCCATCCCTCCTTTCTTACCCCCTTCCCCTGCTTCTATGAGGTGCTCCCCCACCCACCCACCCACTTTCTCCCCCCTCAGCATCCTGGCATTCCTCTACACTGGGGCATCAAACCTTCACAGGACCAAGGGCCTCTCCTCCCATTGATGCCAGACAATGCCATCCTCTGCTAACATATGCAGCTGAAGCCATAGGTCCATACCTGTGTACTCTTGGGATGGTGGTTTAGTCCCTGGAGCTCAGGGGGATCTGGTTGGTCGATATTGTTGTTCTTCCTATGGGGTTGCAAACCCCTTCAGCTTCTTCAGTACTCTCTCTAACTCCTTCATTGGGGACCCCATTAATCAAACAGGGAAATCATTAAACGTGTACTGTTTTCTACCCTGTCAGGAGAAAACCTTGCTATTCCTCACATAGATGAAATATGTGACTCTTCCTTGAACCAGGGACTTCTGATTAGAAACCAGACAATTACCAAGGATGTCAGAGCATCTTATTCTAGAGTCTGTAATTGAACAATAAAAATGTATATACGCAGAGACCATGGAATAAGACTTTTAACTTGAATCAGAGAATGAAAAGAGCTATCTCTTACAAGATGGCCCAGATGATCTCATGATGAATAATGGCCCTGTCCTGAAATTGCATCCTCATTGCCAAGCAGTGGCTGTAGATTGGAAGGTGAATGGTGATGATAACTGTACTTTGCATTTGCATATAGCATTCCTCCCAGCCACTTGTTAAGGCAGTTGTGTTCATATATGGCAGGTGAACATTCCAAAGACTGATGTCTCTGGAGGTAGAGTCATGAGAGAATGCCAACACTGGATGTATAGTATTCACATGGGTCTTTATGGAAGGATCCACATGAACTATCTAGGAAGTGCATTTTTCCTTCTATGAATTTTTACTTCTATGTGTTGCCCTGGACTGTGTGGACTTCGTGAACCAGAGTGCTCCACATGGAGGAGTATATAAAACATTGACAGGAGGTGGCTTATTTTTTTCAGGTCTTAAGTGTTTTAAATGCTGAGGAATTGTGCAACCTGAAGCCCCTCTGCCTCTGTCTGCCTAGAGATAGCAGCTCATCTTTTGTTCTTTATGGTAAAAAAGGGGTTATGGGCCTCTAAAGAAAATAGCTTGTGTTTCCTGTGCTCTGTGAACCAAGAAAGTAATAAACTTCTATGAGGGCATTACCTTGTCTTTCCCTCAAGTAAGCTAGGAGCTAACCATCCCCATGTTCTCTATGCAAAAGGGACCTTAGCATCAGAGTAGCTGAACAACTTGCTGAAGTTTACATGGCAATGTAATGGTCTGATTTGATGGCCTACACATCTTCCCCCCAAACCAAAGCTTCTGAAGTGATGATTTTTATACCCTTAGAGGTCGGAGACTCTGTGTAAACTGGTAAAACTCTAGCTACTTTGAATAAAGAACTGGAGTCCACAGAAGCTGCTCTCCCATCCTGTGTCCCACTCCAGGAGTTCTGTGAGACCTCGAGCGCTTCAGCAATGTGCCCAGGATACTATGCCAACTCCAGAAGTCCATCCCATCTGATCAGACAGCATGTCCACTTACTAGGATAAGCCTGTCTGATTCATGCCACTGCTTCCTTCCTGAAAAATCCCAAGTTCCTCTTTAGATAGAAGCAAACATTCAATAAGGATTTTCTCCAAGGTCCACCTCTTCCTTTTATGAGCCAACTAAAAGGCATCCCTGGGCGACTCTGTGTCTTTCATGGAAAGGGAGCCACCCTTAGTGAGGTGTGCATGGGTACTGCCTCAAGGCCTGTGGTAAGAGAGAAAGCTTTGAGGTGAGGTGGGAAGGGCTGTCTCCTGTGTAGCTGAAGGTCAGGGTAATGTGAGTCAGAACCTCTGGAAGGTCAGCAAATTCAGGCACACAATGAGCCCAGGAGCAAGCTGTTCTGGAATGTGCTTTGGACAGATTTGCTTAGATCCCATTAGCCTGCCTTCTCTCCAGATGTTTCTATTGGAAACAAAAAGTTTCTGGCTCTTCTGATGTTGGTAGGGACCACATGCGCTCCTGAGATGGCTATTCAAAGCATCCCCCCAGTGATGTTTGACATTGTTTACTTTTACCGATGATACCCAGCAACCTCTGACTCCTGAGCCAGAGTATGTGGAGATAGTGCAGGGCCTTGGAAGGATTCATAGCCATGTATCCCCCTGCCCAGGGCTGACTCTCCTTGCTACACATGGAGATGAGACACCTGAAGCATTTGTAATGGAGAAAGTATACAGAGCCTGAACTCCATTTAGAATGTTCTAGACTCAGTAGGAAGACAGATAAATGGTGTCTGTGTTCCCAGAGTTAGATTCAGGCTGCCCTCTGGTCACAGCATTGCCATATGTCCCTTTGCTTACCCCACTTTCAGCCATGTTAGGAGAAGAAACGTCTTGAAGATGCAGAAGACAGGACAAGTTACTGATCTTGAGGATTTGCAATTAACAGCAGGGCTCTTGTTTTGTACAGTTGTTCAGCACACAGATACAGACCAGGTGACTTTTGAAAGGCAGTCTCTGAGCAGAGATGAAAGTGGATATTTATTAGAGAATCCTTGCTATTACTCCAACGGGGGAGGGAGGACAATGTGAGATTTACACAGAGGCCAAATGTGATGCAGGGTTGAGAAAACCTTCACCAATCCCCTGGAGAATGGGATCTCAAAGGGTCTGTCAGTGTAATCACACATAGCCTGACACTAAATGTTATCTTATCCACAATCAGCAGTAGGAGATAGGTTCCCCCTTAAGGATGTGGCCTCGGTTGAGCATCTCTCTCTAACTAAGCCCCACCAATGTTTCCTTGGAAGGGGCTTTGCCCACACTAGGGTTTTGTAAATGTCTCAGTCAGTATGCTTATCTGAGAGGGGCCTGCAGAGCTGTGGCTCAGACCCTGGCATCCCAGAGTCCCATGCAGAAATATGCAAGGCAGCACCTCAGTAAACCCAGGCAGGTATCAGATCTGCAGCTGTCAGTGAGTCTCCATGGTTGTCTTACACTCCTAAGGAAGTAGGTGAGACTCTGCCATGTTAGACTATGCCCAGGAACCATACAACCAGCTACGAAGACCTCAGGGTCCACATTCACATCCCATTCTAAAGGCAGTTTGTTTTCCCAAGTATGGAATCATCTATGGCATTGAGGGAAGATCAGGGGTCATTGTAGGGATCATTAGATTCCCCCAACTGTCCCTTGCCACCTTTGCCTATCTCCAGTGTCACCTCTGTTCTCTGCCTCAGCAGTTACTACATGTGTTGCACCTCTCTCCATCCTCCACAGAGTTCTCAGTACTTCACCAGCCCACCTGCCTTCTATTTCACGACCTTTCTTAGCACTCCTATGTTGGACATAGTTTTATTCTAATTGCTACACTCTATAAATACCACCAAAGCCTCCTAGGGGACTGCATACTCTCAAAGGGCAGGGCTGTTGCAAGTGTATGGTTTAGGACTGTGAATCTAAGGAAGACACAGTGTAATCTTCCTCCTGGGAATCTGAATGTTGAGATTTGCTATCACCTAGCAAGCTTTAGGGCTCGTGGAAACCCCCAGCAGCTTCCCATAGAGCTCAGTATAATATGGCTTCATATCTGTGCCTTTAGGGGCCGGTGTTCCCTCTGATTCATAGATCCATAAAAGGACATACTGTGTAGACAGGCCATGCATGACCCAAGATGTCATGGCTCAGTATGCTGTGGTCTAGGTTGCCATAGCCCAGAGTACGAACAATCATTGGATTAACTAAGTGGGAGGGTGGCATTGAAATCAATGAAGCCAAATTTGGGAAACATCCAAAGATGGCTTTGAATTCAAGGTCTTGCTGCTATCTCACCCTTGTGACCTGCCACTTAATCGCATGGCTGAGGATGTGTTAAGAGCTGGGGAAATGTATAAATGTTTAGAGAGCAGTGCGCTGCAAACTGTAAATGGCCATGGCATGTTTATATGAGACTGGCAGCTCAGAAATGAGACACTAATAGCCTTGTATTTTATTGTTATTTACTTTTTGGTAGATAGAATTACTAAACTGATGGATAGAAGGATTATTCGAGTAGTTAAATATTTGGGATTTGCCAGTCTTTTGCTGTAACACCTTCTGGCAACTACTTTAAAGTAAATTCAGACTAGCTTAGACTAGCTGGGAGCTGTGGGTTGAGAAAGGGGGGCTGTGGCTGGATACCAGTCCCTTCACCTTACTTGTAACACTACCTTTTGAGAAGGCAGGACAGAACTTATTGTGCCTGGAAGAGGGTTGATCTCTACTAAATGAGTCCTCAAGGTTTGGTGGTTAGAAAGGTGGACAGAATGGAGAAACTAAATATACTGAATTAGCTGCTGACATACACAGAGGCCCATTGGTCCCTGTGTCTGTCTCCTGTCATCAAGAGTACTTCCTATGTCTTCCCAGGGGCTTTCCACTATGGTTTTCTGGACGTTGTGTGTGTCTCCCTCCTCCCCTACAAGGCTTTTGGCTGTGGCTCCTTCTGTCTGCTAAGGAGGTTTGTTGATTCATCTATAAATAGTCTGGCTTGAATCAACAAGGGTGAGCTCAGAATGGCAACTCTTCTACCAAGGCTTTCTGAGCCTCCAGCTGCAAACTGAGGTTCCTCTTCTAAAAGTCACCTCTGTCCATGAGAGAAATCTAGTGGGAAGGCAGTAACCCTTGTCTTCTTTTAGTTGAATGGATTAAAAAATGGAGAAGTGTGCAAGTGAAAAGCCAGATGGAAAGGAAGGGGTGGGGTGTGGACCTAGCTCAGAAACACAGTTTCAATCTTCTTCACTCATCAGTAATTATGCTGTTATTTGAGGATTAAGTGGGGTACATGCTTGTATGTCTAAAGCTATGTGAGTGTTAGCTGTTGACAGTGTTGTTTTTGAAAAATCACTCTAGGAGATGCTCAATAGTATGTGGAAATTAATTTCACATTTGGCCTTGAAGTTAGAGATTCCCAGGACATTTACAGTCTCACCCAGACTCACTCACTCTCTCTCTCTCTCTCTCTCTCTCTCTCTCTCTCTCTCTCTCTCTCTCTCTTTGAGCGAGCTGTTTTTACAATGGGGATTTGCCCACATTCAGAGTTGTCAAGGTACAAAAATCAAAAATTGGAAACGTGATTTATGTAAGTACAGAATGGGCAGCATCAGATAGTGCCCTCAGCTTATTGCTGCTGCAGAATGACAAGGTGGGGTTCCTAGTCACTTGAGAGATAGTATTGGGATGAATTGGTAGATTAGGAAAAAAATCAAGCTGATGTCTTATGGTGTGAATACAGATATAAACTTTGAGATTACATTTTCTGTGGAAATGAATCTTTTGTGTTTCTACTACATGAACTCCGTGTTAACATTTATTCTTCAAAATCTGGGCACTTTCACTCATAATGTATAATGAGCCGAAGGTTCTCTCCCCTAGAGGATTCAGTGTTCTCTGAGTGGATTGGTAAATCTTGCTCCACCTGTGACATTAACAGGGCATGCTGCCTTTGTATGTCTTAAACTGATGGTGACATCAAGTCTTCCCAAAGGCGATTGCCCCTACGCTTCCTACTTTCTGCTCCCTTGCTGAGTACAGAGAACTACTGGTCTTGCCTCCATTCTTCACTGACGAAATGAGCCCAGAGATATAACTAAGTAAGGCTACTTATATACATTTTGGCTTAGAACTGGGCAGGGTCATGGAAGAAGGTCAGACAATTTTGGACACAGAAGAGCTTGACATGGAAGAGATAGACCTTGACTACTGCACTGTCGCTTGACAGGTAAAAGCAAAGAGAGGGAAGAGACCAGAGAAGGGGCTTAAGGGGTAGGGAACTTGGCCAAGTAGAGGGATAGGAAAGGACTCAAGGAAGGGCACATGCCTGAGAAGAAAGGAGTGCTGGGCTCAGTGAGCTGCCTGGGTAGAGTGGGGAGCAAGGAATAAAATGCTTTGCATTGACAGTACAAATATTGAATTTTTTTTAAAGCACATGTCACCTTCTATGATTAGCCCAGGGGAACTCAGGGAGTGCCTGAGGTGACAGAAAGCCATCCTGATCCATCTGTCATGGTATCAGATTAAGGAGCAAGGAAGGGAAAGAAGTAACATGGAGAGGTTGGTAAGAGTCTGACCCTTTTATGAGTGAATGTATGGATAGTAATCACTGACCAAACAGTTCATCAGTGCCTAGGACCTACTGTGTGACAAGTTCCCAGCCTTCCTCTGGGAAGGCAAACAAGTATAAACACCTGACAACATCCTAGGGATATTGGCAGTTTGGCTGAGGACACAGAATCCTGGACACAGAAGAGCTGTGTGAGGTAGGGCCATGTGGTACTGTGGCCAGGGGATCATATATTAGACTGAGCAGAGCTTACTCTGGCCAAGAATTTTGAGGCCAGAACAAACAAGAGAGAAACAAAAGTGAGGGAGCCAGGACGTCTGACTCAGAGTGAACACACAGACTGTGTTTTTGCTGTCCATAAAGCAGACTGAGCAGTTCTACCCTGTCCTTATGAGATACTTAGGCAGCATTTAAGCCTTTGTCCTTATCTAAATGGCTTGGGGTCCTTAACAGTTTGAGGCCCTGGGGGAAGGAGAGCTTTTTGTAGCATGCTTGAAGAGCAGGGATTTTTTGGAGAAGGAACACTTTGACTGTATTGGGTAGATCAAAGAGCATGAAGGGATTGAAGGTAGGACCCGGCTCTTGGCAGCACCCGGAGGCTGGGAGCTTTACTACAGTAAATACTTGAGGAGGTGCCCTGGGTCAGGTAGTGGAGTGTGTCTGAGGCCTGGTGAGGACCTTGATTTCCTAGTGGTATGATTAGGGGCCAGGGAAGACAGTTAGAGGCCTGGTCAATGTTGACCAGCAAAACAATGGTCTTCAACACTGTGAGAACAGATGCCTTGGAGACCTGTTTAACTGTAGCTATTTGGCCACTTGGTTGTATTATTCCCCCCAGGAGAGCCAGGCATTTGCATTTTAAGTCTCCTGGTGTTGCATGTTGTCCATAGTCAAAACAATCTATGGGTTGAGAAATAGGCCTTTTGCCTTCTTCTAGAGTTCCAAATTGTGGCTTCTTATAGCAAGTGCAGTCACTGAAGGTCCTTAGTCTCACACAGCAATGTGGCCAAGAGACAGTGTGTACCTGAGAATCTGAATAAGGAGCCAGGAATAATGGGGGAAGGGCTATGTGGTGTGGCGGCCAGGGATCAGATGTGTTTTGTAAGAGTTCACCCTGGCTCAAGGCAGGAACAAACAGGAAGGGAAATACAGGTGGAAAAGCCAGGGTATCTGGCTTAGAGTGAACAGTGCTATTTCAGCTCCTTTTCCTCAGTGTCTGTAAAGAAAACCAGGTAATGCTGGCCTGCTTGTGAGCAGCACAGGGGTACTTACCCCTTAAACTAGATGTCCTTATTTGAGGGATTCAGCAACTCCATAAGTGAGACTGTGACAGGAGCTCTAGAAAGCCTAGAGGTGGGAACATCTGCTCTGTAAGAGTCCAGGTGTGTGTGTGTGTGTGTGTGTGTGTGTGTGTGTGTGTGTGTGTGTTTCAGCCACTCCCCTACGCTGCCCTGTATAGCACACAGTAGTGTGTCTCTTCTTCTTCGAGGTCAAAGTCTTGGAGGTGGTCATTGGTCAGACTTGGGTTGGAACATGATTCTAAACTGCTTTCCCATAGATCCCACCACCACACTGACCCATGCTGAGTTCACCTTATGTATGCAACCTTACATAGGACATCTCATTCCAGAAGAAAAACAAGACAGAGAAACCCTAGGACTTCTCTGACTCACCCAGCATCAGCACTCGTTGCTTCTGCCAATGAGGTCTTACTATATTGGGATTCCATGATTCTAAAGGCCTTTGAGTGCTAACCCCCAGCAAGAGCCAGAAATTGGAGATGCCTCAGATTTAGACAGGCAGTGGCAGTGATATGAAGAGTGTGTATCTATCATGTGTGGATGAAACAGGCACATAGATATCTATAGAAGAGGTCATCCAATCAGGCTGCCATCCAGGTCCTGTTCTGGATGCCTCACTCGCAGCATTTACTGTTTACATCATTTTTTGCCCTTCTATTCTTTCTGAATGTTCACAACCCCCATTCCAAATGGCCCAAAGCTTCAAAGAGAAGTATTATTGATGTTGTTAAGTCTATTTTTAGCCTCCTTGTGGCTGGTGCACATCCAATGCTCGGAGCATTAAGTTTTATATCTATTTTATCTACATCAGCAACTTGTTCCCCAAAAAACCCATTAAAAGATAACGGAAGCAGCCTATCTTCAGACAATATTCAACTGGATCATATTTTGGTTGCAAATATGTCATGCCCCATCCTGCTGTAGCCAAGACATGCATTTAACATTTCCACGGAGCCACAGAAAGAAACAAGGGGAACTTTGATTGTCCATAGAGATAGGAGGGGGCATATCCTCTTGACTGTGTAGTGGTGTTTCTGCCCATCAAGAAGTATTTTGGGTCACAGATCTTTTTGATTAGATGCTCCTTGAGTGTTTATATGTGTTCTTTCTCTTCTGTGTTTTTTACTATATCTGACTGTCTCCCAGTTAGCCTTCCAAGAAGATAGGAGGCAGCCAAACCATGAACTTCTGATGTTGTTTGATTCCTTTGTCAGGCAGAATAAGGGACTCTGAGGTACATGGAATGTGGTGAGCCATTAGAGACAGTTTGTCAAATCTGTCCACCATAATTGCTCCACGAGACTTTGCAGTAAGGGGACCCCTATTCTTGAAGGATGCTAATGAATAGCATTGAGAAGTAACAAACCTGGGGAATTAATCAGATTGGTTTAATTAATGAACATGGGAACAGAGCCACAGGTGCCTAGACTCTATCTATCCCTCATCTGTAACTAAACAGAGGTTCATAGCTTGAACACATAGAAAAAAAAAACAAAAAAGGCAACAAAACAAAACAATAACAACAAAAAACCCACCCAGGCTCAGTGAGTAAAATACTTGTCACACAAATACAAGGATCTGAGTTCTAATCCCAAGAACGCATGTGAAGCTGGTGGTAGCAACACACTCACTCCTATTCCATGCTCCTCTGATAGGATGGGAGGCAGAGACAAGAGACTTTCCAGAGGCTCACAGGTTCAGTAGGCTGGTAGTGATGAACAGCAAATTGATCCAGCCTTAAACAAGATTTAACCAATGCCTGAGGTTCTCCTCTGACCTTTATATTCACACACACAAACACACATACACTCACATACACCAGACACATACATATACACATGCATCATATACACCCATATGTGAACAAATTTCTTAAAAATATACGTTCCAATATGTAATTCACCTTATGAGCTTGGTCTGAGAAGGTCTTGACTTATAGGTCTGTGTCTTGCATGTGTATTTCTGTATTTTATAAATCTATCCACGCAATTATCCAGTCTAGAGAAGTGCTTCCCAAGCTGTTAAGATACTAATTGTAAAGATCAAATAAATGGCAAGACATGTTATACTTGTGCACTTGAAGACTCATCATGCTAAATATGCCAATTCTCTCAAATGTCTTTATAGAATTAATATAATCCCCATCAAAATATAAATAAGACTTTATTTATTGTATGTGTATGAGTGTTTGATCAGATGCATATATGTGTATCATGAGGTACATGCCTGGTACCTGAAGAAACCAGAAGAGAGCATCAGATCCTCTGGAATTGGAATTTCAGGATGATATGATCTGTCATGTGGGTGCTAGAACTGAACCCAGGAGCAGGAATTACTATTAATAACCAAACCATCTCCCCAGCTCCCTCAGTAGAACTTTTGAAGATATAAACAAGCCAGAACTTGAAACATATTTTGAAAAACAAAGTAACTAAAATCAATAAAATATTCTTGAAAAAGAATATGTTTGAAGGAATCAAACAACCTGATTTTAAGACTCATTATAAAGCTATAGTAATTAAGATAGTGTGAGACTGGCTGGAGTAGACATATAGCTCATTGGAACACAGTAGAGAATTCAGATACCAACCCCATAATAAATACAGCCATTTACTGTTTGGAGTATAATGCTGATTAAGTAGAAAGTATTTACACAAGTAGTCTTGAAAGAGTTGGGCATCCAATCAGGAACAAAAATGAGCCTCAGCCTAAACCTCACATCTTATATAAAATTTTATTTAACCCAAATGATAGCTATAGATGTAAAAAACAAAAACCTTCTAACATGAAAGATGGGTCAACAGAACTTCATCAAAATGGAAACTCACTATCCTGTGATGGTGACTCTTAAGAGTAAACAGACAAGATATATGAGAGACAGTCATATTCATATCACAAAGGACTGTATGCAGGACAGCCTTTTGCCTCCAAATTTCCCTTCCCTTAGTCCATACCCCACAGTGGTGCATGTACCCTCTTTTGCTTGAAGTCTGGAGTACCTCTTCCCATCCATTTGCACAGGGAAGTAAGTTACTTCTTAGTCATAGGCCAACATGAAAGGTACTCTCCCAGTGAAGCTGTCCTTGTTTCTGCCTGAAAACTACTTAAAACTGCTCCATTGCCCAGTCTGAGAAGTAGTGCTCTCTCAAATTCTAGGAGTGCCATAGATTCTGTTGTTGCTGATAGTTCTTTCTCTGGCAAGCTATCAGTTTGTCTATCAGCTGTTATAGAGCAAATGGTTCACAAAATGTGGAAACTTACTCAAAAGTTAAAGGTTTTGGACCTCACCCAAAGTACCCTCAAGAACACTGAATTGGGACCTCAAAGCTGTGTTCATTTTACTTTATTTCCAGATAGTGTCTCACGCTCTATAGCTCAAGCTATAAACTCACCTCATAGTCAAAAGCTGGCCTTGAACTCATAGTGATCCTCTTGCCTCAGCCTCCTGAGTGCTGGGATTACTGGCATGAGCTTCCACATGGCAGAAATGTGTTTTCACACCTATCCCCATCCCACATGTTTCCTATAGACATCAGAAAGATAAGAAACAGTAATATAGGGAAAAGAGAATTTGGGAGAAGGTGAGATCTTTCTAGCACTGTTTCTGGAATCCAGGAAAAGGCCCATCAAGGGCACACTCTGTGCCTCTTGATTTCATTACTTTCTTCAGGAAGACAGATGCTCTGAGGTGCTTACTGTGACTACCTGATCATATGCAGGCTGGATCACTGTTTTTGTTTGCTCTGGCTGTGAAGGGCACCATGACTAAATTTCATTCAGGACTCCAGAAACAGGATCTACCCATGTAAGCCATATGCTTCATGCAACAGCCGTATTCCCTTCTTTCTTTGCTGCTGTATTCCTTTGTTCCAGATACTAGTGTTCAGTTCTTATAAGAACATTTGTGTATTTTCTCAGTCTCAGGGCTACAGAATTTATTTAAGTATCTCGCACAGCCTAATAAATGGGGGTCATTGTAACCCCCCACTTTAGAGATGAGACATACTGCCTTTCTGAGGACTCCAGCTCAAATTCCAGAACTTCTGAATTTATCCTAGAAGATGCATCATATTCTATGAAGAAACACAGGTCCACTTGCCTATCTAAGAATGAGAATGTGGAGAGTAGATCTACAGTGGTATTAACTATATCACAGCATCACCACCACCCCCTTGTCATTGCTGTTTGTGTCAACATTGCTGTCTTCACCAACTCAGCATCACCACCTTAACCATGCCATCACCATCATGAAATCACATCACATCAACTTCCTAGAGCTTTTTGTAGTTTATATGATGATCAGTTCCAGTAATGAAATAGTAATGTTATCAGACTTGTGCAGGACAGAGGTTCACATCCTTAGCCCAACCAAGACAAGCTGCTCTACTCGTCCACCTGTCTTCAAGAAATCAGGTAAACAGCCAAGATAATAATGAAAATTTGGAAAAGGAGGTTTTCTCAATGTGTTGACATTGGGACAGATATTCGGTGATCCCTGCCAAGCCCATCTTTGGGGTTCTTGAAATGAAGCAAAGGCTTAAGTAGAGAGTAATACTCGCTGTACCTAAGCAGTACCCAGTTAAAGTGTGATCCTGCCCACCATTGACTCCATCTCTTCTATAAGGTGGTCTAACAAGCTGTGAATCTTCTCTGTGAAAACTATATGCTTTATCTGGCACAAACTTTATGCTTTCTCTTCTCCTAGCATGCGCTCCCTGGGGACAGACCATTTTATTGGTGTCCATTGACTATTTATATAGTCTGATAGCCAATATGAGGCGTACAAGTGACTTTTAAGGAGTATATACTTCCCACCTTGGCCATTTACAGCAATAGATTGCTGTGCTCAGTACCCAACAACTCAAAATGTACCTCCTTGAAGCTTACTACAGCCAAATAAGGAAGGCACACTAAATTATTCACCTCACCATGGTCTGTCTGAATCGATTCTATTCTCCAAACTCTTATTTATCATTCTTTTTTTTATAATTTTCATACTTATATGAGACCTAGATAGAATCTTTGCTCTACTCCCAAATTTGTAGGAAGTATATTAAAGACACATTGCAAGTTAAGGTTAGAGAGTTTGGTAGTCCAAGCAGAAAGGGGGAGTTGATTTTTAAAAATTGGGGTGGTGTTCCTGGAAGGTTTTCTTGTGTGTTACAAGTTAGAGAGATTGCCTACCTTAAAATTGTTTGGGACAGTGACAAGTGCCCAGATCCCTCAGGTTGAGAGCTGAACTCTGAGGTTGAGTCCTCTCTACCATTTGGTCCAGTTATCTCTGCCTTTAACTTCTTTGGGTCAACTTAGTTGTTCCCTCTATCTACATGGTTCTTGCCCCTCACTTTTCTTGGCAGTCACTCTCTGACAGTGCTCTTTTAGCTGCAGAAAACCTCAGTCAATCCTTCATTAACATGCCACAGAAAATAAAAGCCCCTTCTTTTCTTTTCTTCCCCAAGTGGACTGGATTTATGGTGGCTCCATTGGAACAAAAGTCAGCTCTGAAAGCAAGTTCAGGTTCTAGTCCAGCTCCTGTTGACTATATAACCCAAGTGATTTCAGTAACTGCTACCAAGTAAAAACTATTTAAGCAGAAGCAGGTAAACAGGCCACTTTAGCCTGCTAGTCTACCCAACCCACTTTGCTGGTGTACAGGGATAATGCCATGCTGGAGACCAACAGTGAAGTCTCATTCCTCAATTCTGGCTGGGTTTAGGTTATACTCAGTTGCAATGAGTCTGAGCTTCTAATTCTGGTTTTGATACTCACTGATTGTATGACTTAGGCAGGTTACATGGTTTCCTGGAATCAGGATTCACTTATCAAAACCAGTCATATTGACAACCAGGAGATAGCTTAGGTGGTAATACAAATAGGAGGAACATAAAATAAATCACCAGACACTTGCAATCCCAGCCCTTGGAAAGCAGAGATAAGTGGAACCTTGGAGCTTTGTGGCTAGCTATCCTAAAGGGATTAGTGAGTCCCAAGCCAATGTAGACTCTGTCTCAAAAAACAAGGTGGGTGGACAGTGACTAAAGTCCGCCTTATGGCTTCTACATTCACATGCGTACAAGGGCACATGCATCCCCACAAATATGTGCACGTACATTGTAGTGGTTTGATAAGACTGACTCCTACAGGCTTATATGTTTGAATACTTGGTTCTCACTTGATAGAACTGTTTGTGAAAGAGTGGGAGGTATGGACTTGTTAAGAGGATGTGTGTCACTGGAGTGGACTTTGAGGTTTCAAAAGCCTACTCCATTCCCAGTTATTTCTCTCTGCTTCCTGCTGTGGATCAAGATATAAGCTCTTGGCTACTGCTCCAGCATATACCTGCCTGCTTACTGCCATGCTTCCCACAATGTCTGTCATGGAACTCACCTCCTGAAACTATAAAGTACCGAATAAACCTTTCTGTAAGTTACTTGAAAATGGTGTCTCATTACAGAAATTAAAAAGTAACTAAGACACTTAGACTTGCACACAAAATGGTCATGTTACTAAGAACTGATTTTAGGATCATGCTCACCAGGCAGCAGCTTCTTTATCCATGGTTTGGGGAAACCTTCGAAATTGGCCTTTGAATTCTAAGCGACTGAATTGGGGAATTAAAATATTTCTCTTATTTTTTTTTTCTAGACAAGATAGTTGAGGATCTGTGGAACTCAATGCGTTGTTATAAACTGGTGGATGGAATCTTGTCCCTGACCTCACAAAACCAAAATGCATGAGGATTGGAGACTTTTTAAATGAATGGGAAAGTAGGAGAGAAAGGATGGGGGTAACATGCCTTGGGTGTGGTCAGGGAAGTCTCTCTTAGGAAGCAACTTTGAGCTGAGATCAATGGGAAGTGGGAAGTACAGAAAGAGGGAAAGAGCGATTTTAGCTCTAATGTGAGAAGAGCAACACAGGCTCCAGTGAGAAAAACTAAGACAAGGAAGGCTGTGTCAAGAGACACAGCCAGTAGTTTGGTGGGCTAGAGGAAGCAATTTGCAGTTTTGAATGGGCAGCATGGAAAATTGTGAACGGTTTTAAGGAAGGATGTAATAGAGTAATTTTGCTTATTAAGACCAGATGGAGTCGACTTGAAGAAAGGTTACTTAGAATACAAATGCCATTTTTATGGGGAGGGCTTATACACTCTCCCAAGGGCCAGCCCATGGCAACAGGGGCTGTTAGTGTCTTTGGCTTTTCTTGGCTTCAGACTCTGTGGTAGAGCTGGAATAGATTATTGATGTTAAAAGTCTCTAGGGCTTGGGGACTCTGCTCTTCTGAACCTCTGTAGACTTTCTTATGCCTTTGTGGCTGAGAATTCCAGGGAGCAGACATTTCAAAAATGGCAGCTATGTCAGAATTCCAGATTGATGATTTCATTTCACAATTGTTTGGAAGATTAAGGAACCGGAAAGCAGGTTAATGGAGAGGGGTGAGGAAGCTTACCCTGTCATTTGCAGAAAAAGACTTTTTAAGAAAATAGGCAATTTTCATCTCTCACTGAAAGTAAGTTTTTGAGTTGTTTATCTCAAGACCTTGGGAACTTGTCCCCATTGAGAGATTGTGTAAGTTTGATGAGCACTCTATCTCTCCTGCACTGGCAGGTAGATTGTGAGCAATTAAAAGGGCCACATGTGCCTCTTGCTGCTTCAGCTTGCTGAATGCAATGGTTTGGCCTGGAGGCTGTTTCTCTTCATACTGCCCCTTTAGTAGGTAAGCTGGTGGTTTCTGGAGGGCACAAGGTCCAACTTACTCTTGCATGCTTTTTTTTTTTTTTTTAATGAGCTAACTATTGGACAGGGTCCTTGGGTGAGGTTGCACAGAAAAATGGATCTAAGCATATAGATAGTGGACAAGATATCCTCCAAGCCTTGTTCCATGGGCTACATGGCTAGGTCAAAGACAGCTCTGTAGAACTTGCTGAATTTATCGATTAAGAGCCTGCTGTTTTCTAGATACTGTTCATTACACTATCATCCTGTGTGTCTCTCTCCCAACAATGTTCACTTACAGAGATGGGGTAACTGAAGCTCACAGTGGTGACACCTGGTGCCCAAAGGCATGAACATGCAGGCAGAAATAAACCCAAGATTTGGTTGCAAGTATTCCCAGCCCACTTTCCCTTGTTTCAAAGTTGATCCCTGCTTCCTTAGTGTGTGTGTGTGTGCATGTGGGGCAGTGTTATCTATTTGTTCTTTCTCAGTTTATGTCCTTGATGTTGAGGGTGCTGTATGAAGGTCACAGTTGGCTTCTGGCCCGTGAGGAGGGAGCCATCCTCTCTTTCATGATGCCATATCAGTCTGGCCTTCTCTTTCTCAGCTTCCTAGGGGCTGAGTGAAATAATGAACCTAAAGGATCTTCAGGGATTAGAGTGTGATGCAATGGTGGCTTAGGTGCTAATGGGTAGCATCTATTGCTGACAGTCCACTGAGGGAGTCCCTGGACCTGGGTCAGCTACAGATGGGCACAACTCCAAGACAATAGAGAAATAGGCCATGGTTTGCCTAGGCTGGGTCAGAAATTATGTCACCTGCCTAAGTGGCATATTTGGCTCTTACTTGCAGGGTTGAGTTGGTGCCTGGGTGCACAGCTTGCCTATGGTTGTTCATGTAGTATGTTACCCCTGCTTCTTATAGTCCAGCATCAGCCCAGGCTATACTTTTCCTTAATAAGGGGATATATGGAGATACACAGGGATAGTGGGGCTCCCATTTCCACCTGGAGTAGATACTCTTAGCAAGAGCCAATGACCTGGTCCATTGATGTCCCTCCTCTTTTCAGTTGTGGTCATGGAAATGGGAGGCAGCAGGAAAATTAGCCAGGAGCATCTTTCTTACTGCTTCTGTACTTCTAGAGCCTTGGCTCTCTTGCTCCATCTACCCTTCATAGCAGCAAATCAAGGAGTAGCCTTGTTACTGAAAGGCCAACAGTACTCTAGGCAAGTGGCACAATAGCCTTCTAGCAAAGAAGGACTCATATAGAGGAGCACAGACTTGATTGGGGGCTCTTCTGGTTCTAGACCATGCTAAGGTGGACATTCTCATTCTGGTCTACTAAGGCAGGGGGATTATAGAATTCAGAGTTGGGAAGGTGAGCTTGGCTTGAGCTGTGTCCTATGAGGAGGAGGAGGAAGATGGAAGTGATACTAATAGTAGTTAAAATAGCCAACAGTTTCCACTTACCTGTTCTCACCAGCAGAAACTTAGAACTACCTCATGGCATGTAATTCTGTCAGTTTCCCTTCCCAACAAGTGTTAGCATCACAACAGAAATGGCAACACAAATACTGAGAGAGGTTAAATGTTCTGCCCAGGATCAAATAGGATACTGATTTAAAGCTTGAACTCTCATCCTGATGGTTCCAAAGCCAGCTCTGCTCAGCAAAGCACCTTTTCCTATAACTTGGGAGCCCAGGGTCCTTCTTTCAGATGCTCCAAACATCATTCAAGTTCTGTCATGAGGGTGAAAGACCCAGACTTCTGACTGGGCCAAGACCCTCATCTCCCAACCCCTCCTGGTGGCCTGCAGAAATTCTGGCTGCTGCTTTGCTCTTTTCAGATTCTTCACTAATTTCCAGGCTATGATAGAATCAAAATGGCTCCACTCAGTTTCTTGCTGTGTTTTCCTTTGGACATACAAGAAACACACATGGGGACAGAATAACAAGAATTGAGCTTCATCAGAGGAAGACTGAAAAATCTTCTGGGTTGGGTGGAAGATGCTTGAATTCCTAGCAGCTTCAAGTGGTCCTCCCTATACTCCCTACCAGAGGTCAAGTCAGCATAAAACTAAATGTGGATGTCTCTGCTTCTTGGAGAATTCATAGGCTACAGCAAAAGTGCCTTCCTTAGCTTGGCTGTAGCCAAAGAGATTGGGAAGCCACATTGTTAAACTTTGCATCAGGGCCCAAACAAGGAACAATACTGAGCACTACTTGTGAACAGTGGCTCCAAGAGTCTCCTAGGCTCCTCCTTTCTGAAAGATCCTCTGATCATCAGTACCTCTAAAAAGCTGCTACCATTTTAGCTCAGGCTTTCTTCCCAGATCATTGATCCCATTTCATTCTATCTATTGGTGTTCATCTTTCGTTTTCTCCAAGACAACAGCAGTCACCCCTCTGAGTCAGGGGTAGGCAGCCTCCCCAAAACCCCTTATGTTGAGTCAGTTCCAAGAAATATTGCAAACATCAGGGGCATAATTCAGGATACAGAGTGAGACAGTTCTCTCGTGTACTTTCATCAGATTATTTCTATCCCTGTAGTTGATGTCTCTAATTATTCTTGTCATTTCACTCTACTTTGTTGTGTCCATTTTTTCATGTCTTTGTGTCTTGTCCCCTTTACTTGCCTTGCAACTGTTCTGTTCATTTAGCAGCTGTCCACCAAGCACCTACAAGATACCTGAGAAGCATAGACAGGAGCTCCATGGATATATATGTGTATGATCTAATCTGGACACAGGGGATTAGAGATGACTCCAGACTTCCTAAATTGGCTCACTTCCATCCCCCACCTGACATCCCCTGTGGAAGGGGGATTAATTGTAGGTTAACTGAGCAGTTATGTGGTTTGGGGATGTGGCTCTCATTTATGGACATACCTCCAGTGTCTCTTGAATGAACAGCTCATCCACTGATGAATGAGGCCACCCAGGAACATGCACACTCATTCCTGAAGTCACCTTCTAATTCTAAGGTTTCATAATGAGGACACACTTTCTTCAGGGGAGCAGGTGTCTGGTAGACTTGGACTCCTACGCTGTTCTTCCGATTATTCCCAGAGAGCAGCACCTCTTCACTCTGGCTTGGCTTAGCTTGTTTCTGTCTCCCCCACAGGGCTGTGTTGTTTGTTCCTGGAGCAGAGAGACATCTGTCATCCTCACTGAGCCTTGACAGATGCCACATTCAAAGAACCAGCACCAGTTTGAACACAGAAAGCAGCGTCTGTACTGTCATTGCCAGGATGGTTCAGATATAACTATTCCCACTGCCTCCTCCCAAGCACAACCCTTCCTACCAGCTCCTGCAGAAGTAACCTTCCTGTGCTGGGGGTGTTCTGAAGACTTGAGCTAAAAGGATTCCCGGCTTCTCAAGATACAAAGGAGAGGCAAGCAGTGGTATTACTTTGCTATGATGCCTTTTAGGTGGCATGTTCCCCCACCTCTCTGGGCTGGGAGAAGGCATGAAGGGTGATTCTGAGCACAGTGAGGAAGAGGTGGCAGACAGGCTGTGAACAAGTCTCCTTTTATCTACTGTAAAAAGTGCCTCACCTGATCCTTGCCATCTCCAAGAACCAGAACTTGAGTGAATAATACCTATATACACAGAATATATAGATGGCATTGAGTATTAAGGACTCCAGCTATTATTATGTAAGAGAGATGGGTTGCCTGAGATTAGCAGTGAAGATAAGAACATATGTCAGGGTCAGATGATAAAGGAGAACCAGACATAAATTCCTTTAAACTAGTAGGATGCATTATGTTCCTTCTATTGGCTGCCATCTTGTTTTGACCATTTATTACCAATTCTCTATGAATCCCAGCTGATAAGTCTGACAGTGTTCATGGACTTGCTTTGGAGAAGGCTGCATTGAGAGTAGTCCTGTTTGGCATGCTCTGGAAGACTGTCTCCAGGAAACGATGCTGGAGTCAGATCTGAAAGCTAAGGAGGGAAGGGGGGGTATCTGTTTTGTGTGGGAAAGGCTGTCGTGGGCTGGGGTTTCTCTGAGCTTCCTCTGATTCTTCCATGCCTCTGTCACCGGTGTCCCTGGGACTTCCAACCTGCCTCACCTTGTTCTGTTTTACTTTGCAGTCATTCTTTACTTTTAGAAGCTGACATTTGTATTCCCTCAGTGTTCTCTCTGCATTTCTCCTGATCATATGTGTGAGTCATCCTTCTCTGGGTCTTTTAGGCCATGAAGGGACTCTGTACCCGACATCTGCAACTGAGAGCTGTCTTCATAAGAGCGATGGTTTCTGGAATCTACAAAATGTCAATTTGAATAAAGAAAACAAGACTTTAAGAAATACCAGCCTTTCCTTTAATTTAAATTACTGTATCTCAGGGGAAAGTTAATTTTTAAAGTAGCTTACATATTCCAGAAAAGCAGAGAACCCTGGTACACATAAAATGAAGATGTTTGCTTAAGAAGCATGTCTTTATTCAGCTAGCAAGGAAGAAGGGGATAGAAGAGATGGAAAGTAATGAATGAAATACTCACGAGTAGACTTTGACACCAAGGCTAAATTCATCATTCCTGTTTCTCAGGGGGTCCTATCTAAGCAGAGCCAGACAGATACCTCTGACTCTTAGTCTTAACTCTGACACCCCCTTCTTAAGCATACTCACAGAAGAAATCCCCACATCTATAAGTGTCAGGTTCTAAACCAAGACCTGTTACCTTCAAGAAAGGTTTATCTGAGTGAGATTCATATGATAATTTTGCCTGCATGTGATAGAAGGAAGTGATATGGTTGAAGTTTCTTAAGTTAGAAACTTGAAGGGGAAGGTGATAGATCAAATAGTGAATGTAGTGAAGTTTTAAATGTATTCTTCCCATGCTGACAACAGGTGATTTCCATCTATGATATAAGCTGACAATGGACTGATAATGGGAAAAGCACCCACACATTTTATTGTATACCTAAGGCATAGGAATTCGAGACATGAAGATTGGCAAGATGGCTGAAGGTGAAGGTGTGGGGTGGGATGGGCTTTGGACTTAGATTTCTGGAAGAAAGGGCAGGCTTTCGAAACTTACAAATGGCTGTCAACAAACAAGAGTTGTTTTGTGAATGGAGATGACTTGACTGACACCTGTAACATCTCTCGACATAATCGGTTCCCTCCAGCTTTTCTTTCATGGCTTATCTCTGCGTTCTTCTGTGTTGGTTTAATGCTTGCGGGCTCTTTTCTTGTGAGGTATCATAATAGAATCAATTGCACGGCATACCTATTTCTTCCTTGATGGAAAAAGCCTTGGTGAGAAAACAGCTTCTCTTTCATATTTAGCAGTTTTAGACTAGTCTTGGAATTGACATTCATTGGTTCAGGTCAATTAGCATTCATATTCTAGGATCAATGAAGATGGCCTCAGGATGACAGAACTGGTGGTCTGCCTGGGTTTGTCAAGCCTGGGCAGGCGCTCTAATGGTAGAGATGGAGACATTCCTGAATCAGAGGGATAAAGAACAAAGAATAAGATCAAGTTTTGTTTGTAGAAGCAGCAATTGATGCTTATCACTAAAGATAGCTTCTACTCTGTTATAGTTTGGTCACAGGAATCTGAGGGGCCATTCCTGGGGTGACTCACACATTTTTTTTTCTGCCTATTTTCATTCCCTAACATACCTATTATTGGCAGCATTCTTTTGCCTGCCTACTGTTACATGTTGAAAGGGCTTCCAGAGCCCAGTTTGACAACATGAATTTGATCCTATGGTTCAAGGCAAAGACAAATTTTAAGCCCACATTTATTTCTTCCCCAACCATAGACTTAAGAGATTGCTTATGTCTTTGAGGCTCAATGGTAATTTTGGGCTGTCATCACTGAGCTAGTTGTTTTGGTAAGATTTTTAAATGTATTGTCCTATCAACTTAATTTTACTTTTTATTAAACAAATTTCAATGAAATTCCTGTAACTGCCTATTTGCCATATGCCTCCTAGTGTCCTAGACAACTGATTAACTAATACCTGTGAAGCCATGTCTTAATAGGAGTCCACTCATGCCTATTTTGTAGGAAAGGAAACAGAGCCAGAGTGGCATGTGGCTGTCTGAATTCATGCCAACAGAGCCTTCTGCATCCGTGTTCCTAGGTGAGAGTTGATGCATGTAGAGATGAAAAAGACATGTTCTCTACTCTTGAGTTATGTGTAATTGTATTGTACTAATATTTACAGAAGCAAATACATTTCAATGGAAGTAAAGCCCCAAATCTAGTCTAGGAAACCAAAGGAGACATCTGAGCTGGTCCTTGATAGGTGAGTAGGCGTTTCCCTTGTGGATAGGGTGTGGGAAGAGTTCGTTCTTTATCAGAGTAAGACATTACTTCCATATGAGATAGAGCTGTCAGGTTCAAGGAAATGCGAGATCACCCTTAACTTTTCTGTCCTTTCCTCAGATGGATGGCTCAAACCTTCACATTTGCATTTGCTCAGGTGCTTTCTTTCTCAAAGAATAGAAGTCTAACATAATTGGCTGCAAAAATAAAAAGGATTTGTTATCGCATCTAATTGGGAAGCCCACGTTTGAGCAGACTTAAGGACTGATCACTCTGTTGGCTAGATAGTATCTTTCCAAAGTCTGATTTCTTTCATTGTCTGGTCTAAAACCATGATGTCTTTAACAAATACTGACTTTTTGAGGAGTGGGACTCAGAGGTTGTGGAGTTCCTGTGCTTCTGTTGTATAGTTTCTTTACAGTGCCCAGCAGAAATCAAGTCCATTATTATCCTAGCAATCCTAGCACAGGATGGAGAGACATTTGGATTAGACTGGCTTGGGCCATGTGACCACCACTGAACCAAACAATGGTTCCCATAAGAGAGAGATCATTGAGAGACTCAGTTGTCCTTGTGCTGCTAGATCCTCATGTGGAATCTGGGGCATTGGCAGCGTGAGGAATGGAATGGTGGGTCCTGAAAAGGGATCTAGACTGAGGGGAAGGCATCAAAGAAATGCTCAACAAAGTCTATGTTTACACCCATGAGTGCAGTCTCACCTTCCTGGGAAGTCAAGAAAGTGAGTATTACTGGCTTGAGTTTGTGATGCTCAGTCTGTACCTCAACTGCTGGATTTCACTATGGTAAGCCTTCCCTAGTCACTCTGTATGGCCTCTTGCTTTGTCCAGGAGCATCCATTCTTTGTTGACCTGTGATAAAGTTTGTAACATTGGCATGAGGAACACACAGCATGATCTGAAATGTTGTGGCAACGACTGTCCTTGGATTTGCTCAGAGGTAACTTCAAAGAAGACAAGTGATTTGATAGTTACAAAACCACTTCCAGCCCATCTCTGCAGGAGGGCAGCTAAATTCATTTTTGGTCATGGAATGGCAAACAAAGGAAATGTTTTCCAAAATGCTCTCCATTGATATGAGAAAAGTATCTGAGGCTATTAGCTCATGCCGACAAGTTATTCATGAAATCAATTATATTTTATTTATGAATATTGAGATAGGTTGGCCTAAGAGAAGTGATTGGAGGTAGCCATCAGTCTGGCACCATCACTTATTAAGAAACAGTAATGTCTCATGGAAGAAAGAATCCATGTTTGCTGGCTGTTCTGTTGGTAATCTAGGCCTTGGTGCATGCCCCACTCTACCATGGACCAAGGCCGAGTTAGTCATTCATTCAACATGTGCCTTTCCTCTTGTCCTTCCAGCTTTGCTAGGAGGGTAGAGGATGGCAGCTACTTTGTCCTTAGTGAATGTCCATCAGTGAATGGTGGAATCAGGTATTGTCCACATCATGAGATTGTTGTGAAAACTAGATGAGCTCATCCTCATTTTGCTAACTGGCAAATACATATCAGTTACTTTACTGTTGTTGTGATAGAACACCATGATGAAGACAATGTATAGAAGAAATAGTGTGTTTTGGCTTCTGCTGCCAAAGGGTTAAAGTCCATAATGGTGAGGACTATATGACAGCAAATGGCAGGCATTGCAACATGCCTAGAAAGCTGAAGGATGACTTCTTCAACCTCAAGCATGAAGCTAAGAGAGAACTAGAAGTAGCATGAGGCTTTTAATCTCATAGGTATAGTTCTTCCAACAAGGCCACACCTCCTAAACCTCCCTAAACAGTACCACCAACCAGAGTCCAAATGTTTACATACCTGAAACTGTGGAAGACATTTCTCATTCAGACCACCACAATATATGTATAATGTTTAACTACAAATGACTGTATTTCAATCATATATATATATATATATATATATATATATGTTTTCCCTATCACCAACATAATATGTGGAAAACATTTGCATTCCTATTTACTAAGCATGATAAATATGGATAAACAGATAACACCATGGAGTGTTGCCAAGAGCTTTAGAGTCATTGCATATAGATTGTCTAGCATATAACAGACTCTTGATAAATGCCAGCCATTATAATAATTATTATGTTGATTGAACTGCTTAATAATAATGGGATTCATCTGAACAGAGCTGTGTATGCTTCTGTAGTGCTTAGTGCCAACACTGTCCCCTCAGACCTTATAATTGCTTAATGACAAGGTTCTTTCCTGTCTTGTGGATCTCAGGGAAAGGCTATATACACTCTCGGTGCTTTCTGTCCAGGGGTAAATTGCAGAATGAGAATATATACCGTGGTAATGTGTTCCCCAGTTCAGGGTTCCTGTTGCCTATTCTGGAGGCTTCCTAGCTATTTGTCACAGTCTCATTTGAAATGCATGTGGTTTTCATCCATAATATCCTGATCGTCCAATTAATCTCCTTTAAGCTTCATGAAAAATACAGAGGGCTGGATCCCAAATAGTCACAAAGTTGTAATTTTGCATTCAAGGGAGTGTTTGCTGAAAACGTGAAGAGACTGATGTTCCCCGTCTGGCAATTGGCTTTCCAATGATGTCAGAGGGCTGTTGCATTCTGAATTAACAACCTGTTGGCAGGGTTGCAGCTCTATTTTGCCTCTAATATGTCTCTATCTCTGGCTGATTCTTTATCTCCAAGTTCTTTCTCTTTTTCCCAGTGGATGCTCTCTAGAGAAGCAGTTGGGAAATAGCTTTTGCTAGAGCGGCAAGAAGCTTGGTACATCCATTTACCCATATTCATGGCTACATTCAGTGCTCATCCAGAAAGATCATGGTTTGTTTGATCAAAGTGCACACATCATACTCTAAGTTTCTGAGCTTTAGGCTTAATTCACTGTTTAATATAGTGACAATAGCTACATGTTATTTGTATTTTAATGAAATGACATGTTGAGGGTAGAGGGCGTATCTCAGCCTGTAAAGTGATTGGCATGTAAGCATGAAGACCTGACTTTGATCCCCAGAACTGGTGTCTAAAAAACGAGAAAACCATTGCTCCTGTGTTGTGTGTTTATAGTTCAGATCTTGGGAGGTGGAGGAAAGTAGATCCTCAGGACTCACTGGCCAGCCAGCCCAGCTTAATGAGGTGAGCTCCAGAACTATGAGAGACCTTATATCAAACACAAACAACAACAAAGCAAGCAAATAAATTAAAATCCAAGGTGGAAATTTCTTGAGGAATGTTACTAAAGATACATGTGCACATGCTCCTATAGCACATGTATCATCATACACATGATGAAGACACACACACACACACACACACACACACACACAGAGGAATTACAAGTTCTATTCCTCATTTGCAGTACTTATTTTTCAAGTGTTCAATAGCCAAGTGTGATTGCCTTTGGGGGAAACATTTCCATTAAAGGAGAAAGTCACCCTAACCAGGAATCAATTGGAAAAACAAAGGAGTGTTGAGCATCCTCAGTCTATGACTCACAGTATCACAGACCACCAAAGGCCCAGGTACCTTTGTTAACTTTTTGTCTGTGTTTCCCCTCCCATCACCAATCCACCCTTAGACCAGGAGCAATAGCTTCTTTTTTGATGTAGCATCAGCACTCAATGAAAAGAGGAAAAAGTCATCCTAGAGAATGTCAATGAGTAGCTTTCTTTCTAATGTGCACACCACCCTTTGACAGTGTAATACATATGTTATCCCTCATTGGTGACTGTCTTGGGTGAAGTGAGAAAGTCTGGGTGGAAGACTTTTGTATAAGAACCTAGAAGTATTCAGGCATAGTGCCTGAGAAGTCACCACTGGTCAAACACATTTAAGTAATTATATCCAACCTGAATTTAACATTTTCTGCCTGTGGACCACTCTGGTGGACAAATCCACTACACAGAACTTGGTCTAGTCATTCAGCTCCAAAGACCACAGAGCAGACATTATTGCAGGAATAGACTTGTTTTGGATAGCCTGGGGCTATTGTTTGCTATTTTTTTTCATTGTTAAATGTCAATAGATTACTCAATGATAAGAGATCCAAAGAGATGAACATGGCTGCATGAATATTGCAAGAGGCCTGTGAATCTCTCGGGGACCCTCCAGACCTATTTTTGAGAGTGACTCATTAAGTCTGTTTGCAGAGTTGAGTTCACATCCTCAGACAAGGCTTCTTAATTTTCTTAGTCTGGGAAGGGAAGAAAAGCAGGGATGGTACTGGCTGGTTGGATAGATTGATGAAAAGAGGAACGCATCCCACCTGCCTAGAGAGATCTGAGATCAGAGAGACTGAGCCTGGGTCATGCAAGAGATGATGTGTCTACATGACAGTACTCAGAACTTCTAACAGTAGCAGGGGATCATGATGTTCTGCATTATCTGTGGCTGGCTTACCAGCAGGCTGGAGTCTTGCAGAGAATGTCTAGATTCTTCCAGGACTAGAGTCTCAGAACAAGAAGATAATTTCCCCCCAAACATATGGTCATTGACTGCATGAGGCAGACTGAGAATCACAACTTGTGATAGGGTCATGTTGTTTTGTGTCCTTTGGCTTTTCCCCATCTCTATGTGAACTGATCTCATGAAAATGAGATTTCTTTTCCCCTAGCATTGTCACTGAGAAAACTCTTGAGAATTTACAATACTCTCAGTGTATCTCAAGAATAAATGTAACCATGACTTACATTTTTTTTTGCAGCTACTTGAATAAAGTCTTCCAGAAGCCTCTTCTTGGGGGTTTCTGAAGCTATTTCTCAGTCATTCTGAATCTTGGTTCATATGACATGCTGACTAGATATATGTAGCAGGCACAGCAAAGAAGCTGTGGCTGAAGGTAGGAAAGGGTGAAGTCCAGCCTCCTGGACTAATGTCCCACCCCCACAAGCCACCCCCAGCAGCTGAGTCAGCCCCTGAGTCATCAATGAGCAATCCCTACATCCCCAGAGCGTCATCGCACTGAGTCCTGACAATCACCAGGTATGACTCTGAGAGCCTCACAGTGACTCTGTGAGAATGTTAACGAGGATGTCTGTCCCTGGCATGAGGAGACAGCTGAGGAGAGAACAGCCCCGGTGCTGTTGAATTCAGTTCAAGAAAGCTTTGTAATGACAGGAATGCAGGGGAAGGGACTTGTGGAGGATCATCTGTACAGGAGGGTTTAGAATCTTGAATAGGATATTTTCTAGATCAGAGTACATTTCTTCTGTATATATTCAAATATGTGTGCTTATTCATTCATGTACAGACCAGAGGTCAACCTCAGATGCTGTCCAACTTATTTTTGAGAAAGAATCTCTGACTCTTCTGTAATTTTCCAAGTAGGCAAGAAAACAAGTCCGATGGATCTACCTGTCTCTGTATCCATAGAGCTGAGATTAGCATTGCAAGCTACCATGCCTGGCTTCAAACAAACAAGTCAGCAAACAAAACAACAAAAATTAATGTACTCTAGAGCAATTGAGCTCAGGGCCCCATGCCTGCAGGGCAAGAGCTTTATTTTGTGATCTATTTCTACCACCCTGAAGCATTAATAGGAAGTGACTTGACTTCTGGGTAGGTTTCTGGGGGGTTAAAATTAGACTTAGTAAGCACTGGCTGCTGGATGGGCTCTCTCGAGCATCTGTGAGTATTCTTTTTAGGCAATGTGCTAAAGATGGAAGAGTTTCCAGCCTTTCTGAAATCCTCTTGTAGTCCCTATCCAGCCCAGCTTCAAGGCTCGAGCTCCATCTTTCAGCCACTCTGACCCTGACTAGAGGTATCAGCTGTGGGTATCATAAAGCGTATGCATTTGTTTCTTTAACAAAGATGAAATAGCTGTCTTTTGCAGACTCATTCATTTTCATGTTGATTACATGTTGTCTTCTAAGTGCCTTTGTTTTCAGGCCTGTGTGATGGGTACATACAATGTATGACTCAATTGAAGATTAAACTCCCTAAAAATAGGCAGTAGCTAATTTTCACAAATGTAACCTCAGCTAATGATTGATTTCTAATGTGAAAGAACTGTTGATCACATTATTATGAAGAGAGAAGATGAGGAGAAGAGGAACTGAGTTCACTTTCTAGCCCTAGCTTTCCTGTGGACCCACCTATGGGTTTGAAAGCAACACACCAGCTCCCAGCATATTTAGATATACCATAGGAATGGTCCACACAACATCCCTTGTCCATCTTTGGCAAGATAAGGGATATGGGTTTAATGTGGCTGCTGATACGAAATACCACAGGCTGGGCAGCTTATAAACAAGATAAACACATCTTAGTTCTGAAGGTTCTGGGAGTCCAAGGTCAAGGTTCTAGAAGATACCATTTCTGGTAAGGCCTCTATTTCTGATTCTTACATAATATTTTATTTTGTTCAGGGTGAAGGAGAGCAAGGTAGACCTGTAGAGCCTCATCTCATTCACAGGGGCTCTCATTCACCTTTGGCCCCATCATCTGAACAAAGCCTTATCTCCTAATGCAATCACATTAGTGGGGGATGCACTCTCATTCAGACCATAGACAAGAGCATTTCAGGACTGTGTTAGGAAGTGATTGCAGAGCAAAGGAGCTTATTTTCTAAGGCCAGTGCCATCTTAATGTTTTGAAAAGATTTCCGGTTTTTAGTATTTAGCCTCAACGAATTTAGCATCAGATTTTAGATTTGCTGAGAGGCAAGGAAGGGATGGGCAACTATTGTCTAGAATCTTCCTGCTGTGTTGAATACAGCCAGCAGTGCAAAGATGTGTTCCAAAGAATAGCGGCAGCCCATCCTCAGAACAGAACGCTAACTTGTCTATTTTGTGGCCATTTCTGGGAATCCTTGGAAGGTTCTAAAACAGAGAAACTTGGCCTTGGTCAGTCAGATCCCTACTGGAGTATTCAGTATGTTCTTCTGTATACCCATCGGCTAAGGGTATCAGAAGGGCATTTCAGGAGCATGCTGATGTTAAGGATAAGAGATACGAAAGCCTCATTTCTCACAAGTGAGTACCCATCATTCCAAGTGGATGCCATACTTATATTCAGAGGGCTATTGACCTGAGTCTTAACCAGCTTGCCAGACTTGTGTCATCCTAGGTCCCCTGCTCACCCCTTCTCCTGCCTTTTTGGCACCTCTTGGCATTCCATTTAGAATAGCAGACAAGTACACTTGTATTAATCTGGCCCATATATAGAAGGCTATTCCTCCTACTTATTCCTCCTGTTTCTCTTGTTTTACCTTATGTTTAGTACTTCTAAGAAGTGGATGGCAGGTGATTTCTGTATAGAGCAAAGGGCTCAGACATGCTATTTCTGAAATCATACTGAAGGCTATGCTGTTCTATTCAAAGTTTGAAGAAGGCTAAAAAATTACATCCTTGTGATTTCTTCCATTCATATTCATGTTTTGAAAGTCCCACAAGTTCCAGAGGTTTGTTTGTTTTTTTGTTTGTTCCAGCAGTTCCCAGTAAAACCATAGGGTATTTGTAGATGTGTGCCCACTGGGACTGATCTGTAAGCAAGTTTGTAAATTTTCAGGATCTTTTGGCCTTGTCAAGTAACCTAACCATTACATGCCTCAGTTTCTTCATCTGTAGAAGGGGTCACTAAAATGCATCTGTGTTGTATTGTCATGAGGAAAGATGTTTTAATCATACTTGGTGGTATAGTTTTGGGACTGTAATAACTTCGACCTGTGTTGGCTAGTTTTAATAGCAGCACTATCATGTATCTTAGCAGCCTACTGGGCACGGTTCCTAACTTCCACTCATGAGGTGCTATAACAGTCCTGCTTTGGATGAAGGTTCCCAAAGCAGTATGGTTCACTCAGCCTCTCAATAGTATTACATTAATGTTACAACTCTTCAAAAATACCAGAGGAGGAAGGGGAGGCATACCTGAGCCACAGAGGCAACAGCTGGAGTCACATAGTCCATTTAGAACTCAGCCCCAGGATGCTGGCTCAGAGTCCAAGATCCTGAACCTTCTTTGCAGAGTTGTCAGTGAAGCAGCCCTTGACAATGGGACCCAAAGATAGGATCCTAATCTCAGCTCTGGCAGGAGACTCCTCCTACATGCTTTCTCCTGTTGTTGGTCAGTGAGGCCTGAGTTAAAATCCTAGTCCACCTTCTTAGTTTCCCAGACCTATGCCTTTATATAAGTTATTAACTCTTTTGATCTTCAGTTTGATGTGAAAGAGGAGTAACGAGTATTCATTTACTGTAGCTGCTGGCCAGATAATGATACAATATATTCTAGGTTCAAGTACAAGGCCTAGTATTTAATTAGTGCACAGTATCACAAACCATGGCAGTTTGTCAGGTTCATCTGGGGGCAGTTTCTATGTATGATCTCATGCCATCCTTGCAACAGTACCAGATGGGCACTCTTGATTTTTCAGAGGGAAAAACAGGCTCTGTGGGAATGAATGGCTCATTCAAGGTCTTAAAGCCTACATTATGGTTGTGTCATTGAGATTCAAACCTTGGCAGGCTTGGCCTATAAAAATACCCTTGTGTATTCCTTCTCTTTACAGTTCCATGCTAAAGTCCTTGTAGCATCCATACATCACCACTTTCCACAGTCAGCAGAGCCCTTGTGATGGGCATCTTAATCATACCTATGCTGGGCAATGCTCTCATTTGAGCCTGAGGCCAAACTTACTCTCCCAAGAGAATACAGCACACATCTAGTTCTGGTTTTTGAGGAGTGTTAACTTTGTCACAGGTTGTGTCCCATGTCTTTGAACACAGCTGGCTTGGTCCATTCCTCTATTTAACAGTTAAGGTGATTAGAAGAGACATTTTTGTAAGAGACTATAAGGAGGCATCCCACAGTTCTCCAGTTGAGTGGAGGGTTCCCATCGGATTGCAGGACAGATGAATGTAGCAGGATACAAGCAAATCTCATCTGAATTCTCCAGAGAATTCTAGTTAGCAATTACCAAATGAGATGCCCTTCAGGCTGGGGAACAAGAGCGCAACAAATGACCGGAAGTACAGCTGCAAGGCACTTTAATAAGAAGGGAGGGAAGGAGAATCCAAGATTAGTAACCAACATGCTCTCCCTACTAAATTGACTTTCAGAGTGAAGGGTAAGAGCTGAGGGAGAATTGATTTGGATGTGCTAAGCAGCCAGTATGTTTTTGTTTCACGGTGGTGCAAGCACATTTGACTCTTGCATGACTGCGTTGGAAATTGCTCAGTGGAGCAGCATCACCTGGAGCTGCCCTGAGTCTGTGAAGTAACAGATTCAATAAGAAAAGCTATTTTGCACTCTACTGTCCTACAGCTTCTACTGTTCTTCCTTCCCATCCACACTCTGCCTTTCTTGCCCCAGCATCATAGAAAACATCCCTGCCATGGGGGATGGCAGCATACAACTGATATCAGCAGTCCAAGAATGTGTCTGATGGGTCCATGGGTGTGTCTGGGTATGGAGCCGGATGTCACCGGGAAGTCATGGAGGAGGAGGTAGTTGAAAAGGTAGAATCAAGTAGGGAGATGGAGATCTCACATCCACTCATAGGGAATTATTTACTGAATGCTGACTGTAAGGCATGCATTGTTTAAGGCATGAATACAGAGCTGCAGTCAGTGAGGTCAAGTCCTAGAAATGAGAGTTGGGAGCAATATGTTGCAGAGCAGGGTATTTAAGTATTAAAGACCTACGAAGGTAAGTCATTTAGCACCACCACACCCCTCCCCGGGGTTATCTCCATTCTACTAGTTAAGTAGAAAGAAGACGTTGTTCTTTGCCTCCTTCCCATTCTATGACCTATCGCAGGTTCTTCAGGAAGTTTGTTTTGCCTTTGTCTGTTGGGCTAAGGAGTAGATACTGGCATGAAACACCTGCTTCATGCTCTTACCTGTCTTTAATTTCTTGGTGGAATGAAGCTGACCCAGATGACCTAGATCGACTAAGTCAGAAAACCCTCCTTCAGTGGCTTCAGTTTGGCGTTTCTCTTGAAGATTCTAATGCATAGATTCAAGTCATGAAAGCAGAGCTGGAAAGTGAGTGCTAGCCCTTCAAACAGGTAATACTGTGCATGGCTGGTGGGAGTAGGTGTAAATTTTTGGGTCATGTCCTAAATTCACAGAAGCAAAACAGGAACCCACAAACACCCATTTTCACTTACTAATTTACTCAGTCAACACTTTCTAAATTCAGAAGTCAGAAAAAGTAGGATTCTGGAATCAGGTTATCTGGTTTTAAATCCTGACAGTTTTATTTACTATCTTTGAGCAAGGTCCTTAATTAGCTTCTGTACCTCAGTTTCCTCATTTGTAAAGTGGAAACATTAGCTGCCACAAAGGGAGGTTGCTGTGAGGAATAATGCAGATTGGGAGGCACATAGGCTGGTTTTCAGTGTCTATTGCCCACTGACCCCTTTATGTTGTCAGTCCATTGGCCACCATTTGTCTGGTGTGAGTCTAGGAGTCAGTGTTGGTAGGTAGAGGCTCTGTGTTTACTCATCCAGTATTCTCAGTAGAAGAGAAGAGTCAGGTCTTCCCAAAGCAAAGGAATCAGTATGTAAAGTTAAGTCAGTGACAAGTACTTTGACATTAACAAAGAATAGTAGGAAGCAAGTGACTGTGGGTTAGGACACATACTCTGAGAGAGGATGAGGGGAGAGGAGTAGTTCTGTTAGAAAATAGGAAATGAAAAAGTCATTAGAATTTACTAAAAGTCGATGGAAAAAAGAGCAAAGAGAGGAAAGGAAAGAGGAAGAGGAGGGGATAGGGTTGTGGAGAGAGAGAGAGAGACCGACCCCAGACAGGGAGAGACCAACTCCTTGGATTTCCAGGAAAGAAATGAGCAGTTAAATAAAAATTGATTCTGAGGCCAAATAAACTTCAAGATAATTGCTTCTTCTGGTAGCCAGTCATTATAGCACACAAATGAATTCATCTCTGTAAGTTTTTAGGACCAAATGTCCTTGATATTTTTGTTAATCCTCTTCACTTCTTTTCCTTCACCTGATCTGCTCACCTCTGAATTGAATGGAAATTAAGGGTCATTAGTTTGGAAAACCTTCTGAATTCCCTGTTGGTAGGTGTCTGGCTTTCTACTCAGCCTGGCTACTTTCTCTTCCTACATGGCTGGCCTTCTACTCATCCTGTCTGTGTTCCTCTCCTAGGGCAAGAATGTTCACTCATTTCTGCTGTCTCCATTATTCTGCCTTTTAGACTTGTGCTCAAAGCAGTGAAGCTCACAGAATGATCAAGTTGTCATGAACATGTCCCAGTTCCAAATGTTAGGCAGGATGTGGGAACCCCAGAGATGTGCATCAGTCTGAGATAAAGAAGGAATCCCTGTGCAGGCTGGTCTGGTCTTTAGATTATGCAAGGTGGCAGAGCTTGACCTCATGACTCTTTCCTGTCTCTCTCTCTCTCTCTCTCTCTCTCTCTCTCTCTCTCTCTCTCTCCTCTCTCCTCCCTCCCTCCCTCCTCCCTCCCTCTCTCTTTCTTTCTCTCTTATTAGTCTCGACCAGGTCTGTTCCTGAACAGTTTTGAAATGATTTTTCCCCTTTCTAAAATAACTTTCATTGTTTTTTGTCCCCTGGTCTCTCTGGCTTTGGTTTTGTTTTCTTGAATGTATTTGCAATTTTTTGAAAACGTCTTATTGTTAGCTTTATATATGATCTGTATTCCACCAAATATCCTCAGTGTCTAGAACAATATCTGGCAAAAAAGGCATTGAGGAAAATAGGAATAGAGGTGTATGGGGCTGGAACTGTAGCTCAGATGGTAGCATGCTTGCTTACCATGCATACAGCCCTAGATTCAGTTTTCAGAAGTACATAAGTAGGCATGGTGGCACATGCCTGAAATCTTTCCATCAAGAGGGAGAGTCGGGAGGAGCAGGAGGTCAAGGCCATCTTCAGGTACACAGGAAGTGGGTGGATAACCTGGACCTTTCCAAGACCCTGTAACAACATCCCCAGCACCCCCCCCCACACACACACACAAACATGTAGGGAATGAATGCCATTGGTCAGCAAGGCACCTGGCTCCTCCCATTTCTTCTTCCATGCTCCAAGGTAGAGTTGTGTCATCTCATCTAGTCAGGATAATTGGAAGAACAACTTAAGAAGATGAACTTTAGAATCAGGTTCAAATACAACTAACAACGTGTGTGACATCAGATAAATAGATCTCTTCACAGTTTATAATTCTCAGTAAGATGTCTAGTTCATAAGAGTACAGTATAACTTCTGAGAAAGAAAGCTTGGCCTGTCTGAGTCATTCATGACTTTGGCATCTGGACTTGCTCCTCAGTTAAAGCAGCCTGGGGACCGTCAGACTGGGCAGTCATACCAGTCTCTGTATGTAGGATCAGAAATCATAAAGCACTGAGCCTAGAGGAGAAGCCACAGGAAAGTGGTCAGCCTGTGTGGAAACCGTGTCTTTCTTCAAGGTAGAAGCTTTCTGAGGCCTAAGAGGTCCTGTCCCCCAGAATTCTGTTCTTCTCATGGCCTGATTTCCATAATTTTTATTAAAAACCAATGTGTGCTGGCTGATGAGTGACACTTGTTAGTGATGGGGCATTTCTTTGCTCCTCCAGGCATGGAGAACTTGGTCAATTATGTGCCACCCGGGTGATGGGTGCAATCACAGGCACCAACATTAGCTTCTGATTATAGCCTTGTTGTTGAGTCTCTCTTGACAGGAGGGAAATGAATTTACCTCATGTCACCTCTGTAGTTTGCAAGCAGCCTTAGCCTCTGACAAAAGCACCTTTTATGTTTTTCTCGGGGGAAGGATTCAGGTGGTGGCTAGATCCAGTGGCATGCACATCAAGGCCTGAAGGTGAACATGAACTGATTCTTCATAGTGATAGCAGCCTGTAGGGGCTCAAAGAAAATGGCCAGGGATGTGAGGTTGACCCTAAAAGGGCAAAGGCCATAACTGCTGCCTAGAAAAGAGTCCTGGGCTTACACATTTCACATCTTATATCGTAACAGTACTTGATTATGTGTCCCTTGGCCCTTCTACCCATCCATAGATCAGGAATACTAATAACAGTTACCATACAGGCACAGTAGAATTAGTGAGCTATGATATGCAAAATACTTAGGTCAGCAACCAATTATCAAAATTTTTGACAACAGTGTTGCTGTTTTGATGAAAGGAGTGGACACCGGAGTTCAATAGTATCTTTTCCATTTAATGGTTGTGTGACATTGAACATGTTCCATTATCCCTGTGGGGTTTTTATGAAGTGAGAGGAGAGAGAACTAAAGCTTAGGGAAGCTGTGAGGATCTCAGTGACAGAGCCCACGGAGTGTTCAGAGAAACTTGATTCCACACAGAAGTTGATTGCTTGTTAGCTACTTTTTTGGTTGGGATACTGCCTTCCTCAGATCGCTATCTTCTAAACACAACACAGGTGGCATTTGGTAAAGTATCCTGAAACAGACTAGGAGGTAAGTAGGTAGGTCCTGGATCCTGTGACATTTACCTATGCTTTTAGCACTGGTTAAGAGTTCTGTTGGGAAGAGCCGTGGCTGTAGGAGAGTAGCAGGTCTCTTTCTGACTTCCTCCTTTCCACTGGGACCTCCTCTCTCAGGATGTGACCCTGCCCCCTCGGTTCCCCATTACTGTCAGAGTGGTGAATATCTGGGCACATCTGGATCCTGACTGTTCACCTACTGAGAGCTTTCTGAGAAAGCACAGGATTCCGTGATGCCTCTTCTGGAAACTAAACCAGTAGTCTCTACAGAGAAAATGCTTTTCATAGGACTTTCTATTTGTCTAATGCAGTTTCATTTTTAAAGTCAACACATTTCCTGCCCACAGTTATTTCTCAGTGACAGTGAGAGTAGCAGTATGCTGAGGAGACCCTCAGCACAGAGTGGGCAGTAAAGTTCTGAAAGATCCTGACACTTTGATCTGACTTTAGATTTAAAGGCTGAGCCAGGCACAAGCTCTGGGTCCTGTCTGCCCTTTGGAAGCCTTCAAGGACATGGCATATTTTGGAAGCATGTCCCACATTGTGAGTTCTTTGAGGGTTGAGTTAAAGGTTGAAGGGACCTTCACTGCACTGCCTGAAAACCTAGTGGCTAAAGCAAGAGCCCTTGTTTCAAAAAAGGGTGGGGCCTATTGTGTTTGGGGATTTGGTACTGTGCCTGAAGGAAATTGCTTTGTGCCTTCATAGTGACTCTGAATAGGGATGAGGCAGGAGGGTGAAAGGGTCAAACAGAGACACACGTGGGGAGATGAAGAAACAGAAAGGGAGAAGAGAAGAGCTAGAGTGATCAGGAAGATGGAAAGGTCTTAGGAAAACCAACAAAGAAAGAAAGAAACAGGAACTGGAAGATGCAAACTTAAGGCAGAGATCTGTCAAGGGAAATTAGAACGTTGTCATGACCGCGAATAAGTACAGAGACTGGAGGATGGCACAGACTTTGTCATCAGCCTCAGACTTGTCATTAATGTCTACAATAGTCCTATGAGAAAGTACTGCAGTCAACTTCATGTTGTAGTAAAAATGATGCATATTTAAAAAGTCAAAGAACTTCATCTAAGGTCATGTAGCTTTGTAGAATGTTAGGCTAGGACCCAGGTCCATTTGATGCTATGGTCATTCCATTGGAAAGGGGCCCTAATCCTGGGACCTGAAGTATGGCAGACTATCTATGTATCCCAGATACTGGGAGACACAAGCAGTCTCCATGGCACTTACTCATGACCTCAGTGTTAGTTAAGAGACTTTGAGCTACAAGTAAGGGGGAACATTTTTTCTTCACAACAGGAAGCCAGAGCTGATACTATATCATGTTAAGGGTGGCATCTCTAGATCTTTTTAACTATTTGAGAGATGGGCAGCTTAACATCCTTTTAGAGGGGAAGGGCAGTATCAAAGTAAGCTGTTTTGTCTTCCTTATCTATCATACTTCTGCAGAAGGCTATGCATAGCCTTCATATTCCTAGCTGCAAGAGAGGCTATCATGTGATTATTGAGTCTTCTAGTCTCGGCCAGACAGCTCATGAATCCCATTGAGGAGCTAGGCTGTAGTGTTTACTATATTCCAACAGATCATCATAGATCCAGACCCACCTCTAACTCTTACTTGAAGGAGAAGCAATTACTTCTTTTGGTAGTTACAGGTATATCTTGCCCAATGCAACCATTCTGAATTGACCTGGTATGAGGATATGGAGGAGGCAGAACATTTCCTCCTTCCCACCCTGGTGTTGCTGGAAATGATATGCACTAGTTCCACGCGTCATGTCTTGAAAATCAAAACCAATCTATTAGCTCCTGGGTGCTTGCTTTCTCTATAGCCGCCTGCATAGATCAGCAAAGAAATAGATGCTAACAAGGGTGTAGAGGAGGGAAAGATGTCCAATTAACAAAATTTTCCAAAATACTTTACTGATTTGGAATACAACTGAGAGAATAGATGTAAGCAATGACAATAAGAGATTCAGACAAAGGGGCCCAGAAAGCCTGCCTGTGTTTAGATTGGAGATGTCTTTATCCCAGTGTCTCTCAGCTCTTGTTTCATTATTGCCCACATATGGGGTCTTGGTAAACACGTTTTTCCTCTAACCATGCTCCCCACTGAGTTTTCAATGTCACAAATGTGTTAAGTATCACACTCCTTTTATGCAGAATCCAGCATGCTGTGTGTCTGTACTTATACATAAAAGGCATAAAATATATTTTCCAGTTTAGAGGAGACATTGCTCTTATGTAGAATGAATCAGGGACAAAAGGTCTTCTTGCCTGGGGAGGAAAAAGCTGGTTCCATCCTTTAAGTTGGAAGGGTTGGCACATATTGTGTGTACCTACTATGTGCCAGGCACCTAGATAGGCACTTCAGATTCATCACCTCATTTGCTGCTCTTAGACCTGGGCCCTGTTTCACAACGGAGGCCATCAAGATTTGGAGTATATATTCCTTCTAGAAGAGACCTGCTTTTTCTGGAACAAGGAGCACATTGTTTCTAGTTTGGGCTATATTCAGAGTGGGTGGTATGGGATATATCAGGGTGAAGTTCATAGTGGTACTCTTGGTAGGATGAGAACTGATTCTGAAGGAGAGACAGCTCAAGTAAGAAGCATGACAGAGGCAGAGGCTTTGTGTCTAGAAGGGATTCTGGATTAAAAAGATACTCTCACTGCAGTGTTGAAAGATACTGCAGGCTAGTTGATTAGGGTTCCATTTCTGACGTGGTGTTAAGCTAAGGATCCAGGCTGAGTTAACTAAACATCATTTCCATCAGGCACAAACACATTCTAAACAGGTTTGAAAAAGAGACAGAGACACAAAAGGTCAGAATCTATGGTCTCCAACACATAAGTTTATGGACAGTGAGTCAATTTTTGGAGTGTAGTGGAGGCCAGTTTTGGAAGACCTAAAGGAGATATAATTCTTGCTTGGTTTTCATTCCTGAGACTCTTCTGGATTCTTTACCATCTCTTACAGATGCTTTGCTACAGTTCTTACTAATGTGCTAAGAGCAGCAAGGTTACCAGTAGCAAAAGAACCCCCAACCTTGGTATTCATTACAACAGAACTCTAGTCTCTGCTCTTGCTTCACATACTGCTCTGGATGTATTGGAACCAAGGCCATCTGGAATCTACATTTCCCACCTCTAAAGCGTTCATTTTCTCATTACCACTGAAGTAGGGGAAGAAAGCATGAAGAGTGCTCCACAGCTAAAGTGTGACACATGCCACATCTGTTGACATATTGGCTTGGTGCATTTGAATTGCCAACCTGGAACAGCCTAGCGTCAATTGGGAAGAAGGGAACCTCAACTGAAAAAAAGTCTCAATCAGATTGGCCTAGATAGATTACATAATTGAACCTAATATCAAAGGGGGCAGGGAAATACAGCCTTCCTGTGTACCCAGAACATGAAGAGTGGGAAGTGCTTACTAGCAACGCTGAGAATAACCATGACAATGGTGATGAGTGACGACAGTAAATCAACTTCTGAAGATCCCGTTGCAGTTATTTTTTTTTTCTCTTGCCTTTCTCTTGGAAATACTCCAATTATGTCTCCATTTACACCTTATCATGCTGTCTGGTAAATACTTATTGGTTGGCCTCACCCAGAGTTAACACCCCTATTTCAAGGAATATTTTGGATAGGAGAACTACAGTTGTTTACTGGGGGTCACAGTTTCTATATGCTGGCCTGGGAAAGTGCCAAAGGGGTTGATCCAGGCCAGCATGGGATTGAAAAGTGCTCCAGGGAAATTATATGTGCTAAGTGAGCTCTCTGAGGTTCTGGCATGAGGCTGGCAGGTCAAGAGCAGCCAGGCGCAGGAGTGTGGGTGAAACCAGTGCATGTTGCTGTCTCCTTTAGTTTAGGTTCCATGCGACTTAGTATTTTGAAGAGAGAATGTGATTGACTGAGCCGACAATAGCACTGATGGTGCCAGCATTCTCCTTCTTTCCTATGCTTCATTACTGTTCACTCTCAAGCATCCTGAGATAAAAGATACTCCAGTTGAAAGATGTGGAACCTGTGTCCTCCTTGTATGTGCTAGTCAGACTGTCAGGTATATGGAGCAAAAGCCAAGCCTCCCAAGGTGGTAGGCCTGGGAAAGTGACCAATGACTTGCCTCAGGGTTGTGAGACATTCTGAGAAGACTCTATCTTAGCATTGAGTAGATTAAATGCTTGTTAACTGACCCTCTGAATTAGAAAAGTTAGTGGAGAAGCTTGTAGAAGGAGATAGCTTGTGAATTCCTGACCTAACAGAATTAAGGCCTAGTATACATAGTGTGTATATGATATATTCTTGCTCAATATGGAGCTTTGATGATCTCTTTCCTTTTAATTCCCAAAAAAGTATATTGTTTCCATTCTACAGTTAGAAAACAGTCTGAGAGTGGCCTCCTCCAGCTAGGTCTTCTTAGTACCTCATGATAAAACAACCAATATCTACTCTGGGTGCATCTGCTGAGATGGATCTGGAAGTCCAGCCTTCTCTTAGCCAAACTCTGAACACTATTCATCAAGTGTCTTCAGATTGGTGGAGCTTAAAAAAATGACAGCCATTTAAAATCGAGTAGAATTGAGTATTATTAAAATAGCATCCTAAATTTTAATCTTTTGCACTGACTTTTTTTTTTTTAATAGCTTCTACTTCCACTGAAAATTCTGGGCCAGGCTTACAGACATTCAATTTAAATACTGTCAGGCAAGACTGATTTCTGTTCCAGCACAGCCAGATTTTCTTTCTTTTCTCTGAAAAAAAAAAGAAAGAAAAAAAATAGCCTGAGGGGTTTTTAAAAATAAGGTGCCACATCTAAAGACAGCGTGTATCTTCCAGTAAATCACCCTTTTAATCCTCTATCTTCTATCCTTTAGCCTTCTTTCCAGCTTTCATTGATGAGTAAGCCAGGTGATGACTGTGTTGATGTTTAGAGCACCTGTATTATCATGACACTGTTGTCGTGGTGCCAAACAAGGGCAGCATTGCTACACCACCTTTCGTGTGTGCTCCTTCAATACAAAAATCTCATGCCAAGGCTCCCAGGAAGTATTTAAGAAGGATGTTTCTCTGTCAGTCCTCAGCTTGTTGCTGCTTTTTTGTCAACTCTCTTCCACATCCTTTCAGCCAGTTTGTCTTCACTATTTCACTTCCACCCTGATTTCTTACCTGGAGCTAAGATTGGGAGGATGGAAATGGATGATAAAGATGGTTGACTATGACTTTTGTGACTCAAACTTGACACGGCCTGAGTTTCTTGTTTTTTCAATTGTTGTTGTAAACTTTATTTAGCCTATGAGAACACTGACTTTACACCTATACACTGGGTTTAGTTGTGTCTTCCTCACTGCTTAATCGTGGCTACTGGGAACTGGGACTGAGGTGGGACACTTGGCACTGCAGTTAACGGCATCTAGAGCTGAGGGACCATCCTTTTTCTTCCTCTGCCCCACAGTGCTCAGCACAGCCTAACAGTTCTCAGTCTTAAATACACATTAGCATCATTTAGGAAGCCTCTGAAAGGCTCAAGTCCTTGCTCTAACCCAATGAAGTCCCAATCTGAGCGTGTATGCTTGTGGCATCTTTACTTTCAAAATTCTCTTCCGGTGAATCAGAAGCATGCAGGGGTTGAGAACAACTCTAAGTCCCTAGGGTTGCCTGAGGCCTGAATATACTTTCCTTTTGAGATCAGAAGAATTCTATTTTATTGCTTGTGGGCACAGACCCAGATCTTTCATCAGTGCTGGGATGGGATTTTATCTTTCCTAGATACCTAAGAGAAGGTAGAGAAGAAATTGGGGTGGAAAAGATACTTGGTGAGTTGGAGCAAGCATCACTTGAGATCTCTATATTTTCACACTTCACTTGAGGGCTTGTGCTCTGTGTCTATGTCTGTGTCTCTGTCTCTCTGTCTCTCTGTCGTGTTGGATGCCTTCCTCTGTTAGTCTCCACCTTTAGACAATGATTGTTCCTGAAAACAAAGTTCACAAATTGTCTATTCTAGCTGGCTTGCAAGCCCCATGGGTCCTCCTATCTCAGCCTTCTATCTATGGGATTACAGGCACTTTGCTTTTTATGTGGGTCCTGCTTGCTTGTATAACAAGTGTGTTATCCATTAAACCATCTGCCACACCCCACAGGTTCCTTGTTCAATGAGTCTTGTATCTCCTCGCATTAGTTTGGGTTTTTAGAAGTCAGAATCGGCTGCATTAAATGGCATTTTTTCTGAGCCTGCTCATTTTCTTCTTTTACGTTTTCTGTTTCTCTTTTTTCAGCTCTCCTTACTTCCTTGCTGTCATCCCCATGGATATGGGCAAATGGCCCCTGCTTCTCTGTTCCTCAAGCCCTCCCAGATCTGCCTACTAGCACCTCTCCTCCAGCCCTCCCTATGCCTCATGCTTGAGAGAGTAGGCAGATTGCAAAGTTTCCCATCCTGCCACTCAGGGACACAGGCTACACTAACTAATATCACAGCAACAGGTGGGGAGGAGGTTTCAGAGCTGAGTTAGCAGGGGACATCAAATTCTCAGTGTCTCCTGGGAAGGATACCTGGCAACGGTACTGTTAGCAGAAGGTGCAGCAGCTGTTGACCAAGCCAAGGATAATGGTGGGTGAGGGTGGGAGCTGTTGCATTTAGGGCAGATTTAGATTGCTTCACGTCCCGTGGCTTGGTGACAAATGGGGTTTTGTCCACGTGTTTCTCTGATACATTACAACTCATGCCCTCTTTCCTCTCCCCCTTTACTGAACTCTCAAATCTCATCTTTGGACCCCAAATTTAGGGAAAGTACTTCTAGTCAGCACTCTTACAGCCCCAGATACCTAGCTCATGACAGTTTTATACCCATCTTTACAATCTTTCTGCCACATTGAGCTCTTCCTTCCTTGACAACAGAGCCCATTTCTCATATGGGTATATAATCTTGAAGAGTGCCTGGTACTGTCAGTATTTGTATATGTGAGTGGATCTCATTTTAGTGTACAGCACCATTTAATTCATTGTAGATCTATCTTGCTTTCCTATTGAATGAAGATTACTAGTTGTTAGGGTAAGTCACATGATTACACAATCTGAAACATATTTCTTTAAGGCTTCAAATCACTCCCCAGGGGAATCTGGAAGAGGGAACAGGTTATCTGCCTTCTCTCTCCTATTTGTTGAGTAAAAATGAGAACTTAAGTGGTGTTTGAGTGTCAATAATTATGAAGTGCCTTTCACTGCCTCCCGCTTCAGTATCACTTCATCTATATAGCTTCTACCTAGCCAAGTCAGGGATGATTGTTTATGGAAATGGACATATTGCTTATGGAAATTGACATATCTCATTGACCCACTATTGCCAAGATACCATATATCACGGAGCAGTGTTGTATAGATCAGACATAAGGGTGAGTGGGTTATTGCTTGTTATTATGAACTCCATTCCTCATGCTCAGACTTCTTGCCAGGCAGGTTTAGAGGCCTGGGAAAGTGCCAAAGGGGTTGATCCAGGCCAGCATGGGATTGAAAAGTGCTCCAGGGAAATTATTTGTGCTAAGTGAGCTCTCTGAGGTTCTGGCATGAGGCTGGCAGGTGCACTGGTCAAGAGCAGCCAGGCGCAGGAGTGTGGGTGAAACCAGTGCATCTTGCTGTCTCCTTTAGTTTAGGTTCCCTGCAACTTAGTATATTGAAGAGAGAATGTGACTGACTGAGCCGACAATAGCTCTGATGGTGCCAGCATTCTCCTTCTTTCCTATGCTTCATTACTGTTCACTCTCAAGCATCCTGAGATCAAAGATACTCCAGTTGAAAGGTGTGGAAACTGTGTCCTCCTAATTTTCCCAAAGCCAAGCAGGTAGCAGGTGGTTGAACTGAAATTTGATGATGTTCTTGCCATTTGCTTCACCCACTGACCCCTACTGCCTATATATCCAGCTGCCTATCTAGACTTGACATTACATTAAAATTCACATTGTGTGAATTTTAATTCACAATGGTCCCTACAGATACATTTTCTGTAAAATGCAGACATTTCTGGCTTCTCGCTATTGAAGAAGGTTGATAAGACTGCAGGAAGAAGGGTGATCAGCTGGGTTTTAAGTATTGTGAGTTTAGGATAAGAAGACCATTTGCACTGTTCTTCCTTGATGACTCCTAGGGTTTCTGGGTCCGGTCTGACAGCCCACATTCTTCAAAGGTGCCTGCAACCAAGGCCCTAGCTCAGCATGGTGACCTATTCAACTTCAAGAGCTCTGGACCTCCTATAATCTCAAGAGACTGACAGAGGAATGGTGAGGCAACTGGGGGTGGTGGTGACCCCCAAGTCTGTCCAAGGAAGATGTAGAGCTACTTTATTAGGATACAGATGGAGGTCCTGGGGCATGCCACAGCTTTTAGGGGCATTATGGCCTGTGTGATTTCTATTCTCACCCATTTGAAGAAATGCTGGGTCCTTTTTCTTTTTGCTTGACTGAGTTGGTGTGTAAACAAAGTTCCTATAGCTTTGCATGTTCTGTCTACAATTTGCTGAGAAGGGAGTGGGAGGAGCTAAATATTAGAAAGGAAAAAGGAGGCCATTAGGTGCACCAGGGAAGGAGGAAATCGGTTTCTTTGTCAATTCTGACTTGGGGCAATAAGGACAGCTAGTTTCAGGTAGTTTATGTATGTTTGTGAGAGGAAGTTCCAGGATGCAGATCCCCTAATCCCCTGATGCTAAAATTCTTCAGAGTCACAGAACTTATGGAATGTCTCTCTATATTGAGGAAATTTACTGAGATGACTTACAATCTGTAGTCCAACTAACCCAATAATGGTCAGCTAGAATGGGAAGTCCAAGAACCTCCTAGTAGTTGCTCAGTCCCATGAGGCTAATTGTTCCATCTGGTCTTCTGTAGAAGTAGGTTCCAACACATGTGCTGGCTAGTAAATGCAAGCAAGTGAAAATAGTGAATCTTCCTTCTTCCAATTTCCTTATGTAGGCCTCCAGCAGAAGGTGTGGCCCAGATTAAAGGTGCATACCACCACACCTGGATATGGGACTTACTTTGGCCCAGGCTGACCTTGAACTCAGAGATCTCCTTGCCTTAGTCTCCTGGGATTAAAGGCATGTACGATCTTGATTGGGCCTAAGGTTTTTATGGCCACTATGCCTCAAGATTTTCATGCCAAGATCTAGGTGAGAAACTTGTGTATTCCAGTCTCAAGATCTGGATCACAAGTGTCCCCTCCATTTCTGGATTATAGTTCATTCCAGATATAGTCAAGTTGACAGCAAGGAATAGCCATTACATTGCCAAACCTGATTCTTGGTCATGTTTTGTACAGGAATTCAAACACTGATTAAGAAAATCTGGTACTGAGGGTGATGTATTCCTGTGACAACTTAACCATATTTTTTGGGAGGACTGTGCAAGAACTTTGGAACTTTGAGCTAGAAGAGCCATTTGGGTAATTAGAGCTCTGTGGGATGTTTTGTAGGAGCTTGGAAGATCATATTCAGAACAGTGCAAAGATGGAGGCCTGGCTTGTGAAAATTCAGAGAGAAAATCAGGGTCATTGCTGTTTTGATTGTGAAGATTCTGTGGTTTGGGATAGCTGGGGCTGAAGAATCAGCTGTTTTTAACAAGATACCAGAACTACTAAAGCACAACCTTTGCATTACTGGGACTATTGATGCTGGTTAGCTGGAGCTAAGAAATTAGTGGTGATTAAGAAGAGACCAGCATTACTAAGGTGAAATCTTCTGCGAAGTTGTGTTTCAGAGGCAGTCATGGCTGTACCTCATGTTGGCAGCTAGACTTGGCTTGTTTAAGAGTCACCCAGGTAGTACTGGTTTTGAAACATGAAGGGTAGCAGCTGATGCTTGGCATTGTGAGAGGCTAGGAGAGGCCATGGGAGAAGGTACAGCTTCAGTGGCATTTGAAGGCCCAGGACTGAAGGGGTCATGCAGAGAAGTTGAGGCTTAGCACCATGAAGAGAGGCTATTTGTGAAGCAGAAGACAGCAGTGTTTTGGAGATGCCAGTGCCATGACATGATCACAAAGAACAGCAGCAGCAGCAGCAGTGTTGTACAGGCAACCTGGAAGGTAAGGTGTGTGCTACAAAGGGCAGATCTGGATAAGTGACCCAAGCCCTTACAGGAGCCCAGAAGATCGTGAGTAGATCCCAGACATTGAATGGTTAGAGTTTGATTTCACTTTTGACTGTATGCCCTGATATTTTTCCCTCTTGAAGTAAGAAAGTATTTTAGCGGAGCCCAAAGTTAAGAGACTTTGAATTGTAAGAAGAATTTGAATTTCAAAAGAGATTGGGTATTTTAAAGGGATTGAATTTTTCATATGTAAGAATTTGTAAAGACTGTGGTACTTTTAAAGTTATTTAGATCTTAGGGATGAATAAGAAAGTAAGGGATTGGGGCTTAATAGTGATGTCTTTTGTGTGTCGAGTTGATGAGGGGTCAGCTTGGCTGGTTTTGTGTGTCAACTTAACACAAGCTAGAGTTATCACAGAGAAAGGAGCCTCCCTTGAGGAAATGCCTATGTGAGCTCCATCTGTAAGGCATTTTCTCAATTAGTGATCATGGAAGGGTCCAGCCCCTTGTGGGTGGTTCCATCCCTAGGCTGGTAATCTTGGGCTCCATAAGAAAGCAATCTGAGCAAGGCAGAGGAAGCAATCCAGTAGGCAGGACCTCTTCATGGCTTCTGCATCAGCTCCTGCCTCTAGGTTCCTACCCTGTGTGACTTCCTTTGGTGATGAATAGCAATGTGGAAGTGTAAGCTGAATAAATCCTTTCCTCCCCAGCTTGCTTCTTGGTCATGATATTTTGTGCAGGAATACAAACCCTAAGACAGGAAAGAAACATTTATTCACCTTACGCTTATACAAAATAGCATGTTTTGTACAGTACCTATGCCCATCTTTCTCTGTGACTTACAGCATTTGAGATAATGTAAGTACTTTGTAAAAACTTGTGATGTTGTATTCTTTATGGAGTATGAAAGAAAAGTGTCTGTGTTTATTACAAACACATCTGCAACTGATTTTTCTTATTTTTCCTGTGGTTTTGTCCTATAGTTCCTAAAACTGTAAATGTAAAAGTTTGAATATGGAGGTGTGATTGTGTAATAATAATAATAATAATAATAATAATAATAATAATAATAATAATAAAAAATGTCCCTACTTAGGGTTACACCATGTGGCAGTACTTTCTGTTAGTATGTTGTGTGACTGTGAATGTGTGTGTTTAATTGTTGGTGTGAACATGTAACAGTGTGTATATGTGTCAGTCAGAGGACAACTTGTAGGAGTTGGTTTTTTTCTTCCATTATTTGAGTCCTGGGGATCGAACACAGGTTTTGCAGCCACACACCTTCTCTCATGAACCATCTCCTTGGGCCGAAGGTGCATTATCTTATTTGATATATTAAAAACTGTATGAGTAGAGTATTAATTTTTTTTTACTATTGTTATATAGGAATTCATTTAAGCACAAAAAAGAGGTGAAGGGACTTGCTCACACTCACATATCCTTATTAATGCTAGAGCCAGGGTTAAACTTCAGATGTTAAGGTTGCCTCACTCTTAGTAGACATTCTCTGCCATTTCTTTTCAGTGAATTAGAGAACTAATTCAGAATATGAGATCGATATGTGGTTTCTTATATGAGTCAGCAGAAGGAAATTGTATTAAGTCCATTTGATCTACTATAACAAAAACTCCATAGAGTGGACAATATAAACAACAAATATTTACTTCTTGTGTTTGGGAAGTCTGGGAAACCCAAGAGCATGGTGCATAAAGAATTAGTGCCTGGTGAGGGCCAGATGCCTTCTTGTTATGTCTTCTTTGCCACTTCTCATATAAAGTCGCTAAGTCCATCAATCAAGCTACTTCTGTGTGACCCAGCCATTTTTTTAGATCCTATTTATTAATATTACTGTACTTGGAGTTAAGATTTTACCTACTAATTGGGTGAGGTGTATGCATTTTGTCTATGCAAGAATCAATGATTTTCCAAGTGATCCTTGTTAGCTCCATGAACCATTATAAAGGGTGTGTGTGTGTGTGTGTGTGTGTGTGTGTGTGTGTGTGTGTATGTGTAATACATTTAGAATTAAAAGCACAACAATAAGGGATTGGAAGCCCAATTCCTAACTCAAACTATGTCTGTAACCAATATCTGTTTGAATAAGTCTTTTTCTTTGTTTGCAATCTCTAGAACTTGGGAGCTCTGATTTCTATTTATGTCTGTAAATGTATATATTTCTCCTTACTTTTTGATTCTCTTTTTATCAACGAAGTCTTCATCTGGTTGCAAAGATTAAATAAAATAGGATTTTTAAAAAAAGGCTGAGTTGCCCACCAGCCTTTGTGTTTTCTTTCAGGACTGTGGACCGGGCCTAGGGTGCTATGTCTGAGATTTTAGTTTCATTTACACCCCCTGGCATTTTTCTAAGCCTATCGGGCATCTCAGCAGCCTTCTGTGCTGGCATCAGAATGTATTGTACTTTGTCATTTCTGAAGATAATATGCAGAGTGAATAACTGCCCTATTTCCTGCAGCCTTTGTTGGTACTTAACTGTCAAGAATACCATGTCCACTTTTACCATCATTCTCACCATCATTACTTCCACAAACACAACACACCATCGTTACCACATTATTGCCAATCTATGTCTACCATCACCAACACTATGTATACCACCACACTCGCTGACATGAGTGTCATCACTATCACCAACTCTACTACTTACCATCACAATCACCATCGCTAAGATTGTTTTCACCACCATCATTGTCATTACCACCAGTGCCAACTCCACCATCATAACTCTCCCATACTATCTGTACCACCATCACCACCTCTACTAGCACAGCAGAAGTATTGATATCATCATCATCACTAATATTACACCCAATATCTCATAATCGCCAGTATTGCCAGTGCCAACTAGTCATAGCTGTCTTCAAAACCATTTCCACCCATTACCATCATCACTATTATCACCATCACTAATGCTAACTCCATCATCACAGCCATTCCGAAAAATATCTCCTCCTCTGTTGGCAACAGCAGCATCACTACCACTGCCTCTATACCACGATCATCAAACACACCTATTGTAAGCACTTACTAAGTGCCAGGCTCTGGTTATATGCTTTATTTCTGCCATGTCTTAAAGCTTATTGCCAACTTATTATTAGGGTTTTTTTTAATAGATCAGTCTCAAGGAACTTTATTATGAAGCCCTAATTTGGAATGCAGATAGTTTGGCACAATAGAAGTTTAGAAAAGACAGAATAGTATAGATGTTTCATGGACATGACGAATGTGGTCGGGAAATAGTATTAATCAGCCAGCAACAATTAGGCTCATGGGAATAGAAAGGATGGTGGGGATGGTGATACATAAAGAGCTCTCTGAAGGAAGACTAACTTTCAGATTTGTGAATCCTGTGAATGAGTGAATGATTGATCTTACCACCATTGCTAAGCATCCTTTTCCAGGCTCTGAGCATGTAATTAACAGGTAGCCCTATTCTCAGTACTAGAGGAGACCCCCTTATCAGATAGACACCCTCTTAGATAATAAGGACTAGATGAAGGCCAACCACAGAGAAGCTTTTGAGATCAAAGGAATGGGGTCAAGTTCAATATGCAATGCCAAAGTTTGGTTTCATATAAAAAGCCAGAGGAAGCCATAATAGGGAGTGAATTAGAGACTTACCTGGGTGGATCATTTATTTAGGGAAACTGCTGATGCTGTTGAAAACGGGCTGGAGATAAGAAAATCCACGGAGGGTCTACAGAGATGTCTTAAGACTATGTGCTGCCAAGGATGCAGATTTGTTTCCCAATATCCTCATGATGTCTCACAAACATGTGGAATTCCAGTCCTCAGGGATCTGATGCCCTCTTCTGGCCTCTGCAGACACAAGGCATGCACATGATATATGCACATAAATTCAGACAAACACTTATGCATATAAAATAAAGAGATTCATAAAAAAGACATTTGGAGGAGCTGGAAAGATGGTTCAGTGGTTAAGAGCACTGGCTCATGTGCTGAGTTTAATTCCCAGCAATCTCATGGTGGCTCACAACCATGTATAAATAGTACCCAGTGCCCTCTTCTGGCATGCAGGTGTACAAGCAGATAGAGTACTCATATACATAAAATAAATAAGTGAATAAATACTTTTTAAAAAGACATTTGGAGGCAGGACAGGCATGCAGAGCAAATCACAGCCCAGGCAACATCAGTATCAATGCAGAGACAAGGCAGAAAGGAGTGAAGGTAAAAGTCATTAGATAGTGAGTTGGTAGTGGCAGGGTTGGATATGGGTTCCAGTAGGCAGCCACTGCTAGTTCATTAGGAGGCAGTTTAGAGCTGGCCTGTTTTGTCACCCTTCTTTCCATTCCTGCTTATTCTTTTTATGGGAGCATGGACTAGAGACTTATTAATGCCATTCTCTGGTTTGGTCAGCTGCCCAAGATCAAAGCTCCCTAAAGGCAGAGCTCATGACTGCCAAAGGCTATTTCTGCTATTTGAGCAGTTCTGTTTGCATTAACTTCCCAGCCATGATTGCTCTCCTCAATTCCCTGTGCTGAAGTTAGGCACTGCTGAATGGCAGGGTCCCCTTCCTGGAGCCTCAGTTCCTGTAGAGGTGAAGAACAGGAGAGATGCAGCCAAATCCAAGAAAAATATTAACTTGACATTTAGCAAAAGGGTAAACTGGTTTATTGCACTGCAACAAAAAGATGTTTGCATTCTGAGTTGGCTCTTGTGTTCCTCTTCTTGGTGGTCTGGCTAGGATGTGGTCTTGACTATGTAAATCAATGTGGTAATGAAGTAAGACAGCCATTTAGTTCAAAGTCAATTCCCAACCCCACCCCAGCCTCTTACTTCACACACCCAGGGTACCCAAGTTTTTAATGATTGCTGAGAATTACTTCCTGACAGTTTCTTCCCTGATATTTCTAAAGTTATAACCCAACCCAAACAACTTGTATACATGGACATGCATGGTGTAATGGGATTCCTTGGGTTCCTTTGCTGCCGCCACCCAGTCCTGAATTTCCAGCTACGAACAGAAATCACTTGTGGGAAGTAAGGAGCACTGACTGAACTGTGTATCAGGAGGGAGGGGAATTAAAACAAAATGTCTCCCAGAGCTATATAGGGCTTTAGCTTTAAAGGGCCTCTGCTCCTTTACGATCTCACATTGTTTCATAGAGATGAACAAGGCAGGTCCTGTTCTAAGGAAGAAAGCAGAGCCTTAGGCTCTTGGATACTGATAATGTGCCAGGCTTGATACTACTCTTAGGTGTCTATAAACCTCCATCCAGAGAGTTTACCTTGTTACTAACAGAAAAGTTCAAATCCCAGCAATCATAGTTCCCAAGTAAGACTGTTTCCTTCTTCGTTGAGCCATGATAGTCTCAGGATAAGGACTAACTCTCATGGTGGTGGGATTGCTGTGGTCTGTTGAGACAGTGGAATGGATTGGTCTCTACTGAGTCTTCAAGAAGTCTATAGTAATGTCAAAGCTACACTCTTCCTGTATACATAGTGGGTGTTTGTGTGTGTGTGTGTGTGTGTGTGTGTGTGTGTGTGTGTGTGTGTGTGTGTGTGAGAGAGAGAGAGAGAGAGAGAGAGAGAGAGAGAGAGAGCAGCATGTATCCATATATGTGCATGCAAAGCCAGAGGCCAATGTCAAATATCTTTTCCCATGACTCCCCACTTTTAAGACACGATCTCTCCCTAAATAGCTCACCATTTTAGCTAGACTCGCTGCCTAGTACACCAAGAGCCTATTTTTTATGCCCATATCTTTAGCACCATACTTCTAGGTGTTCACTCACTTCTCTGCCTGGCTTTTATGTGGGTGCCAGAGATCAAACTCAGGCCCTCATACTTGTGCGGCAAGCTCTTTACTCTTCCTAGTCCCAACATGCATTTTTTTTTATTATTTTTTTGGGGGGACATGTATGTATTAGAATAGAATTGACCTTACTTGATCTGCATTCACACTTTAATATCATTGTTGATCCTCAGGGAAAACCTTTTCAACCTTTTCGTATTATGAGATTCTTGTGCTAGTGAGGAGCTTAGATGTGGCTGTAGTACAATGGCTACAAAACAGCTGAACACCAGAGTGCCCTGGGGGTGGTGGTGTTGCCAGCCTAGACTAACTGAATTAAAATGTGTAGAGTTGATAGTTTGTTTTTAACCATCATTCTTCCTCCTAGTGTTTGGGGACAATGATCTGGTTTATCTACCAGCTCTCAGGCAGATGAACATTTACAATGAGATTCCTCCAGTGGGGATACTCTTGGATGGCACTCACTCCTTTCCTCCTATTTCTAAGGAGCATAGCTCTTGCCCACTCAAGGTGACCTTGTATACTTTTCTCTTCTCTTTTTAAAGCATACAGGGTAGTTCCTGTTGATAAAGGGAAGAGCAAAAGCGTTCATCTTCTGGTACATCTGTGCACACATCTGTGTTCTGTACCCCCTCATCACCTCTGGTAATTATCTGATGAAGATCTTGCCATACAAACTTCAATGAGTAGAATGCAGAGTGTCATGCAGAAAAACATCATAAGGTCTCTTAACTCTAAAAATTCATAACAAGCATAGAAAGATATTAATAACCATTATAAGACCATAAACTTCCCTACATTAATTATGTCTCTGACAGTTGTGTGGCTTATGAGCAAAAATGGTGGGCATGGGCTTTATTGCTAACCTGAGTCAATGTCCTGCCTCTGCCTGATTGTCCCTGCCTTCTCTTGTCTTTTTGTTGTTCTCTTGAGTACATGTCCTCAATTCTTTCTCTGTTGTTTTTGCATCTGTTATTTTGCGTCTCTGCAGCGTGGGATGGCTGGACAGCAAGTGCATATGTGTCTGCTGAGCTGTGGCAACTGTAGGACATCAGAGTCACAGAGCACTAGATGCCACAAGGAGACTCACTTCTTTCTCTATGTTTGCTTGGTATCTTAGCCTCAGTTTCTGTATCACCTTGGGGTGATGGAAGTCAAATGTTGAGATGGCAGAGTTTCAAGATAAACCAGCTTTGATCCCCAAGTCATTTCTTTGAAAGACATAAACTTGAAGATCCATCTACAAAAGAGGACTTTGCATGATTAAGAATTAAGGATTAGGGGCTAGAGAGATGGGTCCGCAGCTAAGGGCAATTGTTGCTATTACAGAGGACCCAGGTTTGTTCCCAAGCACACACATGACAGTTCAAAACTGCCTATAGCTGCAGTCTCAGGGTCTCTAACACCCTTTTCTGTCTTCTCTGCAAAGCACAAAACACAAATGTGGTACACAGACATACATGCAGACCAAACATTCAAATATATAAAATGAAAGTAAATCTAGTTTTAAAAAAGAAAAAGAAATAAAATTTAAGTTTGAAGCCTTGAGATTTTTGGGGTCACTTTGTTTCCGTGGTATAACTTTGCCTATCCTAATCACTACAGTTGGTATCTGCCTGTGGCAGACCTCATGGGTGAGGCTTTCAATTCTATTATTTGCAGGTTGTTTCTCCTCTTAAAAACTGAATGGAACTAGACCTTTCCAGGAATCCTCTCAAGCTGCAGTAATGGTTTACTGAAGCAGAAAGAACATGGTTATTTTGAGTCACAAAAGAAATAACAAAGCAAAACAAACTTAGGATGGTTGCCTTCTCTCTTAAAATGTAATTAAAAAAACAGAGGCATATGGACAAGGGGAAAATACTAACAACATTGCCTGATCTGGTGTGGATGAGTTCCTGGAAAGTATTAATTACACGCTTATGCCATTTAAAAATATTAATTCAAATGCACGCAGCTTGCAAATCTCTTCTTGTTCTGTCTGCTAGATGACTCGGGACAAAGCTAGCTGTGAATTAATTGATTAATAACAAGCTGTGCTATGCATGTTTTCACTGACAATATCCTTGGGACAGCCTCTTGGAGCCAGGCTTCTGCTTGTGGGAGAATTGGTTTTAGTATACTGTGTGTTTATTTTTACCCCCATTCTCAAGCTGGAGCTTTGTTATGTTCTATACAGGGAAATGACTTGCCTGCCATCCTTAAATATGGTGGGGCTGGTCAAGAAGAAGAGAGAAAGAGGGCAGGGTATCAATCAGAAGGTCTGTCCCATTGTGCATTCTTGCCCAGGACATGGGCTGGCTGGAGGCCAGGAATAGGCAGCCTGCTGTGACTATGACGAATGTATGACAAGAGTTTGGCTCAGAGGTACTGAGCCCTAGGCACCATCTGGAGTCCTTTCTTTTCCATGCTTGCCCAGGGTCTCTGCCTCAGCTTCAGCATCCAGAGGCACATGTAAATGACACCTTTAAGGGATTGTCTCCTCTGCAGAATATCTACATGGAGGTTAAGGATAAGACCTGCCAAGGTGGTAAGACTTGCCTTTTCCAGCACAGATTCTGTTTCTTGAAGAATTTTTTATCTGTCTGTTTGTGAATAGTTGAGTATGAAAATTTGCCTGGAGGTGAGGGCAGAGCTGAAGTGTTCTGCATCAGAGAAAGTTGTGTTAGTGAAGTTCAGCTACAGTCTGCTGTAATAACATGTAACTTCACCAGTAGTGGTATAACACAAATTCTCTCATTTCCCATCCCCCTCTTGTTCTTGTTCTTTGTGTTCTTGTTCATCTTGTTCTTGTTCTTCTTGTTCTTTCTGTTATATTTTTTTGTTCTTCCCCCGCCCCCCCTGACATCATCTCATTGGGTACCCCTGGTTGGCCAGAAATTTGCTATATAACCCAGGCTTGCCTCAAAGTTATGGCAATCCCTCAACCCCTGTCTTCTGAGGCCTGGGATAACAGGTGTGAGCTATCATGCCTGGCAAAGTTGTTAGTTTTTTTTTTTTTTTTTTTTTTTTTGCCATTCAGTGTAGGTATATTAGTCGTGGAAAGTCTGGGTGGGGAAAGGGTGGAAGCTCTTTGTTAAGTCCCTGATCTAGCCTTTGGACAATATTTACATACAGCTCTGTCTTGGCAGAAGGCAATGGTCAGCCAACATGGCTCATAGAATATTGGATAAGAGAACCACTTGATCATAATTAACTTCCAGAGAGTCCTATTGGCTATCTACAGAGAGGGGAAAATTGGAGTGTTTGTGAGCATTACTGTTGACTTCTGAAGAGAGAAAGGTGACAGTTAAGGAGGATTTGAGGGAGAGTCAGAGGAGCCTAAACTTCTTAGGGTCACATATCTACCTACAGCAGCTTTGATGGGAAGGATTGGTGAAGGAAAAATCTTCAGTTGTACCTTGACCTGGAAGGAACTAAAAATAACTCTAAATCTAGAAGTTTTCCTATAAAGTATACAACACATATCACTGAGAGACTCAACAGACTGTGCTGTTCCTAAATATTTCTATATGGGGGTAAAGTGGTGTCTCACGAGTGCTCTGGGGACAGAAAGGAATGTGTCACAAAAGTGTCATAGTCAAGATGCAGATCATTTAGGCCAAGTGAGAAAGCCATACACTTTGGATGAGGCACTGAATGATCCAGGTTCATGCACCTGTTGTTTTCCCTCCAAGGTTATGCATTCATCAAAGTCAAGGAATATTAATCCTTATATGTCACCTGCAGATTCCCAAATGGCTCTGGACCAAGGGGATGTTTAGTTGCACTGGTCCTTTAGTATTAAATGGAAACTTCCAGAAATCAACATCTCATGTTTTAAATAACTTTTATTACAGTGCATTTTATTTTTATAGCTATTAATTTCTTATTTGTCTTATGCATAAATTACATTTTATCTTAGGCATGCAGTGCAGGAAAAATACATAGGATAGTTGGTAAGGTTCCCATGTCTCCAGGCATCTGCTAGGGGTTGTAGGATGTTCCTCATGGGTTTAAAGACATAACTGTGTTTATAATCAGCTAAAAACCTACAGATATTGACCAAATGGTTTTAGTCCACAGGGAGACACAATACACATGTACTTACTTGAGCTTCTTAGGGCCACATCTTTACCTATAGGAGCTCTGACAGGTATATGGGTCCCTAGGGTAAAAGGCTAAGGAATGTCAGACCCAGGTGAGAAAACACTCACAGAGACTGTTGAGCCTGGTATGGCAGATGGGCAGCAAAGGTTCTTGGAGGGAAAATGTAGATTACAGATAGCTGAACTTTTAATAACTATGCAGGTGTGGGCATGAGTCCCTCCTGTTTCCTTGAATCTCTCCTCAGTAAGAAGTTGTAAGGTTGGTGTGAGTTACTGTTTTATGCCTCCCCACCCCGTGTATGTGTTTGTGTGTCTGTTTATATGTGTATGTATGTATGAGTATGTGTGTATTTTGTATGTGTGTTTGTGTATGTGCAAGTGTATGTGTAGTGTGAGCATGTTTATGTTTATGTATATGTGTATATGTATGTGTGTGTTTGTGTGTATATGTGTTATTATGTGTACTTGTGTATATATGTGAGTGTGTATGTTTGTGTATGTATGTGTGTGCTTGTGTGTATGTGTGTCTCTGTGTGTGTATGTGTTTGTGCGTATGTGTGTTTGTATATATATGTATATATTTGTGCTTGTGTGTGTGTATGTGTATGCATGTGTATATTCAGGTGCAGATGCATGTATGTATGAGGATGAGTGAGCATGTGGAACCCAAGGGTCAATCTGGTCTGTCATTTTTTACTATTTACTTGGGTTTTTTTAGACCTGGGTTTCACCAGTTTAACTAGTCCAGGGATCCTCCTTTTTCTGTGCTGGGATGACAAGCACATGTGACCATGCTTCCACAAATGCTCCTTTCATTGTTTTATGTGAGAACTGGCTTCTAACTTCTGAAGTGGTTAGACCCTCACCTGAGGCTTTGAAGATGTAGCAGCTCAGCAACCGTTGTCATTCCCTGCCTAATGTTCCAACCTACTAAATGCCATTTTTCAGTTTTTGCCTTTTCTCAAGCCACATTCAGGGCTCAGTAGGGAGGCAGATGGACCCTCACCTGAATCACCCCCAAGAATTCCAGGTCGCAGGTTTAAAAACAGGGCATAGATGCTGGGAAGAAGTGGCATTCAGGATTCCAACCATCCTCAAGATTCCTCTAGACCTTGCTTTGTTTTCCTGAGGCCAGTGATGGTCACCCTTGTTATCACTGCCCTAACCACCACCAGTGCCACTTGCTTCCCTGGTCACAAGAACCTTTATTTACCACCACTTGATCCCACCACCTCACCTGTACTCTATGTCTAATCTCAGGGGAATCTGAATATGATCCCCATGCAGTCCCCACAGAGGAGTTCTATAGTTCATATCCATGAAACAGCTGTCTATGTGAGACAAGGGGCATGGTGGCCAATATTTACCATCAGAAGGGAGCTTCTTCCTTTGGTAACTGGAGAACCATACTCCTTAGTAATCTGCACTACTTCTTGGAGGACCTGTGATGGGACTGGGCCCACAGCAGGAAGAGCCTCTTTTGCATCGCCCCACCCCTGGCTTCCTACTTGTCCCTGATCCCTGAAAGTGCTTCCTTGGATCCTACCCAAAGCTTGCTGGCTTTGGATCAGCTTTGAGGGGGCTCTGGGTTGAAGATGCTATCCTTACTTTATAGGTATAGGAAAGGACATGGCTAGTTAAAATGATATCTCCAGAGATGCTTTGGCCAAGGAACCACAGCTTGCCTCTAAGAAATCTGCACCCCCTATTACTCTGATTTTGACATGGGCACTGTAGACACATTATCGCTACAAGTCTCAAGAGTTATGAGAACTGACCCAAATTGCCCATGTGTGCCTATCTTGGTATCATTAAGCATCATCTAGTCAGTCACTTTATACTGGTTTCAGAACAAGCTGTGTTTCCTTCTCTGTCAAGTAGCTGCCAACCCTTTCCCTCACTAGCATTTGTTGGCAAGACAGTAAAAGCATTCGTGAATTAAAGATACAGTGAAATGACACTTGAATTCTCCAGGGAATGATTCTGCTATGATGGATAAACATGTTAATTACTCAGAATTTAACCTCCAGCTGCCGCCTTTTTGGAGCTTTTCCTCACAGCCTGAATTTGGGGCCTTGCAGGCTGGAGTCAGAGGAGCTGTGTAACCCTGGGTAATATCCCTCCATCCCTAAATTCTGGGCTATTGTGTTCATGGGGCACTTGGGCTCAAGCCCATTCCTAGGAGGCAGCACAGGTAGAGATCTCGAGCTCTGGTACTCTGTTTCTTGGATTCAAATTCCAGTGCTTCTGCTCAGGCATTTGCTTTGTCCCACATTTCCTAACCATTCAATGAGTTGTTCTGAAGATTAAATGTATTTATATGTGTAAGAGTCTTCAGGGGAACCTTCCATCTAAAGGAAGCAATTGATTGAGAATCATGTTGTGTACTGCTTTTCCCCTTCCATAGGTTTCGCTGCTTTGTCCTTTTCTTTATTTTCCTGCCACCTCTCTTCTTCTATTGGGTAACTTGGAGGTCAATTTTTTTTTCCTGAGCCTGATTTTAGCTCTCTCAACAGAGATGAGTGAGAGTGTGAGATGTTCACATAGATTTCTAGGATGCGAGTGGAAACTACCCATCAGTTCATTTCATTAACATGTTTTACAAGTGTAATGTTATATTCCTATAAGTCAGCACTCATGAGGCTGAGGTCAGTCTGAGCCACTTAACAAGTCTAAGAAAGACAGTAAGACAGGGAGAGGAGAGGAAGAGTGGGAGTAGAGGAAAAAGAAAGAGAAAGAAAAGAGTTCAAAGAGAGTTGACTTAAGGTTGGGAAGATGACTCAATGTCTGTGACTTACCACACCAGTATGAGGGCTGAAGTTTAGATCCCTAGACCGCCTGTAAAAGTCAAGCAGGCATTAGGCCACTTGTAATCTTAGTACTGGGGAAAAAGAGACAAGTAATTCTCAAGGCAAATTGGCTAGCTAGACTAGTTAGAATTGGCAAGTTCCATGTTTAAGACAATAGCCTGCTTCAATAAATAAAATGGAAAACAATCAAGGGAATTACTCAATGCCACCTTTGGGTCTTTGCCTGCACATACATTTGTGTCTACACACATGCGTGCATTACGTATGCACAAATAGGTTTTTTCCTTTAAAAAGAGAGTTAGCTATATGCTAGGTCCTATGTCAAGAAGTGAGCTTACAACCTCCATGAAGACATGGCCTAGGGGAAGCAGAATGACAAATGAGCCACACTCTACAGCATGGATTAGTGGATGTTTTTGTTTTTGTTTTTGTTTTTCTTTTTTTTTTTCAGAGCTGCAGACCGAACCCAGGTCCTTGCCCTTGCTAGGCAAATGCTCTACCACTGAGCTAAATCCCCAACCCCTATAGCTAAATCCCCAACCCCAGTGGATGTTTTGAAAAGAAAGAAAGTTTTCTCTGATAAAGCCATGACACATGTATATCTTGTGAAGCACAGGGTCTGGGGTTCATAGTCTAAGACCTGTGACTGAACAAGACTTTGGTTTCTCATATGTGACATTGAGCAATCCTTTGGGCCTCTCTGAGACTTAATTTTCAACTCTGAACAGTGGGGATAGCTACTGTGGGCCAATCATGAAAGTTGAAAATGAGCACTGGTCTGAAACACTCAGCTCAATCATACTGCCAGCCAGGGAAATGAGATAGGAATTCATGATAACGAAGTGGGAGGGTCCTCACCTCCAGCAGAGCCTGTATTACTGAACCTTCGATAATTAAACAAGATGCCTAGTTTAAGATACCTCATACTTTGGGAGTGTTTGGGTTTCATTGCTGTGAAGAGGTGCCATGACCAAGGCAACTCTTAAAAAGGAAAACATTTTATGGGGGCTGGCTTACAGTTCACAGGTTTAGTTTGTTATTGTCATGACAGGAAACAAGGCAGACATGGTGCTGGAGAGTTCTACCTCTTGACCCACAGTCAGCAGGAAATGACAGTGACACTGGGCATATCTTGACCATCTGACACCTCAAAGCCTATCCCCTAGTGACACACTTCCTCCAATGAGGCCATACTTCCTAATACTGACATTCCCTATGGCCTATGTGATACTCAAAGCATCACAAAGTGTGAAACAGCACCCTATTTATCCAAGTCTCTTTGGTTGCCACCTTTTCCATCAGGTCCTGCTTTGTGCAAGCCAAACAGCTGAAGGGATGACTCTAACCTCCTGAGAACTAGTCAAAGGCAGCTTTGAGGTTGCATTCCAAAGGACCATGAAGTCTTGGCTCATGGGGCTGGGATGTTTCACAGCTGGTAGGACTGTTAAGAGTGCCAGGAAGATCCAGTTTTCACACCAGAAGTGTATTAGTATAACCTTGACTTACCTTCCCTGATGGGGAAATTTCACCAGCATTTGATAAAAACAAACAAGCAAACAAACAAACAACAGCTCAGTACCAACAAGTGAAGGAATCCAGCTGCTTCTGCCTGGAAGTTTGTGTGTGGGTGGTGCGAGGTACTCAGGGGTGTAGGAGATGCAATGAGGCTAAAGAAAATAACAGGAGGAAGGAACTGTGAATCTTAGATATAGAATTTACCCTTCAGACTTTGCTCTGAGGCTTGCCCACCCAAGACTGGGCTATGGAAATGAATTCAGAAACTAATCTCCCCAGTTCCCCATCCCCCAAAAGTCAAAAGAACACGGATTCTCTCTCCTCCTTATCCTTCTGTGTATTTATGAACACAGCAAGGCTCATCCTCAGTAGGCAGTTGATGATGCCCAGGTCTCTAGAACAGATTAAAGAATGTGACTACAAAAGAACAAAGAATAGCATTGGGAGATGGGTGGGTATAGCCACAGTGCCAAGAGAAGGACAATCTTGGTAAATAATCTTCAAATCTCAACCTCCCCCTTCCCTTTCCTCTCTCCTTCCCCATTTTCTCCTTCCTCTTGACCCCTTCTCTCCTCTCCCTTCCTCCCCTCTCCCTCTCTTTCCCCCTCCACACCTCTTCCTGTCCCTCCCCTGTTGGTCTTCAACTTCTACGATGTTTTAAAAGTGTCCCTTTTTTCACTGAGAAGTATGCCAGGGTAGCTATCCCCCCTACTTTGGGTATATTCTGTCCCTCCCTGCCATGCCATTGTAGGAATATGGGATAACACACACACACACACACACACACACACACACACACACACACTATTGTTTCTGGGTGTTTTTTTTTTTTTGTGGGTTCTAAGGATCCAAACTCAAGCCCTCACACTGTCAAGGCAAGCCCATTATGCATCAAGCTATCCCTCTAGCCTACATTACGGTTTTATGAAGCTAGAAGGATTCCACATTGAGTTGTCAAGGAGATGGTTCCCTTAGATGACATAAGAGGTGTTAGCATCAGGTAGAATTTGGGAGCTACAAAAGAAAACCCTAGTGTGGGTTGTTTCCAAGGCAGAGTAAAGTTATTCAGCTGGGATATAGGCAGTGGGAACTCTGAAGTATGGTACCAATGTTTACGGAAGCTGTTCTCATACAGGGTGGTATATAATACAGTCAGGAACATGGTTCCTTGGAAACTTTTAGCTCGTCTCATTATAAATGGCCAAATGTCCTCATCTTACTAAGGAGAGCATGAACCCAGAGGTCACATAGAAAGTAGTGGCTGCACTAATAATACTATCCAACTGTCCTGTTGGATACCAGACCACATCCCGCCTTTCCTCCCTAATTGGTTAGCTTTCATCAAGTCCCTCTACCTGTCAGCATCCTACTAAGCAGCGATACTCTTTGACTTGGTAGTAAGACATCTTGGCAATTTGGTTTGACACTTGGCATCATGAGTCTTGAAGAACTGAAATAACTTGCTTCAAATTGTAAGCTTTGCTAGATTCCAAGCTCTAACCCACACATCGGACAGTCTAAACCAGTGCTTTCCAAAATGGGGTACCCAGAAGAGCAGCATCACCTGGCAGTTTTTAAGAATGCAGATGCCGTCATCTGAGTTTGATTGCATCCTCTCGGTGATTCTGATATATGCTTGGCTTTGAGTTGGCCTATGAGAGGTAAGCTGATGAACCTTCCAGGTGTGCTTCAGCCCCTTCATTACCATGCTTTATAAATCAAATCACTGACTTCTTGCTGGGAAAGAAACATCAAGGTCACTGGCACTTCTTAGCAGCTCAACTTCTGGTGGTCTCTTTTGACCATGGGATTCTTCAGGAAGCCCGGCACGGGTGCCTTGCCACCTGGTAGGGTCTCTGAGTCTGAATGCAGCCTAATTGGTGTTGTTGAACCTTTTGGGGGGCCTGAGGGGATTTTTGTCTATCCTGTTTGCTTTCATGCAGGTTTGAGCAGTTTGACTCAGCCAAATGGAAAATTAAAAAAACCAGAAAGGAAGGAGATATCACTTGAGAAGTCAAATGTTCATTGCAATCAGGCACTTCCTGACTTCAATATACTGCACTTAGGAGACCACGAGGAGAGCTACTGTTGTCTCCTTGATTGACTAGGATTCTGTCTTGTGTTTTCCAAATGTCAGGCACTTTACTTTAGCAATGGGTATATAAAGATGAAATGATATGGTCCCTGCCCACAGGAAACTCACTGTCTAGTGTGATGTCTGATGGCAGTAATTTTATCAGAGAAAATGTAGTGGCTTTTAATTGATGCAGTCAACCTAAGAGGTCTGTCCAATAGAATATTGTATAAAAATAATGCTCTGATTGCCCCATTGGCAACGAGTAGCTTTGTATACCGAGTAAGGCAGTGCTTCTCTGGTGATGTGTGGAGTAGGATCTAATAAAGCTCAGTGCAAGGGGGAGGGTCTGATGAAGACTTTCTTGTTTAATGAACTGTGTCACTGTGAACAGCTGTGGTGTAACCCAGCCAGACAACTATGCAAACCAGATGATGTCCCCAGTGGATTGAATCGACTTTGATTTGGTTTGGTTGATTCTCCAAAGGCAAATTCTTCCAAGTTCGGTGGAGAATAAAAAAACAAAATCACCATCCTGACTTTGCTTTTAACTTTTAATTATTGGATGACTTTTACTTTCAAGTCTTCAGAGAAAGCAGGGGATGGCTGCTACCCTGCTATCAGCAAGAAAGGGCCAAGAATAATCCTGTATCCGTAATAGCTATTAGTGTACTGTGCATAAGACTTGCACTGTGTTGTGTTGATGAACTTCCCTGTGGGTCTATAAGAGACAGACCAAAACTAAGACCATTCCTATGTGAGTCCTCAAAACAGCAGGGTTCCAGCTTGCCAATCTGTCACCTTCCCTTACATACCACCAAATGTAAGTGCGCAGCCGCACTTCATGATGCGCACATCATGAATAGCAATGGGTTCCATGTGAAACTCTTCCAATACTCTCATCTCTGCCATTTTCAACTTTAAGTGCCGGTTGTACTGTGGGTCATCATCACTAATGTCATAAAAAAACAAATTGAATTTAATGTCATAACACAGTTCTTCATACCTAGTTGGGTTACTGCTTCATGAAACTAATTTCATTTGTGTATCTTGGTGTAGAAGCTCTGAACAACATTGTAAAAGCCATTGCTGAAAGCTAACGTTAACTCAGGCTCTTTTTCACATCCAAGGAAGCAAGACACTCGTGTTTGGTTTGCATGTGAGCACAAGATTTTGGACTGATGGTGCAGGGGTGTCCAGAAAGGCTAGAGATCACCTGGATGCACAGTGGATTGATCAAGTCTGTAACCCACACCAGCTATAGAACAGAAGTGGGATTGATGTTTTCATGGCTATCTGTGCCTCTGCAGGGGTCACTGACAAGTTTGGTGTGTGAACACAATCAAGTTGGTTAATGGGCAGATACAAAGCAAGAGCTTAGAAGCAGTTCTGGGAAGAATGGGGTCTCTTTCTGCTATTTTCCAAGATGCTCAACAGGGGTACAGTCAACCTTTAAAATATCCACGTGTCTGTCACAAGGGAAATCATTAGATCTTTTCTCAGTTGGTTCAGCCTATAGAAGTTTGCCTCAGGGTAGGAGACCTTTTCCTTCTGTTGTATCTGGACCCTTATTCTCACTACCAGGCCATCTATAAAAGAATGAAAAGGAGTTGGGGATGAAACCGTTTTTCATGTAATAGAATATGTCTCAAAAGCTGGTAACTCCCTTATTGCAGATATGAATATGGGTAAGGGGTAAAGGTACCCTATCAATGGATTTCAGCCTTGGTAAGATGCTCTACATCCAGTACAGACACTTATACCCACAAATATAAGGCTAGAATTACCTAGGTTTCTCCCTACTGTGTGTCTATATTTGATACATCTTGATAGTTCACTTTTCAGAATATTAGGGACTTTTTACTTTTTAAATTTGTATTTATTATTATTAACTTTTTAAAAAGATTTATTTATTTGTTTTATGAATGTGAGTACACTGTCGTTGTCTTTAGACACACCTGAAGAGGGCATCAGATCCCATTACAGATGGTCATGAGCCACCATGGGGCTGCTCGGAATTGAACTTAGGACCTCTGGAAGAACAGTCAGTGCTCTTGATCACGGAATCATCTCTCTAACCCCTGTTATTAACTTTTTATTGATTCTTTGTGAATTTCACACCATACACCCTAGTCCCACTCCCCATCCCTTTGTATCTTCCCTCAACCCTTGCAACCTCCTGCACAAAGAAAATAAGAAAACAAAAAAAGAAACCAAACCAAAGCATCTAACATGGAAACAGGAGCATGTCACATAGTATACTCTCTTATCTATACATCTTTATTTACAAAAGCTCATTGCAATGGTGCATTGGTCTAGCTAGAGGCCTCTGACCTCTGCAATACTATTGATATTGGATCCTCTTTGGTATTTCTCTTAGACCTCATATTGTTGCCCTGTGTCATGGAGATCCTTCAGCTTTGCACCTGCAGGACCAACCCCTTCAAAGCCTTGTGTCTTGGCCTCGGTGGTAGCTGACTTAGTCAGTTTGGCAGCTCTCCCTCACTCACACCACCAGGACTAGCTCCCCAGCATTTGCCCCGGCTAGCTCACCAAATGCAAGCAGTAGGCAAGGGGTTGGGCCAACTCTCCAGCTTTCATCTGTTTCACTCTGCTCTATTTTGTTTGCTTCTCCTTTACTCTGTTCTGGTCTCATCCCATTTGTAAAATGATGGTAAAGGCTCACTAAATCAATTTCATCTTCCATTAATGGGTTACAACCCGAGACTTAAAAACAAAACAAAACAGCAGATCAGATTATATTAAAACTCACTTTCAATCCCTAAATCCTATGAGTCCAATGTAAATCGCCACTATAATATTAGGGTATAAAATTTTATGTGCAGCAGGCTCCTAGTTAAATTGTTGGCTGACTGAAAACCATCTGTTATTAATTCACTCATTCATTGGGTCTCTCATTCATTCCATTCATTACTTAGGAACCAGGTATTGTGTGAGTCCATGCTGTCCTCAAGTAAATAAAACAGAGGAGCCCTTGCTTTTGAAGGCAGGTTCCCTGCGGTTGCCACCATCTTAGCAGCTCCTTGCTTAGGGTTTCCTTTGAGAGACAAAACCATTGAACAATGAAGCCATCATACCACCCCTGTGCTATTTGAGTGAAATATTTAGCCCTGAATCTTGGTCCACTTGCAAAGAGCATCATGTCCTGCAGATGGATGAACATAAACCAAGATGCACAATGCTATGGAAGCCCTCTTTTCTCCCACCCCCCTCACTGCCCCTTGAAAGTAGCTTAAAGGGAAGAGAAATGTTCCCTAATTACTTGTTGTATATTGATTTGTCTTGCCCATGGACCACTAATCCTGCAGACCAACTTGCAGGGCCTCATAAATGAGATTGCTCAGAGCGGGGAGCTAATCAGATTTCTCACGTTTAGCTCAGCTCTCTGCTAGACTTTAGGGAAGCTCGGCATACAGGCTCCGTTAACCATTTCCCATAATGAGGTGACCCTTCGTAGGGCTGCAGAGATGCAGATGAGTTGAATGTGAGATGAAGGCTGGAACCTGGATCTTCCTTAAGCCTTGGCATCCTTAAGCTGCTCCCTAAAGACCCCTTTCCTTCCTCTCTATCCATTTCTGGATCCACCTCTTGCCATTCTTCACTTGCTTTTGTCCACCCTCTGTACCCTTGTTTCCTGTTGTGTCTCATTCCTCATTTGAGCAATGAGATAGTAGTTTAAACACTCCCTTATGGGGTTCTGTGTCCACAGTTCCTTGTGTGTCCTTTTGTCTGGAATGCCCTTCCTTTTCATGCTTTGCCCTCACTGCAGCACTCTTAACACCAAATAAAGTGCCCTTCCTCTCAGAGTCTCTTCCCCTGAGCAACCATGACTGGCTCCATCTGGAGAACTGTGTACATCTGATTGGACACTGAGCTCTGTGATATCAGTCACAGGGCTGGATGTGGCACTGAGACACTCTGGCTCAATTATCATACTACCTGAGAGCCAGAAAACCCAAGCCCTGTCAGGGGTGTGTCTGGTGGATCCCCTGGGGTGATCAGTTGGAATGACAGCTGACTCTAATCAACAGGAGAAGGGCTTGGGAAATGAGCAAGGTTCAGCTATCTCAGTATTTACAGAAGACCATACTCCTCCCATGTCTGGCTTGGTGAGGCTGGTCCTAAGCACTTGAAATATTGGGATTGGCCCTGTGACTCAAGTCTGTTGCAGCCTTTTCTTTGACAGATGAACAAACCAAGGTCCAGAGCTGGCCTAGCTTACCCAAAGTCACTAAGAATTGTGACTACCCAGATAGAGGTATTGGTTGCTTTGGCTTTGATGAGCAGGACCTAGTCACCATTTCTCCTTCCTCTCATTTCCACTGTCTTTTCTTGGGTATTCTTGTCCCTCCCTAGAGCTGAAAGAAAGGGATGAAGGAGCATCCATTGCCATGGAAACCAACTGAAAGCACAGACTATTCTCTCCATGGCTGTGGCTCTCTGGCGGCAGCTGCAGATTCCAGTGCTGGGCCTTAATGAGGGCAATGGGACCATTCACCATACTTAGTGAGGAGAAGGATGCTGGGAAACTTAATGTCCTCCAACATAAATCACATGGGCTCGGCAAAGAGGGACTAAATAGGTCTTGAGTTCTCTTTGCCTTCTCCAAACAATCTCTCTCTGCTAGACTCCTAATAGGATGCATGGATCCTTTGAGAAGACTTTGGGCTTTGGACACCAGAATCAGATTTCTGAATAGACAATGGTTATGAGATAATGTTCTATTTTTCAGTCTAACTAAAGACAATGTGGAATGAAGACAGAGTTGGAGGAAAGAGGAAAGGAGAGGGCCTATTTCAGTCTCCCAAGCTGTGCATTTATTTGTTAAGGTGGGGCTTTAACAACAATTAGTCTGTCCTGGGAGTAGAGGGGACAGGCTTGGTGGCTTGGATCTATCTGGTCTTCTTATCTGTCCTTCTGCCTCGATGCCTATCCTGATCTCTCCTGTTTATAAAATGCCCTGGAGAAGCTTCCATTCTAATTCATTCTACCATCTCACAGCGCCCCATTTTAAAGCTGTCCTCTTCATAGTGAGGGTGGGGGATGGGGAGGATTTCTCTTGTTGCCTCTGAAGCTCTTCTGTCTGTGTGTTGAAGCTCAGAGGCAGCGGAGGCTGATGCGGTAAGCTTTGAACTTCAAGTCTCAGGTTTTTATGATGATGAGGAGGATGGTTTTGTGTGTGTGTGTGTGTGTGTGTGTGTGTGTGTGTGTGTGTGTGTACATGCATGTGCCCTATCATGGCACATATGTGTAAGTCAGAGGACACCTTTTTGAAACTTTGTTCTCCCCTTTATTCCTGAGTTCTGGAGTTGGAAGTCCAGTTATCAGGTCTGTGTGGCAAACACTTTTTACCTGCTGAGCCATCTCACTGGCTCAGGTCTCAGTTTCTTCTCTCCCTCTCTCTCTCTCTCTCTCTCTCTCTCTCTCTCTCTCTCTCTCTCTCTCTCTCTTCACAGGGTTTCTCTGTGTAACCCTGTCCTGGGACTTAGTAGACCAGGCTGGCCTTAAGCTTAAGATCAGAGAGACCCACCTGCGTCTGCCTCCCGAGTGCTGGGAGTTCTTACGTGACCAGGTTGGTGTATTGCTTCTAGAACATGATCTCCATAAGATGCCAACATGCATGGTATCTGAGGCAGCTGTTCAAGGTTGACTTGGAGTGCGCTTGGATTAATACCTCTGACATTAACCCTCCAGTGATTGAGTCATGGATCAGGTCAGGATCAGGGGTTTAGGCTGCAGCAGGGGTATCAGAGAGTCACCAATGGGACTTGGTCATTGGTTATTTTTAACAAGCAGCACAGTGTGATTGTGATTGCTCACTGGTCTAAAGGATAAGACCCAGCATTTTTTTCAAAGGTGAAGCCCTGCCTCTACGTCTTTGTGCCAATCACCTCCATGCTGTCACTGCCTCTGGAATCTCAACTGTCATACGACCAGAGAGTACTACCAAGCACTGTTTGTTGTGTGTATCTGATGAGGTCTCCTGAGGTGATCTGTTGAAAGGACATCTGACCTTTATCAGGGGAAGGAACGTATAGGCTCAGTGCTCTGGGTGATGCATGGATTACTTATAAAGATCCAAGTTAGATGCATACATGTCTAAGAATGTGCTTCAGCTCCAAACACCATATCCTCTGTTGTTAGGGCTTATCAAGGAGGGAAGGAAGAAGAGAAGTTTTTCCTATATGACCGATAGAGAATTATAACTGAGTCAAGTAATCAAGGCCATTCTCAAGACCATTAATTCTAGGGGTGTGTGTGTGTGTGTGTGTGTGTGTGTGTGTGTGTGTGTGTGTGTGTGAGAGAGAGAGAGAGAGAGAGAGAGAGAGAGAGAGAGAGAGATTGATTGATTGATTGATTTGTCCTCACCAGGTCTCAAGCATGATTTCACAACACAGTGCTTAACCCATTGTCCTGCACCCTCACCTACACATAGTACAGCCCATAGATGTGAACACACATGCATATGCATACCATACATATATACACAAGTCAGAAGGGAAGAAAAAGAGGTGTCTGAAGCTTTCAGATTGTACATAAGCAACTGAGAGCAGAGGAGGGCACTGCACTGTGCATGCTAATGTTCAGCAGAAAGTCTTGAGCTTCAAGCTACAGGCTTCTGACTGCCCAGGATTCTTGCTCATCACTGTCCCAGGACCAGGGCTGCTCCTGGAACATCGTCTTTTGACCCTGCACATGACCCTGAGTCACAATGCAAAGATGCAGGTAGCAGGTGTAGGTATTAGCCTGGAGAATAGACTGTAAGATACACTGAAGCGAGGCAGAGTTGGAATAGGAGGGGCCTCCTCTCCAAATTACAGCTCCAGCCACTCAACCCTCTTTGGGGCAATAGGAGGAATGAAAGGCTTAGTATCTTTCTTACTCGTCAGGGAACCATGCCTAATGTTTTGTAGCATGTTGGGAAACAGGCAGTTTTATTATTGATTCCTTGGTTGGTATGTGTGTATGTAAGTATGTATGTTTATATGTATATATGTATGTAAGTGTGTATGCACATGGATTCATGGAGGCATAGGACAACTTTGGTTGTCATTCCTCAGATACTGCTGATCAATTCTGTTCTTTTCTTTTCTTTTGAGAGGTAGTCACTCACTGATCTAGAAACACAGGGATCTGTTCTCCAGAACTGGGATTATAATCATATGCAACCATGCCCTGGTCATGGCCAAGCCTTTCTTTCTCCAAGCTCAAGACTTTCTTTACACATGTTTAAGGATTGAACACAGGTCCTCATGCTAGCAAGGCAAGCACTTTGCTGACTGTGCCATCCCTCTGGTTTTGTTTTTGATTTTGTTTTAATGAAAACTCCTTATACAGACTTATTCTGCTGTTGAGGAAGTACCAGGCAGCCTTTGATCACCTAAGTTATGGAGACATCTGGAGAGTGTCATTTAGGCTCAAAGACTAGGAACATGTGAGGACTTGTGTGTTCATATGTGTGCAGTTCCCTCTAGGAGTTGCACATTTTGGCATGACATCATGGGAAAATCCTTTCTAAGCCAAGTCACAAGTATGAAAATGCCAATGCTGGCTGGATCCAGTAAGAAAATGCAATTTTGATGCCACCACAACCGCCACTACCAACAATAACAACAACAACAAAACCAACAACAGTATTTATGTACTTAATTGACACTTGGTTGTTTGGGGTGTAGAAAGGATAACTGGGATAGCTAAGACTCCTTGGGGTGAAAAAGAGGAAGTGGCTTTTATAGACACTGGCAATAACATGGCCCACAGGCACAGGCTGCATTGTCCTTTTGGAGGATCAGAATTCAAACCTGACCTTGCTGCCTTCTTTAGTTGTGGTCTTGAGCATCTTTCTGGTACTTTGAACGTGAGTGGGAGCTGGGAGTTCATTCAGTTTCTCCTTAAGAACCTTTCAAGGATAAGTTAACTTGGTATCTTGTTGAGGAATAAGGCCTGCAATATTGAGCCCTCAGCCTTAGACTCAGATCAGGTACAGGCCTGCGTGTCAGTGGAAGGACCCATACACACAAAGTGACCCCCTTGGGCTACTATTTTGGTGGTATGTTGGTGTTAGAAAACCACCAGCTGGGTAGCTTCATCTCCCCAGTTGTGTCTGGGCAGCAGCCGGTGGCATCATCCTCATTGTGGTGATCTGGAACAGCTGCTGAGATTTAAGCGTGCACTTAGAGGAATTACCTGGGATCGTAGCTGGCCTTACTGAAAGGGAACACATTTCTGTAAGCCGAGCTAATGTCTGAGGCTGGAGCTCAGGGGCTTTCCTTCTGCAGCAGGAAAGATATCAACAACAGGATCAGGCTGCCTGGAGAGGCTGCCCTAAACAGGAACCATGATTTCTTCCAGGATGTGCTTAGCTTGGACTCAGGTTGGAGAGTGTGTGAAAAGACTGGGTATGGTCCAGAGATCTTTTTCTTGTCAGATGTCTAAAGTCTCTAGATAGCTCCAGACACCAGAGTAATGGATATCTTGGCCATGGCTTTAAGATTGCTGTACCTAAAGTACATTCCATGCTGTTCCTATGTAGATCTGTGTCACAGTGGTCCCCTGTGGTATATCTGTCTCTTCAAAGCCCTGGTGGGGTGGTCTGTGGTTGAGGGAGAGGCACAACACCCATATTCTGGTGACTTTATGTTCTTGTGAGATGTGAGGGATGAACACTCAATTACTAGACATGAATAAAGAGTGTAGAACTGTCAGAGTAAAATCGAATTTAAGTGAAGTAGATGTGTAGAAGTCTGGTAGAAATTCCTCCCAAAGCTTGGAAAGACAGAATTTGGAAGCCTAGAAGACATTGTCCCTGAATGAGCCTAGTATATTTCTTTTGAGGAGTGCAGCAGATTCAAACAGCCTCTCCTTGTAGCCAGCCCTGCAGCCACTGAGCCTAGAGCCTCTTGCAGTATAAATACTGGGAAGAAAGAAGACTGGATTTTCTTTGTCATTTTACAGACTAAAAGAGGATGGATATATCACGTTGGCCTTCTCAATGACTTCCAACTCTGGCCTTGGTTGCTGAGTTGGTTCCAAGCATGTTGCTCTCCAGGAACCACCTGCTGTATTATTGGTGCAACATCCTTTTTGCATAAACTGAGGCAGATCTGGACAGTCTAACCTGTGAGATGTCACTACCGTTCATCTGGTTCCCTAGCTCAGACCACCACCACTGCTTGTGCAGGCAGCTGTGATGGTGTCCTAAAAACCTATTGACAGGATTCTCTCTTAACCGTCCCCTTCCCCCTTCCCTTGCAGCAGTCAGTAAGGATCTGTCTAAGATGCTTTTCTGGTTACGTTAATTTCCCATCTGAAAGCTTGCCAGTTGTCCCCATTGTACTTAGGAGAAAATCCTTGTCATGCAAATCCTTACGAAAGGAAATCTTCAGAAAGACAATCTTACGGGCCTTTCATGACTTGTCTGACCCAGAAGGATTTTGTTCTTTGTTGGTTTCAAAGCAACCAAGCTCTGCCCCTGGGGTTCACTGGATTTGTGGAAGCTCCCCTTTCACCTCTGTGCCTGTTTGGCTTGTCTCCCTCCAGTTTGTCCTTTAAGGATATCACTTTCAGCATGCCAGGTTGGCCACTCCTGTTCAGGGTGTCTGTAACAGCTTCTAGACCTGTCTGTATACTGTTTGTTTGTTTGTTTGTCTGTCTGTTTAACAGACTATCTGCTGTGGTTCATATGTGGAAGGTTTCCAAAAGTCCTGTGAGTAAAAAGGCTCAATTCCTTGCCCATGATGATACTGGAGGAAATGCAGCCATGTAGGGTGTGCACTTGAAGAACATTGTGAGACTCTGATGTCTGTCTCTGTCTCTCCCTTCATCTCCATGTCTCAATTCTTCTACCATGTTTTGAGTAGCTTGTTCTACCTCAGGTCCATGAGCAATTGGTCCAATTAGCCATGGGTTGAAAACTTTTTTTAAAATTAGATATATTTCTTTATTTACATTTCAAATGTTATTCCCTTTCCCAGTTTCCTGTCCATAAACCCCCATCCTCTCCCCATCCCCCATATGTGTATTCCCCCATCCATCCCCTTTATTGCTCCCCCATATTCCCCTGTATTGGGGACCCAACCTTGGCAGGACCAAGGGCTTCCCCTTCCACTGGTGCCCCAACAAGGCTAGTCTCTGCTACATATGCAGTTGGAGCCCTGGGTCAGTCCATTCATAGTCTTTTGGTAGTGGTTTAGTTCCTGGAAGCTCTGGTTGGTTGGCATTGTTGTTCTTATGGGGTTGCAAGTGCCTTCAACTCTTTCAATCCTTCCTTTAATTCCCCCTAAGAGGGTCCTGTTCTCAGTTCAGTGGTTTGCTGCTAGCATTGACCTCTGTATTGGACATGCTCTGGATGTGTCTCTCAGGAGAGATCTATATCTAGTCCCTTTCAGCATGCATTTTTTAGCTTCATCAATCTTATCTAGTTTTGGTGGATATATATATATATATATATATATATATATATATATATATATATATATATATATATGGCACATGTGGGGCAGGCTCTGAATGGCCTTTCCTTGAGTCACTGCTCTAAACTTTGCTTTCATATCCCCTCCTATAGGAGTGGGAGCATCTATATTTTGGTCATCCTTCTTCTTGAGCTTCCTGTGGTCTGTGGATTGCATCTTGGGTAGTTCCAGCTTTTGGGCTAATATCCACTTATCAATGAGTTGCATACCAAGTGTGTTTTTCTGTGATTGGGTTACCTCACTCAGGAGGATATTTTCTAGTTCAATCCATTTGCCTATGAATTTCATGAAGTCATTGTTTTTGATAGCTGAGTAGTACTCCACTGTGTAGATGTAACACATTTTTTTAATCCATTCCTCTGTTGAAGGGCATCTAGGTTCTTTCCAGCTTCTGGATATTATTAAAAAAAAAAAAAAAGGCGTGCTCGCTTCAGCAGCACCTATACTAAAAAAACGGCTGCTATGAACATAGTGGAGCATGTGTCTTTGTTGTATGTTGGAGCATCTTTTGTGTATGTGCCCAGGAGAGGTATAGCTGGATCCTCAGGTAGTGGAATGTTCAATTTTCTGAAGAACCTCCAGACTGATTTCCAGAGTGGCTGTACCAGTTTGCAATCCCACCAACAGTGGAGGAGTGTTCCTCTTTCTCCACATCCTCGCCAGCATCTGCTGTCACCTGAGCTTTTTATCATAGCCATTCTGACTGGTATGAGGTGGAATCTCAGGGTTGTTTTGATTTGCATTTCCCTGATAACTAAGGATGTTGAACATTTCTTTAGGTGCTTTTTGGCCATTTGATAATCCTCAGCTGAGAATGTTTTGTTTAGCTCTGTACCCCATTTTTAATAGGGTTATTTGCTCTCTGGGTCTAACTTCTTGAGTTCTTTGTATATTTTGGATATTAGCCCTCTATCAGATGTAGGGTTGTTTAGATGGTTTATTTGTTCCTGATTTAACTTTGATACCTGGTCTCTGTCTAGAAAATTGTCCATTTCCTCCAGACTTTCCAGTTTTGTTGAATATAGGCTTTTATAGTGGGGTCTGATGATTTTTTTTTAATTTCATCAGATTCTGTTGTTATGTCTCCCTTTTCATTTCTGATTTTGTTAATTTAGATACACTCTCTGTGGCCTCTGGTTAGTCTGGCTAAGGGTTTATCTCTCTCCTCGATTTTCTCAAAGAACTAGCTCCTGGTTTTGTTGATTCTTTCTATAGTCTTTTTCATTTCTACTTGGTTGATTTCAGCCCTGAGTTTGATTATTTCCTGCCTTTTACTACTGTTGGTTTTATTTATTTATTTTTGTTCTAGAGCTTTTAGGTGTGCTGTCAAGCTGCTGACATATGCTCTCTCATTTCTTATTGCAGGCACTCAGAGCTATGAATTTTCCTCTTAGCACCGCTTTCATTGTGTCCCATAAGTTTGGGAATATTATATCTTCATTTTCATTAAATTCTAAGAATCTTTAATTTCTTTATTTCTTCCTTGACCAAGTTGTCATTGAGTAGAGCATTGTTCAACTCCCATGTATATGTGGGCTTTCTGTCATTATTGATGTTATTGAAGACCAGCCTTAGTCTGTGGTGATCTGATAGGATACATGGGATTATTTCTATCTTTCTATTATGTCTGTCTGTATCTGTTGAGGCCTGTTTTGTTACTGATGATATGGTCAATTTTGGAGAAGGTACCATGAGGTGCTGAGAAGAAGGCATATCCTTTTGATTTAGGATGGAATGTTCTATAAATATCTGTGAAATGGTTCATAACTCCTGTTAGTTTCTCTATGTTTAATTTCTCTGTTTAATTTCTGTTTCCAGGATCTCTCCATTGATGAGAGTGGGGTGTTGAAATCTCCTACTACTATCGTGTGAGGTGCAATGTGTGCTTTGAGCTTTAGTAAGGTTTCTTTTGTGAATGTAGGTGCCCTTGCATTTGGAGCATAGGTAATTAGGATTGAGAGTTCATCTTGGTGGGTTTTTCCTTTGATGAATATGAAGTGTCCTTCTTTATCTTTTTTCATGACTTTTGGTTGAAAGTCAATTTACTTGATATGAGAATGGCAACTCCAGGTCGTTTCTTCTTGCCATTTGCTTGGAAAGTTGTTTTCCAGCCATTTACTCTGAGGTAGTGTCTGTCTTTGTCTCTGAGCTGTGTTTCCCACATGCAGCAAAATGCTGGGTCCTCTTTATGTATCCAGTCTGTTTGTCTATGTCTTTTTATTGGGGAATTGAGTCTGTTGATGTTGAGAGATATTAAGGAATAGTGATTTTCGCTTCCTGTTATTTTCATTGTTAGAGGTAGATTTATGTTTGTGTGTCTTTCTTTTGGTTTCATTGCAAGGAAATTATATTCTTGCTTTCTGTATGGTGTAGTTTCTCTCCTTGTGTTGGAGTTTTCCATCTATTATCCTTTGTAGGGCTAGATTTGTAGAAAGATATTTTGTAAATTTGGTTTTGTCGTGGAATATCTTGGTTTCTCCATCTATGTTAATTGAGAGTTTTGCTGGATACAATAACTTGGACTGGCATTTGTGTTTTCTTAGGGTCTGTATGACATCTGTCCAGGATCTTCTGGCTTTCATAGTCTCTGGTGAGAAGTCTTGTGTAATTCTTATAGGTCTGCCTTTATATGTCACTTGACCTTTTTCCCTTACTGCTTTTAATATTCTTCCTTTGTTTTGTGCATTTGGTGTTTTAACTGTTATGTGACAGGAGGAATTTCTCTTTTGGTCCAATCTATTTGGAGTTCTGCAGAGTTCATGGGCATCTCTTTCTTTATGTTAAGGAAGTTTGCGTCTAAAATCTTGTTGAAGATATTTACTCACCTCTTAAGGTAAGAGTCTTCACTTTCTTCTATACCTATTATCCTCAGGTTTGATCTTCTCGTTGTGTCCTGGATTTCCTGTATGTTTTGGGCTAGGAGCTTTTTGCCTTTTACATTATCTTTGACAGTTTCGTCAATGTTTTCTATGGTATCTTCTACCCCTGAAATTCTCTCTTCTATCTCTTGTATTCTGTTGGTGATGCTTGTGTCTATGGCTCCTTGTCTCCTCCTTAGGTTTTCTATATCCAGGGTAGTCTCCCTTTGTGCTTTTTTTATTGTTTCTATTTCCATTTTCAATTCCTTCACCTATTTGTTTGTGTTTTCCTGTAATTCTTTCAGGGACGTTTGTGTTTCCTCTCTAAGGTCTTCTACTTGTTTACTTTTGTTTTCCTGCATTTCATTAAGGAAGTTCTTTATGTCTTTCTTAAAGTTCTCCATCATTATCAAAAAATGTGATTTTAAATCTAAATTTTGCTTTTCTGGTGTGTTTAGATATCCAGGATTTTCTTTGGTGGGAGAACTGGGCTCTGATGATACCAAGTAGTCTTTGTTTGTTGCTTAAGTTCCTACACTTGCCTCTAGCCATTGGGTTGTCTCTGGTGTTTGCTTGATTTGCTGTTTCTGAGAGTGACTTGACCCTGCTGTAGGCCTCTGTGTCAACACTCCTGTAGAACTGTTTTCCTGTTTTCTTTCAGCCTTTTTCTGAGTACAAGAGCTCTGATTTCAGGTGTGTCAGTGCTCTTGGAGACTGTCTTCCAGTTCTAGGCACTAGCAGGAATCAAAGGGTCCTGCCCCTGATCGCTCCTAGGTCCTTGCACTGAGGGGGCACAGTTCGCACTATGCAATTCCCTCTTGGGTCTAGACTGTGGGCAGAGGGTAGTCTCCTCTGACTTCTTAGGAGTGTCCACACTTCTGAGGGTCTAGCTCTCTCTGCCATGGGATTTGGGTGCAGGGAGCTGTTTGGCCAGTTCAGTTCAGTCCTGGGCACAGACCGGAACTGTGGGTTCCGGCGACTGTCTGTTCCTATATTCCTGTGTCCAGAGGCACTGTGCAGTTTCCCCTTGGTCCAAGGATGTGGGCAGAGGTACACAAAAGTGGCAGTCTGTCCTGCGGTCTCAGGATGTCTGCACTCCTGGGTGCTCACCTCTCTTCCCCACGGGATTTGGGTACAGGGAACTATGGGATGGTATCAGTTCCTGAAAACTCTTAAAACATTAGAAACCTTTTCTTGTATTAGTTGATTTTCTCAAGGTGTTTTTGTATAGAAACACAAAGCAGACCAGCACACCGTGTCTTTCTTTTATTTACCCATGAGAGCTGTCTGGGAACAACCACACTTGGATCTTGATTTGCATTTTTGTACATTATACTATACCCCTAGGTCCAAGACCACAAGGAGGACAGCTCTGGAGATGTTGCTACAGGAGAATTCAGAGATGGATTATACACCCTGTTGGCTCCAACCCTTGCAGGATCTAAGGACATGCTCACAGGATGCCAATAAACAAGAGACCTTGAACTTTTAAGCTTTCCTGGCAGGTTCTGGCATGCTTCCCACTGGCCAAGACCACCACTGGTAAAATTAGCTCTGAACAACTCAGCCAGATGTTTCCATCTGTAGAGGAGTATTATGCCTAATCCTGAAGCAGAGGAAACTTTTTACTCATAAATAGAGCAAATTTATAGTGGAAATCAGTTGGAGGGAATAAATATGAATCCCCATGAAGTCATTTTGTGGGCTGCTTTATAGATTGTAATCACCCATTTAGAGTTTGCAGGCTATTAATTTTGTTTGGAGAGAACCTCAGGACTCTTGGTGGTAAGAATTTATAAGTCTGTAGTGTCACTCTCATGGATCTAGGCCTTGAACCCCTGAAAGGGTTGGAAAGAAATTAACAAGCTATCTCTGGAGGAGTAAGGGCTTTGCATCCTTTTCCTGTGGTTCTCTTGGACATGGATTTAAAAGACGTATGTACTGTCTTTATTTTGCACCAGAGTTGTATCTTCTCCCTGTAATCTGAGGTTGTTAAATTTTACTTTCAGCAGGTTACAGTGGGAGTCTGTCTTCCAAGAACTGGGTGAACCCTAAGGAAAAGAATCCTGAGTCAAGCAGGTCTGGGTGGACTCTGGCTAGGCTATTTGGCTTAAGATTGCAAGATAATTTTACTGCTGTTAGATTTGTTCAAACTTCCCTTTCTTTCTCTGTGAGACCAGTGCCCCAGCCTCAAAGGTGATAACAAGGATAAAGGAGATGAAATAGGAAAAACACTTAGTATTCAAAATGACTTAGTTCAAACAGTGATGGGGCTGATTGGTGGTTCAAAGTAAGTCTGGTAAAGCAGGATAAAAAGGGAATGTAAGATCTATGATGCTGGTTCCCAACTGTGTCACTAATGTGCTGGGTGACCTTGGGCATCATAGCCTTTCTGGTATCAGATCTTTCGCATTAGTGAAATGAAATGTTTGGTTCAAATGGTCTCTGAGCTGATGATGAGAGTCTATGGGCCCATATCACCTTTGGGACTAGTTAGAATCCTAGATTTTTAAGTCTCTATTCTAGTCCCATTGGGGAGGGTTGGGCTTCAACTTCTGCATCTGGATGAGTTTTCCAGATGGTTGTGGGCAGACTGACGTCTGAGCATCATCACTGTGATGATTCATTGTGGCTATGATATTAACTCTCTAGTTTTCCTGGCAGTGTAACTTCTAGAGCCTTTCTCCTTGGGGTCTTGGATCAAAACAGGAAGCAGAACAGTATCCTAACCAAGATTCAGTTGAGGATGGGCTCAGAGGGTTTGATGTAGTGTCAGAGTGTCTGACTTCTCAGTGGGATGGCTTCTGTCTCCTCCTTGCCTAGTTACTTTAGATGAGGTAAAAACTCAACTGTTATTTGGAATGTACACTGACTTGTGGGCTTTATGGGTGTTTGAGGGTGGGGCCACATATAACTACTATCATATGTGGGAGATGGGCTGTCACCCTCAGCATCATCCTTAGCTTCGTGATACCATTGTGCTTGAGGCTATGTGAAGAAATATAAGATAAGCAGGCAGGACTCAGGTCTGTGCCTTGTGATCTTGGACAAGTCACTTTAACTCAGAGTTCAAGATGCTGCCTCATTATAAAAGGGGGATTTGCATACTTTTGCTACTGAGCTCTTTGAGTACCAAAACTGGATCAAATTCTGTGAACGCAGCAGAGGAAGGCAGCTGAATCCCTGCTCACAGTCCTCACCATTTCCTCTAAGCACTTGGTGTGGGATTTGATGAGATGATACATAAGAGAAGTTATTGTAGTCATTAATGATCATCATGTTATCTACCTAGACTCCAAGCGTATGAAGGAGCTAAGCATTGTTCATTTGCTTGCTGAATGTATGGTTGACTCATTCTCAGGAGCCAAATACACAGCTAAGAGCTGGGCCTGCCTGGACAGCACCATGTCTGTGATAGATAGATCTGCTTCTTGGCAATTTGCTACCCACCATGTCCTCCAACTGATGGGCTCCCCTGTCCTGTTTTGGGCCACCACTGCAGGTGTTTCTGTAAAGTTGCTGTGACTTTATCTGAACTGTCTTAGCCCATTGCTACTTATTCTCTCCCCTGGCATTTTTTGTTTTGTTTTGTTTTCAGCGAGGCACATGGATACATTAGGTGTATTAGGGGTTTGCTGAGGTAGAAGGATGCAGCTTCAGGGGCAGGAATGGAAAAGAGCAGATTCCTTCAAGTAGTGATTGTATCGTTTGTCTTTGGGAAAGGTGGATTAAACACTTAGTGGGGGACTGTACTTGTCCCGGCCCTTGAGCTGACTGCAAACAGGGTAAGTCTACCTGAGTAACAGGGAAGAAGCAGATCCCCTGTGAAGCCCATTGCAGATCATTGCATGGACTCTGCTCACAATTGTGGTTTCATTCTTCTTTCTATCACAACCTTGTGGATATCTGTTCACAATCCAGATCTCAGGAAGGGCACAAGGAGGGAGGAAATGAGGTCTTAGGCTCTCTATTCCAGGAGTTTGCTTTCTTAGGTGGCAAAGTGAAATTATGGAACAGAGCAGTGGGCAGCATCCTGCCGTTGGTAAGAGGCACAGTAGAATTTGGAGCTTGAGGTGTACAGTCAGATGAATAGGAAATACTGTCTCATGGACTGGGGCAAGGTCTTAGAGGCTAGACACATAAGCAGGTGAACTTTGTAAAGGAGAGAAGGAAGAAAAACCTCAATGTGAGGCCACTGGCAGATCCATAAGTGTGCTCCTCATAGAGGTTGACATAACTTACAGCCTGGTGTACACTATTTCTTTTATTTTTAAATCTTCTGATTAATCCTCTGTAGGGAGTAAGTAAAGTTCAGAGTGAATGTGAGTTATTTGACATAAGCCGACCATGTCAAGGACATATAAGAAATTGTCAAAGCCCAGCCCCTATCCTCTCCCTTTTTCCTCTCTATAGTGACCTCCAATTGAATCCAGTTTATCCCACCCTACACTTGCTGTACATAATAAATGTGCCAAGGCTCTGGATGCTGTATAGTTGTTCCACTCCATCAGAATGCGCACAACACCAGACCCACAAATGCATCTGACTCAAGACCCCATCTGTATGTGTGTCTGTCCTTTCTTCATTCTCTCATCACATCAGCCTGGTTTCCAGGACTTGAGTCACAAAGGATGCAGTACATCTGTATACTCACTGAGTGATTGCCCTCTTTAGAATTCTACAAAGATGACAAGTCTAAGAAAGCTACTAGCCGTGGGCCAGCCATTAATGGTATTCTCACCAAGATAGCCCTTGTATATTTCAGGGTGTATTTGGTTTTGGGCTGTGCTACCCTTAGGCTGCACAAGGACCCTGGAACTTCCAAGTAACTATGTACGTGTACCATTGGCACGTCTCCCAAGTACCATGTAGACACCCTCCCATCAAATGCTAATTACCCTACAACCCCCTGCCTCTCTTTAGTCTGGAGACAGTTTTAACTCAGACCTCAGTTGTTCCCAAACCCACTTGGCACTTCCTACCTCTTCAACAAGCCCCAACTATATAAATTAGAAGCCTTTCCCTTCAATCCATCCTTCTTCTCCTGTCTTCACATATCCCTCTAGTAAACTACTGGCTGAATTTGAGTAACCTACATGGAAGATAAATGTATACTAGACATTGTTCTGCCACTCTCTACAGAACAAGAATCTCTATGTATGTCAGCTAGTCTTCATCTTGGAGCAAATGTTAAATAGGTTTACGTATTGACTCACTCATGGGCCACTGACAACCAAAAAAGGGCACCTTTCAACTGCTGGGTGGACTTAAAATAAATTTAAATGGATTTGCCTACCCACCTCTAAAGTCTCTACTTGTAGGTTTACTGTCATAACACTCACCCCTCCACCCCCATCCACCCAGAAGATGCATCTTCTAAAGCAAAGCTAGCAGGAAGGATCCTCTTCCCATTGGCTCTCATAATGTTCTCTGCTTCATGGCCTAGGGACACATGACTACTGAGCTCTGAGGAACCAGGTTAAAGGAGGTGGGGGATACTGGTGCCAGAACTTGTAAATTATATGTGTTAACTCTCTTTTGATATATGACATATGTCAGGGTTTACTCTATCACTTTTCAGAGTCCCTGATTGAAAAAGACAACTGCAGGGTGAAGATGACGGCCTATTTCTCAGTCTCATTTTTTTCCTTACTGACTCTTCTCCATTCCATATTTTATCTTCCTGGGCAGGAAAATTGGAGAGTTGGTTAAGAAAGTCTTGGCCTATCAGTATGCCCCATTGCTACTTAGTGTTGGTTTGTGGCGTCATTCGTTTGGGACAAGTCTTGATGATATGACAGTCTTATCTCTAGTGTCAAAGATCATATCCAAAAATGCCAATCATGTAATTTAATGTAAAAACCGACACTGTTCAATCTAATGGGAGAGATTGAGAGCAGGAATCCTGGAAAATCACTTTATTGGCTCAAACTCCGTTTGTGTCCGGGCCTAGGAATTTGCTTTTCTAATGGCTCCAGTAAGTACTGGTGCAGATTATGTTGGTCTGAGCCCCACAATTCGGGAAATTATGTTACAGGAGTAAGGGACTGGGTTTGTGCTGCTTGCCTTTGGCTACAATTGGAAAGTTAAGGAAATCTAGGGAAGCATCAGGTTTAGACCAACTGACTTTACTTGTGGGTGTTTTTAGAATGAAGGTTGGATTGTGGAAGTGGATAGTATATTAGGTAGAAGTCTTTGGGGGATCCTCTACATTTGATAATCACATTCACTTGGATTCAGTATGTACCAGGAGACAAAGCTGGTCAAAAGAAGGGAAGAACCCTGAAGAATGAGAGAAGATCTAGACCTATCCTAGAGGGATACAAAAGAGGATAGTCTGGAAAAGGTGCCCAGTGTAACCTTGAAGGATGGGACTACTGTTTACTTTGATCATGTGAGAGAGAACAGGCCAGTCTGCCCAGGTTTCTTAGCACCCTCAGAACTGAACTCCTATGTTCACAGTAAGCACCTGTATTATTTATTTCTGTCTGAAAAAAAAAAAAAAACAAAGAAAAGCGAGGAGTTAAGTAATGTGCACTGTGTGTGTGTGTGTGTGTGTGTGTCTGTCTGTGTGTATGTGTGTGTGTGTGTGCGTGTGTGTGTGTGTGTGTGTGTGTGTGTGTTGGGGTAAAGGAAAATTCAGAAGAACAAACATCCTCAGGTCTGGATTTACAAACGAAGAAAAAGTTGGTAAAGGGGGAGAGGGGCTTAGAAGACAGAGGACATAGGAAAACTCCCAAGTCTTTTTTGTGCCAACATTTTATACCTCAAGGATGTCTGGACAATATTTCTTCCTCCAAGTTCCTTGAGAAGACAGTTAAATGAGCTACACTTGAGAAGGACCCACCCATCACTGGCAAGCACATGGTGCACCCTTAACATTTAATCACCCTTCTCTACTTGACTCTCTGCAACCTGCTCCCAAGCCTGTGAGGCAGAATGAGAGGAGGTCATCCTCTGTCTTTAATTGGCATGGCTAGCCAGCCGCCAGGCTCCCTAAACTTACCTAGATTGGACTTTCAGATGGACTGAAGACATTAAGATATTGAGATGCCCTGTTACTGTGCTCTAAAAGCATCTCTATGCCTCCTGTTTCTTACTGGACTGCCAATTTCTCAGAGAATTAGACATTTAGTGCCCAATAAGATATTTTCCTATACCAAACACACATGAACATGTACGCGTAACCCCCTGGGGCTCAGTCAGAGTACACTCCAAGCCTACTCCTGTTCATTCTCTGATGCGGGTGGAGTCTTGGTGGTTGGTGGTTGGTGCGATGAAAGATAATGGCTGAAGTGTTTCTCTGAAAGTGGAAGATGGAGAGAAGCAGAGTCTGTTGTAAGGAGGAAGGCTAAAAGTGGGCACAAGAGGAAACATAAGCCCTCTGAAGTGATTGGGTTTACTTGGACACAATTTACAGAGAGCCTTGGAAGAAATTCATTCCTGATGGCAATTGCCATCCTTCACCATTTCTTATGGAATCAAGCTCATATTGGAAAGTTCTCCCTTTTCCTCTTTCTTGGCTCCTTGAGAGAATCAGGTCATTTGAAAGTAAAAATTTCCACAGAATTCAAAATAGGTAAATTTGCAGGTATGGAACATAACTAGCTGAGAGGATGGGCTCAGTTGAAGGCAGACTTCCTAATTTCCTGGCTTAGTCTCTTGCCTTTAAGGGCTTCTTCTCGTATCACAGTAGCAAAGGTGCAGCAGACAGAGGATGAACCTTCCATTTTTATAAGTCAGTGAAGTCTTGACTCCCCAAGAATTCACACCGGGTCTGACCATATTTGTGTTATCTGTGGAGGTGTCTGGGAATTCAGACGTGCAGACTTACTGGAGATATTTTGTAAAGTCTAGTGCCCGGGGCCACTAAGTGAATTGGTATTCTACCCCGACCCCATGGCCAAGCAGCAAGCTCCCCAGTACCAGGGTGTTGTGAACCAGCCTGGGTTGTGAGTCAGCGGGATGTGAACAGGGATCTCAGAAGTTTTGTCTCCAGCAGCCAGGGCAGAAAGGATATGCTGGCTCTGCTCCGGTGTCTGTCAGTAGTCAGCTGCAAAAAGTCTTTATGATGGCAGGTGTTGTGAAGTTTGAATCTGTTATTAACAAGGAGACAGTACTTGAAAGATCACGTCCTCTTCATTTAAGAATGCCTTGATTAATAAGATGTACTAGCAGCTTAATACCTGTGTTTTGGGCAAGATTGGGGTGAGAGTAAATGGTATTAAATATATATTAAAATAAGCAGAGTGTGAACTAGACTGCAATTTTGCAATCACTGTATATTGGAAAATTATGATTTTTGAAACGAGTTTAACATAATGATATGGTGCTTCACATAAATTCGCTCATTTAATCTTCACAACACCTCTACCTGTGAACAGGTGCCCCCATCTCCCCATTTTACTGGAGAGGGAGTTGAGGTTTAAAGAGGGATTACATAACTCATCCAAATGCACAGAGTCCAGTGCTGCCAGTCAGTTGTGAGAACAGACGGAGTTTTGTTTTCAAAAGCAGTTCAGACACTCTATTGAGAGCCAAAGCCAGACTTTCTTCAGCTTATTTCATTCTCATTGTGTCTTAATTGGGGTTCCAGGTCCTCTGAATGCCAACAGATTACACAAATGCTGACACATTGCACTGCCAGGAGAGACCTGACTTAACAAGTAACTAAGAATGAAGTTGAACATTAGACCCCCCTCACTTGCCCTTGAGCTTCTGGGATTGCTTTCTTTTAAATCTCTAAGGCTGAGCTTGAGACAGTGAGTGACCAAAACAAGGAGAGTGCTCCAGACACCAAGCGGGGACCACTTACTCAGTTCTTGGATTTTATGTTTTCATGTGTCCGAGTGTTTCCTTGGATGCATGCAGGAGTGCCACACACGGGCCTGGTGTCTGTAGAGATCAGAATGGAGAATTACGTTCCCTGGTCCTGCTGTTGTAAACAATTGTGATCTGCCATGTGCCTGCTGGGAATTGAGCCTGAGCCCTCTGTCAGAGCAGCAAGAGCTCTTAACTTCTGAGCCCTCTCTTAGCTTCCTACTTCTCAGGGGTTGTACGTGTATGTGTTATGTATGTGCTTATGTGTGTGTTTATGTGTATGTATGTGTGTTTGTATGTGTATGTATGTGTGCAACTGCATATATTTGCATTTGTGTATGTTTGTGTGTGTGTATGTATGTGTGTTTGTATGTGTATGTATGTGTGCAAATGCATATATTTGCATTTGTGTTTGTGTGTGTATGTTTGTGTGTGTGTGTGTGTGTGTGTGTGTGTGTGTTAGAAGACAACCATAAGTGTCCTTTTTCTCTGGTACCGTATATGTCATTTTGAGATAGAGCTTCTCGCTGGTTTGAAGCTTGCCAATTCTGGTAGATTGTCTGGACAAAAAGCACCAGGCCTTGACCTTTCTCTTCTTCTCCAGTGCTGGATCGCAAACATGTGTGTACCCACCTACGTTGTTTGTGTGTGGTTCTAGACACCAAATTCACTCGCACACTGCAAGCACTGCACTGATGGAGCTCCCTCTCCGACCTCCAGGAATTCTTTTTCCTTGTTGGATACAGCTTTTGAAAAAGAATCTTTAATGGATCTGCTTGTTGCTAGGGGTAAGGGAGAAGGCCTGAGAGAGCTTTCCAGTTCAGAGCTCTCAGTGCTGATTTGAGTCTGCATGCTCTGTGGAAGCAGAACAGGGTGGGGAGACTCTAGAGCCCTCCCATAGTGAGACCTGCCTGTGTTTTTGAGCCAGCCCCTCTAGCACAGACCTGATCTGTCTGGTCATCCTCATTCTGTGGTGTCCCCCACCTCCTGCAGTCTTGAGCTCCTTGTGAGGAAGGGAAACAGAGATGCTTACGCACTGCATTCCAGAACAATCTGGGTAATGGAAAGTACAAAAACAACTTAAACTTGTTTCCAAAGCTACATGAGTTATTGTCCATTTGGACCCAAAAAGTGAAATACTATTTTTTGAGGCTTACTGGAAAGGAGTCCAAGGGTAACACAGCTGCAAGCTCTGGGCAGATGAGAAATACAGATGCTGCAATTTGCCACCTCAGTGAGTCAAAGCAGCAGGCACAGTGGAATGCCCCCACTACACACACACTCATACAAGCTTTTAAACAAGGGTTCTTTGGGGACTTTAAGATGGGAATAAAGAGTTAACAGCTCTGGAAGCATGGGGCTAGTGTTAAAAGCATGAGTTTTTAAACAGGGGTGGGGACGAAAAATGGTAACAATCAGGCAGAGAAGGGGTATCCCTGAGTTTGATTACAGCTCCCCAATCTTGTCACAATTTACAAGTTCCTATATTTTAGCATGCAATCACATTGGCAATCCTAAGCTGGCTTTAAAATAAGCTACCAGCTGCCCTTTGCAGGAAGGGCAACAGAGAGCTAGAACTAATAAAAGTGTGTGTGTGTGTGTGTGTGTGTGTGTGTGTGTGTGTGTACGCATGCACTCCCAAAGCGGTCCAGGTAATGCTTTGAGGTACAAATGTGTAAATTCCCTGGGTGTCCATAGGTTAGGTGTGCCGGAAAATCTTTGCCCATACCAGCGCCTGCCTTTGCTATGCACAGTAATATTTGTCCTAGTCTCTTCCCCCTCTTCCAAGTAAAGTGGGACTCCTACTTTGGTTGTGAGTTCAAGACAATAGAGAAATGGACACAGGAAAAACTCCCACCAGGTGCTGAGGGATTTGTTGCCTCTTCAATGAATGACAATCTCAAGTTGGATGGATGTAGGGCAGTAGTTCTGGCCTATAACTTAGCAGCTAGTTATGTGAGTCTTTAAAGGTTATATGTCTGGTTGCACATCCTTTCTTCCTGATTACAATATATCTACAGTAGAGTGTTATCCTTTATTTCGGTAAGCTCTATGGAACTCTTGTGATCAGACAGGACTCTGGGGCACTCATGGACATTCTTGTCTCTGTTGACAAGTGATCTCTAGTTTAGTTGGATGTACTAGGCTACAGTTAGTATAATTAATGAGTCTATTATGGGTGCAGCAGTCCGTGTTTTGGGTTTATTGAAGTCTAGAGCTTACAATATGAAGAAGAGCTTAGCTAGAAGTCCATTGGGATATCATCATCCCATTTGCTGTTGATGCAGGAGTCCTGTGTGCATTGGTTTGAGGACCAGCCCACACAGAGATATCTTCACTTGGTGTCCCTTATGGAATGTATGCAGGAGAAATGAAATAGTCCATGTCACATGACTTCCCTTCTCTCCTGGTTCTCTTCAGATCTCTGGACTAAAGAAACTCAGGTAGAGGATAGCAGCCCGGCTGACAAAAGGGATGTGTCTTGTTTCCAGTCTGTCTTCACATAGGTACAAGCTGTCTCATTTCTACCATCTGCTTTAAAGAGCAAAGAGATTAATGAGGAGTGTAGTTAGAGCCTTGGTAGCCTTGCCTCCAGACATGTGTGTAGCATCTCACAGTTTACAAACTAGGTTCCCAAACTAATCTCTTTTGACTTAATGAGACAGTGATTCAACTGGTTATAAATTAGCAAAGCAGTGCCATGCACCATGCATGACAACCACAGAGCCAGAGCGAAGCTGTCACTTGAATGAAAGGAAGCAATTAAAGACTTATGTTCCCCAACTGGAAAAAGAAAACAGCAGTTAAGGTTCTATTCAGGATCTGGTATTGGTGCCTTTAGTGTTTTAACGTGATCATTTTGAAAAATGCCTGAGAATGCTTGCTGTACTCTGCAGGTGAAACGGCAGGGCTCCTGATTGTGTTGGGTTGGATGCAGTGTTGCCACTTGGTTTGACTATTTTCTTATGGCATGAGAGAGTGGCACTGAGTCCTGGGTTTGGTGCACTCTAGAGACCATCAGTGACTGTGGTTTTTTACCTCCCTACTCACAGATACTCCAGAATCTCAGTTGGGTCTCCTTCTCAGGGGTGAGGTCTTCAGCCTTTACAAGTGGGGCGATCTTAACTTTTGAAACAAGGATACGTATGTGTCTTTTGCTGAGAACTCTGGGGGAAGTGCAGAAAGAGCGTTGTTCTTGTTAACGCCCCACACCAGCCTCTGACAGTTTAAACCTCACCATCACATAGGCAGGAAGGCTTCTCAACGGCTTCCTTTATGCCACCATGTTACCTGTTTGACCTGTGGGACTAACATGCAATCTAGGTAGACAAGCCATTTTGCCTTGTGCAGAGAGCCATGGTGGTGGACTTCATACCACAGTGGACAGAGATGGCATATTGTTCTGGAGTCTTCTCCCATTTCCCAGCCACAGACGATCCTTGCTGCTCACCAGGTTCTGCCAGAGCTATGGTACCATAGGAAGTCTGCATAATCAGTCAGGGAGTTGGGGAGTTGCCACATGAGGCAGGCCTAACTGAAGGTCCCCCTCTTGTCATGTGAAATTAGCTGTTTTCAAAGATGTACTTCAACGTTAGCTTCCAGTCTCTACTATGACAAACCACCAGGAGCTCAGTGACTTTAAAAGCACAAACTCATCTTGCAGTGTTGGAGGTCAGAATCCGCACAGAAATCTCTGGGTGATTCCAGGAATTTGTTTCCTCATATTTCCTGGTTCCTAGAAACCACCTGCACTTTTGTCCTTAGTTCCTTTCTGTGTCACTCTGACCTCTGATCCTGCCATCTTGTTTCCTTCTCTGACTTTGAACCTTGTACCCCCTCCTCAAATAGTTTCTGATATCACATCCTGCTCTCTCAGAGCCTGCAGAATAGTTCCCCCCCTGAAGATGTTTAGCCTAATTTTCCAACAGAGCCTCTCTGCCATGTGATGTAGCAATCACCTGCAAAGGAACCTCATTGACGTGGTTTGTATTAGTTCATAAATGGAGCAGCCTCTCTTTGTGAAATAGATCATGCTCAACTGAGCCAGGTAGCCAAAGTAGACTTCCTACTCAGAGAAGGAATAAAAAGAGCAGAGGGAAACCAGAAGCTGATGGGTTCTCTAACAGCTGCATTCTCTGCAGGGTTAAAAGCATGTGAGACTTTTTGATCATTATGGCTCAAATGAACTGTGCCTCCTCTGATTGGCATCTGTCAATCTCCTGGGTTTTTGTCTATTTAACACAGACCCCATATTCAAATTCATTTGATTTATGATGTCTGCAAGGAGCGGTCAATTTGGGTTGGGTCTACTCCTCTCTGCTTTATTTAGCCCTGTTTTCCAGAAAGTCTGTTCAGTGGTTTCTTGGTGTCTTGGGGCATTCGGTTCACTATTTTGAACAATGATTTTTAAGAGATGAAGTATGTGCTTGTATGAATGGAGAAGGTCTGTTGCATAGCTAAAAATATCTTTTATTTTTTTGTTCCTAAGGTTGCATGCATGTCCTGCTTCCTAGAGGTTTAAACTGTTAATAGCTTTGAGGTCTTCTCAATGGAAGGCATGCACAGACAAGCTTATAACTCACATGCACATGCCTTTTGTATTTGCATAAATTTTTCATTTTAAAAAAAAACGAGAGTCTGGAGCTCGAGAGTTGGCTGAAGTGTTAAGAGCTTTACTGCTTCTGCTGGGGATCTGGGTTTAGTTCCCAGCATTAATAAGGTAACTTAACAACTATCTGCAGCTGCCGTTCTGGTGGATCCAGCATCGTCTTCTAGCCTCTGTGGACACTAAGCACACATACAGCATGCTTTATATTCATAATTCATGCCATTCCTACACATAAAATAAAAACAAATCGTTTATAAAACCCAGGAATGGTAGCTTGTTTTCCTCCCACTTTGTCTCCTGGTAACCCGTTTGGACCAGCATCAGTATACCTACTCATGCCAACAGCTATGCAGTCTGAGATCTCCATATACTGGGATACAAGAGTCCACTTACTGGTGGCAGACAAATTCACCACATATAAAGAATGTGAAAGGCAAAACTGCATTTAATATACATGCTAATGACCATTATGTTTAATCCACACAACACAATAGTGTGTTTCCCTTTGTCATTGGTACAGGACCAGTGATTGTAAGTTGGGATTTCCATCCAGCATTGTGAGAAAATATGATTTCCCCACATGGCAGGGATAGAGCCATGTTCAGGGTTTGATGGATGGTTTCTGGCAAACAGAATACATATCGCTTTAGCATCTGCGAAATCCAACCAGAGTCATGGTAAACTGGGGACATGTGTGCATGTAACTGGCTCTTACAAGCTTTAATTGAATGCCATTTCTAACCTCCAGCTGTTCTTAACACTATAGCAGCACTGTCTTCTTATATCTGTCTTTGCATGCACATGTCACTATATCTGTGGGAAAACTCAGGGACCTTGTTGGGTCCCAGACTCTGTTGGTACTACGTTTTTCTTCTTTTCCATTTCTGTGTGTGTATGTGTGCACCTGCATAAGTGCATATGTCTGTATATGTATGTATATGTGAGTGTGCATCCTTGTGTAGGTGTGTGTATACATTTTTGCATGTGTGTGGGTAAATGTGTGTTTGCGGGTACACGCGCATCATGGTGCACATATATGCAGAGGCCCAAGATCGATACTAAAAATTATCTTTCACATCTATTTTCCTTTATTTCATGAAGCAGACTTCCTCTGTCAAACCCCAAACTTTTGGTTAGTTCCACTAGCTTGCTTTCTCTGTGGATCCTCTGCCTTCCTCCTGAGGCTGGGAGTAGAAGGAGGCTGCCACTGCTGCCCATTAGTTATGTAGGTTCTAGAAGTCTTGACGCCAGTTCTCAGGCTTCCATTATTGAGCCATCTCCCAACTCCTAAATGATACACTTCGATGGCAATTTCGACCTTCACACCTTACTCAGCAGAGTTTGGCTATTCCAGTCACTGATTGCCCCCGGGGCATCTCATCACAGACATATCAGACTTAGCTACTTGGCCCTCTAGGACATAGTTAATGGCAGGAGGTATGGAACCACGGTTGCATGTAACCCTACTGGGTTAACCACTGCAGACCCATAGCTGGAGTTGCAACCAAGACCTGTACATTGGCTAACATATTCATTATATTGTCAGTACCAAGATACTATGTCATAGGCTAGGAACACTTACCATACCATGTTTCTCTGTCTCTCTGAGTCACAGAATGAGACAGTACAGAGACTTTGATTGAAGCCTTGTGGCAGTGGCACTGTGCTGGGTCAGATAGACCTAACAGAGGCATTCCATTTGCAGGGAGATTGGAACCATGCTGGCTGGGACCAGGCTGCTTCTAGGTGACAGAGCTATTGTTTGTGAAAGAGATTTGATGCTTCATTAGAGAAAAACTGTGTACAGAAACCTGGCAAAGATACCTTAACAGCCTTCTGATTAAAGGTGCAAACAACCCAAATGCCAGATGAATTGCATCTCTGGGAAGAAGGCTCTACGGAGACCATGTTACTATCTTTTTTATCTCTTCTTCAGCCTTGTAGGGCAGCATACACTTGTTACTTAGAAAACAGGAGGAAGGACTCGAGTGATGTAGCAAAGGAGGTATAGAAAGCAGAATGAAACCTGGAGCTGAGCTTCTCTCTAGTGGCCTGGGAAAGATGTTGAGGTTTCTTTATAGAGTATATGTTTGACTCCCAGTCTGGTGTATACAGTATGTCTCCTCACAGTGTATCACTTTGCTGGCGTGTGAATCTTTTCAACAAGAAGCCCATAGAATACTAGCTGGCCCTGTAAATGTCAAGGCCACCATGCACACAAATAGTTACCACTCTTTTTCTTTGACTTCAGGACTTGATTATCACTGATATATAATGTGACTTAAAATCTCATCAAACTGCACCTCAAAATCTGCCACTTATCATCTTGGTCTCTGTATATGGTCATCAGGAGGTGGTTTAGCTCCCTCCTAGATGAGGCAATTGCCCTGGACAAGGAAGGAACCTGGCAGAGTAGTATTGAAAATCTCTGTCTATGGACGAAGAAGAAAACTCATTATACATTGATCAAAGTGATCTTTGAAGGTATCATTCAAGAGCTGGGGCACAGCTCAGTCAGTAAAGTGCTTGCCTTGTATGCATGAAGGATCTATTCTCAGATCCAATATGAAGGTGCTGGATGTGGTGGTATAAAATTATAATCTCAGCCCTGGGGAGGTGGAGACAGAAGGGTCCCTGGGGCTCAGTAGCCAGTCAATGAAGAACAATTGGTAAACTCCAGACCAAGAGGAGAATTTACTTCAAAGGAGGTGAACAGCATTCTTGAAGATGATACCTGAGGTAATCTGGTTTTTAAGCCCACATGTATACACAGACATATATGAAAAGTGTCAGCTAGGCTTGGCCTAGTAGACCAGACCTATAATCCTAGATACTAAGGAGACTGACACAGTTCAGTACCTGCCTGGAATACAGAATCTGTTCAAAGTCAGCAGTATAATGAGACTCTGTTTCAAAAAATAATTAAAAGGCTGAGATTAAAACTCAGGCACAGATGGATTGCCTAATAGCCACAAGACTCTAATATTATATGTCCAAAAGGACCAAAAAGCTGATCAAATCAATTGTAAATTCCCCATGTCCTGCCTTATCTTAACCCCAGCCCAGCCTCCCATTTCATTAACACACTGCTTAGCTTCTCATTGCCTGTGTCCTACCCCTATGTTGGCCAGCTTGCAGGTTAGTTCTGCCTGGGGGCCCTGGTCCTGTTGTGTTGTAATGCTCAAGCCCCTAGCTTGCCATAAGTGAATCCCACTGTAGTCTTCAGATTTCAGCCATGTCCCTTGTCATGACATAACTTGTCCCACCCCACTCTTCATGTGACCAGGGTACTGGTTTCCTTTATATCCTCATTGTCTGTCGTTCTGAGAAACTATTGCTTGCTTATTTGCTTTCTTCATAATCTGTCACATTTTTTTTTCTATTGTCAGTTTCAGAAGGTAGGGATTTGGTTGGCTTTATTTTGTTCCTGTAGAACTCAGGTTCCAGCTAGTAAAGCCAGGCAGTTCCAGAGAGGGACTGTCAGTGGGGAGCTTGCTAATGAGGAGAGAAAAAAAAAACAAAAACAAAACAAACAAATAAGGCACCATAGGTCCTATCAGGAGAAGGGCTGGAGCTCAAATTTCAGAAATGGGGGAGGGTCATGGAGGAGACCCATGACTGCTAAAGAAGGGAGAGAGGTAGGCTGACTCTAGCTCTAACCTTCCTTTTGGGTGCCACCTCCACTGGCTGAACCAAAGTGAACAATTGGCAAGGATACCCCAGAAATAGCCCTGGTGGTTTAACCTCTCAAGTCAAGAACCAGATAAGGTGGTGAGGAAACAATATGAGAATAGTCTAGTGACTGGGACTTCATCGCCAGCATCACTCATAGTCACTGGCAAACAATAATTCTAAGAAAAAAAGAGGTTCAATTTTTATTGTTCAAGACAGTGCCTCACACAACCCAGGATGACCTTTAACTCTCTATGAAGCCAAAGATGACCTTAAACTACCTCTATCCTACTTCCATCCCTTGGGTGCTGGGATTATAGGCATTGACCACTGCAGTTTTATGTGGTTCCAAGAGTCATTTTCAAGGACTTGTCTTGCATGTGCCAGGCAAGCACACTACCAATTCAGTTGCACTCCGGAATCCTCAGTGAGCAACCACGAAATGGATGAAGACATAGGATATATCTGCTCTGAGTCAATCCCAATATCAGCTCTCACAAAGGACCATCCATCTTGACAGTGACATTGCAGACACAACCTCCTTCCTCCCCCAAGTTCTGAGTGCCAGGACTCTGTAGTAACACACTTTTACCCTAGCAGGCTGTGAGCTTGGTGTACCTCCTGGCTCTGCTTTCCCAAGGAGAGAGAAGGAGTCTTATTTTGGAAATACTGCTGTGTCATGAGCCCTTTCATCTGAGCCCTCTGATGCTTTTACATGAGCAGTATTGTGTTCCTTAAGGGATTCCTTTGAAGACAATTTTAAACTTGCATTCCTTGGTTCAGTTTCAAATTTTGCAATATTTGGGATTCTTCCAGGAACCCAGGATTTTATACCCTTAAAGTCAGGGTGTTAAGGGAGGAAGGCAACTGGGAATGAACCCATCTACATTTCTAGGCATTCTTATCTGGGGGCTCCAAGATATTCACCCCACATAGTGGCTTCTGGATTTCTCCATAACGTGGAAATAAGAACACAGTGGCTTTAACGTGAAATAATGAATGGAAACACAAAAGCAAAGCGACAAAAGTGGTTGTTCTTTTCCCCCCATAACACCAGGAAAGAGGTCAGGGTCTCCACCTCCAGGTACCAATAGTAGCTTGTCCCCTTCTGTGCATGTGGGGCAGGTCACTTTCTGCTGATGTTCCTTAATGGATGCATTTGGTTGGAGCAAAGGAGGTTGCCAACATTTATTGACATGGTTTTTCCATCTGGTGACACTTTGCCCCTTTAAAGGAGCAATTGTAGATTTTCCCATGAATTTTCCCATAAGGCTTGTCTATATTTTAAAAAACTATTGTCTGCCTCAATGTCATTTATATAAAATGCATTTTTCTTTTTTCTCTTCACCTTCTCATACTAAGGTAGGTATATTGGGTGTCTACACGAGGAGCTTTGCACATAAGGGTTGAACACTGAGAAGCGATCATTTTTTCTGTTTAAATGTTAGGTTTGACTGGTGCTTTATCAAAGCATTGTAAGTACCATTTATTATAGGAAATCTCAGCAGGTCAGAGTCCCGGGACTTGAATGGAAACCTCTAATGGCATAATGACACCAGCCTGTAATTAAGGCATTTCTTGGGAAGTAACACAATTGAATTACAGAAGTGAAGGTAACAGCCTGTGGGACTAGAGGTAAATTCAGGAGCAATGAATGTGATTGAAAGGAGAGAGGAACGTTCCTGGCTGGAGTGGGGTGTGTGTGTGTGTGTGTGTGTGTGTGTGTGTGTGTATGTGTGTGTGTTTGTGTGTGTGTGCATGAGTACACGCATGTATGTACATGTGAGTATGTGCGCATGCTCGGATGCATGACCCTTGATTTTTGTCCATATTGTTAATATGACAGTGGGGTAGGAAAAGGACTCCCTTTGAAGATTGCTCTGTGTCTGGCAAATACCCTGTGTATTGAATCTCTAGACCTTTTTACTACCTGCCCTGAACAGCTTCGGGAGACACTGGTGAGAAAAACGCTATTACCTTTCAAGTCAGTTCCCCTCTCCCCTGCAGATCCCAGCACCACGTTCAATCAAACTTAGGATGACACCCCCTTCTCAGCCCTTCAAAAGGCTGCATCTTCAAAGGCTGAGCCATCGGGCCATTCTTCAGAGGCACCAACAGAGCCACCGGAAAGTGGAATTTCCCACCAGACCGCAGTCTCTTCAGGCTTCACTCATGACCTTCGTTCTTGCAGTTTTGAAGGACAAATTTGTCCTATTTAGAGAGTTGATGGGAAGTAGCCAGCTCGCAACCTCGGGCCTTTGCACTGGAATAACTGCATTGAGCTAAATGTATAGGAAGACATAACCTCCTTTTAGAGGTCCCTTTCCATATGCACAGACACTAAGGTTCCAGGGCAGTGGCTCTCTGGCCGGAGGGTGGGGAACACAGGCCTTCGACTGTCTGTCCTTGGGCTGGGGAGGCACAGACTGATCTGTCTTCTCGTCTACTTCCACACCTCTACTCTCCTCCATGCCTCTTGCATTTTAAAACCACTTTAATATGCCAATCCAGCTAACCTCTACCTCTGCTGCATCCCTTTAAAATCCTCAATACCTCATCAGTAGTGTTCTAAATGTTACCTGATTTAAAAAACAAACAAACAAAACCAACTAGCACAGCTAGCTCATTCATGGGCTTTTTAAGTGTTTCACTTTTAAAAAATTATTATGTAGTCAAGAAGGACTTGTGTTTTTTTTCTGTTGGTGTTTGTTTGGTATGCCAGTTTGTGGCATTTTGCACATCTGTGTGTGAAGGTGGCATCCACCATAATCAGCATGCAATCATCAAATGATCCCTTTACCTGGCAATCAAACACCACTATAGTTTCGTCTTTTAGAGAATTTCAGTAGCATGCTGTTACATGCCTACAATACTGGCACTAGGGTCTCCAAATTGTGGATTTGAGGGCAGCTTGGCTACATAGTTAATGATAGTCAATAATTGTTCAATAAATAAACAAATAAAAACTCCTAAGGTCAAATAACTAGAGGCCACAATATGTGACCCTTTGAGGCTAGCTTCTTCTATGGGTGTTTGTTTCTAATTTTGGTGCTAAACTTCATGCTGAAGAGAATCAATAAAGTTCATCCACCTGATGTGATGGCAGAAATTGGAAAAGATACATTTGAATATTCAGGTTGGGCCATATGTTTTATTGTGAAGGAAAATGTTTATGTGGTATTTGTTTTAAGAATTCTATGTAAAGTTTCTTCTATTTATACTCCCAAACTATGTCTGCTAATTCTGTTCCACGCTGAAATAGCATCCATTACACCATAACAAAAGGGAGCCTTGGTAATCCTCTAGGTCAGTCTTGGTTAGATTTGCTGTCTTGACATTTGGAACAGTAGATATCCTTTGGGATCCAGTGTTGGGGCTGGGGGTGGGGTGGGTTCATTGTTCCTTTTGCTCAAGCTTGAGATGGCTCCTTAAATGACAACTTTCTGCCTCCAAGACTTAGCTCTTAGATCTCCTTTTATTTCTGTCCCAGATACTGACACCTAGCGGCCCCTGGTAAATTTGCCACTGCCCAGTCTTACCTGAGTACAGTTGGCAGACAGGGAGGCCAGCTGGGATTCCAGATGTCTGTTGGTAATCAGCATTTGGAACTCCGAAATACTTGCTGGAACCCAGACGTCCTCTCACACTTCCAGGGCATCTCGGCCTTTGGGAGAATGGAGCTATCTGTATTAAAATAGGGGACAGATTGGCAAGAGGTGGAAACAGACCTGTTTCAGTGAGTTTGCCTGCCACAGAGGTAATTGGGAGAACAGATCTGGGGATCTCTGTCTGACAGCCACCAGAAGACCTCCCAGGGAACTAGAGGAGATAAATCTGTCACTTTATTCCTTGCTGCTTCAGGTTCAGGGCTGCCACTGCTGCCAGGCACGGCTTCTATCCTTCCCTTTACCACCCCCAAAGAATAATGAGTAACTGTTTTTTTTTTTTCTTAAAGAAGGGAGGAGTCATAGTCTCCAAGGCCACATGCAGTAATGTAGACATGTCCCCTTGTCTTCGAGTAACAGCAATCATCCTATACTCACTTTTGAGACACAAACTCAAATTTGTTATGAAATAGTATTTCTTTGCCCCAAAAGCTTGTTGTGCAGTCAGAATAGCCCTTTGTTTAAAGCCTCAGATTGTCTTTTGTGGGTAAGTCAGTCAATGAACTACAAAAATAGCTATTACTAGTTACTCTCTTAATTGTTCGTGCATGTGCTTACACACACACACATTTGTGGCATTGTATATTTACGTGTGGAAGCCAGAAGTTTATGTCAAATATCTTCCTCTGTCACTCTCTGCCTTAATCTTTCAGACAGAGTCTCTTCCCTGAACCTGGAACTCACCAATTTGACTCAGTTGCTGACCAGTGAGTTCTAGAGATGTACCTATCTCTAACTACCATGGGCTATAGTTACTGATTTAAACCACCATGCCTGGCTCTTATGTTGCATCTAGGGACTTGAATGCAGGGCTTCCTTCATCTGTAGCAAGCGCTGCGTCAACTGAACCATATTTTCTATCCCACGAAGTCCTATGGAGAGTCAGTAGAGTCACTGGATTCTGAGGCATACCCTTGTTGGGAAACATTTCTAGATAGAGACTGCTAACCTATTGTGACTGGGTGAGTCTTGGCTCCATTGCCAACCCTCCTGAGCCCTTGCCTCCTGTTCTGTTGATCTCCTTGATCTGTTAATTGGGGATGGCAATCGCATGTCCCCTATTTGGCTCAGTATAATAACAAATGAGTCAACAAATATACATCAGGCAAGGAGCGAATATCAGACCCTCACTAGAAACTAACTTGGGAGACTCCAGATTTGGCCACAACTATTATATTCTGTTCAGTTTGAGACCTGCTAGTCATCAGAGGGTCTCTTTCTACGGGGTGTACAGTGAGGTCTGTGAAGTCTCAGTGATGTGCCTAGAGGTCTCCAGGCCTAGAATATTCCCTTGATTCCTTACCTGTCTCTTTACACTGCAGAGCAGGCAGATTAGCTTCATGGACCATCCCTTCTTGGACACTCTGTTGACTGGAGACCTCTATTAACTTGAACTCTCCTGCCTTGTCTAGACAACAATAATTAAATGTTTGGTCAACAGCCACAAATTGCTAGAGAGAGAGAGATTGCTTGTTACTAGATGGAGTTTGTGTATGGATCGTATTTCTGCTGTGTTCATTTATTGGCATGACACCCTTGTCTTCAGAAGAGGCATTTTCTTAACTGGACCACATGTTTTGCAGGGGCTATCCATTTCCCAACTGGGAGTGATAATAGACTTCTTTGTTATTTGGTCACTGGCCAGTTCATCCATGCCATCTTGATTCCCCCTATTGGGCCTTCCCGTCAAATTGTCCCTGTGACTAACAGCCTGGCTTAGTGATGACAAGTTTGTTAATAGAAAGCTGAAGATAAGGCAATGGTGAGTCCTTTGCTTTGAGAGCTTGCCACCCACATGGTGAGTGATCCAAGGACTTGTCATCCCTTTGAGCTGACACTTGTGAGGTGCTAGGAGATGAGAGCACTGAGAGCCTCCTGTTTTTGTACAGGTGCTGGGCTTGGTGCCCCCTGCTACAGGAAACCTCCGTCTCCATGTAGACTATCCTCCTGTTGACTCTGTCTAGGAAAAAAATGTGATTTAGTAATATATTTTTGTATATGCTCAGACAACGTTTTGAGTTTTGCCTTTTGCTCAGTTCACAGATCAGATAATGGATTCCCAGGTATCCGTATGAACAGTTGTCCAACTGAGCCTCCCAAATTGGTTTCTCCTGTCACCGATAATCTTCCTGGACGAGGCATTGTTATATGCTTTTGCTAGAGCAGATGTGACAGGTAGGGGAGGTTGGATTCAGTTAGATCCAGTAACTCTGTGGATGGGACGCCTACACTAATGTGGCACAAAGCTCCATTAATATGAGGGATGCTCCTGGGATGTATGTGTTCTGCTTCTAAGTTACCTGTGGAAGATACTCATCTCTTTATACGCATATGTAGGGGATATTCTGGACACACAGGGTTCTAGAACACCTCCCTTCATCTTTCTGTTTTCATTCATTTTATTGGATCAGTGCAAAGCCCAAACCTGAGAAAGCTGGGTGCGGTGCTGTATGAATTCAGATCTACGGAGCAAGCTGGTTTTGATGCAGACCATGACCTTCCTCCTGCCTACCTTGGGGGACACTCTTTCTAAATGAATATGGCTTTTGCACAGGACAAAGGCCATTGCTCAGGATGAAATGTGATTACCTGTCTATACTAATCCTTAGGTAGTGATGCTACTCATCTAGGGTGCTTAAAGGACATGTGCAAGGGCAAAGATGGAAAGTATGAGCCATCATCTTTGCCACAGGAGTGGTCTGAGAAAGGAAGCACGGAGCCTGAATAACCCCCGTGTACACACCATCCCGATTCAAATTGGCAAAGATTCACTGATAAACTAATAGCGTTGTGACTTGTGGCTGGTGGGAATTATAAGCATATGAACTCCATGCATTCAAATGTCTCACTTTGCAGTTTCAGAAGTGAATGAATTGGAAGCCCTCCTTAAGAGTGTTTCAGGAGTATTCTTGAATTCTGAAACTGCAACAGAAACCATTCAGAGTGACACTATGGAAGGTTACCATGGACATAGGGCATGATTTGGGGTGGTGCCCTGACCTACAGTCCAATGACACAGACTTATGTGGTGAGAAGGATGCATTTCTATTTGTATTCTCCTGACTACAGGGACATAGCACCTTAAACAAGTCATTATCATCCTTCTCAATATAGGGAATCAGCCTCAAGCCCAAGGCTCTGTGTCTTGGTGAGGCAACAGCCTGGAGATAGCATCTGACTGATTTGAGTTTTCTTCACTGCTGTATATTTGGGGTTACTCTGCAGTTATAGAAAGCAAGGTGACGTGTCCATTTCCGAGAGCAATGGAAAATTCCACTCAAAACAAAATTAGATATTTTACATGATTAAGTATGCAGGAAGAAACTCATTGTAGGTGTGTTGTTGGGGTAGGAGGTGTGTGACAGCTGATAGAAGGCCATGATTATCATTAGAATTTAGGGGTATAAGAGCTGATTCTTCCTCAAGCTATGAACCCGAACAACTGTACCCACTAGGAGCATATTTCTAAGTAAGCACTTTTCACAAATCTTGTTTAATCACCGGGCAACCACAATGAGAGGCATATTGTACCAATCACCTTATTTTAAAGATAAAGAGACTGATTTTTTTCCAATGACAAATGGCCATTGAGGAACAGAGCCAGCGTGTACTCATAGGCAATGTGAGCTCTCTGCCTGGTACTCTTCAGTCACCTTGCATAGGGCAGAATAGCTGCTGGGAAGTGTGCTAAGAAAATCCAATCCACCTCAGCTCGTTTCCATTGGTAACTTGAGAGGGCAGTGGGGGGAAAGAAGAAAATTATGTTAAAAAAAAGAGGGCCGTGGGGATAGGTCATTTGGTAAGTAAATTCTTGTCTTTCAAGCATGATAACCTGAGTCAAATCCCCAGAACCCATGTAAAAATGTTGGCTATGGTGGTGGCATATACTTGCAACCCCAGTGCTGAGGTGATAGAGATGAGAAGATCCCTGGGGCTTACTGGTCAGCCTAATTGGTAAGTTCCAGGCTAATAAAGGAGGTGCAAAGTGTTTCCTAAGCCCTCCAGATTCCACATGCATGTGTTCATGCATATACACATACACAGAGAATCGTCCTGTAAGCATGCATGCACATAATGTTTTTTTAACAAGAAGAAAAAAAAAAGGTTCACATCACCTTACACTCAGGAAATTGAGACCAAGGCCATCCCTGTATGACATCCCATTCTTATCTTTGTGTCAGTGTCCCCTCTCCTCCCTGCCTATTGAAAAATCAGTTCATTTCCTGGAATCCCCAGTGGACTCATTACATGTAGATGGGGTTTTATTACTCTTTCCCACACATTCTGGACAACTAGAACCCATGGGCTTGGAAAACAGTTGGTTTGGGTATTCATCAATATTTATCTGTTGATAGGAATTATTTTTTAAAAATAATTTGTTTCAAAGTCTATGAACCATGTTCTTCCCTATTCACTATGTAGATTATAGAATATAATACTTCCTATGAATGCACTCATAGTCAGTCAAGCTAAATGCATTTACTCCTTATTTTAAAAACTTTTCTGAGTTAATTCCAAGACCGTCAGATTAATACTTAAATTGGTGGGTCTTATTAAACATCTAGGAACATAATTAACTCATTCTACAAGTTGTTAAAGCATCCAGAAATTCATAACAAATGAGACCACTTAAAACCAATTCATGGGACAACAGGAAAATATTCAGTATGCCCTGCCTATTCTCTGATATTGTGAGAAATAAATGAATGTTTATCATGAGCTATTATAACTCTAATTTAAGGATTCTTTAAAAGGCAATTACAGATGGTTGTGAGAAAATAATGCAGGTATTTCATTCAAAGTTTCCCCTAGTGTAGCAGTCTCGCCTGAAGAAGATCTCAGAACCGTGCTTAGCTCTTCAGATAAAAGTTTGGGTTTGTTCTGCTTTAATTTTACTAGCTGAGACTGTAGAACTGGCTCCATGTCATTCGAAAAGTTGCTTTATCTTTAAAATAAGTGTAAGAGCACTTATAGCTCTTACAGAGGACCAGGTTTAGTTCTTTACACACACAAGTGGCTCACAACCATCCATTTGTAACTCCAGTTCCGGGGGGGGGGGAATGCTCCTCTTCTGGCCTCTGTGTGAACTACATGCATGTGTATGTCACGATTTGTGTTCCCTGTGGTCCTCACTGTTCTGACCTGGAAATTGGGATACTCATCTTTCTAAACTAAGAATGTATTTAACTTCATGCACTCAACGATGGTGCCACTTGTGTTGCTTAGTTACCCTCTAGCATTGTTGATAAAGGCTGGAGCCTGGGACTGGACAGGGGTGGGTAGTTCAGGACCCCACCAAGATAGAACAAATGCACAGCTATCCCATAGAAGAAATGTCCTAGTATCCTTGGCCACAACCTAGTCAACAAATGATCCCTTATCTGCTTAACCATAGGAACTTAAGCATGCCTGAGGGGTCAAATGTCATCAAAGGCTACAAAGGAGAATCCCTTGGCTGGAGATCAGGACAGTGAGAGGCCTGGGTAGAGGAAGAGAAAGAAAACACTCCATGTGGAAGGAGAAATGCTTGCCATACGATATTTGAGGACAGCCCAGTGTGGACTGGCTGAAGGAAAGTATTTAGAAGCCTCGTTTCAGCACCACGATAACAAGTAAGCCTTTTCCCAGACCTGTTCTCTTAAAAGAGGAATAGGATGTAAGATAATGAGAGGAAAATGAGAAGAAGCTAAGGAGAAAAGTCAAGTGATAGTAATTGAAAAATAGGAGTGTAGTCCATAGAAAAGACTTAAAAACCAAGCAGAACAAAGGGCTTCCCCGCCTGCTCACCCATGCCAGGGTCTCTCTGCCTCTGTCAGTACTGGCCATCCAGTCTTGGGTTCCCATTCAATTGTTTTTATAGTCAGGTCACTCTGAATATCCAGTGTAGATGGAATACATGCTCTGTATATATTTCAAAGTATGTGCTCTTCCATGTCTGGCTTTCTTTCTTGTTATGTGTGATTTTTCAGTCTATCTGTGCTGTAACAGGTATTAATATCTCATTTCTTTATGTTGCCCCTCAGATCCTCATGTATTCATATTCTCTCTCTCTCTCTCTCTCTCTCTCTCTCTCTCTCTCTACCTGAAAATATCTGTGTGGACTCTCTCTCTCTCTCTCTTTCTCTCTCTCTCTTTCGACCTGAAAATATCTGTGTGGACAGTAGCCAGACAAAATCATCAGGTGACCTGTTTTCTTGCTTACTCTCCTCCTTATTTCCTTGAGATAAGGTCCCTTCCTGAACTCAGAACTCACTATTTTGGCTAGGCCACCTGGCTAGCAAGTTCTGTGGATCTGAATCTGCCCGGCTTCACCCCCAGTGCTGAAGCTACAGGCATATAAGCCATACCTTGCTTTTATGTGCACATTGGGGATCAAACCCAGGCTCCCATGCTTGTGTGGCATATGTGTTTACCCATTGAGCAGTCTCCTCCACCTCTCATGTATTTCTCAACCCTTTGAAAAGTGTATATGGTTTCTGAGCGGTCACCACTTGGAGCAGGGTATTATAGTCAGTCCTGTGCCATCATCCAAACGTTATACATTCTCTCTTGTCCTTTTTAGTAGTAGCTGTCTCTGACCTTGTGTTTCTGTTATATTTCTGGATTCTGAATTCTGAATATTCTATTCAGACCTACTATGTGGGGTTGTATACAGTTGAACAGTGCACAAAAGTGCCCAGCTAAAGGTACCAGAGAGGAAAAGATAGAAATACCAAGTGATAGATAACAGAGAGGGACGTCTTCTATCTGAGGGCTAAACATAAGGCTTCATAATGGCTTGTAGCAGTCCTCTGAAGGGCAGCCTGCCAGGCTTCTGGCATGGCAAGGCCTTGAGTACAATTAGTACATCTTTTATTTGAATAAAGATTGAGGTGTGACAAGTTAAAGGACCAAGTTAGAGATAGTCTCTAATCTATGGAAACTTGCAGAGTTCACACTCAGAGAGCTATGTATCTATACAAGCAAGGAGAGTTTGCAACCTCTGTTTCATCCACCTTCCATCTGAGTTCCAACATTTCTTGCTGCTCTTATCCACGTTTCTAACTTTGGAGCATTTCTGAGGTCTCATTGGTGTTAAAATCATAATTTTCACGAAAGGGTCAAATCACCAGTTTCAGATAGCAAAGCCAGTAGATACTGAAGATTTTATCCTGTCGCTTAGTTAATGGGCAAACCAGGCAGGTGTCATAATTGGTTAAAAAGAATAGACATGTAGATAGATTAGGAATATTAAAGTGGATGGGAAAGGAGGAGGAACCTGTCCCTGAATCAGCAGGAGGAGGGGTCACCAGAACTACTCCTGGACAGGGAGAATTTTCACATCTGTAAATAGGAATTATTTGAGGGGCTCTGATCTATCTCTGATACACAGAAGTATGAAATGACTTCTATAAAATAAGAATCACAGAGACAGAGGAGTCTGACCTGGGATCTGCCATGCTCTCCTTCTCTACAGCATCATGTGTTTCCAGGAGCGAGTGATGGGTCATGCCTCCAGCACATTGTGAAACCCAGGTGTCCCTGTTGTTCCAGTTGGGACAAATATCAGTGATATTCTCTACTGGAAATGGAAGAATCTGGAAAATTTTGAAGGCATTATGGTTGGGGGTGGTCTTTGTAGTAGCTAGTAAATTGATGTCTGATAGAAAATGTCTCAATTTTTCTATATTTTTATAAAAGATGTAAATTTATGTTTGTGTGTATGCTTGTGTACCCATGGGGGCCAGAGCAAGGCATCACATCAAGTGGTACTGGAGTTACAGAGTGTTGTGAAACCATATGGTGCTGAGAACAGAGCCCCAAATTCTCTACAAAAACAGAAAGTGCTTGTAACTGCTGTACCATCTCTCCAGCCCCGAGATTTTTGTGACTTTTGGGCTTGCTATTTACCTCCTTACCTCATCTTCTCAGTAAAATACATATTTTAAGTATTATTTATAAAGCTCACTTGAGGCTTCCTGGTGAATGCAGGCTAAGTATTATTGTTAACTATTTAAGCTTTGCCCTTTGCCTTCATGTGGGGATTGGGATGGAGTTGTCTTCTAGATCTTTAATCTCTTCTTTCTTCTCACTACTAATTTCTCCTAAGTATATCCTCAAAGATAGTCACACTCTAAAGATAACATCTCCTCCCAAAGTTTCAAAAGCATTCTAAAGTAGCACCAGTATCTGGGAGTAATCATTCAAAGACTGAACCTGTTGCAGATTCAAGTCATAACAATGGTTGAGGTGATCATTATTCTGAATTTGGCAGAGTTCACATTGTCTTCATAGTCTTGTCAAACTGCCCAAAATTAGTCTCACCAAAACTTGATGGAATCTCTCGGCTGTACCTACTGCAGATGGGAAAAAAGGAGGGATGGGGTAGGGAGAAGAGATAAGAGAATACTTCTGAGGCTACCTTATTTAGAATGACTCTTTCAATTAATTATGATGGGTTTCTAGAGTATAATTTCACTCTATAAGGAAAGGACACTTCTATGGGAACATCTATAAGAGATCAGCAGCATAATGTGCTGTGTTTATTGGATCTGCTTCACATAAGAAAGAACAGACAGCAGAGGGATGCAGGCTCATATATGCAAGATTTACTTTTCTTTCTAGCTGTGATGCATTCATGATTTTACTCTTTCTTAGTTTCCTTCCTGGCATATTCTTGAACAACACAAGTCTTTTTAATTATGAACTTTCTTATATACATTTTAATTAGTGTTATTCCCTTTCCGGTTTCGGGCAAACATCCCCTTCCCCTCCCCTTCCTTATGGGTGTTCCCTCCCGACCCTCCCCATTGCCGCCCTCCCCCCCAACAGTCTAGTTCACTGGGGTTCAGTATTAGGGACCAGGGCTTCCCTTCCACTGGTGCTCTTACTAGGATATTCATTGCTACCTGAGGTCAGGTCAGGGTCAGTCCATGTATAGTCTTTAGGTAGTGGCTTAGTCCTGGAAGCTCTGGTGGCTTGGCATTGTTGTACATATGGGGTCTCGAGCCCCTTCAAGCTCTTCCAGTTCTTTCTCTGATTCCTTCAACAGGGGTCCTATTCTCAGTTCAGAGGTTTGCTGCTGACATTAGCCTCTGTATTTGCTGTATTCTGGCTGTGTCTCTCAGGAGCGATCTACACTTCTGCACTTCTTTGCTTCATCCATCTTGTCTAATTGGGTGGCTGTATATATATGGGCCACATGTGGGGCAGGCTCTGAATGGATGTTCCTTCAGTCTCTGTTTTAATCTTTGCCTCTCTCTTCCCTGCCAAGGGTATTCTTGTTCCCCTTTTAAAGAAGGAGTGAAGCATTCACATTTTGATCATCCGTCTTGAGTTTCATTTGTTCTAGGCATCTAGGGTAATTCAGGCATTTGGGCTAATAGCCACTTATCAATGAGTGCATACCATGTATGTCTTTCTGTGATTGGGTTAGCTCACTCAGGATGATATTTTCCAGTTCCAACCATTTGCCTACAAATTTCATAAACTTCGTTGTTTTTGATAGCTGAGTAATATTCCATTGTGTAGATGTACCACATTTTCTGTATCCATTCCTCTGTTGAAGGGCATCTGGGTTCTTTCCAGCTTCTGGCTATTATAAATAAGGCTGCGATGAACATAGTGGAGCACGTGTCTTTTTATATGTTGGGGCATCTTTTGGGTATATGCCCAAGAGAGGATAGCTGGATCCTCAGGCAGTTTAATGTCCAATTTTCTGAGGAACCTCAGACTGATTTCCAGAATGGTTGTACCAGTCTGCAATCCACCAACAATGGAGGTGTTCCTCTTTCTCCACATCCTACGCCAGCATTTGCTGTCACCTGAGTTTTTGATCTTAGCCATTCTCACTGGTGTGAGGTGAAATCTCAGGGTTGTTTTGATTTGCATTTCCCTGATGACTAAAGATGTTGAACATTTCTTTAGGTGTTTCTCAGCCATTCGGCATTCCTCAGCTGTGAATTCTTTGTTTAGCTCTGAACCCCATTTTTAATAGGGTTATTTGTCTCCCTCTTGGTCTAACTTTTTGAGTTCTTTGTATATTTTGGATATAAGGCCTCTATCTGTTGTAGGATTGGTAAAGATCTTTTCCCAATCTGTTGGTTGCCGTTTTGTCCTAACCACAGTGTCCTTTGCCTTACAGAAGCTTTGCAGTTTTATGAGATCCCATTTGTCGATTCTTGATCTTAGAGCATAAGCCATTGGTGTTTTGTTCAGGAAATTTTTTCCAGTGCCCATGTGTTCCAGATGCTTCCCCTAGTTTTTCTTCTATTAGTTTGAGTGTGTCTGGTTTGATGTGGAGGTCCTTGATCCACTTGGACTTAAGCTTTGTACAGGGTGATAAGCATGGATCGATCTGCATTCTTCTACATGTTGACCTCCAGTTGAACCAGCACCATTTGCTGAAAATGCTATCTTTTTCCATTGGATGGTTTGGCTCCTTTGTCAAAAATCAAGTGACCATAGGTGTGTGGGTTCATTTCTGGGTCTTCAATTCTGTTCCATTGGTCTATCTGTCTGTCTCTGTACCAATACCATGCAGTTTTTATCACTATTGCTCTGTAATACTGCTTGAGTTCAGGGATAGTGATTCCCCCTGAAGTCCTTTTATTGTTGAGGATAGTTTTAGCTATCCTGGGTTTTTTGTTATTCCAGATGAATTTGCAAATTGTTCTGTCTAACTCTTTGAAGAATTGGATTGGTATTTTGATGGGGATTGCATTGAATCTGTAGATGGATCGCTTTTTTTGGTAAAATGGCCATTTTACTATATTAATCCTGCCAATCCATGAGCATGGGAGATCTTTCCACCTTCTGAGGTCTTCTTCAATTTCTTTCTTCAGTGTCTTGAAGTTCTTATTGTACAGATCTTTTACTTGCTTGGTTAAAGTCACACCGAGGTATTTTATATTATTTGGGTCTATTATGAAGGGTGTCGTTTCCCTAATTTCTTTCTCGGCTTGTTTCTCTTTTGTGTAGAGGAAGGCTACTGATTTATTTGAGTTAATTTTATACCCAGCCACTTTGCTGAAGTTGTTTATCAGCTTTAGGAGTTCTCTGGTGGAACTTTTGGATCATAAATATACTATCATATCATCTGCAAATAGTGATATTTTGACTTCTTCTTTTCGATCTGTATCCCCTTGACCTCCTTTTGTTGTCTGATTGCTCTGGCTAGAACTTCCAAGAACTATATTGAATAAGTAGGGAGAGAGTGGGCAGCCTTGTCTAGTCCCTGATTTTAGTGGGATTGCTTCAAGTTTCTCTCCATTTAGTTTAATGTTAGCCACTGGTTTGCTGTATATAGCTTTTACTATGTTTAGGTATGGGCCTTGTATTCCTATTCTTTCCAGGACTTTTTATCATGAAGGGGTGTTGAATTTTGTCAAATGCTTTCTCAGCATCTAATGAAATGATCATGTGGTTTTGTTCTTTCAGTTTGTTTATATAATGGATCCGTTGATGGTTTTCCGTATATTAAACCATCCCTGCATGCCTGGGATGAAGCCTACTTGATCATGGTGGATGATTGTTTTGATGTGCTCTTGGATTCGGTTTGCCAGAATTTTGTTGAGTATTTTTTTTGCGTCAATGTTCATAAGGGAAATTGGTCTGAAGTTCTCTTTCTTTGTTGGGTCTTTGTGTGGTTTAGGTATAAGAGTAATTGTGGCTTCATAGAAGGAATTCGGTAGTGCTCCATCTGTTTCAATTTTGTGGAATAGTTTGGATAATATTGGTATGAGGTCTTCTATGAAGGTCTGATAGAATTCTGCACTAAACCCGTCTGGACCTGGGCTCTTTTTGGTTGGGAGACCTTTAATGACTGCTTCTATTTCCTTAGGAGTTATGGGGTTGTTTAACTGGTTTATCTGTTCCTGATTTAACTTCGGTACCTGGTATCTGTCTAGGAAATTGTCCATTTCCTGTAGATTTTCAAGTTTTGTTGAATATAGGCTTTTATAGTAAGATCTGATGATTTTTTGAATTTCCTCTGAATCTGTAGTTATGTCTCCTTTTTCATTTCTGATTTTGTTAATTTGGACACACTCTCTGTGTCCTCTCGTTAATCTGGCTAGGGGTTTATCTATCTTGTTGATTTTCTCAAAGAACCAACTTTTGGTTCTGTTGATTCTTTCTATGGTCCTTTTTGTTTCTACTTGGTTGATTTCAGCTCTGAGTTTGATTATTTCCTGCCTTCTACTCCTCCTGGGTGTATTTGCTTCTTTTTGTTCTAGAGCTTTTAGGTGTGCTGTCAAGCTGCTGACATATGCTCTTTCCTGTTTCTTTCTGCAGGCACTCAGCGCTATGAGTTTTCCTCTTAGCACAGCTTTCATTGTGTCCCATAAGTTTGGGTATGTTGTACCTTCATTTTCATTAAATTCTAAAAAGTTTTTAATTTCTTTCTTTATTTCTTCCTTGACCAGGTTATCATTGAGTAGAGCATTGTTCAGTTTCCTCGTTTATGTGGGCATTCTTCCCTTATTGTTATTGAAGACCAGCTTTAGGCCGTGGTGGTCCGATATACATGGGATTATTTCTATCTTTCTGTATCTGTTGAGGCCTGTTTTTTTGACCAATTATATGGTCAATTTTGGAGAAAGTACCATGAGGAGCTGAGAAGAAGGTATATCCTTTTGCTTTAGGGTAGAACGTTCTATAAATATCCGTTAAGTCCATTTGGCTCATGACTTCTCTTAGTCTGTCTCGTCTCTGTTTAATTTCTGTTTCCATGATCTGTCCATTGATGAGAGTGGGGTGTTGAAATCTCCTACTATTATTGTGTGAGGTGCAATGTGTGTTTTGAGCTTTAGTAAGGTTTCTTTTTCGTATGTAGGTGCCCTTGTATTTGGGGCATAGATATTTAGGATTGAGAGTTCATCTTGGTGGATTTTTCCTTTGATGAATATCAAGTGTCCTTCCTTATCTTTTTTTGATGACTTTTAGTTGGAAATTGATTTTATTTGATATTAGAATGGCTACTCCAGCTTGCTTCTTCTGACCATTTGCTTGGAAAGTTGTTTCCCAGCCTTTCACTCTGAGGTAGTGTCTGTCTTTGTCTCTGAGGTGTGTTTCCTGTAGGCAGCAGAATGCAGGGTCCTCGTTCTGCGTATCAGTTTGTTAATCTATGTCTTTTTATTGGGGAGTTGAGGCCATTGATGTTGAGAGATATTAAGGAATAGTGATTATTGCTTCCTGTTATATTCATATTTGGATGTGAGGTTGTGTTTGTGTGCTTTTCTTCTCTTTGTTTTGTTGCCAAGACGATTAGTTTCTTGCCTCTTCTTGGGTATAGCTTGCCTCCTTATGTTGGGCTTTACCATTTATTATCCTTTGTAGTGCTGGATTTGTGAAAGATATTGTGTAAATTTGGTTTTGTCATGGAATATCTTGGTTTCTCCATCTATGTTAATTGAGAGTTTTGCAGGATACAGTAGCCTGGGCTGGCATTTGTGTTCTCTTAGGGTCTGTATGACATCAGTCCAGGATCTTCTGGCCTTCATAGTTTCTGGCGAAAAGTCTGGTGTGATTCTGATAGGTCTGCCTTTATATGTTACTTGACCTTTTTCCTTACTGCTTTTAATATTCTTTCTTTATTTTGGCGTTTAGTGTTTTGACTATTATGTGACTGGAGGTGTTTCTTTTCTGGTCCAATCTATTTGGAGTTCTGTAGGCTTCTTGTATGCCTATGGGTATCTCTCTTTTTAGGTTAGGGAAGTTTTCTTCTATGATTTTGTTGAAGATATTTACTGGTCCTTTGAGCTGGGAGTCTTCACTCTCTTCTATACCTATTATCCTTAGGTTTGATCTTCTCATTGAGTCCTGGATTTCCTGTATGTTTTTGGACCAGTAGCTTTTCCGCTTTACATTATCTTTGACAGTTGAGTCAATGATTTCTATGGAATCTTCTGCTCCTGAGATTCTCTCTTCCATCTCTTGTATTCTGTTGGTGAAGCTTGTATCTACAGCTCCTTGTCTCTTCTTTTGGTTTTCTATATCCAGGGTTATTTCCATGTGTTCTTTCTTGATTGCTTCTATTTCCATTTTTAGTTCCTTCAACTGTTTGTTTGTGTTTTCCTGGAATTCTTTCAGGGATTTTTTTGCGATTCCTCTCTGTTTAGGTTTTACTTGTTCTCTAAGGGGAGTTCTTCACGTCTTTCTTGAAGTCCTCCAGCATCATGATCAAATATGATTTTGAAACTAGATCTTGCTTTTCTGGTGTGTTTGGATATTCCATGTTTGTTTTGGTGGGAGAATTGGGCTCCGATGATGCCATGTAGTCTTGGTTTCTGTTGCTTGTGTTCCTGTGCTTGCTTCTCGCCATCAGATTATCTCTAGTGTTACTTTGTTCTGCTAATTCTGACAGTGGCTAGACTGTCCTATAAGCCTGTGTGTCAGGAGTGCTGTAGACCTGTTTTACTGTTTTCTTTCAGCCAGTTATGGGGACAGAGTGTTCTGCTTTCGTGTGTGTAGTTTTGTCCCTCTACAGGTCTTCAGCTGTTCCTGTGGGCCTGTGTCTTGTGTTCACCAGGCAGGTCACTTGCAGCAGAAAAGTTGGTCTTACCTGTGGTCCCGAGGCTCAAGTTAGCTCAGCGGGGTGCTGCCCACGGGCTCTCTGATGGCAGCAACCCAGGAAGATCTCGCTGCCTCTTCCGGGAGCCTCCGTGCACCAGGGTTCAGATGGCCTCGGTGTTTTCCTCTGGAATCAGCAATGTGTGTAGAAACAGTCTCTTCTGGTTTTAGGCGTGTCTGCCTCTCTGAAGGTTTAGCTCTCCTTCCCACGGGATTTGGGTGCAGAGAACTGTTTATCCGGTCTGTTTCCTTCAGGTTCCGGCGGTGTCTCAGGCAGGGCTCCTGCCTCACCTGGGCCCTCTCCCACGGGAGCCCAGGGCCTTATACAGTTTCCTCTTGGGCCAGGGATGTGGGCAGGGGTGGGCAGTGTTGGTGGTCTCTTCTGCTCTGCAGCCTCAGGAGTGCCCACCTGACCAGGCGGTGGTATCTCTCCCAGGGTTCTGGGAGCAGAGGCTGCTGCGGGCGGGATCCGGGTGTGGGACTTCCGGTAAACACAGGGCGTGCCTGGTCCTAGAGGATTCTGCCTCTGTTGTCCCGATTCCACCCGGCAAGTCACTTGCTCTCCCACGGGCTCTCAGCAGTGGCAGCGACCAGGAAGATCTCGCTGCCTCTTCCGGAGCCTCCGTGCACCAGGGTTCAGATGGCCTCTAGGTGTTTTCCTCAACAATATATCTTATATAGTGTGCTTTAATTATTGTATTTTGGGTGGGTGTGGCAGAGAGAACAAATTTGGTTTTCATAATGACAATTCTGCCACTGTACATTTCTAGAATCTACATTTTGTAAGAACCAGGAACTACAGAAGTCTTTGAGTTCTGAGCACTTGGAATTGGCTGCCTTTGGGGAACTGGTGCTAAGACTCATTTGTACATCACATATTGATCGCCTTGCTTGTGTTAGACAGGGAATTTCCCCAGCCAGCTAGCCTGGCCACACTGCTGATCTGCTTCTCAATTCCTGAGGTATTTATATCTAGCTCTGTGCCTGATATTTCCATTCAGCCATACACAATCTGATAAGGTTGTCTCCCCATGGGCAATGTATATTCTTGGAAGGACAGAATTACATTTTATGTTGCTTTGTTGTGCTTTATAGCACCTAGCAGGTATCAGAGTCACAGTAGGTGCTGAGCAAATTCTTTTCCAATTATCTACACTCATGCCAAGGTACAAAGATAGCCATAAAGGTTTACAACAGAGCATGCAATTCTATACATATGGCCAGGGGATAGGCATGAGGAATGTGTGGTGCTCATTTTGAATGGGAATGGCCATGGTGAGATGTGAGCTGCATGAACAGCTCTTGACATTGATTCATAGAAGGATATAAACCTGTAGTTATTTGTATGCAAAGTAAAGATCTCTGGTACTCCGGTTTTCTTTGGACCCTTACAAAAAGGAAGTTTCAATATCCTGTGCTCATGTAGATTATGGTAGAAAGAGGCACGATGAAGAATCAGTACCAGCAACACACTGCTCCTCCATTTGTGCAGCTTTTAGGGTCAAGTACAGGAACATGGAAGGCTTCTAGGACACTGCAGAAACTCAGTGGAAGATGATAGTTCCATGTATCTATGCCAGTGCGGTGGTGAGAAGCTTGCCCGAAGGCTCTATTTTGGTAGCAGAGTCAGTTATGTGGAAAATTGCTCTGGGTCTTTTTAATGACCTCAGAAATCTAAGGAATAAGTTCCAGGATCAATATTATCCTCAACTTCCTGGAGACCAGAGCTTGAAGGACTGGTGTTCGGATCTGTCACAGCATCTCTGGAACTCTGACAAAAGGGTGCTGAAAAAACTACTGATGTCCCCATTCAAGGGGGACCTCTCCTTACAGAATTACTCTCATTACAGAAGTGGCGTCAGAGAGTTAGAATATCAAAAAAGACAATCCATTTTCCGGACAGTTGGTCCAATCTAGGCACAGCCACATCATGGAGATATGATCATGGTATAACTTCTATATTATGTCTGACATTGTTAAGGCTCTGGGATCTGAGCCCCAAAGAAGGGTCATCTTCTTTCAAGAAGTACCTAGAATACAGTCCTGAAAACACTGGAGGATGCTATGGGCTCCTCATCTCCCATCTGCTTCCCTGGACAAGGAAGTCTTCTCCCAGGGAGGACAAAAGCAAGGGCAGTTGGCTGAGAACATCTCTGCTGACCCTGAATAGAGACCTCAGAGATTAGCTAGTCATGCAGTTGTCTGGCAGCTCAGGAAGGGCTGGTTGAAATTTCTAGGCTTTAATGGCTATGCAAAAAGGGGGAGAGGGGGAGAATTACCTGATAGTCTGAGTTCCCGTTCCCTTAGCCATTCAGTGGAGATAGTAAAATTTTTGTACATTTGTGGCGGTTAAATGAGGAAATGTTAATAGAATATTTAGAGGAGGGTTTAGTATAAAATGTGTACTACATTTTGATTTCTACCAATGTTATAATGTTATTATTTTTATAGTCGCTCATATTTATATTATTGTGTTGTTGGTATATTATCAAGCTGGGCCCATTTACAGCCATTTGGATACCCACCCTAGGTGGATTAGATTCTGGGTTGATACTGGTTCCACCTGTGCAAATCTTGGATTGACAGTTCTCGTAACACCTTGAATCCAGTCCACCTTTGTTCTTTCTGCTGTTTCAGTTACTCTATTACTTACTTTTCTTGTTGCCATGGCAAAGTGGATTAAAAACAGCAACTTGGAGAACACAAATTTTATTTCAGTTCATGGTTTGAAAAACGTAGCTCATCATGGTGGCTAAGGCAGGGAGTCAGAATTGGGAGACAATTGTTCCCATGGCTTCTACAGTCAGGAAGCAGGGAGCAGTCTGCCTCTCCTGTTTTACTCAGTCTAGGACCCTACCCTATGGAATGGCACCACCCACATTGCCTACCATCCCTCCTCAACCTAGACTAGAAAGTACATCACAGACATGGCTAGAGGTTTTTGCCCTAGGTGATTCTAGATCCGATCAAACTAACAAAATGAATATTAGCCACCACACCTGTGTCAAGTGCTTTACACAAATATTACATGGATAATTATAGCAATAAATAATTCTGAGAAACACAATAAGGACAAAATCCGTGTGCCTTCTTGCTGTGTCCCTCTTTTGATGGAAATCAGTGCATGTAACATGTCTGTAATGTCTGTATCATCCCTCTATTAGTAACCTAGTAGCCATCTCAGTTTTCTGATCACTATATTGTAACATGGTACTTGTGCTCAAATAACTCATTTTACTTAGCAATACCTAAAACACAAGGACAACAATGCAAAGGAGAGGCAGGTCACATAACACAGAAAGACAGCATGACCATGGTACTCTGTGGCAATGCCACAAGGAATATGGGGAGAATGCAGCATATGAAGGGCTCAGTATGGTCTGAGGGTTGTTGAGAACTTCCTTGCATGATGAAATGATGCTACTCGACCTACCAAGCCTAGATCTATGTTGAAACCCATATCTATGATCTCACATCTCTGATTCACAAGCCAGACGTGCTGTTTTTAAGAATCTGAAGACACAGGGCCAAATGATGGCAGCTGTCAAGTACATGTGACATCTTCCTGAAGATGTTCCCATGTGTGTGGTGGGTTTATATGGCCAGGGAAAGGTTAAGCCATGCATGGCCACTCTGGCCTGTAGCAAGTGAAAGGCAGGCCCCCTGGACCTCTACAGCTTTCCTTTTCATCCAGTCTCCAAGTGTCTAATTCATAGTAGGACCTGTTGTAAATCCATTCTGCACTGAATGTGGTTTCTCCTTTACAACACAGTCCTATGGATAGGTGATCTTGACTCTTCCTGGTAGCATTCAGTGTCTTTGGGATCCAAATTGTGTTACTGCTTGGTGTTTGGTTCCTTTGCCTTTGTGAACACATTCTCCTTTGTGGATTATGGATCAGGAGCCTGGATTTTCCAATCTTCCTTTCCTTTGCTACCTTCCCCATTGATACTACGGACATAGTAACACAGTCAAAAGTGGGATCTACAAGCAAACCAGAAACCCATGAGCCTGCAATTAGCCTGGCCTGTTGAAGGCATCAGCCTTCCAAATAGAAAGGACTTCCTTCTATGTGGTCTGCCCAGTGATCATCCCTGAAATTCTCGAGTGAAAAGCCCTTATACACCTAAGCTTTCTCCTTGCCCAGGAGGAGTGCCAAATGATAGTATGGGTAACTGGTGTGTTAGTTGCAAGGGCAGCAAGGGGAGTCGATCAGCAGTGATGGCAGGCACCATGAGAGGAAAAGGATGAGCTTGTCCCATCCTCCTTTCTCCCTTCCTTCTTTGGTTCTGTAGCAGTGAGGTTTGCCATCTAATAGAAAAGAAGAATCCCTGCGGCCATTGGCTCACTGACCAAATTCACTCCATCTCTCGAGACAATGGATAATTATTAATCACCTGCTCTCCCCTAAAGCCTATAAACCAGCCTCCCGTTGTGTCTCTGGGACAGTGAATGAAGTCAGGGTTAGCAGCCGGGATTGCAGTGGTTCATTTGCTTCTGACTCAGGTGGGCTGCTTGTGCTTGGATAAGACAGTGGGCTTCTGCCACTCCACAGCCCTGGTACTATTTGCTTTATTGGGCAATAAATTAACCCAGAACACTGCTAAGGAAACAGATAAGTTAGGGCAACAATCACATTTTTTAGCAGGGAAGTTGGCTTTGTTTCTCAGTAGCATCATTTGAGTAATGAACTTGGTTATTATGGGTTCCCATACTGCAGATGGGATTGGATCCTGATGAAACATATCCCCGAGAGGGATACTGTGGGGGCATTTATTGCTTCCAAAGGGTGTATGGGCATTTATTTGGGATCTGAGGTCTTGGAAGAAGCCTGCATTTCAGTTATGTGTGATGTAAATTCTATCTGCATTTTTAGGAATATTGTGAATGGGTCAAGACTGGTCTCCCCTGCAGTCTATAATTAGGAGAGTCTCACTTAAAAGACTTGGGAGAAGTCTTTTATGATTTGCAATGGTTGTTAGCTGCACCCCTGTGGCTTAATAATGGTGAAAACAGAAGGGGACTCTGAGAAGAGGCTCCCTGTTTATAACTCAAATCTTGAAAAGCCAAGAGGAGTTGTAGCCATTATCCCTAAGGAAAATCTTCAGAACTTAAGGGGAAGGCTGAATCCCACCCTGTCTTCCGTCCCAGCTAGAATTGCAATTGTGGCTGCCCCACTACTCTCAGCTGTATGAGGGGAACTCCATTGCTTGCTCCACAGAAACCCTTGCTCTGGGAATGGCGCTCAGCATATAAAGAGAGATCAATACATATGAGGGAAAATGCAATTATAAACAGGCTGTTTTCTACCTTTTAAGGGTTACTCCCTTCGAGTTTAGTCCCACAACCACCAACTCTTCCCTGGTTATTCCAACCTCATTGATAAGTCTCTCCCCTTTTTCCTCAACTCCTCCTTCTCCACCTCTTCTTCCTCCTTCCCCTCCTCCTCTACCTCCTCTCACTGTTCTTTCTTATTAGAAATTGAAGGCTTACTTTGAGTCATATTTTCAGCTGTCTCAATTGACATTAAAATCTCATGTATTGATCTTTTTTTAAAAAAATACACATTTCACAAACCTTTCAGGTTGATTTACAGTTTTTATCTATTTCTCTAGGAATGGGTAAGTCATAGGAATGTGAATTCAATTCATTCTCCAAATATAATCAATTATCAGAATAGACTCTTCACGTAATGAGTCTTTTTTTATTTTAGAATTATTTTAGAAGATAATTTAGCACGCACTGGATTTTCATGGCATGCCCCCCTCCTCACTGCACATGACTGGTCAGTGTGTCTTATTGCTTGAGAATTCAGCTTTCTGAGAACAATCAAATCTGTGTTTGTATGTAACTAGCCACTTATTTATGTCTTAGACAGAAGAGAGAGGCAGGAGATAAAAAATTTTACAAAAAAGGAGAAAGAAAACAGAAAACATATCTTTAAGGCCACGATTTAATTCACAGTAACTCTTGGGGAAAAGACTACAAAGAATTTAAAGTCAGAAAATAGGGTGTGCCCTGACGACCTCTTGTGTGCTTAGAAGACCGTCCTTTCCAATAAAGGAAGCCTTTCAAGCTTCCTTGGCTCTGGTGCTTATTAAGTTTTCATGTGTTTTTTTTCCTCTTAGGAGATTTAGAAGAAATGTCAACTCTGAGCTCAGGAATTGCTTTATTGGGACCAATCACTTGCAGTAGAAATGTGTTTACTAAGATAAGTGCCATTTTCAGCATAGCATTTGTACCCCTGGTAGAGAATTTTAAAGACAACTCAAAGCCTTTTTCTAAGCACTGCCTTATAATTAAAGAAATCCAACTTTGATGATTTAACATTTAACTTTATTCTTTACAGTTCTACTCCTAGACAGGAAAACAGTCGCAAAATAGCTTCATTTAGTTAGGATAAGAAATATAGCAAATATGCAGATATAGATGTATTACACATACACATATACAAACATATATATATATATATATACACACCTTATTTTAAATTATTGTTTGTAGAGATAGTCCACTATGTGTGACTGAGAAAATTAATTGACGGCCTCACTTTATCTGTTGTACTCATTTGTTGGCAAACATTTATAGGCTGTGGTTCTTAGACTGGACATCAAGAGTCTGTGATACTCAGCTTCGAGATGTGACATGGTATTAAGGGGCTTACAGTCTCATTGGAAAATTAGAACTATACAGAAATATAGCTAAGAGTTTACAACAAATTATATGGAACTGATGACCCCCAAAGTGCAAAATGGAAAGTGTTTTGAAATATCAACCAAACACAAGGCAGAAATCCAAACACAAGGGAGAGCGTTCAGTGAGGTATCTGTTCATTTACTCAATGATTATATGTACTTGTTACAATACTGGGTCCTGAGGATAAAGATGAAACAGCTAAAACACCCCTGCTTAGAGAGTCCTCTTGAGATTACATAATACTCAAATAAAGAAGTAAGTCGAGTTATGTCAGAAAATATGTCAGAATGTAAGTCAGGGATGGAAATATATGGGGTCAGGATCCAGCTGCGTGCACCTCTCTGTGTGTTCATGTTTGTGCACACTCACAGCTCACACACAGGAAGGCTATAACCTCTGGCCTGAGGTTAGTCCTAAATAAGCAGAGGCCACCTACTCAAAAGGTGGTCTGCTCTCTTCACACTGGCGGCGGGCGGGGGCGGGCAGCATTTGTTCTTTGTGCAACGAAGAAGGGCAGGCATTCTAGAACACTTTAGATGTTTAAGGCATGGGACTTCTGAGCTCTGTTTCAAGTAAGAACTCAGGTCAAGAAAGGAATGATACTGGCAGGGAGAAATCCTGTTGCTTCTTTTTATTCTTCAGGTGAGATGGCTTGAGCATCTTCTGGTCAGATTTTTCTATAGCAAAAACCTCAGTACTTTTAACACCCAGCTTGGCAGCCATGGTACTGGGTATTTGTTTAACTGTTTTTTTTTTAGACATTTTATTCTGTGCCAGACAGTGTTTTGAGTGCTTCACCAGGGATCAAGAGCCATCTTCTCAAATTCACGTTGCTGGGACCTGTCCTGTTACTGGGTCATGTTCTTTGGCCTGACAACAGGAAGAAGCATCTTGGTTCTAAGCATGGTCACCTGGACAGGTAGAAAGGAATCAGGACATTTTCTGTTTACTTATCCCTGAAAACTGTCAGCCATGATGACACATTCTCCATCAGGTTGCAGGATACAGTAGCCAAGCAACATGGGACCGTTGAGCACTTGAAACCTGCTTAATTCAAACAAATCCTGAAAATGAAAGTAATACAAAATATGCTTTCTGTTAAAAACAACTTTGTCATTAGGGCAAAGCTACTTTTCATGAAACAGGACAATTATTATGAAGTAGGGCAATGCAGTTAAAGTGTAGCGGGATATTGGGCACATGAGCGATTTCTAGTATTTCCTTAGTTTGTAATATTATTACTAAAATAAAATAAAATATTCTGCACATATTAGGTTAAATTAAAAGTATTTGACAATGAATATTATCTTGATTTTGTTTAGAATTTATTTTATTTTTAATTATGTGTGTGTGTGTGTGTGTGTGTGTGTGTGTGTGTGTGTGTGTGTGTGTACACATATGCAGGAATGTCCCAAGTGTAATGGCAGTAACATTTGAGGCCAGAAGATGATGTCAGAGCCTTTGGATATAGGTGGTTATGAACTGTCAGATGTCAGTGCTTGGACTTCAAATCAGTTCTCTAATTTGAGCACTGCGTACTTTAACCATGGAGCCATCTCTCTGGTCCTTATCTGTTGCTTTTAAGATGTCAATTTGGGACAGAAAAGATGACTTGAATTCTATTTCTGTTGAAAGTTCATCCTTATATCGCTGGGAAATGGGTTGAGCTGAGAGGAAATTCCCACTGTTTTGATCGCTTGAACTGTCCTCCTATGAACCTGTTCTCCTTAGACCACTGTGTTCCCACTGAGCTCACTCAGGTTTCTGATTCTAGAGCCAGCAGGTGTTGTTGCTTGTTGGGCATTCCAGAGAGAATACCAAAAGAGAGCTCTGTGAGAACTCTAATGTATTACATGTGACATACATTTTGCTCCAGACAATGTGGAGTTGGCCACAGTCTTTTAGACCTCCTCATTTACCTTTTCCTCTTGACAATTTCATGGCCATGCTTGAGGCTTGCATTGCTGTTGACAGGGAGCAACTGTACTTCTATCATGGCTACTTAAGGATGGATTATGGTCTTATTAGACCATGTATCTGGTTTCCAGATAGAAGTTTCCAGAGAAGCAAGGGATGACAGAACTGTGTGCTTGCTTGAAAGATCTCCACAGTCAGGGAACAGCCTGCTCAAAAAACTTAGCCTGCTGAAATCCAGGTGGCAGGAAATGGCCCACTCATTGCAAAGTTCTGACTCAGCCCCGACATTCACTTTGATCTGAATCTCCAGGCCCAGATTGTAGTTGTCATTAGGAACAGTATGGGCATGTATATAGGCAAGCAAGGCTTGGTTTCTGATCATCTGAGCTAACTGATGTCATTGCTCCACGATCATGCTATAGAGACATTAAGACCTGATCCTTTTCGACAGCCCTTTTCCAAATGTGTAACCATATACTGGAATTCCTTGGATGAAATTCTGTTTCTTCTCTTTTCTCTCCTTTTCTCTTCTTTCTTCCTCTTCTGATACCCACTTCTCTTCCTTTTCTTCTCCCTCTTCTTCCTGATCTCTATCTATCTCTATCTCTATCTATCTATCTATCTATCTATCTATCTATCTATCTATCTATCTATCTATAGAGATCTCAATTAGAACAGGCTACTACTCACAGTGTAGTTTTAGGTGACCTTGAACTTCTGATCCTCTTGCTTCTACCTTCCAAGTTTTCTTGCCAGGAAAATGTCAATGTCTGGTTCTGCCTTTAGAGATACTTACCAAATTACTTGGAGGCGAAAACTGTGTTTTTAAAAACCCTTAAGGTCTTCCCTCAAGGGCGTGGTACCTCCACATACTCAACATACCTCCACAGACAACTTGAAGGGCATTGTATATGTGGGGTTTGTTTTTTTTTGGGGGGGGGTGTTACATACCTTTTCTATCTTTCTCCTGGGAAAAGCCTTCAGACGCCATGGCCCACCAAGTTAATGGCCTGTTTCAAATTAATCACTGGCTACATAACTTTTCACTAGTGGGACCATATATTTCTATATGCCTATACTCTCATCTCAGCACCAGGAGAACAGTGGTCATGGTTCTATGGTACCCTGCTGTTGAATTAAATATTTAAATAGATCGTGGTGGCACAATGCTATCCACCCCAATGCTTTATGTTCCTGAATGAAAGGCGTACACAACCTTTATATTTTGATATGCCTTAAGCAACAGTAGTTGGGCCACTTCCTAACCTCCACATGGTTAAACCACCTCCCTCTGATAAGCCCAAGTTATCACTTACTAAATTCTATAGTCTACCTTGGCTGCCCTGGACCCAGAGGGCTGCTTAACTGGGCTGCACTCTCCTGGCTCCTTCTCACGCTGGCCATGCCTCCCTGTCTCCACTCTTGTCAGGCAGGGCATCTCTCCTCCCCTTCTTCTCCTAGCATGGTGTATCTCCCTCCTTCTTCCTCCTCCTTCTCTGCCCCAAGCCCTGGAATCCTAAAAGTCCCACCTCTGTCTGCCTGCCCAGCCATTGGCTGCCAGCATCTTTATTTACCAATCAGAACCAACTGGGACACAGGGTTCCTCAGTGAGGACTCTCTCATGCAAACAATTTTCGGGACACAAATTAATGTAAGAATACAAGCAGCTGTATTCAACACCCTATTGTGCATGCATGTCTAGTACCAAGCTGGGTGTATAGTCACTATTCAATAAATACATGTTTAATGAATAAATAAACACTAAATTAAAATGTAACACCTTCTGGGCATTGTCCAGCCCATGGCTCTCTAACAATGACTTTTCAAGGCAAAGAGGACTTCAAGCCTCTTTCTCCCCTACTCCTAAGTTTTCAAAATGTCTTTCAACATGTTTTTCGTTCACTACGAAATTGGAGTTTATTAGAAACCATCTGTGGGTGGTACTAGAGGGTGTGATATGTCCTAATAAAGGATTGATCTTTTAATAGATACCTGGAGGGGATTTTGTCTAAAGAGCAAATACCTAAAATTAACCAATTTAAAAATGTTTTTGCATCTATGTCAAAGAAAAGCAGGGTGTTTTGAAAGATTTTTTTTTCCCTTTTGCGCTGACTCAATTTGCAAAACACAGTCCTTGGATGGAAAGCAAAAGCCTAGCCTTAAATTAGGTAGAAATGAAGATTCTGGTCCTGCTCAAGATCTCCTAATGTGAAAGATAGAAAGAATATGGTTATTTCTTCTGAGTAGACCTTCCTTCCAGGTCATTCTCATGGAGATGTGGGTTTGAGAATCACTGTCTTGGTGCAGATAGCCCAAAGGAGATTTGGTCTGAAAACCTTGTGTTAGAGTTTGCTACCCTGCTGATAGAGATTAGAGTTCAAGTTGAGAGAACTGTGTGTGTGTGTGTGTGTGTGTGTGTGTGTGTGTGTGTGTGTGTGTGTGTGTAAATGTATAAGTGCAAGTACATGTTTAACGGTACACAATTGTGTGTGTGTGTGTGCTTTGTGTGACTGTATGTGAGCATGTGGTTGAGTCCAGTGTGTTTGCAAGCCCATGCATTTGTATGTGTTTTGGTATGAGTGTACACAGATATGTGTGCTTGTCTCCTTGATGCTCAGTACCTACTAACAAGCTGACAGAAGATTCCAAAGTTCTCCTGTCTCCATCTCCCGTCTCAGAGTAGTCTCACTGGGATTGCAGATGCACGCTGCTGCACCACGTTCTATATAGGTTCTAACAGTTCAAACTCAGCGCCACATATTGGAGCTAAGTACTGTAACTACTGAACTGTCTCAGCCTGCTGGGGACTCTTCTTCCTCCCTGTATCCTATGTCCAGGCATCCCTTTAGCTTGCAGTGATTAGACAATTGGCTCCTTCCTGTATTGAAGGAATGAAGAAATGCAGCGTGGTCCAGAAGTTCATACCAATGAGTTCTTGTACCTGATCATCTTTTAGTGGATCAGGTAAGGAGGAAAATCCAGCTGTTGGGCTGAAGCTGTGCTGAAATATGCAAGCAGATTGTTAAAATAAGACTGTCTAGCCCCTGAAAAGTGACAGCTTTCCCTACATATTAATTTGAAACCTAAGAGAAGAAGGGGGGAAAAGCTATGCCATAAGCCTGACTGTGTTCTGTTTTTTTTTTTCCTGACAACTACATCAAGGCTCTTAAATCTATGAAATTCTTCACATACCTTCTGTCCTCCACATTGCTGATGCCTAGCTCTGTGCCTGTTTGACCTATCAAAAGTCATGAGGTATGAGGTGGGTCTGACCCTCATTCGCCTGCCCTTCACCTAGAGTCACCTTGAAAGGACAGTCAGTGGTATGCCACCATCTCTTCCTCTGAACTTATGTCTGGAAAAGAAGTGAGAAGCTGAGTGTGTATGTCAGCTGCCATGTTCACATCTTTCCACCAAGAAAGTGATATGTGAGTCTTTTCTGTGCCTGTATCCAGTCAGCCAGAGCTCAAGCTTCCCTGTGCAGTTAGCATCTTCTGATCCATGATGGGTGATGTGGATTTGTGACACTGTCCCAAGAAGCAAGATGGCAACTGGGACTTTGGCAGGGTGAAGGTATCTTCCCTCCTTCACAGCAAAAATAATTCATGATTGTGTATGCCAAGTCGTGTGCCTCTGATGCTAGCTTCCAATTTCCCAGGCTGTGGGACTGGGATTTGCAAGCAGCAAAAGGGTTGCTATCTCCTGAAGATTTCTACTTCAGAAAGGGAGCTTATCTGTCTAAATTTAATAATAAATACAAAAATATCATTTTGAAGGAAGGAGAGATATCAGAAGTGGATAAACTAAGGAAGCTTTCCTCTGGAGATCTGGCTTTCTCTCTGCTGTGTACTTTACAAAAGGATTGGATGGTGCCATTCTCAACCTAGCCAGCACTGACCAGGGCTAGTTCATTTGATATGGTCAGCAGGAGGCTCTGAAAAGGAGAAAATGAATGGAGGAACTAATGGGCCTTTGTGGATGTGCACCTTTGTGATCAGGCCCAGTCTGGGGCAGGAAGGCATTTTAAAGCCTATTGGATGTTGGCACCAGTGTGGGATATACAGTTGAATGTCGTTCATCATCTTTGGCAGCTCCCTTGACATTTGGGTAGCGTGGTGGCTTTAGCGTGGTTCCTAGAGTACATCAATAATCCTTTTTAAAAACAAGGCCTTGGATGGCTAAAATTATTCCTGTAGAAGAGAGAGACTTGAGGTTATTTCTAGTAGTGCCTCTAATGTTCCAGTAATCCACGAAGGAGCTTTGACCACATATCACTGCAAACTGCCCTTGAGGAAACCTGGAGACCAGATGCTCTGTGTCTGTTCCATCTTCTTTTGGAGAGATGGTTATCTGTCTGTGGATCACTTATAAGATTAAGGGCATAGTCTTCTCACATACAAAATCACATTTGGAATTTTTAGCTACAGTTATGAAAAGACAAAGGAGCTTCTGCCTCGACTGAGAACCTTGATTCCCCCACAAACCCACAACCAGCTCTGATCCCTAGCCACGGACCAGAAAGGGAGGGGAAAGTAAAGCTTTGGACCCATGCCTGTCTTTGTGGCCATTGGAAAGTAGATTGAGCTTACTAGGTAATTAGATGCAATGTCTGAAGACATGCCACTTGCATCTAGTACGTTTTTTTGCAATATACCCATTGCATTCAAAAATAGAAAATCTTAGATTTTTACCAGAGAATGTATGAATTTTTCAATATAAATACATTTCTAGATTCTATGTACAGATGCTCAGAAAATGTAATCAATTATACATATGTACATATTTGCATGCACACATGTGGGTATATATGTATGTTTAATTCATTTCAGCCCTTGGCAAGTCAATACATACACAGCTCAGTGAGAGTACGTACATACAAATTGTAGAGTCATCACCATTATCCATGCATAGAGCACTTTATCTTGTTAAATCAAAGCTTTATTCTCAGTTATCAAACAACGATTCTCTGCTCTCTCCTGCCATTCCTCAGTAACCTAATAACATTCTTTAGTAACCACCATTCAACTTGCTATCTCTTTGAGCTTGGCTACTCAAGTCACTTCTAAGGTAGAATTGTGTGCTCTATTTGTCCATTTGTGGCTGGCTTCTTTCACTTAGCACAATACTTCCAGGCAACGTTTGTGATATTATGTATCATCGCATGGATAACCTTCTGTGCTGGTTAGTGTTTGCCAACTCGGCACTAACTAGAGTCACCTGGGAAGAGGAATCCTCAGCTGAGGAATAGCTTCCATCAGATTGCCCTGTGCATGTATTTGTCTTGTGTGTGTGGGGGGGGTGATTAGGTATTTTCTTGATTAGTGATTGATTTGGAAGGGCCCATTGTGGGTGGTGCCACTCCTGGGCAGCTGGTCCTGTGTTGTATAAGAAAGAGACCGAGCAAGCCATGGAAAACAAACAAGGGGCCAGTATTCTTTCATGGCCTCTGATTCTGTCCTCTCTTTCAAGTCCCTGCCTTGGCTTCCCTCCATGATGGAATCATACGATGAAACAATGCATTTTTCCCAAAGTTGACTTTGGCTGTGGTGTTTACCATAGAAACAGAAATAGAAACAGCAGTACGAGCACCCCTTTATTTAATACTGAAATGCATCCCACTGTATATGTATGTCTCAACTTGTCTGTATGTGCTTCTGCCTGTGGACCCTTGGCGGCTTTGATCTTTTGCCGGTCATGAATGGGTCCCTTCTGAACCTGAGTGGCCAAAAATCTACTTAAATCCCTTCTCAATCCCAGCTTTGCCTTTAATATAATCTAAGAGCTGGCAAGATTTGAGAAGTAGGGCAGAGAAGGCTGTAAATGTAATCCTTGGTGACAGTGAGTGGCAAGTGTTGACCTGGCAGGGCTACCCATGATTTCTCATCTTATAAACCTAATTAAATTAAAAATCCAGTTGGCCAAACCCACACTCACTTAAGCCAGGCAATTTCTCAGAAAACTCATTAACTAGGACTTGGGAGTTTCATCAACAGATGGAAGTTTTCCCCCATGATTTTCAATGATTAAATAGAAAAGGACCTTCAAACTTCAGACCTTAAATAGAAGATTTTGTGCTGCTTTCCAAGGTATTGGTTTTAATTCTTGTTGGTAAAATTAGGCAAAAATGCATCCTTTTAAGTATTATGAGGCAATTACATAAAATTTCAGTGTCATTAATCTGGTTTAGGAAGTTCAGGAGTTTAGGGGACATTTTCTGACTCATTGATATAATTATTTTTCTTCATTTCAGATTTTTTAAAATAGTTATAATAAATAGATACCCAGAGGAACAGATTATATGGGTAAAATGTCATGATTACTGGCAACCAAAGCCAGGATTTAGGAGCACCCCTGAATGATTGGGTTCACTAATCTGCAGCAGCTCTCATCTGAACCTGGGGTTGGGTCAGCCTTCATTTTGAGGGGAGGGGGGAGTTGGTAGGCAATTAGCTTGTAATCAATGTTCCAGATTTTTCTTTAGGGAACATTTAAAGCAAAAACAAATCCACACCCTCCACTTCTGTCTGTATTAGTCATATTTATCATATTTATCTGTGTCCTCCCACGTGCCTGCTATTACATTTCATTCTGTCTCTCTACCAGCAGAGAGATGATTTATAAGGAACTTGTTCTGCATAGCTTATGTTAAGAAGCACTGTCTTCTGGACTGTAATTTCTATCTATGGTCATTTTGAACTGATATGACTTGAAAATGGACATAGATACATTGCTGTGCTTATGCTTGGTTAATAACTATTGATAGTGATCCACCATTTGAGATCAGTAATGTGCCAGTTTATCTCTAATAACCTGGCAGTGCCCATATGCGGATATATGCCATAGATGCCTATACATGTATATTCACTTATTAATATGGATACTATTTGTGTTCGTGTGTGTCTTGTCATCACAGATTCCTGGTTTTCACCCAAATCTGCACTTTCTGCTTCTTTATTTAATGTCCTCTGTGCTCACCACCAGTCCGGTCTCTTTTTCCTAGATACATATCTCTTTCATCCCCTTTGGACCTGTCTTGTCTCTTTGTAGCAAGGGACGGGTGAGTGCTCTGCCTTCTATCCTTGTTTAAACCCTGTCCTCTTAAGAAATCTGTCATTCAACTAAATCCTACTGCTGTCTGTCTTCCTAATGGGCTATCTTCCTTCCTCTAAACCGTTTGCTTTTCTGGGATGGTGCCACCATCCAGTCTGTTTTCTTGACCTCAAGTCCAGTCCTTAGCTTCCAAACCATGGACATGGCTTTTGGACATGTACACTGCACCTTTGAACCCTCCCTCCCACGCACCCCACACACTGGGATGCACTCAATCCACACTTTTTTGTCCGTGTGTCCTGTGTCACTTGGAGCCACATCTCATTTCTATCTAAGGCTTCAAATTCTTGAGTCTCATCCTTGTCCATCCATTCTTTCTGTTTCCATGGCATTTAATCTCTAAACTTGTTTGCCATCCCCTTCTAAGTACTCATCTAGTTAATGAATACTAAGAGAGACAATGCAGTTGAGTTTCTGCCAGCAAAGGACATGCATTCTGTCATCAGAGCACTTGTAGACCAGCCTTGGAGACACGATGATCAAAATAAAGCAGAAATCATGCCACTGCTTTAATGCCATGGAGAGACTGTACTTGCAGGTAATTTGTTGTAGCAACAGGCAGGAAATAACTGTGGAAATGATTGCTGAGAGTTAGGCAAGCCTATGAGAAGTGACAGTTCTAGAAGCCTAGAATGGGTTATGCAAAGGCCCTTTGGTAGGAAGGGGTAGAAGAGGTGAGTGGTTAATGACAAGAACTGGATGTCCACAGTAATTGGGGTTGAAAGAAGGAAGGAATCTGAGATATAACCAGAAGAAACAGACCAGAGTTTTCAGTGAGTTGACCTTGTCAGAGATTTTTTTTTTGTTCCATACTAAAGTTGAGACTTAAAGAAATTGGTGGAGGTCCCTTCTCTGTGTCCTAATATTCCAGATTAATATGGGCTCATTAGTTTGCCTTTGGTAAAATCACTCAATTCCTGTAAATGCCTGTAAAATCAAATAAAATCCTTGTCATTTCTGCTAGGTTATTTTATGTATGATTTTGGGACCAGCGGTATAGTTTGGTCATAGACTTTGTGTTTAGCATACTCAATCGTGGGCTTTTAAATCTCTTTTTTTAAAATATATTTTAAGATTTATTTATTAGATATGAATACACTGTAGCTGTCTTCAGACATACTGAAAGAGGGCATCAGATCTCATTACAGATGGTTGTAAGCCACCATATGGTTACTGGGATTTGAACTTAGGACCTCTGGAAGAACAGTCAGTGCTCTTAACCACTGAGCCATCTCTCCAGCCCCAATCATGGGCTTTTAGTTCCAGCACTAAATACCAGTGATAACAGCAAGTCTTACACCTAAACCTTACATATGAAGAAAGCAGTTCTGCTCCTGAATGAAGCACCGTGCATTTCCAGTACAGTGACTCCTCAACGGCACTGCTGCCTCGGGCTTATTTTCTTCTTGAACACATTTCTCTTTCAGTCCTTCCTCAGAGTTTGGTTTTCCACTGAATTAGTTTATATCATGTCTGTTTGTATGTATCTATAAATCAAATGCACGTGTCAGACTATCAGATGGTAAATTTAAGAGGCCTTTGGCTATCTAAATGACCTGGTTAAAATACCTTTCCTGTCCCCTATAAATCATTTAAAATTTATGGTCACAAGAGCACCCTTTTGGGTGCCAAAATTATACCCACTTAGGAGAATCATTAAAGCTTTAGGAATGAAAAAACATTACTCGATGGATATGTTATTAAAATACACCCCCTTTTATTTCCTTAAATTAAGAGATCTAGTCTTAGCTTTAGGTGTTAAAATGTACATGCTTTGCCCAGATGTCAAGAAGCGTAAGAGGAAGAGGTTGGGGGAGACCCTGCCTAGTTTTTTTATAGCAATGGCAGAGGCCTGGTCCTGGGGAAGCACTGATCTATAGCCCTTCTGAGTTTCTTTTCATTGTGTTCTGCATTAGCTTGGGGAACTCACATGCTGTATGAACCCTTTGGGCACCACAAATGCACACTGTGAATCAGAGCGGATATGGACAAGCGTACATACATCTGACTGAACAAGAGAAGACTGAGAGACACAGATGTTGTGATGGGCATTGTTGTCATGGTACTGAGTTATTATTATTCACCAGGTACATTAGATGGCACATAAAAGTGCTGCCTTTTCCAGATGAAAATTCTTCACTTATACACTGGGGTCAGTAATCTCCCAAGATCCTGCCCTAACAAATTTCTCTTCCAATCCTGGCATTTCACAGGCTGAGAAACTGACTCCCAAGGAGATGGGATGGTATACTTCATACATCCAGCATGCTCATCCATGCTGCTTAGTGAGACCCCATGATCCCACTGCCTTCTCTTGCCACATGGCATCCTACTCCATTCTTGCGGTCTGTCCTCTCTAGCACAGACCCACCTGTAACATCAGTATTCTTTGTTTTTCTTGGGTTTTTCGTCCTCCTCTCTCTTCCTCTACCATGTATGGGGATGGGCATGGAATGGCAGTGCTTCTGTGCTGGGTCCTCTCAAGGAGTCTGTTTATATGTAGGACATTTCTTAAATTCACAAGGCTCTTGACTCATTTCAGTTTCTGAATTCCATTTCTGCTGAGGGCAACTTGAGGGATTCAGCTTGACTTTACTATTTTGGCCTCATGTTTCCCTGTCTCTTACTCTAGGTCTTGCACATCACAGCTCAAGAAATGTCCACTGAGGTTATTAAAATTCAATGTTGCAATTTAGATGTTACACTGCATACCCCTTCTCAGAAACAAACTGTCCCCAGATTGTTCTGCCTTGAGATTTGCCTATCCATTTCTTTCTGTACATACTTAATTGTAATATATATATATATATATATATATATTGCAGTTCAATTTAAAGGGAAAAGGGCCACATACCTTCAGTATCAGATAGGGAAAACTGTTCTTTTTTTTTCCTAGAAAAGTCTCTGTTGCCAGTAGCCAGATTCTATATTAAACATGTAGCATCATTAACTAGGGTCATTTGTTCTGTTGTGAGCTGAGGAGAATGTACGAAAGCCTGCTTAAGAAAGAATTAATTCCTCCTCCTCTCCATACTTTCTGGAACATGTCTAGTAGGTTCTCCAAGCCTGTAGGCCTCATACATATGTTCTACTGGGCTAATTGTTAAGGCTACATTTGTGAATTAAACTCTGACTTGAGCTAAGTGGTTTTCCCTAATGGCTTTAATTCAAGAACATCTACCCAAGGCCACATGTCAGATTTTTTGAACAAGCTGAACAAAAATGGAGGGTCCCAGCTCCCCTCCCACTATTTTGAGCTTCTCTGATACCAGGAAGGAACAAGAGTACTCCTCCTTCTTCTTTATTTTGTTTTGCATTGATTTTGGGTATTGGACATGTGTGCCTCTGCCTGCCCGTGGAGGTCAGTTACAGGAAAGTCCCTTCTGTTTCTGCATTGTGGGTTCTAGGGACCAAACTTGGGTTGTCATGTTTGGTAGTAAGTGCCTATACTTGCCAAGATCCCTTACAAGGAGACTCTACCTCAGCTTTGTAAGAAAAACGCCCCAGGGATAGGACTCCAGGTCCATCTCTGAAGGCCCATGGGGTCTCATTTGTCCATTGATACGGCTCAGCCTGTTATTGGAATGTCTAGAGTCAAAGCCCAGTGTCCTGTAGCCCTACCTATCCTCAGTATGCCAATTAAAGCCATAAGTGACAGTGAAAAAGCAGAGAAGAGAATTTTATGACTACACTGGGGAGAGCAATGAGTAAAGAGGTTTAGAGCCACCCCTAACCCAGTTCACACTCAAGGTACTGATATGAGGATTAGGTTTAAATAAAAGATAAGAGGCATCCTGGTTAAGTGTGGTTTTGCCCATCACTGACCCATCAGTGTCTGGCTCCAGTCCATTTTGCAAGATGGTCTGACAAGTTGTCAGAACTATATGAAGTCTTTCTTTCCTGAGACAAGTTCCCAGTCTAGTTGGCATCAGGACCACAGCCTTTTCCCTTCACCCAGCACAAGATTCCTGGGTAAACTCTAATTCCTTGAGGGTCCGTGGTGTCAGTAGTCTGAGATCTGAAGTGCATATCTTAGAATATCTTCACTCCTACCATGATGGCTACAAACCTGACAACTGGCACTGAAATTCTGGAACATCTCTACAGAGCTTCCTTTTTTGACTTGGTGCCTGTATTCATACTGCTATTGGCTCTAGGGAGGACTTAGTTTCTTGTGTTCCTGAACAAAGAATTGGATGGAGATATATAGATGCTAGCTAGCAGACCTAGATAATTTATTGAGAAAGGATCTACTTCAAGGGAGGAAGTGGGCTAGATCAAGGAGAGTTTGTGACATAAACAGCCATGTTATGCAAAGGATTCGAGCTTTCATACCCTGTAATACAGGCGTTTTGATCATAATTTTGCTTTTCTGTGCATGCTCAATCTGTTACATGTAGTTCTACATATAACTCTATGTATCTAATGTCTTATTAGCGTCTTAAGCCTCCATCCAGGATTGTGCTGTTGAATACTGAAGTGATCCATGGGTCACTTTCAGACACTGGAGTACCATACCTTTGCACCTGTACTAGCAGCCCATTTGTTAGACTCAGCCAAACTTTTTCCTAGCCTTGTCTTTGCCAGCCTGTTCTTTTTATATGCTAATTTCTCACCCATTGCTTTACAGCTTTCTGGCCTTCCCTCTATGCTCTATCTGCCTGTCTCAACTTCACTGAGTCTGCCTTTCCCTCAGGAGCTTTGGTAACTGAAAGAAATAGGCTATGTTTGGCCACACTGTTTCTCATTTTCATGACATTTCCCCTCCCAGGCATTTGAAAGATCCTCATTGCTTGCTAGGATTTCCACTCAGAAAGATGGCTGCCAATGTGTCTTGATCTCATCTCACTTCATGCCTAGACTCCTCATGATAAGGAGGATGGACTTTTTGTGTGTATTGTTTTAACACACTGTGTGTGTTCCTGGGATTCTTTGATGCAAACACTTGTCATGTTTCATTTCAGGTTCTGAAAAATAGATAAATCATACTCCATTGTTCCAATAATACTTGTCAAGTAGACTTTCTTTCTCTCTTTTTTTTCATTTAAAAAAATTGATCTAGCATTCTAGAAATAGACGCAGTGTTTGGTATTGTAATTGGGGTATTTAATAGTGTATCTGGGCTCTAGAAGCCTCAAGAAGGCAAGCTCTAGAAGCGTCAAGTAGGCAGGCTCAGCCATCCTTCCCCAATTTACTCAATGTGGCCACATTGGAAAGAGAAATAGATAAAATGGTTCAGTTGGACCCCTGTGTCTTTCAGTGATACTGCCATGAGGTTTAGGGATCTGTGTGACAAAGCAGTCCCAGCCAAAGGATGGTCCTCTTCCCTATCGCTGAGTCATCATGGTCTCAGCTACTGTCCTACAAGGGAAACCTACAAAGTTGTCTGATATGATACTAATCTGTCAGTCACTGTCACCACTGCTGTCTTGGGACCTATCTAGTTTCAATAAGATGATTGCCTTTACTCTTGATCTCAGCTTGACCCTCATAGATAATTGTCTATACCTGGGGAGCAGTCCATCGTGAAAGCATTAGCTTCTTCCAGAATTCAAGGTGATTCAAGACAAAAGTTAAGGACAAATAAGTTAGCTCTGTAAGTTCAGCCAAAGCATGGGTGCTAAACAGAAGCAGAGGTGCCAGGCTCTTATCTGGCTTTCAATTTCCTCTTGGATTTAAGCCAGGAGTGAGTGCAGTAAACTAAAACAGTCTCTAAGTTCATATGGGTGTATGCAGTTAGTCTGCGAGCATAACGGTGAGTACTGTCCAAGGTAATCAAGGTGCTCAGCTGAATACAGCTCATGAGGAGTTAGACAAGCTAATAGAGACTCTGTTAATATTTAGCACAGCTTGTGTCCTAACAGACAAGGAGCAAATGACCTCTTAGATCATAGTACTAAGCCCATATAGGCCCTTGTATGGGAAAGTCTTGGTAATTATAAAGGTTATTCTATGACGTAGTTGCAGGAGAACACATACATTTTGCTGTCAGGGGGTAGGTATTGTGATTTGCTTAGTACCATCTTTCCCTGTCCTTTGGACTTCCACCTTCCTTATCACTGGGGCTATTGAAGTATGCAGGGTCTTCAGTAACCCTGTGCTGTACTGAAGCAATAAGAGAGTAGCTACCTTGTAAAAACAACTACCACTTGGAGAATGAAGAGATACTGAAGCAAGAACCCATAATGATCCCACTCTCCTTTAACTCCTCTTCCGTCTCTTCATTGATGATCTGCCTTCAGTAGCTTTATCATACATTCCCTGTGTCTCATATGGACAACTGATGGCAATTATGTAACTGCATAGGACTTTGCTTGTGTATGTGTGTGCACACACACATACGCAAATGGACAAACACACCATAGCCTAGATGTAGAAGTTAGAAGGCAGCTTTACAGAGTAGGTTCCCTCCTGCTTTCAGTGGGTTTGCTAGACTTGCTCAGCAACTGTCTCTACCCACTGGCGATGGTTTTCCTTCTCAAAAACCCAAAACAAGACAAAAATTTAGAATGTGTTTTTTTGTTTTTTGTTTTGTTTTTTTTTTGAAAGCTGAAGAAAGAGGGTGAGCCATGCCTTTCTGCTCAGGTGGCTTTGAGAGAGCAAGTGGCCGAGTCTGTCAAGTTCACATTTTCTTGGCCAAGTTTCTGCACAAGCTAAGTCTAGCTGGCAGAGTAGTCAAGACTGACACGATAATAAGGCAAGTTAGTAAATTTAAAGTTGGCATGCACAGTTCTTCTTACTGAGTACTACTTTATTATTATTATATTTGCCTACATGCACAGTTTACCTTATTGATTATTAATTACGATGATACTTGCCTACATGCACAGTTCACCTTCTTACTAAGTACTATTTTATTATCATCATTATTACTATTAATTATTTTGTTATTTGCCTATTGGGAGGCAGTCATGGCTCCTGGTGGTTGGGACAATTTGGATTCCCCAATCTCTCCGAGAGAAAGCCTTCTGGCAGGTCACAGGATCTAAGCCTAGGTCCAGCCATCAGAGGCTTTGTGGGGACCATATTCCTCCCATGTTCCTTTTGCTTATACCCTTGAAGATGCTGCTGTTTGAGTTTGAAGAGGCCAGCAGGGTGTATTCTAAACTCTTGTCACTGATTTGCTTAAATAAGTGACACACTGTTCCAAAGTGGAAGCAACTGGGACAAATTAGTGTCAGTTACTCTGGCCATCCTGCTGCTTGGAAAACATTGCTTTCACGGAGTGCTCAAATTCTAACTTCTCACAGGATGAAGGTGTGATTTGTAAGGACTTTCATTTTCCCTTTATAAGACATTTGATGGCACAGGACAGTTTAGTGAGCCCTGACAGCAGCTCTACATCCATACACATGGAGCTAACTGAACAGGGATCTATCTGTGCCCTGTCAGCCTTTATGAATGAAGGGGACCATCCCCTCTGCTGTCATCACATCCCTTCCCTCTGCAGCTTTTTGAGAATGAGGTCAGGACCAGGATCTAACTGCTTAAGGCTCAGAAATAGCAGTCCAGCTCCAAATTAATCTGATGCTATTTGTTGTAGGATGAAAAGCTGAGGCCTGCTTATAGTTTTGTTTCCGGTATACCCTTGCACATAAGCTGTGAATGAACCCATGTGAAGAGTGGAAGCAGAGTCTATCCAGCCAAAAACTAGTCTATCAGTAGCTGGTAGTTACAGACAAACTGCAGGAGCTGTCTAGCATTCAATGGCAGCCTTGATTTGAAAAGCAAAGTAGAAGAATGAAATAAATCCCAGTGGTATAGTAATCTAACCACTGCTCTTGAGAAAGAAATGCTAGCTGTTGCTGAGAAGACTGTGTGTCCCTTATGTTGTGCCCAGTTGTTTTCCACACTGTGTAGCCAGCTGAATCTCTCTCCTGTGGTTCCTTGGAGGGTTTGGCAGTGTTTTAATGAGGATTATATTTACACTGCATTTTATCTCAACCACATTAACATACACAGAAAAACACCAGGACTGGGTAATTTCCTCTCATTCATGTACACATGCACACCCATACACTAATGTACTACAGCTTAATCATACTCAGTCCTAGCAGAAGTAGGGGTTACCTTCTCTATCCATCATCCCAGGCCAGCCAGATTTCTACATACAGATCCTGGGGAGAATTGCATTTTGAAAGATCTTCCCTGTAGTCTCTTTCGGAGTTGTGCATATCTAAAGGGTGGGGTGAAGCAGCATGCAGGCATTGTGTATGGTATTGGTATTTTTTGTTTTGTTGTTGTTGTTTTGTTTTGTTTTCTGTTCTCAGCCTTAGTTGCTGGCTGTTAGTGTCTTTTTTACTGGGACCATCATTTATTGGCATTAATCATCTCCTCTGTGAAAGATGAAATAAACACACTGGACAATTGAATGAGGGCTAGAGGTGTCAGTAGCAGCTTGATCTGCTATTGGTTCCTTCACTGGACATTTATGTGTCAGGTATGCATTGAAGGAGATGTCAAAGCTGTCTTTTATATTTGTGATAATTGACTTTGGACGAGGGCAAAAAAGCACAAAGACTGTACTATAACTGACTGGTCAGATGTGTGACCTAATTGGTGCTTTTGCATTTAATGTTTTTCATGTATGCTTGAGAAATCTTATAAGCACTCTCAAAATTGAGTAAATTTATATTGATATAGAAGTGTGTGTGTGTGTGTGTGTGTGTGTGTGTGCATAAATATTTCTTGACACATGTATCCAAAGGGTCATCTGTAGTAGCAAATGTGTGCTTTTCAAATGGATATTTCTTATGTAGAGACAGAAAGCAGATTAGTGACTGTCTGGGCCCAGAGGATAGAACAAGGATTAATTTTACAAGCAAGAAAGATCTTATTGAGATGATAAAAATGTTCCGAAACTGGATCACTGTGATGTCAATAACTTGGTAAATTTTGCAAAAGTTATTAAAGAATTAGGTGCTCAAAATGGATGTATTTTATACCTCAACAAATTTGTTAAAAGTGATCCTTCCCTTTAAGTCCCAGGGTTGGTAGAGGATGAAAAACTACATCCTCCCACGTCTCTTGCTCTCTCTTTCTCCACTGAAGTTTGTTTAATTCAGTTGGGGAGAAGCTGGTCCTCAAGGTGACAGGGCAGGATCAAAATCCAAAGACACAGGGTGAAAAAGTTTGCCCTGACCCCTATTGGTGAGGGGCAAGGCTACTCCCATTGCTGGATAAGGAGTCAATGTCTGGGTTTTCACAGGGCAGGAAGCTCATGAGCACATGAGATATAGAAGCAGGTCCCTGAAGGTAGTAGTCACAACAGTTGTTACTGACACTCAGAAATGCAAGCCTTCAGCTTCCAGCCCTTAAGTAATGCAATGTCTCTCTTCTTTTGCAGGTTGTGTTAGTCTTTGCTCTCAGCATTGGTGCCCTTGTAATATACTTCATAGACTCATCAAAGTGAGTATGCATATATGTTGTCTTGCCCTCTTTCCCCCTAGGGCAATTATGACCCCTTACATTGATGAACTTAGCACTAGGCTTACCAAGAACCAAGAATCTCCTGAGTGCTGAAGACTCAGAGGAAGGCAGGGCTTCCCTGTGCTTCATTTATGACTAGAGAAAAGTTCTCTCAGAAGAAAGGCTATGTTGATGCTGATGGTATGGAAGTGAAAGGCACTTGGGGACTAAACCTTCTTGTTGGGTATATATTTGTAATGAGCTATTTCCTGATTGAGTATTTGTACTGAAAATGCCAAGAAGTTAAGAGGGCTCCTATGGGAGTGGGCAACCTCTGGGAGAGGGTTACAGAGTCCAAGAGATGAGTCTAAGCCATTCTGGCCACAGCAATGGGATTGTTTTCTCATCCAGACTTAGATCATATTGAAAAGACAGATTAGAAAGCCCAGTGCTAGGATTCCACCTGCCAAGTGAATATGTAGCTGAATCAATGGTCACTGTGCTTCTTCACTTATGAAACCAAGGCATTCATGAGAACTCCCAGAGCTAGAGGTCTGTGACTCTCTGAGAACTTGTAGAGAGTGGTACTCATGTAGCCCTTTTGAGTGATAGATCTGGTATTCCGCGGTAAGCATGGTTCACAGATGGTGAACCTTCAGGGAGATTGAAGAGACCAGACACCATGGCTACCCTTCATGCTATGGGAACCACTGCTGAATATATCACTCTTTCCAACTATCCTACTGCAGTCTCAAAGTTGACAGCATCTGAGACACAAAGATCTGGGGACAGACTTTCTTTTCTGTTGTGACACAAAATTGACAGCTCTTACTAAGGACAAGAGCCATTGAGCTTGCAGTCCTCATTGTTTACCTTGACAGTGGTTTTCATTCTTCTAATGTTAATTCTGACTTGGTCCTACCCTTGTGTTCCTGTTGGGTCATACTCTGGTATGTCTCAATTTTGAGCTCAATGCTCTTTTTCCTATGGTGTGGTATGGTGGCAATTTAATGCACACCTAAATTCTGAATTTCCAGAGCTATCTGGTCACTAGCCAGGGGATTTTGTGCACTTGGCTTTGGAGGCCAAACTGTCACACCAAGGAAAAGAAAAGAAACATGTCTACTTATCTGTGTCTGAAATCTGCCAAGTGTAAGATGTTCAGAAGTCACCTAGCCTGCCTCGGACACAAGGCTGGGCCCTCACCTGTCTTGAGCTGTGAGTCCTTTAAATATCCTCAGGGAACAAGAATGTGTGTGCTCTCTTCATCTGAAATTGCTAGTCAAGAGAGAAGAGCATCATTCAGTCTGGAAGTCTCCAGTTATGTGAGTAAAGGTAAGCTCTCTTTTCATATTTACTCAGAGATTCTGGACCACATTTGAAATGAACTCGAATTCTCAAGCCCTTGGTCACCTTTCTCCAATCTCTCTCTAGGAGTCTTGGGGTACATACCCTGCCAACGCCTGTGCTGGGGCTTAGGAAAGAGGTTTGGATATATAGTCTATATGCCCCCAGAGAGTACACACTTATGTGAAGGTGAGTGTGGCGGTCTGCTAAAAGGACAGAGACCTAGATTGTGCCTCCCTTTCCTTCATCTCCCTTTGTTCCCCAATGTATGTCATGGTAATAAAATATTTCTGGCAGATGGATTTGGATGGTGTCTTTTTTTTAAAATCGTGTCTACTAGGAGTCAATCTTTTGCTTTGTGGGGCTTGGTCTTCCTTGGGGGAGGATGGCAGAGCATGTGGTTCACCTAGGCTGACTTTCTTCACAAGTACCTCCCCAGCTTCCTCCAGTCCTTTGGGGTTAGTCCTGAAATTGCTTAGTCTTTGTGAAGCTGAAACCTTTGGTGATTCAGGCTCTTTTAGGGTCATTCAAAGAGTCTGTACCAAGGCTGATCTCCAGTTCTGGTTTTCAGTTTTCCCAGTCAAAAATGCTTGTAATCTTAGAGATTAGATTGTCCTCATTCTCTATGGGGGCTGGCCAAGCCTCAGCATGGATTCATCCTTTCACTCCACCTAAACCAAGCAACTGTGTGTGGGGGGGGGTTGTAACAGACTATTTAGCAGAACACCTGTTGCTACATATGTAACTCTACTTTTCATTTCTGCTTCTTCATCTGGCCCTGAGACCATAGCCTAAGACTCTGACCTGTAGAGAAGGAGAAGCCAGTGAGCAGTCTACACCCAGAATCCTCCATCTTCCCATCTAGGTTGAACAAGCATGCTCAGTTTAAAGAGATGAATTAAAGTAAAACATATAAGGTTACCTTTATGATAAGTCTAGAAGGTTAGAGAACACCAAATATAATCCATCAATCAAATTGCAATCAAGTTTAATGAATGAGATGAGGTGAAACTCTATATATACACTACACATGGAACTAGGGTAAGAAAGGAGAAGGCAAATTCTTGAAGTCTACCTATTTCATTCAAAAGTACTTCTGGCTTAATAGGAATGGCTTTGCTGGCCATCTTGGAAAGCAGGTTAAATTTCTCTTAAAAATTATACCAAGTCATTGCCCTGAGAAAAATACCTGGTATTCTAGAGATGAATTTGCACTAGTGTTAGCCCTCTGCAAATAAATCAGAGTGATCCTTGCTAGATTGCCGTGGTTTGCAAAATTGTTCTCTTACTCTATTTAACTAGAGCTGTCTTCACCTACTTGGTAGATTGGAAGTCCCCCAGTTACAGAAGCTCAAGATGCACAGCTTCCCACACATGGCCCTTTGGGCAGTGCAAAGAGGGATTGGGGAGATGACCTGGCCAGTAAGAGTATCTACTGATGCTTATTAGGACCCAAGATCAAGTCACCAAGGCATTTCTGAAAAAGCTGAGCATGGTCTGTAACTCCAGAGCTTTGGGGGGAAGGAGACAGGACAACCGCTGGGCTTGCTTGATGGCCATATTAGCTCTGGGATGGGTGAGAGACCCTTCTTTAAACTATTAAGTCAGACGCTTAGAAAGCAGAACACCTGACATTCTCTCTTGATCTCTGCTTGTACATGTATCACACATGCATACACCACAGAGAGAGTGAGAGAACTGCAAAGTGTGCAGATGGGTGTGTGAAACAGGTCCCAAGGGTGGACTCGGCCGCTAATGTCAAAGAGGCCAATTTAGACTATGCACACAGGCAAGTAGAGTGGATGTTTATTCTACCTCAATGAGTCAGCAGAAAGACAAGAAAGTTCAGGTTAACTTTGTGATTGGCGGATGTAATGGTAATTGGTGACATCCCTTGCCTTTCAAAATTCTCTCAACTATGGTAATCCCACACATCTTTGCTTTTCAGTTCTTCGTCAAAGACAGACAGATCCTCAAGTGAGCTCTTTCTCAATGAGGTGTTTGAGAAGCCCTCCTTTAGGTCTTTATTTTCCTTATGTGGTCTCTGTGGGAAGAATCATGTGCACCATCTGCAGTGATCACCATCTATCTGAGAAAGCTTGTCCTGGAGCCTACAGATAAAGAGAATCAGATTAAAATGAGTTCAAATGGTAGACCACCATTCCCGTGAAAGATGCTAGAAAGATTCAAACAAAGGGGGACATTATAGCAAGACTTGGTTGAGATGTCTGTAATATCAATGCCTTCGGGAGACCTGCAATCTTATTCCTTCAAAGGTCCACATTCTCCAAATTCCCCATCTCCTAATTATAACCCTGACTCTATAGGTACTCCTTCTCCTATGCACCCTGATTTCTATAACACAAAGACTTTAAAAAAAAGTAAAAGAAAAAAGAATAACCAGGGATCAAAGAGATGTCTCATCAGGTGAAAGCATCTACTACATAAGCCCAACGACTGGAATTTAAATTCCTGGAATCCACATTTCAAAAGGTGGAAGTGGTGATGTGCTTTGATAAAACTAGCATTTCTGTGGTGAGATGGGAGCCAGACAGGAGAATCCTCTAGAATAACGTGGGCCAGTTGGGCACAACATCGGAAACAAGAGAAACTCTGGGTCAATGTGGTGGGAGGTAAGAACATGCTCCTGAAAGTTTTCTTCTGACCCCCACACCTGTACTGTAGTGATATGTTCCCATACACACATACATGACACACGTGCAAACATATGCACATACATATATACATGTACTAAATAGTTTTTAAAATTGCACAACCAAGTTAAAAACACCCTTCAATGTCCTGTGAATGTTAAGGTCACTGTTGCTTGCTCCTCCCCTCTTCTTGACACTATACCAAATACGGAATATATAAGGGCTGAGAAGACCTTATAATGTCAGCATGGGGGAGCAGGACTCATGGATGGCATAAGGCAGCAGTCCCTGCTGCTTCCTTCCATAATTTTAAAAGAACGTTGTTGGAAGAGCCAGTCACTGTTAAAGCTCTGTGCATCTGCATTTTTCCAATGGTATTCTGGGAAAGGATGACTCACATGTGGGGAGATATTTATTCCTTTGATTCATGCTTAAATGCTGCTCCTTCTTATGCTTCAGTTACGTGGATTATGAATATTTAATGCTGCATATACTGGAAATGAAGGTCAGGGCCTGCTCACTGGTGACTTCAAAGGCAGCCTCGATTCCACCTGCTGTTAGCAGAGTGAAGCAGAAAGGTTATGCATTGTTAAAAGTCTTCCTTAATGACTCTATCTGCACCAAAATGGCTGGTGCACAGTTGGGGCTGCCTTTTCTGACTTTGACAACTTCTGCTCTTGGCTTCTGGTTTAAGGCCTGCCACTTGAGTGAGTAGGACACTTGGAAAGTGGGGAAAACCATAGCACAAATTGTGTAGCTCATCCTATCCAAGTGCTCCATTGCAATGGAGTGAGCACTTCTCAGTCTTCATAAGTTTCATTTATTTTTTCATTTTATATTCATTCATCCATCCATTCATTCATTAGCTTTCACAGCTACAATGTGGAAATCTTAAATCCTTTCCAAGTAGTGACAGTGCTTATGGTCAAACATGGTTGCAGATAATTATATGTAAATTTAACTGACCAGATTGTTTCCATAGTCTCTGGAAACACAGGTGACACTGTTTTTCCAGTGAAATCCAGAGCCTTTAGCCCAACCTATTCAACTTGCTAGTTATTTTACAGTTTTACCTTCTACTTCTCTTCATAGTTCAACTGATATCCTCTTTCATCTGATAAATTTTCTTTCCAAAAGAAAGAATCAGGGGATTAGGAGATGGCTCAGTCAGTAAAATGCTTGCCATAAAAGCATGAAGCCCTGAGATCAGATGCTCAGCAGCAATGCAAAACTAAGTGAGGTATCACAGGTCTACAGTCCCAGTGCTAGGCAGTAGGTGGGTCAGCTGGGTCCCTAACTATCTGAGCCACCTCTGTGAACACCAGATGCATGACTAATTGTATCTCAAAAAAGAAAGTGAAAAACAATTGAGGAACATACTTGATTTTCAACTTCTGGCTTTCACACACTGTGCACACATGCACACACATATCTGTATGCATACACCCACACAGACATATGCATGTAGCTGCACACACTTCCACAAAAATTTGAATAATGACAAAAGGCTATGGGTAATTTGGGCCCCCATTGTACAGTATGTAAATTAGCATGCTCAGCACATTACAGATAATATTAATGGCTTCTTCTAATACCCTACACGGAGCTTTAGAATTCCCACTTTAATGATGAGAAGTCTGGAACTCTAAAAGTTGCTTCAAGCCATTTATATAGCTAACAAGTACTGAAGCCAGAATCTCTATTATGCCACTGGTTCCCCTTTCCCCAGCCATCAATTGCAAATGTCAAGGATTAAACCTCCAGACTGGCGAAGTGATAGAAAGAGCTTGGTGCAGATGTAAGAATGGGAGTTGCTTTGCCTTGCCCTGTCAAGTCCTCTGGCTTCTCCTTCCCTTTGTCTTCTCTATCCCCTATTCTCAACCTAAGGGCCAAGTCTATAGTGGATAGCTCTTGGGAGAGTCCCATCATCAGTTTGTCCCCTGCATCTGCTAGGGATCACAGGGAAGCTGATGGCTTTTTCTCAAGGCAGATACTTTCCGAGGAAGAAGTCTCCCCACCCATCCATCCCCACCTGCTTTACTGTGGATATTATTTGGCACACTGAAGCAGGTAAGAGAGATGAATTTTCCCCTTAATTGAATATATTTTTATATCCTTTAGAGAGTTTCAGGGCTTAATATTTTACCATTTTGCATTATATTGCCGGAGGTTCACCTAGTAAGTACTATTAAACCAACAGAGTGTAAACCCCCAAAAAAAAGGTTCATTGGAAGGTATTAAAAATGATTTTTTAAAAAAAAGTAGCCTCTTTCTCTCATTACTTTTGTTCTAAGTCATCATGCACAGATGTTGACTTGGTGCCTCCAATGTGCCCAACTGCTTGGCTAACCACTTGGCAGGGACAAGGGGACGGCATACATCATGGGTTCCCCCTTGGGATCAGCAGTAGCTTTTCCTTTTCACCATTATGTAGCCTTTCAGCATAACCAGCTGGGCAGCTAGGGCATAGGGAGAAAGTGCCTGGGCACATCTTAGCTGTTAACTTCCTTTAATGGATCAGGGTCATCCTAGGTAGTGTTCTAAATAATTAGCTGCAGCACTCCACCTTCTTGCTCTATTTGAGAAGGCATGGCATGCACTTAACCTTTGTTGAAGAAGTCAACACAAATCACGCAGCGTGCAAAGCATCTCTTTCTTCTCCTCTTTTTAAAGATACTGCCCCCACAATTTTCACTATCCCTCGGTGACATTTTTATTGCCAGGCTTTTGTTTGGAAAATTATGGGTAGGGAAAGTTCAAGGGCAGGGTGTTCAGAACAGCACTGCACATCTGTGAGGGGAAACACAACAGGAGAGCCAGCAGCTGTTGAAAGAATAGAGTGTCAGATGGTGGAGGAGCTGAGCTTCTGAGAGATGGAGACGATGGGCCGCCTTCAGGGTAGAAGCCATAAATAGCTCCCAATGGGATCCCTCTTTTCCTTTCATTGTATAGCCTCTCATGGCACCTTTGAATTCTGTGATGTGTAAGAAGTGTTGACCCAATCTTTTTATATCATCTAGTTTTTCATGTTGCTATTCTCTCATTAGTGGGGATAAACTTGGTACCAAAGACAGGTAGAGAAGATACAGAGGGATGAAGGAGACATCTTCTTTACATGCCTGCTTCCACATGGATGGATTTAGGGCACAGGGTCTCTTCTTTAGTTATATAACACTAGATTGACTTTATTTTTTTCTCAAATGTTCCTCCTCTACCTTTCACAGCACTGAGAAAGTCTCTGCCCTCATCATCCCTCACTATGCAAGTGGTCCCATGGCTACCATATGAAATGGCATCTTCAAATGTCAAAGACTACAAATGTTCTTCAGGCCAGCTTATTAGAAAGTATAGGGGACTTTGTTGGGAGTAAGAGAAATGAATGAGATAGACCTTTCAGGTTTGATAGCAAAGACAAATTGGGAGTTCCCGTCTATATCTGAGGATTCAACCAACTATGGATTGAAATATTGTACAAGTAGATTCCAATTTTATAGACAATACATATATTTTGTTTTCATTGCTCTCTACACAACATCTATTACTAATACAATATTGACATTGTATTAAGTATTATTTATAATCTGGAGATAATATAAAGTGCAAGGAAGCATGTATCTAAGTTATATGCAAATGTGTCATTGTTTCAAATAATGTAACTTGAAGGTGCATGGGTTTTGGTATTCATAGTGCCCCCTTTAACCAACTCTTCATACAAGGAAACTATGTTGTCACATCTTAAAAATCACTTGATACCACTAATCTCTGCGCCTCAGCATCTTCTCCTTTAATTGCAGATAAACCTGGCAGAAAATTTAGGAGGCAAAGGCACAGGGGAAAGAGACAACTTCTTTACATGTTTTTACTTTTGTATGGGTAGATGTATAGGATCAAGGTCTGTTCTCTGGTTGTATAACATTAGGTTGAGTTTATTTGTCTCTCAGAGTTTCTTCCTCTACCTTCTAGATGTGACTAGAGGTTAAGTCACCTGCTCAAGGTCACTGAACCAGACAAGGAAAGTAGTCAGAAATTAAAGACCTTTTCGATCTTTTGTGTCTTTTCTACCAAATTTAAACCATGAGCAAAGATGTCTTGTGATTTACTGCCTATTAAAAAAAAAAAGCATATCGACCTTTAGTGCCAATTCAAGACCCTTGGGTCTTTATTGAGGTATAAACTTTCATGCCATTAGAAAGTAGAGATAATCCCAGGTGGGAAAGATTAAACCCAGACATAAGGACTTTGGGGGCCAGTTAGCTCTTTATTGGCAAGAAGCCTTAAGCTCTTTGACCCTTTATGATTCTGCTCCCCCACCCTGTCTTCTCTCCCCTCTTTCCCTTTTTCCCTTCCTCCATTCCTCCATTCCAACTCCCTCTCACTTTTTTTTCTTTTCTTTTCTTTTTTCTTTTTTCTTTTTTCTTTTTTCTTTTCTTTTTTTGGAGCTGGGGACCAAACCCAGGGCCTTGCGCTTGCTAGGCAAGCGCTCCACCACTGAGCTAAATCCCCAGCCTCCCTCTCACTTCTTTCCCTTCCTCCCCTCCTTTCCCTTCGTTCCCTTCCTTCCACCCTCTCTCCTCTCCTTCTTCCCTTCTTTCCCCTCTTTCTTTCCCTTTATTTTTGTTTCTCCTGTCTACTCTAGTCTGTCTTTATATCTGTCTTTTTCTTTCTACTTTTCCCTGCCACCCCTCAATTTCACTTCAGAGTTGGAGAAGTTGGCATTCAGCTGTATTATGGAAAGTTAACAAAGCTTTGTCCATTGGCTTCAACTCTTTGGCATTTTCTAGACATTACTTTGAAAACACTGTGCCAAATGGCTCATTTGTTTTCCCTGTGAAAATACTATCTTCTAACTATGCCTATAAATCTACATTTCCACATCCTTCAGAATTAGAGTGGACATTTTCTGCCCTCCTCACCACTTTCCAGAATTTAAAAGGGATGTTTTAGATGACCCAGGACTCTCTTAGCACTTTGGCAACTTTTTAAGAGATGGTTTTGTTTGAGGACACGTGAAGGAATGCATCCCCTTCTAGATTCCAAACTTACCCATGTATTCTGAATTAACTTTGAATTTATGACACAGGCTTCTTGGTCTTCTCCCCAAGTCAAATCTTAGCCCTAATACTGTCCCAAAGTCATAGCAAGTATGCATTTAAGAATTGCGGAAAGCCAGAGTGGCATCCAGCTGGAGGCAAACTGGCTCAGAATGCTGCAATCCAAACAGAAGGGCAGTGCTCATGACAACATAGTCAGCTAGGGTGGCACTAGGTGGCAGCAGCTATTATGGCTTCATCTTGGATTTATGAGCTGAATATATGACCTCTTTCTTGTCTTTTACCCCTTGTCCTTTGTCCTGACTACTGGATAGATTGTCACTTTGGAAAGACTCTGACCAGTGATGAGTCATTTGTGATATAAAAATAGAATACTTTGCAGTAAGAAAGTCCTTTGGACTTTTTGATGCATATGTCATTTTTTCAAAAATTTTTGGATGTAGGAGGTTTTGTGTACATGTGAATGTGCATGTGTGTACGTGTGTGTGTTGTGTGTATACATGTACTTGTACACATATTAGGGGTAGTAGTGTATAATTGCAATAGAGTAGGTAAATGGCATAGAGGTATTGGACCCAACCTCATCTAAGAACCAGATAGGCTGGGATCTATGTACTTATGAACTTAAATATATCAATCAATTAATCTACTGAGTGTCAACCATGTTTGACAACCATGTTTGACACTGGAAAATACTGAATACCATAACTATGTCCATGTTTTTTTATGATATTTAAATTGTAAATATTTTGTAGGAGTTAGGCACTCCAAACTTCAAAGAGACCAAACAAACTAACGAAGAGATTACATTAGGCAATAATATATTCTAACTGCTATTCCACTGACACTAAGTGCTGGAGGGCAAGCTGAAAAACATCCTCTTACAATGGAATGGTTGGCTCTCAGAGACATTTCCAATTGAGGAGACAGAAAATTCTCCAAAAATTCCTGAGGGGACTCTTACTATGGTCTGCATATTGGTCTTACGATTTTTATTTTCAATAAATGAAGCAAAACCCTGTCTTGAAATCAACCTTTTAAGAGCAGTGGTTGGCTTTAACCAGGCAATGGTGGCACATGGCTTTAAGCCCAGTCCTTGGAAGGTAGAGACAAGAAGAGCAGAAGTTCAAGACCAGCCTCAATCAACAGTATATTCCAGAATATCCTAGGCTATATAAACCTCTCTCAAAAATCAGAAGAGGGTTAGTCAGCTGGCTTGGCAAGCAAAGATGCTTGCCACCAAGCTTGATGACCTGAATTTGATTCTGAGGATCTACATGTTTGAAAGAGAAAAATCAATTCCCACAAGTTGTCTTCCAACCCCCACATTCAAACCATGGCATTTGTCTCAATATTTGTCCAACACCCCCTGGTGATTCTACTAGACTATAGGTGCTCTTGTCTTCCAGATTCTTCCTTTCCAGAAAGAAAATGAAAAGTTATATTTACCATTATCTTGATATGAGTCAAGGGTAATCAGAGTTGTATTAATTATCAGTAGTGTTACTACTTTTCATTTGTCATTATTTCTTCTATCTGATATTAAGAGAATGAATATTATGATGTACTTTAGGTCTTTAGAAGTATGAGCCTGCCATGTCTGATAGAAAAGTTAGCTGTGTTTTCTCCACCCTGTCCTTTCCACACTTCTAGAGGTTTCCATGAATAAACAATCTCTGAGACAAATATCACATGGCATACTCATCCCAATGCCATAGTTATTATAGATAAGATAAAGCAAATATTCCATTTCTAGCTTTTCTGTTTTGTTTTTTGAGTTAGGGTTTCTCTTTGAAGCCCTCAATATCCTGGAATTCTCTCTATAGACCAAACTGGCCTTGAAATCAGAGATCTGCCTGCCTCTGCCTCCAGCTTTGACTTGTGACATGACTTCATGATTTAGTGACTATGTCAACCCAACATTAAAAATCAGTAGCTTAGTTTATGTACCACATTTTAAGAAAATCCAACAATCCTGTTTTTCTGCTAATTTTTAGGCAAGCATATGGTTTTTCAATCTCTGTATATGAAAGTGAGTCTTCCTGGATAAGGAGGTATCTTCATTTCTTTCCCTGTTGTAGTAAAGTACCCTGAAAAAGGAGCTCAGGGAAAGCAGATTAATTTCCCTTTCAAGTTCATGGTATAGTCAATCATGTCAGAGAAGTCATGGGAGGAGCGTGAATCAGTTGGTCATATCATATCTACAATCACGAAGCAGGGGGTTGTGAATGCAAGTGTTCATCTTCTTTGCTCATATTATATAGTCTAGGTGCCCAGCCAAAGGAATAGTTCCAGGCACTGGGGTTTTCCTACTTCAGTTAACCTAATTTGGATAATACTTGACCGCAGGCCCAGAGGTGATTCTAGACCTTATCAAGTTGACTATTGAGATTAACTGCCAGAAGTCTATGCCACAATGAAAACTCTTCATGAGACCTCATGAGTTCTTGAGCTCATATATACCAAGCTCTTAGAAAAGGATGGGGTAGATCTGATGAGGAATATGAGGTGCTGAGATCTTGGGTGTCCCCTAAAGTAGACCCAATTGCTGCTAATTGTTCCCATGTAGAAAAATAGACTCGTGTGGTCAGATCTTGTGATGCTTCAAGGGGAAGGGAGAAAACTGGCCTTACAAATTTCCAATTTAAAAATACTAGTCACTGCCATAAAACTCTCACAGTGCCCAGCAAGCCAAGTAAAACACCTCTGCAGGCCAGATCTTGTTTTCAGCCTCTACTCTAAACTCTCTTTCTGTTCTTGAATTAGCTCAGCTCCAGGGGTGCCAGGAAATATTCTTAACTCTTACCCCTTTATCCCCCGACCCAAAGAGCCCTTTCTCTCTGTAAGATGGAGAAACTTTGGTCTCTCCGTGCCCAGGGGTTATTTCTCATAAAGCACATTTTCAAACAGTGCTTAATTAAATTCCCAATTTTCCCTAAGCAAGTACTGTATGCCATAGTAATAAATCAGCTACAACTTACTGTAAAGCCCCAAAGCTACATATCATAACTCCTACGTCATTTCTGAAAATAACGTCTTTAGAACCCCATAAACATACTCCTTTGTTTGTTTAAGGACTGCAAGAGTTTTTTAAACATGGTTGCTAAGTCACAAGGGAGTATTTTCCAGGACATAAATGGAAAGGAGCACAACCCCCTTCAATTGTCAAATTCTTTATGAGAAGCCCAAATCTGTCTATTCTACTAGTGGATTATCTTGACCAGAACAGACTTGATGATACTAAATGTGTAAGTGTCAGTGATCGCTGGAGACGTTTCTGCCTTACTTTGCTAAATTGAGCACATTATACAAAGTTTGGCTTCATTTCTAACAAAATAGATAGAAAGTACAGATCGCCATATAAAAATCCTGGCCACGGGTTTTCATCAGCCTAAAAAGAACAATTTTCTGAGTATTGCATTTAATGTTTCCTGGTATTTCTTAAGCTGTCGTCCCTTCAAAAACAATGGAAGTGTGTCTGGGAACTTTCTCCCCAGATAACATACCCAATGCAGGCTTCAGTCACTGAACTTTTGAATTTTGCATGGAAACTTGGCAATTCAGTTCAGAGTAGCATCAGACTTTTAACATGGAGCCAGGACTCAAGATATTTTCAGAACCAGAAAAAAAAAAAGATGATAATCTTATGCCATTTCTGATTTCTGTACAGTCGGTTCTATCAGGCTGGTTCCTGCATGGAAAATACCCAAGCTTCCTTTTACCTGTTGTCACACAGAGGAGCAAATTGTAGGCAGAGCCCAAGTCATTTAGTATTGAGATTCAGTTTTCACTTCCTGAGAACACGCTGGCCCGTGTCCCGAGTCCACACTATGATGGAACAGAATCGGATGGCTTTCTGTAACCTCCGCCCTCATCCAATGCCAGAAGATGCAGAGATTTTGAGGTATACTTGATCTTGATGTCCAGAGGAACTGCAGAGACAGGATGCAGATAAAAGGGAAAAGACTGTGGATGTAATTAGGAGTCTCCACCTGTGCTTTTCCTCTAGCAGCAGGGGGAAGTAAGCCAGGAGTGCATTAAGGGGCATGCCCTCTCCATAATAGCCTGAGCAAGAATAATCAAGCAAGTTCTGCAAAGAGCTACATCAATAATTGAGACACATGCCAGGCAGCACTGCAGCCTGCAGGGGCCTTCAAACACAATCTGTTATCAGGCATGGATGAGGCCGGGGAAGTAGGAAAGGAGCTTGTGCATCTGTGTGCACGCACATACACAGGCTTGGAGGAGACACACAAGAGAGTCATAGCACGGCAGCAAGTGGAAGCATAGAAGACAATGTGTATAACTTCTCATGTAGAATGCATGTGACTGTTTGTGGGTCAAGCACACCCTTCTTTGAGAATTGGATGCTACAGAAATCTTTATTGCCCAAGGACCCTAACATTCATCCATGGATCTCACACCAAGGGCTTCTGCTCTCTCAGCCTGTTTATTTTGTTAGTTTGCTGCAATTTCTTCCACTAGAAGGGTCCTTGGGTCTTAGAGGTTGAACAGAGATCCATTGGCAACCCCTGTCCTTTCCACCTGCAGACTGAGTCCAAATGTCATTCCCTCTGCTCTTGGAGCCTAATGCATTGGACCATGCAGACTGTTCATAAAGCCAAGTTAGGGAGGTCTTGGATTTTCTAGCTTTCCTTACCATGTTAGGCTGCACAGACAAGAAGAGCCAAAGGATACATATTGCTGGGTGAGTCTGTGAGCACTTTGCTTTCTGCTTCTCTCTGGTTGTGAGCTTCTTAACATTGTCAGAAGATCTTCCTTTGGCTGTGATTTGGGGTTGCAAGGAATTAGAAGCGAGTCACATCATCTGAGACCCGTGTGTTTTGTGTGCTAAGACCCAGGCACTATTGGGTGCAAACAATAGTCATTTCTCCATGTAGCTGTATCTAACCACCCTGATGAAGAAAGAGTCAGGTTTAGGGAGTCACTGGGGACCACTGTTGGTTCATCCACAAGGCTTCAGACCAATTTGACAGGAAACAGAAGAGCAGCTGGGGCTAAGAGGCCCTCTCTTCCCTGAATTCCCCGTCTCTTCCAGATTCTTTCCTGTCCTCACCTGTCTCCAAGCCAGCCAGCTGTGACAGTTTAATTGGTGTGGGGAAGGAGAGGCAGTAGGAAGCAGGCAGGGGTGACCAGCGTTCTGGAAGAAGAAGACTCCTCTGGGATGAGTGTATGGAACCGTGACAGACAGGCCTGAGAGAGCTGTATACTGGCAGGTCAGAGAGCCTGGCTCCACTGAAATAAGATTGATTTTCTAGATTTTTCCTCCTTGGACTGGTAGGGACAGTGTCATGCATTCTAATTGGTTTCTCAGTGTCCCTCTCCACTGAGGGGCCAAGAGCTATGCTAGGATGTCCCGTGCAGAAGTGAAGATTAGTGCAAAAGATGTGGAGTGGGTTAGCAGTAGGACTGAGCCCTTTCCTGAATTCCAGTCGCCTGCTTTATGTTGTGCATCCCTGAACATACTAGCTAACCTTTCCAAGATGTAAACTTCTTCATTTGTAAAATGGGGTGACTGTGTTACAAGGGATAGAAATAATGATACACATGAAAGCTCTCAGCACAGGACTAAGCACAAGGTAGATCAGGACATTATATGTTCTTAGCATTGCCTATTTTTTAAAGTCTTTAACTGGCCTTATTAGGGTAATGTATGAAGAGACCAAAACTAGGAAATGAAATAATACATATTAGAAAGTGGTTACAGTGGTCAGTTATGGGGTAGTGGATACTACCAAGCTTCTGAGATGGAAAATCTCAACTCATACATGGCTCACAACAGGAATGGATCTCAAAAAGTACAGCTGTTTCAAAAACTGAGACTGATTCAGGAAAGATCCAGACCCAGCCAAGAGTGTAGACGATTTTATGTTCCTTTGCTTCAGTTATGGAGTTAGATTCAGAGACCCCATTTCTGGATTTGTAATGGAAAACATTTCTGACCTTGGGATTGGCTAACAAGTAGTCTTAGAAACACTAGCTTGGAGTCTAAGAGAGTGTGCTTTCTGGGCTTTAGGAATTTAGGGAGTTGTTGGGGGAAGAAGGCCGGCAGGCTAGTATTGGATAGGATTATCCAATGCAGAAACAGGGAGGGGTAAGATGAGTAGCCTTAGACTCTTCTCAGCTTTTTACCTCAACTGCAAGTTAGAGCAAAGGGACATGCCCCAAACTACTTTTAGCAATAATTATTCACTACAAGAGACCCTAGAATTCACAATTGTATTCATGTTGAGAGTATATTACAGAGGAAGAACTAAGATTAATTGGCCAAGGGAAAGAAGTGCACAGGGCCAAGCCTAGGAAGGTTCTACACATGAAGCATGGTACTTCTGTTGTTCACATGTGACTGCATGCCATCCATACATGAAATCTGAGAGCCCAGATCATCATGAGAGCTGAGTTCCACTTGATCATGTAAATCTTGGTATTTATATCCGTGGCTAGCTGACCTCAGTCTCCCCCTGCTTTCCCAAAACATACTGTTACATATCCCAGTATGTTCAGCCCTCATCCTGAATCAGACCATGGCCATCTTATTGACCCAACACCCCAGGTGAAGATACTTTGTTATCCATTATGACACTCCAAGAGCTTAGAAAATGCCTCCCAGAAGTGGAAGGCAAAGTTTGAAGCTTCCTTTGAGTAAAAGTCATGTCTATCCATATAAGGCATGTGGCAAGGCCAATGTATAGACTTCCTGGGAGTCTGCAATTGCCTTCTTCTACTACATATGCAAATGCAGAAAAGAGAGAAACCCAGCTTCCACAAGGTTTTGTTCCAGTGAGCACCATCACTGCTGAAAATATACATGACTCAATCCAGCCCTTTAAACCCTATATACCTGAAGACAGGATTGCTGTTAAAGGGAGTCTGAAGCAGGAGATGGGGAGAGTCCAGCCTGGAGGCAGGGAGTACTCTTTTCACAGGGATTCTTTGCTTCCAACCCACTTGCTGCTACTCTGAAGTTATGAGGACACATCCTGTGCCTTGTTTTTCTGCAGGCCTGGTGGATGTTTCTCCAGTTCCCCTCGATGGCCTTAAAGGATAATACCTGTGTCTTTACTACAATTTATCTTCTGTACTGTGAGACTTGATAAGGTCAAGGCTTGAGACCTTTAGCTAAGGAATATAAAAGCAGATCAAGCCTGTCATTGGGCCATACTCTCTCTTTCTCTCTCTTTGTAACCTGACCTCTAACCAGGGATAATTGGAATTCAGCTTAATGAATGCTTAATGTCTCACGTGGACAAAGCTATGTCCTAATACTTAGACATATTATGCAAGCTGATCCCAGCAAAGGAGTGAACAGGCTCAGGTTAATGTCTATTAGTACTCACTCATTGTGCTTGCAAAGGCAAGCTTTTCTATGCAGATAGGTAGATCCTCACTCAGCAATTCATTAGCTGTGTGATCTTGCATTGGTGTCAACTCCTCTGACATTTGGTTTCCTCAACCATTAATATGGATAATAATTTATTACTGCCCACAAGGTACTTACTACTGGGCACATGAAACACTAGGCACTTACTTATGGGCATGGAGCATACTGGTATTTATTAAACTGGATGACGATGGTAGCACAAAAATGAATCCTCTCATGTGGAGTGACCTGTCAGCACCTGGTTCTACTGTGTTTCTCCTCAGGTGTTTTTCTGCCATGTTCCATAAACCAGACAGTGGAAAGAACATTTTGTGGGAAACGTCTGCTGAACTCTGCATTCCAGGGCATATTTTTTTTATGGGATCTTAGCCTTCTTGGTTGTGCAATAAGCAAGTTTTTCTTTCCTTTCTCTAATATTCCTATTTCACTTCTCCCCCTTGAGATGTGTCTTATTATAATAAAATGTAGGTTCTCAGGAAGGACTACTGGCCACAGATCATCACTTTGTAATTCATTAGCTGAGTGATCTTGTGTTGGCATCAACTTCTCTAACCCTTGATTTCCTCAATCATCAATATGGATAATAATTTATTACTGCATGCAAGGTACTTCTGGGCACATATCACCATAGGGTCTTCCCTGGGGGCATGGGACACACTAGGTACTTACTACTTGCCACAGAGCACATTGGTGTTTATTAAACTAGATTAAAATGATGGCACCAACATGAAATAATTTTCACAATGAATTACACATCAGTAGTTTGGTGTCATTAATTTTTATTTTCATTAAACCGATAGCTTAGCTCTTGTTTAGAAATGACTCGTGCCTTAGTAGTGCAATGTTTATTGAATAGCTATTATGTGCCAGGCACTATTTGAAGCTTTCAGCCCTTACATTTTAATACCAGAGGGGAGAAAAAGCACAATTAACAAAAAAATAAATATGATTTCATTGATAATAAATATAAAGAAGATAAAACTGAGAATGAGGGAAGCTAGATTTCTTCAATGTTTTGTCTATGTTCAGGACTCCTTTTGAGGTCTAATAAAATCTATGGCTTCCTTGTCAGAATATTTTTAACTTATAAATACATATCATACAAAGATTTGATTACAAGGAAAACAGTTATCTAACTAACTATGCGGTTTTTAGAATCTAAGAAACAAACCTATAATGTAGTATGCTTGATTCTTCATTAAGATGTTTTTATCAATAACTATTGATACTTATAACATACCAGTGTAACTCATCAGTAGGATTAATGTGTTTGAAGAGTTGTTATATCAAATTAGTAATCTTACCCATAAATAATATCTGGGATTCTATTGTTATCAAAGTCATTTATAGTCTCCATTGTTTGTCTCCTTTTTTTAAATGAGAGGACACCACAGATTTGAATAAAAGGATAATGAAAATAAAGTTGCAAATCTTTTCATTCAAGTTTGAGGACTCCCTCGATGAACCCCACAAAGTGCTGTTTCCTGGCTGAGGTCAGGAATGCAGAGACTATAGGGATCCTTGTGGTCTGCTTGGGACTCTGACTTCAGACAGATGGATAAAACAATTTCCAGCTTTCAAAAGTCATTCTAGACATAAATATCAATGGAATCGACTTGGGAATCAAGACTAACACATATTGCTATAGTTGAATACATTTTGACAAGGGTAACAAGATCCTCCAGTGGGGTAAAGGACAGCTTGTGTATGTGCAGTGCTGGGAAAACTTGTTTATCTACATGTAAATAAACTCAGACCCTGACCTTATACCCAAACCAAATGAACTCAAAACAGACCAGAGTTTTCCCTTCCAGAACAAGACTATTACACAGGGTTGAGCCTTTGTGACATTGGGTTTGACATGAATCCTTGAACATAATACCATAAGCAAAAGCAACAACAACAACACAATAGATATATCAGCAAAAGTGAAAGCTTCTGTGTGTTGAAGGATTCTACTAAGGAAAAATCTGCAACACACAGAACTAGAGAAAATATTTGCAGGACAGGTATTTAACGATGAACGTACTGGGTACACAAAGAGCTTTTCTTTCTTAGCAATGAAAAGATAACCTGATTTTAAAATGGACAGAACTGATGAATAACTCCTTCTCCAAAGAAGATGCAAACATGACCAACAAGCATACGAAAGAAAATCAATCAGCCACAACCAGCTTCTAGTCATCAATGAAATGCAGATCAAAAATACAAGATACCATTTCACGTTCACTAGGACACCTACAATAAAACAGATTGGAACAAATGCCAGGAAAGATATGGACAAATTGCCATCCTTGTGAGTTGCTGTTACCATGGCATAGAAGCTCTGCAACATCCCTCAAAAAAATTTTTTTTCCACCCAAGTCTTTACCTGAGAGCACTGAAAGCATATGTCTGCACGAAATGTGTAGCAAGTGTTTATAATTATTCATAATAATTTAATGGTGGGAAATGCCATCAATACCCATAAACGGGTGATTGGATTAAGAGAATGTGATGTATCTGAGCAATGAAAGATGAATCTACTATAAAAAGTAATGACATTTCCGCATATTCCACAGCATGAATGAACCCAGAAACCACTATGCTAATGTGAAAGAATCGGGAAAGATCATTCATATAAGACTCCATCGATACTATCAGGAACAGGGGACTTTATGAGAACAAGAATAGATTAGTTCTGGCTTAGGGCTTCCAGGATGGTGTTCACAGGCATAGCAGGGACTGCTAGTGGGGTGGTTCTAAGTTTCTTTCTGAGGTGAGGAAAGAACTCTACAGTCGATTTTATGGATGTTTGTACAACTCTATATGCTAAAAACAATTGAGTCATACACTTTAGAACATGGATTGGATGCTACATGAGTTATAACTCGAAAAGTCGTTATAAGACGAAATTCTAGTTGGGGGAACTGTAAAGGTGAGAAAAATACTTGGTACACCGTGTCATTAGTCTTTCCTGGGAGATTGGTGCCTCCATTGAGAGCATTATGGACAAAAAGAGCCTTTCAGTTGAAAATTGGGAAGAAATAAGAGGGACTTTTAGGTCGTGGAGTTTACTAACAAGTAGTTTTCTCTCAGAAGGCCCGAGTCCTGGCTACACTCTGTGGAAGTATAGCGAGTACTAACGTTATAATCCAAAACGGTTGACTACCATGTTAAAGAGTTGGTAGCCAGCCTGAGAAATTTGCTGGGAGGTGGTCAGCCTTTTGGGAGTTGGGTCTGAGGACCTCTGAAGAAGGCCTCTCTTCTCTTTGTGTGCTTCTCTGCAGCCATGAAGTGAATACACCTCCTTCCCCAGGCTTCTCTGCTGTGATGTAGTAGCTGCTGCTGACTGAAAGGGACAGAATCAAGAGACAAAGCTGACATCCTTGGAACTATGACCCAAATAAACATTTCTTCTTTGAAAATTTTTATTTATGCTTATTTAGTTGTTGTTGTATATATATATATATATATATATATATATATATATATATGCATGGAGGCATTTGTATGCTACAGCACACATGTAGTAATATGTCAGAGGACAATATGTAAGGGTCCGGTTTCCTCTTCTGCTGTAGGTCTCAGGGATTGAACACAGATCTTCAGTCTTGCCAGCAGACATCTTTATTCACTAAACCATTGTGTTGGCCCCTTTATTTCTTCTTATTAAGTTGTCTATCTCAGGTATTTTGTTGAAGCAATGGAAAGTTAATGCAGAGAACTAGAGGCCGACTTAAATACCAGCAGCCCTGAGGAGAGCTGTTTTGGAAGCTATTGAGATAACTGACTCCACTGTACCATCTAGTAGATAAAAACACACATCTGGATACACAATCATACACATCCTTACATGCATGCTCATGCACATACAACAATGATATAAAAAACAGAAATCATAGTCAAAGGAAAAGCATGGTCCTGCCTTCACCCCAGGCTGTGACTGTTCAAGTTCATGTTCCATTTGTTCAGTGGCAGCAGATCTCAGATTAACTAGGAAAGACTCATTGCAACTCAAGCTCCTAAAATGTGTCCACCAAGTATAGTTTCCCTGGCCACATATATAAATGGTAAAGGGTGGAAAGATGTTTTTGCATAAGAATTGTAGAACTTGGATAGCTTCAGAAAAATAATGGAGAAAATAGTTACATTTCTTCTATCCCTAAGTCCCAAGGAAAAACCTGCCTTGGTGACTTGCCCATCTGAGTGAGTTGCTTGGTATAGTGGCTATAGCTGGGCTTTCATAATGAAGAAACTCTAAAAATTTAAGAAGTATTCTGATTCTACAGTGAGGTCATCTGCTTCACCAGGATAATACACTCTCTGAAGGCAGAAAATACACTACTGGTAGCATCAGGGGTGTTCCTGGATCGGAGGAGGGGCAGGTTTTTCCTGTACTTGAGAGCCTGGAGCCAAAGAGGCAGGAGCTGGGTGGCTCCCAGAAATGCTGGGTGATTTATATCATCAATGTCAGTCTCATTTTCAACCACTGTTCCCCTGGGAGCTTGTGTGCCAATACCTTGGGTCGGGGCAGAGGGAGATAATGGACTGATTTCTAATGTGACAGTGCCAGCAAATCTGGATAACTCTAGGCTGAACATAAAGATGCACATGTTTCTTCTCATCTGAAAAATATGCAGTGCAATGCCCACATTGCCAAGCAGGGCAACCCATGTTTTGCCACTTGGAAGAAATTGTGCACACCAGTAAGAGAGAAAGGATGGGCTTCTGTCAGCTTTTGCATCACTCTCCTTAGCTACGTCCTTATCATAGAACCTACACTCTGCAGTGAGTTCCCATACCAAATCATGGTTAATTAAATAATGAAATTTTAATATTATTGTTCTATGGTGCAGTTGAGGGTGGTGAGAGAGACAGTATTGGCTGAGGAACCCCAAGGCTAAACTGATCTAAACTGATTTACAGTTTCATGCTATTCCTGCAAGGGTTTACTTTCTATCTTATCCCTGGTTATTACTGCTGCTCCAGTTCCCTCCAAAACACACCCTCCTTATTCACTGTAAAACACAAAAGCCCTTGGCCACAAACACCTTTCTTTTGAAGAGTCAGTGGTATCTATATTATCTGGGATCTACACATTCAACCCATTATGACTTACAGCCACCCACTAAATCTCAGCGATGCTTTCTTTGTAGCACACTCTGTCCTGAGAGCCTATTGTAAATATCCCTTCTTTTGAGCCTCATAACAGCCTGGAAGGTAAAGCTGAATGTCATTGGAAGTCTAAAGATGAGGAAACTGAGGCACAGAGAGGTTGGAGTAGCATAGGCTTTTAAAGTGGTAGCAAGAGTAAAAAGTAAGATTGAACTCACACTTTGAACTTCAGTCTCTACACGTAGTGTTGGTTGTAATCATATTATTTCTTTTTAAAGTTAGAATTGCGCTCTGAAAATGACAACAAAATGAAATCAGCCAGTGGGCAGTTTTGGTGTGAATACATCTCGTGCACTACACTTGGTAATTTATAATTGATCCAAGACTTGTGTGGTAATGTTTCACGACCATGGGTGACTTTGAGGTGCAATAGGAGCTACACATTTATGAAGAAGACTCTTTTAATTTGGTTCTAAGAAAGTACATCCTTCACATCATAATTTACATCTGACGGCTTCTAGGACCCACAAGTATCTTCTAGAACTTACCGAACCCACAAACTGAACCCAGAACCTGGGTTCAGGCAGACATTCAATAATGCATGAGGCATATTACTTTTTCTATTTGTAACTAATCCTCTCCCCCACAAAAGGCAAGAATTTATTGGGGGAACTCTCTCTGCTTCTCTTTGTCTCCACAGTCCTCAGATTGCCCGATATTCTGGTTCCAGAGTGTTGACGTCAGTGGAAGCAGCACACACATAGTAATTATCTAATATGCTATAAACAACATTCTATTGGTCTGGCAGAGAAAATGATGCCCCAGGCAAAGGGGAAGTTGAATTATGAAAAAGCAATAAGCCCTTCCATAATTACACACTAAGAAAGAGAAATCTGGCTTTTAAGCTAAGCAGAAAGTGCCAAAGGAGCCTATTTTGAAATGAGGAAGGTGTACTTCCCCCAGTTACCCGCACCATCCCACTCCATGTGTTCCATGGAGAGCACAGTCAGTCTCTCATTGTACATCCTGAAGTATGGGATGGTCGCCAGAGCCCATCACCTTTTCCATAGAATCCCCAGGGTGCAGCTGTGACCCGTGCTTCTATGCTGAACACACCCTGTCTTGGGCTGGGCAAGAAAGATGAATGAGTCCCCATGGCTGTGCCGTAGATTACTTAGTGCCAGTTGTCAGTTCTTTTCTCCAAGGGAAGGGTTTGCAATGAGATTGTTTTCGACAGACTGTCCATGATAAATGATTTTCCCAGTAAGAAATTGCTTTTCTGCTAAACCTCTCCCAATCACGCTGACAAATGTTTGTGGCTGTAGAGAACCCTGCTACTGCTGTCTCAGGAATAGGGGGTGGGTAATGGCTGGGATCTGAAGGCAGGATGGGCCAAATAGGAGGTCTTGTGGGCGAAGACAAAAAGAGGCAGGGAGTTTTGGTTCTGGCACATCAGCTCCTATCAGCTATTGGTGAGAAACAACCAGCACAGTTCAGAATGTTCAAGATCTCAGAGGAGGAGGTGGCCTCAAGGGCTGTGTGCGGCTCTCAGTTCTGGTTGGTGGTATTTCCATGTATAACTGTGTAGGAACGCAGCAACTGATGTCAGCTATAAATAGAACAGAAATGCGTACACATAGCAAGGGCAAGAACCTTCAGGCAATGTTCTCAACCTGTCATTAGTCTGTGACCCTTTCCAAACCATCATAAAAATAGCATGCCCTCCTTTAATATTATTTGACATTTCAAAGGAGATTAAAATGCCAAATCTAAAATCATAAGTGACTGTCAGAGTTTTGTCTTTTCCAGCTGAACAGAGTCTCTCTTTCTCTTCCACATACTAGGATGGGAAGTCTGTTGCTAGACATGTTAGATGTCACATGTTGTAAGTCACTTGACAACAGAGGCCCTGGGGCCCTGGCAGGTTAATACCTGTAGACTTAGAATCTGAGATCAGGGTTTGTGCCATTGAAGAGTTGTTATGCTGAGTCCTTGGTCCTACAAGAGGGGGCCACAGCACTATCAGAAGGGACTTGGACAGTGCCATTTTCAAAGTTGCAATGATTCTTTGCATGCAGCCCTTATTTCAATGGCCTCTAATGCTAATGTCTAATGCTCTTGGTCCCTACAATTTCCTAAGACCTCAGGAAGGACAAATCTCCTAGGTTCTCATCCATGGCACAGGCTGGCCTTTGAGCTGTGACTTTCAGGCTAGGTTCAGAGAGGCAGGGTGACTGTGCTGCCATACTCAAACCTTTGCTGGCTTTGCTCCCAGATAGGAAAGGGAGGCCCACTAGTCCACCCTAGGGGATTACTGGCGACATTAGAATTAACTTTTACTACAGTTTTCATAAAAAGGCCTCCTGGAAGGTTCCCACTTTTTTCTCTAACATAGGAAATTTCCTTGAGCTGTTGGTAGAGACAGGTGGGCCATGCTCCATTTCCAATTTTCTCTTTCTGGAAAAGACTCCATATTTTCTTTGACACAGCATCCATTTCCCCTTGTCCATCCTTACATTCTGGCTTCCTCCTTTGACAGCGTGCCACTGGTAGACCTCCTCCTCTGTCTCTGGACATCATGAAGGCATTCTGAATGCCTTTGCAGCCTTTCAACGCTCTGTATATATAGTTCAGTACCTATTTGCTGTGGGTTTGCTTTGGCTTCTTCTTCTATCCACTCAGGGAACATTTACTGAGCCTGAACATGTATCAGACTATCCTGGGCCCCAGAAGAAAATAGAGTTTCCTACCATCAAGGAGGTCACAGTCCCACCTGGAGGTCGGCAAGTGGTGGCATTGGTACAATAGCAATGAAAATGTATTGACTGTCCCGCTACATCCCAGTATGTCCCAATCCATATCTTGTTTCCTTACTAATTCATAAAGCCTTGTCATAAACCTGCAAGGTGTTTTCTGTAAGAATCAATGTTCTAGGCTACAGAAACGGTTCAGTGGCTAGAGCACTGACTGCTCTTCCAGAGGTCCTGAGTTCAATTCCCAGCAACCACATGGTGGCTCACAACCATCTGTAATGAGATCTGATAACCTCTTCTGGTGTGCATGAAGACAGCTGCAGTGTATTCATATACATAAAATAAATAAATAAATTTAAAAAAAAGAATCAATGTTCTAGGTGAGAAAGTCTGGTAAGGGAAGCTAAAGCCAGAACCATACAAATGATGGATGACAACCTCAGAATCTGCATCCTGGGAACTCTGGCTTCAGAGACTCTGTGTCCTCTGTGTGGGACTCACATGGCAGCTGGAGAGAGCTAGTCCTGAGTCATGACTGCAAGGAGTCCTGGTTTCCCATTGTCAGGGAGCAGTGTGGTTGTCCTGGTACTCAGCTCCATCTCTCTGTAATAAGGTGTCTTCACACTTGATGTCTTGTCCCTTACAGACCTTATTAACTGCATGAGCTTGCCTGTGTTCTCTATTTGGATCCAGGGATTTGGATGCTGATCTGCAAAGAAGAGATGATGTTTAAACCCATTGGTCCATCTGCATCCTCCAGATGGTATTTTGAAAGTCAGTCATATAAAGTAGAAAAATTTTAAGGGACCGTCCAGAAGAAATGTGACTCTTCTATCCAACCAGGGGCTAGCAGCAGTAGGACTGGGCTACTTCTTACTGGTCATGAAAGGAACTGGAATATTGATACCTGAATTTGCATCTGAAACTAATCCCAGCTTCAGGGCTCCGGTGTGTCTGGGTCCATAAAACTAACAGGCACACATACTGCACATATAAAAGGAGTGGGGTGGTTAAGTCTGACTGACCCCTGAAAGTCAACCATGTCCTTAAGTAGCCATGAACTTAAGTAGCAAGCACATAGCAGACATGTGGTGGGCAAAATGCTCACAGCCTTCTGGGGCCACTAAGCTTATGCTGGATGGCTGCTATAGGAATTCTCTCTAATACATATTCTGGAATGGTGGCAAAGTATAGTAATTCATGGAAGCTTCCCAGAGGCTCTTAATGGATCTCCAGCAAACCCATACCACCAGGACTTGTGCCCCTCAGTCTACTTTGTATATGACCTCTGGTTGATGTCAGTGCATTCCTTTTGCACTGTGCTTGGTATGAAACTGACCTTGATTTGCTGATTGACACCTTAAGTGAGGAAGGGAAGGGAGCTCGTGGCCAGTGAGTGTGAGAGGAAGGGCACAGGATCTATACCTGAGAATATGGATGCATGAGTAGCATTTGCCTTTGCTGAGGCTCCTTGTGTCTTAGTCCCAAGTTTCCAGTCCTAATGTCCATGTGGCTAATAAAAGAGGTATCTGCAGAGGCTTCCATTGTTCTGAGAGTCTCACTTTTGGCTGAGTCTAAACACGTCTCTACCTTCCTGCACTTTTACTTTTGTGAAACAGACAGCTCCTGTAGCAGAGAAGTGAGACTTATGAAAAGGACTTTATGGTTGAAAACCTAGATGCTTAAGAATCATTTGGGTAGCATTAGTATGAGCATGGGACAGTGGTTAGTGTCATCTGAAAAGGCAGTACATTCTGATTTATAGGATGAGACTAAAAGGGAAACATACACTCACTATATATAGTTTCCAAAATAGTAAATCTGTACAAAAAAAAGAGAAATCCTAGTATTGTTTCAATATGGTTAAGTCTTGAGATAGCATGCCTCACACTCTTATGTGTGAGATACAGTCAGTTAAGAGAGGCTGCCATGCGTCCTCAGTACCCTACCTCACTCAGCTCTCTATACAGATGCTCATTTTTCCTGGGGGAAAAAACAACTTTAACCCTGGCAGTTGGAAATGTCAAGGCTGAGGTGCTCTGGTTTCAATTTTCTCCTGGCCTGATCTCTCTGAATCTGAGTCCTGGTCAATAAAGTAGGAGCCAGTATATCGGTTTACCTGGAATCATTGCAACCATGCTGGTAGGCCCAGCCACTAGAGGATCTAGAACTTTCCCATTGACATTAAGCAGCCAACTGACCCAGGTGGACCCAAGCTAGCCACTGACACAGAATCAATTGGGTCTTGCAGCAGGTTCCTGGCACCTAGTTATGAAGGCTGTCCTGGGTCATCTTAGTGCTTCACAGGGCAATTTCACTGTTTACTTGATTGAAATGGCCAGACCTCATTTGTCACATGTTGCAAGGAGAGGCAGAGTAAGGGAAGAAGTAGGGGTAGAGACTTATTTGCTTTAGCTTGCCATTTCATGCTAAGATCTATAAATGGGATTTAATACACGGATGTTCAAAAATGACTATTTTTTTATTCTTATGGATTTCTCAGAGGCTTTAGCAGTTGTCATTGTAGCAAAGGGACCTGAATCTTTCACAAAGCCTCTGGTGCATTTCCCAGACACAACAGCATCTTTTCTGTGACTGAGCCTAGAGCTGCCTCTTTCTGTCTCCCAGAAAGAAGTTTTTATTTCCTAAGCCCTGTGATTTGCTGTCTTTGTTTTCTGTAATTGCCCTGTAATCCCATGGTCTGTGGAGGCCATGTTCATCATCAATCAGAACTATAGCTCAGAGACTTTATGACATTTGTCTCAAGTCACACAGCTTGGAAGTATCAGAGCTGGAATTTGAATTCTGATGGTTTTTGGCTACAAAACTCCGGGTCTCCCATGCTGTACTGTGAATATTCATGGATACAGAGTTAACGTGGTATAGGCTAGTCCTTTGAGGCTTAATGCTTTTTTCTTTCTCTTTATTCTTTTCTTTCTCTTTTCTCTGTCTGTCTTTCTTTCTCTCTTTCTTTCTTTCTTTTTGTTTGCTTGTTTTAGTTTTTGAGACAGGGTTTCTCTGTGTTGCCCTGGATGTCCTGGAGTTCACTCTCTAGACCAGGCTGGCCATGAACTAAGAGATTCTCCATTTCTGCCTTCCTGAGTGCTGGGATTAAAGGCGTGTGCTGACACTACTCACCTATGTTCTTTCTTTTTAAGATGTCTGTATTGGGAAATGTTAAACTCTGATAATTGAATGAACATCTTAAATTCTGAGTGTGTACATAGAAGGGAGGAAGCCCCCACCCCACAGTTCTGCATGCCTTCCATAGACTCCATGGGTCTCCCAAGCTCATCTATGGCTTAATTATACTCAATAAATGTCTCTGTATCACAAGTTTGAGAAAGATTGCACTCTCTCTCTCTCTCTCTCTCTCTCTCTCTCTCTCTCTCTCTCTCACACACACACACACACACACACACACACACACATTTGGTTTGTTTGGGAGTGTTTGGGAAACTCTTTTGAGCAATGCCTTTGGGATCCTTAGGAGTAAGAACTAATCAGTGGGGCAGGAAGAGGAGGAGGGCAAGGATGGGGAAAAAGGACAGAAGACAAAGGCAGGCTGTCAAGTACATAGCAAAGAGTAAACACTGTTCACACTGTGAAAAGGTACAGTGGGTTAAGCCTCCTGGCTTAAGTACCTTCCTCAAGGACCTTCTTTTCAGGTCACTTGCTAGAGTATCTGTTTACATATCATTTCTTATGAACCCAGTGACTCATCCTAATTTATAAGCCTTCTCCTTATTCAACTCTCTCTTAAGATCAGTGCACATGGGGGGGCAGGGTGTTGATGATTCCATTGAACTTCACCAGGACTTTCTGAATACCATCCATTTGCCAGTGGCCTGTCAATGACTCCACCCCTCACCCCAGATCCTCAATCCTCTAGTTTGTATTGAAAGAAAAACAGGTAGCCTCCTGAGTATGGGAATCATCAGCAGACACTGGAAGGTTTGGCTAGTATAAGATCATACTTAAGAGCATGGATGATTTAGGGTTTACAAACTTTCTATCCCACCATTCATTCATTATTCATTCAACCTCATTCATTATTATTTTTTTTTCTCATTACTATGAGAAAAAGTCCGGGAGGAGCAACTTAAAAGAAGGATTTATTTTGGCTCATGGCTTCAGGAGATTGCAGCCAGTTGTGACAGAGAAGGTTTGGTGGTAAGAATGCAAGGCAATGGGAAATATTGAGTCCGTATTCAGGGAGCAAAGGAACAGGGAACAGAGCAGGTTCAGTTCTGCAGGCCTCCTGCTTTCATTCGTTTTGTTCAGTCCTGGGACCTTTCTGTTCATGGGATGGTGCTGCCAACATCCAAACCAACTTTAGCTTACTAAGTTAGACATGTTTGGAAATGCATCATGGAAATGTGGAGAGGTGTAACTTCTAGGTAATTACAAATTCAGTGCAGGTTAACTGTTATCCTCCCTCATTTTGTGTGATGAGAACATACCCTGAGACAGACCCCTCCTTCGGTGGCCCCTGGAGATGCACAAGGTGATCTGCAACCCTTTCAGGTTTCCTGTTATTGCCCTGAGATCTTGGAGGCAAGTTAAAAAGAAACCATTTTCCCTAGTCTAGTTCTAACAAAGGCAGCCCTTCCACCCCAGATCCTATTAGCTAGTCCCTAGAGTCACTGCAGGAGAGACCTGAACCCACAGAGAGACAGGGGTCAGATAGTTCTGACAGCCAGTAGACTCCTGGGTCTGACCTTGATTGAGGCAGAGCTTGGAACAACTCAGTCTAGCATCAAAGCACAGCTTTGGTGACCCAAAGGACAGGTTATTTACCTCTAAGTTCCTCACCCCAAATCCCAACGCCTTTGCCAGTCATGGATACAGACTTCTAATTCTTGGTTTCACATTCTTTTCACATCTAGAAAGCAGCCCCCTTGGTTCCCTTTTTGGTTAGGAAATATATTTAAAATTTTAAGGAGATGCCTGCTATGTGCAGGGTAGATAGGTAAATTTGGTAACTGTTTATAAAACACTTTGGTACCGTGATGTGCCTACACACCAGGAGTACCAGATGGATCTGGAGTGAGTCGGTATAGGTGGGTGTCAACCTAAAAGAGAAAAAGAACTAAGTATAAAACAGAGATTGGGAACTGGCACATCTCATCATAAATGAGTTGGGTGTTTTTTTTCCTTCTATTTCAGTTCAGAAGTTAACACAGCAAGGTTTCATCACAACACTCTTGTTTGGTTTATAATATGAGTTAGTTTGTCAATGAATCTGATCTGGGTTTTATATCCATGGACACATCTGGACCACAAATGCCTACATTATCTGCTTCTGTGTTTAGGTGTTTCTTTTTCTTCCCCATTTATACTGGGTCCTCATGAAGCACTTCCATGTTTTTAATCTTACAGCTATTTTAGAGAACAGAACTCATTTGGGAAATTCAAAGGTAGCCCCAAAATATTCTTACAAAAATTAATTATATGAAAAGCAATCAAAGGAATTAGGCATGGCAGCAAAACCCTGCAGTGCTAACTACGGAAAGGGCTAAGACAGGAAAAGCTTGAGACTCCAAGGACTTTAAGCTGACCTGGGAAGTCTGGAGAGACACTGTCCCTTATAAGTGAATAAGTAAAGAAAAGAAATCTCTTAGGATGAGTGTCTGCTTGCGGCTCAACTTGCTAACTTTTGGTTTCTTGGTGGTACATAAATTAATGCTTCATTTTTTTTGGTTGGTGCTGACTTCAATTAGTAAAACTGGGTAACATTTTTAAAAGCTGAGCAGATGGTTATGTATTGCTTGTATGTGGTTCTCTGGGCATCACAAAAGACACCTGGCCTGAAGCCATCTCATGTGACCTTGGTAACAAAGGGACATATCTTGGTTTGTTGTTGTTTGTTGTTATTGTTGTTGTTTTAACTAGGCCCGGGGACATTATTGGCAAACCTCCTAAAAGGAAACGTCCTGTTTCTCACAGCTGTGAAACTTAGTAACTATGGCTCAGAGAATTGTAGAGTGTTTGAAAACTGCCTAATTAGATGTCTGGTCCTGTGCTCCAATCTTAATGTCTTACCCAACCTTTTCCTTTTCTCTATTTGCCTGACCAGGCCCTTAGGTAGGTTGGCTGGTTGGTTGCTTGGTTGCTTGGTTGCTTGGTTGCTTGGTTGCTTGGTTGCTTGGTTGCTTGGTTGCTTGGTTGCTTGGTTGCTTGGTTGCTTGGTTGCTTGGTTGGCTGGTTGGCTGGTTGGCTGGTTGGCTGGTTGGCTGGTTGGCTGGTTGGCTGGTTGGCTGATTGGCTGATTGGCTGATTGACTGGTTGGTTGATGTATTTGACAGTTTCATACATTTAGATCACAATACATTTTTACACACCCCATTCTCCTCCCTCTCATCCTCCTCCTTCTCCTGCTGGAACCCCTTCTTCTCAACAAGTCTCCCTCCTACTTGCCTGCCTTCTTTTTGTGTGTGGTCTACTTTTCCTGTTATGGAAACTGTACCTGACACAAGCAACCCAGGAGTTTATTTAAGCTCAGAGTATAAGGACAGGGCAAGCATATGGCTGATGTGGCCCGGACATTTGGTGCTGGAATGTAAAGCAACAATCACCCTGGGAGACAAACAGGAAGCAAGAAGGAAGAGGGATAAGGAAACCTTTAGTGTCTTCACCTAGTGACCCATCTTAGCTTGCCATACGTCCCATCCAAAAGGTTCCACAACCCCCCAAAATAGCCAGCTGGGGACACAAACCTGTGAAGAACATTTTACACTGAACTGTTAGCAGTGACTGTTAAATAGTATCTGAGGATGATAATGGGACTTTTACCAATATTTAGAGGCAGAATGAAGCAGGACAAACCTGAGTAGGAAATTAAGGAGGAACATAACTAAAAAAAGAGAGAAATATCCAGCAGGAGACTGCTTTGTGGGGGAGGAAGTGGCCATCTGCCAAAGGCTGGGAAGACAGGCGCTCAGAATTCCCTGTGGAGTTTGCCGCACAGATATGGTCAGCGTCCCTGACAAGTGAAGAGTTAGTGGGTGACAAGGTGAGTGCTCCAGGCAGGCTGAGGCAAGGAGCCTGTGACAGTCTTCTGGAAGGGATCCACTGTGCAAGTTGGCCCCAGAGCTTTGTAGTGGCTCTGACAGAGCAGGCTGAACACCCATTTAGGGAGGCCCAGTCTCTCATCAGAAGAAGGAAGGCTAGAAGGTGGTGCTTCCAAAAATATGAGTTCAGGGCTACTAGTGGAGGGAAAATTGTGAAGCGTGGTCCCGTTGCTTTCATGGCTTTCACTGCCATTATGAGGTGAGCATCAGCTGAGCTAGTGATACAGGAAGAGACCAGGAAGAGGAGAGAAGCACTATGCTTTTCATGTGATTTGTCCCCTTTGGCTTCCTGTGTTGGGAGTTTGATCCTTAGTGTGCTGATGTGGAGAAATGGTGAGACTTTTCAGAGGTGTGGTTAATCAGAGGTCACAAGACCTTCTTGACCTCTCGGTGTAGCATGTTCTTCCTCTATTGGGACACCATCCTCCTTAAGACCCTTACCAGAGTGGAGGTGATGCCAGAGCGATGCCTGGAATCTCTCAAACAATAAGTTAGATAGTGGATTTTTATAAAGTTCACAGCCTCCAGTATTTCGTTATGGTAAAAGAAAATTGAGGGCAAAGAAAGAAGAAATATGAGAATAGTAGCCTTGGTAATTTGAAAAGCAAACCAGTTTGAGGAAAAAATAGCAGTTTGACCAATATGAATCTTATTGAGGAACACACTTAAAATGGGACCAGTCATTTGGCAGCTCCCAGGTATTCATGCAGCATAGGGGAAAGGTTGGTGGGCTGCAGAAATGTACAAGGAGAGCTGTGAAGTAAGGCTCAGAGCTAAGGGCTGCCGGCCTGGGAGTGGAGGAATTGAGGACTTGCAGGGTTTTCTCATCTATTTCAAGTGGGGACATGAACAGAAGAATGCAGCAGTGCTAAAGAATGAGCAGTTAGGAGTGTCACAGTTGCTGCTTCTCACCTGAGTCAGACTGGGGAGCAGGAAGGGAAAGATAACCTGCAGTGAAGTTAGGGATCACTGCCAACTAAAAGACAAAAAGCTGAGGTAGCACCTTTTGTCTCCATGCCCCTGTTAAGAAGATGATGGGTGTTTATATGCCAAAGAAAGACCGATCCCAGTTGTTGGGACCTACCTTGGCATGTTTCCCTTCCCCCTCGCTAAGCCTTTTAGCCTGCTATAGCAAGAAGTTGTTTACACCCTTGTCAGCTGCTCTTGGCCCCTGATTTGGAGCTGGGACTTTCCATGGCACCCTTCCACCCCCACCGAGCCTTCCAGCTTGTTATTGTTAAGAAGTTGTTTATACCCCTGATTGGGCCTGGGACTTTCCACCACATAAACTTTTCCTGTTTTCCTGGTTGGGGACTTTCACCTGCCTTGTTGTTTTTCCATAGCTTTTGCCTTGGGTATATAAGGAGATCTCAGTAAAGCCTTGGTGGCACTCTCTGAAAACGGGTGACCCATGTACGTGTTTTCTTTCAATCCTGCAGACCTACGCCTGATATTCACACACTGGCGGCACAGACGTCGTCACCCAGTGTTTCATCTCCAGCCATCATCCCTATGTCCACTTGTAGTGTGTGTGTGTGTGTGTGTGTGTGTGTGTGTGTGTATGTGTGTGTGTGTGTGATCATGAAGTACTTTGCTGTTTTTATGTTGTTTTGTTTTGTTGTTGATGTTGTTGTTGTTTTGTGCTGTGATGAATTTTTTTTTAATTAAAAACAACCATGAACTGACAATTTTGGGAACCCACAGTCCATTTGGTGTTTCACGGATAGTGGTTTGGTAGTTTGGGTCTTAAAGTGTCTGGCCACAAGTACTTCTCCAGAGTTGATTTCCAGAGTGTTACTCTCCAGGGTTAGATTAGCAAATAGTGATGAATCAGAAGTCCAAGTTGAGATCTTGCTGCCCAGGGCCCAATCCTCTGCTTAGATTCAAGAGGCGAGGAGTTTCTTTTCTTTGTAGGCAACCCTGTGAATGCCATCTCATTGTTCCACATCATAATTGTATCATTACACGTCATAACAATGGGACTGCAACAGTTATTACTGCACATTCTAATTATGTGATTACTCAGTCTTTCACCAATTATATAATTAGATTTAATTATACCAATTGCACAAACAAACTATAGTCAACTACACATTACTTAAAATAAAATCCAGAACTGTGAATATTTCGGCAGTTGCCCCACAAACAAGAATAGAAAGCAAGAGAAGAAGGTTTTGTGAAACCAATTTTTAAGTGGAAGGAATTATATGATATGGGAGATTTTTAAGGATAATGGCAGGAAATTAACTTATCATGAAGTATTTTTAAAAAAGTATTTTCTTTCAAGAAAATATGGAGGGTGCCAAACAAGTGAAGGATACTATGTCCTCTTGCCATGACTTATTCCACGACCCACATAGCTTACTAAGAATGGTCAAAAGAAAGGAGTAGAAATGAGGAAAGAGAGGCAGAGAAGTTCCTATGGGGGAGGTGGAGGGGAATGGGGAATGGGGGATTGGTGATGAGGAGGGAGGGACAGAACAAGGTTGACATTTAGTCATACTGTGTAATTAGAGGCACAGCACATTAGCATGCCAACACAGCTCAGATTGATAAAATGACCCTTTGCCCTCCTTACCTAATTCTTTCTGGTATTTCTGACTTCTACCTTGCCTCACCTTCAGTTTGTTCCCCCCATGGACAGGATGTCCAAGTATAGATACTGAGAATGACTACCTAGAACTCCAAATCAACACAACCAGGACAGGAAGGTTTGTCTTTGCAGGTTAAGACTCAGGGCCAGTACCCTCTTGGGTTGTCTTTGAGTATAATTTTTGAGTAGAAATTTGAATAGGCAGGTAACTTGATATTTGGTCCACTAATATATGTCATTCCCATGATTACTGACTCTTTGTAGAATTTTGGGCTTCGGGGTATTCAAACTTGATGTCATACCATATAGCTGACCTTTCTTTTCCTTACTCTGTGACACAATATTTTCTGGAGAATAGGTTTTTCTTCAGATTAATTCTAGGAACCCAAGTAAACCACAGCACTGCCTAGACTGGGGATGTAGCTTAGTTGATAGAGTGCTTGCCTCGTGTGCAGGAGGACCTGGGTTGAATCTTAAGCACTAGAAAAAAATAAGGTGACGCCTATACAAAATGAAATATGAATCATCCTGCAAAAGAATGAAAATCTGGTTATTTGGAACAATGTGGTAGACATTGTGTTATGTGAAATAAGCCATGCACTAAGAGATCAATATTGCCTGTTTGTACTCATATATGGAAGCTAAAAAGTTGATTTCAATGCCCAATAATGATTTCTAAAGGCTGGGAAGGGGAGGGAAATAATAGGAGGTTAGATATCAGCACAGCCAGATAGGAAGAAGTAGTTCTGGTGTCCCAGTACACAATGGAGTAACCATAGCTCACAATAATCTCTGGTGATATACAGGAGTGAAGGTCAAAGGCTCCCAATACAAGGAAATGACCAAGAAGAGGAAATGCTAATTAAACTGATTTGACCTGTTCACACCAGTAACTATACACTATGAATATGTGCAGCCAATACATGTTAATGGGAATGAAAACAATAGAGAAAACTGACTATTACACCATATGGCCTCTACTTGGTAGAGAGCCCTTGACATCGACTACTTCTGCACTCTAATGAAGAAGACTCTTCATTGTTAGGTAGAGGGTAAGAGCACATCTGGAATAGTGGGTGCACCATAATGGCACCCCACTAAAGAAATATAATTGGTAGGTACCGCTTAAGCACATACTTAGGGAAAATTACTTGCTGAACTTGGCTGAGTACCAGAATGGCTCAGCTTCTGCCCTGGGATCTTCACAAAGGTTGACAGGATATGGATTGCTGCAAATGTACACATAATATCTGCGGCGTGCACTTAACACTGCTATAGAAATAAGTTTGGGTGGTGTTCTGAGTCATAATGGGAGTATAGCATACTTGGATTGTTTCAAAAATGAATGAAAAATTAACCAGCTATAGAGCAGCCATCACACATGTGAGGGGGGAAATGTGCTTTTAAGTCTCGGATGGAGGTGTGCTTGTCTCCTTTATTCTCCTACATATTTGTTCGTGTATGACTCTCACGTGGACCAGGGAAGTTAAGGGAATTTTCCATTGGATATTTCCATTTGCTTTTCGGTTTCTGTAGTGCTCTGGGGCGCTGTCCCTTGTTTTTTGCAATCCCATAGAAGGCTTCTATTTTTGCACATAGGTTTATTTATCCAGTGGGAGATAAACACACAGCTCTAGAAGGAAGCAAATCCTGCGATACTGGAACGTAGGGGGGACATTGGACTGGCATGGCATAGCTCACACATCCTTCCTCATCTCCAAAAACTCTGCACCAGGACCAATCAGGAGAAATTGATTCTTATTAGCAGGATTGCAACTGGCTGGTGTTTCCCAGTCCACTTTATCAGGAACTGGGAGTGTACAGAGCAGAAGATGGACTAATGCACAGTGTGAAGCAAACTCAGCCATGTTTTGAGGCCAGCAAAGGTACACCAACTGTTTCTAAAGTAGGAGGTGAACTTACCCAGCATATACTATCTGCTTTCCTAACTCTCAGCTCAGAGCTGGCCACCTCTGCTTAGCTTTTCTCAACAGAACTGTCAATGGGGAGATTAGAATCAATGTGCCGGTATACAGAGAGCTCTGAAATCTGTCTTGGACTTCTCCCGCTTCAGCATTCATGGTATGCCTGCAAGCCCAGGTTTCATAGGATCAAGGCAAGAGTCCACAAAACGCCCTCTGCGGGAAATGCAGTAGATCTTGAGAAAGCATCAGTAAAGAGAGATAAAGGAACTGCCACATGGCCAATACTAACCAGGTAGTCAGGGTCCGCTGTGGCCATTAATATAGCAATCAGATGATTACTAGTCAAGTAGAGACCTAGCTGACAGCCACTAGGCATTCTGGTCACGTAAGTTGCTTTCTGTAATTCTACAAGCTGTATTGCTAGTTATTGGGAACTTAGTCTATGTAAATTGCTGGTCGTCTTTACCATTCTATTCAGTAGCACCACAGTGATTTCCTTCATTTGATGAAGAAAGGGAACCTAAGTTTTTGAGATCATGTTGTAGCTGTCTTTTGCTACTTTGTGGGTTTTTTCCTTCCACTCTTTTCTTTTTTTTTCTTTTTTTTTTTTTCTCAGAGCTGGGGACCGAACCCAGGGCTTTGCACTTTTTCCTTCCACTCTTTTCCCACCCTTTCAACCCTCTAACACTAGATAGGAGAGAAAAAAGAAGAGAAAGGAAGAGGGGGAGATATTATCATTAGACTACTTCCTGCTGATCGGGTATGGAGTTCCTTGGGGGCATTTGATTTTTGCCATTAGGATATCTAATTTCTTTTCCTTCTTTCTTCTTTACATGCGACTAATTAACAAACAACAACCAACAGTAACCAATCAACAACCAACATGCCCCCCTCCCCCCACCATGCTGCAGCAACTCTCACCACCTCTGGGGCCCTAGCATTTATTGACCCTCTGAAAAGTCCTCATAGTTCCAAACATCATACCATGTGGGTAGTAACTGAGACTAGAAATTGAGCCCCTGATCTGGACGACGAGTTCCTAATCCTGGGATGCCACATTCCGCTAGAGTCCAGCATCTATGTCATCATCATAAGCACGCTTTCAGTGTGGGTAAACACTGAAGTGATGATGCACCTCAATTGATTGTACACGGTATGGAGATCTTGGAACTAATATGGGCCAGACTGTCAATGTTTTCTTTGCCTAAACCAGATAAGCATTGACAAGGAGATAATTCTGTTTTACTTTGAAATGAGATTGGGAGTAGTGGTTAAGTCATAACTCAAAATGAGATGTCAGATGTCTTTCAAAGTGGGTAATAGAGGTGATTGAATCATTAAATGACTCCTGTTGGTACAAGAGAGGTGACACTCCTTTCATTTGGATTACATAAGTCATATTGATAGGAATTGGGACTAGAGGTGCCTCATGCTGGTACTGAGACCTAACAGTGAAAGTACTCACAAACTAATACTGACTTAGCTTAGAAAAATTGGATTAGGACTTTTACATTCAATCTTTTCCAGCATTCATTCTGATCAGCCCTTTGTCTATTTCTCTGTTTACTTATGGAACAGATAACATTGGTTAGAAATGAGATCTCAGCTTTAGTGAAAGGTTAGCAAAGTGGTTAATGAAAGGCCCTGCTTTTGTGGAGCTTGCTTCTCAGTAGAGATGGTCAAAAGTTGGGGTTTAGAGAAAATGCAGAGGGTTACTGTGTTTGGAGCTTTGTGGGAATGGGGGAAATTTGGAGTGGAAACTATGCCAAGTCCAAAGTTGTGCTATCTATCTAGACTTTCCCCAGAGCAGGCAGAAGCTTTGCGTTCAACAGTGATGACAGATCACTAGGAATAAATAAACACTTTCTAGGTATCCTGTCTCAGAATTTGCCATAGTCTAAATAATTTCAGAGAACTTCTCTCCAGTGAATTTTAATTTTTAACCAAGTTGGGAGAAAGAAGTTTAGTTTATGTCATGTTCATAACTCTTTTTATTGAGTGATCAGTGAGTTTTAGGACACAATGAGATGAAAATGTTCGTTTTCAGCTTCACATGGGAATAAAGCTATCCTAATTTGTCTTAGTGCTAACAGATAACACTTTAAGCTGAGGAAAAAGAACCTTATTAAATAACCTTATTAAAGAACCTTATTAAATATTCTTAAGACTTAGCTAAAATTGTGTGGTCTCCCTCTTTATGGTGAAACTTTATTCTTTTACATCAGCTCTGAGCAGGGCTACCTTGAATTTACACCATAACGTCATGTTTCATTTGAGCAAAAATGGCGCATGAATATGGACCATTGTATTGCTGCCCATCAGAAGTAAATATAATTAAGAACTTCCTGAGTAGGACCTCATTTACCCAAGAATTAAGGGCAACGTTGTTAGTTCTCTAATCACAATAATTATAAGTATTTCAGAAGTGTCTGATGACAGCACTCTATTTCAGGAGCTAGGGGCAATATCAAAACCTTGGAAGTTATTTTACAAAATAATCCCAATATGCATATACAGCATTTAGAAAAGGCTGTGATGGACTAGGGCAAAGGCCCAGGGAATTTAAAAGATTCTTCCACATAAACATGAGGATCTGAGTTCAAATCCTAAGAGCCTAAAAACACAGATGTGTAGCATAAGCATTTGTATTCCAAGAGTTCTTACTGAGAGATGAAAGGAAGGGATTGGAAAATTGTAGGCCAGCTAGCTTGATATGTGCAGGGGGAAAACAACAGAGAGACCCTGTCTCAAACAAGGTAGGAGTACTGACATCTGAAGTTGTCCTCTGACCTAGAACATGGGCTATAGTTTGTATGAGTCACATTCATATACATGTATGCACTTGCATGTGCATGCACACATTCACACACACCAGTGTGTGTGAATTCTCGGTGAGAGGATGATGCAGGAAGACTTCGGAGAGGTGGTAACCACTGAGTTGAGTGTTCAGAGTCACATGTATTTGCCTTTGAAATGTGTTAGTATCAGAGTCAAATGGGTGAGGTAGCAACCAGTCCTTTGCTTGTGACTTGCTAAATTCCTGGGATCCTTCTCTTATTCACTGCTTGAGACATTTCTTTAAAAAGTAATTACAATTTGGAAATGGCCCCTTCTTCACAGCAGACTTTTCTAGCTCTTTTTGAGAATGCTTTGTATAACCAAATAGCTTGTTCCCAGGTCAAGCTGTTCTGGTTGCTTACCATTTAAGCAGAAAGGTAGAAGCACCAGACTTTTTAAAATCCCCAGCCACCTGCAGATGAAATTCCAGGTGGCCAACAGTGGTAGAACACGTTCTATTTCAGGAAGAAGGGGCTGGATCTCCTCTTTCTCGTTGCTCATCTGCTAGGTGTTAAGTTCCAGGAGCTTTTAGGCTTCACACATTTCTCTATTTTTCTTTCATCTCTCACAGAAAGATGTGGCCATATTCTTTGCAGCCTTTGGTGGACTAGGGATTCATCTTCATGGCTTCGTTTTGTGCCTTGACTTTACTCCAACAGTATTGGACAGAACAAGGGCAAACAAAGTGGATAGCACCCGTGACAATGGCAGAAAGTGTCATAAAATGCTTAAACTCTAAACTTTGCTTTGCCTCCCCTTCTGCTTTGCTGCTTATCTGAGATTCCATGATTAGCTTTCACCATTGGAACCGTTTTCAATGGTTACTCCTCGTGGGAGTAGACCTTCTTATCTACTTGCTTCTTAAGCAGACATCAGCTTTTCACTTCTTTGTGGGGGTTAACATTGAGTTTTTGGGAAGGAAAGAGATAAACAGAAATAGAAAGTCTAGGGTAGCCTTATGTGGGACTGACAGTAGTAGCATTGTTGAGCCTGGTGCTGCCCAGCATCTGCTTACCCCAGCAGAATGTCATGATTTCTTCATCCCAGGAGCTAACTTATCATACATGTTAATGGCTTTGTTTATTAGCAGTTGATATTCTCTTAAGTATCAGAGTCTCTGAGAATCCATGTGGTAAGGAAATGATGCTTTTGTTTAAATTAATGTCCTTTTTGAGACAATTGATGCTGTCATGCATCTCTGTAGCTTCCTATACATCTTTTGTATATGTTCTATGTGCATATATAAAAGCAACAGGGGCCTTTCTAAAGAAACTCACTTACAGATTTTTTAATAGGCCCTGCTCTTTAAACCACGAATAGAGATTATATTGATTTCTCAATACATTACAGGTTTTTAATGTGTTTTTTTTTCTGTATGTATGTATGTGCATTCTGCCTATGCAATGCATATGGAGGCCAGATGCTTTAGAAATGGAGTTATAGACAGTTGTAAGTTGTTGGGAACTAAACTTGTGTATTCTGCAAGAGCAAACTTGTTAAATGATATTTTTTATTTCACAGTAGCTTAATACCTGCAAGAGGGTCACAGAAGCTACTGCACAGCATTTCTGGGTGCTCCACCTCATCTCCAATAATTCTCTGTTACATTGTCACAGTTCATTGCCATAACTTCTGAACCATGCTGTTAACCTGAGGGGATTTTGCCAGCTGTCTACGTTTTTGTTTTGCTTGTTTGCCATATGGATTGATGATGATTTATCCCTTACTGATTTGTGTCGCTAACTTCCCAGTCAGCAGGCAAAATTCTCCTCATAGGACCATGTACTTCCGTATGAGAAACTGAATTTGAAAATGAGGAACAACTTTGAAAAGACACACTAAAGCTTATTTTAAGTCACATTAGTGAATTTTGACAGGGTGCAAATTCCAAAATGCTGTTTAATATTCACAATAAGAAAATAGTTATTAACACAATTACTTTTAGACATAGGATTATAGATTTAAAATTAAAAAAGTTTTTACTTTGTGCATTTACTAAGTCATGCACAATAAAATGTCCTTGATCCCTTGCCTTTTTGGATAATCCACTAGGAAGCTGTTGTCAACTGACTAGTAATTGTTCTTTACTATGTGCTCATCTGGAACTCCTAACAAATGTCGATGTGTGGATGTCCTTACTTTCACAATGAGACAGCTGGAAGAGACACAACCTGAGCTGTCTCTGTTGATGGTGTTGCTCAGGCATCTTACTAGTCTTTGCTGGTTGCCATTTCTACCCCAGACATTTCAGTCACGTGGGGAAGGTGACAATGTCACTTGGGGAAGGTGCTCTGATGTTACTTTACCTTGTTTCATTTGGTGACTGTGCATGGGCTTGTCTTTTACTGGTGCCAGCAGAGAGGAGGACACACCTTCTGTTAGGTTTTCCTATTTTTATTCACTCTGGAAAGGAATAGATATCCAGTAGCCCAGAATCATCCCACTCTTCTCAAACCTGGAGCGACTTCTTCTGTCCTTTAGAGGTGGCAGCTACAAAGATCAGATCTTTTCAACTTAAGATCTGTGGCAGCAATGGTTTTCAACCTTCCTAATGCTGGGACCCTTTAATACAGTTCCTCATACTGTGGTGACTCTGAACCACAAAATTACTTCGTTGCTACTTCACAACTGTAATTTTATTACTGTCATAAATTGCAATGTAAATCTCTGTTTTCCAAAGGTCTCACCCCTGTAGAAAGTGTCACTTGACCCCTGAAAGGGTCATGACTCACAGGTTGAGAACCACTGTGTTACAGTGTCCTGGATGGTAGAGGTGGATGAAGATAAAAGACCCAAACAAAACCATCCTCCAACAATGTTCTTCCCCTTTGTGTGGTCCCTGGCTGAGTGGATACTAGGCACCATAATGGTTGTGGCTGTGGGGAATCCCGGTCTATTCCATCGTGAGTTCAGGGCATCATGACTCCTCTCTAAAGCCACAGGCAGAGGGACTTTGGGCAAAGGTAAATCCATACAGTAGGCATGATTGCATGGTCTTAGAAACAGGGAGACAACAGTCTTCTCTTTCTGCTTCATGAGCTGTGGGGGTAGAACTCCCATCGCTGTCATACTTCAAAGTTGAGCTTAAATGGATATAAACATAGTTGGTTGCTTTTTTTTTAAGAGAAAGGACTCTCTGAAAAAAATCACCTTCCCTTTTACTCTTCTGACCAAAAGAAAGTCTCTCTCTAAGAATGAGTATTTCCGGTTTTCTTCTGGGAGCTGAAATATCCAAACCCCAAAAAGACCAGGGTTGTGAGTACCAGTTGGTTTCTATCGGATAAGTACCAATGTCAATGATGGTTCTGATGATATTCATAAGCCATACCTCCTCCATATGCCTAAGTTTGACCGTATACAGCATATCTACCATGGTAAGCATGTGTCTATCTGTAGAGGTGTCTCTGTTCAAAGTAGAGAGGCAGGCCTACCTTGAATGCTTTTCTACTGTCATTTAAACACTGCTTTTATAGTAGCCTCTTAGTAAGGTAGCTTCTTTCAAAAGATAAAAAGCCATATGCTTTCATTCTTGTGACACAAAGATGACAGAGAAATAGACATGGGTAGACACTGTGATTCGGGGAACTGGTTTGGTGATATTATGAGCCTGTCTCTAGAAAGCCCTGACAGTGCAAGTCTCTGAAGAAAGCCACTCCTCAACGTGACATTAGCTGTCCTGAAGCAAAGAATTTCACCTTAGGATTTACATAGGTTGGGGTTGAAGAGATGGATTAGAGGTCAATAGTACTGGATGCTCTTGTAGAGGATCTGGGTGTTGGTTCCTAGAATCCACATGGTGGCTCACAACTGTCTGTAACTCTGATTCTGGGATCTGATGCCTTTTTCTCACCTTCTCAGGTGCCTGCCTGGTATACATATGTACATACATACATACATACATACATACATACATACATACATATATACATACATACATACATACATACATACATGCAGCCATGCAAACATTCATACATATAAGTAAAAAATGCACAGTTACTTCTTTCTTCTGGGATTTAATTTGATAAACTGGCCATTCCCCTATATTTGAGTTTCTATAAGCTTATTCATTTCTCTAGGATGAAGACCCAGCGTGTTAATGTGCACACAGATGTTTTACCATCTTCCGTCTACCCTAAGTTCTTGCCAGTTATTCAAATCACTAGGCTGTAGAATAGTGTGAGGCACTATCTCCTGTTGCACACTCAAATCTCTGCCCATACTCAGCTCTCCACTCCTGTGCCTCAACCCACCTTCTCTCTTAGATTAGTGTCTGTTTATTACTCAAAATCCATCCCATCTCACCCAGAGATGGTCTTCTCATTCCAGAGACCTTAGGTTTATTACTTGGGTCTTAGAGGTCACAGTAGGTAGGTACTCCAGGCATAGCATCACCAGAGCTGGCCGCCATCACAGTACTTGAATTTTACTTGTTCATTTCTCTCAGCCTCTGAAATGAGTTGTATTTACATGTTAGTGAGGATTTTAAAGTTCAGAGAGATTCATAGCTTGTCTACAACCAAAGAAACGTATTTAGTAGAACTTTGAAACAAACCACTCTTGAATGTATTGTTCTGGAGTAGCAACTGTATTTCATTGAATTCTGTATCGTTCCAACAAGTGGAGTGCCTGCCACTAAAGAATGCTGGAGATATCTGTTGAATGAGTTGTCTCATGTGTCTGGTCCGGATGTTTTTATATTTATGTTCTGGGGTGGGACTCAGGTCTAGAGGGTATTCTGCTCTCAGTGAGTGTGACAGGTGGATACTGCATCCTGTTTGCTCACAGTATGTCCAAGTCTTTATCACGCTGTCATCATGGTCTGTGCAAGCTACAAATATCAGGAAAGCATATTAAAGGGAGTCATTTACCAACACTCTATTCCTCATTCTCCTTCCAGCTGGAGAGAGCAATGGGAGAGGATTGTATTGCCAGGATTATAGCACATACCTCTATGAGCTGTGCTCAACATCTTTGAGATCATGGGAGGCAAAACAGGCAGGGGGAAAAAAAACCAGGATTCTTTGGGGCAGGCAGCTTGTTAGCACTCCTTGGCTAGCTGCTATGTCATTGACAATGGAAGGAAGCTTGATGGCCCTCCTCAATCAGTGCTGATTTCTTCTTTCAAAACAAACAAACAAGGAAAAAAAACTTGTGAATGCTTGCCTTGAAAATGACCTCCATGAGCCCACATTAAAAAAATGGAACTGGTATCATGTGTTTATAATCTTAGTATTGGAGTCGGGTGCAGGCAGATCCTGGGTCTCACTGGCCTCCACAGCAAAAAATGCGTAGGTTTACATAGAGACAGAGAGAGACTAAGACAGAGTCAGGGAGAAAAAAACTAAAAATTTGAAGTGCTTACTTGTTTGCTGCTTCGTCACATTTAATTAAAGAATGTATCAAGGCATGCCACCTCTATTGAAGGTTCCCTCTCAGAGTATGGTGTAAGAAAAAAAATGGCTTCGTTGTGAGTGTATTAAAGTCGCAGGACATAGGTGGCTTATAGCGGTGATTTTGCCTTTCATGAGCTTTGGATTCTCAACACATTTTTCTGCCTGGAGATTCCCCGTGAACTCTGAAACCACAATGTGGAGGGTGTTGGCACTTAACTGTCTCTTATGTGTCTCCCTAACCTCAGCCCTGCTTTTGAAATAAAACATCCCAACAGGAAATCATGGTGTGTATCTTTATGTCACCAATACTTTGCTCCTCCCAAATATTCAAAAGTTCTAGGCAATCATGGCAGATGTCATGAGGTTATTTGTCAAATCACATCAAAACACACTGTATCAACACACAGGCATATGAAGGGCTGGCTGAGGAGATCATCTCACCAGAGTAAGAGTCAGCCTGTGCTCCCCTCCCTGTCTCTCCCCTCCTGGGCTCCAAAGCTGCCTCTTCTTGTGTGAAATGCCAGTGCTCTATATGGTGTTCTGTCTATAGTGGTTTGAACCTTTTTCTGCCCATGTCCGTCATTGCTGAAGTAACTCACCTCTCTCATATCGACTCTTACCCAGGAGCCGCACAGCAGACTCTCTGATGTAGGTTCTTTTCTGCATGGCAGCCAAGACCAAGTGTGGTTTTCATTGCATGCTGCAACCTCACCCTTTGGGTTGTCTCCTCAAGGTCAACTAGATCCTCTCCCTGCACTGCCCATGCATGCGACATGCTTTCCCTGGTAGCTCTGAATGTAGCAAGCACTGGACGCATGCATGGAATTAAAGCAGCGAGCATTCCGATACACTGAAGAATTGGGATATACGATTCCTCTTTGGATATTCTTGTGGGCCTGCAAATTGTTGATATCCCCCCCCCCCAAAGTCACTCCATGCCAGGAGAATTCAAGACTAAAACATTGGGAAAGAGATAACTAAGTCTCATGTTAGTGTGGTGCCTACTGTAAGGCTCATGGCCAGGGATTTAGAATCTAAGTAGCAGCTTACCTGATGGTCAGTTCTGTGCCTTCCCATCTTGGCATGGATAGACTCAGAATGCCCAGGGTCCCACCACTTCTCATGGCTTCCTGAACAATGTTTCCTATTTTGGTTTGTTTAGATCTGATAAATATATCAACTTAATAAAAACCAACTTGTAAGATAAATTTTCCCAAGAAATACAATTATTTGCTTTGTACATAGCTTATTGTATCTAGAAATACCACTAATTCAACTTTAAAATACATAAAAGGATAGTGCTATAGAGGATATTTATATTCAATGAAGCACGTCGACACTACAATCAGCATTATTGATTAATAACTGTGATCGTTTTCTCTCCCCATTGCAACACATCTTTTATTATAGGGCTGGTGATGACTTTCTTTAAATGTGCTTTTAATTCTTTTTTATTGTTGTTATGAAATATCTAACCTTGTCTTTCTGTCTTGTATTCTCCGGATGGGCTTTTGTAAAATCTAATAGCTAGGATGTTGCTGCATCTGTGACTGATGTTATTTCAAATAAGAAGGTATTTTAAGTTGCAGACACACTGGGCTGTGAACTCAGGAAAACAAAATGTAGAATGTCATCAGGCTCCTATAAGCTCACAGTGGGAGGGGAAAGCCAGTAGCTTGCCAGTGGCTTACACTAAATCTATGCAATTTGGTAGTTAGAATAAAACAAAACTGAAGACCTCTTGTTTCCCCATTCCCCCCCCCTTGATATTCAATTTTCTTATATCTGGGGGCTTGGTAGAGTTAAGCCCCTTCTACCCTCCATTCTATTAGACACAGCCTGTTTGGATAACCACTAAAGAGGTCCTTTGAGTATATTTTCCTTTCTGAAAGGAGCCTGGATGGAATTGGAGGCCAGCCCTGCTCAGGCAGGTGATTCTGACCCAGGAGTAGAAGCACTCATCATTAGGAGAGCTTCTATCTAGGCCTCCTGGAAAGGAACCAGCTAAGTCTCCTCGAGAGGCTCTTCAGAAAAGAAATAGTTCCCTTTGTTCCTGGAAACACACAGTGCTTCCTGCTATAGTGATAGAATGGCTACAAGGAGCCAGAGAATGGGGAAGAGAGGATCCATTCACAGGGCAAAGGCATCAGTCCTGGACCATGCTGCTGTGCTTTCACAGGGATGCAGAAAACAACACCAGAGAGAATGCAGAGCAGCAGGAACACTGCAAGGAGCAGCAGTAGGAAGAAGCTTGCTGCTTTTTAGCTCACAAGACCCCTCTCAAATTTAGATTCCAAAGCTGAGGGCACACCATCCATCCAGATTGTGGTAAGAGTTGTCTCTATGGCCTGAAGAGATAAAATGAACTTTGTTAAATAAATGAAGCAGCAGCAAAAGGAAAAGAAATATGAAGGAAAAGAATTCTTCCCAGAACAAAGACATTAATTCCATGGAGTAGGTAAAAGAACATATTCTTGGAAATATGATTGTATGAATATAGGGTTTAGTAAGGAATTCTCTTGGGTTAATGAGGACACTTTGATCCTGAAGGTAACTTGTCCACTGACTCCCTGTACTTTTGTTAGTCTCTACTGCCCAGGTTGCTATATGACATCCCTAAGAAATTACTCTGCCTTCCTTGCAGTCAGCTGATTCATGACTGCTAATCAGCAACACCTCAGACTGTCCTTTTTGGCTGTGATGCTACAGACTCCGTGCAAAATTCCTAAATAGGAATACTTAACAAAACATTCTCGCCTCTGCTGTCAGCCAAAGACAGAGCTAACACATAGCTATTTTATTTCCTTGTGCAATAAAGGTATAATTGTTTTCTGTGCTAGATATCAACAGAACTGGTGCCAGGTCTCTCCAATGTCTTAGTCAAATAAAAAATTCTCAGTAACAAAACCACCTAAGGATACCACAAACAAAGCTATCACCAGCCATTAGTGTCAAACAATCCGTCCCAGGCTGGGTGTATGTGTTGCTGGTTATTGCTTTTTAGTCTTCAAGGAAAAGCAACAGATAAAAGAAACAGCTGTTGCCTGTCCCTAGTGCTAGGGTTCCTAACAACAGCACCAGAAATACCCTCAGCACTAAAGGTCTTTGTTGATGTAGAATGTGAGTGGACTGCTTTAGTGTAGTCATGGTTGAGAGGCATAAGAATTGGAACTATGCACTCAGTCAGTCAGTCAGTCAGTCAGTCAGTCAGTCAGTCAGTCAATCAGATGAGCTACCAACCGTAAGTCCTTGCAGGTAAAATTAGAGTGAGTTGACAATGCCTAATATGTGGTATCAAGGACATGTATCAAAGTCTAACATGTGGAGAAGGCTCACAAGGAATTGTTTTGATCTCTGCCTATAATAAAAAGCTGGAAGTCATAGTTATTTAAAAGCTTACTATGTAACAAAATGCCAGCACGCCTGGTCAGACTCATCCTCCCAGGCTGCTTTTGGTGTGTAGAGGGTTCATGCTTTCTCCTTCCAGAGTTCTCTCCATTTTCGATACAAGTGTGACGCCCTGCTGTCTTGAAACTTTTCTTTTTCAGACTGTTTTCTTCACGAATGGTGACCTTGGATCATTGCTTACCAGTGTGTCGATGTAGCTCCCTATTGGTTATCATTGTTTAGAGATGACTGTCTGTGAACTCTTAGTGCATGTGTGGGTTTTAGTGACCAGAGAGAAGCCACTGGAGCAGAAAGCACAGCAGTTTGATGAATCCTCTTGACCTGGTCAAGATACCTCTTGTTCAAGGCAGCTGTAAAAGGATCCTGTTCTTAGCGACCAGCATCACCCTCTAACCTACTCACCACATGCCAGGCTGTGGGTCTGAGTTCCCAGCACTTTGTCTTGATCTGGGATTTTTTTTTTCCTCTGCCCTCTGTTTCTACTAGTTACCTTACCTAAGATATCCCATTTGGCAGATAGACCAAAGTTGGAGTTGGCACTGGAGCAGAACTCTCCTTTGCTGGAGGGCTCTGGAATTATATGTGCTCCTGTCTTTTTGTGCCTGCTACTCATAACTAAAACATGGCTCTTGAGCCATGCCCTTGAGGCGGCTTCCCACTTGCATCTGGAACACACATCTGAGTGAAGATGTATTTAATACTAATTAAATAATCTCTTTTATATCTCCCCTCTTCTAGACAAATGAGATGCTAAAAGGGAGATAGCTAGAGCCCATGGAGATAGAAAAGGGGGTGTCTAGAATGCATCTATTGTGACTTCACAGACAATTTAGTAAAAACTGCAGCAGGCAGCTCTTGTTTGGCAAGACTCTGTTTTTTATGTAAGGGCTTAACTCTGATTTATTACATAAAAGTTGCTGGCAAATATGAACACTAATTCCACTCTGGTAACAACTGTGATTGAAATAATTGTAGTCTGTAGTCAAGCTAGAGAAAATAAGCATTAGTGGGTAGGTTGTCTTGGACATCACTCCAGGATTCCAACAGTGAAGAAATACATTTATGGGAGTCCAGCTAGAACAGATTACTTAGGAAGGGTTTGGCTGGTTCATTCCTCTGCCTCTCTTCTGTATGCACATTAAGCCAACAGGGCTAATGGAGCCAAAGACCTGGGAGGACGAGCATCCAGCCTCCTGTGAGCCATTCATTAAAGTGACTCATGGTTTTTGCTGTTAAGAAACCTTGATTAATTATTTAGTATTTATGACACACTATGGCTGTCTTTCTGGGACTCTCATCTCCCCATGTTTCTTCTTTAATTTTATCCCAAATTAATATCTTGGCATATAGACTCTCACCATGTGGTAGCCAACTCTCCAATCAAGAGCCTGCTGCATGTCCTGTTGAGTATTTGAATCACATTGGAGTATTTTACAAGGACTCAGCAATGTAAACATAAGTGAGGAAATAGAGCATGAACATCACTAATGCTCTCAGTTTTCGTTCAGTTGCATCATTGCCTTTGGGGGCATTTCCATTAGCAGTTGCCACTGTCGTCCCCACTGTTACTTACAAGTATCATTGATTGAATAGATAGTCAACTGATTTTCTCCTTACATTTCTCTCCTTTACATTTTCTCTCCTTATCCCCACTTTACAGACAAGAAAGTCAAGGCTTAGAGAGGTCATGCTACTTCTATAACACAGTACAGGTCATAGGTGGAAGAGCTAGGATATCAGAATTTCAAGTCATCTGTCCAGCTTCAAACCAATTGCCCATTGCTGGTGACACTGGCTTATAATGCCAGTGTTTTACTTTTAAATGATTCAGGTCATTTAGGCATAAATGAATGTAAATATAAACATGGATAAGACACTGTTCTAGTTTGCTTTTATGTTACCAACCAAAATGAAGTTTGGGAGGAAAGAGTTTATTTCACCTTATAGACTATAGTTCATCATGAAGGGAATCCAAGACATGGGCTCAAGAAGGAGCCTGGAGGCAAGAACTGAAGCAGAGGCCCTGGAGGCTTGCTCCCCTTGGCTTGCTCAGCAATCTTCCTTATATAGTTCAGGTCCACCTGCCCAGGGTTGGCACTGCCCATAATGGACTGGACTCTCCTATATCAGTTAGTAATTTAGGAAATGCCTCCATGCATACACATTGGCTAGTCTGGTGTATGCAGTTCCTTGATTGAGATTCCCTTCCTAGATACATCTATGTCTGTATCAAGTTGACAGAAACTACCCAGCATAGATACTGAATTCTCTTTTGAGTGAATTTAAAAGGCTCTATAAGAAAATAACAAGGCTATTAACCGCCTGAGTTTTGTGATAACAAGTTATCTTTGTGTTTCAATGAGAAATCCAAAGTGTAAGGAACTGACATGTTTTGTCTCTTTATCAGCAATCTGTGTCATTTTCTTTGTCTCCTAGAAGAATGCTTTATTCTTAGGACTAATTACTAAGGTAGACACCTTGTGCCATGCAAATGCTCTGAGATCCACTGCAGTCATTGTTGCTCAGAGCTCAAGATTACAGAGCATATAAGGACTCAACAGAGCAGTGAGGGTTCACATAACACCCTTCTGTACACCTCTTTTCAACTCAGCATAGTCCAGATGATCTATGTGTTTATTGCTATTGTATCCCATTTTATAATTGAGCAGAGGCATAATTAAAAGCTGTTGTCAGGAAGATGAATAAATTATCGACATAAGCCATAGCGAAGGACTTCCCGACAAAGCCATTTAACAAATGGGCTTAGATCCATACTATAGAGTGACAATGAGTGTTTTCTATTTACATTAAAACAAGTGCATTGTCCTTTAAGAAAAATGCAAAGCAAGTGCAGTGCCTAAGAAAAATGTTCCAAGATTAAATGAAGAGCTTATTTGATGTAATCATTGGCTTTGATCAAGTATTGATCACAGCCCATCTGTCAAAGAGAATGGTGTGGAAGACACCTTCCTTAAAAATGTTCTCAGATGAAGTTCTAATGTCAATGGACAGAAGAGACTTGATTCTCTGTGTTAAAAAAGAAATATAAACTATACTACTTAGCAAATGTATGCCCCACCCTGATATTAGAAAGGTAAACCTTTTTATTTTATATATACTTACTTTAACTTCACGTTTCTGGGTATGTTGCATGAGTGTATGGCTGTGCCCTCAACTGTTTGCGTGCCGTGCTGGTGAAGCCCATGGAAAGGCTTGATCCTCTGAGACTGGAGTTACATGCAGTTGTTAGCCACCATGTGGGTTCTGAGAACCGATCCCCTGTCTTCTGAGGCAGCAACAAGTGCTGTTGACTGCTAAGTCACCTCTCTAGTACTGAAAGATAAACTCTGAAGTGTATAACTCTGAGCAGGTGTTTAAATAGGAGTACTGAGAAAAGATACAATGACAGATAGAACTGGGATTGTTCTAGAACCTGGGATGCTGCCTAGTTTAGAAGGTAATGGTCCATTTAGAGATATAAGCTGTCTCAATGATTAATTAGCATCCTGCCACTCACACTAGTGCCATTATTCTTACAAGTTCATAAAATATTTTTGAGACCTGAAGTTATGTGAATAATATCACTGACTACAATTTGGGATGCATTGCAAAGACTTCTTTCTCTTTTAAAATTAATATAGTTTGGATAGTGAGGTACATTTTATCCTCATTAGTAGGCAGGTAAAGTGAAATCACACATCTTGACCAATATATCCAGACATTACCAAGAAAAAAATTCATATTAGTGAGCTCTATACTCTCCAGTGACTGTAGATGAGTTGTATAATCTATTTCTAAATGCTTTCATCTTTTTCTTTACTTTGACTAGATAAAATGGCATGCAAAGTTTATTAATCCTCCAGTCCATAGTTAGAAAGGAGTATTGAAGATTTCAAATATTATCAGTGTGTACTATATTCATTTTGCTTTTTTTTAAAGATGGGGTCTCATGTAGTCCAAGGAATCCTCTAAATTACTAAGTACCCAAATGACTTCCAATTCTTGATCTTCTTGAAACCTTTGGGCTTTTGGGCTTGCAGGTATGAGAGAGAGAGAGAGAGAGAGAGAGAGAGAGAGAGAGAGAGAGAGAGAGAGAGAGAGAGAGAGAGAGACTGAGACTATGAACTGGAATAGTTTTCAGGAGGACAACTAAACACTAGGGAGAATTTCTTGGGATGATTAATATTCCATATGCCAAACTTGACAGAACCATGTTGGATATAGTTCAGACAGTACAGTTCCTTTGGATTTTCCCAAACAACCCCTTAAATACATGAAGTCTTACTAGGACAATTTGACCTCAGCAGTCGATCAGTACCCCCTTGTTTTGATATGAACCCCTTGGAATGCTCTGTTGATACTGGATTCTGTGTCATACACATCTTGTTTTCCAAGAACATGGCATCCCTTCTGGAAAGGTAACATGATTTTTACAATAAGGTTGCTTGATCCTCATCCCAACTTAACCTCTCAGTTATATGAACTTGGGTAGATATTAGAGTCTCTGATTTCCTCTTTGTGCATTAAGAATTTTTAGCAAAATACATATTTTATCTAATCCTTTTATAAGGATCAGATTCATTAGTATTGTGTAAATGCAATGTAGCTGAGTTGAAGAAGACTTGAGTACAAACTGAATGGGGCACTTTCTGATCCTGGAGCTGTATAAATACTGTGAGAACCTGGAGAGATAACACTGTAGTTTGGAGCACTGGCTACTTTTCCAGAGGACCTGGGTTTAAATTCTAGCACCCACCAGGCAGCTAATAACTATCTGTGGTTCTAGTTTCAAAAGAACTGATCCCATCTTCTGACCTCCACAGGCCACAAACACAGGTACTCCAAAGGGTGTACATGGTACACAGATATTCACATAGATAAAAATACCCATATGAAAATAAATGTGAATAAAAAATGTTAAAGCTTATGTTCAAACATCCATTATAAAAAAAAAGAAAGAAACTCATAGATGAAAGAAGATCTGTAAAGATGCAAGTTATCTGATGAGTCAAGCTTTTAGGTAGGCCTTCAGAAAGCTGTCTGAAGTTTGAACACAGACAAGAGCACTTGAGGAAGTCACAGCACAAGCAGAGATTTAGAGAGCAATATTCATGTCTCATTCCTGAAGGAACAAAGGCACAAGCCTAAGGGGGGGGGGACCTTTCACCTAAAGCAAATAGCAAAAAATAATTAGATTGAGAACTCTAGAATGAGGTGGGGTTTGGAGTTTCTCCTCAGCTGAGCTCCGAGTTGATACTTGAGATAGACTGGTCCCTTAATGCTTCATGAATGACATCTTTTAATTAGATTAAAATAGCAACATTGCAGAGGTGATCCGGAAGAGTAGAGTCTGCCATCATTAAGTTTATTGAATGGATTCACATCTTCAGTGTTTTGAATCTGACCTCTGGTGGTCTATAATCCTGGAGGGGACTGAGAGGGCCCTGTTCAATTTTAAAAAGGACTAGCCTTCAAGAGTGGGGAGAGTTTGAATCATAGAAATTATTGCACAACGTGTTATTTTGTTTCTTGACCAACCCCTATAATCTAGAATGCTTGTTTTTGTGTTCCAAAGCTGCTTAGCATTTCTTTATTCCCTGTAAGCTACTGTCCCCTGTATCCCACCCCTATCCAGTTCTCATCATTTCCCATGTAATCTAGAACTGAGAATGTACTCAGTACGTACTCTCTCATTGGTAATTGAACATCCACTGATGAAGCCTGTAAGGTGGTGCTGTAATTGTGTATGTTTTTAATTCTTTCCCTCTTGTCCACATCTGAAACTGAAAACATCTGTTCCAAGCCTTGATCTTAGCAATCAGTTAAGTGCTATGCAGCTGATTCTCTGAGGGCAGGCTCAAACACTTAATCATCTCTGTTCAGGTTTGAAGAGGAGTCTTCTTGAGCACCCATAACAAGTGCAAAGTTGATAGGGGATTCTTCAGAAGTAGTAGTACTCAAAATGGGGGCCCTGGGCAGCAACATCAGTCAAATTTGGAAAATTTGGAGAAAAACAAAATCCTATATCCATAGTTCAGGGTAGTAAATCAGAAACTCTGGAGCTGAGGCCTAGCAAACTTTGGCAAAGTTTTCTAAGTGTAAGCCAAAGTTTGAGAACTATGGTCTGGGAGAAATATCATCATGGAGTTGGGTAAACAATTGCCAGGGGGTAGAAAAACAAGAATTCAGGGATATGAGGGTAAGTATGGATGCTTAGGAAAAGAGCCAGTGTCTCTCTCTGGGAAATGACACAAGATTGGAAAAGATGGGCATTGGGGGAAGGATAGGAATGCCTTGCCTTAAGTTTTGACAAGTTGCAAAGCCAAGTCCAGAAAGTTCTATCTATCAAATCCTCATTCTCAAGGGCATTTACAGGAAATTTCACTATTCTGTAGATGGAGATGTCTCCTTCAGAGACAACTATATGCTAAACATGTACTTTTCGGAAGTTCTTATTCTGACCAATGTCCTATATTGCAAATGTCCCATCAGAAGGAACTTTTTTTGTGGGGAATCCTTGGAAAGGTCCTCAGTCTTAGATTATTGGTCAACACATTAAATGCTCCCAAGGTTTCAATATCACAGTCAATCTGTATAGACTGTTGGATCTTAGAAATGAAAAGTCTATCAGCTACCAAGTATTACATCCTCAACTTACCTAGGCACTTGTCAGCCAGGAATGAGTTAGGATTGGCCTGATTGCTCCTATGAGAGTTAGATCTGGTGTCTTTTCTTTCAATTCTCAACTCTATTCCCCACTCCCAGTTGGCTTTGCATGTTCACCTAAAGCCTTTTCTGATGTGGGCCTGCCTCATCAGAATGGCAACCTAAATTTAAGAATGTGACTCAGAGTCATTTTCTTTTGTAGTTTTAAATAGAAGTACCATTTCCCCACTGCCATCTGTGGATGTAGACAAGGAAACTCTGATGCTTCTCACAAGTCAGAAGAGACGCTTCCATTTCACTTTTCTCTAGCAATGAGTATTAATCACTAAGAGAAAGTCTTATGGGAAGAAGAATAAATCCTGATAAGGCAACCTTTTGGCTGTTGAGTTATGGATTCTCTTTTTTAAAATAAAAAAATCAATGAACTCCAAGGTTTGTTTCCATTTGGGGAATGAAATAATGGGGCTTTGGCACCTCCATTCTGTGGTCTCTGATTGTGCGAGAACATGAACTATAGGCACTCAGAGGACTTATCTCAGAAGGGATCCTGATAAATAGTTCTGTTGGCAGTTGAAAAACCATGCAGGGTGTTGTTCCTGGCACTACCATGCAGGGAGAAGTTGCTGAAATAGATATAAAATATATCCACAGAATGCTCTGATTCTACCCGTGTTCTGAGGCTCACTTCAGCTTTTGTCTTAGAATTTCCCACCTTTTGCCCCTCACCCCTACCTGTCCATAGCTCAGGGTGTGGTCCTGGTACTTTGTCCCTTAGCCAGAGGAACAGCCATTCATAACCACTTCTATTTTACTGTTCGAGTTCAAAGTGTAGAGCTTAGTGAATGGTAAGGAGGTAATGATTACATTAGTTCTAAAATTTTAAATGACCAATGGCAAAGTCTATTATGTTTTCTCTATTATTTTCTGTAAATTGAGGGTGGGGAGTGTTCAGGTATGATTTTCAATATGGCACCCTGTAGATTAAAGCCTTTTCATTGTTGCACTTAAACACCAGACAATATAAAAAGGACCAGAACAAAAGACATGACCAGGAAATCAAGGATCGATGGAGAAGAGTTGCTTACACTTTTTTGACTATCTTATCCCACTTACATTGAACAAAAGTTACCTCAGTGGCACTAAACTATCATCTCTCTAACAGTGCAGGGGAAAATATATCTTCCAAGGAAATCCCTAAACAAACCACAAACTCATGGAATGAATAGTGCCCAGAGAAATCATGAGATCCCTCAGATGCCACCAATGTCTCTACCAGTGACTATTGGGAAGGCAGTATTGAGCCTATTGCTTGACATTAGTCAAGCAATCATCAATTTTCTTGGATGAATTTGGACCCAAGGCTTTCCTTTGGTTCCCTATGCACAACAATATAGTGAAATATACTTTTAGTGGAGAAGCCAACTTCCTGCTAGCACAATTCGTCACATGAACGAACATATGCTTATCTGCAAATCTCTCACATACTCACTCACTTGTTCCTTTACACACACACACACACACACACACACACACACACACACACACACACACACATACACACCCCACTTAATTTTCAGCATACTGCCCACTTAAGTTCCTTGGGATCTGTAGTAGATCTTACCCTGTAATCTTCATACATATCTTAAGAATATGTTGTATTCTTGTTATTTATAATACCCCACTTTAGCTTAAGAATTGCAGGACTGTCCCTTGTTGCTACAGGCCCTTGTTTTCACCTAAATGCATGCTTGTGGTGGGGGTGGTGGGGCAAGCTAAGTACAGGGGTAGGCTATTTCTTGTAAGCTTTTGTTCCTGCCTCCTTTCAGCACTAGACTAACCAGATTCCATTCTGTCTCTCCCCTCACTTTCCTGCCTTAGTGAGAACTCAGCAGTTGCCATTTCCTTTGTAAAAAGAACCATGTTCTGTTGCTTTTGTTCAGTGTGCTTACTTTGTAAATGCAAGAATAGGTTACTCTTCCTTTTTGTGTGGAGGGTTAACACATATTAGTGGTTTGGGACATGACAAAGGGCATGTTTGATTTGTAATCCCAGTGAAGAATGGAGAAAGCCAGTGCATGTCACGTGACTGGAGGTTCCCATAGACTGACCTACCATGCCTCAGAGTGGGCCCTGCATTCCTAGGATGCACTGATTCCTGCCTGTTGAACAGCCAAGCATTACCCTTACTAAAGTACAACTATACTAACTGGTATCCAATTGCAATGAATTCTAAAGTGGCCTCACTGCTCAGCAATTTTTCCTGATGCACCTCTCCAGTTCCCTCTCTCCTAGGGGGAGAGGTCCATGTTGCTTCCCATCTGAAGAAGGATTTGGGGGAATCTCTTCATACTCCCTCCCTTTTGCTTACCACGCTGTCTTCTATTCCTGGCCTGAGTGCTTCCATTTGCTTACAGACAGCATTATACTGGGATTTCTTTTATAGCTTTGAGTTGTCTGTAAGGCTTTGCTGCTTCCCACCTAGCCCTAACTTTGGGACCACTCACATATTGATTCTCTGATCAGTTTGCAGTGGGAAATCTCATGGAAGCCACATACCAGTTTGTATAGTAGTACCCTTTGGAACTGCCTACTCTTGAACAAAGTAGAGTGCTAGGGGTGCGCATTTGGCTGCTTGGCACACACATGAAGCCCATTAATCTGCATGCCAACTACAACAACAAACAAAATTAACCCTTAGAGTACTGCTTCCATACATTAATTCGTGGTCTTGAATTTTATTGTTGAACATTCCTTTCTTCCCCAGTGCAGAGTACCATACAGGAAGTCCGTGATTAGTCTAGCCAGAACAGTAACCAGGATCCTCTCCTCCAAGGCTTTCTTGAGATGTTCCTGGGTCCTTTATGAATATACTAACAGCTTTTATAAGATCGAGATTTGGCTGCTGGAAAATGGGCTCCACTTCTAATGGACTGGAGGACATAGGGTCTGATAGTTTAGCCTTGTTTTGAGTCCTTTTAATTGAAGATATCAGTTCTTTAAGGGTTAATATGAAATCAAGAAATTTGGTAATCCTTCCTGCTTGTCCTTCCACCAAGGTGTCTGCATGATCCTCTTTAGAATCTTAGATCAGCTCCCGAATGATGATGAAAAACAGTATATAAAATTATCACCAACCCCCAAAGCAAAGAAAAGAACAAAACACTGAATGGTTGAATGGAGAGCCCTTTGGCAATGCTTGCTTGATGGTCACAAGGGGTAGAAAGACCAAATGTTGTAATCAGAGAACATTCATTTTGTCCTCTACCCCACACACATTTCTTGGCATTGTGGAAGCTGTGATGATATTTTCTTTGTCTTTTATTTACCTCTCGCTTTTTCTTCTTCCTGTCTAATAGCCCAATAGAATCCTGCCAGAATTTCTACAAAGATTTCACATTACAGATCGACATGGCTTTCAACGTGTTCTTCCTTCTCTACTTTGGCTTGCGGGTAAGTTTGGCAGCATCTCCCAGTAATACCACAGTGGGGAATGAGAGTCAAAAACTCAAGGATAACCCTCCACCCATGACTGCTTTCCTAGGCAAGGTGAAGCCTGAGGTCTCCATGGTAGACACTCACCTGAGTTCTGGTGTTGGGTCTGTGGACAAGCTCTTTGCTTAGTTGAGAGCTTTCTGAAACATGGGTTTATTTTGGTTCAAGGAAGGGTTTGAAGCAATGGTACAGTGACTCATTGCTTCTAAGTCCTCTATTCAAACATGAATATGTTTTTTTTTTCTCTTACAAAGTACATTGAAAAAACTTACGCTTGCAAATGTATATTTAGCAGCATTGAGACTGCAATTATCAGGGTCAACAAGTAATGAAGACTGGTGGGATGTGGGGGTCAAGGAGGAGTGAAGGCTGGTGGGATGTGGGGGTCAAGGAGGAGTGAAGGCTGGTGAGATTAGGCAGTCTATACTAGATCATGCTTATGAAGATTTTTGCACAAAATTTGAACTGTGCACATGAGTGTGAATGCACACACCTGTGCTTGATTTCACAGATTTGTATCAGAAAGGCCAAGAAAGTGAAATGACTAAAGCCATCTCCATGAAGATGTGGGGAACCACAGAGAATCACATTGCCTGATCATTCCCTAAGGTTAATGTGGCATATGGCTACTTCCTTAAAAAAGGCTATGGATTCTCCAAATCAAGCTAGTGATTGATGAACAGGACAGCATGAGACTAGGCAAAGGACAGAGTATCACCCTCCAGACCCCACAGAAACCCAATGTTTATCCTTTGTCAAAAGGACATATTTTAGATGCTGACAAAATGCTTCTCATTTGTTTTTTTCTGTTTTATTTTCTCTACCCCTCTCCCCCCAGTTTATTGCAGCCAATGATAAGCTGTGGTTCTGGCTGGAAGTGAATTCTGTAGTAGATTTCTTCACAGTCCCTCCCGTGTTTGTGTCTGTATACTTAAACAGAAGTTGGCTTGGTAAGTCAGTCTCTTTTGCCTTTTCACTGGCTCTTAAGGCAGGATGGATTAAGGGTAGAGGGTCTAGAAAGGATTCTTGTGCTGGTTTGTAGCTATGCATAGACAGTTTTGGATGTGGCCATGGACAGTGACAGCCCAGAAGAAGGATCTGCTGAGGCAGAGCTTCAGACAGTACATTTTTATCATTGTTGAAGTCCCGTGGTCATCACTGTCACAGCTGGGACTTCTGCACTTCACACTTCTGTCACTTGTCATTCAGGAATTGAGAGTCAGGACTGGTTAAAGAAGCCCATGGGAAGGAGACTAACTTCAGAGTGGCAGGTTCTGGTGCCCCAGAAGACCCGCCTGCCATAGTTAGGCTGTGTCTCCTGGTGAGATTTATTTATAGTTACAATTTCTGGGATGAGCAGGACAAGATGAAGCATCTCAAGTCACTCTGGAATCATGAACTACTCCACTCCCTCGTTGGAAGAATGTTCCTTGGTGCTTGGCTTAGCAGGTCACTTCCTGAATCCAGATCAGTACAGTAAGATAATTGGTCATAAAAACTAACTAGTTCTGAGAAAGATTAAACTGACAGCTCCAAGTTGCTCTTTGATGTTGTGTCTAAGTTTTAATTAATGTGAAAATATTTTTGCTTCCATTATAGTTAACTGAGGATTGGAGGACTTATTGAGAATTTCCTCTGTCTTTACCTGTAGGTTTTTTTTGTTGTTGTTGTTTTGCTCTGTTTCCTGATGGTCATGAGGGACAACTTCATATTTTTCAAAAAAATAAAACATGCACATTGTAACCATTGAAAACTTTTGAATACCAAAACAAGAAAGCAATAGCAGTCATCTCTTCTCCTTTTGTCCTTCATGGACCCACTGAGATGCCTACTGTTAGCAAGCTATACAACTTCCTGTAAACTCATCGATATCACACATAAATAAATGGAGTGCACTTACAGCCACACATTAGAGGGGTGCTGATGTTCCTATGAAAAATTGTTTTAAATAACTATATTCCACTGCAATTTAGCTCTTAAAATAACACATGGTGGACATCACCTCAGCTCTAGGATAAGGTAAATTTTATAGCCATTTGGGTAAAATTCTATTATCTGCTTGTTGTATAGTGAACCTAGCCATAGGTTCTAATGGATCATCTGGATGCTTTGCTTGCTACTCTGAATGATATTTTCATAAACACTGTCATCCACGTATTTGTGAAATTCCATTTCTATAGATATTTTCATATTACCAGAAGAAGCATTGCCAAGTAAAACAGCATGAATAATTTATTTTGTAGACATTGTTAGATAAGGTTCTAAAAATGTCGTGTGAAGATGTACTTGCATCCTACAAAGCCCTGGCTTTAAAAACAACTGTCATATATTTAGAACATAAGCATCTCTAATATGTAACATAGAGTGGTCACCTACACACTCTTCGATGCCTGTGTGTAAGTGCACCTGTGCATGTGCATATCCTCAGTTAGATGCCACCTATCCCACAGATTTCTCATTCAAACCATATTCACTTATTGCTAAGTGAAAAAGTTTTCTTCTTAGCTCTGAGATGTGCTTGCCGAGAATGATTTTCTAGTTAGTATGTTCAGACCATGAGAGCCATGTGCTAATCTAAGATGTCCTGAGTAGTTCCATGAGCTGGGACATCCCAGCCTTCTCATCTGAGCTGATGACTGGCTTTGTGACCTGGATCTCTTCTTCTCCACTCAGCCTGTGAAGGACATTGACAGAGAGTGCTGCCTTATAGTTCTGAGGAGGGCAGAAACCTAAGGACCTTAGAAATCAATAAGTGATGCAGCCTGGTGGGAAGCATCAATGTTGAAACTGAAAGCAGAACAGTGGCATGTTGGACTATGAAAGTAATAATAATAACAATAACAATAACAACAACAACAACCAAACCACAACAATTAAAAGAACCTGTCCACTCTTGACAGGTTCTGTCCCAGCTCAATTAGCTCTTCTTCAGCCATAGGCCCATGGGTCCCTTTGCGAAAATATTTAATAAGATGCTTTTGTTTTTTAGTAACTACCCTTGGGTGGGACCCCAAACCCTCTTGGCTGTTATGGAGGAGTCATTTCAGCCTAAAGCCAGGAGGTTCCTTTGTATGATTTTAATACATAGGTTATCATCCTGGGAAACCATTGAATGAGCTACCAGAGAAACTAGTGAATGTTCTCAGGAAACAGTCCTACAAAGAAGAAAATGGACCATTAGGTGTGAGCATTTTGGGCAGCTTTTCCCTTATCCTGGAAAGTAGGGGTATACTGCCTTCACTGGCTGGGATTTGGGAAAAGATAGAAGAAATGAGTCTACTGCAGTGCTACACAAACTTTTGAGGGTAGGGGCATGTTATTGCTGCCACCATGGTGATTAAAAACCAGAGTGGACACCAGGGACCTGGTCTGTATCTTTTACAATTCATAACCCATACCATGTTGCCATTCTTATTCCCAGTACAGGATTGCTTATTATATAATAAAGCATATATATATATATATATAACATTTATTAGCTTAAGACACTCAATAATACAGCCAACATAACAATGGTAGGTATTCAAATGCTTTTGTAATGGTCCCACCACTCAACTTCTTACCTACATCACCTCCATCTTCAGATCAAACCTATGAGGTAGGAATTGTTGATTCCTCCATGTTTCCAGACCAGGCACCTGAAGCTCAGAGAGGTTGACTCTCCTGTCCAAGTTAACACAGCCTATCTGGTCAATTTATCCCAGTCTGATATGATGTCTACACTCTTTTTCTGATTTTGAGCTCCTGACCTTAACTTTGGAAGACTGGGAGTTTTGAGGACCAATTTGGGAAAGGCAGCACCCACTCTGCTGCTTGATGTTGGCATCCCTCCATCCCTACTTACTCATCTCGCAATGCTCTGCTTGGGGCAGGAAGGGAGGGGGGAGAGATCTTATTTAAGAGTGCACACTTCTATATCTCTTCTTTCACACTCCTCCTTTGCCTCCTCCAGTTTCTAGAAATGCCACCAGGATCAGAGAAGCACACAGCCAGCATGGTGTCTCCCAAGTTCCAGGGTACTTCGTCAGCTCATGGATCTTGTAGAGGACCAAGGGCTTCCATGTGATCTCATTCAGCAGAGAGAAATAGATCAGAACCCAGTTCTCTGTTCTGTCCCAGCTCAATTAGCTCTTCTTCAGCCACAGGCCCATGGGTCCCTTTGTGAAAGATCACACTTACTTATCCCCAGTTCTGCTTTCTTAATATTGTTCCCTGTAAAAAGTTGATAACAATGACAGCTCACTCATAGGGTTACAACTGGGCTCTAGTGTGGTAGTTACATGCTAAGAACCTAGTGCAAGTTTTGCTAGCAGGGCAATAGCTATCCTAGCCTCTCTCTCTCGCCCTCCATCCTTCAAAGTGCCAATGGATCATGCAGAGCAGAATGGGACCCCACAAAGGGCAGCAGGATGGGAAGGCAGCTATGTGTGCAGATGGTAAGACACTACTTGTTTTAATTCCCGTTTCCACACAGGGGCTCATTCCTTTGCAAAATCCTTACCACAGCCACTAAAATAAGTGTGGCCTGAAATGAGAGGTGGATCTTATTTTGAGACATGAACAACATGTTCATCTGTCTGTTCTTGTAGGAACTCTATCCCCAGGAGTGGTCAACTGTGCCTTCTTTATGTGCATAGATGTTTGTGTGGAGGGTCATCCCCTCTGGTTAGAGGAATCAATTAGGAGAAGCTTACTCCCTCACCAGTTGCCTGATGTGCCTTTTATTATCTTAGTGCTCTTGTTGAAACCCCGGACTTTGTCTATGGTGGACAAGTGCTTCCCTGATGAGTCACAGTTACAACCCCGTCTAACCAATTTTTTATTGAGCATGTATTATGTGCTTAGCACTGGGTTATTAGTATCACAGGCACAGCCTCCCTCTTTGTTAGCTGTGCCATTATTTTAAACAGATTTTATTCCTATTCTCTGACAGAATGAGGAATATGATTGGGGCCGCCATTGACTGGAACTGTAAGTGGAAAACTATACCTTTGTCTTATCCATTCTGGGCCCAACATTAGACCTTAACACCTTCAACAAATTTCACCAGGGAACAGAATACTCTAGTATGAAATAGAAAAATGACTTAGTGGCCAGTCATGGGGAAAACAACACCAATAACAAAAGCAACTGAGAGTATCTACTTAGAAATATATGACTTTGTAGTGTGTGTGTATGTGTGTGTGTGTGTGTGTGTGTGTGTGTGTGTGTGTGCATGTTGCAGAAATCAAGAGCAACAGCACTAAATTGGACAAAACATAGTTCCTGTTTGAGACTGCGGTTCAATCTTATTTTGGAAACAAGATAAACAGACATGAAATGACAGTAGGTAACATTGCCTACTATATAATTAAGTCTAGAATTGCCAAGTACAGTGGAAAGCCTGGAGGTGGGGATTGGCAGTCAGAGGAGTCAGAACCACACGTGCTTGTGTGTGCATGCATGTGTGTGTGTGAATGTTTGTGCATGTGCGTTTGTGCATGTTGGGAGGGGGCGTGTGCGTGTGCTTGTGTGTGTCAGGGATACAGAGAATTCTGTAGAACTCTGAGCCCCAGCTGAGGCCGGTAGTGCAGGGCAGAGGTGGGCATGGAAGAGGAAGCTAACTCTCTGAGGGGCGAGGACTCCACTGCACAGAGTAGCATGTACCCATGGAAGATAATTATCATTGATAGAAATTCTCTTTCTTGGGCTCATATTAGCCTCACTACCCTAAGGGGTGGTTGTAGTTGGTTACTACTGACATAGAATCCCATTGCCATGATGTTATGCCTCAAGACAGCCTCTGTGCCTCATCTCATAATTCTTCAACCTGGAAGTCCAACTTAGGTCTGGCTAGGATAAGATAAAGGTGTCTTCAAGGGCTGGGAAGATGGTTCCATTAGTAAAAATGCTTTCCTCTTGAGCATTGGGGTCCTGAGTTCAATCCCTAGGACCCATATATAAGGCTGGACATGGTGGAGTGTGGTTATAATTCCAGCACTAGGGAGGCAGGGTGAGTCCCTGGGGCTCAACAGGCAAACGGCCTTGCCTACTTGGCCAGTCTCAGCCAGTGGAAGACCCTGTTGAACAAATTCAACAATAGCAACTGCAGAATGATACCAGAGGTGGTTCTCTGTCCTTGACACATGGTTATACACATTGTACATTCTCACACATTTACATACACGCAGAGATGGGGGAGGGGAGGGGAGGGAGGGAAAGGGAGAGGGAGGGAAGGGAGAGTCTGGCTCTTATTCTGAGGCCCTGTGACACACCAGGAAAAGAGCCATGCGATTGCTTTTTCTAGTTTTTATAACCTTCCCAGTCCATGTCTCATAGCTCCTTTCTCCACCATATTCAGCCAGGTTGACTCCAGGTAGGAACTAAAGCAAGGGGCCAAGCATAGACAAGCGGTGCTTCTTATGGGCATATTTCTTCTTGCTTGTTCATCCTGCTTTCTCATACAACTCAAGGGTGGCACTACTCAGCAGATGGGCCCTCCAACATCAATCATACATGAGTGTGTGTGTGTGTGTGTGTGTGTGTGTGTGTGTATGTATGTGTGTGTAAAAGCTGGCATTCTTGCCTATAGGACAATCTTATGGAGCCATATCTTTTCTCACCTGAGAGTTTCTCTTCCCAAATAATTCTAGCTTTTGTCAAGGCAACAAAAATAAAACATAAAAGAAATTTAAAAAACATAAAAGTGCAGGTGGGACAGGTGTTGTCATTGTAGATTTGAAATTTGATAAAATTAAAACTCAGTCCTTCATCAATGTTACCTACATTTCAAGAACTCAATAGTCACTTTAAATGGTGGTTCTTATACTCTAAATTGTACATATAACCCATTTCATCATTCTATAAAGTTCTATCTGCTCACGATGCTATAGCATGGATCATGATGGATAAGCACCATGGCTTTTCGCCTTTGTATGGAGAACACTTTGACGTACAGTGGAGCTTAACAAAAGTTTGAGTTTATTTTTAAGAAATTGAATGAAAAAATGAAATAAAAAGGAAAAGACATGACTGCTCCTAGGCATGGAGGAGGAGAAAGTTTATTGTAGATATGTGGGAGAGCATAGTCAGAGGCAGAGAAACCTGGGAGAGTCTAGAGTAGACATGAGTCTGAGCCTTGTGGGGAGAAGAGGAGGGGAAGGGAGCTGGGAAAGGGAGAACTAGATACAGCAGCCAGGAGGTCAAACGTACAAAAGGGGTAGGTAACCAAAATGTCTGGATTATATAGGGAAGAGTCTCTGGGGTAAGGGAAGGCCAGCCCTTGGGCTGGAGAGTTCATGGTAGTAGATGGGGTATGCCAGCCATACTCTATACAGATGGGTACTGAGGAATGCTGGGAGAACCTGGAAGCAGGGTATGCTTTGATATATTAATAAGCATCCTAGTCATTTGCCACAGGTTTGAAACTTAGTGGTAAGTCTATTTTTGAAAGAATTAGATAGTTCTCCTGGGATCACCAAGAGAGCTCAGTGTGTAGAGATCTTGCCAACAAGCCAGGACTCATGAGTGGAAAGAACAAAATGACTTCCGCAAGTTGTCCTGAGGTCTTTGCGCATGGAGGGAGGGCAAGTATCCATGTACACACACACACACACACACACACACACACACACACACACACACACACACAGAGAGAGAGAGAGAGAGAGACAGACAGACAGAGAGACAGACAGAGAGATAGAGAGACAGACAGAGAGCTCTAAAAACAGGCTCTTTTCATCGTGTGTGTGTGTGTGTGTGTGTGTGTGTGTGAAAGAGAGAGAGACAGAGAGAGACAGAGAGAGACAGAGACAGAGAGAGACAGACAGAGAGATAGAGAGACAGAGACAGACAGACAGACACACATACACACAATTTAAAAGTAGTATCGAAAGCAATACTTTCTGAAAAAAGCTTTCTAGCCTGGTGGTAGTGGCACAAGTCTTTCATCCCAGAAAGGAGGGGGCAGAGACAGGCAGATCTCTGAGACATCTGAGTCAGGCTGGTCTAAAGAGTAAATTCCAAGATGGCTAGGGCTATATAAACCAACCCTGTCTTAAAAACTAACCAGCCAATCAAACAAACAAGCAGAAAACAAGCAAACACAAAAATAAGACAAAAAGTCGACAAGGACAAAAAGCTTTCATGGATAGATGGTGAAGAAAACATTCGGTAAAAATCACTGTTGAGAAGGAACTCACTGCCAGTCAATGTTCAAACTATATCAAGAACATTTAAGACCTTGACATCCTAAATGTACATAGTATATATTATGGTATATGATACATAATATACATATATTTATACCAATATACGCATTAATATTTCATATAGAGATAGATGCAGATGTAGATGTAGATTTAGGTGATATAAATATATGAAGCGTTGTGCCTGACCCAAACCTCAGCTTTTCAGGCTTCCTGCTCTTTTGTAAAATGGCCCTTTAGAAGCAGTAAAGAAAAAAAGAAAGCTCTCTGGTTCCCCCTACAGGATGGCTCTGGAATTTCTGTATTGAGAGTAGGTAGCGGGCTAGAGAATACTCTAGCCTCGGTTCATGAGAAGAATCCTTTGTGGTTAGTAGAGGTAGGTTTACCTTGAACTCACACTTCGATCTGCCTTCTATGACCATAAGGTCCCTCCTCTATCTCCATCAAGAGGTTCCAGCCCTGGAACCGCAGTCCCCAGAGCCCCCCATGTTCACCTGCAACACCTACCAAGGTGGCCTAAATTCCAGCTTTAGTATCTTCGGTTTCCAAGCCCAAGCTTTCTAAGTAACCTGTTCCCTTTAGCTTGTAGCTTTATTAAAAATAAAATAGAGAAGTCTGTCCTTGAGAATCACTTTTGTAATCCCACCAATAGACGGTCTAGTGTAGTAGCACGCCCTTTTAATCCCAGCACTTGGGAGACAGTGGCAGACCTCTGTGAGTTTGGGGCCAGCCTGGTCTACATAGTGAATTACAGTGCAGCCAGAGCCACATAGTGAGACTCTGCCTCAAAAAATAAAACAAGACAAAAACAAAGAACACAAAAGCTAAAATAAAACCAAATGACAAAATAAAGCAACAAGCAAGAATAATAAATAGGGAAAAGGAAAAAATATGGCTTCTTTTCTTAGTATAGGTGTGCCTGTCTTTAGAGAAGAAGGGAAAAGGAAGAGGAATTATAATCCAAAAGAGAAAGTGCTTCTATAACCAAAATCAAACTGGATGTGTTCATATTGTGCATGTGTATGTTTGCAGTTGTACACATAATTAATTGGAATAAGCAGTCTGCCAAACAAATCTTAAATGTATGTCATTTCAGGTCCATTTGAGAAAACTAAGACTTGTAGATGTTAAGTTACTACTTGATGAGAGTCACAAGGTTAAGTGGTCAAGCCAGCCTCTGAACTCAGGTAACTCAGGTCCCTCAGTGTGATACTATGCTGCTGCTCAAATGATAAGTGCACCCAATTGTTATCAAAAAGAGTTACTATCCAACCAAACTGACTGTGAGATGCAGCCTCTCCTTGCTCCAGTGACCTGAAAAAAATCAGAGGAACCTTCTAACAGAATGTCTCACATGGTCCCCGTTGAGAAAAAATAAGGAAGAAAAAACTCAGTCTCTTTTTTTTATTTGAGCTAATTCTATTTCTACGATTAAGCTGGCTTTTCATACATCCTTCTCTTCACAGTTGGTCTTGCAGAGTAAGGAGGTTCATTTTAAATAAGTGTCCAAATCAGTAATAAAAAATAATATCATTACTGTTGGTCTGATTTCCAATGGCATTAGAAATGTATCCTCTTGTGTTCAAAAGTTTAGTGTTCCCCAAATTCGAAGGTAGAAGCTTAACTTTAAACCAGCAACATTAGGAGTAACGTCTCGATGGCAATTAGATCATGACAACGGGGCACCCAGAGTGCTATTAGAGCCCTTATAAGACAAGCTTTTACCAGATACTGCATGTGTTGCTACCTTGACCCTAGGACACTTCAGCCTCCAGAATTGTGAGCAGTGCATCTATGTTGTTATAAATTATCCAGTCAAAGGTATTTTGGTGTAGATGCCTGAAGGTGCCAAGACATAGGGCCATACCCTTTGTTTGATTTTTTGAGAGAGAGAGAGAGAGAGAGAGAGAGAGAGAGAGAGAGAGAGAGGAGAGAGAGAGAGAGTATGAATATTCAGTGATACTGTGAACCTTAGGAATAGCATTGAGACTAAAGTGTGACTCAAGTTACTAAGTGTGGCGAGATAAATAAGCCCATTGCTGAGCTCTGTCCTCATGGTTGGACTTTGAATGAAGGCAGCACCAGCAAAGCAGACGGGTGAAAGTTTGGATGAATTTCAGGAAGCTGATTGCCATTCTGGTAGCTGCTGTACTTGCTAAATCTGCTCCTGGAGAAGTTACACCTCTCGAAGAGATTTCCAGTTGTGTCCCCTTGATATTGCTTTGTCAGGGATGTGCTTTAAATAAGATGCCCTCCATAGGGAGCAGGGATTCTAATCCTCATTGACTTGCATAGCTGTTATATGCCAAATAACATAGAAATAACTTCCTAAAATGAATGTCTTCAAGGAATGAATTCAGCAGGAGGTTTTCACGGAAGCCAGCATCTCTTCAGATGGGTCTGCTTGACCAGGGTGTTATTAGAACAATCTCCTTGGGCAAACAAAATCTCTGGGACTATTTACCTTTGCAGCATCTAAAAAATAGCAATAATAAAAGTCTCAATTCTTTTCTGAGATCTAAGCCTGATGGTTTGGCCTCGGTAGAAATCGGGAACTGAGAACTAAATGCTAGTTAGTAGCTCAGGGGCAGGCTACCCTTATTCAACTGGTCCCCAGTGTTCACATGACTTAGCCATGGGAAGATGTGTATGTTGCCTTATAAGACAAGAATGATTCATTCAAGTGTACTCATTATGATATGGCTACAGCAATGTGAAAGAAAGCTAATATCTGGGTGCAGAGTGGGTTGCAGGGTTCTAAAGGCAAATGTTTTTCCCTAAGGTATTAGAACTGAAGCTATCCCCAATATAACTGTAGACCTGGAGACTTGGGAAGTGAGAACTGTTGACCCAAATCCAAACCTTCAAACCTTGCTTTCCTACGAGAGAACAAAGGATGTTTTTACAAACTGTCCACATATTTCTTATGCAGGCTCCCATGACCTTAGCAGGATTTTAGAATGTCCTGGAAAACATAGACACCTCCTATGGCTGAGGCTGACTGTATGTATTTCAGCTTTGCTATATCCCAGTATAAGCCACCAGAATTGTCCGGTTCCCTAAAGAAGTTCAGTATGCAGCCAGCATTGAGGAATCTCTCACTTGATTATTTTTAAATGAGAGATATATACCCAACCTTAGGAAAACACACACACACACACACACACACACACACACACACACACACACACACTTTCTAAAATTTCTTATTAGACTCTTTAGAGACAAGTAAGGAAAGTTTCTATAGAGCATGAATAGACATGGATGATATTCTAGAGTACTAGAGTACTGTTTCTCAAACTTCAGTGCTAGAGGTCTGCTTCAACCCCAGGTTTGGGACTCAGTGCACTAGAGTTGGTGTGTGTGTAAGGGTGGAGGTATAGGGTTTTCCTACTGGGCCCCAGCGATGATGGTCTTGGAACTGCACTTTGAGGTCTATGGGTCCAATCCTACTAGGATGTCGAATTCTAGCAGTGCCTGCTATGCCAACTATCAAGATTCTTACACTTCCAGGCAGAAACATTGCTTTTGGGGCTCCCAGATGTCAGGTTTTTACAGAAATCCTCCCCTTCAAGATACTTTGGGGATTGAGGCTGAAACATTCATATATTGAGATATATCTAGCATATTGTATCTAATGTTACAACTGGAACGGGTAAGCCCTTTTACAAAATCTGTTCATTCTTTCTGTACTGTTCCCTTTAAAGGTCCTGCAGGTCCTGGATTGCAGCAAGAGGGGATCCCTGCCTCTTACTGCTTTCCAGGTTTGATTGACGCTCTTCCTCCTCAACCTCCAGAGATCGGGTTAGAGCCAGTCATGGCATATTGGAGATTATGGAAGGAAGACTGCTGAGAGAGGTTCCAGACTCACCCATTCTCTGGGGTCTGACCTGTCTCCTTTGTCAAGGATAGAGCCCCTTAGGCTGCCAGTCTAGGGAGGAAGTTTGTTTTGAGGGCCTGGTCTGTCCTTATTTTTAGGATAACTCATTTTAACTAGCTTTATTCTTTCCCCTTCACCTTCCATGGAGAGGCCTAGGCCTGGACATAGAACTGCATGGTGGGTAACACACATTTCCCTTTCCCCAAGATGTATTTGTCATTAATTGAGTTCAGTACTGAGATAAACAATTATTTGATTACATATCACAATCACAGAGTTCAACTTCTCTCTCAGGTCAAATAGCAGTGTATCAGCCGGTCTTACAATGGATAAAATTAACTTGATATTTCTTAGAACACAGAAAAAGATTTCCGTAGCCAGATTGGAGGTATAGCAGATGAAAAATACACTTCCTTCTCTTGCCCCTCCTCATCATCCACCTCCTATTCCCCATTCCCCCTCCTCCTTCTCCCTCTCCCCTTCTTCTCCCCTCCCTTCTTCTCTTTTCATACTCAGCACTGAACCTAGGGTCCTGCTCATGCTTGTCCAGTCATTAAGATAGATCCACACTTCCCTTTTTACTTTTATTTTGAGACAGGATGTCACTAAGTTGTCCAGGCTGTCTATGAACTTACTAAGCCCAATCTTTGAACTTGAGATCTTCCTGCTTCTACTCCTAGGGCAGCGGAGATTGTAGCCATGCCCATGACCAGGCTCTTTTTTTTTTTTTTTTTTTTTAAATTCCAGTCTTACATTGCCCAGGGGCCCCTTTCACCTTTTTTTTTATTTGCCTTTCCGTAGATCTCTCTTGTCTTGGATTCCAGTTATTGGGTTACCAGTTAGCAGTTACTAAGCTTCCACTCCGCTTGCCCATACATGCCATCTCTGTGACTGTGTCACTCATTGTGTATTTGAACTTAACTAGTCTAGCTCTTGCCTCCTTCAAAACTGGCACTCTTCTTGTTGTACATGGTCTTTGATGATGGTGCATGTCTACAAGTGATGTATGCATGTCCTGGACCATAACTGGCCCACTACCTTGTGTGTGTGTGTGTGTGTGTGTGTGTGTGTGTGTGTGTGTGTGTGGTGTGTGTGTGTGTGTGTGTGTGTGTGTGTGTGTGTGGTGTGTGTGTGTGTGTGTGTGTGGTGTGTGTGTGTGTGTGTGTGTGTGTGGTGTGGTGTGTGTGTGTGTGTGTGTGTGGTGTGTGTGTGTGTGTGTGTGTGTGTGTGGTGTGTGTGTGTGTGTGTGTGGTGTGTGTGTGTGTGTGTGTGTGTGTGTGTGTGTGTGGTGTGTGGTGTGTGTGTGTGTGTGTGTGTGTGTGTGTGTGTGTGTGTGTGTGTGTGTGTGTGTGAGAGGGGATATGAATGAAGAGAGGAGAGAAGAAAAGAGAATGAATGTGGAGTTGATCTGTAATTTTATTATTTAGAAACCATCCACCCGGTTTATCGAGTCAATAGGACCTAGGCTCGCTGATTAGGCTCCTCTGACTGGCTAGCAATTCCCAGATTCTCATGTCTCAGCCTCCTCAGCCTTAGGGTTTGCAAGTGTGAGGCACTGTGCCCAGCTTTTTTATGTGAGTGCTGAGAATTAAACTCGGGTCCTTATGTTTGTGTCGCAAGCATTTTCCACAGTGAGCAATCTTCCTGGTCCTTCACTGTTTATTTTCGGAAATAAGATTTTATTGGAACACAGCCACACTCAGTCATTTACATATTGTCAGTAATATGGAGACCTAGGGTCACAATGCATAAAATACCATTTACTTCTTTGCTCTACAGAAAACCTATTGATGGCAGATGCATTTTATATTCTTTTGTGTTCCTCTAAATGCCTGGCACAGTGTTTGCTTATAATAGCTGCAAATCAGTTTTGATAAATGCAGCATGAACTTTCCTCTGAGATCATTGGAATTGTAATAGTGATAAAATAAAAATGTGTTTTGGCCTCTGTTATTATACTACTGTGTATTATGTGGCAGATATCAGGATAAGATCCTCATGTGTCTGTCTCGTTTAGTGTTCCTACAAGCTCTAACGATAAGTGGGGGGACCTGGAGAGGCCAGCTGTCTTCCTCGCTAAGACATTGACACAGCAAGAATGTGAACTGAGATCTTTGCAATCTCAGCTATGAAATTTTGAATTATTATTTGGAATGTATTCATCAGTTCCATAAGTGCTGAGAAACAGAAATCTTGAAAAATCCATTTCAATGAGGTATGACACAGAAACCACGCAAACATAATAAAGGCTAAGACGAATATAGCACAAAATCCCAGAAGGAAGGGCTCAAGCCTTATTTCTTGGGTGTTTCACCTAACTCACGCTAGTATAAATCCTCATTATAAAATCCTGCATAGCTGTACCATTAACATCAGCATCAGTTCAGATGTTCAGTCACTCGACAGACTTAAGAGCAGGTAGAATTATAATGTGTTAGTTGCTGTACTAGGCCTGAATTTAAGGTGTGAATGCAATTTCCCTGCTGGAGGAGAGGAATATGTAAACTCAAGACTACAAATCCAAATACTTACAGGGAAAGGGAGATAACAAGGGGGTGGCACATGATGTGATAGAGCCAGTCTCTCTAGCAAGGAAGAGAGGATACTTCTTAAAATGTTTGTTGGCTGATTTTTCTCAATATCCATTAACTACCTTCTTTCTCCATTTCTTCATCTGTTTTAAAGCTCTCTCTCTCTCTGTGTGTGTGTGTGTGTGTGTGTGTGTGTGTGTGTGTGTGTGCACGCGCGTTCATGCTTGTTAGTAAGTATCCATGCCTGCAGGTGACTGTGGATGCCCTCGAGCTGGAGATACAAGCAGATGTGAGCTGCAAGATGTAGTTACTGGGAACTGAATTCTGGTCTTCTGTAAGCACAGCAATAACTTTTAACCCATGAGCCATTTCTTCAGCCATCTAAGACCCTCTTTCCTCTCCTTGTCAGTTAGTTATCCTTGGTACTTAACCTGTGGGAACTGGGTAGGCTGAAGCATCATTTATCTGGTCAAGACAGGTAGTATCCTGGTTTCCTATGTATAGGACTTGTCTTCCTTCTTGCTGTATCAGTTGCCCAGAATCTATTACCAAACCTGTAATCTGGTACCTGCTAGCAATGCAAACCACCTCACATAATATCACCTCACATATAATTAAACAAGCAAGCATTCTTTCTAGGGTGAGTGAACATTTTCAGTGAACTTGGAGACAGGGTCAAATCCCCCTACACACACACACACACACACACACACACATGTTACAAGCAAAGTACTCATTGTCTGAGGACTTCTTAGTCCTTATTCTAACGTAGTCCTCCTCATAGAAGGACCAGTACTTCTCGTCTGGTGGGAAGAAAGAAAGCTTGGCTCTTCTGGCCTTCTAGAGGCTTTATGGAAGACACAGGAGGACACAGTCCTCTGGTGCACTGACCTGTTCAGGGGGAGCCCCCGTCTTCCTGCAGCCCAGGTTGTTCCCAGTCCCTCACTTCAGCTCTGTTGTATGGCCCATACCACCACATCTGTTAAGCCATTGTGCCATCTAGCGATGGAAAGTAGGAAAGTCATCCTAAGAAGTCTGTGCCCTTTGAATCCTGACTGATGAACCTCAGATTAAATTTTATCTTTTAGAGGGCAATTCAGAAGAGTCTCCAGCTTACAAGAAGAATCCTACCCCAACAAAAAAAAAAAAAAAGAAAAGAGAAAAAGATAGATGGCATAAACATAGCGGGGGTTCTGAAAGCTGGCCTTTGTGCTCATACTGAGTACAGACTGGCACCACAACTGCCCACCCACATCTCTGTCTAAACTGACACCCAGGGCAGGGCAAAGGTAAGCCCTTTAGACTGATTGTGGATTAAAGATATGATTTTATTGAATTGAATACTCTTGTCCAGGTTTATTCAGGGTTAAGTCTCCTTCTATATCTTGACAGAAATGGTTTAGAGTCTGAAGGAAATACTGAGGTAAACCGTCGCTGCTTCTGTCATGTAAAGTTACCAGCTCCAAAACAAACAAACAAACAAACAAACAAACAACATGAGGGAGCAGTTTCTCAATAATTGGTTGCTTCTCAAAGCTAAGCAGAAATAGGAACTTGGTAAGACAGCAGCAAAAGCCCTGAGTCTAATCACAGTATTTGCACCCTAGTCCAGCAGAATAGATTTTATGAACCAGCACTTTAGTACCAGGACGGAGCTGTATTTTTGTAGGTGTTACTATTTCAGGTGTTCTTCCTGGGAGTTGTGTTAGTGTGGTATTGTTATTGAGTACCATTTGGCTAGGTCTCAAGGTCTCCTTTGTGGAAGATAATGATTCTTTTCATAGATAAGCTAATGGCTGCATAATACAAGGCAAAAAACATTGTGAATATTCTTACACCGAGCTGTCACTGTTCCTACAACCTGTTTATAGAAGAAAGAAAACCTCCTTCTATTTTGTTCATATTCTCTCTCTCTCTCTCTCTCTCTCTCTCTCTCTCTCTCTCTCTCTCTCTTCCTCCCTCCCTCCTCTCTCTCTCATACACACAAGCATACACACACACACACACACACACACATTCATACATTCATGCACACACACAGGCACATGCACACTCACACACTTAGACGGCAGAGACCTTGGGACCTTGGCTTCAGTCTACTTTTTTCTGAAATGATCTCTTATGAAATGACCCATAACTCAGTAAGCTAGGAGTGAGTTGGGTATCTATCCATCCCCTGGCTCCTCCTCCCCCAGCACCCAGCTTTTTAAGAGTGTTCTGAGGATTTAATGTGGGTCTTCCTGCTTGCAAGTCAAGCTCCCCACTGAGCCATCTCCTAAGTCTGACTATTACCCACTCTCAGTGCCTGACTCCTGCATTTCCATCTGTTTCTTTGACTATCTGTCTGGCAAAAGTGTGTGTGTGGGAGGGGGTTAAGATGAAAAAAAACAAGTGGCAAGAAAAAGTTCAGAGCCATAACCCAAGAAGAGCCTTCTAGATTCATCGCTGTTACATGGAAAGTTACATGACTCTCCAGGGAAATGTACTAGAGTAGTTGGCTTCCTTATTCTAGGACTAGCAGGGATCTCGATACAGGTATGGTTGTTCTGGGAGCATGGTGGGAATGGCTGTAAAACCAAGAACATGCCAGACCAAGAAAAACAAATGCCTCATGTGTGCAAATATATTTCAGTAAATACCACTTTCCTAAGGTCTAGATAGCAAAGGAAAACAAGTGTTTCCAGAAAGACATGGGTGAGGAAGGATTCCTGAAAGCAGGCTTTAGGGACTCCTCCTTATCTTTCAGTCACATCTGCATGGGAGAGAAAGGCAAAGAATGCTATTCATATGTATATGAGTGTATTTTAAAATAGCCATCTCTGTTGAAATAGCAACTCAAAAGTGTGAACAAAAGGGAAGTCTTCAAGAGGATCAGCTCCTACATGCTGATTACAGAAGTCAGTGATATTTCTTCCCTGCTGCTGGGTGTTCAGTCTGGACAACAATCCTCCCAAAGACCTTGAGCAACTTTGGATAAAACACCTAGGTTCATGCTTTGTCCGTTGTCAGAACTGATCTGTAGGATACATTGGTGTGGGCTGCCTTGCCTTGGGCAGGATTCTCTATGTTCTAGTCTCACAGCTGGGTAGTATACTGGGAAATCTACTAGGTACTGAGCAAGAGCCATTGAATGAGCAAGGGAGTGACATAAGAATCAGAGTATCCGGGTTGGGGATTTAGCTCAGTGTAGAGTGTTTGCCTAGCAAGTGCAAGTCCCTGTTGGTCCCCAGCTCTGGAAAAAAAAAAAAAAAAAAAAAAAAAAAAAAAGAATCAGAGTATCCATCTTCTATCCTACAGGAGAGAGATCAGCAAAAGTTTCTAGTGATTTCCCAGGTAGTAAACTCTGAAGACCACCCAATTTCCATTACCACTATTCATCCTTTCACCAGGGCCTGGAGTCAGCTCCATGCAATATGGACTGGGTGAACAATTTGAAATATATACTTATATTAAAATGTCCGTATGTGACATTATACCATACATAATGAATATATACAATGATATTTTTTATAAAAAGTATTCATGGACATTTAAATTGGAAGTTTGTATAACCTCAAGGTTTAGAAAGCACTCTTGTGTTTAAAAACGTGCACAAGCTGGTGATGGTCTAGGTGTGCTCACATGTCATAGCTTACCTGCTCTTCTGTAGAGGATTACTATACATGGTGGGTAGAGATCGTATGAAGCTTTAATAAACTCATTCATTCACTCAAGCCTTTGTTGAGTACTTGCTGTGTGCCACACTCTGTCCTAGGCACTGGATGTACCAACAGACCTGTGATTAGTCACCAGCCTGAGGAAGAGGTCCTTATCCTTGACAGCTTATGACTCAGAAGAATGAGTCACGACATTGTAGTAAATAAGAGCCCCTCAGTCTAATGAATGTGCATGAAGCACTTTAACGAAGTAGACATTTCTACCCAGGGCCTGCCATATGTAGCCAGCATCTTTCAGGCATTCCTTATTCACAGACTGGAAAATCGGTGGGGATGGGGTGATTTCCCCGTGAACTCTAATTTGCTTTGACGCCTAACAATTTGCTACTGGTTCTTGTACATCAAATGCTCACTCGAGAGTTCTAGTGGGTTTTCAGATACCTCCCCTTAAACATCATGAAGACATAGGAAAAAAAATCTCTTTCTCCTCATTTGTCCCCATTCGTCCCATTCTCTAACTTGATCAAAACCAGTGATGAGAACAAATCCTCTCTCTAGATTGTAGTTAGAAAACAGTATTTTTTTTTTTTTTGGTCTTGCCTATTTCATTTCCTGAAAACAAAAATAGCCTAGGAAACTATTAAATATAATGGAAGCAAGTAAAATTGGAGCCTTGAAAAGTTTCACATCATGTTTTTCCTGCTTGTCTGCTTTGGGCCTGCCTAAATTCAATAATCCATGCATGCAGCTTGAGCTCCAGCTTCAAGGTGTCTTCCCCTGCCACCAACAAATGTGCAATCCTCTTGAATCCTTTAGGGGATTCCAAGGCAAATGGAACAGGATTTAATTGTCTGAGAGATTTTATTTGCTTATTAGAACAGTTTGGTCTGTGGCACTATCTATATGGGGAATAATTCCCTTAGCTGCATCAATTTGATAGTTTCTAGCTCATTGGATTGCAGTTTTTTTCTACATAAAAGGATATCTGGCATGGAGCCACCCAGAGTGACTTTTATCACAGTGCAAAGTAATAACAATGTGAACAGCACCAGTGTCTCTTGAGAGCTGGAGAAGAAGGCAAAGGGAGAAAAGGGCAGAATTTAGAGATATAATTTGGGATTAATAAATGATTCATCCAGAAGATCAGTATTGATCACAGCTCTGAGGTTGGTTGTACTGTGAGATTGTAAGACACAGTTCATCCAGGAATAGCCTGATCTAGTTATGGATATGGGAAATCAAAGTACCGTGTCTACAATGGGAATTTAACATCTGTTGAGTAAATATAACAGAGAAATGATAAAGTGTTCAATAGTAACACTGAAAACCAGACAGGAGAAAATGTGCATTTAAATGCAGACACGTTTGCTTTGGCTATAAGCCATATGTTGGTTGTGTGAAACATAAAGGTATCTATACATGCACATGATAGAGTCCAGCTTGGTAAAATAGTAACTGGAGATTGGAATCATGCGCTTGGCTTTTTCTCAGATCATAAAGTGATTGGCACAATGAGATAGTCAATATTAAGTCAACCATCTATGAGACTCCAAATGAAGAAATCTTACCTGCTTTGCTCATCATGCTCTGAATGAATAAATATAGGCATCAATAAAAGAGGCATTGTTTATTTTCTTAGCCCAGACTCTTTCTTAAGGATCATTGTGCAAACATGGGTCATGGAGCAGTCAGACACTGTTTCCTTCAAGGTAGAAATGGAATGATAAGGGAGTACATGACCAGATAAGGGGCCAGACAATAGGGAAAGTTCTCAGGCTACCTAGAGGTTCCAGTGAGTAACTTAAGTGTAGGGAGGTGGTTGATAGAGCTGTAATGTTTCTGACAAGAGCTGTACCTGATCATATTCAGTAGATGAAAGCACCATGTGGAAAATGGAGAATACTGAAAACTAGACTCATAAGTCAAGAGCCTGGGGGTCAGCTCCCCGTGTGTATTTCCTGGTGAGAGTGAATGCAGCCCTAAATTATGGGTTGTTGAGTCCCCTGCTTGGATCCCTTCAATTATTAATTTGAAAGAAGACTTAGTGCCAAGCTGGAGTGGCCTTGGTGACCAATAGAAAGCAGGGATCATTAGGACTACTTGAGTTTACTTAGGAGCATTTATAAAGCACAAAACATCCACATAGGCATTCCATCTAGAAAACATTCTGGGAAAGCCATTATAATTTGATTGGCATTTTGAAGTGAGTTTCGTTGTTCTCCTTGACTTGGCAGATAGGAACAAGGATATTTAAAGAGGTGATTAGCCCAGGAAATTATACAACTAGTAAATAGCATTACTGGGTCTATCATTGGAGGCCTGACAAACTGGTGACCTTCTTAATATGGCACAACAGCTAGAAGATAACCCTGCCCTACCAGTAAGGACTAAGCATACCTTCTAGTGCTTCTAGTGGAGTGAGTTATTATCTGATTTGGTGCCCCAGGAATTATGTAAGTTAAATTATTTAAGAGTATACTGATGTACCTGTGGATGTGAGGACTTCGGGGAGAGGTAGAGTTGAATTGAGCCTTAAAGCATGGGTAGAGAAATGAAGGGGCAAGGAAGGGCATGTCAAGATAAGTGAAAAATTATACATAGGAGAAAAGTCTTGCTTGGGCTATGTAGGGGATCCAGTGAGTATGTAATCTAGATTATTTTTGTGTACCTGTAGAGGGGATAGTTGATAGAAGTGCAGTGTTACTTTTAAGAGAAAGAGTATGAGTCTGGGCAGAGTGGTCTGTGAAAATCACTGAGGAAAATGGAGACAAGCTTTCCCCAAGACTCTGTTACATCCCTCATTTGAAATCCCTCCTGTAGAAACATAGTAGGTAGGACTTTCCTACCTGCTCACCCACCCAATACTTCATTTCACATCATCTTGGTCCATTCAGGAGGCATTTACTACATCCCTACTATATTTCCAGCACTGCATTAAGTCCCAGATAATGACTAACAGGAAATACCTGTGCATGTGTGGTGAATCTATACAGGAGTGAAAGAACAAAAGAGGAGAGATTTGAGTTATTGTCTTCATTCCACTACAGTTTCAGAGTAAGGTAGGGCAGGGAAAGAGAGCAAGGAGAAAAGAGACGGCCAGGTCCCAAGAAAAGGGTGGGCAAAGGAAGGCAGAATTTGACTGGGTGGACTCATAGATTTTAGGACTTATTAGCTAGAGAAAGGGAGGACAGGCAGAATGAGCCAAAGGCTAATGCCTTGTAGTGAACCAAAAGACATAAAAAAAAAATGACAAGAAAACAAGAAAATAGGTGAGACTTATATTGAAGCGAAGCAGAAGGCACAGGAAAATGTTTTTATGTCAGACAGAAGAGGACCATCTGGTCCAAGGTCATCTCTACATCTCCTTAGGCAAGCCCTGGGCAGGAATGATGCAGCTCTGGGAAGTTTTCCAACACCAAGGCCAACTCAAAGCCCATCCTTCCCAGAAGAAAGCTGAGGAAGCATCTATCTAAGACTAGATGCTCAGTTATTTTAAAAGAATGAGAAGTGGCCACAATATGCAGCAGAAAGACAGAGGTAATAGAGCTCAGAACTGCCATTTTCCTGAAACTGAAGCCAGAGACGAACTGTCTTCTAATAACTGTCTTGGGATTTTATTCTGGGGGCTTAGCAGAGGAGGAAAAGTGTATGAGAACACCTTCAGACCTTGGATGGTTTATGGTAGCGTTTGAAATTGCTGGTAAAACTATGACCTTGTAATTCACAGCTGTGTCATATATTCCAGCCCAAAGTATAATTTATGCACACAGCCAGGTCTTTTGAAAATGAAAAGGGGGAAGTCTCACATAACACACAGTTTATAAAGCAGTGCTGTTTTTAACGTAAAATATCCTTGACTTAAACGAGTGTTGTTTACTTTGGTCCAAGGTTGTTACTGAAGTTCCTGTAGAATGGGATGGGGTTTCAAGGAACTCTAATAACATGGCCTGTCTTTGCTGGTGGGGCTGCTGCATTTAAACATACTCAAGGCTCTTTTTATCCCAGTCTGTATCACCCCAAAAGAAGTATCACCATAAAAATCCTTCTCTTGATACAAAACCTGGGCCACTAGGTAAGCTTGGCCTTAGCACAGGCTTTAACCTGACAAAAGAGCTTAACTTCCTTAGCTAACAAAACAAAACAAAACAAAACAAAACAAAACAAAACAAAACAAAACAACTGTTAGAACCTGCAAGTAGTTCATTCCAAGCTCCTTGTGGCCTCAGTTACAGTGCTAGAGTGGAAAACAATTAGGAGCCAGCTAGGACTATTGGAGACAGAATGCTAGGAGCATCTCATCTTCCTGGAAAGGCTGTAGGAACCAAACCAGAGTCTTCTGCCCTGCAGTCAGGAGAGAAAAGCCCTTTATCTGAGGCTTAGAACCTCCTGGACAGCTAGGCTACAGCGCCACCCCTATGGGGTGATCTTGGACATCAAAGCAGAAAGACAAACTTCTAGTCTTTTCTACTTAAGGGGGTCATTTTAGGATCAAGGGAGAGTGTTTTAACTCTGATCCAGTGACTGGAGTCACTTATTTCCTCTTCCTGTTTACTACTCCTCTCATCACCACCACCCTGTTACCTGTGCCTCAATAAAGCTTAAGGACAATGACCTGACTCAGACCTCCTTCAACTTCAGCCCATTCTGTCTGATCTCCTTTCTGTCTTTGTAGTCCTTCTCCACTGATTCTTCCTTTTAGAAACCTGTGCCTGTTCCTGTCTGCACCCCCACTCCTGCCATGACAAGGCCACATAGTTTTCTAGATCTGTTTCTCGCTCCTTTCTGCTCTCTCCTTGCCTGCCCCTGCCCTCTGAGTGCCAGAAGTGATGATAAGAACTGCAGCTTGGAGCAGAGAAGGAGAGACGTGTTTGTGATGCAGTGATCAAGGCCCCAGTCATCTTGGAACAGGCCCCAGGGTACTGTTCCCATTAAAGGCAGTGGAGCTTGGAGGCACTGCGGCCTTTTGTTGGGACTTCCTAGGTGTCCACTGATCTTAGTTTCCCTCAAGGGAAGGACAAGGGGCCAAGTATTTGACTTGATTCATAAAGATGGGTCCAGCTCCATTAGCCTAAGGCAGCTCTTATTTTGTTCCATGGCTTTTATTTTATAGAGTTCAGTTAGCCTGGACATCTTCAGTAAGTATTTTCAAAATTCTATTTTGTAATTTTCTTTTTAAAAAAAGAAATGGAAGCAGTCACAACAAACAATATAAAAATTGATTCCATCACTTGAAGATCATTGTATACGTAGAAAGAGAAAGAAGGTAAATAAACTACTGCCCATTCCTGTAATCCTAGCACATAGGGGTTAGAGGCAGGTGGATTGGGTGTAGAAGGCCAACCTTGACTATGAGAACTTATCTCAAGCTAAAAAGTTAAACAAACCGAAAATTGTATTAAAAAATCTTATAGTATATTATAGTACCTCTGGTTTTTTAGAAGTAAAACTGTTAAATTTATGTTTCCTTGAGCATACAGAAAATAGAGAAATAGGAATTGTTAGTTTTCATCCTTAAGATATTGCTAGTATAAGTATAGGAAAGCACTTCAGAAAACAATATACCAAAGTTGTATTTTCCTTTAACTGTAGCATTTGCTATGCTATGGTGTGGGTGGACTTTTGGATGTGAATGAAGGGAATATGTCTGTATTTGCCTTTTGTTTTAGTTACTGTCCTTCATTTGCTAGCTATGCTATCTTCTTTACTGTTTACCTGAACAGTAAATAGGCATGCTTAGAACAGGGCAGAGCCAATAGCTTCTGGAGCTGGACCATGTAGCCTTGATCCCCCTTTCATCCCCTGATGTCCAGATAACTGTAAGAAATCTGTCCTCTCTTTTTCCTATACGATGATCTAAACTGCTATGGTGGTTTGAATATGTTTGGCCCAGGGAGTGGCACTATTAGGAGGCGTGGCCTTGTTGGATTGGTTGTACCCTTGTTGGAGGAAGTGTGCCATTGTCGGGGTGAGCAATGAGACACTCCTTCTGGCCATGTGGAAGCCATATTGCTCCTGGCTTCCTTTGGTTGAAGATGTAGAACTCTGACCCCTTCCAGCATCATGCCTACCTGGATGCTGCCATATTTTCTGCCTTATTCTGATGATAATAGACTGAACCTGTAAGCCAGCTCCAATTAAATGTTGTCCTTTATAAGAGTTGCCTTGGTCAGAGTCTGTTCACAGCACTAAAACTCTAACTAAGACAACCACCTTTTATAAGATGTTGTGGGGATAAAGTGAACTGTAAAACATAGATCAAAAAGACTCCAACCACAATAAGAGTTGGTGCTTACTCTTCATTCATGTATTGGGCTTTGCATGGTGGGCATCAGCTCTTTGTGTAGTCACTGAATGCTGCCTGTGGACCTCCTAGAGGTCATGGTCTCTAAACTCCTCAAGCAAGAACAGCATGGAGGTGATCAGTGATTGAATAGCACCCTGGCCCCTACACCCTTCAATATGAAAAAACACACACATGAACATATACAGTCATGTGCAGAAACTGGCTACTACACTTCCCTGGGAGCATGTTGCTTTAGTTGCTTATGATGAAGCTTGTTTGCAAACAAAATTTTTTTATTGCTGCTTTCCCATCTCTCCATTAGTTCCCCATTCCCTTCCTGATGCTCATAATTAGATCCATTTCTAAGGTTCTGCTTGGTAGGGGGCAAACTGTAACGTCCCACTTTCTAAAACAACAGTGATATAGGCTCACACTCTCTCACACACAGAGGGGAAGAGAGATTCCAGAAAGTTCTGCAGGTCTCTGTGTATGAACATTAGAACCAAGATTTCAATGTAACCAACACACCAATCCAGTACATAATATGTGACTTTTGTTATCCAAGATGATAAAATGACAAAGTGTAAAGGATGACCTTGAAACCCATATCTTTTGCAGTATACAAAAATAAACAGGTCCAGACCTGTCTTCAAAGTCTTCGCCCTTAGTCACAATAATCACTCAGTTCCACAAACTCTCTGTCAATGGTGATGGGTATTTGACCCCTTTTAAGATGGGGAGTCCCTTTTTGGATCAGACTTGTACTGACCTCTGTATGAGGAGCTATGATATTCAGTTCCTTTGTGACCCTCAAGACCCCAAGAAAATAACTCAGCAGATTGATTTTGAACCAGATTTCAGCTCCTGAAACATGTAGGAGAAATGGCAAGATTTGCTATTTTGATGATTTTACTGCCTGGAATAATAATTTAAAAAATCTCCTAATTAGCAAGTACAATTAGCATTTATAAAAAAAAACAGTCCATCCACAAGGTGAATTCGCTGAGATGTAACATCTTGTTCCTGATGCTGTGGTGCTGGGATAAGTGGGATCATTCAGGAATTAGGAATTGTAATGAGCCAAGTACTTCAGCCTTCAAGTGCATCTGGCCCAGCTGGGAGGGCAGAATCTACAGCAACCAGGAGCAAGTTTCCTGGACTGATTCAGTGCTCCAGAGAAGGCTTTTGTTTTGTTTCCAATTGCAAAGGAGCCATAGAAACTGCAGGTTTATGGGAGTGTTTTTAATTTTTTTTATACCTTGGCTATGTTTAGTACTAATATTTTTTGTGGGTCAAATGACCTTCTGAAGCAGAGAGCTGCGTGAGTAGAGAAATTTGATCTTGTGTTAGCTTTTCATTGCTTTGACAAAACACCTAACATACGCGACTTCAAGGCCAAAAGGTTTATTTGGTTCATAGGTTCTGAGGTCTCATTGCATGACCTGCTGGTTCGGTTGCTTTTGAACCTGTGGGGATGTAGAACATCTGTGTAGGAGCATTCAACAAAGCAAAACGGCTCACCTTCCAGTGACTGGGAAAGGAGGGAAACAGGAAAGGGGTATGGCCTCAATAGCCCCTTCAAAGGCAAGATCTTAAGGATCAAACAGCCTTCCAGGTGCCTCAGTTCCCAAAGGCTACACCACTTCCCAGTAATGCCACATGTTGGCAGCCGAGGCTTTAGCATATAAGCCTTGGTGCTGGGGAGTCATTCTGTAAAGCGGTGTATGCTGCACAAACCTGAGGACCTAGTGTGGATTGCTAGCACCAAGGTCAAAGCTGAGTGTGGCAGCACACGCAGTAACCTCACTGCTGGGGGATGGAAGATGGGCAGACCCCTGGAGTTCACTCTTCTCCCGCCACAAGCACTTTTAAGCTACGTTCCAGATCCAAACTATGACAGATTTAGAAGGGACATTTTTAGGACATCTATTCCCCAAACTCTCAGGTCCTTCCTGCCTCTGAAACCTAATCATAAAGGGTGAGCATGGCTTGGTGAAGGCAACACCCTGCGCTGAAGCACCCCTGAGCGTAGAGGCCACTGATTTCTTCCAGTTGCCATAGTCACCAGAGACCTCAAGTTTACTTTTGATTGTCTTTTTTATTTCTTTCGGCAGTGCTGATCAAAGAATTTCATGCAAAGAAATTTGAATTGCCAATTGCCCTATGGTTTTGCAATATCTGCAGGTTTTTTTCGAGAGCTCTTAAAACACAAGAATGTGTTCCAGTGAGTGACTGATTATTGTTATTTGCTTGGGGGCGGGGATTACGATGTATGCTTCTTAAGAGACAGCACCATGCCTTACAGTATTTCTCACTGAGCAGATCTCAGGAAAGAATGTGTAATATGAACGCTACAGCTTAGCGCTGATCAATTCATTTCTTCCAGCTCCACATATTCTCCTATTTTGGTCACCGGGTTTGACATGCACACGTGTGTTTATTTCCTCCTCGGGTCTTCTTGCAGTCAGCACAATGAGTCCCATGCAGGCATGTGATAGAGGAAGAAGAAAAGGATGGCCTATTTCATCCTTTAATTGGATAATCAGTCCAGAATAATGGTGGTTTGATTTGATTTGCAAGCCTACACCGCAGGCTGTTGGTAACACAAACAGTATAAACCACAACAGGAGTGCAATATACATTTACACTCACAGTTCCACTGTGGCGGGAGGGGCGGCTCCACTTACCAAGACTGATAGAGCAGTAAATGTACCTTATTCATCCCCACATAAATCATGACTGGGCAGGCATTTTCATTGTCTGAGCCACGTTTCTGGAGTTTTTTTCTTATCTGTGAGATTCTTCCTGACCTGTGTAGGTTGTACACAAAGCTCAAAAGTCTGTGCTGAAGAGTGATCCTCCTTCATCAGTGGGGTAATAAGATGTGAGGACATCTGAGATGTCACCTGTTGCCATATGACCTTAAGGTCGATACTCTTGGGCCTCTCCTACTGGTTCTGTGAAAGGATAGAAATGCCAGGCCCCATCATCACTGAATGGGCGAGGCAGACAGATTTGTTGGTTAATGGAACCTGTCATTCAAATCAAGACTCCTGACCTCCTTGTACCCAGAGGCCAGCTAGGATACAGGATGCAGGTTGTGATTGGACGTGCATATTTTCTGAGGTAGTGCTTAGTGGGTTTGAACACAGCACCCCAACAGTGAAAGAAGCTGTCTAGCAGAGTATTTTAACTGCTTAAACAAGTATAGAGAACATTTAATAACAAAGGTGAGCCCATTGCATATTTATTTCATTGTTCCTAAAATACTTCATGCATTTATTTAGAGATCCGTGTATCTATGTCTCTGTGTCCTGCTGCCCCAGCCTCCCTGGTGCTGAGATTACAGGTGTGCACCAGTAAGCAGAGTTTTAATATTCAGTTAGTGAATGTCACCAAAAAGTGGATTTTAGTGATATGAGTACAAATAAAAGTTGTACACTTATATGGAAAAACAATTACTTAAATAAATACATGATATAAAGACTTTAGAATTAAGAAAAGGGGCTTCTAGCTTGTTTTTTTTTTAAATTTTATGCTTATGTTTTGCCTGCGTATGCATATGTATACTCCATGTTTACCTGGTTCCACCAGGGTGGGCAGGAGAACTTATTAGAGTCTTTAAAGCTGGAGTTGTGGATAGTCTCCTCCCCCCAACAGAGGTCATGCCATGTCCATTTCCCAGGTTTACCCAAAGTTAATTTTGAGCATCAGAATTAAACTGAGCTGAATCCTATAACCTGAGGCTCTTGCGAAATGTTTCTTCTGGCCCAAGTTTCAGTGTTCTCCTTTCTGCCGTCCTTTTTTTAACAGAGAAAGCTAAATCAAGAGTTCCCACTTGGATCACCTCTGCTCTTTGTAAACTGTAATTGAAGCCATAATTCACCCAGGTCCTCAGTTTTTATTCAAAGCCTCTGGCACAGCCATTCTGCTTGAATTTAATTTTAGGATAAGGTTGATTGTCCGATTGGCGTTGTAGGCTTTTCCTGTTCATGATTATTTTCACCCAATATTCTTCTTCCTTGTCATCGGTGACAGGAGGAGAGAGACCATTTTAGACACAAACTTCCACTATAGACTCATTGTCCAGGCAAGGTGAGACCAGGGTAATGCAATGGAAAGGCCTGTATGGAGGCTTTAAGGAGGCTCCCGATCTCAGGACTATTCAAGTGCAGAGTCACCCTGAAATCTTGTTCTTGAAGTGCTTTCTTCTCACTCCCCTCCGTGTTCTGAGACATCCAGTAACGTCCAGCCCTCCTGGATTTAGAAAGTATGGGGTTTGTCTTTATAATACAAATATGTTTGTTGTTGTTCTTGCTAGTTTTTAACCATGTAGATATATTTGGGTCCTGCAGTATGCTGAAGTACGGATCTCAAAAATCCAATCTATGGGGACTTCAGTGGCCTCAGAAGGCCATCTGTCACTTATAGGTCCAAATGTTAGTCCGGAGGGAAGCCTGGGGCCATGTGTCAGCTTCCCAGTTGGGGCTCCCTACAGGAATCAGATTAGAGGGGATTATTCCACTTCTTGTCTTGATTTCTCAGGGAAGAGGAGAAGAGATTGGATGAGTCCAGGTTCTTTTATCCCCAATATCACACATGTTGTGCCAGTCCACAGAGTGCCTCTCAGGCCATTTCCTTGGAAACAGTAGAAACAGCCAGGCCCAGCAAGTTGGTGATGTGCATTGTCACCTGATGAAGAAGGGGGTGGGGGGAAGAATGTACTAAATATGATTTCCTCACCCCTAACCAGATACTCAGTTAATCAAGGGGGTTATTGTTTAGGAGGGAGAAAGGATAGAGCAAAGGGGAAGGGGAGGAGGACTGGCGGGAAGGGTAAACCATGCCACTGGAGATGGGGCAAGAGGCTCCTGAATAGTTCAATCAAGGATTGAAGAGAAGCATATTGTTCCTCGTATCCCTGTATCCTGAGGGCTGAGCAAACAACACAGGCTCTTGGTCTCTGGTTTTAGTGAGAGAGAAAAGAGGTTGACCCAAAGGCATTGGATTTGACTGAACTGGAACTCTAATAAATAAATCACAGCACAAGGAATACATGTTTGACTGTAATAGATTTGGCCTTAACACTTGTGTTCTCTCCTTCAAACCACAGATATTGGGTTCCTTTTTTTGTTAGCTAAGCATAAAACTCACTTGCCAACAGTGGATTTAGGTTATCAGTTCACTCCTAGCTTCAGAATTGGCCTCCCACCTCCCCTTATGCTTTCTTCCTTTATCCACATTCCTTTCCCACCATGATCAACAGCTCTCAGAAAGATGTTTTTTTTAGCCGGGACCAAATCCCTCAGACCCAAGGAAAGTGGACCACCTGCAAGGGATCCTGGAGAACAGGAGTGACCATGTAACATGTTCTACATAGCGAGACATTTGAAAACACACATGAGATGCTCTAGTCCTCACAGCCTTATCCTTAGAAAACGATGCTGTCTTTATCAGTTGAAGGCTTGCAAATGTCATAGAACTAGCCTTCATTCTCACAGAGGATCAGAGCTAGAATTCAGTATAATTGTCTAACCCTAGACTTTACCTCTTGCACAATTCCATCTCTTTAAAAGAGTATCAGTGAATATTCAAGGAAAGAGAGCTAAGGTGTATATTGCCTTAAAATAAAACTTGAGGCGATCATCTTCATAACAAGATACCTGATATTTCTAGTTCATGGTTCAGGAACTCAGTCCTTGAATGACTCATTGCTTTTAGGTCTATGACGAGGCAGCACACTGTGACAGAGCATGTACCAAAAACCATTCACTCCATGACTTGGAACTATTAGGAAGAAGAACCCAGATAGTGTCCCATGATTCCCATTTGTCCCCAGTGACCTAAAGTCCCTTCACCAGGTTTCTGCCTCTTAAAGGTTCCACTGCCTATAGTAATGCCATCCTGAGGACCAAAGCTTTTAATACATGGATCTTTGAGGGACATCTCACATCTAAACTACAGCACTAGCCTAGCTAAATACAGTTCTCTACAAGGCGAGAAGTTGCTTAATAGCAATTCATATTTGTATCACTAGCTTCCCCAGACACATATCTACCTCATATTAATAACAGCAGCAAGCGTATCTGGACCACTTGTGTTATGTACCAAGGACAACTGTGATGGATAGAGATGTGTTGGTTTGTCTCTTACAATAGCTCTATGCATCAGGTTACTATTTCTATTTTTATTTCATAGTCAGGGAAACTGGGTTACTTTGAGTTGAAGGAACATACCATAGTTTATTCCCACATATTGGCTGAGATGGAGTTTTTATTTTTTAATCAATGTTGTTGTTTGTTCTCAGTATAAGGTATTGACAGATACTGTCCCTAGGGCTTTGCATGTAAAAGGCAAGCACCCTACTGCTTGGTTACATTCCCAGCTCTGTTAAATTTTTCTTTTATTTTGACATAGGGTTTCACTAAGTTTCCAAGGTTAACCTCTAAAATTTACTATATATGCATGGCAAACCTTGAACTTGTAATCCTCCTGCCTCAGACTTTTAAGTAGCTATGAATACAGACCTATAATACCAGGGTAGAACCAAAGCTGGAATTTAAATCTCTAAACCCAGATTTTAAGCCTTTCCTCTTTTTTTCTTTGAAAAACTTTGTAATAATAATAATCTACAGTCAATGTATTATCACTTTTACATGGTCTGGGGAGATAGTATGACTTCACTGAAGCGGCCAACCATATTGGAATACATTTCTTCATCAATATTTTTCAATGGATGAATGAAAATCCTCCTGTACTTTTGTCATGACCACCCTTCTCTTACAGAAACAAATCTGGTGCAAAAGGAAAAGGCCAGGGGTTTCAACACAAGGTCAATGGGTGAAGGTCACCAGTGCATGTTGTTAACCGAATGCTTTCAGAAACAATGCCTCTTGGGACTCCCTGGGACAGAGGCTATAGGGTAGTACTTGGGACATGCTGGGAGGAGGAGTGCAGAGTCTGTGTGTAGGTCAGGGTTTGGGTTTTGGTTCTTTTGCTATTATTGTTATTTTTCTTTATAGACACATTTCAGAGAAAGGAGGCATCACTTCTTGGACATATGCATAGGACAGAGAAGTTTCTTTTAATCATCCATATGTTTTCTTATTTGATTGTTTATAATTTTTTCAGACAGGTTGCCCAGGCTTAGTCCAAATTCATGATCCTCCTGCCTCAGTCTCCCTAGAACTGGGGCAGATGGCTTCTCCCTCTGGGTTCTCCCTTTTAAAAGTTTCAGGAAACTCAGATTTATCAATGAGATTTTGTTTGTTTGTTTGTTTTGTTTTGTTTTGTTTTTATTTTGTAAGTCTCAGACTGGAGACTAGAGCCTTGATATATAGATTGAGGAACCTGCTGAGAGTAAGTTCCTGGGTAGAGAATGGTGTGGTTCTCCTTGTATTTAATTTGCATGGTGAGTGTGGCGTGGCTGTATTTCAGTGCTGGAGTACTTGTCTATTGTAAAGTTCTAGGTTTGATCTCTGGTATCTCCAGAATAAAAAGCATTTAGTGTGTATAGTTATATGTAAAAATGTTATTATCTACTTTTATAGCCGTTGTAATGAATTACTAGTTGTATCTATCTAGTTTTATTTTATAGTTCTAGGAGCTATTTGATGTATCAGTTTATCATAAATATCTTCTCATGGTTTGTATTTTTTATTTATTATATATAAGTACACTGTAGCTATCTTCAGACGCACCAGAAGAGAGTGTCAGATCTCATTACAGATGGTTGTGAGCCACCATGTGGTTGCTGGGATTTGAACTTAGGACCTCTGGAAGAGCAGTCAGTGCTCTTAACCACTGAGCCATCTCTCCAGCCCATGGTTTTATTTTAACAAGTTTTGAAATTTATTAAATATGTAGATCAATATATCTCATCAATAAATAATGGCCTCACCAGGTTTTGGCATCCTGATTCTTCTGTGTACATGAAGCAAGTTGTGACATTTTATTTTCCTCTGTTCTCTGAAAGAACCCATTAAGACCAGTGTAATTCTCTCCAAAATATTAAGAGATTTCTCCCTTAAGAGATCTCTTCAATAGAAATCAACTCAATCAGAAGGGGTTTTGTTGTTGTTTGTTTGTATGTTTTGTTTTGGGTTTCTTTTGCCGAGTATGCTTCTAATTGAAATTCGGAATTTTAAAAGAAAAATTACTGCTGCTTAGGTTTTGTACTTCTTCTTGTATCAGTTTGTACTTTTAATGGAACATAATCCTTTCATTTGGTTGTCAAAATTATATATACAATGTTCTTCATTTTTTTTTTATTATTTCCTTAGTTTCCATAGGGCTTAAATTTCTGCCTGTCATTTCTGACTTCTTTGTGCTGCAAAGTTAGCTTCCTGTCGTTTTTATGTCATCTTATACACCTTGAGTTTTGGGGTTTTTTTTTGTTGTTGTTGTTGTTGTTGTTTTGTTTTTTTGTCTTTTTTTTGCCAAGAGAGCAAGGCCATTTCTTCCACATTCAGGATATTTGTTATGCTACTGTCTCTCTCAGTCCCTGTCATGTATATATGTATGTATGTGTGCATGTATGTATTTATAGACAGACTCTTATTGAATATCTTTGGCTGGCCTGGAACCTTCTATGAAGACCAAGATGGCCTTGAACTGACAGAGATCTGCCCCTGCCCCTGCCCCTGCCCCTGCCCCTGCCCCTGCCCTTCCTCTGTCCCTGCTCCTGAGTGCTGGGATTAAAGGCATGTGGCACCATCCTTGGCTTTGCTATCTCTATTCAACTGCCTCTCTGTTACTATGATTCAGAAAACAATGCTAATCCTTTTCTAGTAGACACATCTCAACATGTTCCATACACATACACATTTATGTGGCATGCACATAGAACATGCACATATGCACATATGACCTGCAAACAGAAGACTTGAAGCAAATCATTAAGTAAGCCACACTGTAGGAGGAGAACGTTTCTATTCTCCTCTCTCACATAATTTGACCTCTTCTGGACTTCTACGTTTCTTTTTAGATTATAGAATCACTCAGTATCCAACAGAATACTCCATGTGTCATAAATGCTCTATACTCAGTGGCTAGGTGAAGAACTAACCTAGGATGAACATTTCACCTGGTTATTTTAACGCTCCTAGAGTTCTGGAAACAGTGATGGGGACCAATTTTGGTAAGCTACAGAATCTTAGTATTCCCTTGTTTATATTTCAGGCTTTCCTTCTTGCTGTGGCTGCTGTGTTTCTGTGTATACTTTGGTCTGGAGATACAGATGCAGTCTCCTTGTGTTGCCATGGCACCGTGGACTAACTGACTCTAAGAGCACAGATTTATTTTCCCACAGTTCTAGGGGCTGGAGTCTGAAATCAGGGCAACAGGGGAAGGGCTTCTCACAGAGTGCTCAGGTGGCAGAAAGGAAGCAGGAATACCCTCACTGGTGTCTCATCTTAAAAGGGTGTTAATTACATCCTGGAAGCTCAACCTTCATGGATTCACCTAAACCCAATTTTCTCCTTAAAGCCAGAATCTGTAAATGCTGCTGCCTAACTGACTTTAGAGCTTGAGCACGTAGCTTAAGGAAGAGAGACTGAAACCAAGACTAGTTTAGTACGGAGAGTCCATGCTGAGGACAGGGAGTGTTGGGGAATGTGATAGGAACACTGATAGGGAGACCTCAGGTCACTGCCCTCTGGCAAACAGAATGCCTTCCCAGCCTACTGCTTCTTAGAAGAGAATTTTCATAATCGAGGTATGTTGGTAAAAATAGGGTGTGACAGAAGAGATGGGGGTCTTTCCATTTTTCTCTCCGTGTAGCACATGTTATAAACATGTCCTTCCTATGAGCCCCTGATTAGTATCAAGTAAGGTCACTAACGTAAAAGAAGTGACTTGGTGGACATCAAGTGGAAGCCCCTCTCATACCCTGTTCTGCAGCAACTGATTTGAGGGATTATAGCCTTTTTCTCTTCCCATCCCCTAAGCCATGTCCAAAGGCGCTTACATGGTAATTCCCAGGATGAAGCTGATGGATAAGCTTGTAGGACATAATGTGTCTGAGCATCCCCCCACCCTTCTCTAGCCTTCCTGATATGGCTGGCACCTCTAAGTCCACTTGCAAGTGGGTTGGCGATAGGAGAGGACATAGATGCTATTGAAATACACTGTGTAGGGTAAAAGAACTTGTCTGCAGGACAGGTCAGAGGAGCATAAACTCCTTCCAGATTTTTCTGGAACATCAGCCTGGGCTTGAACAGACCTAAAGAGAGTCTACGGCTCAGGCCTCCTCTCTACCTCTACCATGATCCCCAGTAAAATTCTGGTATACCATCATCCACCCAGCAGCACCACCACAGAGGTGCAAACTCCTAGCAGGCGTCGCAGGAAGTCTCTGGGGGACTTGTTCCACAAAGGCTACAGAGTGAGGTCTGGGCCAGCGGCTTCTGAGAAGGAAGAACCAGAGAACTTCTGGCAATCACTGGTGGCTTGCGGCAGGGTTTGTGCTTCTTGGGGTAAGGTTCTTCTTAACTGTAGTCATTCTTCGAAAGTATGCCATATTCCCAGAGGCAATGCCCTTCTGCAGTACAGCATTTAAGGAATTATTGGTGTGTATGTACGCAAGTATGTATATGTATGTATGTATGTATGTATGTATGTATGTATGTGTGTATGTATGTGTGTATGTGTCTGTGTGTGCTGAATGTAAATGGTGTATATATATGTGTTCACATGCCCATGCATGTGGGTGTGTAGTGTGTGTGTGTGTGTGTGTGCGTGTGTGCATGTTCATGTGGGATGTGTGTGTCTGTGTGTGTGTGTGTCTGTCTCTCTCTCTCTCTCTCTCTCTGTGTGTGTGTGTGTGTGTGTGTGTGTGCATGTTCATGGGGGTGTGTGTCTGTGTGTGTGTGTCTGTCTCCTCTCTCTCTCTCTCTTTCTCTCTGTGTGTGTATGTGTCTGTGTGTGCTGAATGTGAATGGTGTATATATGTGTTCACATGCCCATGCATGTGGGTGTGTATTGTGTGTGTGTGTGTGTGTGTGTGCATGTGTGCATGTTCATGTGGGATGTGTGTGTCTGTGTGTGTGTGTCTGTCTCCTCTCTCTCTCTCTCTCTCTCTCTCTCTCTGTGCGTGTGTGTGTGTGTGTGTGTGTGTGTGTGTGTGTGTGTGTGTGTGTGGCAGATAGTAGCGACCTCCTTTTCCTGTTTTGTTGTCATAACAAAATGTGCCAGGCAAGACTTAAATCTCTGCCTTCCACTTTAGACGGATTTAACTAGCCTCTACTTCTCTTGAATGTTATTGTGCTTTTAAAGAGAGCCCGTGGAAAAATTTGGCAGGTGACTAGAGCTACCTTCCTTACTAAGTGGCAGTAATTTTTAAAGTGGATTTCAGTGTTTCCTGAAGAGGCATGGATGACGCTTTCTTTTCCAGATAACCAGTAAGAACTGCAGTTTACTTTTCTCCATCCGTTAGTGGGGCTCTGGCCGTGCAGTCCTGCTTGCCTTGTGTGACGCTTCATTATCTGTGCACGGTAGGAGCCCAACCTTTAGGCAGATTTTTCTTTCTCAACTACCTTCCAATAACAGGGATGTGGTTTTGTCTGACCATCTATAATGCATAACAGTTTCAAATAAATGGCTTAAATTTACATTTTCAGACAAAAAAATTTCCTAGTTTTAGCTCTATTTCCAGAACATCAGCAGTACCAGAACCTTCTTTAAAATGAAATATTGTCCCCTTGGAACCCAGCTTAGAATTCTGATGCGGGTAGGCATAGCTCAAATAACCCCGCATAATCTAATTATGCCTAGCAAAATTCCAATTAGCAAGCAAGTGATGGGTGAGTTTAGTCAATCTTTTTCATTAGCAATGACAAAAAGGACGTCTTTCAGATGAACTGTCTAGAGTTAAAATATTCATGTGACTGTGTCCATTGGCCTGCTTTATTCCCTGTCCCTTTATTGCAGAGTTGCTGTGGTCTTCTGTAGCAAGCAACAGTGGTAATGACCAGTGTGAAAGTAGCTATCAAGAAGGGTATGAGCAATGGGATGTTCAAAAGGAAAGAAATTGTTGCCTGAGGAATAGTTAGTTATCGATTAATTCTATGGGTTTAACTCACTCTCTGGTATGCTTCTGGCTTTTCTCTTAAGTGTATTTCTCATGAGTGAATTTCTTCATTTTCAGGGGGCCATAGATACCCCTGTTATTGGGAATGGTGAGCTAGGAGCTGAATGGGCTCCTGTTCCCAGCAAATGTTGTTCTTAGGAATAGGCAAGAAATGGTCCAAGAGTCAAATATGACAACCAATTAGATGGAGATGAATGTCGTGAAGATGAATAGCATTGTGGAATTAAGGGGTGCACTAGATAGACTGACTACAGGCTTCTGGGATCCAGCCCTACAATGAATTGGGAGAAGAACACTCCAGAGAGAAGCAGAGGCAGAGTGTAAGGGGCAGTGAAACATTGTCCCCTGGAAACCCAGCTTAGGGAACACCCTGAGCAAAGAGCAGGCTGCAGAAAGCCCTCTAGTGCAAAAGAAGGATGGAAGAATGACCATCCGTGAGATGGGAGTCCTGTGAGTGTTTTGGCCATGCACTCTATCAATATCAGAAAAGCACTTTGTCTTTTCTATAAGGCAGCAGAGACGCCTGGTGGGTTGGCGGACTAAGTGAAGCAGGGAGACCAGTTTTCAGACTTAGTTACATTGACTTAGAAAACTCCAGAAGCAGATGCACCATCCTTGAGCCTTGACTAGGGCAGAGTGGTGGAGAATGAATGAGTCATTGAATGGATCAATGGATAGGTGTCGATCCCACTGTGACTGTGGCCTGATGTTTAGTGTCTGTCAGACAGGAGTCAGGGCTGAGAAATGTAAAGAACAAAGCAGTCTGGTATATCTTCCTGGGAAAAGACTGTTAAGCGTGTTACACAGGCAAGGGGTGTTTATATAACACATTTTCTGGCTGGACAAATGAAGGTCTAGGGGTGTTTCGGAGTGAGAAACACAGGTCCTACACCTCCACCTAGGAAAGAGAGGCATGATTTTAACTGTAGGCTGAAACAGAAAAGCAGGCAGCCCTAGCAGCACCCAGGCTAAGGATACAAGGTGAACCTGTAATGGCTGAGCTATGGGAGACTACCCTGGAAGATCCTCCCTGTGCAGAGGAACAGCCCTTTTCACTCTGGTACTCAGTTTTGACTTGCCCTCCCCTAGTCTGCAAGGCCAGATGACAGTGACCTTGTCAGATACCACAAAAATGATTGCGCTCTGGGATTTGCATGGGGCTGCAGAGATTGGGAACTACAGAGGTTTATTAGAACCTTCCAGCTTTGGATTTAAAGATTACAGAGTGGAAAGTGAAATAGTAAATTGCAAAGGCTGGACAGGCTTTCTGCTTCAGGCCAGATGTGCTTGCTCATGTGATTTCTGCCATGTGTTCTCTCGGGACCTCAAATCTACAGAATTTCTGGGAAACTAGGGATCCCAGAACAATGAATGAACAATCAATTACCCATTTTTCTGTTTATCTCTTCCAACTCCTCATCTAAGAGAGGGTTAAATCTCTTGATGTGAATGCAGTTACTCTTGAGATTCTATAGCCTCAGTTCTCAGGTGACTCTAACCTGGGGTCATGCCTGGGCCACCGATTTTAACCCTTCGAGAGGATAACACTGACGGAGGGGCCTCCTTACCTAGAGCCAGTGGCTCCAAGTGACTAAATCCTGGCCTATAGTTCTTTGTCTAGGGCCCTGCAAGATTTCCCCCTTGTATGTTAGCATGTCTACTAAGAATCTCTGTAGTTTTTGCTCTGTTTAGGAATCCATATTGTTGATTCATAATAGATGTAGGTTCCCTTATTTCTAGGAGATTTCTAGGAAACACACTAGCACAGATGACTCCCTGGGACTCTGGCTCTTATAATCATTCTACACTTTTCTGTAATGCTCCCTGCATCTTGAGTGGAGGAGTTGTGCTGTATCCATTGGGCACAGGAACCCCATGATTGGTTGCTCTCTGCAGTTTGACCCACACTGGTTTTCTGTCATGGTTTCTGACTGCCGCAAAGGGAGCTTCTTTGAAAAGGGCTCAGAGCTACACTTACCTATGGGTGTAAGGACTGGTATTAAGAGTTCAGGTAGGAATTAAACGGTTCCTGGTTTTGCCCATCCTACCTCCTGATACCTGCCATTCTAATCTCCATGTTCTCCTGTAACTCACCCTACAAGCATGTTCCTTCAGGTACAATATCTGTAAAGAAGAAGTGCCGGATTTAAGGAGATCTACTTGTAGTATTAAGCTGCTTTCTGTTTTCCTTAATGAATAATTTTGCAATGAACATCTTTGCTCCTACAGTATTTGTTGTAATGTCTTGGGCTTTATTAGCAGGAATGGAATTAGCTTGATTCATAGTGTTGAATTACTTCTAAAAAGGTTCTCTATCAATTCCACCCTCAAATTATAAGACTCACTGCCGAGTCATCTCCCTAAACACAACTCAAAGATAGTGCTTGTGGTGTGTAATGAATACAGTGCTTACTGCATTTTGTGTAATATCATCCTTTTCTTTCAGCCTTTCAAAAGCATCTTCACGGCACATGTATTGATTATAGTCAGCACATTGTACAGTGTGGCTCTTGAACTGATTCCTCCTGCCCAGCTGAAATTTTATGAGCTGTTCCTGCCTCTGGGAACCTCTGTCTAGTCTCTGGTTCAATGAGATTGACTTTTTCAGGTTCAGTGAAAGAGTGAGACCAGACAGTACTTACATCTCCTCATCTGCTTATCTCATGTAGCGTCACATCCTCCCTGTTCATCCAAACAGGCTTTTCTTCTCCTCCTATGCTTACTTTGTATCCCATTGTGCACACATAACACATTAAAATCTGTCCATCCTCATGGGTGGTTCTTAATCTTGGCTCTCCACCTAAGTCTTTTTGGTCTGTTTTGATTTGAGTTTTGCATGGAATACAATTTCTTCCACTTCAACCAAACATAATTGATTCAAATGGCACTTTCCTAGTTATATTTTCTGCTTCATGATTTTTTGTTTCGATATTTTGGGTATAGAGTACTTTTTACAGTCAAAGAAATTATTATTATTTTTTTTTAAATAACTTGTTTGGAGTACTAAGGATTCAGCCAAGGGCCTTGCATATGCTAGGTGTGTGTTCTACCATTGAACTATATCCCTGATTTAGAAATGATCCTTGTCATACCGTTTCCATCATTGTACCATTTTTAGCTGGGATTCTTTGTTTTAAAACTTGCAGAAATTTGATCTTACTTCATAGTCGTGAACCTGATATTTCAGAAGTTCTCAGCTTCCTTTCACCTCTCGTTTTAGATGGTCTAGTAAGTGTGCAAGTTTCACTATTCTTCTGTGTGTTAGTATTTAGGTTTGTATCTCTGCAGCTGTTGACCAGATATCCTAAAAATTAATCTCACACTTGACTTGTGATTATTTCTTTATCAAATACTAACTTCTTATATACAAATATTTCTCTACTGTATACTCATCTTTGTCTCCTCCCTCCTTCCCTCCTTCCTTCTCTCCACCTCTCCTTTCCTCTTTCTCCATCACTCCCTTCCATCCTTCCTCCTTCCCTTTCTTCCTTTTTTTGTTTTTGTTTTTTAAGTCCAGGAATCACTGTGTAGCCCAGGCTGGCCTGGAGCTCTCTATACAGACCAAGCCGGTTTCTTGCTCACAGAGACTTGCCTGTCTCTGCCTCCCAAGTTCTGGGCTTAAAGGCATGTGCCATGATTCTCATATCTGTTTATTTATTTCTCTTATTCTTTTGTTATTTTTTAATTATTTGTGGTAAACAATCTAACTTAGATGATTATTGTGGTTTGAATTTTGTATGATATCTTTATGGCCAAATAATGTGGTCAGTTTTGGTAATTGTTCAGTGGTTGTAATTAAAGATTGGTTTATTGAGTAATGAGTGTAAATATGTGTGTGGGTATACATATATCCCAGGAAGCCCTCCCTTGAAGGAAGCAACACATCAATGTTGGCATCTCTGCCTTTGTTGGTTTCTCACTTCCTTACTTCGTTTTTCCTGTAGTCCTAGGGATTTTAACTTTAGATTACTGTTATTTATTTTTTATTTTTAAAAACTCATTCCACACACAATCAGTTGCTCTTATGTTTTCTTTTACTGCATCTTATTTCCCATTTCTGCTGGAATTATTTTTCTTCTAGTCAACTCAGTGTCTATATCACTTGGCAAAAGCAATTTCTTCTGAGAACCATGAAATTCTGCCCCTTGCTTTCTTGCATCTATTGCAAGAAGTGTATTTTTACATTTAAAAAAGGAATCAAATGGGTATAGAATCTTTGAGTGGGAAGCAATCACTGTATTTTTCAATTCATTTCTCAGTTATTCACCTACAATGGTTTCCTTTGTTAGTCTGAAGTTCCCAAGTTTCTGTGTTTAGAACAGTCTCCAGTAGCCTAATTTTCAGTTTTATAAGTACATAATCTAGTCTTGATTTTGTTGTTTTCTTTACTATGGCTTGCCTTCATAAGAAGACTCAGAATTCTTACCACTGTTAATCCATGTAGATTTTCTAATATTTAACCATAAACATGAAATAAGTGCTATTCATGCTGTGACCATCCCCCCACTGAGTCTCTGCCAAATACTGAATTCTCTGTGCTATAAGTAATAACACATTACACCGTTGATTTCTTTTTAAGTGGCAGCTAAACATCGTATTCCTCAAAAATTGACTTTATATATACAGGTGGCATGCTGAGTGGGTGAATTATTGGTTTTATTGGCTTTTACAGTGATTCAGCAATTACTCAGATATAGGGGAGTTTGGGAGGCCATGCCAAAATAAAGCATGCTGCTTTAGGCAGCATACATAAATGTGTCAAGATGGAGGGGTAAACTGAAGTTTTAAAAAGAAAAGATACTCCAAATCAGAGATTCCCAAACATCTTGGAATCTGAAATTTAAAATGTTCTGTGCCCCCTGACTGTACCCCTGGCTATTAAGTTAGAATATCCTGTGCTGGTTTTCACTCTGCAGCCTGCAGATAGAGCTGTGTGGTGCAGGAACTGCTGACCCACAGGCTGGTACCTCAGTGTGATCTCCTGACCAACAGTCCAGCCTTAGCTGACAGCTTGTTCAGAGTGCAGAGCATCAGGCCTCACAGACCCTCTCAGGCCGAGTGGGAGCATCCACAAAACCTGGTGCACTCCTTTGCTGACTAGATAAGACCTGAATGCCTCCAAAGCAGCTGTAGCCAACTAGTGCCCATAGTCTATTTATATGAACAGAATTGCACAGCAATGAAGCTGTACCTGCATGTTTACATGTTATTCACAGCAAAATTGAGTCATTGAACAGAAACTAACATGTTTGTCAATCTCTGACCTCTGTAGCCATGTGTATAGGCACACTACAACACACATTCGCACACACACACACACACACACACACACAGAGAGAGAGAGAGAGAGAGAGAGAGAGAGAGAGAGAGAGAGAGAGAGATTCAAATAGGCTTCTTCTACCAACCCTCTCCCAACCCCCATGATGTTGAACTAGCTTACTACTACAGACCTAAAAACAGGTGGCAAGACCTCAGAAGCTAAGACAAAACACAAGTTTTCTTTATAGCATTGATTGTTTCCATGATGTTTTACCACACCAGTAGAAAAATGGTACAGCTCCTGTGAGCCCAGTTTGGAGCTGCAGTGGTCTGATGATGATCTGGTTCAGAGGAGTGGCCACAAGTCTGGGGCTTGGGTACAGTTTAACATGATTGGGTATAAAACATGGGCCTGTTGCTTACATGGGTATGTATAATGTATCACATATGTAGTATTGGAGATATACTATCCTTAGATGTTTTCCTCTGCTGTAAAGATTTTTACAGACAAGTTTTTTTATATACAGGAAATAATTAAAAACATAGGTAATCAATAATACAAATTTGCTTTATTTTTAATATCATTATTTAACTAATAAAGTTGTCAGTATAATCATATGCCGTGTGTGTGTGTGTGTGTGTGTGTGTGTGTGTGTGTAGGTATATACACCTGTATATGAATGTGTGGAGACAGAGGTTGACATTGGGTGTTTTCCTAGTTTGTTATCTTTCTTTTTTTTTTCAGACAAGGTCTCTTGCTGAATCTGACTCTCACAGACTGCACTAGACTGGCTGGCTGGCAAGCCACAGAGATCTTCACATTGGGGCACACGTATACTCTTACCTTCACTCATTCATCTTACACATATGTACACATGCAGGAAGATTAAAACAAATAATCAAAGGAAAAGATGCCAGGTCAAGATGAATGTGTATTAGTACCATGATGTTGCTGTGATAAAATGCCATGACCAGAAGCAACTTACAGAGATAAGAGGTGTTAATGTAGGAGAGAGAGAGAGAGAAAGAGAGAGAGAGAGAGAGAGAGAGAGAGAGAGAGAGAGAGAGAGAGAGAGAGAGAATATATACAAATGGGAAGGCAGGTGAGGTTATAAATCTTCAAATCCTGCCTATTGATATACTTCCTCCAGCAAGGCTTTATCTCCTAAATGATCCATACCCCCTCCCCCCCAAACAACATTACAAACAGGGGACTGAGTTTTGAGATACATAAATCCCAGCATGATGTTACTTTAGGTGTCTAAAGAACTTTGACCTTCTCTGTGTGAAGAGAGAATTTTGCGCAGAGACCCCAAGAGTTCCAGGTTAAAAGGCCACTAAGGAACTGTTGTGAACAATTGACTGAAGGGTTTAGGCTATAGACCACTGAGATCTGATGTTTTTATCCCACAAAGGACTCTTTTCTTTTGTCAGTGAGACACAATGCTGGGGTAATGACCTCTAGAGGCCATCAAAGAAACAAGCCCAAGCCGTTCTCTCTTCAACTCCTAAGAATCTTTATCTCCCAGTACCTGGGGTTCTTCTTGTGGGTAGACACCTTCCTGTATTCTCTACTCCAGGAACACTTCTTTGAGAGCCCAAGTGTCTGCCCTCTTTTCCATAGATTCTATTGGCTTTGCACTGTCTTCTGGTTAGCGCCTATTAGGAAGATACTCAGGGCTAGCTGAACAGGCTTCCCTAACAAGATTATAGGTTGTCCTTGTTTGCTTGCTGTTGTTGTCATAAATACTATGATCAAAAGAAATTTGGAAAGGAAGGTTTTTCATTTTATAGTCCATTATCCAGGGAAGCCAAGGCATGGACTCAAAGGAGCTTTAAGCAGTACCCATAGAGAAATGCTGTTTATTGGCTTACTTCTCTCTGGTTCGCTCAGCTTGCTTTCTTATACAGCCCAAGCCTACTGCCTAGGGATGGTACTGCCCATAGTGGACTGGTCCTTCCTACAGCAATTAACAATTAGCAGAATGCCTCATAGACGTGCCTACAGGCCAGTCTGATCTGGACATTTCTTTAGCTGATCTCGCTCTTCTCAGATGACTCTAGGTTTGTGTCAAGTTGGCAGTTAAAGCGAACCATGATCGAGGTAGGCTCTATGCCTTCCCCATTCCCTGTATTCCTAGCTTCATATTCACCTACATCCACTGAAGAAAATTCTTCATTCGATTATATTCTAGGAAGTCAGTAGTATGTGCCAATCTGCAAATACCAGCACTTAAGAATATGAGGAAAAAGTTCAACTTAAAGTTTAGGGCAGTGGTATTTGGTTCAACAAACTTTATATACATACACAACTGTGCACACATACAAACAATAGCATGTGTAGCTAAACCAGGAACAGCGCCATGTTGCTAGCGAGTCTGTCCCAGCTGACGACTTCAAGTTCAGTATTTGTCACTTTATGACATAGTGATGTGAGATCACTGAGTGACCTGAAGTCTGAAACTGTATTCTCCAACCTTTTATGTCTGACCTGATTTAATTGATTGAATGAATGATTGACCAAATGGTTTGCACAACCTGAGAAATCAAAGATGGGCTATTCAAAAATGTTTTTGTTGCTGTTGATTTTAGTCTTGCAGAGCTACTTGAGTAGTTTTCAAAAAATGTTTGTCAAAAAACTTGGAGGTTTGCCCAAGTGTTATGAGTGTTAGCTTTTCATCTGAGATAAACAACCAAGAAGTAGGAAAGCTGGACTTGGGGTTGTAATTTTGGAGCCTTCAGTACATGATCATTTGGCCATGGTTTTGGACTCAGTGCCATGGTGGACAGTGTTTGCTAGAACAGAACTGCTCACCTGGAGGAGGCTAGGAAATGGAGAAGAGAAGAGGCTGGGGTACCAACATCCCCATTCAGAACATTCCCTGTAAGGCCTCACCTGTTAGAGGCCCATTTCCCACTTGTACCACAGCCAGGGACTGAGCCTTGCAGAGGTGAGCTTCAGGGGAACACTTAAGACTTAGATGAGAGCATTTCACACTCCCTATTTTAATATCCTCCTCAAGTCTGATGCCTATACTCAGCGTTTAACTGACTATTATACTTGAAATGTGGAAACAAACAGGCAGACAGATCTGTCTTGGCTCTTTTAATCTCATGCCATTTTTTTTTTCATTTCTAGATAGTTCTTTTTCTATTGCATTCTGGTACTGCTTCTGACATTGGAGTTGTCTGTCCTTCCTTTTACTCCCCTGTCGGGTCTCTGTGATCTCTACACCATTGCTGTTTACCTGCATTAAGTCCTCCCTTGACCCCACCTGCTGCTTCTTTATTGTTGTAGAAAAAATTTAATCCCAATCCAAGCTTTCTACCTCCACCTTTGATCATTCAGTTTCTGGATAAAAGACACATATGATCTTTATATGTATAATACAGCTTTATCAGCATTAATGTTGGGTAGATATCTGTCCTCTATGCTATTGAAATCTATTTCCTATTGATAATCCTGAGTTCTTACTTATTATTTTTCATCTGGGCTGCTCCTAACTCCAATTGGTCAGTCCTCAGAGCCAGGCTTTCCTGACTCCTAACCCATGGCGTCTTTCTCCTCTTTCTGTCTTCTTCTCTCCTTCCTCATGATCTCCTATGACCACAAGGTGGGAATACTAAGCCTCCCCTATCTCAATTCTGCCCAGCTATAGGCTTTATTTACCAATCAGAAATAACCTGGGGTCAAGGTCACATAACCTTTCTTGGGTCTATGTGAGGGAAAGGACCCTTTTGTCTTTGGGGCATACAGGTCTTGGGGGCCACACTTAGCACTACAATACACAACAACAGACCAAACCTCAACGTCGTTTTCACTCTTTTGAGGCAATGTGTGTTCAGATTCAGATTCCAGCAGTGTTAGACAGCCTTCCAGCACTCTGGTAAGACTGTGTTCTCAGCTTTCAAACCTCGTTCCTCCCTTACCTTGATTCTCATGCTGCCTGTTACAGTTGATAAAAACTATATAAATAATGTTTAGAAAAGTAGGAACACGCTTTCTGAAAATCACATCTTATTCACAAGGATGGATTCTTTCCTGATGAGAAACGCTCCCTTTGAACCATTATCACTTTCTCCTTCTTTCTTCATAAGTCCAGCACTCCCACCTCTGGACTGTAGGTTAGTTTTGACTTGTTAGCAAAACAATTGTACACTGGGTCAGTTACAGCACATTTTGTTCAAGGCGACCAGGACCCGGGCTTCACTGTGGAGGATTGGAAAAGCTCTCTAGTGATGTTCATTTTTTGCTTCATCTCACCATGCACATTAAACTTCCTTCACGACCTCCCTTAAGGGTAACAGAATAACTTCTCACCCTGTACATATAGCTTCCAGCTCAGTCCACTGTGTTCAGGGCCACACTTAGCACTTGGGATGCTTTTGAAAACACAGGAGAGGAAATGCATCAGGAATGGGCTCCCTAAAGCCTGCAGATGGCATTTGGTGAGCAGTTCTCCAGAGCAGTGGTAAAGGTCTTAAGATCCATGGCTGACTGAGATCATTTTTGTCACATGACTTAGAAATAAAGTAACCCTTGAAGAAAGGAAAGGAGAGGCAAAGGAAGAAGCTGGCTGTGGCAGAGTACCTCTGCAACCCTACCACTGGAGGCTGGAGGATCAGAAGTTTACTATGGAGTGACATTTTTGTGGCCAGCCTGGCTGTATGACCCCGTTTCTAGGGGAAAAACAAAACCTAAAGCAACTCACTGACTGTTGTTCCTCTCCACTTAGAAGTTACAACTCTTCCAATCAAGAAGGCCATAGATGCAAAAAAATAATTGGCATTAGTGAAAATGGAACTGTTAAAATTTGAATTCCAAAGCTATGAAGTGTGGTATCTTATTGCTCTGTACTTATTTTCTTTTCTCTTGTCTCTTTTTTTAACTGGGAGAAAATATAAAATATTGTAGAACATGGGGAACTCTCTGGGCTATAGTCTTCATTTTATCAGGGCTGAAAATAAAGATTAAAAAAAAATCTCAAAGATGATCCGATTTATTCTTAATCTGCTCAAGGGTTACCCTGAGTGATCCCAGTTCTCAGTATGTTTCAGAGACCCAAATTCTGCCAGACCACTGGGTAGCTCAGAAACAGGGCTTTACGTCAGAGCTCACCAGAGGAGAAGATCCTTCTTAATGAGGGCCCCCTCCTCCAGTGTGTTCCCTTATGTGGTTTCAAACAGCTCACATTTAACTGGCAAGTCCATTCACCAGCTAAGATTAAACCAGTGAAGAATCCAAATGAAGAGACAGGTCCAAGGTATTGGAGCATGCATCTTCTGTAAGGTCTACACAACCCCCTGAATAGAGGAGAGTTGCTATCTCAGAAGTCAGGCTGTGAGCACGATGATCAAGCTTTAGAAGTAACATCTTTGTTTTGTTTCTCTTTCCAGGCTTGAGATTTTTAAGAGCTCTCAGACTGATACAGTTTTCAGAAATTTTGCAGTTTCTGAATATCCTTAAAACAAGGTAAGCTACTCATTCTTGTCCTCTGCCCGTCTGGTTCCTTAGGACAGGGTGGTAAATACCAAGTGCATCTGTTTTCATTGTGTTAAAAAGCGATAGAGTTACATTATTCACGGGAAGAGTGACATAGCACAGAACTGGAGAGATCAACTACTAAGGTACGGCTTGCAGTGTTCTCTTCTGCAGGGTCAGGGAGACATAGGAGAAAGGCAGAGATGTGGTTCTACATGTGGGGAAGAGGACATAGTCTGGCAAGGTCACATGGCTGGTATCTAGGCACCAAGGTGGTCTGCAACATAGGCATCCTGAGAGAGCCCCATCCATCCATCGTGGATGAGGGATGGACCTGCTCACTGCCTGGAAAGTCCTTGTTACCAGGTCCTAAACACCTCTTTAGTTACCACTAAATAAGAAATTGAACTTGGCTATAAAGACAAGAGAAACAATGTTCTTTGACAGGCAATCACAAAGATCATATGGCAAACAGAAAATCCTTTCATTCCTAAGTCTGTTTGAGCTGTCTTGCTTTATATCCAGAGAACTCTGAGGGTGTGCTCTGCAAACTGCCTTGTGGCGAAAAACCTAAAAACCTCCAGTCAAATGCACCACGGCTGCCTCTGTTAACTGCATTCTGATCTGGAAAACACAGCTAAGACAGGGCCAGACATTCCCTAGAGGATCCCCTGCCTGATGACCTGTCGGTGCCCAGAGCTGGCCTCAAACCTGGCCATTGCTGATGAACACACTAATAAAAGGCTTAGGAGCCCTCTAACAGGGAGTGACTGCAGCTCGTAAACCCTGCTAGGAAATTACATTTTAAGAAGACCTCTTCTAATGCTCCATTTCCTCTTTGGTTGGCCTTAATGTGCCTGGTGGGTGAGAGAAAGCAGGACACCTCTATGCTGTGCCATGTATAATTAATGTCCCCGCCACTCAAGGGCTTTGGGTTCTGTTGGTTTCCTACTCGTGAAATCTGGAACCCAGCTTCTTGAATCTTATTTCTGGCAAGTGTGCTTTTCCTTTGTTATTGATCCTTATTTAAGTGCATATCATCCCCCTTTCCAGTTATTCATTTGTATCAATAAGAGATAAAATTCACTTTCTATAGACAGGTCAAAATGTGCAAAGAGCCCCAAAGCTCTCTTAAGTTATGCCTGATCCCTTTATATTTTATCTTTGGAGGTAAAAATTTATTTTCTCCATTTTTTATTTATAATAACATTCATAGGTAGTGATTTTTAAAATGTCCTTTGAGTAAATGTAGCCTTAAGTTTTACCTTTTTATAGATCTTCTGTGCAGTAGGCTTATATTGCTTTTGAAATAGAAGTGATTAACAAAGCTAGCATATCTAACTAGGTCTTTTAATCCCAGCACTAGGGAGGCAGAGGCAAGTGGATCTCTGTGAATTTGAGGCTACCTGGTTCTATATAATAAGTTTCGGCCTATCCAGGCCCACAGAGGGAGACCTTATATTTATTTTTAAAAAAGCATATCTAGTATGAACGTATACTGAAGTTGTATTACAAGGCCGATCCGACTTCCCCACACCCTTCCCAGGGAGAGTTGGTGAGTGTCCAGTACCAAACTTGGGGTCTTATCCTAAAGATTTGTGTTCTAGCAGGAATTAGGGTGGGGTGGGGGTGCTGTAATGGAAACATACACATACTTTCACAGGTCCTCGGATCTCTTTCTTCTACTTATCATTGACCTCATAAATCAATGAGACTTTTGTTCTATGATGAGATTCTAGGAAGATCCTAGCAATAATGCAGAGAGAATAGTGTTCCCGCCCTCTTCTTCCCATGCGGTTCCTCTGTGAATAACCACAATGTACCATCTGAGTATCTTTTACCAACCTTGTGCTAGGGCACTCACCCATTTCCTGCCACTCAGCAAAGATGGCTTTTCTTTTAGATTCAGACGTTTGATATGGCTGCTTTGGAGAGCAGCCTTTTCATAGCTGTGTAGTTATGATGCTGCTTTATTTTCTATATAAAGGAGAAAGAGAGTAGAAGTTTCTGACTAGAAGAAGAGGAGGCTGTGCTTGGGGGTGGGGGTGGGAGGTGGCAGGCAGCAGCTCTCCAGCACAGAAGCAGCAATTGATTATCTGCAATCCTAGCACTCAAACAGCATTTTCTCAGAACCCCCACTTCCCATATAGGAGGTTCTACTCTCAGACAATGTCTTTCCTCAGAACCCTACACTATGCATATTCTGGGTTCCTATTATTGGCAGTTACAACCAGGTGGCCACGTGAACCCTGTGAGTCTAAGGTTAGCATCTCTGTATGCAAAAGTGAATGTGGATGGTGAGTGCCCCAACAAATATTGTGATTAGAGATCTCATGGGAGTGGGAACATAAAACTAGACCTCCTGCCACAGTATAGGTGTTAGAATAGGAGTTAACCCAAGGTCTGGGATGCACAGAAAGTCGCTGCTTGGGCCTGGTAGGAGCTGTGCAGGAGGAAGGGTCTTTCCTGAGGAAAAGAAAAAAAAACCCATGAGAAAAATCAATGTCTTTCATTCTAGTATTCTAGTGGGGCTGTGGGATGGTCACATGAAGGGTAGGGAACATGGGCTCAGTTCAATCAAGATATTTGTAGAAAGCACACAGTAAGAGAATATGACACCTGTGGGACCTTTGAGCCATTCTTCTCTCCTAAATATGTTGACATAAGGAGGGTGAGTTTAGGGTAAGGAGGCAGAGACCAAATCTCTAGGTCCAAAGAAACACTTCCTTTAGCTGCAGGAACTCTAGAAGCATGGGGGTCACTTTCTTCTTGGGGTGCCCAGCGATGCCCTGCTTCCTCTTTCAGGCGCTCCAAGCTTGTTTCTCAAAGCTCTGTGCAAGAAATAAAGCCCCAGGTTTCTAGGGTTTTGGCCTTGGGCAGATTCTCTTGTGAGTGCTGTATACTCTGACTTTATAGTGGGAGGTTGGGTGGGGAAGCTGTGTCCTTATTGTTAGAAAAATCCTGTCTGACTTTTCTCTTGTAGTGATTGTCTGCCAGTCTGAAGTATTAGGTAAGGAGGGAGACTTTACAAATAACAATAAAAAAACCATGGTTTTATTTTGTATTCTTCCATTGCTTAGTTATCCTAGAACTGAAAGAAATGGGACACAGCAGTGTGACAGGGGAGGGGGCATAATTAAGAGAACAACAGAAGGAGCAAGAAGGAGCAGGAGGACAGGCAGGGGACTGTGTAGCCAGAATTAGGGCAAGTTAACCTGTAAGTTAACAAGGGGCCTAAGATTCTCTGTACCCTGAGATGGCCTATTTAAGGAAGACCAGAGATTCTGGGTCATTTACGTGAGCCTCTGGAAGTTCCTCAGTCATCCTACCAGCCGGTGAGTCAACTTTCAGTGCTGGGTCATTTGCTCCACCACGAAAGCCAGATGAAATCTGCTTAAGGGCTTTAATCCCACATCTTGTTGAGCATAGTCAATAGTGTTTATTAAAATATGGATTACCTGGTACATGCTTTTTCCAAGACGAAAATGGCCTCATGGTTTCCTCTAATCGTTTAAGTAACATGTGCTTCCTGTGAACATCTGTACCGTATGTAAGAGCATAAAGGGTGTAAAACACTGTTGCCTGTGCTCAGAAAGCCATTGCTCTCTACCACGAAATGTTTTCTCCTATGAAGCCTATGTGCACAGCCACTAACCAGTGACCTAAATAATACATGCAGGGGGCATTTTCAAAATTACCTTTATTATATATATAACCTTAGAAATGGCTCCAAGGCTGTTCATGAGGCAGGATATTTGTGGTGGTGGATATAGGAGTGCAAAGTAGAAGCCAGACTATGAGGGTTGCTTAGGTTGATTGGTTATTTGGAGAGCAAAATGGAGATGTTGAAGGATTTTAATTGGAAGTATGGACATAGCATTCTGGAAATCTGTTTCCACTAGTTGTATAGAATTGGTTTGAAGTATCTAAGATTTAATAGATCTGAAGACCAGAAAGGAACAGTAGTCCAGGGAAGGGCTGTTGAAGCCAAGCCTCAGAGCAGTTCAGGTGGACAAGAGGAGACTGATACAGAGATAACTAAAGAACAGACTATAGAGACAACTTAGGGTCAGACAGACATGACACAACTTGATTTTGATTCATTTTGCATTGCAAAGTTCATTAATCTCAGTGTGGCCTGGTCCAGTCAATTCTCCAATTTGGGTCACTTCGTAGATACCCAGCAAATGTTGCAATGAAAAGATAAAAAAGGCTGTTGATACCTGGCTGTGCCCTCAACCAGAAGCAAAGTAGCAGTCAGCAACAGGGATAAATTTGTGCTTTCTTGTGCAAAGTGGTTGACATTTTCAGGGTTAACCAGAGTATGTTCTATTTTCTGAAAGGGCAGAGATGAATTCTTGGCAGCTTTGGCTTTTCTGATCTGATCTTAAAAATCCGACTCTCTCTTCCAGCACCCAGGAGTCCTGGGAAACATCACTGATCAGTCAGAATCTTGCTTGCCTATTGATGAGTCACTGTGTCTACCCATATTAATGACTGGAGTCCAGTGTTAGTCATACTGCGCCAAAATTCCCAAGAAAACAACTTAAGGAAGGAAAGAATTTTGGGCTCAAGAGTTTCAGAGGTTTCTGACCCATGGCCAGCTAGCTTTGTTACCCTGTCTGATAGTGAGGTGAAGTATCCTGAGAAAGCAAAATTAGTCACTTCATAGATGTCTGGAGAAAGGAAAATAAGTAAAGAATGGGAGAAGACATCAGAGACAAGATGTAGCCACCAGAAATGCATGGCTTCTAATGCTTCTAACCTACTTCCTCCATCTAAGCCCCATTTCCTAAAGTTTTCAGACCCTCCCAAAATATTCTCACCAAGTGGGGGAACAAGTTCTTTCAACATATGAGCCCTTAGAAACATTTCGTACTGTGGTGGCTTGATTAAGAATGAGTTCTAGAGGCTCATATATTTGAATACGTGTTCCTAATTTGGCAGAAATGTTTGGGAAGGATTGAGAGGTGTGGCTTAGTTGGAGGAGGTGTGTTACTGGGGTGGGTTTTGAAGTTTCAAAAGCCGTACCATTTCTTTCCTCCTGCCTGCTGATAAGAGTAGATGCTCTCAGGTTCTACTCTAGGTCCATGCCTGCTTATCTGTTGCCATGCTCCCAGACATGAAGGTTATGAACTTGCCCCAATAAATGCTTTTTTCCCATCAGTTTCCTTAGTCCTATATCTTATCATAGCAATAGAAAAGTAACTAATACAAATACCAAACTAGAACAGCCATGGAGAAGTCATAGATGGGAACTGAGAAATTCCGTGGAAACACAAAAGTGACATTAAAAAAAGAGAGGGGGGGGCCAGGTTTTCATTATAGGATCACCATCTTTCCTTTAAAGCAAGGAGCTAGAGTTGGCAAGGTGGGTAATATTCTAACTACTGATGATTTCATGTTTGATCCAAGCCTTTGGGCTTGGCCATCAAGGCTGTACATAGATATCTCCAATGACTCTTTTTGCTGCAAACATACATTTTCTCCTGTCAACTGCCCCTCCTTCTAAACAGTCCTCTTCAAGATATCAAAGACCACATCACAGAGGACAGAGAATAGTCATCAGGGTTAATCTTGCAGGTTTTCTACATAGCTTTCAAGTATTAACTTGGTCATTGAGTTCAGTCTGAAAGTCCGTGTCCTCACACAAATAATCTATGATATTGCTGATGTCATACAAAGAATCAGATTTCAGCAACAAACCTGGTCTTTCTCAGCAATGGTGATTAAATGTTCTGCACTCAGCAAGAGCTCCCTTAAGCACCATTAATATCTCAGTGACAATCATTTAGAGGTTAATAATCACCATATTTGGGCCATTTTCCCAATGCACCAAGAGAAGTCAGTAGATTTAATATCTTGAAAGGACTCCGCATGGTTGTTGATGGCACAGTGCTTTTTCAGGCCCTGAGGATTTGGGAGTCTGTAAAGTGAGTCAATTAGGTGCTGAATTCTCTCCTTGGAAGCGAGAGCAGTGCATACCTTTTCTCTCTTTGCCACGGGCTACCTGTTTTCCCTACTTCTTCCTCTACAATATCAGGTTGCATCTTAGGGGGCTTGCAAGGTAAAGACAGGGAAATGAGCTGTTCTGCTTTGGTTATCCATTGAGAAATTTGCTGGTAGCAAGATTTAGTGGTAACCTGGTTGGTAAGACAGGATGAGCTTCTGGCTTTTTTTTTTTTAATTGGTAATTCCATTCCCAGATGAGCAACTCATTGAGGTATCTGAAAAAAGGCTTAAAGGTCAGGGTTTACCACAACCCTGCTTGCCCTTGGGAGTGCCAACTTCAGACCCAGCATCAAGGGCCATAGAGCTAACCGTATCAGGCTGTAAAGTAGGCAGATCTAGCCAATAACTATGTTCTCTGGGCACATTCTGGATGTGAGCCATTTCTGCTGTGTATAGGCAAGTAGCAGAATGACTGGATCCCAGGGAATGGCAGACAGTCTGCAGATCTGCACTCAGGCAATCAGCGCTCCTCCTTGGGATTCTACCTCTTTCTCCATCTCTTTCAGGCTTGTTCTCAGGAAGTCTCTAGGGTGGGCTGTCCAAGGATTGTATCTGAGAAGGACTAGAACTCTCTTCCACAAGGTTCCTGAAAAGTGTGTCTGACAGGTTTATCTGTTGGCTGACACTTTTGTTGGCCACATTCCATTGGACTACTTAGTAAAGGAAGTCCTTGGTTGACACTTTGGTCTCCCATGCCAGTAGCTGTGGGGAGATGGCTCCTTAGGAAGTGATGATGGGCAAACTACAGGGTAAGGGAAAAGAAGGTCCCCGAGGCTTCCTATATTGTGTTCCTGAGTTACTTAAATGCAGTCTGCCACTTACAAGTTGTGATCCCCCAGCAAACTGTATAAGCTCCCTAAGGCTCAGTTTCCTGGGTGGTGACTGACAGCGGTGTTCATACCCAGCACCTGCATTAGAGGAAAGGGGGAAGCTTGGAAGAGGGGGAGGACTCAGGAAAGTATTTAGTACATAACCAAGCTTAGCCATCCTCGGGAACTACAAACGGTAATCCTGGCAAGGACCAAGATGCACAGGATGGACAATCTGTTGTTTTTCTGGCATATGGTTTTAAACCAAGAGGATGTCATCCCACACACCCCAAAAGGCCAGTTTCGCCCACAGCGTAGGAAGTATTTACTCATTCTTGTCCCGAGCTGTCAGAATCAACTCCAGGCAAACTGAGAACTTGGATTCCTCTCTTCAGTTCTATAAGTATAAGCACAGGAAAGCTCCACGGGCCATGCTTCACCCAGGAAAAATTATGACAGCCTTTGTTAGGAGGCCTCCCTTGCAAATTCCCCAGACAGCAATAGCCTCCATCCTGGCCTTTTAGCAGTATGCTCAAGATCCAAAATCTAGCAGCCGTCAGCGACACTGACACTACACAGTGGCTCTGGTATAATAGATCTGAAAGTGGCTGAAATGGCCGCAGTTCCATTTCCAACTGTGTGGCCTACTGAACTAAACTTAGGAGTTTCTCAATCCCCAGATGATCTTGAAGGATCCTATTAGAAATGAGTCAGTATACATCAAACATCAGCATGGTGGTGTGGGGGTTAGCACTGTGTACATATTGTGAAAGCCTCAGATGTCACCATTGTTAACCTTCTAAGCAATTAGAAAGGAGATAATATATTAATTAAGAGAAAGAAATAGGCAGAAAGAGGGCAGTGGTATCATAGATGGATTACCCAAAGAGAAGGGTTAGCTTCTTCGGGGCTATATCGTAGGGTTTCTATTGCTGTGAAGAGACACCCTGACCACAGTAACCCTTATAAAGAAAAAGATTCAATTGGGGCTGGGTTAAAGTTCAGATGTTCAGTTCATTATCACGGCAAGAAGCATGGCAGCATGCAGGCAGATATCATGCTGGTGACTGAGCTGATCCACAGGTAGTAGAAGTGATTGTGTGCCACACTGGGTATAGCTGGAGTGTATGAGATCTCAAAGCTCACCCCTACAGTGGCACACAAAACAAAACCACACCCATTCCAACAAGGCCGCACCTTCTAATAGTGGTACTTCCTATGAACCAAACATTCAAACACATGAGTGTGTGGGGGCCATACCTATTCAAAGCACCACAGGCTGCATTGGACCAGTAATGAAGGAGCAGGAAGCAGAAGAGGGAGGAGTTCTTTTCTGCAAGATGAAAGTGGTAGAAACATCAGTAAACATAACTTCATGATGACTGGTATGCTAGATCACACCGCTGAATTTGATTTGTTTTCTGAGATACAACAGTGTCTTGATTCTACTACGTGGTGTCTGCTCTTCGGAACGGAATGCTGCAATGCTTAGAGGTTGTGCTGTGATGTCCACAACACAATGACTCAAGCAAAACACACTGAAGAAAAATAGACACGGCTATGCAGATATGATGAAGACATGGGGAAATGCCAATTTCGGTGAAGGACACACAAATTTTCCTTGCTCTTCTTTCTGGTTCCTTTTTAATATATATTTGAAGGGTTTGTTTCAGACACAGTTTAGCAAAGTTTGAGGGGTTAAGGTAGGGTCCAGCTGTGATTTCCCTACAGACTCTGTTGAGACGCTCATTCCTGACCAATATATCTCACCTGAGTCGAATTACCTTATGATGACAGCAGCCTGCCTCTTCCCCCAAAAGGGACGCTGTGACACCATCAGGCAGTTCCAAATGGGTCTTCCCTCTGTAACTTTGGGACTTTCCTTGTCTCCTGTGCACAGTAATTCCATCAAGCTGGTGAACCTGCTCTCCATATTTATCAGCACGTGGCTGACTGCAGCTGGATTCATCCACTTGGTAAGTAGCTGTGAGGACCCTGCCTTCCTGGCTGGACTGGAGAAAGCCTTTGCTGGGCCTTTTATTCCTTAACATCTGTTTCTTTGGAAAGAGACAAATTTAGTCGCACATACAGAAAAGAGGGACGAACTACACAATTTTCAGAATTCCCTACCCTTTACCCCCACCTGGCAAACTAGTTCCAAATGGTTTGCCTAGTTTTTCATTCTGTATGCAATAACCTGAGAAGGCCACAAGATGGCAGTGCTTCCATAGCAAAAGCCCAGAAAGTCTGGCACTGATGTTGAAAGTTTGAACTTCAACAGCTCTTTGTAAACACCAGTGGATCCCTGGGATGTGTCCCTACTTCTCTTGCACAAAAAGCTGGCTTTGAGTCTCTTGCTAGATGATTTCTCACATTGTTTCAAAACCCTCAAATGTTTTTGTTTTTGTTTTTTAAATTAATGATTCTCCGAATGCTATTACCAAACCAAACCCTTCTTACCTCCCCAAGGCAGATTTCTCTAGCCTGCTTTCAGAGAGTGCAGTTAGTATGAAATGCACATTTCATCTGCACATAAACTGTTACATCAGAAGGAGCCCCCATCAGACTAGAAAACTTTGAATAAGCGACTTTGTCACCATTTGCTAAGCAAGATAATTACGGATTTTACACAATGATATATATATTTTAATTATGTGTATGCATATGTGTTAGTATAGGGATGTGTGCACATGTGTGAGTGTACCCATGGATGGTAGCACAGGGGTTTAGCCCTCCCCCCCCCGGGACTAGAGTTGCCAGAGATTATAAGCTACTAGAAGTGGCAATTGAACTCTAGTTCTCTGCAAGAGGAATGGTTCTTAGCCTTTGAGCAGCCTTTCCAGTCCCTATGCAGCTAGTCAAACCTCACCCTTTATCATTCAGTTCCTTCTGAAGTCAATTGCCAGTTATGGGCTCAGGTGTCCAAAATCCTGCTGTAGAACTCTACAGCCCAAGCAGAAACTATTGACTTGATGGCCCTTTACTGAGGGTGTGTGTGTGTGTGTGTGTGTGTGTGTGTGTGTGTGTGTGTGTGTGTGTGTGTGCAATTCCCAAGAGGTTACTCCTCTTATTCCAGAGGAAATTTCCAAAGCTGGATGAGCAGAATTGCCCGTGGGCTCTGGTGAAGGACAAGCATTCCTAGAAGCAGAGATGGTGTTTGGGCTTCAGAAGATAGACGTGAGGTTGGGTCTGGTGTCCTTAGTTACAATGTTGAGAGGAAGTGTGGAGCCCTTTGTGAAAGGTCTAGAGTATCAGCAGGAATTCCCAAGGGACCAGCAGAAGGAGACTTCTCACACCTACCTTAAAGAACTGCTGTAAAGGGTACCGAGCATCAGTGCCATGCGGAAAGCACACCAGCGATGCTCCTCCCAATCCTGGCTCTCTCCTCAGTGCCCTCCTCAGTCAGAGGGCATTCCCTGCTGCTATATCTACTTCCTCTTCTTGATACCCCCTGAGGGTTTCTGGTGCATCATATCTTAGTGACTAGCAATGAAAATCATCTGTTCTGTGCTGAGAATAAGAAGCTTATGTAAAAACAGCTTTCTGGAGCTCTGGGCATCCTGGTTCGCATACACGGTACATATGAAGAACTGATGTGCTTCTTCTCCCCCCCTCCCCTTTTTGCTGTAGGTGGAGAATTCAGGGGACCCATGGGAAAATTTCCAAAACAACCAGGCACTTACGTACTGGGAATGTGTCTACTTACTCATGGTCACAATGTCTACAGTGGGTTACGGGGATGTTTATGCAAAAACCACGCTTGGACGCCTCTTCATGGTCTTCTTCATCCTCGGGGGACTGGTAAAAAAGCCTCTTTCTTATTGTGTCCATTTTAATGATTATTAATATTTGCTAATACCCACTTTCTTAGACTTAGTGTTTTGCACTGGAAGCAAGTAACTGCCTTAATGCAACCAGGCGAGCTAAGTCCACATACCGTAGTGACTTTGTTGCGTATTTCTTTAATGTTATGCTTGTCCCTTAGAACCAGGCATATTGTCCTCACTGGGGACAGCCATGTAGCTAGGAACAAACCGAAGTGTTTTAAGAAAGGCATGCCATGAATAAATGAGAATGTCCTTTAGTAGTAGGATTCACTATCAGATACAGTAGTTGCTGCTGATTCTGGTAGATGCTGTCCTGACTCTGTAGAGAGATGGCGGTTTCAAAAGTTCCCCTCCCCTTTATGTTCCTTCCCAAACTTCCAACAAACACTGTGGCTGGAACCTGCCCCTAAAGATCAGGGTCCCTTCATTTAGAAAATGTCATTATAGTCAGTATATGACTGTGTCCAGAGCCCACTCTGTTTCTCTCCTTGCAACGAGAGGTTCCCTGGTCCAAATGTAGTAAGAGACCACAGCATATGAAGTGATTCCAGAGAGCTTCTAGGCAGCACATTGGCAGTTGCTGCATTTTCTCTTTCAAAGTAGCTCATAATGAAGTAGGATTGTTTTTCTGGGTATGAGGTAAGTGACTAAGATTCTAGTTCACACACAGCTGTCCTATATGTGCACCACACACACATTTATATGAAGCGATGCATACATTTCTCTCTGTTTTGTATGCATAGGACATATACATTTTGGAAAATGTATATAAATGTGTGTGGGGGTGGACATTAACTGTATGTCTGCAGGGCCCCATAGTTAAGGAGATCCCATTATCCAGCCACAGGACAGTTTTTGTTGGGCAAAACATGGCAGTCTCATGTCTCCTTGCTATCCTTTCCTCTTGTGTGATTTCCAAAATTGACTTCTTATGCTTTGTCGTCATTTTTAAATGGAAATGATTATTTTCAAAACTCTTTAGTGTGTAGTGTCTTTAGCCACTCATGAAACATTCTTATCTGAGTGTCTTTTGGAAGGACTTTTTGACAGAAATGTATACATGTGTATGCATGTGTATATGTGCCCATGTGCACTGTGTAAATGCATGTGTGGTCATGTGCACATGTGTGTATGTGTGTTCACATGCATGTGTGTCTATGCATGTGTGGGTGCACATGTATGTGAGTGCATATAGTGAATGGTGTGTGTGTGTGTGTGTGTGTGTGTGTGTGTGTGTGTGTATGTGTGTGTGTATGTATGAATACTTGCACCATTCTACAAACCTCTTACTTCTCTTCAGGAAGAAGATGTCAGCTCATTTACAAGTGTCTCCTTTATATTTTTCTTGACTATGGTTTGTTGTTTTCTACTGTCTAGGTCGACTCATGTTTGTTTCATTCTGTGTATTTTCAGGAGCTCTCCCCTTTGTCCTGTTATTGTTGTAGAATCCAACACATGAATCCGCACCTTTGCAGGTCTAATCCTTTTGTGTTTTCAGATCTTAGTATCCCCCTTCTGAAAAGATCGCCCTTTCTTTGGCCTGTCTTTTTAGTCTTTCTCTGTCTCCCCTCTTCTCCTCAGGCCATGTTTGCCAGCTACGTCCCTGAAATCATAGAGTTAATAGGAAACCGCAAGAAATACGGGGGCTCCTATAGCGCGGTTAGTGGAAGAAAGTAAGTATGCCAAGAGGTTTCGTGGCCTCCGCGGCGTAGGAGCCTCTCTGCATGCCATTTCTGTTTGGCTCTTGTTTCTTTGTCTCATGCATGTAGGCAATGTTTGCCCGCTACGTGCCCGAAATTGCTGCTCTCATCCTGAATCGGAATAAATTCGGCGGGACTTTTAACAAACATGGAGGCAGAAAGTAAGTCAGTTGCACCTGAGGACATGTGCTTGAGTGACTTGAAAAGTCCCTGCAGCAGTGACATTGAATCAAGCCCTTCCCTCCACCCTGCCTGCATTTTAATGAGGGAGGGTACACATTCTGCAGGAGAAGGGTTTCAGAGTATGGAAAATGGTTGGACCATCATGAGTTCTTGTGGCCATTCACAATTTCCAAGAAATAACAGCAAATTTATTAAAAGGTGTCCACATGCACCTGAAACCATATCTTCTGCCCTCATTTCATGAGCTGGTTTTATGAACAAGTTCTGGTCTCTGCAACTGAGGTCTCATGACCTCCTGGTAGGTTTGGGATGTGTACTAATGCAGGCTAGAACTCTTTTCCTACTGTCCTTGTGTCAAGCACAGTGCTAGGCTTGGCCCATCCTCCCTACTGGAAATGTCAGTGACTACAAAGAGACCTGTTGTTAAAGGGTTTCGGTGTAAATGCCTCCTGGGCAGGAAGTATTAACAGCTAGGGTGTCAGGGTGTCACAGGCAATTACTGATGTGTTTTTTGTTTTACTTCTCAAATTGGAAGGCTTTCTTCTTGGGAACTATTTAAGTTTCTGCTCAGGTGACTTTATCAGCATCAGTATCATCAGTATCAATATCATCAGCACCAGTGTCAGAGCATGAGTCCAGCAGGGACCAGAAGTTTTCTTCTGATGTTGATGCTGGGACCTTATTCTTCTGATCCTCTAACAGGGCTATCTCAATGGAGAGTCTAAGGTGGCCGGGTGGAAAGGTTGCAACTGTCTTCAAAAGTCAATAAGCGTTTGCTTTGAAAACTCTCAGGGGCCATTCAGCGTTGTTCTTAATTCAGGGTATGATGTGCATAGAATACAGTGGTCATGCATGCCATACATCCCTTTGCAAGTGTGCACTGATATATACACCAGGGACTGACACCCACATCTCTGTTAAAATGCAGAAAGCCTCCCATTCATGCCAGTCTCCTGTCCCCTAACATGGAACTGTTTTATCTTGCTACTTATTCTGATCGCCAAATTATTATCTTAGTTTGGTGTTTAAGAAAACTAGAACCTGGCCTGTAGGGCCTTCTCCCACAGCTGCCCTTCCCATCATGACAGTTGGCCCTGCTGGATGGAGCCCAGTGCACCTCTCTCTGATTATTGAGTCCAACACATCCTGAGCTCAGGTGTCCAGTCCTCTTTTCAGAAAATGAGGAGGTGGAGAAAGGCCTCATTTCCTTGAACTACACACAGGACAGCAGTTTCCTTTCATAGACACAAAGGACAGTGCAAAAAGAGGCCAGTTGGCGCCTTCTCAGCAAGGCAGCATGTCTTTCCATCTCCCCCTATGGGCCTCTCCTCTTCCTATTACCTTAACAACCCTGGATGAGGTTAGAACCAAGCTGTTCTGATGTCTGGGCCATTGGTTGGTTCCAAAAGGCCAAATAAGCCGAAAGATTTTCCTGTCATTTATCTCAAGCCAAGAGGAAAACAGTTTCCTAATTCAGTGTGCCTTTAAGATATGGACAAGTCTCTATAAAGCAGCCGATATCCCAAGAGTCCCAGGCCCCCATTATAGCTGTCCCAGCCCACTGGACTCAGCCAGCATCTCCTTATCCCTGTCCCCAATGAAGTCAATAAAATCAATTGTTTTGAAATCTAAGTTGAAAGTATTTCTTGACTCTAATTTCCAGGTGGGATTTTATTTTCAGAGTAGTGTTTGTGGCCCCATATGGGTGGGCTGTTGGCTGACAGATTTTGTTGATGGGTGGCCCAAAATGGGGCTCTGAGACCAGGACTCAGAACTGGCCTGCCCTGGTCTGTGATCTGGTCAGGTTTAAAGTCTGTCATGTCCACCCAAAGCCCCACCTGCTAAGGACTTTAGATCATGGGCCCTCCTCCAGTTTAGTTCTGGGTCTGTAATCTGTTATCACCACTTTTAGCCTCCCCTTCCCCCTACTACCCCCCCATCTCTCTCTGCCTCTCTCTTTTCTTTCTCGCTCCCTCTTTCCCTCTCTCCCTATCTCTCCCTCTCTCCCTCTCTTCCCCTCTCCCACTCTCCCCCTCTCTTTCTCTCTCCCTCTCTTCCTCTCTCCCTCTCTCCCTTTCTCCCTCTCCCCCACTTGCCTCCTTCTCTCTGCCCCCTCCCCTCTCTCTCCTTTGTGAAAATGCATTTTGCTTTTAATGTTCTCTTTTGGGTCTCCCAAGTCCCCAGACCCTGCGGGATATAGTGTACGTCCTGTCATCAACACCGAGGCTGTTCTCTTACTTTATGCATTGTTTCCTGGTTCAAAAGCTAATTACCAAGTAGTTTAAAGAAGCCCTTGGTCACTTAGATCTTTCATCAGAAAACATAAGCTTGGGAAAGGAACGGTAATAAAGGGCCATTAGCACCCTTTGTTTGATGTTGGTTTTCCAGTCAGTAGAACAAGATTGATGAAATGTTATGTTTGGCCAAAATTTGAGTTTTCATTTGGAATTCAGTGTTGAGAGAATGGGCTGTCAGAATCAATAAGTTTCCTTTCGCTTGGGATATGGGCATGTGGTAGTAATTAGCAATATAAGGTCTTTACTTGAGCAACGAAGCATGGATTCTGGCAGCAAACATAATGAGAAACTACAGTTGTTCTATTCCGAACGTCAAAAAGTTTCCAGATAAAATTAAATGCATTTGCAAAAGGAAAGGGACTTAACTTTGTTGAGAGCTGAAGTTTAGACTCTTAAAATAGCAGGCAGCACTTTGAGTTTTGATGCATGCAAAAATGCACGTGTTGTCCCCATCCACACGTGTACATATGCTACCCCCCTCCCCCAGGACTGCATTCAGCAAATACCTAGAAAACAACTTAAATGTATGTATAGTTAGAGATATTTTTTGTATGTGCATATTTTATTCAGCAGTAACTACTCATAACAATATATTAACTTGTCAGACAACCGATTGTAACTTATGTTCCACAAGCTGTAGAGAAACAAAAATCTGAAATCAAAAGATCATTCAGGATGAAAGTCAGTGTAATAGAGCGATGTAAGGCTTGGAAGATACAACAGTCATGTGCGCGCATTGGAAATGTGGAGGACAACCACATGCGGGTGTTGGGGCATATGGAGGTTTCCTTGATACTGCCTTGTGACTTTTAATCAATGTGTTTGGCACAACATAACTATTTCCTGTGGCAGTCCCAAAACTTCCTCCCTGTCCACAGGAACCAAGGGTCTGGTGAGACCTTCTTCACCCTTTTCATTACGTCATCTATCCCAGTTGGCAGTGTAGCTACCCTTACATATGCCGGATGCTGTGTCACTTATTCGGACCCTAAAAATAGAGATGAAAGTGTTAACAAACAAAAGGTTCAATCAGGGACCAAGAAAATTATCCATGTTGGAAATATTGGGGACAATTAGCCCCTTGTGCTGAGGCCCTAAGTCTTATTCAGTATAGTAGCCCTCCTATAGCCCAGTTTGCCTTCCAAGGCCTTTGCCTTTGCCTCCTTCCTTTTGTGTCTAATGAAAACTGCTCAGAGGTAGTGGAGGTGTGGGAGATACTGAGACTCCCACAGCCTTGGGGTTCTTGGTTTGCTGTCTTTTCCTCCCACAGTCTCTTACGGTTTCCCCAGAGGTTTCTTCTCTGAGTGTAATTCATTCTACTCCTGGTTAGTTTATGAGAACTGACAAGATCATGGTCCAAGGTCAGATGGCCAAGGGCCATGGAAAATAATTGGCCACAGAGAGGAATCCATCAGCTGTAACCCCCTGGATAGAGACAGCACAGCTGGGGAGCCATCCAGACCTTGTGTTTCCCATGATGCATCTTCAGTGGCCCCAAAACAGAGGCAGTTCTGGCCCAGGTGTTTGGGACACAGAGAACAGGGTGTAGAGGGCCCCACCGATTTTTGGTAGCCAGAAGCTGAGAGGACACATGAAAAGGAAGGAATAATAAAAGACAAGGGATGGATGAAGGGGAACAGGAAAGTGAATGTAATTATCGTGGAATGAAAATCTCCATGGTGACCTCCCCATTCTAGAGTGGGGAGTGGTTTCTACAGCCAAACCCATATCTTACTCCAGAGCAATGAAACCTTCTCTGCAGCTTCAGTGTTGGTCATGTTCATACAAATGCCATACCGTTGTATCTGGGCCAGTTTTGGCATTTGTAGGTTGGCCCGTTTTGAGCTCTTCCAAGAGATAACAGTGAATTTATTTAAAGGACTTCATGTGTACCTGGGACCATACTTTCTACCCTCATCTGGACCCAAGGCTGCAAGAATTCAGAGAATAACTATATCTCCTTCATAATCTCTAACTTCCTGGGGCATTCTTCTGTGCCTGCTAGGTATGGGACTATATGTATCTTCTTCTGATTTCTTATGATTGGGGCCTAGTTTAGCTATTTGTTCAAAATAGACTGCTCTTCTCTTTCACATGTGTGTTCGTTCTCTCTCTCTCTCTCTCTCTCTCTCTCTCTCTCTCTCTCTCTCTCTCTCTCTCTGCCCCTCCATTGTCTTCCTACCTTCAAGTTTTACTCACAGTAGTTCCAGGCCATTTTTTTCAAAGGCTACAATATGGTTATTCCCTCACAAAGGTTCTTTTTATTTGCCCCTTCTGTGGTCTACCCTTGCCTAAAGAGAATCACCATGTACCATACCTTCACGTTTATTCATTCCACATGTGTTTATTGAATGCCTGCTCTGTGCCCTGCATCAGGGACAGATACATTCCAGCACACCTATTAAACCCTCCAGCTGTACCACAGCTCTCCCTCTCTCTTGAGCTCATGCTATCTGACCACCTAAGTGGTTGGGAAGTTCATCTTGAGAGCTTATTTAAGCTTGCCTCCGGTCCCAGGGAGTCTTCCTGAAATGCTGTGACTGCTCTCAGCCTGTCCTCCAGTGTGCAAGAGTGGGATGTGGGTTGATTCATGTGGTGCTATCTTGGCTTGAGACCATGGGCCTGCTTTCCTTTCCTGTTTACGTGGATCTCGGGTAACGCTCACTCTCACTTCTCCCAGGCCTGCAAGGGTTGGACTGTTCTTGGGAGGGATGTTTCCTATAAGATGTCATTTACGATTTCTCTGCCTCAGACATCGCTCAGGTTGAAATGGAACTGAAGTCTTGTATTTTACACAATCTTTGATCCCTTGTCAAGAAAGGCATTGAGCACTTCTCCTCTCGTAGCCCATGTGACTTCCCTGCAATATCTCAGGATTCCTAGATTTTAAAAACCATAAATTAGCAAATCATCAACATATCACCGGGGAGGTTCATCTGGTAGCGATTGTAGTCAGAAGGAAACATGGGCCCTAATAACTGATTTTCACAAAGATACAAAGAATTGTAGACAGACAGATACAGTAAATAGGAAGACAAATAGATAATTCAAGCTGACAGACCATCTTGAACTGATTAAGCATTCTGCTTTGATTAGCATTAAACTTTTTGTGGAAAGGAAAAAAGAAAAAAAAATGAGATTGCCCGCATACTTTGGGAAAATGACCCCTGATGTCTTCTGAAATTGGGTACCGAGAGGCGGATCACAAGGTATTTGGCATTAGATGCCTCACATGATGTAGTATCCCAGGCAGTCCTTTCCAATGGCAGGGGTCTTGGAGGGTGCGGATGTGGATACTTCCATCTTGGCATCTGCTTTGCATCCGTCTAAGGCACATCTTCAGTCCTTTTCAAACTTGAACATCTCCTGAAAAGAGACTTGACTGCATAGTCAATCAAACTCCGGTTAATGTGGATAGGATGAAGGCTTCCCCTCTGCCCCCCTTCCCTGCTGTCTTTCTTCCCTTCCACACACTTTGCAGAACGTTCCACCTATTGTTCTCCAAACAAGAATAGAATTGTAGGTGGGAGATGAACTGGGTACCTTGCAGGTTGGGGGGTGGGGAGTGGGGCGTTCAAGCATAGACTTTTGCTTTCAAATATTCTTGCTTCCATTTACAAAGGAATTCTGATTATGAATTTTCTAATTATAATCCCAAAAGACTCTTTCTGATCAGCCTCATGTTTGATGGAGTGAGTCCTTGCTGGGTAGATTTAGAATCCCAGGAAAAAAATGCAAGCATCCGAGACTAAGTTGCACCCTATTTTCTATCTTCCTGCCATGCCAATCATTCTGATAGAAGTCTTTCCAGAGTTGTGACGAGCAGTTCCTGGTAGACTTGGGGTTCTTTCCACCACTGCTGTCACCATCCTCTGAAAATAAAACAGCAAACTTTCTAACTGGCCAAGTCCAGAGTCTTTTTGTATTAAAATATCATAGAAGCCAATGCAGTGTGAAGGTTGTAGAAATCTGATTCTGTTGCTGTCAGAGTTGAACCTCCATAGAGTACTAGTATTGCGTGGCAGTGACCTGCTCCTTCCCCCACAACCATGGAGACTTGCTCTGAATGTGGGTACCGCTTGTCATTAAAGGTCATCTGTTCTCCCTCCTCTGTGCCATTTCAATAAGGAGATGTGGAGACAGATCAGAGATACATGTATGCCATTCTAAGACGTTTCATGATGCTTCTCACAGATGCCAAAGGGTCATGCCAGCTTGCATCTAAAGCAGATTTAGGAAAACACCCATTCCAACACATTGGAATTCCAACACAATTACTCAAACCTTCCCATGAGCCAGAAGTCATGCTGGACTCTGGTTAAAAGAATGAGTGTCCTGGAGAGGATGTGAGACATTGTCCAATCAGAGATGTCCAAGGAGCCAGTGGCAGCTAAATGGAAGCTTGATTATGTAGTAACATCATCCTAGTAAACTGCTCTTTTGGCTGGAATATGGTACAATAAAATCAGGAAGGTGTGAAATAATCATGAAGGCAGGAAGCACATTAGAGAGAGTGTTTCTAAGAGCATGTGATAACTCAGATTGTTGAATGTGCTCACTGGGGCTGTTTAGGGCCGAGGTAGCAGCAGAAAGCCAGTGTGCCTAAAAATCTTACAGATCTAATAAGCAACCCAGGAAAGGTAGGCAGGTCTAAACTACTATGCTCAGTGAGAATGCCTGAGGCAGCGCCTAATCGGTGATAAGGGGAGAATGCATCAGGTTGTCACAGTGAGACAGCCAGTCCCAGTAGAATGTGATGTAGGCATAAGACACAAGACTTGCCAAGTGTATTAGGGAGAGAGGCTGGATTTACCTTACAAATCAATACCCTTACCAAAGATAAAACTATAAACTTTTTAAGTGTTTGGAATCGTTTTTCTCTCATCCATCTTCATTTCCAAGGAGTGAAACTGGCCTGTCTGGGTCAGTGCTCTCTGTGTTTGTCCAGGTGTAGCAGCAGCAGGTAGAGACAGGTAAAGCTTCTTTGATCTAAAGAGAGAAACATGCTATTCAGGAAAGGACACTGCCTGAGATGAAAAAGGTCACCTCAAAGGTGTTCTGCTCTATTGAGAATGGCTAAGGGTCACTGAGTCCCAAGTAATGTGATGAATGGAATGCTGGGGGCAGGGGGGCAGAGTGCATTAGGAGACTCAAGGAAGAATCAGTGCAATTTGTGATCGCTCTGCCATTGTACAATTACTTATTAAGAAGGCTGTCTAGGGCTTGAGATGATGGCTAGTTTGTAGAGTGCTTGCTGTGAAAGCATAAGGCCCTGAGTTTTAGATCCCTAGAAAGTATATTCTAAAATCCAGACACAGGATCACATACCCATAATCCCAGAGCTGAGGAGTCAGAACCATGTGGATCTCTAGAATTCAATAGTTATCCAGCATAAACAAACCTATGAGCTCCAGGTTCAGTGAGAGATCTCATTTCAGGGTATAGAGTGATAGAGGAAGATGCCCTATGCCAATCTTTGGCTTCCATGCACACATGTACCCACCTGTGCATTTCCATATACAAATTCCCCTCTCTGAAAGGAAATAAAGGAGAAAAGAAATAGCAAATTGGCAGTGATGTGATAATACCTGAATACTGGGTACTTATAAAAACTAAATGAGAAACTGAAGCAAAGGTCAACAAATCTACCCTTAGGGATCTATGGTGTAAACAACAGAAGTGTTTTTTTTTTTTTTTTGCTGACTAAGTAGTTTTAAAAAAACCCACTAAAGTAACTTATAGAATCCAGGGGAAATCTGAAGAGCAAGGTCCTAGAAAGGACCGAAAACAGCCAGAAATGAGGCTCTTTGATCCAGGAAGTAGAAATTCATGGTCATTCATTACAGAATTTGGCTACCAGCATGGTTCAACTCCTACCATTTTCTTGAGCAACGATTAGGCTTACTTGGATATGGAAACTTGATTAGAGAAAACAAAACCATGTGAATTAAATGTGAGATGCTTTTGACAGAATGAATGGTATATGCTTGATAGGTGGAACCAGCCTTTGTCAAGCCTTTGATTGATAGTCCATGCAGTAACCAAACCACAACAAATGTGTAGTCATTCATCCCCCATAGTCCAACTCTGATCCCGTGTCCTTTCTGATTATGGAGATCTTATTATGGTTTGGAATGGGGGCTTAGTTCTCAGCTACAAATGACAAAGAGCATCAGTTTTGTGGGCCAAATTCTGGGAAAGGGCTCCCCAGTCTCCTCTGCTGGGTCCTTCAGAGCTCCCTGACCTTGGAGCTCTGCTTCATGAAGGTGCCTTTGCTGAGATGTTTGGATCTGTTTGCTCCACTGTCTGCCCCATTTAGTGAAGCAGTAAAGCAGACTGCCTTTTCCAAAATACCCCTGTTGACAGCTGCATAAGACAGCTCCCTTCTCTTCCTCACCAGGAGGCAGATCACATTTCCTTCCGTTCTCATTAGCAAAGTAGTAGATGTGGCCAAGAGCAGATGATCATAGCCTTAAACCTACTTGGGAACCCCTCCCCTTTTCTTTCTTTCTTCCTTCCTTTCTTTTTTCTTTTTTTCCCCTCCTTTCTCTTATAGGAAATAGTTATAGTCAGGTTGGGTCTGTGAGCAGGATGAGTACTCCATGTTCTTGTTTTCATTTTCTTTATGGACTTAGGAGAAGGCTCCAGGAGGCTGAGTTAGACAAGCATTCTTGCAGTTTACTGTTAAATGTTGACCATGTTTCTTGGGTTTAGCGTCCAAGCCAAGCATACGTTTGCAAGCAATAAGTCTTGAAAACAAATGGCGTGTGTCTGTGTGTTCACGCTGAGCTAGAGCTAGATGCTGGGTTAGGATGGGAAGATACAAGCAGCAGGCTCTAGTCAGTTTGCTTTGATTGTTGGAGACAGTCTTTCCCCATAGTCAAGACAGACTCGTGGGAACAGATTTTTTAATAAAGAAAAAGGGAAAGTTGAAATGGGTTTACTTTTTAATTCTGCAATGGAGGCAGAAGCCAGAAAGAGAGAACTCAATAGAAACTGTCCTGAAGACACAACTCAAATCAGGGCCAGTTGCCTTAAGACAAAGCAGCCAGAAAGACATAGCTGGGTAATGTAGGAAGTGAAGTCAGGCTTTCATGAGAGAAGTTCAAACTCGACACAACAGGGCAAACATGGCACTGATTGCCATGAGGCTTGCATGGCCTCTGACTACCCAACTTCTGTGTGATATAATACTATCCATTCTCCTTGCCAAGCACTCCTTAAAACCCAATCATCTCCTGCCAGGGGCTACTAATGGTGGGAGGTGCTGGGAAGAGGTGGGATGAGAGAGACATGATTAGAAAGCTCAGCAGGAAGACAGAAGAGAGTCTAGCATATGCACTTGATATAAATATTATAGTTTCACAGAGACATCTAGATCAATACATGCCACATTTCATCTACCTCTTTGACAAAGTGAGTGCAATGTATTCAGAAAAAGCTGTATAGGATTTTCAATTTACTCTGTATGATTTATTGTGACAAGATGGCTATGGGTTTCTTAAGTTCTTTATACTTGTTCCAGTAAAAATGGATATAGTATCTTTAAAAATAAACAGCCCAGAGACATGCATCTTATACTATCTTCCTGGTGCGAGTCCTGGCTAAGGAGAGATCTAAGACCTCCCCGACCTTGGAAGACCTGATTGTGGTCAGATTTGCCTCAGTCTTTGCTCTTTGGCTCCCGGAATCCTGAGAGAGGTTGAGGGAGTAAACAGGGAAATCAATCAGGAAGGGATTGCAGACGTCTAGACAAGATAAAATGATGACAAGACCTAGCGTATAGGCAGGGAGCAAACACCCCGTAGGGATTCATGTGGGTCTGGTGGGTGAGGTCCTGTCAGCCTCTTCACTTATGGTGACTGGCTCTGCGTCACAGAGGCCTGCTCTGCAGTCTCTTGATACCTAGCCAAGGTCCTTTCTACATCACTTGATGATCTTCCTTTTAGAAGGCATCAAATAGCGAGGGCAATTCTGCCTTCCCTGGGTGCTCACCTCGCACCAAATGGCTGAGCATGTTTCATCATCAAGTGAATAGAGGCATTAGACAAAGTATGTGCCATACATCCTCTAAAGGTAAGATATACCCGGACATGTGAGTGGGTAGGGACCTATTGCCAATACTCTGTCATGGTGAAGTATAGAATGTTGGATCTCAGATATACTGCCTGGTGTGTGTGTGTGTGTGTGTGTGTGTGTGTGTGTGTGTGTGTGTGTGTGTGTAAAGTATATATATTTTTTGTTCTTGTTGAACTAAACTGGCTCTCAATGACTCCCTGGTGGCCCATCACTCAGAGCCTTGAAAAGCCCTGTCCTCCTCTGATATCTCCCACCCATAAGGTCACCCTAAAACACAGGAGTGGAATTGGTTTCTGAAGCAGGTTGCTACTTGACTCTGGAATGTTGGCTTTCCTGGCCCACTAGAACAACAAAAGTAGACCAAGGAGAACATATGTGACAACATTCTAAAGGTGGAGGTAGCTGGTGGTCGGAGGAGCATAGTCACAAATATTTGGTGATGAATGATGTCCTATGGAATTAGTGGCAGTTCCCAGTTACCCTGAGAGAGTCCAGTGTAGTCATACATTGGTTTCTTATTATGCAATCACACTCAACCACAAGACGCCATAGTTGTTGCTCAGCTTACAATGCTAATAACCATCCCTAATTAAGCTAGGGTTTAGGGTCCTTCCTCAGTGCTGGTACTGGATGAATAACTTCCTTCCACCAACTCATTTGCTACCATTGTATTGATATTTAATATACTTCCTTGAGATAGATTTTTCATCTAAGCCATTAATATTAACTTACATTTACGTTACCTTTGCCTCAGAAATATCTGTCCATCCATCAAACTTTGTCCCACTCACAAGTGTCATTCAGATTAAAGTGGAAATGATTACTGATTTAGATCTGTTGTCTGTCTTCACACTCCAAGGGGTCAGGCCCACATAGAATCCAGTCATGAAGATTAACCTTGGGCTCAAAGAGGCTACATCCAGAGCCACAGATGTGTGACCCACTTAAGTAACTTCTGCTGTAAATGGTGATCTCTTCATCATTCTTCAAAATCCTGGTCTGGTGGGAGAGTCCTCAGTTCCATAGGAAAGCAAAGTCTGATCTAGATACAGACATTATTTTTGAAGCTCCTTGACTTCTCAGAGTATATGACTAAAGTTAATGTTTGGTCTAGAGTCTGTGCACACTGACATTGGTAATTTCTGTGTTCCTTATTATTATTTTTGTTGTTGTTGTTGTTTGTCTCCTTGAACCTTCTGGGCCAATTGAGAAGATGTAGCTTAAACTAGAGATGTTGAGAAACTGATGTCTTCTGGGAATTTTGTCTCTATCTACCCTATTCTCACAACAAACCTTTCTGAACCTCTAAGAACTCCTGCAATGCCTCCTCCTCTATGCACTGGCCAATCCTGCCCACCCTGAGGGAGCAGAAGCTGACATTTGAGAATCAAAAGGAATTATACAGGTCACATGCTGTGTACTGATATAAAGATGCCACATAGTCCCCATCATTATATAATGCTGATATTGGGTCCCTTTGCTGGAGCATGAATTCTCTTCAAGTCAATCTTGGAGATAACCTCAGGAATGAAACACTCTTTGCAGTGCCTCTATAGCTCTGAATTGTTGCTCCTAAGATGAAAAATAGGTGAGACCTGTTGAAGACTATGGAATTAATTAGTGTCTGACATCAGAGTATGAATCTCCCCAGGCACGTTGGTAGGTATTGTGGAAGCCAGCAGAGATCATTTGGACAGGAATCTTTGACCTTCCTCAAATCATCCCCTGTAAATATCCACTGCTTCCAAGGAGCCCATACACTGCTCTGAATCATAAACTATTTTCAGTCAGATTGAATAGATGGGATAATATGTATCACATTTCTTCTTTTTGAAACAATATTTCTCCCCAAACTATTGCCTGTGGGATTATCTCCATTTGCCAACCTTTCCCCATTCTCCTGTAGGAAGTCTGGCACTTCCTCAGACATGAGCCGCCAGGCCTGATCTTCTGGTGCTGATACAGGGGTAGAGAGGCAGCATCTCCCCATTCATCAATTCTGATGACATTCAAACATTTTCAATATGTGTGCTCCACGATAACTTCCATTGTATGGAAAACAAAATGGAGGGAAATGATTATTGGCACAAAGTGGGGGAGGCTGTAAATCTTCAAATCAGATACAGGACAGATTGGAACAATATGGCTTCTTCAAGGTTGCCATGATAATGTACCTAATAACTCTCCCTGGGCAAAAAGGCAATCTGCTTTCAATCAATCCCTACCCCCAGAACCCCCCCTTTTCTTCTGAGCAAAAATGCCAATTACGTTGAAGGAAGATTTTGTTCTTCCTTTTTTGATAAGAACTGCTCTCCATCCCAGAAATCATGCTGTAGCTAAAAGATATATATTTTCAATTGTCTATCGTGGTATCAGACAGCTAGCACCAAATGAAAAAAAAAAAGTCAATCTTTTTACCCCCTTCCCCTCTCCTGCCAGCATTTGTCTACTTACTTCTTGAGAGAAGTGAAAGCTAATTAAAGGCTTAAGGGATAATATTGATTGCATTGGAATATATTTTATATGTACCCAGTACACTTTCAAAGAATAGAACCATGACTTTTTCTAAGGCTAAATAAATCAGCTGGCTGAACCTTTGATTCAAGGGTGATGTGTTGGGGGCAGGGCTCATCTCCTCCCCTTCCACTTCGCACATATCTCTCTCAGGATGAATGATTTCAGAGCAGCAACGGGGGTGGGAGGAGGATGCTCACTCCATTCTTTGTGTACAGGACAGGAGGGGTGAATGTTCAGCTGTCTGAAGCCACCATTCATTTGAGTCTGGCCTTGAATAATAAGTAGGCATGTTCCAGTATAGAACTCTCAAGTTTGCAGTATCTGATACAGAGGCTGGCTAGGTGAGATGGACCTCTCAGCTTCTCCTTGTATGGACTGGAGTAAGTGGCTTGTCTGGGATATCTCTCCTGCCATCAAAGCAGGGAACTAGAGTCCTTCCTTGCCTGGCTTGCTTATCTTAGCCAAGTTCTAGATAGCCTCAATTGCAGAGATACCTGCAAGTTGGATTCCTGTTAGAGGTTTCTCCATCCTAGTGTCTTTGTGCAGGACATCATAATGCACCAGGTAACCCTATAACCACTTGTGTAGAGTTCAAGTTAGGAGGAAAATCCTCTTTCTTGGACACCTTCTGGACATGCATGTCAATTCAGAATCATAAATCTCATTCAGAATCTGCATGATTCTTAGACTTTGCTCATACGTGCACTTATGCTACAAGAAACATTTTAAGAGATGATAAAAATGGTAAAAAGAAATCCAAATAGTTTTTTTGTGTGTGTGAATTCAGTTACACAGTGTATTTTGAAGCCTTATAGAAGGGTTCAGTGATATGTAGCTTTGGGCATTACGTTTGGATGGGTGGCTAAGTGACCCCTCAACCTAGCAGGTGCTATTGAGAGGGTAATATGATCATGTTCGGATGTCTTTCCTGAAGAACCCCACTGTCATTTTTTCTTCACCTTCGTGACCATGGTTTGCCTGATTGCTTAGTGCACCACCGTAACAATAACAGTCCATAATGGTAATATTATTAACTGTACCGCACATATTATTGATTTACTCTTTGTTCTGCACCATTATCCTTTCCCCAATGAGTATACTGCATTATTCTCACATCCTTAGTCAAGCACCAAATTACTACAAAAGGGCAGACTCTTGTAATGACGTCTAATGGGACATCACATAAACCATCATCACCGCTTCCTATAATAAGCTGCCTCCAGCCAATGAGTGTTCTACCATATTACAATGCGAACAGAGAAATTATAAAGGGCAAAGGACTTGGGCATTCTGAATTTGTCCTGGGAAATTGCCTTACTACATGTTCACCACCTAACCTAGTCTTAGAACACACTAGAGATCTATCCTCTGTTACTGTCAGCCTGAAGGGTGGAGGGGTATGAGTTGAGCCATTTAGCACAGTGTCTTTGATAGAAGCCAATGCTTATAGCTTCATAGTCAAGCTTCAGCCTTTTGGTCTTGGGGCCAATTTCCGTGATCTTGTGACTGAGTATCATGAAGCAAATGTAAGTGAGCCAAGGATACACTGATGCTAAGGTCATATTGTTTCAGGAAGAAATGTTGGAGAACCTACAGGTCTTAAATCTCTGGAAAAGGATCTCACTTCCTTGGGATGAATGGATATTTCTAGAAACAGAGTTCAAACCACTCTATAACAAAGGCAAAATTTTCACATTCATTATTTCCCTGGCTCCTGCCCAGTGGATCGGTCTTCAGGTGAATTAGTTTGGCTCTCATGAGAGTCTCAACACCCTGAGGCGGCAGCCCTCTGGGGACACGGTCCCAGCAGGTAGCTTGATTGTCCATTCCATGGGCGTCCCATCTCCATTTATCCCTGAGTAATGCTCACTTACTGTAAAGTGTTACATGCCCCCATTGTTGGAGAAGTTATAGTGGAAAAATGCAAAATTTCCTTTTTACTGCTTATGGCCAGCCGAGCCTATAACGTGTCAAGCTGCACATTAGCCACCCTGATAAAAGTCCGCTTTCTTACACACAAAATCATCGTTTCAGCAAGATTTGTTATCTCATTACCTGATAAGCTGTATGTCATAAACCAAGACTGCTGCGGTAAATCTCCCAGGAGGACGCTTTGTGGGCAGAAAGGGGGAGATAGGAATCTGCAAGGAACTTGATAATGTAGCATTTAAGCGCAAGCGTAATGTCACTTATTGTTAAATGCATAAAACCACTTGGCCAAGTGGCTGGGCTTTTAATAGGATTTTGTGCAGCATAAGGTGAGCAGCCATATGCTTTTCCCCCTGTCCAGGAGCCTCTGAGCAACTGTTAGTGACATCGCTTTGCCTCATGACCCTCTGGGGATGGGCGCTGGGTTTACTGGGGCTGAGTGGGGAGACGTACATTGTTCTTGCAGCAGCTTCAGTTCCTCTGCCATCAGGGATTGGGGTATGGGATCATGTTGCTGGGTCTGGTTGACTCTAACTGCCTTCTCCTGTACAGGCACATTGTAGTCTGTGGGCACATTACTCTGGAGAGTGTCTCTAACTTCCTGAAGGACTTTCTGCACAAGGACCGGGATGATGTCAACGTGGAGATTGTTTTTCTTCACAAGTAAGAGAGCCCACTGCTATCACCAGACCCCTCCACCTAAACTCATGCTTCTCTCTGAGTGCCTGTAGGTGTGGTGGAGATGGAGGTGGTTGGGAATTGTAACAGGGTTGAATAAGCCATGATCAATTCTGGCTCCTTAGGTAAAAGATAGTTTTCCCACAAGAATGGGGAGGTCAGTTTAGAACCCCTGAACCATGAAGCAACACCCTAGTTCAGGGTTCAAAGCAGACTCCAGTGAGTCAGTGTAGGACTATATCTGAGTTTCTTTCTGAAAGATTTAACAGTGGAATTCACTAGTGATCCAAGTTACCACCCTGGTACCTTCTTCAACGTGGGCCTATGCAATCAGCTGTGTCTGTTGAGCCACGATAGAATAATTAATATTATCATGTAGATACTTTACCAAATGCAGAAAAGGGACCAAGCAGGATAAAAGAGGAAGCAGGATGACATAGTTACTTCTCACACTGCTCTGACAAACCACCTGACAAAATAACTCAAAGAAAGAAAAGTCTGTTTCCCCTTGCAGTCTGAGGATCCATAGAAACACAGTAAGAGAGCATGGTGGTGAGAGTATGAGGCAGCTGGTCATGCTACATCTGCATTGTGGAAGCAGAGAGAGGTGGATGCTGGTGCTCAGTTAGCTTTCTCCTTTTGTATCTAGTCTGGGACCCCAGCCCACAGTATGGTGCTGCCATGTTCATGGAGGATCTGCCCACCCCCTCACCTAACCCAGTCTAGATAATCCTTCATATAAATGCTCAGAGGTTTGTCTCCAAGGTGATTCTAGACCCCATCCAGGTGACAGTATCAATTATCACACAGGTATTAGGCATATTGATACCGTTGTTCCTGAGTCTCCATCTGGTTCTGTGCAGATGGATTTCCATGTACTCCACAGACATAGTGCCCATTGCTTCTTTAGTCTTAATCCTGATTTAACCAATGACTAGCTGGGCAAGTTACTTCACTTCCCTGTGCCTCAGCTCCCACAACTATGAACAGAGGAGATAATTCTACCTCCTTGGACTATTTTAAGAAGAATGAAATGAATCACTCCATGTGAAGTGTGCAAAGCCCAGTTAGATATACAGGAAATGCTCACTAAATGTCAGCTACTACTATGAAAGAAAACCTGGTTAGGCTATACAGTTGACTTAAGGATAGATCCCTCCATGTAAATACATTTCCCGTGGGCAGACTCTTGGTAAGGCATTAGCTTACTTAGTTCTGGAGGCTGAGATGTCCCACAATCTGCCATCTCCAAATTGAAACTCCCACTCATGTTATGACTCAATCTAAACTTAAAGGCCTGAAGCAAAAGGAGGCAGTGATGGAAAATCCTAATCCGCAGAGAAGAATGGAAGGGATAAGATGTCATGATATAGCTATTTAATGACCAATGAACACCCATGCTCCAGCTCTGGGTTTCCCAGTGGCAACAAAGAAGAAGACAATTTACCACACAGACCCTTATCTTTGTAAGGCCAGAGACCTCTGGGTTTGGTTTCCTGGAGAGTGAGTGAAAAAGACTCTTAAAGAGTCTTTCATTTAGGGCAGTGAAGGAGGCTTCTCTGAAGGTCAGGGCCTTTGTTTACACCTTTATGTGGAAATTAAAACCTAGGGAACCATGGAGTCTAAGATCTGTCTGCTCTAATGGCTGCTTCTCTTCTGTCTGTGCAGCATCTCCCCTAACCTTGAGCTTGAGGCTCTGTTCAAACGGCATTTTACTCAGGTGGAGTTTTATCAGGGCTCTGTCCTCAATCCACACGATCTTGCCAGAGTCAAGGTAAGGAGAAACAAGTGTTATCACTTCTTTGGGGTGGGGCCATGGTTCCCAGGTAGGCAGATTTCGAGCCATCTCCTAACCATTAATGAGGTAACTGAGATGTTACTAACTCATTCACTGGCCCCAGGGTGTTGCTCTGTTGCTGGCTCACAGGAGATCGTCTATAACTTTCCCACACTCAGGTTAGTCTCAATGTAGAACCTAACTCTTCTGTTTTCTTCAAAATCAGCCACTCCCAAAGTAAGACTTAAATATCCAGTCAGAGTCATCTCATCCCAGTAGTTCAGTGGGTAAAGGCTCTTGCTGCAAAGCCTGGTGGCCTGACTTAGATCTTCAGGATCTACTCAATGGGAAGAGAGAACCAACTCATCCAAACTGTCCTCTCACTTCACACACACATACACACACACACACACACACACACACACACACACACACACACACACACACATAAAGGGGAGAGGAAGAAGCATTTCCAAGAAACTGTAGAAAGAAAAAAAAAATAAAGCTACAGTAACTGAACAGAAAATAGGACCAGGAACATAAGAGTCAAAAAGAATAACAAAATGACAGCAAAACCACACACTTTTTAATAACTTGAAGTAGGAATGCCCTCATCCACACAGTCGAAGGACATAAATTAGGTGAATAACTTATAAAACAAACCATCTTTCACTTGTTTTACACAAAACTCATCGAACTTTCAAAAATGCCAATCACTTTAAAGTGGAAGAGTAGAAAAACCATCCTAAGCCAATGGGAGCAGATGCCAATATCCTAGTACACCCACAATAGACGTCAAACTAAAATCAGCCAGGAGAGACAAAGAAGGACACTTCATGCTAATCAAGGGAACAATTAACAAAGAAAATATTATAATAATAAGCATATGTGCACCAAATTCTGGTATGCCCAATTTCATAAAGCATATTATTAGACTGCAATATACAGAATAACTCCAATTCTATAAGTGTGGGTGATTTTAATACTCTCTCTAATAATAAATAAATGTAGAAAAATTAATTGAGATGGATTAAAAAGGCAGGCACAACAGAACATGATGAATGATTAGTTTTCACCTGATTGAACTCGGTATGACTCCCAAATCTATTATTATAGCTAAAAGGAATTACAGAAAGCTGTAAAACATTTGAGCTTCCCTTTTCCAAAAACAGATTACTCATCAGTTGGTGATAAACTCATCATATTTTCCTGGACTCCTCCAAGTGGGCATCTTCTCTTAAAGTACATTCAAGGCTGTAGTAAAGAAAGGAACACAGCAAACCAACATCTTCTGTTTTATCCATCTAATGCAGTTGTCATCAGTGTGTCCAATATGTAAGGTTCATTAATGTTATGTGAATCCAAGGAAGTCTAAATGCTGATTGTGGTCATCAAAGAGTTCTGTAATTTCTCCAGCAGCAATCCTAGAAAATCTAAAAGGACTTGTGTAAAATTCTTTACATTGTTAGAAAAGAAAAAACATCAAGAGACAACATGTGACATAACATTGAGGGAACCAGAGCCCTTGGAACAAATGCTGGGACAGCCTAGGAAGTAGAACATTACAAGCAGAAGAAAGTGCCGACCCAGGTTAGCATGAGAATTCTCATGCTTACGTAGGATAGTTCATCTTAATATTATCCAGACATGACTCCAGTCATAAGTACAGAGAAAATGGCTTTTGTTCACAAACCTAATTTAAATGCGAGCAATTATTAGCACATCAAACTCACAGTCCGTCTACAGAACAAGTCCCCTTTCGGCTCACATTAAGATAAGTCAGTAGGTTGCCTTTTGGATCCATCTGTAACTTATCATTTAATTTATGTAAATTATTTGCCTTTTGAATACCTGAGTAGCAATGAAAAGAAAACAGCATAGAGCTGTTGTCTATTGAAGGCTCTGATTTCTCATTGGGACTCACAGAATGAAAATGTGCGTAAGGTCTGATGAAGGAATCTCAAAAAACAAGGTTTACTTATTTTAATTTTATGTGTGTGAGTGCCTTGCCTGCATGTGTGCAGGTGTACTGCCTGTTGCCTGAAGCCTACAGGTCAGAAGAGAGAGTCTGATGCCCTGGTACTGGAGTTATTAATGTTCTGAGCTGCCATGTGGATGTTGGGAACTGAACTTACATCCTCTGCAAGAGCTGTAAATGTTTCTAATCACTGAGCCATCTCTTCAGCCTCTTGATGATTCCGTTCCATGTTGCTGAATGTGCAACTGTTTTGTTCATGTGCCCACCTCAGGGAAGGGGATTAACCCACCAACCTCCACTTCCTGGCTGGAAAAAATGAGGATGATAGCACAAGACAGTTGAGAAGGGAAGTAGGGATAAGATTGAACAGCCTAATTAAGTAAATTTGAAGGAATTTGGCAAACATGTCTATAAGCAGCTAGGCCAAATGAAGAACATAATTACTCAGGTTCAAGCTGGAATGTTTATACTTTAACAAGAACCTGACCTGTAACCTATACTTTTGACGAAACTATATATTTTTTTATAGTTTTTCCTTTCCATGTAAAATACCAGGTTCTTTAAAATGCTAATAACAAAGAGAAGACTGCATCGAGTGTAGCTGTTTATATGGTTGTGTTTGTTATGATTTTTTTTCCTTTTGGTCCCTCAGATAGAGTCAGCAGATGCATGTTTGATCCTTGCCAATAAGTACTGCGCTGACCCGGATGCAGAAGATGCCTCCAACATCATGAGGTAATTCAGGGGTTCAGGTCCTGGGGAAAGTCTTGGACTGGTCTCCCAAAAACCTATGTGCAATCTTTTCTTTGGGTCTACAGAGAACTGTCTCTGTGGACCATCTTTCTTTGATAGAGCACCCAAGAATGACTCCTGTACAGGGATGGTAGAGCTGATGAGAATGTTGACATACAGGGTACCACCAACAGGAAGTTCAGACTTAGCAAATGCCATGACTAATGCCTACAGTAACTCTTGGGTTTCAGATTTCTAGAGAAAGAACTAGAAAAGGTAAAATAGATAGATAGCTGCAGGTCTGAATTAAAATGATTTGCTCACAGGGCTGGGAAGACAGCTTAGTTGGTAAAGTGCTTGATGTATAAGTGTAGGGGGTTGAGTTTGAACCACAGAACCAATTTTTTGAAGATGAAACATTGTGGCACCCTCAAGTCCAAAGAAGCAAAGACAAGCAGGTCCCTGGGAGTCTCTGGCCAGCTTGCCCATAGCCTAATTAGGTGAGTTTCAGGTCACTGAGAGACCTGGCTCAGAAAGCCTAGGGAATCCACATTTAAGGAACAACACTCAGTGCTGACTTCCGCCTCCATGTGAACTTACACCTACACATACAAATACATATGTACCCATAAAACCTTAATTTTTTTAATAGGTTTTTAGAACTATGTTACCTGGAAGGAATTAGACCTAAGATGTCTTTTACTTGGAATGGTCTTACCTCCAGCAGGTGTTGTGCAACATGTGGAGATCTTTGCACTTGACACAGCTAGCAGAGGGCATTGCTGGAATTGTGTTAATAGAGGCTAGGGATGCTGCCAAGCTTCCCATAGTGCATAGCACAGTCCCAATCTAGAAGACCGTCTGACCCAAAGTGCTAATAGCTGAGAAACCCCTGTTAGTGTCCTGGAAGCTATTGGCCAGTTAGCTTGTCTTGGGTTCACCAGATGAGTATTATGCAGTGGTCTTAACACTAGCATGAACCTCTGAGATAATGAATTATATAGATTATTTCTTAATCCTGTTTAATCCTGTTTGGATTGAAGTCTCCTCCCTCTTCCTCTTCCTCCTCTACTTTCTCCTCCTCAACCTCCTTGTCCTTGACCTCTCCTTGTCCTCATCATCCTCCTTAACTTCCTTCTCCTCATCTTCCTCTTCCTCTTTCCCTCCTTTTTTAATAGATCAACCACCACTAGTTCATACCTTTTCTGCACATGGGCTTAGACTCTCAGAACTTAATTTTAACACCGACTCTAATGTCTTAAGTGACTCTCATTTCAGAAAAAAAAAGTTTTCTTTAGCTGTTACTCTTCCACAAATTTGTCATCATGTCCTTTATAAAATGACCAAAAAAAAAAAAAATCCAAACATTTTTCTCTCATTAGCTAAAATCCTTTTAGAATTTGTCTTTTCTCTGTTGTAAATTACAGAATAGTCATTTGAGGTAGGTGAGGATATTAAAGAGAATCTTCTGAAGAGAGCATGGACCAAGGGAAAATGTTTCACTTCCACTATATTCCCAACAACTCTCAATACTGAACAGCTATACTTTGGAGCAGACATGATCCAAATGCTACTTGGCAGTTTGCTTCTCTGGAACTCATGGATTTACCTCAAGGTGAGAGTTGGGAAGTTGCCCTTGAGTCTCTACAATTCTAGTGAGTACTTCCTCTTGACTTTAATGAGTGTTCACCAGTTACATGCACTGGCCCATCAATGAGGCAGAGGAATTCCTCTGGTATATTTAGGCTGCTCAAGTCTTCCCATCAGTGTCTTATGTCTGGAAGGAGACATCTGGCATCATCTCCTTTCGTGTTCCTTCTGGAGTAGGCTTGGTTCCATGTTTTAAGGAAATCCATGCATAACGACTTGGTTTGCATGGGGACTTCACACAGGAGCACATCTCCTTACTGGTCCTCATTAGAAAGCAATCACAAAAGTCCACTTCATTTTAGAATGTCCCCCTTATTTCAAATGGACTAAGTAGCATTTCTATCCTTTGACACATCTTTTTTTTTTCCTGTCATTTGAAGTGATAAAAATGTAGTCCTTCAAGGGTCAATGCTCCATTTTTCCCCATACTGCTAACAAACCAGGAGGATTCATGGTATTGACCTCACAGAGAAATTCCTAGCATATATATTTTATTTCTTCTATATGGTGAGAATTAGAAGTGAATGGTAACTTTGAAATGGGCATTGCTCATAATTGGAATATTTTATTCAAATCCTGAGCATGAAGAGGTGACATGAGCATACATAGGTACCAGGCAGAATGGTGGATGTCAAGGTATAGAATTCACTGGATCAGGATCATAATTAAGCTGTCTGCTAAGGAGAATCGGGAGGAAGACCCAAAAGGTAGTGGGAAGCTCAGGGTTAAACACGGGCTCAGCTTTTCTTTTATTTGTATATTCCTCCTTAGCTTAATGAGACCAATCTGCTGCTTTTGAAATTAAAATGTCAAAGAGGCATTTGAAATGAGCTAATGCAGAAAGCTGCCTGGTGCTGTGGACTGCTCAGAGAAGCTGACAGGCTCAAAGGCCTTAAGTTATGAGCAGAGGCCAACATGACACTCTCAAAAATAAGAGAGGAAGTCCTTCCAGTGCACAGAGCAGGGTGGATGTGGGCAGAGAGAGGCTTTCTCAGGGACTGTCTCCCGATTTCACTGGCTGCAGTTTCCTCAGATGAGGCTGCTGTCTGGTTGCCTTTTTTCTCCCCTTCAGTTTTGCAGAAAAGGTGGCAAAGTGAAGAGCAGAGCGTGGTGGGAAGTTTGTGGGGGCGGTGGAGATAATTGTGCTTGCGTTCCTGATGAGGCTTAGGAGGTGGGCCCTTTCTCTGGAATTCCATTCTTTAGCCTTCCTTGTCACAGAAGGAAATGTACAATGTCACCTCTGACAGGGTTGGTAATGACAAAAACCATAACTTACACGTGGAGAGAGGGCTTTTTAATGATTTCAAAGCATTTTAACATCTGGCCTTTCATTTGCTCCTCATACCAAGCCTGTGAAGTAAACAATGCAGGTACCGTTGCCCCCAGTGTCCAGATGAGGAGTCAGGAACAGAGAGTCCAGGGATTTCCAGAGGGTCACCCAGTTCATTAGCACAATAGCTGTGCTGGAAACCAGGTGTTTCCATTCACGGGCTCCTTACATCTTCCTCATGGTAGTGTGATTGCCAGGAGAAGGGATGCCTAGGAAGTTTGGCTGGAGGGAGTCATACAGGCTCTGTAGAGGACTGAGGGCACCAAGATGGGATTCCCCACCAGATCACCATCTCTGTTGGGTGCTAATGTTTAACTTGAACTAGTAGTCAAGTCATCATTATGCTGTGAAAGGCAGAGAGTCCTTAATCGTACTCCAAGAGATCTGCTTTAAAAGTCACATTATGAGAATGTCCAAAGGGTTTCTGATAATCAGAGCCATTTGTAGGTGGTCTGTTTGAGTTGTCATGGTCTCAAGTTGTTAACTGGAGGCCAGGTACTGGGAGACTGTAGATCCCCAGAGGTTTAAGGACTGGACTTGCATTATCTGTCTATAAACATCAAAAGCACCCATCTTAGTTCCATTCAGGTTCCTATACTATCTGCCAGGTAACACAGGAGTTCCTTGTGTTTGTGTATTTGTTTTTAAGACAGTCTCATGTAACTCGGGCTAGCTTTGAACTTGCTCTCTAGTCAAGTCTGGCCTTATTACCTGCTACCACTTCATGATGGTGTGGTTACCTGACCCATTACTACTTCTGCCTATCTCTGGTATTTGAAATTCCTAGAATATATGCCAGTGACTGCCTTGCCATTTCTTTTTCATGAGTACAGTGAGGAGAACACATTTCTTCCTGGGCTAGTACCCAAAGCTCCCTGGATGGCCCTGGTTGCTACCTTAACTGCGATCACTTAGTCAAGTAAATCCTCTATCACACTCCTGATGAGCCTGCTTCACTTCTGCCTCTCTCTCTTTCAGAGTGATCTCCATAAAGAACTACCACCCAAAGATCAGGATCATCACTCAGATGCTGCAGTATCACAACAAGGTAGGTGGTGAGACTCTTCCAGGTCTGAAGGCAACCTCAGAGCCTGGGTCCCAATACCTTCTCCCTCTCCATACAACCTCACATAAACATATTCACACAAGCACACACATACACTTGCCCTGAGGCCTAGCAAAGAAATGACTTAGTTAAAATGTCCCATCTCACTAGGACCTATGATAGTTCTTCATGGAAATTAGATGTATGTGTGTGTGTGTGTGTGTGTGTGTGTGTGTGTGTGTGTGTGTGTGCGTGTGTGGTGGGTCATTGGGAGGGAAGTTCCTTTGTTGCCTTCTTATACTGATCCATTCATTCAGGAAGAAGTCATTGAACCCTGTGGTTCAGAAATATCGATATGTTCTTAGATCCTGTCCAGACCTAAATTCCAACAACTTGCATTTCTATGTCCTGCAGTCATTCAGTCAATAGCTATTGAATACCTACTCTATAATTAACACTAGTCCTGCTACTCAGGGGATAGGATAACTGTGAAGATAAAATCTGATTTTGTGTCCTTAGAGACTGATCAAGGAAGGAATAGAGACTATACCAGATAATCGAAGGATTTCTCTATGTGTGACCAGGTACACTTGAAAGAAAATAATACAAGTTGGGTAGAGAAAGCAGAACATGACATCATCCTTAAATTCAGAGTGGGAATCATTCCAGTTTTACTTGGGGAAGTAGTAGTTTATCCAAAGATTATGCTTAATAAATGTTCCCAGTGTTACAGCTTACAGTGGGAGCTGGCTAGAAAGAACATGAACATGAGAGTTAGTATTTCTGTCCTGTGATTTCCTCTCACTGAATCAGAGGTGAAGGTCTCTGATCCAAAGACAGCACTGCTTCACTTGGCTTGTGGTTGAGCTCTCTATACAGCTTTGGAGGAGGGAAAGTGGCATCTTGTTCTACTTGATATGGTACCAGTTGTCTTCCTAATGGAGCTTAGAAACTGGAGGTTTCTCAGTACCTGGGGCCAGGTGTCCTGACTGAACAGAAATAACTCCCTACAGGTTTATTTGTGACAGCATGCCCCATCTTATAGGCCATATTCTCTGCAAAACAAGCCATCAGGTGACCCAGAGAAAACCCCACTCTGCCAAACGCCACCAGCACCATTCCATTATTTCTTAATTGCTGGCAAGTGCTGGCCCATTTTGCTGTGTGGAGACCCATCAGAGGCCATTGCCGAGTGGGTCCTGCTGTCAGCAACTGGCCCACTGCTTGGAACTGCTGCCCAGTGCCAACCGTTGCCCAGCCCTCGGCAGGTGGCTCTACTGGAAATTCTGTTACTCTTCAGCCAGTGGGTTTGGTGGTGGGCACTGAAGGTGAATCTCCTGTTTGTCCCTGAAAACTCAAGGATAGGATAAGGGGGCTCTCAGTAACCCACAGGCATCAACCTGGAGAAGTTCTTAACTGCAGCCTCTGTAGGTGGAGGTGGATTTTATTAGTAAGGCTGTGACTGGTGACAGCTCCTGCTGCAAGGAACACTCCTTTCATTTGTGACTTGAAATCTCATTTAGTGTGGGAGTACTTTAAGCGATTGTTTAGATTTTTGGCTGAATTTAGACTGAATAGGAAAATTAATGTTGTATGTTTAGAAAGAGATGTCAGTTCCTTTTCTTCTCTTTCCAACGGGTGCTGATGTAGCATCTTCAAGAAATCAAGGAGCATTTCAGCTGGGTGGTTCTTGTCAAACTCAAAGCAACTTGACTAGCCTCAGAGCTAGATGGTACTTAGTCAGTTTTACATGACTACCACCACATAAATATCTTAGACAGAATCTCCAATACAACCATTTAGACACTGTGATGCAGATATCAACAGACCCAGGAGTATTCGCTTAAAACACATCTTGTTTAGAACCACCCCACTGTACTTGGGTTTCTGGGTCAGGCAAGGCCATTTTTAGAACACTGTTAGATTAGTAAGGACACAGTGTTAGAGTAACTTTGACAAATGGCAGTTTCCCCTCATTCTGCATTTCTGTTTTAAAGGGAGAAGTCCTCTTTCCTTTATTTTTTAGATCATTCTTAGATTTTTTTTTTTTAGTAGACAGTTCTTCCCCCTACTTCATTACTTTGAATTTACCTAAGAGCTCCCCCCGCCACACACACTCCTTCTCTTTCAACATTTTCTTCTTTTTGTGACCTTTTCTCTGTACCCATCTTAGAAGCACATAGAATGCTACTCACTTATACATACATGCATTTGGGAAAGACCTGATGTGTGTGTGTGTGTGTGTGTGTGTGTGTGTGTGTGTGTGTGTGAAAACTATGCCACTAGGAGCATATTGTGGAAGGCATAATTGCTCCCCAAGTTAGACACAAGGCTTGAAATGAAAACAATGTCAAACCCCTGTGATGTAACGAGAGTGATATTCTAGAGCCTAGAGGGATGCAGGGAAACTGCTGGCCTTGAGTTTGTCATCATAATAATTGCAGACATTTGTGTCCTGTTTTATGGTTTTAAAAGAGCTTTGACATCCATTATCTCATTTAGTCCTCATTGGGCCATCTGTGCATTTTTAGCATCCCAGTGTAACTTCAGACTAGCAGGAGTCAAAGCTCTATTCTAGGCAAAAAACATCACCCTAGAGTGGTAAGCACAAATCACATCACGGTCACTCAGCAGCCAGCAGTATAGCCAACTGCCACCTTCTACTTGAATGGGACAGTAGCCCACAGAACCAAACTTTGGTTCCTGGGGGAAGTTTAGTATTGTCCAAAATGGATCTTTTTATGGGGCTAAGTTTCACAGAGAGAACATTCAAACCCTGGACATCTCTGAGTGCAGAGGGAAGAGGTACATGGTGTAAAGTGCTTCAGACACAGGATGGTGATATGATACTGGAAAAAGTGTTCATCCTAATAACTCACCTGTTAATGCATTTCTGATCTCCCCCAAAGCACTCTAATCAAAGAGGCTTTTGTTTCTGATGTGTGAATCAAGCCCCAGGACAGATACAAGTTCTCTGAGCATCCTGGTCGCCTGTGATGGCATGTGGAACATAGCCATGTTAACCAGTTCCATTTGTGATGAAATACTCAGACATAAGTCCCTAAATGAAGGACGGTTTTGTTTCAGCTTACAGCTCAAGGTTCTATCTATTATAGAGGGGAGGTCAAGCGTCCAGGAGTATAAAATAACTGCTCATGCAACATCACATAGATCAGATAGATCCTTTTGATCAGATCCGTTAACCATGTATACAGCCCAGGATTCCAGCCAGGGAATGGTACCACCCACAGTGGGTGGGTATTCCAACCTCAATCAACGGAAGGAAGATAGCCCTTCACAGGCATGCCTAGAAGCCTGTCTCCTAGATGAATCTAGACTCTGTCAAGTTGACAGCACAAATCACCATGGTCAGCTTTCTGTTACTCTAACAAATGCATGCCATAAAACTTTTGGAGGCTATGGACCTTGATGAGTTGGTCTTGTTTAGTTATACTTGTGATGAGGTGATACACCATTCTGGGAGGGACTGACAGAAAGCACTGGATTGATTCCTATCCAACAAACCAAATAGATAGGGTTGATTGGTGCCCTGCTAGTCTCTCACAAGGCGATGCTCTCAATGACCCGAAGAGTTTTTATTAAATTCTATCTCCCAAAGGTTCCACTTCCTCCTAAGAGAGTATCACCTCGGGGATGAAGCTGTTTGTATATGGTCCTTTAGTAGACATTGACAGAAGGTGCAGACTATAGAGTGCTCTTGTTTTTCCATCGATAGACTTTGTTATTTTTCACAGTGTTTCTCCAAGGCTGAATAAATAGTAAGAGAAGGAGATGTGACTAGAATTCATGTCTTTCTGAGACAGCACATTTTCATAGTTCTCCATGAAATGAAGGACGATCCAGTAGCATACATGGAGGGAGGGTGTAGTTCATATTAGACCTACTTTTCTCTTTGCCAAGTTAGGAAGAATTTGCCTCCTGATTCCTGGGTAGAAATGGTGACTTTTTTTTTTTTAAAAACCAGACCCAATTTCCCTCAAAGAAAGGAGAATGAAGTTTCAAAAAAATAATAATAATGAATTCCTAGGTCAATATCCTCTCTTGGATTCATGCACACAGCCTTCTGTCTTGGCCATTGGCACTTCAGCCCTGCTTCCTGCCACCCTATGACTGGAGAAAATGCAGTGGCAATGAGAGGGGACATAGGAAGCTTAAAATGAATATGACTTTCTACATGGGACCCAAGGGACCCAAGGCTTACATGTCAGAACTACATGTTTTACATGGCATGGAGATAGGTCAGACTTTTTTTTCATTATTTCTTTGAAGATGGCATGAAAGCTATGAGGTGTCTCTGTAGGGACCAGACCACCCAAATCTCTTGTCACCCACAAGTTCATTACTTGTATATAATTGATTATACTTCTCATAAGAGGATTTTTCCACATGGATGAATGTGTTTTATCCCAGGCCAGGGAAGTTAAATGAAAAACAAAAACAAAACAAAACAACAGCAGCAACAACAACAACAACAACAACAACAACAGCAACAGCAACAGCAACAACAACAACAACAAAATGGACTTCTTAAGCCAGGGAAGAATGGGGAAAGAAATGGGAGAGAGGGTGTGGCTATCTGTTGGCATTCAGTATATGATGTGCAGAAGACCCTCTGGTACTGAGCTCCACACAAATCACACTTCCCTTTGGCCCACACACAGGCCTGTTTTACTTGGGTTAGGGAGCAAGCAGTCATTTTCCAGCAGTAACCACTGCTGGCTCAGGATTGGAGACTGTCACAGAGGTGGATTTTGCAAGCAGACATTTCACAAAGTGTGGTTTCTCTAAGCAGAGCAAAGAGGCCTGGGCTCTGCTCTTTTTTCTACAATAGAATCATCCATCCTTCTATTGCAACTGGCCTCTGTTGTTCCAAAAGTGACGGGAAGCCTTGTTTACTGCTCCAGTTTGCTGGTACATGGCAGGAAATAATTTCAGAACTATAGAATCTTGGACTGTAAGGGACTTAGAAGGACTCTGGGTCAACTTCCTCTACAAAACATGATTTACTATAGCATCTTGTAAAAATGCTAAGTCTTAGGAATAAAGACTGTGTGTGTATGCATGCGTGTGTGTGTGCATGCATGCATGTATGCATGTGTGTGCATGTGTGTGTGTGTTTAAATAGTCTTCTCTATTTATTAGACAAATTTCATCCTTAGAAATTTCTTTATATATATATAAATATATATATATATATATTCCTAATTCTGGCTCCAAAAACTGAGTGTGGCGTCACTAATCTTGACATAGCAGGACCTGAGGCGTCCAGATGTGATGAGCATCCTATGTCCCCAAGGATGTCCCTCTGTATCTTGAGTATTTCTGTATCTTTTAACTGTTTCTCAAGAGATTTTTTTTCCAGAGCACTCATCTCCTCTTGTCCTCCTCATTGTCTTGTGGCCATTGATCACACCTCTCTAAGTTTGACTGTTAAAACTGGATCAAATTCTGTGGAACAAATTCGGCCTGTTCTTATAGAATAGAGTCTTTTTCCTTTGCTGTTACAAGCAAGCTGTGGCTTTCTGTGTCATGTATCCCATGGCTTCTAATTGAGTTTTTAGTTTCCTCCGCACTTAAATGCTATGCCCCGCTCTCTCCTTCTCTCTTTCACATACACTCTTAGATCTGTCTTCTTGTTTCAAACTTATATAATCAGTATTTTTGAATGTAAGTGTTGACCCTGACATTCAGATCTTGTAACTCTCTTCTCTTGTTATTGTTGTTATTTGTAAATACCCAAACACTAGAGAACTTCCTGGATTTCAACTTTTCAACTCACTCTGCCATGTACAATTCTCTACTGCATGCCAATGGCAAATAATTGTGTGAGCATGCTTCTGTGTCTATGAGTTGGGGTCTGACCTACCTTGCCATAAGACAGTTCATCTGAGAACAATCACAGGATGCCTGTGTCTGTGGTGCACCGTGGCTTCCATAGAAGCAGCATTTCCTCCCACATGTAGAGTTACAGGTTCTCCAGCTCCACCCCAGATCTCATCAGTGAGAAACAGCATAGTGGGGGCCAACATCCTGTAGTTTTTTTGTTTTTTTTTTTTTTTTACTTATTGCAGGGTATGCCAGGTACCTACTCAAGTTTGGGGCATCACTAATCTAGATTATTGTGAAGACAGGAAAAAAATGCAAGAGTACTCAGACACACATACATCTGGAAATCTAATAATACTTGAGAGCTACTTAAAAAAACAAGCTAGCTAGACTTCTTAATGCTGGGGGCTGGTGTGTCTCACAAGAGAAAATTCCCTTCTGGGTCGAATCTGGCTAAATAGCAAACTTGAGAGGAGGATGTGGACCTGGTGAGTGTAGAAGCAATGTTGCCAAGAGGCCAAAGTCTGCTGAACAGAAGTATAGAACCTCGCAACAGTCCTTAGACCCAGGCAGAGGGCAGAAAGGATGAGTTTGGATGACCCGGTGTCCTTGGACAATGCAGCAGTTCCCAGAAGAGGTTTTAGACACTCAGACGTGGAGCAGAACAGGGTCTCATACCTCTTGTTATTCCCACAGGCCCATCTGCTCAACATCCCCAGCTGGAACTGGAAAGAGGGTGATGACGCAATATGCCTTGCAGAGCTCAAGTTGGGTTTCATAGCCCAGAGCTGTCTGGCTCAAGGCCTCTCCACAATGCTTGCCAATCTCTTCTCTATGAGGTCATTCATAAAGGTAACGTCTTGTCTTATTAGAGCACATTAGCCTAGGATTCCATTTGTCGTGGGGTTGAGTAGAGCACAGCTTAAACTCAAAACAGATCGACGGGCTTTAACTTCTCTGGTTGAGAAGAAATTCCTTGTTACAGATTTGGGAAAGAGGCCAGCTCCTTTCAAAATTATGTTTTTATTTTTATTTGGCACATCCGTGGCCATTAAATGATTGTTCAAAGCACAATCCTCTCTCTCTCTCTCTCTTTTTTTAGATAAACCACATGTTTATCTATCAACAAAGCCTCCGCTGTTAAAACAAAAATATGATTTATATACATTCCATATGGTACCAGAGTGCCTAAAGAAAAGAATTATCATTTTCCTCTTTTATATCAAGTGGCTGGTGGACCTCTCACTGTGTGGATAAATGCAGACCATGTGTTTGTGCTGAAGCCCAAACCCCAACAACATAATTCATTTATTTACTTCTGCACAATCAAGGGGGCCAGTAAGGCTGACATGCCATGGCTATTTGAATGGAGAAAGAAAAGATGAACTGAGTCTTTACCCCAAGAGACGTGCAGTCTGGATGTGTTCATCTCCCTATCAGAGCTCACTGGGCAGCCACTCCCAGACTCCAGATGGCTGCTGGACCAACTATTGGGGCAGAGAATGAGCCCATTCTGTTCTCTAGGGCCCAGGGTCCTAAGTGCCTCTGCATCTAGGTGCCTGACTAAGCAAGTTTCTAGAATGTTGGTTTAGGCAGTCAAGGTGGCACACCACATCCATGAATTGTGTTACTTAGAACTGGAAGGTGTCAAGTCTTTACCTTTGTACCAATGTCATTGGCATTGTTTAACCAGTTGTAGTTCTCATAGTATGACTTAGAGAATAACTCCTGTTGGACCCTGTTGTTTTCATTGTAGCAATGCTGCATAGTTAATGACAACTTGATTGAAAATATGTTTTCTTGTGCTTACTCTGTGCCCATACATATCAGCTCAATAGAACTTCAAGTTCAACCCCAATGACAAACCCAAGTCACTACATGCCTCTAGATGTCTTCTTTTATCCAGGTTCCTTTTATCCTGCATAGAAGAAACAGAATGCAGGCAAAATGGGAGTCACAGGGAGGTCTGTGTGGCTGTGTTTAGAGATGGGACACCAAAGCCAGATGTGGCCATGTGTCTCCCAGGACTTGTCTGCTCAATCTAAGGAGGCCAGACCTAGGATAACAAACTGTCACCAGAACTGCCCTGTCTCTTTCAGTGGAGCTCTAGTGGTTTCCTCCCAGCAGAGGTTTGATCATAGGACCCAGCACATGGTCAGAGGGACTGGGTTCTGCCTTTCTTGTGTTGATGTGACATGGGCCTTGGCAGAGGCCCACCACAGATGGGGCCACTTGACATGCGTATGTTTTGATTTTGTGGTGCTTGCATGGTAACTAGATCTGCCTGTCAAGAAAATTAATAAAATGGATATGACACTGATTCTATAGTGTTATTACCAACAGGGAGAACTTCTGCCTGACTTTCTTCAGGACCCTGACGGGCCTCACCTCTAAAGCCAAGGACTTTCCTTCCAGCTCTGCAAATCCCATTGCCAAGTTCCTATTTAGGAAGCGCCTGTGGGAAAGGCTGGACTGGGCCCTGGTATAAGTGGAAACACATTTGCCTCCCAGGGTTACTGCATTATTTCTGTCCAGGGCCAGCTCTCCCCATGTTTGGAGGCAGCTTTCTGGATATGACCTTTTGACATGGAGGTGATCTTCACGTTAGACTTTGTTAAGGGCATAGCCTACAAATAACATGACTTCCTTTACTAAATTTTAAAATTTAGAGTAGGGCCAGTCTTACTTAATGCATTCACCCTTCTATATTGTCATCTACGTATGCATATCCCTCAGTCCTAAAGCCATTTTACAACCTGCCGAAAATCATACTGTTATCCATTCCTCAGTGTTTTTTCTATATTATTGCAAAGCATTTACATGTTTTTGTGTGGAATGAGTATAGGTGGAGAAGGTAATATGTAAATGGATTCTTGTTTATGGAAATCAATTCCTTCCCCAACGCCCCCACATCCTATGGTAGAGAACTCCTCACTTCCACCAGGATAGGGTTTTGGCAGCACCTTATCCTTTGGGAGCATTTAGTGTTTCTGGAAGCCAAAGGGAGATGTGAACTTACCTTCTTCCTTGCCCTGAGCAGGTTGTGTCTGTTTATACTCTGCTTCTGCTCAAAGGAGTAAGATAAACAAGACTCTAACATGTAGATGTGTCACAGGCAGAAGCTCAGCGGTTATCTTCGAAGCCTTTTATTATGTATAAACCAAAAGTCCCAGACCAAAACTGAAGACAGTGAGGTTTAGCAGAAGAAAGGGGTTCTACTGGAATGTGGGATTTGCAAAGAGGGCCTAGACTCTAGACAAGTCACTCTCAAAGATCTGAACCTAGGGCCCCCCATTACCTTTTAAAACCTAGTCTTCATTTAGATATGTTACCTCTGAATTGACCTAAATAGTTTGGAGTTTATTGATATTTTAACTTACTTTTTTAGGAGTGATGAATTTCTGTAGACACTTTTGGCTTTTTGTTTTCCCCCTTATGGTTGTTTATTCTTAATCTTTTCCATTTATGCTTCAATGCATTTCCTCTACTGTTAAGATGTGCTAGCTTTTATAAATCCACTCTAACCTCGCATCCAATACCTTTCTGAAAGAAGCCCACATTGATACCCAGGGGTCCTATATCTCTGTGGCTGCTTGCAAGGCAAGCTAAGCATTTTTTTTTTCAGCAAGGATTCATTTTCACCCTTGAAGTCTGTTAATCAGAGCCAGCAGATGTTTTGGTGCCTGTGACTTATCTCCTGGCCTGGGACATCCTGTTTACTCCCTACTCTCTGATCTCCTTTCACTGGCCTCTCAGATTTCAGGGAAAGTCTCCTTAATGTCTTCTGGAAAGACCAAGACAATGGACTTGTTTAGCCTGTCTGCCATCGCCTCAGCCCTCAATAAGTGAGCCACACTTTAAGACCATTGATATTTTTTGGGTGGGGGTTGTTTTTTTTTGTTAGTCTATGTAGTTTTAACTTCCTGTTCTACCTGTAGAGTTTCATGTTGGGCTGGACCTTCTATTTTTATGAATTGAGCTATTATTCGTACTAGAAGAAACCATTCTTAGACATCATGAATTATGTATTTGTGTAAGTGCTTGTTCCTCTCTGAAACTGATTGACTCTTAAAACTGTTTCTCATTCAACTCTGAAACTTCCAATTGAGCACATTAAAACAGATCTCACACTTGCCAGTTATTTTAACTCTGCTGGTTTTTCATTTTACACACACACACACACACACACACACACACACACACACACACACACACACACACACCCTATAGCATGGCATGTAATCTGCAGTATCTTTGTCAGGAAGTCAGTTGTGAGAATGGAGAAAATGTGTAATGTTAGTATGGTGTCTTAAAGGAGAGAGAATATTTTCCATGAGCTCAGGTAGTCGAACTCTTTGTCCCCAGTTGGTGGCACTGTTTGGGAAGGTTGTAGGAGAGGCAGCCATGCTGGAGGAAGCCATCGCTGGGGGCAGGCTTTGAGAGTTCATAGCCTCAGTTATTTCTGATTTGCCATGTCTGCTTCATGCTCACAGTTTAAGACGTGATCTCTCAGCTTCCAGCTCTGGAACACCTACCACTTGTTGCCATGCCTCTCCACCATGATGGACTTTCTTTCTGACAATGTAAACTAAATAAATGCTCCCTTTTACTCATTGTCTCGGTCGTGGTATTCTGCCATGCCCAACTTAAATGAATCATTTTAGTACTTTAGTTTGAATTGTATTTATGCACTATTTTGTGTTTGGATACGTTCGTGTATAAGAATAATCTGGTTCAGGAGCTGGAAATATAAAGACCTTTGATTAACTGCCCAAATATACTGAATTCTATCTACTTTTAAAGCCTTGAGCCTAAAATTATTTTTACTCTCCTAATGCCCTACATACTCATGACATTGTCACTGGTGTCAGTTTATGGTGGCAGACACTATGCAGTAAAAACAGGAGCGGGCAGGTAGCTTAGAATTGATAAACCCTAGGAATCAGTTTCAGATTTGTCCCTGAGGTCACCAGAAGGAAATAATGGATGAGACGATTCCTTAGCAGGGATAGCCACCTTAGTATGTGGCTTAGTTTCTGAGCTTCATTTTATGGAAACCATTGATTCACTGGAGATTCCAGAGGCACCTGTATCCCTGTTGCCTTTCTGGCAACACACAAGCTTATGGCTTGGAAGCACCGATAAGATTCAGGAAACTTCGTCTCTGATAGGAAATGTGTGGGCTCATATTTGCATAGTCCTGCCAATGAATCTTGTTCATCTTTCTCTCTGGCCAGCTCTGTAAGGGTCAGAGTCGCTGCGCCAGATAGGTGAGGAGTTCATTTAGGATTGTGACAAGATCAAAAATGACCTAGGCTCTTAGGAGTATTGGCTTAAGGACTAGGGCTCTCTGGCAAAACCAAACCAACTATGTATGTGATGTGCGAATGTGTATGTATGTGCATGCAATCATGTGTCACATAATGGCATTTCGTAATTGGCAGACTGCATGTAGGAGTCCCATTTCATGTAGTGATGGCTATTCTTATTTTGGTTTGGATACATATGTACTTTGATGTTTGCATGATGAAATTACCCACTAAAGACTTCTTCAGATGAATACCCATCATTAATCAATACGTGCTCTAGTATCTCTCTCTGTGTAACCAAGAGAGGGAGATATTGATTAGAACAAGTTGATTCACTTTGTATGAAAGCCGAGTTACAATGTCTGCACTGGAGATGGTGGAGAGCCACAGGGATGTTATCAGTCATTTTGAAGGTCTGAGAATAAGGAGACTTAGTATAGGTTTCAGTCTTAGTTCGATTAGAGAGAACAGATTTCTAATGACTCCTAGTATGTGTTCCAATACAGCTTTTGATGGTTTGGATATGATCCACCCACAGAAGGAATATAATCTCCCTTATTCTACCACTTCAAACATATTTATTGCATCCAGAAATACCTTCACAGCTATGTCTAGAACAATAATCAAATATCTGGGAACATCATGACCCAGTCAGGTTAACGAAGAGGACTAGATATCACATCAACCTGCTCTTACTTCAGCCTATTTCTAGGTCAGCATGCTCATCCTCTTGTGGGAGTGTGGGGATTTGTCAGGAGCTCTAGCCAGGCCAGAGTTGCAATGCATAAGGCTGGTATCAAGGAGAGAATGCTAAGAAAGGCTTCTTTGTCTTGGCACATAAACCTACAGAGAAGATCGTGATATACAAATGTTTTGGCTCCACCACCCATGGGTGATGCCAATCAAAGTGAAAGTGACTTCATGAGAATGAAATGCCATCACACCTGTGGAGAGAAGTTTCCAACACAGCTACCTTTGCTTCTTTAGGAATATACAATGTTTTAATATCATTTAGATAGACAGATAGGCTTACAGACTTAGGCCTCCAATAACAACCCAGCAATATCCATCCAACTGTCATGCCGCATTCCCATTTGAATGCCACATCTCCTCTCAGATTTCACATTTCCAGAAGTGAATCCCTGTTCTTCCCTGTGAAGTTTCCCTGGGAAGTCACCACCCACATTTGGCAACGCCATCCTTCCAGTTAATCACCTTTAGAGTCATCTTTGGCTCCCCACCCCAACCCTCCTCAAGCACCAGATTCAATTCATCATGACACCCTGATTGGACCTTGAAAGTAGGCCCAGAATCTGAGTACTTGCCACCAATTTCATTCTTACTGATCTATCCAAAGAACCACCATCTTTTCTATGGTTACCAGCCTTCTAGATGCTCAAGTCTAGACTCATCTTGTTTTCTTAAATAATTTTCCCAAACATGAATGAGATCATGTCAATCTTCTGCATAAGTCTACCATATCATCTAATTGCCTCAAAACCAAAACCATAGCATTGGCTGCCAGGTACTAAGCAGTCAGGTTCCTGTATTCTTGTTGATGCCAGTGTACCAAGTTCTGTCCTGCACCTTGTGTCTCTCACATTCCCTTTACTGCATTAGGATTTATACTTGCTGGGTTCCCTCTATCTAGAATGTTCTCCTAAGTAGATGGTTGCTTCCTATCAAACCCTTCTGCCTTTGCTCAAAAGAAAAATTTTCAGCAAGACCATATTTTAAAACGTCAGACTATTTTTTTATAAAAGAGTTAAAACATACTTTATTTATAATATGCAAAGAGAAAAAGGCATTTGTAATAAATGTTTAATTTGTTAAATATTCATCAGCTCAACATTCCCATGTATGAATGGCACAGATTAAGAAACAGAACATTATTGATACCCTAAGAATCCTCACTTATTTTGTAAGTCAGATAATTGGCATTGCTTCTGAATCATCTTTGGAAATGTTATATTCCTCAATATTGAACTTTTTAGTTTATGACGATTGTATATCACCTTTTTATTTCCTTTTAGCTTTTTGGATACTTGTGTTGTTTTTTAAAGATTTATTTATTTTACATCTGTGAGTACTTGTTTTTTTTTCTTTAAACACACAAGAGGGCATCAGATCCCATTACAGACGGTCGTGAGCCACCATGTGATTGCTGGGAATTGAACTCAAGACCTCTGGAAGAGCAGTCTGTGCTCTTAACCACTGAGCCATCACTCCAACTCTGTGCTTTGACTCTTAGCCTAAGACCTTTTACCTATATGCTTGTGTGGTTTTCTTTTTTCTTTCTTTCTTTGGTTGTTGTTGTTGCATGTTCGTTTGTCTGTTTTCAAGACAGGGTCTCACTATTTAGATTGTCTTCAACTCATGATCTTCTGCTTCTATTTCCTGAGTGCTAAGATTACAGACATGTGCCAGCATCTCCATCAGGACGTATTGATTAAGGGGTGCTTAATACTTCAATTGCATCTCTAGGAAATTATAGGACAATCAAGATAAAACCAAATCTAGAACATTTCCTGGGACTCTGAAGGCTTCTTAGGAAGCAGATGTCACATCTCTCCCTGTTGTCTAGGAGGATGTAGATGTCCTTCTCTCCCTAGGGACATAAAATTTCCATGTGGTAAAATAGCAGAATTACATTTTAGAAATCCCCATCACCCAGGCCTGCACATTCCATAATACAGGTCTCCTTCATCCTCTTGGCTTTGCCTGTTTGTCAACTCCTCCACCGTGGTATTGTTTCTTGTCTATTTCTCTCTTTTCCTTCATAAAATGGAGGCACTGTGAAGCCATGGCTATTCACAGGAGCCTCGGTATCAGGTGCTCAGTAAATACATGTTGAATGCATGGAAGAATGAATGAATGAATGAATGAATGAGTGAATGAATCAATTTCAGCTTAGCCTTGCCAGCTTGTGTTTTAGATATCTGAGTGTGGGGCCCAGACTAACTGGGACTTACGATTTGGAATGATTTGGGTTCTGAAATGTCTTCCTCTGCTACTGTATGTGGTTCACTGGCCCAATTAAAGAGCTTCATCTCTGCATAGAAGCTTAAAATGCAAAGCTTTATAATCCTTGGCAAAGCTTGCAAAGAAGCTGGTTAGATTTGGTTATAAACTATCTTGACTGCCAGAAAATATAGTCGCTGTGTTGTTTAAATTCGCAATTCAAAATAAACACCCTGAAATTTAAATACATTTGCTAAATCTCAATATTCCATTTGGGCCAGCACCATCATATATCTCTTCTTTTTTTCCTTCCTACTGTAGTCTCTCTAGATCACAGACCTTGCCACAATGTGTTGCCCCCTCCAGCATCACCATCTCTGCCCACGATCTCTCATGCCCAACTCAAAGTTGAGTAGCTTCCATGCAAACTATTTCAAATAAAGAGAGAAGCAATCCATGAGTTATTAACAGGGATTCCATTCCCCTATGGCCCTGGTAATTTCTAGAACATTGAATTAAGGAGTTCTCAGACCTTTACAAATTCTCAAGGCAAACATTATTAGCAAAGAGAAGGCCGTGCAGCATGTAAGAAGATTGCCAGAAAATGTCAATGAAACTTCTGAATAAAATAAGAAGCCTCAGTGCTCTCTCGATCTTTCCCTACCCCTCCCTCTAACACGATTAGAAAGTTATTTCATGTGTCTTATGTGCTCGGTCAGTCAAAGGCAAACCTACATGATTGATGGTGACAGGGAACACATTTAACTCATTATTCTTTACTTTGCAGCAAAATGATTTGTGTAAACTGTCTGCCTAGCATTAAAGGTAAAACAAACTTAGAAACCCCAGAATGTTATATTTTCATCTAATATTTTCCTTTTGGTTTTATAGCTGTAATCGCATATGGATTCTTTTATTTAGCTCTTGGCATGGGCTGAACAAAGGGGAAGGCAGGGCAGAAAGATTACATAACACATGAGTCCATGCTCAGGGAGTGTGGAGCCATGAAAGCCGTAACAGTCCAGACTTAATGTGACAACCCAGGAGAAACTGTGGCTCTCTCTGGCCTGGATGTTGTCACTGATATGCAATGAGGACCATCTCCTTGATAACAAGCCTGTTGACATTAAACTGAGCCTTTTCAGAAACTATTAATTGATGCATATGTTCCTACGCACGCCTAGAGATCACGGGCTTCACCTGACTTCCCTATTCTTCCAGCTGCTTCATGCTCCTCCTCTCCTCTTCCCCTTCTTTCTCCTACTCCCTCTGCATCAATGTTAGTAATAATTCAAGCAGGAAATACAGACGATAACTTCAGATTCACGTAAGTCTGCTGGTTAGTGGCACAGCCATACCGAGAGTGTCCATGCAGAGCAGGAGCAGGAATTTCGAACTTTCAGATAACTACTCCACATGTAGGAGTACACCTGGTAGGTATTTTGTCATGAATTTTAGATTATCTGAGTCCTCTCAGTTTTCATAGCCCTTTCATGGTTATAAGTTTTATAACTTTTCCTTAATTATCCTTTTTCTTCTTTTTCGGTTTTAAGTTTTTGTGTGTGCAGCTGACTGTATCTTTACCATGTGCATGCAGTGACTGCAGAGGCTACACAGAGGAGGGAATCAGATCTCCTAGAGTTGGCCTTACAAGCAGTTGTGAGCTTCCCAATAGGGGCGCTGGAAACAGAGCTCAGGTCCTTTACAAGAGCATCTAGTGCTTTTAAACCCCAAGCCATCCATCCCTCTAGCCAAGGCAAACATTTTTATTGAAATTAACTTTTACTTGACCAGAAGAGTAAGCATTTTTTTTGAAGGCACCTGGAAATTTTAACAAGTGTAAAGAAGCTATGATCTCTGTCCAAAAGAAGGGCTCTGTCATTCTTTGAGAACAAGAAGTTACTAAAGATTCTCACTTTGGTCTGTCTAGCTGGTTAGAGGATGGTAGAGCCAGGCCAAGCAATTCACCACATTTTACTAGCTTATGTCTCTACTCATTGGTATATACTGCTTTTGCTAGAGAAATGTCTCAACTTCAAACACTGCTCATATACATTCAAATCAATAGCTTCTAAAAACAGAAACTACTCTGCAATGTTTGTAAAGGCAGTACCCTAGATTTTCTATCAACTCAGCCAAACTATTGAAGTATGAATATTAAGACAGTTTTCTGAGCTAGAGAGACAGTCCAGCATTAAAGAGCACATGCTGCTCTTGCAAAAGACCTGAGTTCAATTTTCAGCATCCATATCAGGAAGCTCAGAATATGTCTGTACCTCCAGGCTCAGGGTATCTAATATCCTCTGGCCTCTGTGGGCACTGCACTTGGATGTGCATGTACAGATAGGCATGCGTGCACACACACAAACATACATAAATACAATTGCAAAATAAGGTAGGGAACTCATGTTCTCCCCTTTTTTCTATGTTGTCCTTCATGAGAAAGTGACCGAGGAATGTATATCTTCTGAGATTATAACACCTTTTCATATGAAAGGATTTCCTGCTTAAGTCAAGTACTTTAACCAAATATGGAAAAACTTGGGTGATATATTTGTTTGGGGCATAAGGTGGAAGGAAGATTAGCTAGCCCAGTCCTGACATGGAAGATGTCAGAAGCCAGAGTCATGAGGGCTAAGTCGTGTCACAAAACAGTAAAAAGATTTTTCTAGAAAAAAAATATGTTTAGCCTTAATCCTCTCTAACCTCTTCTGATCATAGAAAAAAAATTAATTCAAGTGACTCAATCAATTTGGGGTTCAGGGAGCAAAGCTGTGAAATAAGAAATAGAAATCTGCTTGCTAGGTCCAGCATTTCTTTGGCTGTTCTCCATTAGAGGAAAATCCTTAGGCATGTGGTCCCATGAAGGCTTGGGAATGACTGTCAAAATATGTGTCCAAGTCCAGTGCCACATATTTTAACACATATGCATAGGGCCATATATCAATCACCTCACCACAGAATACAGAATAGTTTCCAAACTCCACATTCCCTTAAGTTAACTCTAGACCCTCTAAGGATCAGAGCTCCATTCTCTTTTATTATAGTTCCATGTTTTCTGATGAGTCTTATGAAAGTGTCATGCAATAAACTTCTTTCCTTTCAGAGTCATGTTTTTTAAAACTCCCTCTATGCTGTTGCAGGAATCAAAACTCCATTCCTTCCGATTACGGAACGATATGACATTTTTATGTTGTCCCAAAGTTTGTTCATCAGTTCATTCATGGAGCAGGCACAGCAATTAGCTACTTCTAGTTTCTTGGGCGTGGTGGTGGGAGGGGTCATAACAAAAGTTGATATAAATATTTGTATGGAAGTTTATATGAGCAAACACACAGAATAGGATTCCTGGTTTATAAGGTCAAGTTTCTGTTTAACTTTAAAAGAAACTGCCGAACCGTTAGTCAGAGTGTCTATACCATTTATATCACCTCAGACTGTGAACCCAAGTCAGTGACTCCTTTTTTAAGTTGTCTTGGCTAGGGGTTTTGTCCCAGCCATGAGAAAACTAATACAGACATAGACTCAGCCCTCTAAACTTTGGTCCATACATCATTTAGAAGTATGTTGCTTAATTTTCAGTATGGGGTCAAAAGGGTCCCATATTTTTTTCTAGATTTTAGAATATTTGTACAGACATACTGAGCTGTCTTGGTGGGAAAATTCAAACCAAACCACAGAATTTACTTATGTCCAACATGTATTTTACACATAAGCCCCAAGGGCAACTGCATACAGTTCTCATTTGATTCTGCACATGAGTTTCGCGAAGGTAGGTTTTCTTTTTCTTTTCTTGCAATGCCATGTCAGTGTTACAATTTTTTCATATTTTGGAGCACTTTGGAGTTATTTAGATTAGAGATATTTAATCTGTGAACATTTATACTATTGAGTTGTTGTGATGGACTTAACTGTTTCTTGGGGAAATTTTGTCTCCATTTATCCTCGTTAATTTTGTTTTGAAGACTACTTTAGATATTCATTTCTACAGGTTCTAAACCCTGTATTTTGTACTGTTTTGTTGAAAAAGTTTAACCCCTCTTCTGAACTGTTCCTTCACCACCAAATGCAGATCACTTCCCTTTTGGTCCCATTTGAACCCAACTACATCATGAAATTCTAAGTTACTTTCTTTACACTTTCCCCACAATAAGTAGGTCATTTTAAAAACATCTATTCTGTGAATTTTTGTCAATTCATGGATTATATTAAATCTGTTTATTTATGGCTCAAAAGATCAACATATTTGGATTTGGTCTCACTATTTTATTAGTTGCTTCTTGATTAATTACTGTGCTTTTGTGTTCTTCCCTCCTCTTTTGTTTGAGGTTATTTGGATACTATCTTAAAAGTTATTTAATTAACTAATTTATTAATGCAGTTAATAAATGTGAGACTATATACCCAGTGCTAATATTTATGCATGTAAACATTACAGATCTAATGTAGTTATTATATAGATGAGCCCTGCGATTATTAGTGTCTGTCTTTATTCTAGAAATTTTTTCTCCATCTTTATTAAATTGGGCATTTCTTATTTAAATTTCAATTGTTATTACCTTTCCCAGTTTCCAGGCAAACTTCCCCCTAATCCCTCCCCTCCCCTTCTACATGGGTGTTCCCCTCCCCATCCTCTTCCCATTACCGCCCTCCCCTCAACAATCCCGTTCACTGGGGGTTCAGTCTTGGCAGGACCAAGGGTTTCCCCTTCCACTGGTGCCCTTATTAGGCTATTCACTGCTACATATGCAGTTGGAGCCCAGGATCAGTCCATGTATAGTCTTTGGGTAGTGGCTTAGTCCCTGGAAGCTCTGGTTGCTTGGCATTGTTGTTCATATGGGGTCTTGAGCCCCTTCAAGCTCTTTCAGTCCTTTTTCTGATTCCTTCAACGGGGGTCATGTTCTCAGTTCAGCGGTTTGCTGCTGGCATTCACCTATGTATTTGCCATATTCTGGCTGTATCTCTCAGGAGAGATCTACATCTGGTTCCTGTCAGCCTGCACTTCTTTGCTTCATCCATCTTATCTAGTTTGGTGGCTGTATATGTATGGGCCACATGTGGGGCAGGCTCTGAATGGGCGTTCCTTCAGCCTCTGTTTTAAACTTTGCCTCCCTATTCCCTCCCAAGGATATTCTTGTTCCCCTTTTAAAGAAGGAGTGAAGCATTCACATTTTGGTCATCCTTCTTGAGTTTCATGTGTTCTGTGCATCTAGGGTAATTTGAGCATTTGGACTAAAATCCACTTATCAGTGAGTGCATACCATGTGTGTTTTTCTGTGATTGGGTTACCTCACTCAGGATGATATTTTCTAGTTCCATCCATTTGCCTATGAATTTCATAGTCATTGTTTTTGATAGCTGAGTAATATTCCATTGTGTAGATGTACCACATTTTCTGTATCCATTCCCCTATTGAAGGGCATCTGGGTTCTTTCCAGCTTCTGGCTATTATAAATAAGGCTGCTGTGAACATAGTGGAGCATATGTCTTTGTTATATGTTGGAGCATCTTTTGGGTATATGCCCAAGAGAGGTATAGCTGGGTCCACAGGTAGTGCAATGTCCAATTTTCTGAGGAACCTCCAGACTGATTTCCAGAATGGTTGTACCAGTCTGCAATCCCACCAACAATGGAGGAGTGTTCCTCTTTCTCCACATTCTCACCAGCATCTGCTGTCACCGGAGTTTTTGATTTTAGCCATTCTGACTGTGTGTAAGGTGGAATCTCAGGGTTGTTTTGATTTGCATTTCCCTTATGACTAAAGATGTTGAACATTTGTTTAGGTGTTTCTCAGCCATACAGCATTCCTCAGCTGTGAATTCATTGTTTCACTCTGAACCCCATTTTTTAATAGGGTTACTTGTCTCCCTGCCATCTAACTTCGTGAGTTCTTTGCATATTTTGGTTATGAGCCCTCTATCAGTTGTACAATTGGTAAAGATCTTTTCCCAAATTGTTGGTTGTCGTTTCAAGTACAAGTCATTCCCTTCTCTGTCCTTGGAGACAGAATGAAGACTTCTAGATCTTTCTCTGTCCACAGTATTGTAGCTGCTTTCAGGTTTTGAGTTACCTTGAGATCAGTCTAGAGGATACCAGGGGAAGCAGTGGCAAATGTACTGTTGCTTTGGTGATCTTTCTAAACAAAGAAAACATTGCCTCTTTTGCATTGCCATCAATGCTACCTATTCTAGTGTGTTAATAATCATTCTCTTTGGGGGAACCCTTGAACTAATCCACCTTTGGTCAGAGGCTATGAATGTCAAAGCTTGACAAGCTCAGGAGGATACCATCCATAGCTCGCTCCTGTTGTAATGTCTGCTTCCTTGTCAGCCATGCAGTGAACATTTCTCCCTAGTAGGTTTCTTCCACTATTGAGTTCTATCTGTGCACACAGAAGCAGATAGGGACCGAGGGAATAGTAGCGCTCATGTTGCCATGAAATACATATGGTAGTTAATGGTAAAACCTACACACACAAAAAATCATCCTAGTTGAAAGATTTAATGTAGTGCCATTTTTCAAGATGGCAGATGGATGCTGGATGCCCAAATTGACCTCAACCCTTTTTCTGATGTTCTAACATTTCTGTGTCAGCCAATTGCTTTCGCAGTTGAAATAGCCATCTCACATAGTTCTACCAGGAGCTGTCTTGCTGCCATCTGTCCAGAAAACTTGTCAAGTTTTGACATTCATAGCCTCTGATAAAGGGTAGATTAGTTCAAGGGTTCCCCAAAGAGAATGATTATTGACATGCTAGATGGCAATAGAAAGAGACATGTACAGGACAAGCAAGAACAGCTCTAAGGGGACAGACGAGTTCCTAGTTTTGGGTAAGATGTAGGAAGCACAGTGTACCTGAACTAAATGTGATAAATCCTGGACAGATCACTTTAGCAGCTATGTCAAGACTCTGTACAATACATAAGAACAAGGAGGCTAAGGAAAAAGACTACATTTGGAAATATCACCAAGCCAACAATGCACTTGCATTGCATTCCCTGGTATCCACTGGACTGATCTGAAGGCAATTCAAACTCTGAGGGTACAGACACCCAATGACATGCCTCTTCAGATAGGTCTCACAGCTCAAGGTTTTGACAACCTTACAAAACATCCTCAGCAGCTAAGATCTAGGGGTTCATCAACATGAGACTGGGGTGATATTTCACACAATCAACATGTCCTCATGCACACATCTCTATTTATTCTTAGCTTCCACGTTTATAGCATTTATCTTTAGGACAGTGGGTCCACTCCTTTTCATTTCCTTTTGTTTTCCTTTCCTAAGGGTTTTAATGCTTTACTTTCCTGTTTCAGATAACATTTGTTTGCCAATAGGAATGCCAGTTCCATTATATATTGGTATTTTCCATTTCCCTGTATTAGATTAGCAAGGAAAGATCTAGGAAAGGAAGAGACTTGGCACTCTTTTTAGAATGGAATTAGGTATCCATCTGAACTGTGATCATCCGTGGGTCTCTGTCCATATATATCTGTTTCTCTATGCGTATGTAGTTGTGGATCAGAGTGGTATCCAAGTTTACCACTGCAACCCACAGCCTTTTTATTCATATGTGTCTGTGAAGTGTGGGCCTCTTGGATGTTTTACACTGGATAAGCAGATAGGCAAGGTGGAAAAGGTAGCCAGACCAATTTAGGATGTGATATTTTTTTTTCTGTGAGGTTTTGAGTGGCCTCTTCTATTTCTAATCCTTACCTGTCCAGAAAAATAAAAGGAGAAGCTTAAGGTTGGTAGAAAATTAGCAATGTATAAAAACTCTTACTTAACCCCTGGTCCATAAACTCTCTCCTTCTTGAGAGCAGGTAACAAATCCTGTTTAGATTTGTTCTTTCAATAAGACTAGAGACTAGATTAGCATTGAGTCACTGCTGGGAAAAGATAATGGACAAAGCCTGATAGCTAACTATACTCCCAGGTGGCACAAAACATCTCTACCTATAATGCTTACAGTTTTGTGTCGCCACCATTTTTGTGAATGACTGATATTGAGTGCGGTTCCTTAAACTCTTTGTGGGAAAAAACAGACTTGAAGAATTTTCTGACTGAGTGCATTTTCTCAGCCAGCAGCATGGCTCATCAGCCTAAACAATTCCAGTCCCCCAAACCCCTTTCTGTCAGTCTCCAACCTCCTGAAGGGTTCATGATTTTATCTGTGTACTAATTTGGTAAAATCAAGGTGTGTCTGTTGGTCTTCCTCCAGGTCTCTGAACCAGTGGAGATTTGCTGAGTGTCCTTCTTTTATGTTGACAAGAACCTATCCAGCAGGTGCAGCCACTGGCAGGGAAAATATGTATGTATGTATGAGACACCTGTCCAGGAGTCAGAGAGATAGGTGTGATCTCCCATGCCTTACCCCATCATTGAAGTGTAATATCCACTTGAATGTGCTTATGGGTACAGCAAGCCTTGGGGATAAAACGAACCCTCCTTGCCGGATAGGACCATTGTGAGCTCCCCCAAGCCCCATCTCATGAATGCAGGCCAGTGTGGCAGTTTTCTAGGCATATTAAGCCTTTCCTCAAAATGCAGCCAACCATGACTTAAAAAAATAATAATAGTGTATGAGGACACAGGAGATAGTTAAGTAAGTAAAAGGATGAGTACCTGGTTCTAATCCCTAGAATCAAGATTTTATAAAAGGAAAATAGAAGCGGGAGAGATGGCTCAGCATTTCAGAGTGCCGGTTGCTCTTCCAGAGGACCTGGGTTCAGTCCCCAGCACCTGTGTGGTGGTTCACAACTGTCTGTAACTCCGGTCCTGGAAGTCCAGTGCTCTCTTCTGGCTTTCTCAGGCACTGTGCTCTCAAGTGCAAAAACATATTTGCAGGAAGTATGTATGTGAAAGGAACTAGGGGCAGACACATGGTAGCACATGTTTTGCAGCCACATTTCTGGGGAAGTGGAGACGCTGGGAGTTGGGGGCCAGCTAGTCTAGATGCTTGGTGAGTCCCAAGTCATTGAGAAATCATGCCTCAAAAGAATGTAGATGAAATCTGAGTAACAATGTCCAAGATTATCCCTTTGTCTCCACATGCTTGTACACGCACAATTATAGGTACCTATCCACCTATCTACACATATGCATATATATACATATACACATATATGTATATGTATGCATATTCATATATATATATATATATATATATATATATATATATATAACATACCTACACAGGGACATACCCATACCCACAATGTTTGGTAATTTGCTGATTTATTTCATTCATATGAGGTGAAAAGTCACTGGGTTTCAGTTCAACATGAGCCCAGGAAGTAAAGCTGGATGTAAGGGCTAAGGCCACTGAATAGAGATATGAGAGATAAAAATGGAGCAGAGGAAGCACCTATTGAGAGTGAGGGCAAGCATCATAGCTAAGCCCGGATTTGTTCTATTTTATTCTGGCCATCAAGGACTTGTTATCTCCATGTTTCCTTTGGAAGTCTAGGCCAGCCTTCTCTGGTTACTGCTCATAGCAGAGAACACTAGGTTAGGCCATCCTGAATCATCTTAATGGGGCCACACACACACACACACACACACACACACACACACACACACACACACACACACTGTCTCCTGTTTTGGGAGACCATCTGTCATCTTTCCCTAACTCCTCTCTCAACATCATGTGTTCTCAGGGCCATTAGGAAAGTCTATGGAGGGTTGGAAGCACCTCTGCAGAGTTCTAATGTGTTTCTCCTTAATCCATAGGACCAGTCAATGATCAGAAATATTCCTGCCCTTCCTAGCCGCAGCTAAGTAATGGAAAGTCATGAATCACAGGCCCAGCACCTCACTGGCTTACATTTAAACACTAGAAACATCTTCATAATCCCATCACCACCAACATCACCACCATTACTATTACTTATCACCCACAATGGCCACTGACATTTATAGAACATCTATGAAGTGACACTCACTAAATGACACAGTGTGTCTCTGCCATGTGCACTTGCCAGGCCCTGTGGCTCTATACATATCATCCTGTTTGAACCACCTTCCTAGAGGCAAGTACTAGTGCTACTCGCATTTTTCAGGTAAGCAAGGTTATGCAATTTGGCTGAGGGACAGTGAGGCTGGGATTTGAAGCCAGGGTTTTCCCAGGCATAGACTCTTCCCTCTTCCATTACTCTAATCAGTGGGTACTCGGAATTGTGACTATCCTGCTCCCAAAAGAAAATTGCTAAACCTAGCTAAATACCTCAGTAATTTGTATAACGCCTATTTCTACTCTCTGAATTAGATGGCTTTGTGATGAGGCTGGAAACCTACTCTAGGAAACTGCATAGTAGTCACTTCTAACTTCCTGTAAAAATATTCTCTAACTAGCAAGAGATTGTCCAGATAACAATGAGTATACAATAAACCGGTGACTCTGCCTTTGATACCTGGCTCACAAATAACCCATTTGGCTTCCCAATCACCCTGATGCCTAAAACCAGCACAAATTTATGCTTGGGGCTGCAATGGCTCTGTTCAGCCAGAAAGCAAAACTTTACGACCAAACCCTTTGCTCTGAAATGAAATCTAGTCTCTTTGGCTCGACTTTATTGGGCCATATTGTACAGCGATAGGAGACATAAGTATCCAGAATTCTGCTGTCACTAAAATGGGACTAGGTTGGCAAGCATTTTAGTCCTCACAGTCAACACTGTGTCCTAAAATGGGAAGGTTGAATAGAAATTAGGGATGCAAATCAGGGCCATTTCCTGAAACTTTATTTTTAATTGAATTAAATATAGACATCTATATTGCTATTGAATCTGTGCAGCATATATACAGATGGAGATTGAGCTATTAGTGAGGTCATCGGATCAATGACCAGAGACTAACTAGATGAATCTGGACCCTGGAAATAGTGTTTAGACTAATTACCACAACAACCCAAACACTTGGAGGCCCATCTTGTGCCTGATTCTGTACAAGCTTCCTCCATAACTGCCTCCAATCATATTTTATGACCATCATTTTTTCCTGTCTTTAACTCACACCCTTTAGGCTGCAGTGGAGCTTCTCTGATTTCTAGTCCACAAAGGCATACTGGAGATTCCTGGTTCTTTGTTCTTCCCTGCCTATGGGAACAACATTTTGCCATTTAACATGTCTTCCATATGCTTCAGCATCAACCAGGAGCTTCCCTCAGGAATGTGAGCGACATTTGTAGCTACATTCTATCAAGTCTCCTTGAGCAATACTCATCAGAGTTTAGGAAGTACTGGACTTGGTGAAAGGTTGTCTCTGAGGCTATTTGAAGTATAATATCAGTTGTACCCATTGCTAAGAAATTGTTGTTAATTGCAGTCGATTTTCATCAATGTGCCTAAATTATTAAAAGATTCCTCAAAGACCTAGGCAGCACACTAAATGTTTGTGCAACCAAAAGTAAGTTCACAGGATTGGGGAAATATCTCATTCAATAGTATGCTTTGCACATAAGCATAAAGACCAAAGATATAATTTCCAACACTCATGTTAATAAATAGCCACACATAGATACACATAAATACAGCCAGGTGTGACCATGAGCACTTGTAACCTTAGTGGTAGAGGTGTAGATATAAGAAAATCCTTGGAGCTCACTGGCCAGTCAGCCTATCCAAATTGATGAACACCAGGTTCAGGGAGAGATTTTTGACTCAAAAAATAGGGTGGAGACTGACATAGAATACACCTTTCACCATCTCTGAGCTCTACATGCACAGCATACACAATGCCTCTCTACATGTGTATATGTTCACCAGCAACATGTAGATAACACACAAAAGCATAGACTTAAGACAATAATTGCAATTCAGGTATTCTATCTAACTCCCTCTTTTCCAAGTCATTGTTGTTGTTGTTGTTGTTGTTTTAAAAATACATAGAGGGAAGAGCACACTCATTATCGGAACTTAGGAGTAATGACATTGCCAAATATAGTTTCATCTCAGCTCAGTCTATTGCTATTGATTACTGCTTGAGTAGACATTGGAATCTAAACAGTGAGAAGGTAAAGAGGGGGATAGTCCCTTGATGACTCGGGTAAAGAGATGGGGACTTCACTCCAAAGGGCTAAAGTGGGACACAGATAGAAGGGCAGTTAAAGCACCTGTTCTTGAACATCCTTCTCTCAAGCCCAAGCCACTAAATTACTGGATCTTAGGATTTAGAAAACCATAAGCTACCTGCTAAGTAGCCCAAGATGTTATACAATGACAACATTTCCCAAAAAATAATTGCTCATAGTAAGAAGTTTCTTAGGAAGTTTGACAATTACCCATTTATTCATACCTCCTTGCTAGAGCCTAAGACTGTAGGCTTTTTCAGCATCAAGAGGCCAAAAATTGATTCATTTCATGCTCCAACACTAAACAATTCAAAGTTATCCATGCTTGCTTATGCTTAGACGTCTGGAAAAAAATGTGTCTGCTACTCTCTGTCTCCTTCTCTGGTTTTCTTATGCTTACATCAACTCAATACATACTGACTGAGCACTTCCTAGCTGCAGACTAGCATGCTACTTGTCCTACTAATAGAGGACAGGGTCAATAAGACCGCTTTCCCCTTCTGTAAAGAACTATCTAACAAGGGAGAGCTGTGTGCTTGTATTACACTTCATTGCCATTCTGGTCTGATGGATCCCATGGTCTGAGAGTAACTGATGCCAATTAGTATAGCTTTAGCACCTGCTATGTGCCAGTTACTATCCCATGTATTGGATATAGATTGTCTAGTGCTCATGACTTGTTTGGGCATGACTTGTTTATGGATAGTTAGGTGACTATCCATAAAGCAGGTGAAACACTTCAGACTGTGGACATGAGAGAAATCAGGTGGCCTATAATTCAATGGGAAAGGTTGAAGATTGGGGATGAAAAACAGCTTCCAAGAGATGTGTAGTTCTGATAGAAGATTGACAGAAACAGCCCTGCCAGGGTGGGAATCTGAGCAAGGAAGCATTTAGCTTAGCATTTTCCATGTCCATGGCCTCTACTCTGTAAAATAGAGGGTCCTGTGACTGTCAGTAACACTTCTCCTTTTGAGATTTATAGTTTATAATAGTAGTTAAATATGCTAAGAAACATTTTACAAAAAGTTTGAAATTTAAATAAAAAGTTATTTTGTTTTATTAAATCCAACGCTCCACATTTTTTTTTATTCATTCAAAAATATCACCAAACTATGACTATGTACCATGCCAGGTTCCAGGTAGTAAAGGCTCAGATAAAAATATTCTCATCCAAAGAGCCTACATTCTTGTTGAGTATACCATAAAATTTTCTCACCATTTACCTTAGTTCCAGGCAATAACCTGTAGTAAGTTCTGTCTAGTTCACCTTGTAGTCTATCTCAGTTGAAAGTAATACTCCTTCTTTGGAAACTTCAGGGAAGTTGTATATGGTACCTAAAGAGTCTAAGATAAGAACAGGCAATATTACAGGCCAGTGGAGTTTCAGATACAGTCTATAGTCCATAGACAAATGCTATTAGATATTTGTAGCTCACTTGACAGGAGATAAGAAACAGAAAATAAACTGTGAATCTTGAAACATTTTGACTGATAGATTTTATATTAGTTGGATCCAGTGTCTTAAAATTTTGGCCCCATACTTGCTATGTTTTACCTTCTCATTTCTTTCCTATTGTAATTTACTTTTACTAAAAATTTCAAACATTTGGACCTAAAAATAACACACAGCAGAAATCAATACAAAGCCCTGCTTCCTTCCTTCCCATCAGATGTGTTGAGAATGGCTCCTTGGAAAATCCTGGGTACCAGGCTTAAATATCGGGGTTAGGGCTGGAGATGGGGGGCAGGGGCAACAATTCCTGGGAATGTTCACTTCCTGCTCCTCTAACCTAGTGAGAGGGATTTTGGGTGCTATTTTAAGAATATTACTATTTGTAGCAGAAGTGAAGATGTTATGAACTGTTAGCAAGATTGTAAAACAAAATTCCTACTTGGGCAAAGGGTGAATAGGCCAACCTTTAAAACAGTTTGACATGTCTTAAACAAAAGCACCTTTTCTATGTTGAAGAGAAAAACAAGAGAGAAGGAAAATCCTACATACCAGAAACAGTACCAGCTTCCTGTCATAGAGATAATAGTTATCTTAAATAATTTCTACATAGTTATTCTTTTGAAAAAGTTCCATGTCGCTATTTCTGTTAAACCTTCTTTTACCTTCAAATCCTTTGGCACTTAATGCCTCTCCAGAAATAGTCTATGCTGCAGCAACAAAATAGGGGAGAAATAACATGTATTGAAATACATTTGAATGTGGTATGATATGTTAATTTTTCTCTGAATGTCTTATATGGGTTGATTTTTTTCTCTATAATGTCTAACAACAACAACAATAACATCAAACCCTTACTTTATCCGAGAATAACAAAAGCTGGCCCAAGTCTACCTTTTATTAATCTTTGAGGTTCTGTATTTACTCATTTGAGGTCAAAGCAACCACTTACCCTTACCCGGCATTCCATCAAATCTCAAATAATATGTTTCAATTTGCATCACTCTGAAGCCTCTGGAAAAACCTAAGATTCTTTCATTCTGTCCCCTCATTCTGAAAATGGTGCCCTGAAATAGACCATAACAACAGAATGCCAAATTGTAATGAAGACCCTGAAATCCAGTATCATTCCCAGAAAGCCTGCTGACCCTATCACCATCCAAGAAGTACGATGCTGATAGGACATTTGGCCAGAAAAGAAGAACATTCCAGAAAGGCAAATGTTGGGAATTAGTTTTAATGCTTTGTAATATTTTGGCTCCTAAAAGTCATGCTTTCAGACCTGAGGGTCCCTGCCCCAGGCTGGCTTAGATTAATAATAAAGAATTGCTATACAACCATTGGGGCAGGACTTTGAAATTGCTCTGGCAAGGGACAGACGGGGCAGTGGGTTGGGGGTTGGGGTGGGGGGATTTCCATGACTGGAAGGGAGAAGGATCAGATTTAAGAACTGTCAGAGAGAAAGTATCCTACGATGTAGGTGGAAAGAGAATGTGGCCCTACAGGACACTGCCCAGAAGATAAAATATAGATTTAGAAGGTGGTAAGCCAGGAATGCCAGAGGGAAGCATGTGCTAGCCACAGGAGTTTTAGAAGTGCCCAACCATTGAGCTAGTCAAGGCATATCAAAATGAGCTGACGTGTGTTTGTGTTTCATTCTTCAATCTAGAGAGCTTTTTTGGGGGGTAGGTGAGATGCTCATGCATGTGGTTTAATTAATTCACTGCAATAGGCAAATTATCGTTTGCCTCTACTTTCCCCCTCTCTGGCTCTCACTTCACCGCCAGCATATCCACCTACAAAGCTACACAGGCAGCTGTTTTGTGAGTCGGCACCCTGTGGTCCTAACTATTCTCTCATTTGGCTTTTTAATTCTGTGAGTTGCTTTAAGGATCTGTGATTGTGCTGGAGCTAGGAGGGGTGGAGATGAAATATCTACATGCCTCTTTGATCAACACTGTGATATGTTTGTGGGCTATGAACACAGAGGAAAACAGAGGAGAAGAGAATATGTTGTTTCCAGCTAGAATCGAGAGCATGCAGAACTCCCATCAACCATTCTCCAGGGACAACACTCTGTTGAGGAATGAGTATAAATGACTCCACTCATTTTAGTAACAACTCCACACACAAGTCAGCCAAGAGCCCATAAATTCTGATTTCATGTTTATTATTGTAGTAAAATGCTTGACATGTTCTGTAGATGCTATTTCTTTTATGTCAGAATAAATATGTTTTTAGGGGATCTAAGATAGTGTTGGTCAGTTCATGTCACCACATTGTTGTAGAATACCACAGTGTAAAAGGACAGGGATAGCATACTGTATAATTTCTGTGTGCAAGTATTCATTTATATGTAACTAACTTGTTTTGATTATATATTTCTATGGTTTAAAATGGCATTTTACCAGGGAATGAGTATTCACCTAGAGTTCAGATAGACTTTGGAAAACGATAAGTGGAGACTTGGTACATGACCCCTATCACCCCATGGTGGGCAATATTAGTGTGTAGATGTTACAGCTTATCTCATCTTATGGAAGCTATTAGGATAATGAGCATTAGTCTCTATAATTCTCTTTCAGTTCTTTATTTTTAGGTATATAAAATAGCATCTATTTTGAACTAAGGCAGTGCACTTATTTTCAATTAAATAAGGATGGGTGTTTGATAACCTTCAGGGTCATTTGTACGACTACTGAAGTACGGATGGATTTTTTTTTTTATAAAATCGTTTGGCTCTAATCTACACAGTTATTCACTGGCAACAGAAATCACTGTGGCTGTTACAGACCCAGCCAGGAAGGCTGAATTGTTCACATTTACCAGGCTGTTAGCATTAGAGAAACACAGTTTCTTTCTAATCAGGGGAAGCACAAAAAAATAAGAGGTGTCATTCCCAAACTATCATTAGCAACACATGCAAAACCTAGGATCAGGAAGGAGGAAGTTTGCAGAGAGCCAAGGCTTATGGCTGTGGATGGAAGGTACATTGATGGCGAAGCTGTCTGCCCATGGGTTGGTGTAAAACCATTTGCTTGGGAGGTTCAACTGGACTGGTTGAAAAATTAGATCATGAAGGGTAGATAAATAAAACCATAAGAGGTGTAGACAAGCTACCCAGTGGCTGATTCTCTTTTCTCACCGAAGGTTCTGTGCATGTTTGATGAATATGGCCCCACAGCACATCACCTGCTCATCTTGCTAGGAGCTCTTCTGAGACAGCTGGCATTTGACATGACAGCCAGGGGATAAATTGCTGCCTCAGGAAAAGCTTTGCCTTTGACTGATTGCTGAATGGCTGGAAAATTAATTTTGGCACCTTTCCTTAAGTCGTTTTGGTCCCATTCCTTCATTTTTTTCTGCTAGGAAATGTGTCTTCCCATTACAGTTAAAAATACGTTGACGATACAAATGCGAGGCACAGCATGTACTATTTACGGAAAGAAGTTGTAGACTGGGACAGTGCTACTTCATATAATAGAAATGATGAGTTTTGCTCTGCACTCCCTTTACAGCTGAACTCAACACCAGTGGTTCTTGCTGGCTGCCCATACTGGGCAGTTCACTGTTGAGTTCCCGAGTCCTTGATGAAGCGCTAGGTTGCTGTTCCTGCATTGGGTACTTGTATATAACAAACCCTTTCTGTCCATATCCAACCTCTTTGGGCACCTACCATATTCTCACTTAGCCAGAGACATTTGTAGTTCAGGATATGAACTCTAAATCCTGTTTGTGCTACTAACTGGTTTTATGACTAGGTGTGTCTCAGAATGACAACAGCTACCTCAACTCTCTCTAAATTGCTTTATGCTCGCCATCTATCTATCTATCTATCTATCTATCTATCTATCTATCTATCTATCATCTTTGTCTGTCTGTCTGTCTCTCTCTCTCTGTTAGACAGTTTTAAAATTCAACACCTATTTAACATTAACATCTTTTTATCAGTGGTTCCACTGATAAAGATAAGAGGGGTGTGAATATTTATTCACATGCCTTGTTCACATGCTTAACTTAGGAAGCCAAATCATAATAAAATGTCAAGTGTAGTCGACCCTCAACAACTAGTCAATGTAGGTACCTCAAATGGGGGGTCTAGGAATTAAAGGACAAGGATGCGAGGAGAATGGAACCAAGAAGAAAATCTGATCAAGGATCAACTTTATTGCAAAGCAGCAGGCTTATAAAGGCAAAGATCATAAGCCCCACCCCTAGACGTAACTGATGACGTAAATCACCTCATGCCAGCAGGCAATGGCATAGGTTTCCATTTCTTAGCATAGGTCTCTCTTAAAGGAAGGCAAAACTGAGATCAGGCCAAAAGCAAAATTGTCAACTCTGGTGGAGAAATTCAACCAAGTGCTATGATAGCAAAAATAGCTGATACAGCAATTCCTGCTACACAGAACCTCCACAGTCAAGGTTTAAGCCCTGATACAGGTCAGGAAGAGTGACGTTGCATTTCCCTAGATTGGGATATAATATAATGGCACAGCATTATGAAGTCAGATATTAGCAGAATTGTTTGTCACAGAGACAGCTGGGCCTTTTCATCTTACTTAACAGGTTAGAAAACCAGAAACTGTAAGGGCAAGACTTTGATTATTGATCAAAGAATATGGTCTGAGTTTGGGATGTAGCACAGTTGGTTGAGGGTTTAGATAGCAGTGTTCCACCTTTAGCATGCAACAGCCCAATAAACTGGATATGATACATTCTTATCATTCTATCACTTGGGAGGTAGAGGCAGGGATGTCAGAAATTTAAGTTAAAGATTATACTTAGTTTCATAGCAAACTCAAAATAGTACTAAGTGGAATTTAAGTTTGATTTTGGGGAAGACTTAGTGAAACAATGTTCTGACCTGCCTAGGTCTAGTCAGAGGAGGCATTCTGGTAAAAGACAAGGCAGCATACTTACTATGCATTCTGTCTAAGCTAATCCACATGGTCCTGCCAATCACAGGAGCAGAAGAAAGCTCTTTAGAAACAGCATGTAGCCTTCCTAGGCTGCAGATGAACACAGTGGTTCCTTTGGACTTATTAGCACTTGGCTTTTGCTCTCTAATCAACTCTACCTGTCCTTTGCACAGCACCTGGTATGCCTCCTCTGGATTCTTTCAATGGAGATTGCAAGGCCTGAGGAATCAAGGAAGAGCGAGATCCTAACACCAACAGGGCTGGTTCCCAACCCTGGCTCTTGTGATAGGATCCCATCTTCATGTTTTTTCTTTAGCATGGTTTTACACCCTTATGTTTGGGCATTAAAGAGTATTAGCATCAGTTATAATCAGAAGTATATAATTCATTGGCATGAAGTACATTAGCAGCTATGTAACTGACACTACCTTCCATCTTCAGAATTCTCATCTTGAAAAATTGACACTTTGTGCCGTAACAGCAATGATTTTCCCCCACCTCAGCAGTGCCCTTTGTACATCTGCTTCCATGAATTTCAGGCATGGATCTCAAGTAACTGGACCCCGCCACCAATATTTTGTCTTTTGTGACTGTGATCTATTTTAACATATGTTGTCATGGTTTATCCATACTATAGCATGTGCCAAAATTTCTTTTCTTGAGAAGGCTGAACAACATGCCTTTGTGGGTCTGCACACCCTTCCATAGAGAGTTGGGTCCCTTCAGACTCTAAGCTGTCATACATAATGTTGTTCTGATCCCTTCCCATTTTCTCTAGTTATTCAGGAGTGGGACTTTCTGCTTGTATAGCAATTATATATGGAACACAATAACTTTTCCACTGTTTCCCAAACTGCTCTAGTTTACATCCCTACTCACTAACTATATGTCTTTTTGAAAAGATATTAGTATAATTAAATTAGTAGTGATATAGTGTGTGTGTGTCTATGTGTGTAATGCCTTGATTAGAAATCTTAAAGAACATTGTAGGCTGTACATATGCAAATAGCTTCAAAGATATGAAGGTCTTAAAGAGTCAGGAATGATTTTTTTTTTTTTTTTTTTTGGAGCTGGGGACCGAACCCAGGACCTTACGCTTGCTAGGCAAGTGCTCTACCACTGAGCCAAATCCCCAACCCAGGAATGAATTTTAAACTCCTTACCATTTGTACAGTTGATATGATGCTACTGTGTTCAGCCTTGTAGATACAATCTGAGAATTTAGATGTAGAAGAGGGATTCTTGTCTTATAGAATGTTTTGAAGGTTTTTCTCAGTTGTTTGGCTTTCAATCTACAAACACTGCACATTTGCCACAGGGACAAAGTTTTGTGGAAAGAGGCAAGGAGAATTGTTGAGAGTCAGATGCATCTAGTAGGATGGTTGCTTATATCCGAGACGGACAACATAGTGCTTTCTCCGGTTTGAGGAAAAATTGTGGGAAAATGAACACCAGTTCAAAATCAGATCTAATCAGCCTCTAGAATAAGTCTTACAATACAGAGCATACTCAGTAAGTATTTACTAGGCGAATGAATCAATGAAATATTTTGCTAAGTTTAACAAAAGCATAACAATATTGTTACTCAATGAAGAATCTGTTTCTACTTATTTACCAAATTTATTGATTAACTGTTAATCCATTGTACACAGAGGCATGCAAACAATGACTATAATTAAGAGATCAATATGAAACCCATATTAATTGAAAAGTACCAGTAATGTTAAGATAAGGTTTATATTGTCAGTATTTTGGACAATCACTTGCAATATTTAAATTAGACATAAATGTCTGATACGTTATTAGAGAGCCTTACCAGTACATGCCAGACAAAATCCCAGCATTAAGCCAGGAGGTGGGAAAGGTTGCATCCCTAGATAAGGAGATATGGACAATTGATAGTGTCCTGTTGGGAGAGGGAGCATCAGTCTTCATTAATATGTGGCTACCAGGTCAACTACCAGGTACACGTACTACCAGGCGTGGCTCTTGGTAGGTCAACCTTCCTCCAGTAGATAAACACACATCCGAGAGTAAATGGGCAGCACAAATTAGACTTGATGAGTTTTAAAAAAGGAAAAAGAAGAAACAAAGTTAGGTAGATAGGAGGGGTGGATCTGGTAAGACTTGGTGGAGGGGCTTGATTACGCTAAAAATACATTGTATGAAATTCTCAAAGAACTGAGAAGAGATATTAAATGACAAAAATGCTTTAATTAAAATGTTTTTTTTTAAATAGGTAGAGCTCTTATACCTTTGGGTAAGCTATTTTTCCACAAAGCTCTGTGTGGCTAACACTTGACTTAGAGGTGGACAGAAGCAGGTCCTTCCAAAGAGGTTAACTTGTGGCCTAATTGTTCAGGCTGAGCATGAAGCCAGTGAACAGCACAGAGGGAGGGAGCATCCCATTCACTTCCTGAGTTTTTATTCTGGATTTTGCCAGCCAGGGTATAACCATATGGTTGAAGCCTCTGCTTTTTCCCAGGCTTCCCACATCTCCTTCACATCCCTGTGTTTCAGTTCTCAAAGTTAACTGACAGATCAGCCATAGCCAGGATTCCTCACAGTCCAAAAAGAGAACAACAAGCTGTTAAGAGCAACTTCCCGTGGATAAAACCGCTTCCTGTTGTCCTCTTATTATTTAAGTCATCATAGGAAGTGAAGCCTGGGAATCTGTAAGTCAGAGCAAGCCAAGGAGGTCACTGAGATTCTTCAGTGCACAATGTAGTTCAGGCCTTGTTTCCAAAGACTGACTGCACTGTAATCACTTCTTAGACAGTTATTGGGAAACCCAGCTAGACTTTATTATTTAGAAAAAATAAAAAAACATGCTTTGTAATGAAGTTTTGGGCACAACCCCTTTGCAACTATATTTTGCTTATTGTGATATTCTTATTAGGGTGAGGAAAAATTTTTCCCAAAGAAGAAATCTGTAGATGAAATGTAATGCATTGTATGTGTGCATATGTGTGCATAAGTATTGCCTACTTATGTATGTGCTCATGTACATGCATGCGTGTGAAAGTCTTCAGACAATAAACAATCTATTTTAAAAACTAGTATTCTGCCACTCAAAAAGAGTTGCTACCGTTCTGCTATATTTCTAGACTTTTTCATATAGCCCTGTAAATATAAAACCAGACATAACTTTTAAAAATAAAATCACAGTGGGGCGGATGACTGCCGTTAAGAGCACTCACTGCCCTTTCATAAGTTTTGAGTTTGGTTCTCAGTGCCCGCACTGTGTAGCTCACAACTACCTGTAACTCCAGCAGATGTGGTGTCTTCTTTTGGCTTCCAATGGTACCCACGTCCATGTGACATTCTCTCACACACACCTATACAGAAAAAACAAACAAAAAGCAGATAAAAAGTCATTGCAATGTCTCATTGATTCTTAAATTTTCTCATGACCTGTGGTGATTTGTAATATTTCATGAGTAGGAATGGTGTGTTATGTAGTGGTGATTTGTAATATTCCATGAGTAGGAATGGTGTGCTTATGTGCTTATGATGTAGAAACATGTTTCATGAGTGGCACAAACCTACAACTCCAGCTTTATCTTACTTGTTTAGATAACTTGTCTCTTTATCGTAGATATTTGAGATGGGAGACCTGCATAAAAGACTATATGGTTCCATGAATTTTGAAAATGCCTGCAAAGTTGTTTTCCAGAAATTTGTGTCAGTTGACAATTTGTCCATCATTGTGGAGGGGTACCATGTCCTTATAACCTTAGAAATCACGCAGGTTGAAAGCAAAGCAAGGGCTTAGAGAACTCCCTTGGTCATTAAGAGTGTTTGCTATGAAATCATGAGGACAAGAGTTTGGATCTAAGACTCAAATAACAAGCTGTGTAGTCTGCAAATGTCTGTAACTCCAGCCCAGCAGTATCTGACACCTTCTTCTGTATAAAGACCCACATATGCATATGGCCATACTCACACATAGACAAAAAGACATACACACAGTGACACACACATACTCCCATGACTGTATTCTCACACAGACAGACAGACAGACACATACCCATACACCCATGTTCATATTCTTACACAGACACATACTCACACAGACACAGACAAACACATAGTCACACACATACCCCCATGCAGACATGTATATAATCTCACAGAGACACAGGCAAGAAGAGGTCTCTCTCTCTCTCTCTCTCTCTCTCTCTCTCTCTCTCTCACTCACACACACACACACACACACACACTTAATTAATTTATTTTAAAAGCAGGGCAGTGCTTTGATTGAAATCTACCTGAATACAATTATCCTTGGGGTCTCTGGAAGCTAGCTTCAGGTAGGTGCTATGGAGATGTTCCCAGCTACTGAGAAGGGTTACCACCACGACGATTACCGTGCCACTACCGCATTTGTTTCTTTAACTAAGGCTGTAACTCCAGCTCCTCCTCTGGTTTGACTTACTTTAAACCCTCTTCTTGTGTGCTTTTTTCTTAGATTGAGGAAGATACATGGCAGAAATACTACTTGGAAGGAGTCTCCAATGAAATGTACACAGAATATCTTTCCAGTGCCTTCGTGGGTCTGTCCTTCCCTACTGTTTGTGAGTAAGTGACCATTCACCAGATGATGTTTGGACCTTGGGGATGTTTAATGGGTCTGTAAGGTCTGCCTCCCACCTCTGCTCACACTGGAGAGAAACAGGACACTCATTGAGGGGTCCCTGTGGGCTCAGTCCTGCCTGTCTGTGGACAAGAAAGCCTGTCCTGACAAGGTTCCTGCCTTTGGGCTTTATGCTGGCTCCAATTTATCCTCTAGGTCTGAAAATCTTGAAACCCGATTTATACAAACTTACAATGTGTGCAATTTGCCTGCACTTCTGAAGTAACATCACTATGAGATAGAAGCCTTTGAAAGGTGGCACAAACTTGTGTGGCCCTGGTTTTGCTTTGTTTCATTTCATCCATGTATGTATGTATGTATGTATGTATGTATGTATGTATGTATGTATATATGTCTATGGTACTATGCATTGAACTCAGGGCTTCACCCTCAGCTCCTAACTACCTTTAATAGACACAAAAAGCAAATCTTGCCAGTTCCAGGATAAATGAATGTTCTCTTCTAATCAAGTCTGTAGACATTCAAAGAGCTTTTGCTATTTACTGAGGAACTATGCTCTCAAGTGCACAGAGGGAGGCCTTGAAAAGGCCTTTTCGATTACTTCTGTACTCAAATAATAGTAAGACCCTTCAGTGGTTCCTAGGGCACCTGCAGCTGGTCTCCAGAGTTTTAGGTGCCCACCTAGAGGCATGATAGGACCCCAGATTTGCCATGTAGTACTGAAGTAAAATCAAACAAGGGGCATGTTCCCTTTGAAAACAGAAACTCTGAAAGTGGTGGACTTCTGAGCCTGACCCACTAGTATAGGACACCTTAGCAAAGGTCAATAAGTGCTCTCACTGATAAGAGCTGGGAAGAAACAGGTAGGTCTGAGCTGAGGGAGAAGAGTCAGGGCTTTAAGCTGTCTTCTTACCAGCCAAGCCTACCATCTGGGATTCTAGAACAGGAAGTCTAAAGGTGCTAAATCAAACCTGAGAGCCCTTCATAGTAAGAAAAGCTAGGGGCTGTGGGACTCTTGTTCTGTTCTCTGTGCAGAAGGAGGGGATGGAGAGATTCCTGTCAGAGAACACAGCAGGTGTTCTCTGCCAGTCCCTGAGCCCAAACCCCCAAGCACTCCAAAATGGTTTGGTTGTTTACAGAAATTTCTCACCCTGTCTCTAAGTGATAGTTTAAATGCTAAATGGACTGGAAAAGTGAACAGGTAATTGATTCGGAAGGAGTACTTTTCTGGAAATGGAAGCCCTGTTGTAACTCCCCTGAGCACCCTCCCTGAGAATGATTTCCCTTTCTGCCTCAGGGTGAAGTTAACCATTCAGAAACGCTGGGAGGCTGCCTTCCTTCCTAACTCAGCCTGCTTCCAATGGGAAGTCTAGAGGAGTCAGAACTTCCAATGGGAAGAGAAGCTGGCTTTTAAAGAAGGCTCTTGAAGCCTTTTATGGTCAGTACAGGAGTGGTTTAAGCATCCTGACGGAGTTGGCAGTACCCAGAGTAGGACCCTATCCTCTTAGGGATGCTGGGGGAGCTTCCGATCTTTCTTGGCCATTAATTGTCCTGATTTAACTAGTCTTGAACCTGGCAGGAAAACTCTCTGGTACATTCTGTCACTTCCAGACTCTCTACCCTCCTCTTTCTTTGCCTGGGGCTGGGGGGTGGGGATGAGGGGATGGGAGTTGGGGGCAATCAGCTTTTTACTTGTTTGTTTTTTGGGTTGTTTGTTAGGCTTGACTAGAGGCAAGGACTGTGCCCCCTACACTTATAGGGTGCGCTGATCCCATGGATTTGGCATGGTTTAATTTGTTCAAGGCTAGTTATACCAGTATTTCTGGGCCACAGTACTTCAACAAAACAGAACAAAACCTGGATACTTTCTTTAAAATCAGAGTTGGCCACACAGGGTCCATGTTTCTGCCGAACCCTCACTGGTTCCCACTTGTTTTAATGAAGGAGCTATATATGATTTCTCCTAAACCAGGATGGAGTGACCCGAACAGCCCTGGTCAACCCTACCTGCTTCCACCCTTGGGAGTCTCCATTAACCTATGCCAGTTCAGGGGTCTGCAGTCATGCAGAGGCTGTGTATCCCAGTTACAGCCTCTAGGGGGAGCAGTTCTCACCATTAGTCTTCAAAAGAGTTGACTTTTTCCAGGTGCAGAAAGAAGAGGGTGGGAAGCTAGGAGAGCCAAGACAGCTTGAGCATGGGTGTCAGGCACAACACTAGTAAAATATGAGTTATTTTCCTTGATTGATACTCATCTTTAGGGCATGTTCTAATGAGGGGAAAACTATCTTAGACCTACCTTGTTGTCAGAGAATTTAGTATTTGTTCAGTAAAGTGTCTGCAAGGGGGAAAAAAAAAGCAACTTCTGATGTGAGTAAGAATGTGTTCAGCTTGGTGCTATTATTCCTTTAATGCAGCAATTCGGCAGAGGTGGAACTAATCAATAAAGAAAGGACATTTAATGAGATTTAGGAACAACCCAAAACATTGAAGCTCTCTTCAAGCATTTGATTATCTTGAGGCTTAATTATCTGTGTTTTCTACTTTAAATTAAAGAAAAGCCATAACTCAAAGTTACCAGCAGTTTAATGATAACACTCTTCAATTCAGGTTAATTAAAGCGCAGCCGTAATTAGAGTGTAGTGTTGTATATCACCAGGCTGCCGCGTAAGTATTTTCATTACTGTAAGAATTGGCTATTCAATTTCAAGATGACATAAAGGACGCCCAAATATATTTTAAGCCAGTTTGTGGAGACGGAAAAGAATTGGGGAATATTCTGGGTATAATAAAGCACAGATAAAATATACAGATTTTCAGAGTAGTTTCCATAATTATGTACCACACTAAAACAATATGCAACCAATGATGTCGCAAAGCATGGAAAGAAATAAATTTGCTCTTCCCCTAGGCTGGCAGTGTGCCACCCAGCAGGTGCTATTGGTGCTTAAGAGAACTTGGAGTTTTCTCAAAAGCTAAACACAGTCGTCCTATGAAAAGAGAAGGTACACAGGTGAAATTGAAGGTCGTCTCTGAAGAAAACAGAAAGGGTGGGGACAGTGCCGGAGAGGCAGAGGCCCCCAGGATGAACTTCTTCAAAATTTCAAGCTGAAGGGGTCTCCAGGGTACAGAATTAGATCCCAGCCATAGTGGCAGCCTTTTGATTCTACCTTATGTGTGACAAAATGGCGGGACATCGTTCCCAAGCCAGATGCTAATTAGATAAACTGCATGGTCTTACCTAACCTCCCATCTGCATCGTCTTCCATATACCCCAAACAATGGAGTGGTTTGTACTGGAAAGGCACGGGGTATCAGAATAGTATAAACATCTCATGCTGTACACAAGAGACAGCTTGAGATTTTGATACTCAGATGACCTCTGGGCACCTTTCCAACACCATTGGAAAACAAAGGTCGGAACCAGGGTTCTGAGGCTCCTTCAGTCTCCTGCAATTAGGAACAGGTTGGAGTAGGTGACAGTCAAAGGCTGGCTCATTAATATTTTTCTGGCAAACTTATAAAATGATGTCTACATTCATTTCCAGATGTTAAAATCTGGACTAAGGCTTAAAAATGTGCACTACTTATTCATTGTTAAATGAACAAGTGAGGCGATCCTTGTCTGAAATCTGAGGATAGGATGCTGCCCCATCCTTCCAGTACCCCACCCCACACTCTGTCTCATAGCCTCTGCAGTCTGCTTTGCGTCCCATTACTCAGGCAAAACACAGACTCACAGGTGGGTTGGCATTTTGCAAGCTTACGTTAAGATCTGGGCATTTGGGAACTAGAGAGGTGGCTCAGCAGCTAGGCTGAGGGTGCTTACTGCTCTTGCAGAAGGTCAGAGTTCATATCTCAGTGCTCACTTGAGTAGCTCACAACCACCTGTAAAGTTCAGCTCCAGGGAATCTAATGCCCTCTTCTTCCCTGGTAGGTACCACCACTCATATTTCTATATAGTCACATATGCTTAAGTTTAAAAAAAAAAGACCAGAAAAATAAAAGAAAAAAAGATCAGAGCTTTTGCATCAATTTCCTTCTCAGCATCAGCTTTGGGATCTAAACTACCAGCAACCACCTGCCTCCTCCCCTTTTTCTTCCCCTCCTTCCCCAGCAAGGGTATGTAAAAAAATGCAGATGGCTACTCTCAAGCCTCCAGCAAGGTTAGAGTTTTGAAGCCACATTTGCCCTTATAAGGTCTCATTCTTGAGCAGTTCACACAACACAACACTGTCCAACGTGTTGAATGAAGTGACAAAAGGACTGAAGTCAGACGCTCAGGTCAGCCACTTGCTGAGTTAAGATTCTGTATTAGCACTAGATGTTTGGCCTTAGATGTGGTACAAGTTGTGAGGCTCCTCAGGTTCCCCTTCTCTCACTGCTTATTACTGATCTTCCCTACTCCTTGCTCTGCTTCCCTCACCCCAGTCTCATCAAGTATAAACAGGAAAGAAGGAAGGAAGGAAGGAAGGAAGGAAGGAAGGAAGGAAGGAAGGAAGGAAGGCAAGGCAAGGCAGGAGGGAATAGACATGTTGGAAGTTCCTGTTTCTTTTACTTTATTGTTTAGGAAAATTCTCCAGTTATTATTAGTCACAGATCAATAGGTGGAAATGGAATGGAATGGAAAATTTTCACCACTGCGTCATCTTCGTTGCCTTAAGGTTTAATTAACTATTAAACATGGAAAGTTGATATGATGACAATTCTTTTCAGCACCAAGTAAAGAATTTGTTTCCCCTTTAGTGCTGTCTTCAGAGTTTGCACATGGGCTGAGGGAGCTCGTACCCATACTCAGGGAGCTGTAACACCCATACATGCTTGCTGAACACGTGCAACTGCAATGTAGGTGTTAGGGCTCTTGAGGCTTCCTATAGGCAAAGGAAAGATTCCCAGAGGAGGTGCCTTTCTGTAGAGCTGATCCTGTATGAAGCTTGGGTTCAGATGATGGGGAAAGGGAAAGTCCCCAGAGATTAGAGAAGCTGGGCCTCACACTACCATAGGCAGTTTTTTTTTAAAAACACAAATATTCCTTTGAGATTTGCTGATAATAACCCTGTAGGTGGGGGAAAGAGGCACACCAGCTACAGTTTGACATGCAATGCTTTCGGAGGCAATAGTGATAGCAGTTTCATTGCAAGAGATGGCAAAGGTAAGGTGGCCCAGGTAGGTTGGGGGTGGGAGAAGGTGGGTAGGACGACCTGAAAGAAAGCAGGTTCAGCAATCAGGTTGGCAAGAACACAGAGTTCCAGGTCTGGAGTCTCACAGCGAGCCTATTAGTCAGTCTTTCATCACTTGCAAAATATAAAAGCTTAATTGTATGAGGTTTTACAGCTCAGAGGGGGATTAGGACAAGAGGAGGTGTGTTTAAAATACGATGTGTCTCTCTGTCTCTCTGCAGCTGATGGAGCAGTTAAGATTCAGCTTTGATGCTGAGCAGTTAGTGCTTGGGTAACTTGGGGAAATGCAGTGGGTTGTGCTGAAGGGCAGTTCAGCCCCCAAGCCCAGCTGCAAAGTGGGGGTGTTGCTGTACTGGCTTCAGACAATGAAGAAGATTCTGGGGAGGGGAGACTCTACATTTTCTCATTTATCCAGCAGCTTTCTGTATGCCTGGGATTCAGAAAAATCGGACTCTCTGTGCCATTTTGTATGGATAGATCTTTCAAAAGAAGCCAAAAGAAAGTTAAAATTAGTGCAGTGTAGGCAAAGAAGGGCCTCTTGCACAGTGCCCACTTGAGTTCTCTAATGCCATTGATTGTTTTAAAAAGATCTAATCTCAGTGTGAAACAGAAAGAGACTAGACAAGCCTACTTGTTCCAAGGTAAACTCATGTAGCCCAATTTCAGAAAAGCTTGCGCTAACTAGATAAGCTTGCTAGAACTGATATAAAAACTTACATCATATCTTAATGTTTTTTGTTTCCTGTCAGAAATGGTTGCATACATTGGAAATTTTGTAAACAGGGCTGAACATATGTGAACATCCGATGTGAGTGTAACATTGTTGATTACTTCCACTACAGGAACTGAGAAAGTGACAGCTAGTTCTTTCTTTTTAAAAAAAATATATCTTTTTTAAAAATTTTATTGGATGTTTTATGTATTTACATTTCAAAGTTTATCCCCCCCCCACTTCTATGAAGATGCCCCCACTCCCACCCACCCCCTCCCATCTCAATGCCTGCCCTGACATTCCCCTACACTGGGGAAACCAGCCTACACAGGACCAAGGGCTTTTCCTCCTATGCTGACAGTTAGTTCTTTCTGAACTGTTAGACAAACCACTGGAAATAAACCCCACTAAAACCCACATGCCAAATTGTAGAGGTTAATAAAGGTTTGAAATTCTGGACAGGAGCATCAGGCAAAGAATTTAGTTGAAACTGATCTTACCTAGTTGCTGGATGTGCAGAGTAAACACACACCCTATAGTGTGTGTTTCAGGGGAAGAAGGATAGTAAAACTTTCCCCAAAGGATGGTTGTTAGCACTAACAACAACAACAACAAAAGCTCTCACTGCCCACATCAAAGAATTAAAGTATTTTGAAGTTTAAGTGTCTTAGGTCTCCTAGAGAAGAAAGGCAGTGTGCTTGGTGTGTGTGTGTGTGTGTGTGTGTGTGTGTGTGTGTATGCGCGCGCGTGCTGGTGTGGGTGCTGGACATGTATAGATGTACCTGTATTTGATAGTAGGCATGTTCTGCCTTATCTATCCTTATCAAAACTACAAGGAAATGGAATCTAATATCATCTCCACCAATTGTCCAAATCACTTCTATTTCCTTGGTGTTCAGTATTAACATATCTTGCTGTTTAAAAAAATATATATTTTAGGTAGATGTTCTCTCCAGAAACCCTTCCTTTCTGATGAAAGTTAAATGTGGTTATTTCCTACTCTAACCCCTTACTTTCCAGGATACAGTGTCTGCACCACTCCTACTGTGATTATGGGAGTTACCCTAAGTTTCTGGGCTTCTGGGTAGCTGGAGGAGAGCTAGTGCTCTTAGGCAGAACTGGGTTTAGAAGGCTTGGTGGGTTTAGACAGTTTCGAAGCTGTTCTTTCTGTTTTCTGCCACTTTCCTGGTGTCAGTCTTTTTCTCTAAACCCCATCTTTGTATCCACTTTGTAAGGATTCTGGAAGGTGCAAACTCCATGACAGGTTTCTATGCTTAATTCACACCAGCAAGTAATCTTTCCAGTCAAGGGGACTGATTTAATGGCAGGGACAATTTATTCCTCTCTGGGTAGTTAGAGACAGCTGGACTCTAATTCTTAAGAGCCTTTGTTCGGGAACATCTGGGTTGAAAATACTATAGTTAACAGATGATGCTGGTAATAAAAGAAAGGGGGCTTTGTATAATGGCGTTGTCAAATTTGGTAGACCTCTACTTAATAATTATCAAGAAAGCAATCTAACTTGTTATTACAACAGCTTTATTGCAGATTTCTGGTTTAAGACCTTTTTTGTGACAAGTGGCATTTTTCCCCTCTTGGAGGAAAAAAAGGGGGGGATCATTTTTTATTCCCCTGTAGTTTTTGCAACCAGTGACAACTTTCCACACTAGACATATTGAGAGATTTCTTCTTGGAAACTAAGAATTAAACGCTTGCTAACTTGTGGCTGGCTTTATCTTATTTATTACACCGTGAAGGCTTTCCGGCTTTTTTCTTCTCATTCTTTCTCCAGCCATGATTGTGTTTCCCAATTCTACACAAGTTCTATATACATGGAAATGCTGCAAGCTGAGTAAGTGAGAAGAATGGAGATACCTGTTTGAGCAATATTTAAAATATAGATGCGTATAGAGGCAGACATCAATAAAGATGGAGAGGGGAGGAAGTCTGAATAGGAGGTAGGGGTGGGCACTGTGAGACGCTGAGAAAGTGTACCCTTGAGGACTCCCTTTTAGTTCCACAAAGGATGGCTCCAGTGTGACCATATGTGGTTTGCCAAGGAAAGCTGAAAGACAGTTTTATTTTTATATGAAATCGCATGTTGATATTTTTTCTAGTATTTGAAAGAATACTATGTTGGTCAAATAGTATGGGCCAATTGCACATTTTAAAATGCAAAGGCCTTTTGACCTTGAGCCTGTGGCTTTTCCCTCCTTGGACTTCGTTTGTTTTCTATATAAGAAGACTTTGAGGGGCTGGAAAGGTGGCTGGTCTTCTGGAGTCCTCAGTTTGATTCCTAGAACTCACATAGCAGCTCATAGCCATCTAACTCAGTGCACAGGATTGCCTGGATTGGACTGACTTATGAATGAATAAAATCTACTTTTGATCTTAGCTAAGATTCTGTGAGGCAACTGTATGCACACTTACTAGCAAGCATTTCCCTTCCCACCAGTGAGGTTAAATCTATACAAACAATTATGATCTTTGATCCCGTGAACTACCAAAGTGCTAGATAAGAATGACAGTTGTCCACAGGACACAAGCAAAATTAATTTTGCACAATCCCTGCTGAGATCAGCTTTCTTACTGATTTTATTTTATTTTAATTTTTTGGATACTGATTAGATTTAATAGTGTTGCTTCATCCGGTGAATTTTCTTCAACAAACAATGAATAAGGTATATGACTTTTTAAAAAAACAGTTTAAATGTCAAGAGGAATAGCCATATAAGTAGTTAAAGGAGTGCTGTGAAACATACACTAAGAAGACTATTTCCCTGCTATAGTTGGTGACACTTGGGTTGGTGTTTCAGAATTGATCTGCACAACCACTTCAAAGTCCAGGCCATTAGACCACTGACAGCAATCAGAAAACCTTCAAATCACAGGGAGAGCTCAGACACACTGTATGGAAGTGTTCCTCTAAAGCCTGGTTACCAAAGGCAATATTAAGGAGTTTGGACCTCCCATGTAAGAAAAAAACAATTGATCTTGTTTTCTAAATACAATATGAGGCACTCACCCTTTACCAGCACCTTTCTTGCAAGCCACACATCTCTATGCCTAGAAGATCTTATTAAGTCTTTTTTTTTTTCATTGAAAACTAACTACAAGGAATGAGGTGGTTTAGTTGGTAAAGCTCACTTTGAGCAAGAATGAAGACATGAGTTCAATCCCCAGCATCCATGTGAAAGCCAGGTTTGGTCTATATGCATTTGCAATCCTAATGCTGGGCTGGCTGAGATGGGAAGAGCCCTTTATCTCACCAACCAGACAGTTGGACAGAATTGGTGATTTCCACCTCCAACTGAGAGACCTTGTCTCAAAAAACAATATATGAGGAGCAGTCCTCAAATAGAACCCTGACTTCTATAATGTGCAATATACCCCTCACACATGTGTCCACACCCAAGTCAAATCAACTCCATGTCTCTCATTCACTAAGAATAAGCAACATATCACTTGTAGGGACAGAGTCCTCATGACTTTTACCCACTTTGCTTTCTAATCCACTCCTAATTTGTCTTGTCTTGCTCTTTCTATGCAATCTCTATAGGCTTTGAGTCTAGTTCTCAAATATTTAGACTGTTTTCCTGCCTCAGGACTTTTGCTCTTGCCATTTCTCCCCCCTGTCCCCAAGATCCCTTTCCCCAAAACATCTCATTCTCATCTTCTCATCTCTGGTGCTCTCTGCATCTTCAGGGTGGTCCTCTTGACACCCTCAAACTGGTACACCCAGTTAGTCTTTATCCTCTCAAGTTAAAACAAGTTCTACATTTGTCATGACCTAGACATTTATTATTGATCCACATGTATATTGGCTCATAGTTTCTCTTTCCCAGTGAAAAAGACACTTCATTGGAAAGGAAGTCTCCCTCCAGGGTCACCCAGAGGCCTAATTCTTAACCACTGCATGGGCTATGTGGGTATTCTGAGACTTAACTTTAGCACCAGTCAAACAGAGCCATCAGTGAAGGACGGTATTCCCCACTAAGGAATGTGTGGAGAAGTCAGTAGAGCCATCAAAGAAGTCCTTCCCCTTTGACCTAATAGCTGGTTCTCTTTACTGTGCTGAGATTAAATAACCAGGGCTCATTTGTCATTATCATTTGAATAATGTTTCATTATTAAAACCCCCCTAAAATATACCATAATGCTTATTGTAGAAATATATGATGCATAATGTATATGGTTCATTTTTAGTTCATATGAGTCCTTATCTCTTTAAATAGTCAATGCACTTCTTAATCCAAATCATACTATATGAATTCAGGTGGTTTATGTCTTCTTCTTTGTGGCCTTAACATCTTAAAATATTTTTCAAAATTCATTCTTTAAAACTTTTCTACTCCACATGCATAGCACTACCTTGAATCTCTTTCTGCTCAAGCATGCTATGACATCTCTTTTTATTTTCTTGGAGCTGAGACACTGTGAGTAGAATTCATCTCTGTATGGAGTTCTGCTCTGTTAGTAACTCCATTCACTGTACACTGTGGAGAAACTCCAGATGTCTTGAAGATGTTTCTGTAGCCAAGGAGAGAATGTTCAGATATGCGAAACTATGAGAAGCAGCCACAGCCAGTGCAAACTTAGCTAGGAGCTAAATGATTTGCATATAGGAAAGGAGCTAGAGACATTTTGGAAATAAATCTGTGAAGGGAGCAGTAGTTAGAATACTGGTTGGAGCTAGAGAATAGACTGGATATGACCTGGGAAGATGGTTGGGAAGAAAAAAGAAGAGAAAATATTGGGGTGCAGAGGGGTTACAAGAGTGAAGCCAGAGAGGCAGGAACAAGCGGACAGAAAGCAGTCTGGTCTGCAGCCCAGAACTGTGGGCAGATGAGGTGAGACAGCTTGGACGGAGCCAGGAGTGACAAAGCTGTAGTCATGTGCTGGGCACTTAGATAGAGGCTAAGTATTATTACCATCATTCCAACCACACAGGGGTTTGCTCTGAACAACAATATAGGCCATTTGTACAAAAGACCGAAATGGAATCCAAATAACAGGTTGCACTGCTCCAAGTCTCTCCCTCCCCCTGTAGTTAACATTTTACTACCCAACTGAGTAGCTAATGAATCTGGCGGGTGTAAATCCCCAGGCACAAATCTCTGTTTGGGGTCTGTGTCTAGACATCCAGACCAGAGCCTAATTTGCACTTTGAACATCCAGTACCTTATCATTTTTGGGGAATCAGGTTTAATGGGGGTACGGGAAGTGTCATTTTACTAGCTCTGCCTTTGGCACTGGGTGGTAAACTGAGGATCCACTGGATAATGACTGTGCTAGGGGACTGGAAGTTCATAGGTGAGTTTGTTATGTGGCTCTGCTATCCAGAAGCACCGACTGAGAGGCTTCTCTTTCTCATTGCAGGCTGTGTTTTGTGAAGCTTAAGCTCCTGATGATAGCCATTGAGTACAAGTCTGCCAACAGGGAGAGCCGGTAAGTTGATATTCATGTTGGAAGTGCGCATTCTGGGAAGGTTCGCCCAGGACCTCTTTCTCAAATATGATTTATTTGCTAGGAACCCCACGAAACACCTCCCTGACCCTGCAGTACATTTCAAGACAAGGAAGCTTCTATCTCAGACCAGTCTGTCATCCCATGTCCCACTGGGCATCCAGAGTCAATTACCCAGGAAGAGAGGAGAGAGCCATTCTTAGTAGGCTCTACCCACTAGGCTATGCCTTCTAGACAAGAAAGCAGCAGCAGACTCCCTCTTGAAGCTCCTTTTACTGCTGTAAGCAAAAAGCAGGTGGCCTCTGGCCTTCTTTCCAGCAGCCTGCAGTAGAACTGTGATGGGAGGTGCCAGCTCCCTCAATAGCCAAATTGCAAGCATCCTATTGTGTACCATATGTGTTTCTCCCACCGCAGCAGCCGATATCCAGGTGGCAGAATATCAGCCTCATGTAAATTAGCCAGGAAAGAAGAGCTCTGAGGCAGGAGCTCTCGTTATTTATTTATTTTTCCATTAATGATGTGCAAATCAAACCGATGAGGGACAGGGTCTGGTTGAAACAGATAACACCCCAGTCGATACATGACCTTACTGCTGGTTGACGGCAGCATTGTATGAACAAGGAATCCAGTCAAGGGGGTCCTACATACAGCATCGATAACATAGATGATCTTTGATTCTTGACTCTCAGTCATAGTTTTGGAAGAAAAAGATCTGGTTGAAAGATAGCCTGGCTTTTGTTCTCTGAAATGATGTATCCAGGTGTTATCTGTGCTCTAGAGGGTCCTCTGCTCCTGCATATTCACAAGGACAGAGGGCAGCACACACCAACACATACCTTCATAACTGAGCTCAACGCAGGGCAACACTTACAAGGTCCTGCTAGCATCATTTAAGGAGTTTTCATGATCTTAACGAATGGCCACACACACACACACACACACACACACACACACACACACACCCATTTCTAAGTGTGTGTCTGTGACAAAAACAAAACAAAACACACACTAGATCACAAGCAAGCAGATACTATGTTGTTTCCTCCCTTAACTGTAAGATCAGATTGTCCTTAGTCAATCTGATCAAATGTTGCCTTCCTTTGAAAAACCCAAATCAACCAGACAACGGAAGATAAAATGGTAGATTTGGTGGCCATGTGTAAAACATGGTGGTAGCAATTTAAAAAAATTCATGGATAGAAGGATATGTTTTTCTTTTCCATGTTGGCAAAGGAAATGATGTTACAGTATTATTTGAACACAAGAGAGGTCTAGTTACTTATCTTTCTACAGTAAAAGTGGAATCTTCTGAGGTTGCTCTTGGTTCCTCTTTATACCCAGCTTCACCTGGACCTGTGTATGTAGAGGAGAAACTGGGTCCTTGGGTTTTGGAGTTTTCGAGTGGGTGAGCATCACAAATGGTAATCTTTGTGGTGCCAAGGCAGTCTACTTGTGTGGATCTGAGCACTTTCTCTATATCATTTTTGTTGATCCCTTTTCAAAGCGTAAGTGAATATAAAGAAAGAAAAGTGGCATCATGTAGGTATTTCCTGAGCCTTCTGGAATAATCTATGGCAAGAGTCGACTACACCAAGCTGTGAGCATCAGCTGGTCAGCTTGTACATACCTCCCTTTGGTCACAGGAAAAGAGAGCATGCCTCTAGGATCCAGGCACCCAGGAAAACAGATTCCAGGTTCCATGAAGACACAATCTGCCATCCAAGAGGCCCACTCATTGGGTGGCAAACCTGAGCTGTTTTCAACAAGCCCGTGTACAGCAAAATAAGTTGTTTTGTCTTTTTCCCAGTCAGGAAAGACAAAAAAAAAAAAAGAGGAAAAGAAAACAGAACTTGTTTGGCTTTGTATTGGCTTTCTGTGTGTAGTTGCCAGCATTAATCCTCCATGTGGCTTGGTCTCAGTGTGGAAGCACAGGAGTGCTTGTGGAAAAAGGTGTGCTGGAGGGAATGTGGATCATACCCCTACAAAAACCCAGGACTTATCCAACAGAACATTTTTAAGTCCCAAACCACACTTTTTCTTTATCCTTGTGAGAGACCTAATCCTGTTCCTCTCCAATTTTGTAATAGACCAGGTATGAAAATAGAGAGAGGTCGAATCTCTTCCCCACCCTCCTACCTCTGACCTGTGTTAAAGGATGTTCTCTGTTGTTGGTTCCACCCATGATGCTGTTTTCATGCTTTGCTGATAAACCTTGTTTTCACACACATCCTTGAAATGCTTTGAAACAAAGGTTTTATTCCTTCCTTTCTCCTGGTGTCAATTGATTTATTATCAAATTGTTTGATTTGAAATTCTTTTCTTGTCGTTTTTGCAGAAGCCGAAAGCGGTATGCATTCTTCGTTAACTTTCCTTCCAACCTCCACCCTCTGTCTTCACTCCTAACCACAGGACTAACCATTTGCCAAGAACGCAAGAAGAGAGAGATTATATATGTGTATATATATATAATCTCCTTCCCTTGTCTAGTATATATATATACGTATACATATATATATATATATATATATAATCACCCGTCTCCAACTAGAATACATCAAAAAATACAGCCTGATGTTGTTGTTGTTTGATTTATTGATTATTTTGGTTGATGCACTAACTTCTTTGCAGGAAAATAAAAGTAAATAAACAAGCAAACAAATATGTAAATTAGTGGAAAGGCAGAGTCCTCTCTTCAATCATAGTACCAGCGATAGGAACAAATCATATTAAAGTTGAAAAGGAGGACACTTCTCTCCAGCCCTCTGTGTCTGTTCTCTGTATTGTCCTCATGTTGTCCTGATGTCCATCAGATATGGGCGCCATTTTGTCTTCATCGCACATCCAATTCCCAGTGACCCCTCTGTCTCTATGTTGAGCTTTTACTTTGTAGATTAGAGTTTCTGTCCTTTATCCACAAAACAGAGACCAAGCCCTTGCACCTCTCCTTCTCCCCGTACTTGTTTGGGTTAATTTCATTTTGATTATCTAACATCTTGAGCAGTGCTGATAAGGAACTGCTGAGCTATTATGTTTATGCTCTACAATAAGCATGTTTGTCAGGACAAAGTCATGGATTTCTTTTGCTCCTTGTGTGTTAGTAGGAAATACCTAAGCTTTCACCATGTGACTTCATCTTGTGTTGCCGCTGTTTTGTGTTGCATGAAGCATGACTAAATTATCATTAATGGCATTTTTTAATGTATTTGGGTTCAGGGGAGATTGGTGTTGTTACAATCTTTTTCAGCATAGTTTTTCAATAGTGCAATCTCCTAAGACAGTGCTTTTGAAAGTGCAATGCCAACCTGTTGCTGTTCTTCTCTGTGGTTGTAATCACTGTCATGTGTTTGTGTTTGTGTGTGTGTGTGTGTGTGTGTGTGTGTGTGTCTTGTCTGGCACTTTCCAATGTCAGATCTTCTGTGATTTATTTTTTTGGTAGATGTGAATAGAGGTGGCTTCCTGTCAGTTTGGTATTATTGACATGATCCAACTGCGAGAAGTTATTGCAACACTATGCATCTTTGAAGGTCCACAGTGGTTGCACCTCTGCTGTTGGCTTTTGGCCTTGGGTCCTTTTACTTTGTGGTGAAGGCATGTTGTGATGTAGGCATGACTTGTCTTAAAATGTACCAGAAAGTATGGCTTGCTCCCAGAACCACATATCCAGTGTTATCCTTCCTAGATCAGCTCTCTCTTTTCTCTCTCATGTACCTAGTCTTTTCTGTAATATAAAACAATAGATTGAAATTTAATATGATTGATATAAACTCAGGCTAAACCCAATCTTGCCAGTATTGTTGTAGACCACAGCGATGGCCATTTGAGTTTGGCCAACTGGGAGCAACCTTTTTTATGGTGTCTCTGTATGTAAATGGACTAAGCCTATGCATATTGAAGCATGGAATACACAAACTGTCTTTTACATATATTCTAATAGAAATGCATGTGTCTAGTTGTGTGGGACTCCAACAGCACTTATTGTAAAGCCCAGAAGAAATGGAAAATTCCAGAGAGGTGATAAGGTTTGAGATTTTTTTTTCCCTAAGATATGTTAAAATACAGCACAAGCTGCATTGCAGTTGAACTTCCAGAGAGGGAACACAAATTGGTCTAAATGAAGTTCCTGCTGACAGTAAATGTATATGTCCATGAGTAATCAGAGAGACCTCTTTCCAGTGGTGTGATTCATCTGAACATAGCATGAACTCAACTCCTCAATGGCTTGCATTTGCATTTACTCTGTTCAATGAAGTCCCATTAGCTTGCTAGACACAACTAGGATTACAGTGTTTTCAAGTATAAACTATACCTCATGGAAGTTGTGATATTTTTTTAATTGCTTGGGGAATGGTACATGATGCCTTGAGGTGGGGGCGGGGAGTTGGGAGGAAGACATCCATGCATACACACACACACACACACACACACACACACACACACACACACACACACCTATTCTATTTATCTATGGTGGATTGCAGTCTTCTTTAAAGTATCTGTTTTAGTTGATTTACCAATCATTGGTCATCTCCTCGAACAGTAAGGTTTAGGAAGATTTAAGGAAGGGTAACTAAATACTCTACAACTGTTGCACCTTAAGTATTAGAGAGAGGAAAAAGATATCTCCCTAACCTAGTCCTGATTTTCCAACCTGCTCTAAACTCAAGCATGAGATGGCCAATGAAATAGATTGCAAGGTAGTATCTCCCTTAGGGCCCTGTGACAGATATCTACTGTTGAGTAGAGCCCATTCCATGTTAATGTATTCTACAATCAGAAACCTGGGTTTCAATTCTAATTCTGGTTTCACTATTGAAACCAATTGCTCCAGCTGCTTAAGTAAGTCACTGTTTACATATTTGCATATTTATACTTCATGCCTGTGGGAACTCCTTAGCTTGGTGGCCAATCCACAAGAACTTGTGATCATTCCTTTGAACAGCCTGACTGATGAGAACTCCAGTTTGGGTTTTTGAAAGAACAAAGTTGCTGCTTTCATTTACTTGAGAGGAAAAGAGAAACTCTGAGAACTGTGGCCAATGACTATGACATAGGTTTTTCATTCATTCTATAGCTCTGGAAAGTACCTATAGTATATAGGACTCTAAGCTCTACCATGAGAAACTCAAAAATAGAGGGATCCTGTTTCTCAGTCTTCCAATCAACAGTGGTTCCTTTTACCTTATAGAAACTGTATGCTTTGCTTTTAAGGGGGGTATTTAGACAAATACTCAGCCTAGCTGTAGAACTAGAAAAAGCAATGAGTGAAAACTCTTGGAGAATGGACCATGCAGGCCCTGTGTGGGCCAGTTGTCACTAGGCATTTTCAAGTAAAATCAGCAAGGTCATGGTAAAAAGAGGATAATTTATATTTTCCTCAAAATGAGGAAATGTCTTCTCCTGCCAAGTTGTCCTTGCAGGAATTTTGCTAATGGATATATGGGAAAGGAAGTCTCTTGATATGAACCTGCTCTTAGAGATTTCCTTGATTATCTACATGACACATCTTCAGTTTTATCTCTGATAAGCTCACGACTTAGACCAAATTGGAGTCAGAGAACTGATTGAAAGTGATGCTTGGGGAGGAGGACTTTTGGCAGCCCCTAAGAACAAAACAAACTTGTCATTGAATAGTCTCTGTAAAAAAATCAGAGGTATTTGGAAGGATTTTTAACATATTCCCAGTAGGAAGTCAATAGCAAACTTTCAGTCCTTTCATTGGGAGAAGAAAAGGTTACTCTGGCCTAGAATTCTTATCTATATATGTTTATAAAAAGGGGGCAGGGGCTAGTATTTTATTTAAATGTTTTAGATTTTGAAAGTAGATAACAGTTATGACAACTGAAATGCTAAACTTAGGAATGTATTTCTCCAAAGAGTCTTTGAAGTTCATAACCCACACAGGAAATGTAAAATGTTGTGGACCCAGGAATCAGAGGCCTACTCCTCACCACCATTAGAACTGAATTGAGCCTATTTGGACAGAGTTCCTTGTGAGCCTGGACTTTTTTCATTTATCTCAAGGGCTGGCCTCATTCTTTTGAATCTTTCAACTCCCTAAGCCTGTCTCAGCCTAATCTTTATACCTGCCTCAGACTTTGTGTCCCCAGGGAACATGAGGGAATTATGGGATCACAAGAGCTCTGGGGACAGTGAACCATCTATCTCTTGAGTATCACTATAAAACTCAAGGAATGGGAGTGACTCTATGCATAACCCAATGTGAGTCTACAGTAGCCCATTTCCAGATGTTGCACAGAGACCATACGTTCACAAGAGTTCAAATAACATCGAAGACAAAATGGCAAGCAGGCCAGTGAAGCTGTGACAGCTTGTTAACTCTCACTTTTGTAACCACCTGCTGATATTTATAGAAACCAAAGATTAAGGGCACAATGTATTCTTAATGCATAGAGCATATGCCTTTCTTCTCTTAGAGATTTTGTCACCTAGGGGTTATATACTGTATTTTCTAGATTAGGAGAGTGTGGCTTAGCTGCCTCAAATGACCAGAGCCAGTACCCAATGATTTCAGGATGTTGCATGCACCTAAGTACTTCACTAACATTGCTAGGAAACCTGAGAGTTGAAAACCAGGGTGACCTTCTCCAGCACCAAGCAACCCCTCTCTAAAGCACTGACTTAATAAAAAGGCTCTTGAAGACTACAGTACATTCCTTTGACATTCATTCTCTAGACTTCAAATCCCAGGATGGCACTGACCTGCATTCTCTAGACTGCCAATCCCTGGAAGTCACTATAGACCAATTCTTGCTCAGTGTACATACAGAAAGGAGGAAATAAAAAGAATCCCTAACTTGATGGGAACCTTGAGATCACTGCATCTCACAATGACACTGTGGGCTGCATCGATGAGGTACAGATAATGTGACACAAAGCATGAGGTCTTCAGGCATACATGTCACCAATACAATGTGTGTCGCTTTTATCTTTCAGATTCTGTTGTCCAAATTATGATAGGACCCCACCCACCTACCCACTCCAAACCTGGGAACCCTTCCCCCATTCTTATGTGAATTCTTATCAAAATAGAGACTTCCCTAACTTTTAAGAATATACTTTCAAGGATCCAGAAGTGTGTGAGTTTTTTTGTTTGTTTGTTTGTTTGGCTTTTTTTGTTTTGTTTTGTTTTGTTTTTAATGGATGAACTCATGCGTAATACTATCATGTATAGTTTTTTTTAAAAAAAAAAACAAAACAAAACCCTGTAAATTCATCTCACAGGGATTTTTTGTTTGTTTGCTTTTTTTTTTTTTTTTTTTTATAAGAAGCACAGTGTTCCAGTCCATCCAGCCAGGAGACCTCTAAGGAAGTACAATATACTTGGGCACTTTTGAAAGAATAAATTGATAACAATAGCCTTAAGTGAAAAGCATTGAGCTGTTTAACATTACCCTACTTAGTTCTTTGGCCAAATGTTATTGTTAGTATTACTACCCATCTAGTAGGGACTGCCACAAGTTACCACCTAGGGGATAGAATATGGACCCCACTTCTGATTGCAGAGGCAGTCGTATAGGAACTGCGTCTCAGGAACTTGGGATGAAGATGTACTCATAAAATGTGTTGTTTAATTGACTTGAAATTAATAGTAGAGTCTCACATACACTTTGAGGAACACAAATACAAATTTTATATGTATTTATCTGTAAAAAAATTCTGTATAGTCTCAAACCTCTTTTCCTCATGAGTGTGCTAAATCAGAGGGCTCGTGATATAAGAGTAGGAGCTGGCAGAGGGGTAATTCATTATAAGGTCTTTTTATAAAACCTCTGCCTTTTGCAGGATGTCATTGGTGTAGGCTGTTGGGCTATTACAGTGGGCCTATGGCTCCTGATTCAGAAGGAATCTCATTGCTACTGGGGATTCTGGGGTAAAGCAGTGAACTCTTCATACTCTGCTATTACTTAGTATCAGTAAATACAATGACACAAGCCCTGTTTCCTGCTGTCATCAGGTCTTATTACAGGTAATGGTGGATATTCCTGCAACCACAAATAGTGATTTCTGCAGTAATGATCTGATCACAGTTCTCCTAACAGAACAGTAGTTTTCACAGGTCCTCCCTGTTTTGCTGCAGGTAGAGGACTCCTTTGACAACAGTGGTTTTGTTTTTAGAATGGTCTTAACCACTAGATCACATGTTAATTGCTACCCTTCATTTTGCTTTGGGTAACTAGAGAATCCTTTAGCTTGAGCCCAAATATCTCTTACCTTAATCACCAGCTTTTCAGATCAAAGAACATTGCCATTGTCTTTTGCTTCAAGTTGCTAAATTCAACATCTGTTAAGCTCAAGGCCTGCATAAGACAGTCTGGTATTCTGCTTTTGACCTACAAGGACTTGCCTGCTTCTCTCATTTGCTAGATTATGGTGCATTTATCTGAACTGCTATCCCAAACATAACTTAGTCAGCTAATCTATTTCTGGCAATAGTAGGGCAGTGTATACCCCTCCCTGCAAAACAAGGAAGTTGTTTTGTTTCTCTCTTTTTAAAAAGAGATGATTTTTACTTGTCTTTAAAACACAGTGCACCCCAAATGAAGGAATGCCACCTTTATATCTTTTCCACACAACACATACATTTTTATAAAAGGCAGACTGGAGTCATTGAGGTTAGCCAACAGAAGATAACTTTCTTTATAACTGTATACAGATCAGGTTCTTCATGGAGTCTACTACTCCAATGTCTTTCCTTCTACATTAAATACAAAATAGGTGTCTTGTACCATTCCCCATGGAAGTATGTGGTATGTATATATGTATGTTTCTGTATCCATATAGGGGTCCCATCAGTGCTATATCGTCTAAGGGAGAATGGGTGTGTGTAGAGCTTCATTAGGCTGACAGTGTTACAAGATTGACCATCAAAATCAGTTTCAGAATGGGGTTGCATCCTGAAGAACTGTACTTCCAGTCAGGTGCATCTGGGGGCAGCTAAACAGCTCTGTTAAGCAAACCCAGACCCTTGGGGCCAGATCTGTTTTGATTCTCCTGACTTGGAGTGTATCACCTGGAGCTAAATGATGGCATGGTTGAACTAGATGTGTGGGCCAGTAAAGATCAGTCTCTAAGAAAAACAAAGAAACTGGAGTGGGGGAGGGGGTAAGCATTATCCTACTGGGGCTCCTATCAAAACAGCAGGGAGGTGTTACCATCAAGGTTTTATGCTGAACATGAGCTCATACTTGTGTCTTCTTTGTTTGTTTCTGTTCACTGAGCAGAATATTAATTAACCCTGGGAACCACCTTAAGATCCAAGAAGGTACTTTAGGATTTTTCATCGCAAGTGATGCCAAAGAAGTTAAAAGGTAAGAGTTTATTTCATCTGCTTTTCTTTCTGCTCTAGCCAGGCACCTTGATTTACCAATCCCCTCATGCTCCCATATGTCCAAGGGTTTAGCACCAGAACTATTGCAGCCCCTCCCTTGAGCACCTTTCTCACAGACAGTATCTGTCTTTAAATTAGAATATTAAAGTTTTAGAATCAGGAAACCTAGTGCTCTCTCATCTTACAAGGAAGGAAACTAAAGCCCATTAGAACTAAAGTGACTTCAGGTCATTTTGATTCTGAAGAGAATTCAAGAGATATCTGGCCTCTGGTCTGAGGTTATTTTCTTAATGTCTGTGTACAATATTCCTTAATATTACAAATTTTCTCCTGTAAGTTCCAAGTAGAATTTCAAACAGTTTGGGTTAATTTCTGATGGAACATTAAACGCCCCCTATTTGTGTTTGCAACTTTCTAAGCAGTAGCTAAAATTGTCAGCCTTAATCGTGAAAAACCTATGGGTTTAATGTGAGGCTGGCACCAGGTTCAATGTTTTATGAAATTTTTATTAGTGTCTTTATTCCAGTTTAAGTAGCTTAGGGAATCATAGGGCCTTGCATATAAGTATGGACTATCGTTATATGTGATTCTATTCCACCCACTTTGAACGTTCACTTTCAGAGACAAGTAAGCCAGACAGGTTACTCTGTTATTTTAAGTCAGTACTGACTATGACGGCCTTCCCTTCTCTGTGGAGGCCTACTATCACATTTCCATTCACAGCCAGACCTCAGAAATAACTCCAGAATAGAAGTCACTCTTACAAAGTGCTCAGAACTGCAGCTCTCTCATCTATTAAAAAGTCAACATGCCCTTATAAGCTCCTACTATGCACCATTGCCAATACCACCTTATGTGAACCTACTATCCACTGTCACTGCTTTGGGTACTATGGGTTTCTTTATGTTTATGTCCTTATCCAGTTGCCTGTAGCCTTACAAGTTTCTTATTTTTTTAAATTATTTTATGTGAACTAGTGTTTTTCCTGCATGTGTGTCTGTGTGAGGGTGTTGAATCCCCTGGAGCTGGAGTTACAGACAGTTGGGAGCTTCTGCATGGGTGTTGAAATTGAACCCAGGCCCTGAGGAAGAGCGGCCAATGCTCCTAACTGCTAAGCCATCTGTCCAGCCCTACAAGTTTCTTCTCTATCTAGGAGAAAACTAAAGCATGGCTTGGTTTATCAGTTTGTGTAAAGTAATAGTGCTAGCAAGGAATGACAGGATGTATTTGCAAACTCTTGCTATGCCAATATAGGACACTGATATTTGACAAATCCAGGCTTATGACTCTTTTTTTCTATTCAACTGTAGGCCACTCTAGTTTAAAATGCTTCCAGGGAAAAGAGCACATGGGATTGGGGGCTTTTTGTTTTCATCTGAGCTCTCTGATAAGTTTACTTTTGAAAATCAGAGGGTGCTTGACATTGCTAAAGTATATGAGAGAAACACACCTCTGTTCATTTCATGGGTAGAAGAATATCCAGAGACAGGATCATCAGGACTATCCTAGGTGGGAGTTCAGGTGAGAAAGGAAAGTGGGGTGCCTGGGCAAGCCCCACACGCAGGGACTCTGGAATAGTTACGCCCTTGTCCAGATATGGGACACAGAAGCCTGAAGCAGCATCTCTTCTCTAAGCATGGTAACTGGGAGCACAGATGACCAGACATTATGCACACCTCCCAAACAGCAAGTTCAACCTGAACTCCCATTTGTGTAATTCTATTTCTTATTGAATCTCTCGCTAATGATTGTCACAAATACCAGCAGTCCTGGAAACAAATTACTTCCTATATTAGGGAATGTAATATGTCTTATTTCCATGCTTTATGGTGTTCACAAATACATGCTGACACCATCAGCTACAACTGCGGCCTGTAATTTTCCATGGTGTGTGATATGTCAGAGCAAATGTTGTCAGTTAGGGGATTTCAAATAGATGAAGAGTGCAGAAAACTACAGAAAAGACATTGGAAATTTGAATAAAACTAAACAAGTTTTTCTTAAAAAAAAAGAGAGAGAGAAGTAGATTATGATGATCTCTTATTGAGTCTTTACCCTCTGTTATGGCTGCAGAAACAAAACAAGATGACAATAGCAACAACAACAAAGCACACACACACACACACACACACACACACACACACACACGAAAATTTAGTGGAGTCATAAAAACTTTGATGTCTAAGGCTTATGGAAAGAGGAATGAATCCATCTAATCCCATGAAGAGGTTACTCTGAGTATTTGGTCATATGTTTTTAATTCGCTGTCCCTAAATACTTCTCTTTTAAAATAACTTTGGAACACAGTCCAGTGTTTCTCTTACCTTCTTTAGGAGACACATATTTTATTTGAGTCATAAATAAAAATAATAGATTAGTTGCCGAGTTGAGAGAAATTATCTACTTTTATATTAATATTTCTATTTCTGGTTTCTTCTGAAAACATGAAATACCCCAACCTTGGAATCATTCTCGAATTTACTCACTCATCACCCACTCACTCACTCATTTGCCCACTCACTCATTTATTCATCAAATATTTTAATTAATGTTTGGGAAGCTCCAGAAAGATCTATCTACTGTCCTGGGGATCAAATTCTATAGAAGAGAGAATATCAGAGTTTTAGGAAATTTAAAAGAAAAGGGAAGATGTCCATTAGGTATCACTGAAGGTTGCTCCTCCAAGGAGGTAGCATCTGAACAGAAATAGAAATGAAGGGGGTGTTGCAGGAATCTTTTTTGCAATGAAGGGATGGGAAAGGGAGATAATGGTGAGATACTCTTTTTTTTTTAAAGACAACAGGAAACAGCATGGCCAGGAGAGGACCAGAGGATGGGAGTGATAAGAAGTCAGAGGAGAGGCTACATCTGGTTCTTTGGATATTTAGAAAGAAAATGGTCTTGTTATGGAATCAATCTTATTGATGCTTTGACTGTAACTCTGATATGATCAGAGCTATATTCTCAAAGATTGGTCTACTTGCCTGCTGGAATGGGGCAGGAGATGACCCAAGATATTCAGAGACTTAAATAGCGTAGGGAGATGCTGGCAGCTTGTGGCAGTGGAGTCATGTGACTCCATTTGGATTTGTCTGGAAAGCCTGTAGTGGCCACTCATGAACTTTGTAGAAGTGAAGGAAGAGTAGGAGTCAGAGCTAAAACTAGTCCTGGGGCATGAACCATGAGAGCAACAGTGACAATGATCCCTCTTGCTGAGATGGGAAAAACTAGAGGAAGATAGAGGTGGGAGGAAATGAGGGATTCTATCCAGGCCACAGTAAATGGAAGCTTGGTCCTAAACATACCATGGAGTCATCATAAAGGCAGGTAGATCCAAGAGGCTGAAGTTCAGGAGAAAAGAGAGCTGGATATATCAATATGGGGCCACGTCAGCAGGAATTCCTGGCAAGGAACAAATGACCCACTTAAGTAGAAAACAAGAGCAAAGGTTTATGAAGCGGGAGTCATATAAACCTGTGGACAGGAAGATGATTAAAATCAATGAGAGACAGCAAAGCATCTCACAGGCAGCTGCAAAGGATAGCAACTTTCAGCATGGAACTGCAGGGAAAAGGGGATGGAGATTTGGTGGAAGCTTGCAGGTGGGGGGGGGTCATGGTGTAGGAATGGTGACTGCTCAGTTAGTGGGAGCTTTACCCTCCGATGGAGAAATGCTTCTCTTGCTTGTTATTCCACAACCAACAAGAGAGCAAACTCATCCTTTCCAACCTCCCAGTGCCTTCTGATTCTTACCTTTAGCCAAGCACAGCAGAACAGAGGACAAGGAGACCCTAAGGCCAACCTAGCAGGATGTGGAAGGGGGTCTTGCTGGTGGTGTGTGAGCTGGGGATGAAGAAGATGGGTGTTGTTTTGGAGAAGATGAGCAGCAGAAGGATGCAGGAGTCACAAGGAGTGAGGAAAGGCCCCTGGAATCACATCAGATTTCATCAGAGACCTGGGGGACTTTGTTTCCAGGATCACCGAGTTTACAAAGACAAGTGTGTAGCTCTGACAGAAGAATGTTGCCACACTTCCGTGGGTGAGGCAGCTCCTGAAGAATGCCCACTTGGCAAAAATCAACCTGAGGTTTAAAGAGTCTACCTCTTTAGTCTGGAGAAGAGGTCTTCGAGTCTTCATGGATACCTTTAGCTTAGTACTCATCTCCCTCATTAGCTTCACCTGTCTGACTGAAGCAGCTGTTTGGATAAGTGAATGAAGCCAAGCAGAGAAAGACCAATACTACACAATCTCACTTTACATGTGAAACCTTGAAAAGTCAAGTCCGTAGAAGCACAGGGTAGACTGGTTGGTTCCAAAAACCTGGGGCAGGGACACCTCAGGGAATAAGGGTCAGGGAACAGGAAACATTAATTTAAGCAAGAGGATAAATGCAAGAGGTGGTTTGGATAGGTTATTTTTACATTTACTTATTTATTTGTGTTGAATAGATGTGAGAATTTGCTCACCTTGAAGGGAGGTGAGAGGATAGCTTTTCTCCTTCTGCCACATGAGACCCAGGGATCAAACTCAAGTTGTCAGATTTGGCATCAACTGCTGTTTCCTGCTGAGTCACCTCCCTGGCCCATAGATTGTTGTTGTTGTTTTTAAAACAATATATTGCGTTCATGAAAATTGTTTTTTAGCAATTTTTCTTTTCAGGAAAATTTTAAAGGCTCTCACCTCACATATAGTAAAGTAACAAGTAGATGAGAGAATATATGTGTTGGCTTGCTTGATTTAGTCACTCTATAACAGAATTTTTTTTTCTTTTCTTTTTTTCGGAGTTGGGGACCGAACCCAGGGCCTTGCGCTTGCTAGGCAAGCGCTCTACCACTGAGCTAAATCCCCAACCCCTATAACAGAATTTCAAAACTGCACATTGTACATCTCAAATATATATATATTCAAGATTTTTGGCTTCTGGACTTGAATTTAGATTCTGCTATTTAGCAGTGTGACCTTGAACAGGCCATTTATAATCTCTCCCTGTCTCAGTTTCCTTATCTGTAAAACCAAGGTAATAATTAAGCCTCTTTCAAAGTCTTGTTTGAAGATCAAATGTGTTAATGCCTTTGAAATGCTGAAAGCAGCACCAGGCCTGTAGTTTGTACCCTGTAAGTGTGACCTGTTATTACTGCTGCATTGTCTTCACTCATGAAAGCATCCAACAAGAAGTGGCCAGAGGAAGTAGATTTGAACTTACTTGCCCCAAATGAGAGGATGCCTCTTCTTGTCCCCCCTGTTTCAAGGCAGACTACCATCTATTCATTTCCTAACCACAGCTTGTAGAGCCAGCAGCTTCCTTTTCTGATTTTGCAAAGAGGGTGCCATCTGATTGAAAGAAATGGTGAAGGAGCCTCTTAAACTGAAAGAGCTTTGGGCTTGCTGTAGAAATGCAAACCCTGTGGATAACAAAAAAGAATCTAGAGCTGTGTTTATTTCTTTAGCCTCCATTGAAAAATGACCTGTTTATTCCTGGCACTTACATATGCTTCTCTACTTATAATGGGTTTACATCCCAATAAACCATCATAATTTGAAAAGAGCTTACGCCAAAATGCATGTAACCTTTTGAACATCACACCTTATCCCAGACTGGCTAATGTGTTCAAGTGCTTCACATTAGCCTATAATTGGGCAGAAGCATCTAACAGAAAATGTGGTTAATGTATTTACAGAATGTTGAGTATCTCTTGTCACCTATTGACTCCTGTGCTGAAAACTAATAGCAGAGTGGTCATATGGCCATGCTTCTGCATCATCTCAAGTAGGAAGGGCACAACCCACCTACCAGGTCCTCAGGTTAATCCTCTGAATATCGTTGCTGAGTAGTGCTGAGATCATCTTAGTTCTTCTCATCCAAAGTATCTTTGGCACAACCAAAGTTCACTTTGGAGTCTAGATTGACATTAAAGTCAGATTAGGGGACATTATTATTGTTGAATGCTTCTTCTTGGGGCCTATTCAACCCAACCATTCCTCTCCTTATTCCATTCCAGTGGTCAGCTGAGTCTTAAACTTTTACCCATTATATATGCTCAGAGCAAGATATAATGGGAATGGATCTAGCTAGCTTTGGAATGAAACAGACTTTGAATCTCAGGAGAAAGGTGACAGGAACCACAGCATTCATTGTTTCTATAGTCCCTCCTCTCTCCAGTGACTCTCAAACTTTTCTTACTTTAATAAGAAATGGTGTGCTTTTGAAGTGACAAAGGTAATATTTATGTTTGACTGAGGGTCGTCATCCTTGCTCTCCTTTAATATATATTTGACTAGACTGTTGGGATTTCAGAATTGTTTTTAAAGTACACTCCAAAGACTCAGGAATGGTTGACCATGTGTTCCAAGGACCAGTACTCAGTGCTGTTCTCAGAAACAATAGTCACAGACTCAGTATGTGACACCAGCAGGACCTTTCTCCCCATTCCTTTGCAAATAAAAGTTTATAAAAAGAAGCACCAACTCCAATCACAGAATCCTGGGTTTGAAATGAATGGTCTTACAACAAACATTTCTGTCTACAGATGTCTAAACTTTTCAAAAGATGAAAGGAAATTAGGGCTGGCATGTTTCATTAATTTGGCACCACCTCAGGGGAAACGTGGTACTCATTTTACTTTGGTGGATTATGAGATGTGTCAGTTTTTCCATTCTTTTTCTCCAGGGCATTTTTTTACTGCAAGGCCTGTCATGATGACGTCACAGATCCCAAAAGAATTAAAAAATGCGGCTGCAGGCGGCGTAAGTAGTGTTTCTTTCTCCGCCCCCCTACCCCCCCCGTTCCCCTTCACCACCCCTCAATTCCTTTTTCCTATTAGACATTAAACACCAAGTGCTCTCTTAAATGTACTATATATTTCACCCAGCAGTTTAAAGAAACATGAAACAAATACCTGCCCTTGCTTCAAGCAGAAGAAGAAAAGAAAAAAAAAAAAAAGAAATTACAGTCAGTGCCCAGGTGGGAACTTAATACGTACTGTCTACTTCTCTAGTAGTAGACATCTTTGACCCACACAGTTAAGCATCATGACTAGAATAGAAGATACCTGTGAAAGAGGTGGTGTTTCTTAATACCATGATTTCTAGTAGGTAGGAGGTCCCTAAGTATAAAGAGTATACATAATTCTAGTAGGATAGTGACTCTCAGAACCTACTTTAATCTCAAAATAAAACAGTTAGAATTCAGTTAGAATTCTTGTAGGTTCAGATTTGTATCACCCCAAAAACAAAACCAGTGCTCCAAATAAAGCAATCAGCCATCAATGTCCTGACAGTCATCTTTTCTGTCTTTGACCTCAACATTGCCCCTATGTAAGGCACATTGCTTTTTGGGGTGAACTGTTCTGGTCTCAGAAGCTTCCAGCCTACTCTATCTCAGTTGTCTTCTACCAAAGCTTTTCTAAAGACCCTCCCTCAGTGGTGGCTCAGGAACATTGGCTTATGAACTCCACAGACACCATGCTGTAAAGCCAGTTTTTACCTTGGGGAGGGCCAACCTTTTGCAGCAATTAGAATACACCCTCCAAAAAAGATTGTTCTGAACCCTAGAGAAAAAGTAATGGAGTGATGCCTCTTGTTCGATGGTGACTTGAGGTTCTAAAAGCTCCTCATGATGGTTGCTTTGGTCCTCACCATAACCCTACATAATTAGTGGGGGTACATTTAATCAAGTTAGAGAAGCAATGAGCATTCCATGTTTAGTGAGAGGCTACTAGCTATGCAGCCAACATTCACAGATTCAAGTCCTCTGAGGCCTTTCTTCATGCTGTGTTCTGAGGGCCCCAATCTTTCTGACAAGGGAAAGGATAACCTTGAGTTAAATGAGTGGGAAAATGACCCTCATAAAATACATTTTTACAAGCAGAAATTAGTCAAAAGGCCACCATTTCTGGGGTATGCCACCCAAGGGTCTTTTTACGGGACTGCCTGAGGGGAACACGCTAAACCAGTAAGATCTAAGGATGGTACTGCCTAAATATTAATAAGTTGGTTTCTTGGGAAATTCCAATGGACAGTACTTGGTCTAGCAAAATTTCTGTAGAAATCCTGTCAGATTCCCTTTCACACACCAGCTGAGGCCAACTTCTTAACATATAGTTGGCTTCCCCCAAACTTTGTCACCAACCCCAGAACAGTTTCCTGATTCTTTCATCCCACATGGAAGAGTGTGTGAATATGAAGAAAGGACATCATCAGGTCAACTGCCAGACTCCAGGCATCACTTAGCCTTCTCACCATGTATCTAAGAACTTAGAAACCTAGCAGGCATCCTCAGAGTTATTTAGTCATTTCTATCAGAAGGAACAGGGCATCCTGAGCATAGATGTAAACAAGGGAGATCAAGATGGTGAGCTCTGTGAGGAGATTCTCATTGTGGTGATGGGAGTAAAATGGCTAGGGACATGCTGAGGTCAGTAATTCATGCAAGGGTGTTGTTATAAGCAAACTCATCCTTTGGGAGCCTTAGTGAAGTGGCAAGGCTATGGGCTACTATTTGAGCAGCCACTCAATGTGCTTGTGAGTAACCTCTTCATGATGCTTTCTTCTTGGTCCCCATGATGGAATGGTGAGTGAGATTTCTTCCGAGCCTTTTATCTAACAAATATCGATAGATAAACTCATTTCATCTTACCATATGTATAAATTCATAGAGGCCCACTTGCTAAGAAGAGAGGAATGGCTGTCTGAGAATGTGAGGGCTCTTATAGGATGGCTACTGCCTCATATCTTTGCAGATCCTTTGGGAGGTGATAGTGGAGATGAGATGTGGGTGGGAGGAAGAGCAAGGGAATTGACTCAAAATCCGCAAATCATTTGTAGTGTTTAGAGGATGGATAGAGGCCCCAAGGCTGATGGGGTCTATGGCATTGTGGAGAGAGAGGTATAAAGTGAGATCACACAGAGAAGGTGCCAAGAAGCTGGGTTTCTGTCCTATTCCTGAAAACTGCCAGGTGATTTGGGGAAAGTAGATGGCCCACCTTTGTTTAAGGATACTCTTCATATCTGGAAGGAGAATTCACTCAGGATGACAGAATGGAAGAGGAAAGATGAGGAGAGAACTTCTCTTACTCTCTCTGAAATTAGTATGTCCCTTATAGGATACCATAGTACATTATGGCATACCCCTTTTAAAATACTTACAAAAATACTAAAAATTTGACTTCCAGGGTATTTTTTTCTATCTTCTTTCCAGGCAAGCAAACAGCAGTAAACTTTTAGCTTCATTCTGTTGTAAAAAGCACACTGTGATTTACAATGCCTTTATTCTCTTAATTTCCCTTATAATTGGTTAAGCTAGTGAAATGTTTGATCTGCTATCATGCATAAGACACAATTGCTGCAAAAGGATTGTCTCTGCCAAGCTACTCAAGGCCATGGGCTGTGTGGTGAATATTTGATAATAATCAGAATTGTCCAAATGTTGTTATTCCCAATTAGAAGGCCATAGCCTGTAGGGCAGGATGTAGACATGTAAGGAAGGATTAGAATAAAATGAATAATTGAATATAAACCTCCTCATGAAGGCCAGGCACTCAAGAAATTGGAGAAGATATGTTTGGCTGTAGAAAATCTTGCACAAGGAATAGTTATCATTGTCCTATATATAGGAGGAGGCTAAGGCACCAGACAGGCACTTCTTGGTGTCCAAAATTGGAAAGAACAGTTGGCTCACCCAGTTATTTATCCAAGCCTCTCAATGTAGCAGTTAGTAATTCACCATTGAAAAACTCAACTGCACAAGAGTAAAACTAAAGTCTCCAGAGTGTATGCTTTTCCCAACCTCCTGCCCCTACCCAGTTTCTCCTTCCCAATTCCTCCCTACCCACATCATTCCTTTTCATTCAATAACCTTCGGTGTTTCGTGTCCTCTATCGGTGAAGTATGGAGTGTGGACATTCCATTGTGGAGATCCCATGCTGGTAGTATAGTTTAACTTGCGCATCTCTTTCCATATCTTCCTAGCTCTCCATCTATTCAGGAAGCAAGTCCAATCCAGATGTCTAGCCAAGGAGCAAACGCTCAGACACTAGGATTTATTCATTTTCTTTTTCTGTGTCACAAACCTGGTCTAATGATTTATACTTTCCCTCCTCCCAGCCTCTGAAAAGTTGCCAAGGGTAGACTCCTGAGGGACAAGTCATGTCTAGATTGATGTGTGTGAAAGAATTTCCTTTAATTTCTAATCATTGACATATCTTTGATTTATTTTGTTTCCTCTTTGCTGCCTTGGAATACGGCCCCTACTCTATTTTAACTGCACCCTGATAGTGATCTATTGTGAGTAAAATGGGTTCCCAGCAGCCCAGAGTCTAGTTCTCCTGGTCTTTTCTCTAGATGAGATACCTTTTTTTTTTTCTGTACAGTTTTAGTTTCGTTTTACTTTTGGTATTCGTGTTGCATGTAGCAGTTACTTCATGCCCCAACTCGCTCATGCCCTACATAGTCCTTGTAGAGTAGCCAGGAGCTGGAGAGTGCCCAGAGCCCACTCTCTATGCTTCTACCCATCCCCCAGCCTACAGCAAGCTCTGGACGTGGTCTTATTTTTTTCATTCAAAAATAAGACCCCAACAACAGTGTGTTTCTCTTGAAGGCCTTTGCTCGGGACTTTTAAGGGACACTGATTAGGCTAGAGTAACTACCACTCTAGCTGTAGATGCTTTGTCCATTGGGGGTCATGATCATGCTTGCCTTTGATAAAAAATACTTGTTTTTCCCTGCTGCAGAGCTTGAATTCCTCTCTGAAAGGAAACACATAATAGGCTACATATATATTCCCGAGCTGTGATATATATATGATATGCCCTAGGGTAGCTTATATGTAAAAATGTTTATTTTTATATAGAATCATAGAGATATTCCATAGAGAGAGAAATACAATGATCACATTATATATGTCTCTCTATATAAGAAGGTGCTTCCTGGAGATTTAATTGAATACTCCCTTGGGACTGTAAGTATCTGCCTTCCTGGAGATGAGTGGTAATTATTTCTTACAGTCTATGGCACTTCCTTGTTTTCAAAAACTTCTCCTTTTGTCAATATTCAATTATTCCTCCACAGTTCTTCTGTGAAAGTTAGGCATCCTGGAGGAGCCAGAATGTGCTTACTTCAGGGAAAAAAACTGTTAGTTAATTCAAAGAGATTATTCTCTTTTTCATGAATGAACCATGTAGGGATCTAAACAAGCCTCTAGACTTCTCTAACTTACTGAAGGCATAAGATCCCCGTCATCCAGTCAGATATAGTTTTTAAGGCCAGTATTTCTATGTGTGGCATACAGCTATAGTGCTCTCATGGGCACTAGCCATCAACTTTGGGTCTTGGCTTACAGACATAATACTCTCTGGAAACAAAAAGGAGACCCAATCTACAACTCATTGAGTTCACTGGCTCTGGACTATGAAGATGTATCAGCATCCAGGCCTCTCATATTCCTTTGCAGAAGAAGAAGCAAGTTGACCAACCAAGTTCTGGTAGCCTTCACGGTTTGGGAAATAATGTATAATGTTCTGTGTAAAGCCAAAACAAAATTGCTACCTTCTTCAATAAAACACACAGTTCTGCCCAAATTGGCTCTGCAGAAAGTATGTGGAAGCTTCACTTCTACACCCTGCAGGACTTTCATACTCTAGCACTCTTTGAGAACTAGAGGGTTACACAAACACAATCAACACACAGCTCTAGAGGCAGTCTCTCCCACTTTACCCAGCCACAGAGTGACTGTTGTGAGCTAGATCAACTAGCTGGGTGTATACTCCAGATGGCTGGCTTTAAGCTCTGTCTTTCTCTTTTTCTGATTATAGAAAGCCATGTGTAAGACTTTTCTTCTCCGAAAGGTATCAGGAGGAACTGTGTTAAGGGAAGATATCATTTCTCATTTATAGGATTTTTAAAGACCCTCTAATTCTTAGTGTTCCATCTAACAATATACCACAAACAAAATTTTTTTTAGAGGATTTTGCTTATGATTTTGGTGGCTACTGAGCCTTTGAAGAATGACTTCATGTTAAGAAACAATGCTTCTCTTCTGTGGACTGATTTGAAAAGTGGGCTGTGGTCTAAGAAGTGTGCCTTAATTTAACGGCATTTATTTTTTTTTTCCTTTCACACTAGTCTCCTCTTACATTTGCTCCCTTGGAGACCTAAATTATTTTCCCTCTAGCATCTGGAAACCTCCACTTTGGCCTCTTGGGCACGACTGCTTTTCCTCTCCCTTCCAAACCCCCCCCCCTTCTCAAATTAAGATTCTGCGATTGCAACTTGGCTGGCTGGTTGCTGATGCTGGAGGCAGATGGAACTGCAGACAGCATGGGCTGCAACCCTTCCTTCCATTCCAGACCTGGCTCAGAAGAGCCAACCAGCAGAAGACCTGAGGCCTGACACCCGATTGCATCAGTGTGCCCCAAGGAAAGAGAAGTGACCATGCTACATCCACAGCAGGTTTTATTTCTCAGCACCACGACCTTTGACAACAGAGGAAAAGTTGAGCAAGTGTGTGTCTGAGAAAGCCTTCATTTTAAACATTCAACAGCAAACAGATAGCTTTGATGATGTCCATTAAGGAAGTACTTCTATTTTGTCTCTATAAATACTACTAGGAAGTCATAATGGAAATATTGGATGGATATCCATTTTATTATGGTGAAGAAAAGCACATGAAAGTGTTCTTCTGAAGCGATGAAACTGCTCATAGTTATCTTTTTTTAGAGGAAGGTGACACCTAAGATCAGATTCTTGGCACGGACATGACCTCTTCACATCATTGGTACTGGTCCAAGAACAAGAACATTTTGTGGGCCAAAGAGAAAAAGAAGTCCCGGGTGGCTTATATATTTTTCTTTCCCAGAGTTAAGTTGGCCTATGGGGGCAATTCATAGAGCATAAATTTCCAAGAGCCCCAAGACAGAGTGACAAGTAGTCACACCATTTGTACTCTGGCCTAGTCCCTCTCTCAGGAACCTGCTGCAGAGCTGATGCATGGGGACCCCATCCACCAATACAGTTAAAGCAATGTGCTTGCAAATTACCACTGTTGACCACCCCAGGATCCTGTCCCAGGACCCTTTATCTGTCTGTTCTCACTGCCCCTAAACATGCACAGATTGGAGCAGCCACTGAACTGAAATAGCACCACAGGCATTTGAACTCTTAGAGAGAAGACAAGGCCCCTTTCTCCTTTGAGGAGACCTGAGCCAGCAAGGTCGGGCTTCATTCCATTAAAGAGCTCTCCCACAGCAATCCACTAGATGTCCTCATAGACCTACTTTGCTTTGCTCTCTCACTCTACAGAAAACATTTTCACTGGTGACTGGGAAGCGCTGTGGATGGCTACTAAGAAAGAAACTCAGCAAACACCAGTGGAGAGAAGACTTTTTTTTTCTAATTACCAGGAATAGATGAGAAACTTGTGTTTTTAAATAGATACTGAAATGCTGCTAGTAGGTCTGTGAAACTCAACCTTTGGGGTATAAACTACCTCTCTGATACAGGAAATGACTCCTCTAACCCAAAATTTACTGTAGAAAAGAAAATAGTCACCAAGAAGACTCTGGGAATCTGTAATTCATTGGAACCAAAGTGAAGGGTTAGGAAGCTGTAGAATTGAGGAAGGTGACAGAGAAGTGACTTTAATGTTAGGAAGTTGGTGATGCCTGTAAAACTTTTTTTATAACCCAAGAATGGAATGCCCACAATTTCTGGAACACCTACTACAAGGGAGGCAAATCTTCAGGTCTTCATTGCTAACCTTCACCACGAGTAATAATGGCCCAGAGGGAATCTTTTAACTGAACATACATCTTTCAAGCCCGATGGACTGTTCCATCAGATAGAAGGTCAGAATCACCCTTCTCTTTGTCTTAGGAAACAAATCCAGAAGTACATAGATGACAACACGTGACTGGGGGGTGCAGAACAGGGTCACATTCTTAACTGGTCATCTTTACTCTAGACATTGTGGTTCATGAAGGTTTGTCAATATGTGGGGCTCAATCATTTTTAACTGTTTTTGTCTTGTCTCTGAGCCTCATGTTGATCATTGTTGGAGTGTGTGTGTGTGTGTGTGTGTGTGTGTGTGTGTGTGTGCAGTGTTCTTTGTCTTTTGAGATTTCTTTTTTTTTTTGCGTTTGATGGGAGTGTGAAATGACTAGGAAGGAGTGTCGAGTAAGAGCATGTTTTCTGTTTTATGCATATGCCGCTCTGGAATGTGACTGCTTATAATTAACAGTTAATCTTCTTATAGCAAATGGGTTTCTGCTGCCTCAGTTACCAGTTGCAGCCTGTTACTGCATGCTAACAATATGAAATTTTACAACAGTGCATGGTCTCTGGAACAGCCAACCATGACAGTTGCAAACAGTCCCTGAGAGCCACTGGTTTGATGTTATACTCCTTCCTGAACCTTTTTAGAAGTGGGAGGTTTCCATTGCCCATTGTGATAGGTTGACCTCTGTGGGGAAAAAACAAAGATTCCAAAGTTACCTATTCCCATCACCCTTTCATTCATATATATATATATATATATATATATATATATATATATATATATATATATATGAACTTTCTTTCCCCATAAATGTGTCACATTCTATTACCATGCATGAACCCGAAATGGCAGTATGAAAATGAAAACCAGGGACTGTTGCTAATGAGAAACATAGCATTTCTGAGTTTGATGGGATTTTCTGCTACAGCATTTGATTTAAAAACAGGAAAAAAAAGACAACAACTTTCAAAATAATTTATCTACAGTGAAACAACAAACAAAACAAAAAAAATCATCTCCATTCTCCTCATCTTTGCAAGTAACAGGCCCATATGTCCAGTTAAAGGACGAAGAAAGAAAAAAGCAAGAGATTGGCTTTCCAAGTTATATTCCAGATCTGGATATGATTCGGCTAAACTTATTTTCATGTCTGTCCTTGAAGATATTCTTTTCTCCCATTTTTGACTTCAGCCACTGTTGTTGATCAGGGTGGCCTGGACATTTGGCTGTATGCCTTGGGATTTCCTCTGACTCAAATGCTATAGCAGATTCTTATTTTTATTTTTTAGTAACAAGCTAAGCTCAAAAGAATGACACACTTCGAGTTAAACAGGGCTGGGGTTGCATGTTAATCAGAGCAACAGCCTTAGTTAGGATGTTAAAGGACCATGTCATTGGGAATGGGAGCCTATTCACAGGAATGGAGATGCTGCTGGAGGTCTCTCATTCATCTCCCACCAGTGCCTGCTGTTCCCCTTGCTTGACAAGCCCACTGTATGGCAAGTCATTAAGGTCTTAGAACAGGGCTTGACCCATGTGAGAGATTTAAACCATTCAAAGAGGCAAAACCACAAGCTATATTTTAAAGTAAGGGGGTGACCATTCTCTACAAAGAAAAAGAAAGAGGGATAATGTGGGAGAAGGAGTGGGAGTGGAGATAACACCTCTTGGTCCAAGTTCAGTGATTGGCTGTGATGCTTGGATATAGGAGTTCTTCTCCTACCCTGTGAGAGGAACAGGCTGGTTCCTCCTAAGTGAGAAGCAAACACATTTGCCTGTTGTAGCATCAAAAAAGGTGCAATGGCTTCTTTTGTACTGAAATATAAATTGACCACAAGGGTAAAACAGAAAATAACGGAGTCGTTACATTAAAAAGCTTTGCATGACGATATTTGAATTGGCTCTCGGGTCAGTACCAAACCTTCACACTCTGCCAGAGAGAACCTAAAGGTTCCTGAAAATTCCAGCAAGACATTTTATATGCCAAGTATTTCATGTTTGTTGTTTATAATCTCTCTTGGCTAATATTTTCTACATAAGGAAAAAAGCATGATTAAACCAACTAATTGCCTTCTAGTTCTCTGGTGGGCAGGGAGAGAAAGGCAGCTCTCCCAGCTGATACTCCCATGAGTAGCTAGAAGCAAGCCAAGAAACCAACATCTCATATTGCTTTGGGTGATTTATTTTTTATTTGTGAACTTCCTTTAATGTCATATATGCAGTGTTAGCCCTGAGTAGTGGCATTTCTTATATGGACAGATTTGGATATTTGTTCTGTCAAGAGTAAATTTAAATTCCTGTAGCTATCATGTAAACTCACTCCCGGGAAGTTCAGCAAAAGCATCCTCAGATCTGATATTAACATGTAATCGGTTCACATTTAATTTGATGGGAGCTTGTCCCAGGCTCTGCCTAATGCCCAGAAATAGATGGGAATGAGAAAACCTTCATCTTAGATATGTTTATATCCTGCAAAAAAATATCATTGTACCAAATAAGCAATCCATTTAAGCGATTGGCCGTGTGTCTCTTTTGCCCTCCTGCATTAATTGTGCCAGGGCGAGAATGGTGGTTACATTTCTTTTTTTTCTGTCTGTAATTTGCTCTTTTTTTTTTTTCATCCAAGAAATGGGATGTGTTCAGCCATGCCTTCTTTCTGTGGTCACCGCTCCATCAAGGGGACAAAAATAAAATGCAACAGCCTTGGGGGATGATAAAGGCAATTTATATTTTCACTGCTTTTTTTTCTTTGTTTCTTTGTTTCTTTTTTTTTTTTTTTTTTTTTTTTTTTTTTTTTTTTTGATGTACAACCAAACTGTCACCAACAATCACTGTGTTTTTTTCTGGGTCAAGACTGTTAACTTGAACTAAGACCTGTGTTCAATCCTCCAGCGCCCTTCCAGCTGCCTTGCTGTATGTGACCTTGCCATTAACTGCCGCTCTTCCTCTCCTCCCATCCAACCACATGGTTATAGCCAAGATGTCCATCTACAAGAGAATGAGCCGAGCATGTTGTTTTGATTGCGGACGTTCTGAGCGTGACTGCTCGTGCATGTCAGGCCGTGTGCGTGGTAACGTGGACACCCTTGAGAGAAACTTCCCGCTTTCTTCTGTCTCTGTTAATGATTGCTCCACCAGTTTCCGTGCCTGTAAGTTTAACCTCAACACACACAGTTCCATGTCTGTGCTCGTCTGTGGTAATTGGTCCTGTGTCTTGTGTTGTGCTCTGTGGTCCTGTGAGTCTTCTGAGCTCATGTTGCCATCCTACTGTGGTCTTGTATGTGATGACATGTTGCCTGTGTTCCTGTGTATATGATGAGAAGGCTTTCCCTTTTGCCCTGTTTTGTGCTTCTTGTGATAGTGAACAAGACTGGCATGTGACAGCCTGCTAATGGTCTTCCTCTCTCTTGCCTAAATAGGTGAAGATAGAAAGCTAAGTGGTGGGATAGCAAGCACTATTTTAATAGAGGATATGTAAACATGCAGAAATTCAGATTTAGAGGTGACCATTAATTGGGGTGGAGCAAAAGGATGGAAGAAAAGGAATAGGAGAAAAGATTTGCTAGCATTTCAAAATACAGCAGCATCTAGATGCAGATGTTTGCTCATGTGTATGTATATATATTTTATATATACACACACACATATATATATGTATATATATATATATATTATACTTATGTATTTCTTACCAAAGTTTCATTCCTTAGTACCTCATGTTATCTTCAGTTCTTGAAGAGAATATTTATTTTAAATATGCCAACCTCCAAAGACTGGTAATTTCTAGTGCTTCCTTTCAGAAAGTTGGCTCATTCAAAGGAGGCTCTTGGGACACTCATTAACATCTTATATTTTCCCAACAATTTAGTCACACTTTACCAAGGTATTATGCAACAATCATGAATCTAAATATTAAAACTTTAAATCCAAAACCTCCAGGATTTCCTTCACTTTTTGGCTTAGGCCTATATCACTGCCAGGCTCTTCCCTGAGCTAGAGCCCCAAATAGTTGTGTGTTTGACAGTTGCTGAGTCTGATGAACCAAATCCCTGAGATCACTTTCTTCCATTTCCTTTTGGCTAGCACAGTTGGGAGGTGATGTTATTCAACACTTTGGTTTGAGATGCTGAGATCCTTGTCTACTGGCAGAAGAGCTTGAATTCTGCACAAGGACTTGGATCCTCTTGAACTATGACCATGACCTTGAGCTCCTATTAGTGACAGTATAGGAAATAGGAGATGATGATTTTTCTCTGCATGCTTCAACTATTTCTCTTTAAAGAACCCAACATGGTTCTTGGTGCTGCGTTGGCATTCCATCCATCCACTCTTCCTCTGAATAATCAAAAGTGGTTAGACTTTTTCTTCCTTGATGTGGTTCACATCCACCACAAGGGAGAAGAGGAACATTTAGTTTCTGAGCATTTGTTCCCAGGACAAATGCATGTAGCTGGTCACCATTGTCTGTGTTGAAGGTAGTCCCAACACAGTGTACTTGAGACCACAGGTCATATCCAGCAGGAGTGAACACTACCTTCACTAGTTAGACTGCTAAGCCATGCCAGGTACTGATGTTCAAAGCTGCAGTTTGTGTTTGAAGTCTGTAAGCTGTGTGTTGAGCTATAGACTGACACTATATATTGAAGCTATATATTAAAGAAGCTTGATCTGAGACCAGTGAGCTATCCCTTCTTATTCATGGGAGTTGTACTGAGAAGTATTATGAACTGCATCTACTACATTGGTCCAAGACTTTAAGAAAGGACTTTTGTTTTGGTTTCCTTTGGTTCGGTTTTGATCTGTTCTTACAGATGCTCAGCATAATTCCATATCCCTTTATTTTTTTTTCCTGCAAGAATTTTTCCTCATTCGTGTGCTATTCATAGCTAACTCAGGTTATGACTGTACTAAAAATTTGTCTATGATGTGCATCAAGACCTCAGGTTCAAAGATGAAAACAATGGGGTAAGCTATGGTGACACCATTGGGTCACATCTCTTTAATTGCTAGTAGTGGCTGTGAATGCCAGCCCTCTTCAACCTACAGCACTTCTTTTCTCGAATAACTGCTTCACCACAGATTGGTTGGAAAAATAAAACCTAAGGAGCCAGTTTGGCTCTGAGCTAGGATTCTGTCATGAGCTGTGGTCATGTCTTGGCCTATTGGCCATTTGCTAATCACAGTAAAAATCTATGTCCCCATTTGAAGCTCATGGTGTCCAGTATGTGCAGTTTTCATTTTACTCAAGAAAACATAATTAGAGGGATTTCTCAGCTCTGCAATTTAATCCGAACATTGGTGGAGGCCAGAGGAAGAAAATCTGGGGGTAAGAATGTCCCATCCTCTCAGATGTATCCTATTCGCAATATTTCCATCCTTCTTGCTCCTCTATCACTAACTCTACTGTGAGAGACAACAGGATTCAGGCCCTAAGTGGTATTGACAGCTCTAGAGGTGACTTGCCTTCTCCGTTTCATTGTCTTTATTTCACCATACAAAGGTAGATTTCATCCAATCTTGTGTGAGAGCACTCACCTTTGACCACTAATAATAAGTAGAAAAATCCACTCCAAATTGAACCCCTTTATAGGACTATGTCAGCCCTCCTTCTTCAATTAAAAAAAAATACTCCTGTCTCTGCTGAATCCCCCTGGCATTGTGCCACAGTAATGTCCTGGTACCCCACCCGGGTAGTGGGTTGGGTGGTGTCCATTTGACAGAGTGAATAGACTCTGAGAGCAGTGGTAAGAGTGGGCTTTTCATTAAATATGAGCAGACGTGAAACAGAGAGGGTTTGACAATTAGAGATGGCAGGAGAAGGGCCCTGGAATCAAAGTGAGGTCACATGGGCAGATCAGATTACTTCTCTTACATTCTTTAGTTGTTCTGAAGATCATTTTGAATTAGTGTCAGTGGAACCATGATGGGTTTTGCCCTTTGTCTTTTACGCTGGGGCTGTATTGTTTCCCAAGACACTCATTAAAGGTCATTACACTATTATGGAGCTTGCTTTGGTCGCCTGGTTTCCAGTTGAGCCAGTTGTGCTTTGGAGACTGCCTAATTCGTTCCCCTCTTGCCTAGTCTTTCCCTCTGCGCTTTTTTTCTTAAATTTATAAAGGAAAGGATTTCCGTTTTTTAAGGGACTTTAAATTGAAACACAAAGCCCCATTACATGTTTTTTGAAGTGGGAAGGGAAGTAGCTGGTTCCCAGAGGTGGTAATATATTAAGTGTTCACAAGGGTTTGAAGACCTGTCTTCTAAGTGCTGTTTGACACACCTCTCCTTGTAGGCATGACCCATGACCTAGGAACAGACCTTGTTAAGGGTGGTGTTAGGAAGCCATTTGTCTAATATTGTACTCACAAGGAGATGGGAGGCCAAGCCATTAATATAAAGACTGTCAGAGAGGAAGGACTAATTTTACAAATATTTTTATTTATAAGTATCATGAGCCTAGGAAGATAGCTCAGTTGAACTTGGTATGCAAGCATAAGAATCTTGAGTTTGGATCCCAGAACCCACATAAAAAAGCCAGGCATGATGGTTTATACCTCTAATTCCAGCACTTGCTGGGGGATTGAAAGGTAAAAATAGGCAGATTCCTGAATCTCAATTGTCATTTAGCCTAGCCAAATTGATTATCTTCAAATTTAATGAGAGACCCTGTCTTACGCATGTGTACTCCCCAACAGACACACTAACCATATATCCATACACACACACACCCATATACACCCACACAAAACTAGGGTGGATAGTGACCATAAGCTGAATTGCTCAATATTTAAATCTAGATTGTGTGTTCATTTTTCATGTCTAGAATATGGCTCAATACTAAATCTAGAATTAGTGCTTTGTCTAGAGTTACAGCATCATTTTCTGATTATATAGGTTTTATTTATACTTCAGATGGTCTTGCCATTGTATCAGCTCCTGTCAAAGACACCAGGATACTGTGCATCCAACTTCTTCACAAGTCACTGTTCTAGTACAGGGAAAAATAAAAGGGCATATCTCACAACGTAAAAACCCACATCAATATAGATATGTAGATTTTAATCAGTTATGCTCTGTCCAATATAACTTTGTGAAATTCTCTCCTTTTGGATGTTTATTTTTGATTCGAGGCTTGCCTGGTGTCTGGTTCCCAAGTATAATAGAAAGGGACAATTAAAATTATGATGTAGTGACAATGAAAGGCCCTATTGATTTGGACCTGCCTAGACCTGCCTGACGTGATTCTGGTGACAGTCCATCAGTAACGCTGGTGTAAGCAAATTAATCAAGTGGGGGAAGAAAAGCAGACCTTTGGATTTGCACTGGGAACTGATGTTAGCTCAAGCATACCTGTGTTCCTCAGACCATCTTTCTTTCACCCACCAGTAGTTTACCTGAACAATTGCACAGAGGATTCAAAAAATTGCTGAAGCTAATTTTAAATTGTGCATGACTTTTACTTCTTGTACACATAGATCACAGACATTCAGCTCCGATGTTTAGGCTGAGAGGAGCAGTCCAATAAGATTAGCTGGAAAGGAGATATACCAAAGTCAGTTTAGAGTAATCTTGAGCCTTGTCTGATAATAAACCCTGCTTATCCTTAGTGGTCTTTGCAGAGAGAGAATTAAACATTGTCAATTGAACTGAAGTCTTTCCATCAAACTAATGGCATTTTGAAGAATGTAAAAGCAGATACTAGGGCAAGATACTAGAAACAGCTTTAAAGTCTTTCCCAGGACACACCTACACCAGTTTTCAGAGGCCTGGAGGAGACATGAGGTTTAGCAAGCTGCATTTTAACACCACCAGTCTGTAATCATAGCATCACCTTGATAGACAGCTTGGAAGGACTCCCCCAATCCACACCTCCCAAGTCTTCAATGTTACACATTTTACTTCTGGGGCCCAGTGACTCTTTTTCCTGTCATCAGTGAAGAATCAGGGAAAAAGAAATCCAGAGAATACTCTGCACACAAATTAATTCTAGTGTTTCACTTGTTTTTTTTTTTAATACACACACACACACACACATTCACACACACACAAACACACACACACATGAAAGGGATACAATGTGAGTTTACTATGTGTGCATATATAATGTCAAGATCACATCAACCTAATTAGCATGTGTGTCACCTCAAACATCATGTCTTGTGATGAAACCTCCATAATCTGCTCTCTAGCTGTTTTTAATGACATACTTTAAGTATCATCACCTGGAGATACCCTGCTATCCAACCATGCCCCAGAGTTCCTTCTTTCTATTTCATTACAACTTTTGCTCAGTGACCAGCTTCTCTCGAACCCTCCCATGCATTCTCTCTAAGTTCATGAATCTGTGTCTCTAGTGTCTCCCTCTGTTTCTAAGCAACTCATGCCAATGTGTTCATATCCATTTTCATTCTCTCTCCCTACTTCCCTTAACCCGCTGTCACACACATTGATAACGAATACTAATAGAACCGTTGATTCTCTGGCTCTTTAGCCAACCTTGGCCAAACATCCTAATTTATCCATTTGCATTGCATGGTGGGAAGTGAAAATAGGAGTAGGAAGATGGATGGGACTTGGCTACTATTTTACCCATCACGTGTGACCAAGATTAATAATGACCCCAAAAAGAGCTTCTTCAAATGCAGTCATTGTCTTGAGTAAGGCCTCTGAAGCCAACACCTCTTGCTTAATTTCCAGTAGGCACATTGGGTAGAGAGTTGACTGAAAAATTGTTTCTCTTCAGGTAATGGGTCACCTCACACACAGTTATCAGCTTCTACAGTGAGTAATGTCTGAGGTAGAAATCAATTTTTGTGAATAACTTCCTTGGAAAATAAGTCCTGAAGTTAATCTCCTTCAAAGAACACCAAACAAAGCCCATTTTCACTCCATATATGATGCTGGTGTTTACAAGTCCCATGGCAGAGGAAGTAGTTGATTTACATAGTAAGAGATCCTGCACCTCCCCTCACCCCAGGCAAGGTGTTGTTGAATCCCTTAAAGTAAGTTACCTGTGACAGTGCGCTGTGTTCAGATGGGAGAAAACAGTAGACAGAAGAGTCAGAGTTTCAAAGGACATTCTCTGACATGGGATTGGGAAACGGGAAGTATAAATACCAGAACAAGGGAAGAAGGGCCCATTCTATGTATCCTGTCACTTAGAAACATCCTGTTCCAGGAGCTCTGTGCTATAATAAATGACTCTGTCTCTTTAATGGGAAATAAAGAAATATGTTGGCATAGGTACACCAGACAGAGGTCCTTATGCAAGGTGACATGGAAATTATATTTGCATTTTTATTTTAGGACAGTGGCTGGCTGTCAGGATACGAGTCTTGACAGCTGTAACCACAAGGCAGTGGGTTCTTCTTACCTCCATGGTGGAGGACAGATGTAGCCAGCTAGCACACCATTTCTCCTCCTCTTCCACTATCATGGGTGACAGATGCCAGAGCCAACCTGCTCTTCACTTAAGCCTTCTTGTCAAGGCTCCGCCTTGAGCCCAAATCCTGACCTTTACTTGATGAAATAAATTGCTGATGAACAAGCAGAGGTTTGAATTAGAGCAGGCTTGGAGCAAATGTCAAGTCCATCTTCCTCCTTCTTACCTACAGCAGGAGCATGGATTAGACCAAGTCTGGAGTTTCCAATGCCTTAGGCTTTATGGGTCTGGGGAGATATAACTTATTAACAAAGAGTTATTAAATTTTTATCAATTTTACAACACAATGTAAATGCCTCCTATGAATCTACATTGTATTCATTATCATTTAAAATGTTAATTAAGTCAAAGTTGCATTTAATTTCTCTCTAAATGGGCCTCTGGGAAGAGGCTTTTAGAAACATCTGTGGGAGCATGCAGCTATGGAGCTGGGAATCCCCCAGCCTACATTCAGGAGAGCTCCTTGAGTTGATTGCTGTGGCGTGTCTGCATCTAATTTGTTGTGATATGATTGGGCATTGTCTCAATTTAACATCAGACCAACAGTGGTGTAAAGCCAGCCCAGAGACACTGTGCACTGCTGCACAGGATTCTAGGCATCCTTCTTTTAGACACTACCTACATGAGAAAGAGTTTATGTGTGGTACCTCTGATCTCCATCTCCTTTGTGCATTGAGAGCTTCCTTCCTTGTATGGTACCCAACATTTAAGCTGTTTAGAGCTTCCTCTGAGACAGACACTTGTCTGAGTCAGTAAAATTAGGACATTGTCTATGGTACTTACAGAAAAGATGGTCGTCTTCTTTTTCCACTTGATCCCAAAAGTATAGGTCACACCCTTTGGTAAGAAAAGGCACAGTGAGTTTTGATGAAAACTGGCTTTCCCTATTTGAACTGACAGTGGTACCCTTATCTTATGTTAGTACAGAAGTACAATCTCTTTAATTCTATACATAACATGGGGGCTAGGCTTGCTAATATTATACTAGGGTATGGCTACTTGGTTAACTTGGATTATGTTCAGACTAGACAGTGATGTCACTACACTGCTAAGTCTAAGGTACTCTGCCAAAGCAGCGAGAATGGGCAGCCTGTGTTTGATTTAAAATGTATATGGTCTTTGTTTCCTGCCTTGCAAGTGCTAACACTGTTGACAGATTCTAATTCACCCCTACTATCGGTAGTTAACACCACCTATACTGAAGCAGCTGTAGTATACCTTATCTGTATAGTTTCAGTCATTTGATGAGGAAGCATTGGTAAAGTTACAGGTTGGTATGGCTCCATTTTCTCCTGGTAAGTTGAGGCACTTAGATCTTTGCATTAATGAATAACCCAGTTCATCCTATCAGATGAAAAAGGGATGCTCATGGCAGTGATGGAGCTAGGTGTGAGCAATGTCAGAGTCATTGAAAAGCAAGTAGCCATTCACTAGGCTTGTGATTCATTCTATAGAGTGTGGGAAAGAAGAAAAGAAGTTGAATTAGGCCTTGGTAAGGGCCAATCCAAGGGTGCTGCTCTTAATATTCAATGCAATAGGAAGCAACTGAGATGTCAGATTGGGGAAACTAATCAATAGGGCCATGGTAGTCATTTCCATAAAGAGATCAATCATAGTGAGACATCTGAGAATCCCTCCAAATCCCCCAAAAGGGGAAAGGCCAGAGCTGTGATGGGGGAAGGGAAAATGGAGGTGCTCTAAGGAAGTTTATAGAGTCAGCAGGGTACCCTCAGATGAAGGCCATTACCACATATTAACCCAATTACCACATATTGTGGTCTCTCTATGGACAACTTAATGGCTCAGGAGCAGTTGGACTCTATTCATTAATGAGATTTCTTAAGCCATATTCTCCCAGTGTGATTAGTAGCTAGTAGAATTCCTACTTCAGACTTTTGGAATTTTCTTCTGTGGAGGGGCATTTACTTACCTTTGGCAAAGATTAGAGACCTATCTGGCTGTGCTCCATCCACTTCCTTTCTTTACCAAGTATTTCTTCCTCCACATACCATTCTCTCCAGTGGAACAAGCCTTGAGCTTGTTGAAGGTAACAGAGGTAGTCAGCTCAAAGGCTGATATGATAGTATTGGCTCAGGCAGAGCAGCAGACAAATAGGGCCACCAGCTGGGACACATGACCAGCCTCTAAGTGCCCTGATTTCAACTGCATGTAGTAGCTTCAATTCCAGAGCATAGAAATTATTTTTGAATATCTCTTCCTATGGTGGGGAGGCTTTGCTCCTCCCATCTGTCTCAGGGAGACAGCATGTTTCCTTCCATCTACAGAAGGGAAAAATAATAAGTACTTCACAGCCTGCTCGCTGAAACCCGCTGCAGTTTTCAACTGCTTACCCTACTCCAGTGGAAACATGAAACACATTTCTTGTGAGGTACTGCCACACACACACACAAAATCCTGGGACATCATGTAGCATTTCTAAGGATTGTGGCACAGTTTTCTTTTCCATTTTACCTCTTTCTGCATAAGACTTCCCCCACTCCCTGTGTTCATTGTCCAGGTCCATAACTGTGACATTTATGTGCACCATCAACCCTAAAGAGTTATTAAAACAGCATGGAAAAGCTCTTGTGCCTTGGATTTCGCCTTAGAGGGAGGCTGTACACACTAAAGATGCCAACTTCTAGAAGTAGAATGTAGTGGATTGCACTCAACCATCTAGCTGTCTGCTACCTTCCTCTCTCGAGGGTTTTGCCTTTAATCAGGTAATCCTCCATTTGCTCCAAGAGTTCTGATTCTCCTTTATACAAAGTCTGCAAAGATGGGCAAAATGAAGGCAGCCATTTTCAAAACAATGGGGATGGAAGAGACTTCTTTGTGTGCCTCGACAGTGCCTGTTTCAAAGGAAGATTGCTATGTGTATGAAGAGTCTTGTGAGGAAACGGGTTTCTTATGATCAGCTTAGAAGAGCTAGGCTAAACCAAAGTTGGCCTTTCCCACCCCCCCACACCTACCTTCCCTCCCTTCCTCCTTCTTTTCTTCCTTTCTTATTCTTTCTCCTCATCTGTCTTCTTCCTCTCTGACCATTTCGTTTGATCATCATTGGTATGTGCATTTCTCTCACATCCAAGAACAACAGTACAAGGCACAAGCAAATTGGAGTCTTCTAATTAGCTAGGAAGAAACTATCCTAGCCCTTCAAACAGAATGTGAGTGCCAATCATCCCCTGAGCTACAGTGGAGATACTATACAAACTCAAAGTGAACTCTTAAGGCCCATCCCTCTCATGATTGATCACCTTTCACAACTTTTAAGTGAAGATAATTTCTGCTCCAGAGTAGAACCATACCAGTTTTGTCGATGGTGACAGAGGGGCCAGAGTTGTGCCAGATATATAGACAGTGACCTGAGCATCTGTAGGCTGAGACATACAAGTTCTGGGAGCATTGTGGACTCCTTGCATTACAGTGCTTTTTATTTTGGCTAATATTAGCTTTCTGGACTGGAACCTGTTAGATCTTATTCAATAAAGAATGGACCTAGGAGCTGGCTTCCTTCTCTATACATTCAGAAGTTTAGTATGTTGGTGTCAATGAATTGGCATCTTGTACTGGCAGGAACACTTGTATAGAAAATGGCCTGCAGGATTCCAGTTTGGTAAAAATTTCATGGGCAAAAGAATAATGAAGGGATTTTCCACCAGTGAAGGATGGGGGCAAACAGAAGCAGGCTCACTCCAGATCCATGGAGTTCTCCTAAAACTCTCTGACTAGCTTGCCATAGAGTATGTCCATGCACATGTAAAAGCTAGAATGTCCAAGGAACTTAAGAAGGGAAATGGAATAAGGAATGAATGACATAACTTGAAAGTTATCAACTTGCATGCACAGTCAGCATTTGTGGAGGATAAGTCCTGGGAGAGAAGATCTAGAAATGGTGCACAGGAATAAAAAAACAAAACCACAACAACAAAAAAATGGGTAGGCAAAGATCCAGTGAATTTTTTTTTCTAAATCAAGAGAGATGAGGATCCTATCATGTATAGAGCATTCATTCTAGAAGACCAGAGACTTGTGATGCTCCATTTAGTTTTATTAATTTCAGTGGATCTGAAATTTCAGAGGAGCAAGGATGGACAAAATGAAGCAGATAGGGTCAGCATTTGAACAGAGGTTTACCATGGGAAGGTGTCACCATCTTTAGATAGCTGCCTCTACATGGCCAAGGGAACACGCATTTGGGATTCTTCATGACTTCATGGGAGGTGGGCAGATCTAATTCACCATCAGCACTTAGGTGACACTGTTATTTCCTCTCCAGAGACTTCAAAGACCAGGTACTTTCTGTAAGGGCTGTTATTTGGCTCATTCTACTCAAGACAAGGAAGGGACCCTGAGCTTTTTGGCTTGTTCTCAAAGTTCCCTCAGCTAATAACTGCCCTGATCTAGCGGTTCTGAGATGCTCTCTGTATTTGATCAAAGTCAAGCTGGTCATTTCTACAGTGCAGAAAAGCACAGATTTTTACATAGGACATGTGGTTAGCATCACATAGACAGTCATCTTCTGTGCCTTCCAGTTTCAGTAAAGATGGAATTCCAGTTCCATCTTTCACTATTCCGTTAGAACTTACCTTACTGACAACTGAAATTTGAAATCCTAGGAGGACCCTTAGAGCAGGAGATGATAGATGAAGGGTACAATCTGTGGGGTGTTGTTTTATGGGGTAGGAAACTTTGAAATAAGTCCCCTTGTGGTCCTGTTTCTGATATGGTCATCAAGTAGACACTTAGCAGATCCTGATTGCTACAGTAAGAGCAGTGTTTTATGAGGGTATGAAACATGATACTTCTCAAGACACTGATATTTCTTCTGGGCAGCTTCAGAATAGACATCATCCATTTCTGCCCTGGGTCTCTAAATAATTTCCAGAATGACTTTCTTCCTTATCTTCCTCATCCATATGATGAAGTTAATAATAGGACTTATCTCAATGGCTGCAAGGAAATACATAAGCGCAGAGCATATTCTCTCTCCCTCTCCCTCCCCCTCTCCCTCTCCCTCTCCCTTTCTATCTCTTTCTCTGTCTCTCCCTCTTTGTTACGTGATTGCCTTGCACATGTTGAGTATTATGATCTATTATTGTTATTATCGTCATTCATTAACACATGAAAAGATGAACTTGACCAAAATCACATAATGAGTGAGTAGATGCTTAGATCTAAAGAACACCATCCCTCATGGTATTGATGGGAATAATGATAAGTAGCCACTTTGACTATAGCTAATGCATTTCTCTTTCACATGATGGAGTCTTGTCCAGCTAGCCTTATGAAAGGACCAATCAATTACAGCAGAGACAGCCCATGGATGGGAGATGAGAGTTGAAAAGCTTAGCATGACAGGCTATAAAATTAAAATAGAGTCAATTTACTTAATTTTCAGATCAAGGAATCATCGTCTCAACAGAAATAAGCGTACAAAAGCTATAAGAGGCAGCTACATTCTCCCCAGGAAAAGACATGATCTCTAAAGTCCCTTAAAAGCCTGAAACTCCCATTCTCTTTTTGTTTTTTTCTCAATGAAGTAGAACTCAAAAGTTTTTGGACTTCTTTTTTTTTTTTTTTTTTTCGGAGCTGGGGGCCGAACCCAGGGCCTTGCCCTTGCTAGGCAAGCGCTCTACCACTGAGCTAAATCCCCCACCCCTTGGTTTTGTTTTTTAAATTTCAACTCTTGAAGGCCTAAATCTTAACAAAATGCTGAAGCCTGCCTGCCAGCATTCTAGTGAACCCTCTAAGGAGTAAAGAATGAAATTATTTGAGTACTGCAAGAATGTACCTTCTTGGTGTTGCTCTTGGGTTGTGAGTCCTTGGCCTCTGGCTGGGCTCAAAGATTGAGAATGCCTAGAGGACTGCACTTTGTGATGAGCTCATTCAAAAGTCTCACCTCTTTTTTTCCTCCTGAGGAAGACTGGGCAGAGGAAGTCCACCTCCATCATGCACTTATCTAAATCCCAGTGACTTGAGGGTTATCAACAGTCATACCACACAAATGGTACCCAGCCTTTCCATAATGAATGACTGCCACCAAGTGCCCCAAAGGTCATCCTTGGTCATGCTAGCTGTGCCTTATTTTGTTTCTTCCCAATGTTCATCCAAGAACATATTTTGTGAAAGTTTGAAGGGTACAAAAAAGGACACACATCTTCAGGCCCAAAACCTTTTCTAGACTAGTAGGTATGTGCCTGATAAGTGCTGTGGCTAGCCCTGCCACTAGGATTCTGGCAGGGGATGTTTAAGTACTTGAACGTTCAGAAAAATGTGACTCTGAGTCACCTCTTCCTGGTCATTCTAGAACCCCATCTCTGTGGCTTTTCCACCTCTAAGGTACATCTGGAGAATCAATGAATTCAATATATATTGTTGAAAGATGAATGGAAGTTGAGAGAGGAAACCAGAGGTGGACAGACAGGAAAGGGTGGATATTTGTTTTCAGATCTTGAGAATTCATTCTCCTGATGTTTCGTTCCCTCTGTGCAATTGTGATAACAGTTGGTGTAGAGGCATCATACCACAACCACCCAGTGGTTTTCTCTGGCTATTTCTGCCCCTTGTTGAATTTCTTGGTAGGGATATTAGTGCTAGACCTTTACCTGTGTCATACACTCTTTCCTTTGAATAGACCCGACATAAAGATGAGTCTCTTAGTTCAGGGGATATCCATGTGAATTTTGAACCTGTAAATCTATACACTGTCTTGCCCTCTCAACTATTCTAGCAATAGCCAATTTGGCCTTTGGGCCATATTTTATACGCTATTACCATTGTTAGGGAGCAATGAGAATTAACAACTTCAAGGCTCAGTCTTTCTTGCCCAATCTACCAGTATTTCCCTCCAAATGGTCTTCCTCATCCTAGACCACTACCAAATTGGATAGCATAGTATAGTATAATAATTATTAATTTATTGTGTGTGTCATACTTGAAATTGAGCCCAAGACCTAACTTATGCTGGGCAAATACTCTAACACTGAACTAAATATCCATCCCCTAATCATATTATTTTAAAGTACAAACTCATAATTGTTGCCATCTTATTTTAAAGAGGGAGAAGATGAACTTTTGGGTTGTTCTTTTGGGTCCAAAATTTACTATGTAGCTCAAGCTAGCCTTGTACTCTTAGCAATTCTCCTGTGTTGGCTTTGAGGGTACTGGGATTATAGATCTGAGTCACCAGGCCCAGCTATGTCAAAAAAAATCTTTTGATGGCTTTTCTGACAACCAAGTAACTTGTCACATTAGGAGGATCTCTTGCTTTCACTTTTATCAACGAGGCAATGAAACTCCTTCACAGTTTGGTCTCAATGGGCTTCTGTAGTTATAGTTTTAACATACATTTTCTATAGGCTTATTCCAAAACAGTTCTTTTGATGTACACATTGGTGTGATATTTCCCTGTGACTTAATCTTCCCCTAGCTTCTTCAAGGTAATTAAAACTTACCTATCCATAAATTGAGGCCCAAAAGCCAAATCTGGCCGTTCACCTGCTTTCATAAGTCAACTTCCACTTCACTGCAGCTACCCCCATTCACCTATTGTCCCTGGTTACTGGAGTTGTTCCAACAGAAATTTGGCTACTGAAAACCAAAATGCTTACCATCTAAATCTGTCAGGGAGACTTTTGCTGATGCTGCTTTCACAGTTTAGTTTTCAAGTATTGCCAACTCTGGCAAGCTATCCTGGCTGGCTGTACCCAAACCTCAAGTCAGAATTGGTGACTCTTCTCTGAAAGCCTGTAAAAACCCAAAGAAACCCAACATTGGGTAGCTTTCTTGAGTTTTATAGAAACAAATGGGCCTTGAACTCAGGTCATAAAGTACACAGTAGCCAAGAACATAGTAGGGATTCAGCAGACACTTTGGGAGTGACATGGAAACTGTCAAGAATATGTTTTTATGGTTAATGTCTTCATGCTTTCTTATATTATTTTGGAGAATGTATTTGTGCCCAAATCGTTGGTTCCTTAGGCTGCTGGACAACCCTTAGATCATTCTAGAACTGACCTCTGCTTCTTGTGAAGGTAACACAGCTGTCTGATTCTCTCCACTGACAGTTATGTGGTATTTGGACTCTGTGGTTGATCTGAAGATTCTGCTGTCTTCCCTTCCTTATGTTTGTCATTGTGTTGCCTAAGTCTTTGTGGGCAGAGAAGTATGTTGAACACGTTTTCACTACTTTCAGGATGATGTCATTGTGAGGTCCTTGGAATCCAGACTTCAGTTTCCTAACACATGCATGCTGCTTTTTATCTACCTTATCTACCTATTATTCTTCATTGATTTGTATTCACCCACTTTTCACCTGAGGAAAGGTTTGCTCCGGTTGCAGATAGTTGCCTAGACTCCACCTTACTGGCTTAACACACTGGCTAAGCAGAGTCAACTCACAGCTTAAATCTTGAGAGCTCAGGACCCCTCCAGAACCCCGACCCACCCACCCACCCACCTTTTCCACTCTTCCACCCCTCCTGGGAACTCCCATGGCAACTCTGTGGCCAAATCCCCATGTAGTTTATGGGAGCAACTATGTGCTCAAATCAGCTCCTCTGACACTTGATTCTCTTCATCCAAGTGCCGTCCATGCTCAGATGTGAGGCGATTTTTTTTTTTTTAATACAGACTCAATTGCTTCTGTGTGTTTAGAATCAACCCTTTTGGTTGTTGCCTGAACTATTTTTGCAGTTGTTAGAGATTAAATCTCAATAACTTTTTGAAATTAGAGTATGTTTCCCTCAGCTGAATGGGTCATGGCACTTCTCTGCTTCCCCAGCACCTGAAGAACAGTTTGACCCTCCCCCAAAGCCCCAGACTGTTATCAGGTGATAGTTTGGCTTGAGATCAGATCAGGGGCGAGAAAGGAATTGTCATTTTTCATTTCCTGGGGTCCTTTGATCCCATTTGGGGTTTATTTTTTTCGGAGTGAAAATGCAAACCCTGCTGCATTCTTCTGTCCTTTCAAGTCTTTTGTTATTCTTATTTTCCCCCTGTTAGATCTAATCGGAGTCTTAAGTGGCATGCCATTAGTTATCGCTACCAGATTCACAGCCTGCCTACACTTCAGTTCTCTTATTACTGAACAGAAGCTTTCCCTGATACACAGCGACCGCTGGCCGTGGAGCTACCATCCGCCTCTCATGGGTACTTGGTGTTAATTTATTTCACAGTTTCCTTTGCAGATATAATCAGATACACTATCACATCCTGGCTTCTTCTCTTTATTGTGTTCCTTTGCTATCACATCTCTGTGATCTTCCCCATCCCACCCCCAGAAAAAATGACAGGTAGTGTTTCTCTGCCCACAGTATCAGTGGCATATCTTCTCCACAACTTCTTCATTGCCATGTAAAACAACATAACATCTTATAAATGTAAGGTATTTATGTAAATACCTATGAGCTATTTATAACTCTGACTTTACTATATCAACACATTTCTGAAGTGGCATTGTGATTGTGGCCCCTGTTCTCCAAAAGAGGGGGTCCATGTTCCTTCTTTCTCAGTAGAAAATAAAGGAGGAAGCTCAGTTAATAAGGGGAATGTCTTTTCCCTGATTCTTCCATCTATTGAAATGGATGATTGTGAGTCCCGTGTCAAGTAATCAGTTGTTGTATTAATAGCATACTGTTAGAACAAAAAGGGACTCTTGCTGTTGACATATTTGGGTATTTACTGGGTGAGTTACAACACTTCATGAATTAGAATTGGTTTGTCAACAATTAGCATGCTAGGTTTTATATAACCTATACTTCAGGTAATAGAAGATTATTAAACTTCAACCAGTGTGTTAGAAATCTGCTGACGGGCAATAAAATTCTTACATATAACAGCACTGGAGAAATACAGCTGTACAGCTGCACATTTATGCTTAGATTGTGAGATAGATGGCCTCAAATGGGGGTGGGGCTTGAAATGTGAGGTGAACAGAAGGTGGCGCTGCAACCCTATAAATGAAATGCTCCCTCCCAGCTGACTTCTAAATGCCTATCCTCCGGCTTCACTTCCTGCCTTTTCTTTCTCTTGATTCTCCTTTATTTCTCTAAGATGGACATCTGAAACTCTTTTTGCAAGAGATATACCTCCATTAAAACAACACCTCTCAACTTGCAATATTTCTTTTAAATCCAATTTGCCCAGCCTAATGCTCACTTGAAGAGAGTTCCAGCTAAATAAACATTCACTGTATTTTCAAAAGACAAAGACCCAGAAAGCAGATTCAACCTCCAAGTGCCTCCCCTCCACTATCCCACTGTTGTTGTGTGGGATGGCGATGTCTCTAGTCTATTTACTTATACAGGTTAATTCCTATGCTACACATCAGGATACGGAGGGCGTGTTTATAAAGTTAACAAATGGACTGGATTAATATTCCACTGAAAATAATTCTAACTTGATGTTCTCAGACAGAGAATTACCAATTTAGAATCCATGTTCACCAAAGGGTGCTGCTTTTCTCTCTGGGGTCAGAACTAAATCCTGACAAATAGGATAAAGGTTTATTTTTATGTCTTGTTTTAGATTTTAGTAAAGGTATTTTAATGTCTTTAGGAAAGCTGATTTGTTTTTCAACCTGGGCATTATCAATGAGCCAAATATGACTATCAAAATAACTAATAAATAAATAATTTTAAAAAACATAACTATAGGCAACAACTTTATTTCTTTTTTTCCATATGTACAGTCTATTTTTAAATTTATTTTTTAAACCACAGATAAATTTAAAAAAAAAAATACTGCCATATTTAGGAGAAAGGCATTTTTTTTTTTGAGGTTGTAGAAAGGGAACAATCAAATGTATCCTAGAGAGAATAATTTACCTATTTTCTCTAGTAATTCTACCTGTTAGAAACTTGGAAGGCATATTTTACTTATGCTATACGTGAATAATTTTAAATCATTAACTTTGAGAGTGCATTAGGACATTTCTGGTTTCAGCTATTTGAACTTTCAGGAGCAGGGATATGGGTGCTGGCCAGTGCCATACATTCCTTGCCTTGCCTGTGTTTGTTCTGAAAGTGCCTGTGTGGTTCTGAAAGGGTCTGTGACAAAAGTGTTACTGATCTGACCAAACCACATGGCAGAAGGCAGCAGAGGAACTTCCCTGGCCAGGATTCTACTTTCAAGAACTGCTTTTGTTGACAATAACTTTTGAGGAAACGGTTGTCATTGGTTTTCAGTAAAATCCGGTCCTTGCTGGCCTTCCTTCCAGATCTCTGCCCAGACGACAGGGCGGACTCAAAGCTGAAAACAGGAGGAATAAGCATCTCAAAGTCAAAGTTAGGTTGACTACCCTGTAAGGTGTCAGCTTCCTATAGCACACAGAACCCTTCTCCAAGTGGTTTGATAACTTTATCTTGCTGTCAGTTCTCCTCCACAGGATAAAAGAATCCATGACAGAATCAGACCCCTGCATTTAGGTTGCAGGCACTTCTAGATGTCTTATCTTGGACAAAGTTACAAGAGTAACTTTGCAGCAGCTTGAAGGAAAGTGTTTCTCCAACATGTCCACTCCCCATCCACTAGAATAAAGGGAAAGAAAGTTTAAGATGATCTGACTTGCTCAGGTCTTGTGGGATGTGAGGTTTTACAGTATGCCACTATCTATGGCCGTTTAGCTGTGTGCTCAGGTACCCTGGTTGCTCTGTTCACAATGCTTTTCTTAGAGTCCTTACAATGGTATTCCCCATGTTTTTGCTTTACTTGACTTGTTGTTTCCACCTGCCTGCTCTCCCCACACTTTATTATTGCCCCTTTCTACATTATTCCCATGAACTGTGTGTCTGCAAAGGACCATGACCTTTGGGCACACAGAAGCCCAGGCTGGTATGACTTCCCATCCCACTCTTGTCTCTAAACTTACTCTATTTTCTGTAAGTGTCCCACTGTGTAGCACTTACTGTCTGGAGTGTATATTGAGCTCTGATGTGACATTATATAACTCCTTCATATGGCTAGCTTTATATAACTTGTGTATTACACATTTACATATCTGTTTTGTTTATCAAGCTAAACTTGTCATTCTCTTTTATTGGATGTCTTTTTGGAGATTTAAAAGAAAAGTACAAGAAAAAGCAAGGTTTTGTTTAACTAATACTTTATTTACTTGTTTGTCACTTTATTATTTCCTTCCTTCCTTCCTTCCTTCATGTATGTATTTAGGGAATGTTGGGAGTTGAACCTTGGAACTTGTGTTTGCTAGACAATTATTCTACTCTTGAACTTCATCCTCAGCCCAGTGTTCCCAAGGTTTCAGTTGAATAGACAGGCATGAGACTCAAACACTGGTATTCTACAAATTTCCCTGGTTCATTTCCTTGGAAGCCAGGACTTTAATCACCAAGGCAAATCAGATTTTCCCTGGCACAACAGTCTTTGTTTTTCTCTTCTGTAACCCTCTAGGTTGAATGTGGTAGGAAGTATTGGAGAACTATTTTGTGGCTGACTAGTTATGCAGCCTTTAGTCCATGACTGGCTCCAATGATATTTCCCACATAATAAGAGACAGCATTTAGGCTCAAATTATTACTAAGCAGAGCTGGGAAGATCTTACATTATATGAACTCCAATCTTCTAGGATGGGAAGTGTCTTGCCGATGCCACACATGAGATCTAGGCCTTGGAACAAGACACCAGGGCTTCTGACCATCAGACTCTGTCCCTTTCCTCTGCCAAGCTAGCTCTAGCCAGTAGGTTTAATTTACTAGGAAACCACACCAGGGGTCCCAGCCAGTGGGAGACTCAGTGATGTGTGAGATGTGCGTAACAACATTAGAGGGACTTCAAAGTCTAGTTGGGGAGCAGGACACGTTAGAACAGGAAACAAATTAATAACGGAACTAAATAAGGAGATGATAGGTAACAATATGAGAAGAGCCAAGACAGTCTTAAAGAAAGACAATCTACCTCATCTAGGAATGTTTTCTGGAAAGGGAGAGGGTAGACTGTTTCTTGAAGGCTCAGTAGTGGAAAGGAGTTATCACCTCCCCCATCCCATTTATTTGCCTGTCCTGCCAATGTATGTCTACCATCCCATGGTCTCCCAGCAGAAATCCAGGAAAAAGAGCACCTCACAGTCAGACAGCACAAATTTCCTGTAATTTAGAGGGAACCGTGGGGTTTCTTCATGTTTCTTTCCGTCTGAGTTCCATTTGTCACAGCCTCCTCCAACTGAGCTTGTTTAAAAGTTTTCTGGTTTGCTTTGTTTTATGACACTTAGCAAACCTAATTACTTGGCCTGAACAGTTCACTGGGGCCGCACAAACATGGTTCAAAGGCAACTGTTGAATAATGCAAAGGATGGGTTTGGTACAAGACACCCAACTCATTCTCCCAGTTGGACAAATGGTCAGTAGCCTATGGGAGGCAGAAAGAGAGTAGGAGCCCATTTAAATAGAGGGCTAGGTCACGTAATCATCAGAACAGACATTCACTCCCTGGCACCTGCCTCAGAAGTCAGGTGTGCTGCTGTGTACTTATAATCCTAGCATTGTAACAGCAGAAGCAGGAGGCTTCCTATGACCTGCTAACCAGCTTAGTCATTGAACTTCAAAGACTAAGGTGAGAGAGAAAGACACTTAATGTTGACCTCTGGCCTACACACACACACACACACACACACACACACACACACACACACACACACACACACACACACACACTGAGGGTGTCAGTCAGGCAAGGGAAGTACTTCCAAGATGCCCTATCATCTAGTTTTCCTGATGGGTGGGCTTCTGGTGGCTAATGGTCTGAATTACAGTGGGCAGATCCAGGCTTTGCTTCTGGCTTTGATTTTAGTGTAGTCTTGAACCAAAGAGGATGAGGCCATCTCTGGAGTCCTTTAAACCCAAGGACTATATCCCACAACTTCTCTTCACAATGTGCTGAGCAAGAAGAGACCCACTACATACTTGTATTTTTAAAATGCAGCACAGGATGTGTCCTGACAATAAATTATAGTAGAGATGGATTATGATCTGATCATTCAGCGGTGTCTTTAGAAGGTGACTATGTCCTTAAGAAACATACCATGCTAAATGTTGTGTTTAGTGTAAAATCACAATCCCAACTGTTCCTCGACTCTCAAGGTTAAAAACATCCCATATTTCTAAAGGGCTCTGTCAGGACATTTTTCACTGGGTACCTGGATTGCACTAAAAAAATCCATGCACTTCGCTTTTATCTAAGTTTCAGAGAAATATCGTGTTAACCATCTGGAATACATATTAGGATTCTAGGGGCTCTTGACACAATGAACTCCACAGCAGATACAGTGTTTATGGATGAGCTAATAGTGATAATATTAATGATCTTTATTTGTATAATACATGGTTTAGAAAACAGCTCTATGTAGACACACTTGGATTCACAGCTAGTCTTTGGGAGGCAGAATCAGTGAACCAAGCACTAATTTTAAAAACAGAAACAGCAAAGCGAAAACAGAAATAAAAGTATGATTGACATCTGCTAGTCATATTAATTTGAAGCTGTTTAGGGGGAGGGGAAAACAGAAAGAAGGTGAGATATCAGTCAAAACATACCAGCTAATAGGAACTCACAACCCAAAATGAGAATGTAAACCAGCATCGCAGTAACTGGGAGCAGTTGACATGGGGTTGCACTGGTGTCTGCAAGAGGCCTGACACCATCTCTTTTTCTGTTTCTCACCCTGGGCAGGTGGCAAGACTCAGGTTCCTAGGTAGGATGATCCTTTCTCCACTCCTTTGGATATCTGACAATTTGTAAACTCAGGAGGAAGCCTGTGTTGTAAGGGCTGTCCTTAACAATCTCATGCACACAGCGTGAAGTGATCCAAAGAAATAACCCACTGGTTATGTTTACCTCATACCACTCTGTTGGGTGGTGGAAACAGCAACTCGAATGCCCTTGAGGAATGGGCAGGGCCAGGGTCGGGAGAGGGTGCAGCCAATTTTAAGAGCATATCTGAAATCTCAGGAGTCAAGAATATCATGTAATATCTTTAAATAAGGAAAATGAAGGGAAGATCATAATGAAGAAAATCTCATCTTTTTTAAGGATGACCCAGTAAACTAGGTTTAATGCCAGTGTTTAGCCACAGAATCTAACAGGGAGTTAGATTCCAACAGAAAGCTAGGAGCTTTGGTCACCCATGTGAGTCCTTTCAATATGCAAAGTGCAGTGTCTGGCATCTCAACAGGAATTTTCCTCACGACGATATAAATGTAACCTACACAATAATAAGCCATATTAAAAGGAAGTCTGTTTTCGGGTACCACACATTCCAATATATTGCTTTGTTTCTTTGTTAAATGTATGAACTGAGAATTGCAACCCTGCCATTCACAATGATGGTTTTAGACACAAGGCTCAAAAATATCAGCACTAACCTTAAAATAAGTAAGATAGATAGATAAACAAATAAATAAATAAATGAGGATGCTTATAGATTACTCGTCATCAGTCTGTAGGCTCCAGCTGATGATTTTATTAAGGATGCAGCAGGAAGGAAAGAATCAAGGATAATTATAAATTCATAAATACATAATTCATTGGCATGAGATGATTTTAATGGGATGGATGCTGGGTTTTCTCTTTCTTCAAGAAAATAACGTCAGTGCTCTGATTAAAGCCCATAATCTGGCCTCTATGAAATACTTGCCAAACGGATGGGGTGCATTTTCTTCTCTGAAACCACCTTTGATAAGAAACGCATTACAAACTCATCAGTTTGGCTTCCTGTTAACAAAGAGACAGCAGCCGTCTGGATCATTCTGGATTCGCAGTGAAACTGCCACACCATGTATCCTCCATCTAACGCTATGCCAGTTTGACAAGGGGCAGACGAATCCAGGAGTTACTACGCAGGGGTTTAAATCTATGCGGCAGCTGACGGTTGAAATAATCATCTGTATATCGCTCTGAGCTAGCCGGGGAAAGGTTGAAACTGTATATTTTCAACATATCTACTCTAATGGTTAATCTGTTGTCTTGTACGGACTCTCACAGGGTGGACTGGCAGCACACACTGACAGCTTAGAGGAATTACTAACAGAGGACGGGCTGAGCCTTGACTCTCTGAGCACCTGGTAGATGAATTTAAAGTAGTTTGATTGAAAAAGGTGGAACTCACCTGACTCAAGTCCTCCAAACATGAAGGGACCAGCGGGGCCCATAGCAGGTTGGTTCCTAGGGACAGCAGTGTCACGAAATGACCTCTATCTGCCTCCAAGTCCTTAGATTGTGTGCTTCAATATAATAAGACTCTGACCCTTATTGTATTGCTTGCCTGTTTGGGAAGGTGGGAAAGTATAGCGTCCCTTGGAAAGGTCAGAAGCTGGACAGATGTGCAGAGGAGTCCGCCGAAGGCATCGACACAGTTTTTCTGCCACGGGTCAGCTGGTTAATATCTTAAGCTTCGTAGGCTGTATGGTCTCTATTGAAGTTATAAAGTTACTCAACATTGTTATAGAAGGAGAGAAGCTAGGGACAATAGGGAAATAAATGATGGTAGCTCTGGTCACGTATAATTTTATTTATAAAGACTAAAACTGGAATTTTGTTTTGTTTTGTTCCTGGTACTCTTAATAGAATCCAGGCTGGCACCAAACCCTGATCATCCTGCCTCAGTCTTTGAAGTGTAAGATTATATTCCCTCCCATGACTACCTGACATCTTTTTAATATTGTAGGAAATATTATCCTTATAGTTTTCACCAATCATTTAAGCATGTGAGAGGCCACTGTTTATTGACCCTGGACATGAAAGAGCCTTGAGAAGAAGGCAGCTGCTGGTGCCAGGAGCTGAGCAATCTTCATTCATGCTCTAAATGACCTACCAAACATGACCATCACACAGTAGGGCTACAAGCAAAAATCAGTTCTACCTTTGGCCTGCTGGCCTTTCCATCCACTTGACTTGAGGAAGAAGGTGCTGAGAGGGGAGGGGATTAGGGTTGATCTGTTTTATTGATCTCTGTTCAAGTCCTGCCCTAGTTTGGTTCAAATGAATTAAAAGTGGTCTTCTTGCTCCCGTGGCACTCTCTCTACTCCACTAGAATCACTCAGGGATGTTCTTGCATTCCTCGTTTCACTTGTGTGCTTCCTCCTCTAATTCCATTGTCCACATCTGTGTATTTTTGCTGAGAGGCTAACACCTAGGAATTTCGCCTGAGCCTCCTTTGTACTGGAGGCAATGGGGAAGCCTGTTCTAAGACCAAAGGGAAAAAAAAAAGAAGGAAAAGGGAAAAGGGCAAAAAAGTCTCCAAAAGGAGGGAAGTGTGTGATGGGCAAATACAGCAGGGTCAGAGTTCAGGGAAGATGTATGATCTGAGATTCTAGATGCAATGCTTTCTGAGTGATGTTCATCACTCCTCTACTGTGATGCAAATGAGGCAGAGGCTTGTTGTTTGAGAGCTACAATTGGATGGAATTTGTGGTTACCATTGGTGTACTCAGTCTACCTAGTTTGAGTCTAAAGAAGCCTTCATTCCTATTTATAGAAAGAAATTACAGTGAAAGTCACATGGATCCTGTTAACATATTCATGTAGTATTTTTTTTCTCTCTCTCATGTAGGAGCTGAATTCCTTCATTACTCTATATTGATGGACTCAAACTTACACAATTCAGGTTTCCTAGGCAGTGAATAGAGCCAGAAATATACCCTGTGATTAACTTCTACATAACCTATTGTTCCTTAAAGTCTCCCTTCCTATTCTTCTATTAGCAGTACAAAAGCCAGAAATGGAAAAATCACCAACAAACCCTCCCCTCTCTGCCCTACCAGCTCTCCAAGGGGCGGGTGTTCCTTGTACCCTGTTAGTGGAATACAGCCACCCATTTTCATTTTATATAATGACAGATTCCTTTAATAACTTACACCCTCTGAGATTTCCAAATAAATCTGTTTCCTGTTTTTTCAGCTACAGGTTATGAGATTGCCTAGCTGGATAATGTACAGGAAGATGTGGCTGTCCAATTTTAGGGAGTTTTGTATGTTCGAGACAGTATGGTGGTGGGACAACATCCTTCATCTTGTCATTTGTATATCAATATCTTGCCATGATCTTTCACAACCACTTTCCTTGAGGATCTTAGTAGGGGTACTGTGAGGAGTTCTTGGATGCTATATCCCCTGATTGTCAGATCGGTCATTCTCATCCTAAGGATGAGTTCTCTAAGTCCCCTACCCTTTGTCTTAGGGGTGTGTATTGCTCAGTCTCATTAGAGGACTCATGGCTTCATCCTGCATCAACAGTCAGGTACTAGCATGAACAGTCATGGTACCTAGCCTACATTATGGGTTATCTGTCTGGGATTTATTATCATTGCTTTTCAGTCATTTCTTAAGGATACACCCATTTCCTGTTACTGGGTCTGTGTATATATGACAGGCTGCTGAGGGGGTTGCGGGGGTGGGGGGGATCTTGTCATTTAGGACACATTTTCCCCTAGTGTCCACATTATAAACACCCAAGTTTTAATTAGTTCAGACTTCTTGGTGGAGAGAAGGCCTTTACATTTCTCAGGAAATTCAGTCAGCCAAGGAGCTTCTTCCCACAGTGGCTCTCAGCACAGAATGATAACATCACTGGGGCTTCTGTGCTTTGTCTTGGAGATGAAAGGAAGCATGCTGCTATTAACCTTGATGGCGGCAAGGTGTCACTGTTTGTGCTTTCACTGTTTACCCTCAGTGTTTGCCAGAGAGAAGTTGTATACCCAACAGGACCACTCAGAAAGTACTCATGTCTTTCTGATGGCACTGAAATCACAGTGAAATGAGACACATCACAATCTCCCCCTTTCTAGTGATGCTGTGGATAGAACCTAGGCTATCATTCATGCTAAGCAAGCACTCTACCTCTGAACTCTACCTTGAAACGTCTGGTTACACTACTCTTTCTGAGTATTCAATGCACAACATTTAGATTTAGACCAAGTTGAACAGTGATATCAAAACCAAGATGGCTGATCAGGTTGACAGTCTGGGATGAGAATCTATAGTTTAACACTTAGGGATAAAGACTTGAGCCATGAGCAGTGTTGAACAGAACTTTCTACAGCTCTTCCCAGAAGATAATACCCCTGATCCTAATGAGATACTAGTTTTGGTGTGTGTGTGTGTGTGTGTGTGTGTGTGTGTGTGTGTGTGTGTGTGTGTGTGTATGTGTGTGTGTGTGTGTGTGTGTGTTAGTTATAGGGAAGAAGAGGAACTCTATATTTCTGGAAATTTCAATTTCTACACAAAGGAGAATGTCTTTTTAAGTCTTAGATTTCACTGATCTAGAAAGTATTTTAGGTAGTCAATGGAGGTTGAGGGGGTGGAGGAGGTGGGGAGGGGAGAAGAACCTGCTATTCGGTCACAAGGGAGAAACTTTCATTCTAACACAAAATGATGGTTGTATTTAGTGCTAAAAACCAGTTGGTAACTTTTGTAATGAATAATTTCATTCGGGATTAATTCCAATTTTCTTCTTTCCTTATTGTTTGGCAGTCAAGGTTGAAGCTAGAGCACGCTATCACAAAGACCCATTTGTGCACAAGAATGCAACTCCCAATTCTCAACACATGCCCAAGCCAGGTGAAGGAGTGCTGGGCTTTGTCTCAATGTTTAACAATTGCTGGTACCCCTCAGCTCACACTAAGCTCAGTTGAAGAAGACAGAGGACTACTGTGGCTTTCAGCATGCATTTAACTTCTTTGGGATAGAAAATTTGAAACAGAAAGGCCATTAAAAAAACAAAAAAAAACAATGGATAATCACGAAAACAACCCATTTTCCAACTAGCAGCTTGTGCCCTGATTTCAGTAGGAAGCCCCTTCATATTGATGCCTTTGTGTTCAATGCCACTATGCATGCCATTTATTCTGAGTGACTCCAGTGTGAATATGACATTACTAATGATCTGCTAAGTGTGTGCAGATGTGTGTTAACCCAGATGTGGTCATTAATAACGTAATGGAGATAGCTGTTCGTCTCATGTTTATGAGTTGTTACCTTTTATTATTTTTCTGAGTTTATTTGCTTGGAGCTATTTTTTAACTCCAGCCAACAAACCCACCTTTAAATCTCAGAGCTTCATCCCCGCCCCATCTACCCCACCCTCCTTAATCTCCTGGGGAAAACAGGGAAAAGGGAAAATGCCCCAGGCTGAGGGACTGGTGGATTTATCCCATGTTAGTATTACTTGGGCAAACTGAAAGTCAGAGTCATTATTATCCATTCCACTTCAATGACCCTTACAAGAAGCATCAGTGGTCTCCAGCATAATACTTGTAGTCTGGAGAGGGAGACAAAAGCAGGGATTTCTTTAAAAAGAAATCTACTAAAATATCTGATCATTTTCAAGTAAGCCCCAGCTCCTGGCCAGTGTTTCTGGAAGATGTTGCTTTGCTCTTGCTTAAAAACAGAATGCTGATGAGAAGGGACTGAAATGTTGTTACAGATGTTCGGCTCTGCATTAAGGCTGTTGGAATTACCGCCACATCTTAAATCAATTCCCAGAGCATTGTCTGGAGGTTATGTCACTGAAATAATGAATCCTCTTTAGTCAAGAAAACGCAAACATGTTAAAACATCATTGTAAGTTTAAATTAAACTCCAGCGCAAACCAGGGGATCTGAAGCCTCATTAGACCTGCCTGACATTTTCCTAAAGCTGACTCTTCTCCCCAAACTGTAAAACTGTTAGATTCAAGGCCTATTAGACAAGAGAGCGCTGGGAAGTTACAACAGAACATTAAGTGTTATACTTAGGGATGTGCAAAAACAAGCCCTTGAATTTTACGAGGGCTCGAAGACTAGGGAGAGTTTGGCTCCTATAAAAATTCCACATTAGATTCCCGAACTTGTTTGTGTTTTAAAGGAGCTGGCAATTCAGGTTTCCTTAAAGGAACATGTCTTCATTCAGCCTGCTCTGCATGGAGACAAGGGAAAATTCTAGAAAGCAGATTGCAATTAGCCAGGAAGCAGGTTAGATACAAGCCTGTGATTCTTTGTGCTCCTAAGGCAATGGTTCCCTGCTTGAACATGTTTGTCTTTCATGAAAGTAAGTAAACTTAGGTCTCTCTTTTAATTCCATTTTCATTTCTCATGTAATCATAGAAGCCATGAAATAAGAATTATATCTGAGAGATCAGCTCCTTTTCCTAGAACTGCTTTCTGTAAATATGCAAACATTGGTGGAATCCAGAGAGAGGATAATAATTAAATATATTTCAAGTTCCTCTTAGTAAAGAGAACTTATCCTTGATCCTCTTGTGCGACCTAAGCCATATGTAATGTTCTCCATTACACAACATTCGTATATTTAAGCCGAGGACATTTTCCATCCCAGCTCTTCAGGGACCAGATTTCCAGGCTCTGGGTAAAGCTTTGAACATGGTTCCATTGAAGTGAGCAAATCCCAGTCTAAATGTGCTATGATTATGATGGATGATCTCTCAGAGTCAAAATGAAAATAAATAGTCTCCTCGCATGGAAGCAGGCATTAGACTCTTTCCACGATGAGGTGTCTCCCCAGAGTTGGCTAACGCATAGTAACTTGCAGATCTCACATCTGAAGAGCCAAGCCAGCCAACAGCAGTGACTGGGTAAATGGGAAGTGTGCTTAACTGAAGAGGATGCTTTATTAGAGACCTGGAGCTAACGGGGAAAGAAGAGTTAAGCAAAGAATGCAGCAGATCAGTCAGCGAAAGTGACAAATAGAGACTCTGTCCATAATTTGTCACAGCCATGATAACAGGCAGTGAACTCAGGTAAACCCAGCCATTGTTGACTAGGCTAGATGGAAGATCTTTTGGGATGTTGCACTATAAGCGTATGAAAGGAAAAGTAGTTTGTACTTCCCAATAAACATATTCATGAATTCACATAAAAACTCATTGAAGCGGTGCGCTAGCAACGACCCAGGGCACCCTCTTGCAGTGGAATGTGGCCCCGAACACTAAAAGACAGCCTTGTATTATTCGAAGAATCGATGTAAGACCACCTTTGGCAGCCTAAGCCAGAAAAATGCAAACGTCTACCCAGGCATTTGTGTGAGCAGGTACACTCACGTACACTTTATCCTACCTCGAATTGCTTTGGATGCCTACCCCCTAGCCTCAGAAAGGAAGATGAATTCAGGTCAAAGCCAGAGTGCCTGTTTGCTGGCTGAGAGATGCATATCAACTCTAAGTGATTTTTTTCAATACCATTTATGTGGCTTGTATTTATTTCCTTTAATCTTTTAAGTGCTGTTTAGTCTCCGTGTGATTTGCTGTGGATACTCATTTCTGATAAGATACGATATCCTCCCAGCCACATAGTCCTAGCTTGGAGCGCTAAGTGACTGATAGAGTCTCAGCCTGAGTGGAGCCTAGGGTGGGAGGTGGGGGTGAGAGTGCGGAGGGAGCAGGAACAGGGTTGTGAGCAAAGGCCCTTTCTGTCCTTGATTCCACCTCGTGTTCTTCTTGCCTTGATATACCTTTTGCCTTGGGTCAGTCAGCATGAGGTAACCCCAAGTTGACAGTAGAGCAGGTACTCATAAGAAGCGGGAGATTCTGAAGCTAGTTTGGAGTATGGTTAGATTGTTCGAATCCCTTTGGTGCTGTGTGTCCTAACTGCCTATGTCTATTTAGAGTTTTCAGGCAAGTGCTGTAGGATGCATGTTCTGTTACCGGTCCTCTGGACAATAGGAAGCAACTGAGCTGGCCTGTCCCCACCCACCCCCACCCCCATCTAAAGCTCATGCATATTAACATATACCGAGCTTCTTTCGATGTCATTACTAATATTTCTCTTCTTAGCTTTAAGGTAACTTCCATGCATTCTGAGTTCCAGGGCTGTTTCCTCCTAGTACGTATGGCAGTCACCTCTAAGAATCGGAGGATCCTAGAGCTCCTTCTCGACATCACAGCTTTTGCCTGGACTGTGTGGGGTTGGGGAGAGCAGGACTAGAATTTTGTTGCACATGCCCCTTGGATGACAGGCTGGGCAAAGTATCTGCTAATTATCCAGCATTTCTCCTTACCAACCAAGGATGGTGCAGGCTAACCCATATCCGGGACTTCTTAGTGGGTATCCGGACAAAAAGCAGCAGAGTTCATTGCTCTGTGTTGTCTGTGAGTGAAGCTTCACATTGCTTAGTGGTCTGTGTGGTTTAGACATTTAGAAAGCAGTCTGTGATTTCCAGTCCCTCTCTGCTACCCTCCATCTCCACCCGCTATACCATTAAGAGGTATCATTCAGTGGCCACCTCTTTCTTCATGCCAATGTTCTTCATCAGAACCAAGTACCCTCCCTGGCACAGCTGCAGGAAGGAGGGCTGAGCTGGGCTGGGGACTCTTGAGCCTACATGCACTAGTGTCCCAGGCCATTGTGAACCATGGGCAGCCAAGGCCTGGAATCTCTGCCTCTCCTCAAGGTTCTTGCTGCCAGTTAAGTTGGTTCATTTGGAAAGGCAGCAGGCAGGCAATGAATCTGCTACCTCAAATACAACTCTATTTCTGATTTTAGTTACCAGAAAAGTCATTTCAATTGTTCAACCAAGCAAAGTATTAACTCTTAACCAAAATTAACTCAAGAATAATGATGTGACTCTTTCGTGTGTAGATAAATCACTATTTCTCACCTTTCTTAATATGCCAGGGCATTTATATATTGTTCTAGTTTGTTTACAGTGCATGCTCAAGGGTTGGTGCATAAAGCAATAGCGCTTCAACCTCCTCTCAGCTGGTCTCTCTGACTAACTCATCCAGTCTTTGTCATGGGGCCTCTAAAGACAGCCCTGCCTCTCTAGTGAGTGACTGAGCCTTGAATGTGTGTCCTTTGATATCTTGCTTGTGTTTCACAGTCTGCCCTCAAACTGTTCATAATCTCACAAGCTGCCTGTATTTGCAGTTGAAGATGAGCAACCGCCAACACTGTCACCAAAAAAAAAACAACGTAATGGGGGCATGAGGAACTCACCCAACACATCCCCGAAGCTGATGAGGTAAGCGGATCCCCTTCAACCTCAGCATGGTCACCTCCCCAGCTCCTTCCTTGGCTTTCCCACCTGCCCAAGCCCAGGCCCAGACCTCCCTCCCGAGTCAGCTCCATGGGGGGAGGGGAGCGAGATCGTTCGATAGCTTCTTAAAGACTAGAGTATTTATTCTGTCAGCTTGTCAGCAGTTAATGATAGAGCTGAAAAAATTCTGTCACGAAAAACAGTTTGAAAAGCTGTTTGAAAAATACATAGGCTTTAAAGTCTTAGCTGTCACCATGTCCTGTCTGTGTGTAGTTACTAAACAGCAGTGGCACTAATGACGCTGAGAGCCAATCAGAGGGACTCTGTGGTTAGTTTGCCTGCGGCAAGACTCTTTCTGCTGGAGTCCCTCTGAGGACTGGTTTCTGTACTTAAGGCCGTATGTGAGATGTATCATCACAATAAAAAATGAACCTGAAGATTACCTTCCTTTTATCCTGTCGATGGAAATCAAATTTCTGTTAATTGATTTTGACTGAGAAAAAAAAGTTTAATAATCCGTGGGCTTGCCAAAGCAAAGTTCAGAAGCAATCCAGTTCCACTCAGGTTAAAAGCAATATTAATTATGGAATTGTGTGTGTGTCTTCTTTTCTTGTTTCCTTCCTTCCTTCTTTCCTTCCTTCCTTCCTTCTTTCCTTTCTTTCTTCCTTCCATCCTTTCTCAATCTATCTCTCCTTCTCTTCCTCTTCTCCCCATTTCTGAACTATGACGTCATCTAAGAAATAGCAAATGCAACAGAATTTCAGTACAATTCTACAGGTTCCTGTTTGGAAAATTCATCTTGTGTCACCTTTGTTTCTTTGATTGTCTCCCAATCTTACCATTTGTTTTCTCAGATGTCCTAATTCTCCAACACTATAAATGACAAGGAAAGATTTCAGGGCCTGTAAAGACAGTCTAAAGGGTAAAGACATGAGTTTGATGTCCATAATGCATGGGTGCTGTGGAGAAGCCAGGTACAGACGTTCATGGGTAATCCCAAAACTAGAGAGAGGGAGTCTGGTGGATTCATAGGGCTTGTGAGCTAGCCACCCTAGACTACTTGTTAGTTCTAACTCAGTGAGAGACTGCCTCAAAAGAAAAGATTGAAGATCCCTGAGGAATAACACCAGAGGTTGTCGTCTGGTCTCCGTGTGTGTGTGTGTGTGTGTGTGTGTGTGTGTGTGTGTGAGAGAGAGAGAGAGAGAGAGAGAGAGAGAGAGAGAGAGAGAGAGAGAGACTGAGATTTCAGCACTGTAATGCTCATCCTAAATGGTCTCTTCTGTGCCTCCCTAACATTACTTGCCTCTTTCCTGACCATGGTCCCCTCTTCCTGTTATTACTGTCATGCAATATTATTTCTAATTCCCACTTCTCTGCATCCTTGCCTCCTCTGTGTCAATCTGCCTGGGACATAGATAGGGACTAGTCTTTCAGGACTGAGGACATGGATCCTCCTGGCCCCTTCTCTCTCCTTTGCTATGCTTGCACTTCTCCGTTCAGATGAAAAAGGCTTCCAGTTCCTATGCCTCTTCTGTTCAGCCTTGCTGGGGCTCTACTGATTTACATGCGTGTTTACAGTTTACGAGAAGGAATAAAAGGCACCAACTGCCAAGCCACTGGGTTTTATGACGCCAGTTGTCAGCCTAGCATCCAAGTCCTATTTACTCACCTTTAGGTAATCGGCCTATCTAATGCTAATAGTTTTCTCCATTTAAAGGAGAGAAAAGCCCAAGTGCTTCCTTTTGCCTAAATTTAGAGAAGCAAATAAATAAATAAAGAGGAATCTGAAAAATGTGAAACCTTGGGAGCCAAATTCCCTGTCCCTGTTTGCTATGTAAAGTATGACTCGCTGCTTTGATCTCGAGTAATAATAATTCTGAGGAGTTACACTGTTTTCATATGCTTCAAAGCTGTGTCAAAGTTTTGCTGCTTAAGGGTACTTCTTTATTCTGTTGGCTCTTGGGTACCAAGATGACAGGTCTCCTGTAAGAGGTGGAGGCTTTTTAAAGTCGTAGCCTTCAGCAAAACATCAAATTACCAAATCCAGGGTAACATACTTCTACACAAATGCCTTTTCTGTAGATATATTATACCATATATATTAAATACTTTAGTGTTACGTGCTACGTTTTATGTGCAATAGAAAGTGATGGTTGGAGGTAGCCTTGGGGGGACTTTTTTCCATAAGCAGAGAAAGCTAGTGTATACCGTATCAAGTATGGTTTTTACAGGACTTTCTGCCTGAAGGCCTTTGTAAATAAGTAATGATCAACAGATTGGCTGTGGGTTTTTGAAAAGCATGCCCATGTCAGTTTGCATGATGGGGGAGAATTTTCAAAGTGGATCTTGCTTTCATTGCCTGCCTGAGAGGGGCTGAGGGAGACAGTCATCCCAGGCCAGAGCTGTCTACTTCGTAGTACATCAGAATAGCTAAATGGGGGTCAGGTGGTAAGCCAAAACTTGCCAAGCTACAGAACTCAGGCTTATCATGTTGGTGCCTATGGGCTGCTGATCTCACTAAAATTACCTTCATCTGATCTGTTGTCTTACCTATTTACAATGTTCTCCATGTGACTTAACTGGGAAAAACCATCCACACAAGTGGATGATACTCCTCTTTGTCCTTGAATTCCGCCCCCACCCCAGGTGGTTAACGTTCATCATCTACTGTCAGAGATGCAGAAGCGGGGTCTGTATTGAGTCTTTTCCATTTTCCTTCATGTCCAACCTAGCAATGAAGGATCCGACCAAAGGCCCTTCTGGTTGACCTTTGAATGTATAGCACTGTTAGTGAGACTCCCAAATCCTTTTCTTTCATATCTCTTTTGCTGATTCATACCCGGATATTCTCTCCTACTTCCTCCTAACTCTTCGAATGCCCCTTTTCTATTCTTCAGGAGATGAGACTCCAAGGTCCAATTCCTTATAACAGCCCCTCCCCATACACAAATCCATAAAGAAGCTAATGACTTGTTTGAAGTGGGCTTTCCAGCATGGTTCCATGCCTCACTTTTGAGCAGAATCAATCATTCTTGAGTGTGGACAGGTTTTAGTGGCCTATGGGTAGTGATATGGACAGCTTGAGAGAGACTCAGAGCCCAGAATGGCCTGTGATGGTTTATAATTTACCATACTGGCTTCTACAAATAAAACAGCCTCTAGAGTGAGGCCTTTCTCCAAATCATCTGCTGGCAGGAAATATGAGAACTCTCCACTAATGGTCCTGTCTCCTTGTTTGTTCTGGTGTCAGGCTCACCCTGATGTTTTAGTGGCACTTCATTCTCTATATGATCACTACATGAATAGCCTTGTTTGTGTGTATGTGTGTGCCTCTCTCTCTCCTCTCTCTCTCTCTCTCTCTCTCTCTCTCTCTCTCTGTGTGTGTGTGTGTGTGTGTGTGTGTGTGTGTGTGTGTGTGGCACACCTGTGCGCATGCATGCGTGTCGGATATGGAGGTCGATTTTAGTCAGTCTTACAGAAACAACCCTCACAGCCAGTCAGAGCCAATGGCAGTAAGGATGGACATATAATGACAGACAACCTGAACCCACCAAGAAGTGAGTCACAGTGGTCTCTGAGTCCCTTGCTCTCTCTGACATTTCCCTTTTTTGCTGGCTTCTCTTTTTTTCTTTTTAAAATTTTGTTCTTATGTATTTACATTTCAGACATTATCCCCTTTCCTGCCTCTCCGTTACCCACTCCCTCTTTGCTGGTTTCTTAACTGAAACTTATAGAAAGAACTTCTAGTTTTTACCCAGATCACACCTGCTGCCTTGTTCTCCTTCCCTGGTGGATTGCTGCTTCATAAATCCCTGGAGGTCAAGAGTTTTGTCTTTAAATAGCTCAGTCAAAGGTTGTTAACTTGAGGCCACACAGACCCCATTTGATGAAAGCTGTCTAAAAACTGAGGAAAGCAAAGTCAACCTACTGTGTAGTGAACAGTTAAAGCAGACCAATGTGTAGCTGAACCTATCCCTCCTGCCCCCACCACACACACACACACACACACACACACACACACACACACACACACACACACACACACACACATTGGGAATCTGTATCGAATCCCTTTCCATTTCTTCACAGCTGTATATAAGGAATTGTGTTCTCTGGCTCTCTTAGATGATGAGACTCTATATCTGGGCTCTCACATGTGTTCACAAATGGAACCTCAGAAAGGCTGTGTGCCTCAGGTGGTTGTTCACCTCTCAGATTTACACTCATCCCACAAATGTTCCCATGAGGACCTACTGTGTTTAAAGTGTTATGGAAAGTTTTTGAGCTTGGTGGGGTAGAAAGGAGTCTAGTCTACAAAATAATATAGGTAAGCCCATGCCACACAATCAAGGAAGAGGGTTTTATCGTGTCTGTGAACATGAAAATACTGCTGTCCCTCAGTATGGCCAAGGTTTACTTGTGAAAGATGAAGGAGGTCTAGTTTGCCAACACTTTATAGGAGACTCTCTTCTGATGTTACTATCTCCTCTGGTTCATGGTTGCTTGGACAGTATTTCCAGAGTATTGTGCATGTAAACTCATTGATAATCATAGCTCTGTAAGCAAGTATAGCTCTCTTATATGGCAGATGAAGATATAGAGAGGTGAAGTCTATCATATCTGGGGAAGTCATGTCATCAGAAAGATGGAGGAAAAAGTGACAGTGCTTCAGACCACTGTATATGTTTAGTACAGCTACAGTGATGGCTCCATGGAGTAATATCACAGGAGTTGAAAATGTATGTATGTTCTGGTCTCCCAGTCATGGAGGATCTTGCCTATTGTAGGCATCAGGAAACCCTTGCAGGTTTTTGAGGAAGTGGCTCCATAAGTTATATGTAGAAGATCATTGGTAATTTTTTTAAGCATGGCCTTGGAGTCCCCCATCAGGGCCTTTCTGTTACAATAAATGTAGATAGAGATGTTTAAAAACTCTACCCTCTGTTAGAGTTTTCTGGGTATCAAGGGACCCAGAGTTTGCTCTTGAACTATGTATCAGGCCCGAATTTGACAGTGTTCCTAAGAAGGTCACATGGCATTTCTAACATCAGTCCTAAGATGATCTGGAATAAGGCAGAGAAGCACAGACATGAGGATTTATGTGTGGTTTGTGTCAGGTAGACAATTTATAGAAAGAGATAACTCTCACCCAGGCGAGCACAGAAAATTGATGATGTCCAAAACAGAGGCATGGGGCACTTTGAGGAGCACTTCATGTCATGAAACCCAGGAAGCATTAGACCTCAGTTTGAGAGGGAAGGGAATATGACATGAAGGAACACATTATCCTCTTGGGCATTGACTGATCATTAGGTGAAATGAACTCATCTACTCGTTAAATCATATCCCTTCTCTTTTGACTCATACCTTTCATAGGGACCTTTTGTTAGATTTTTCTCACATCAGACCCTGCCATTCTGACAGATTCTAATAATAGGAAATGGTAGAATGGCCTGGAGCCCACTCAGGGTTGGGGACAGAATGCCACCCTCCCAATTTTTCCACTGGGCAGAAAAGGAAGCCAGGGACAGGTTAGCTAAATAAATCCTTCCCCTAATGCATAAACTAACAGCATGTGACAGTCCCCCATGGGACTAGAGAAGGAAAAAATCATGGGTGTCATGATTCCAGGGTTTGGATGGACGTGACACAGGAATCAGAACAAGTTAGTGCTCCACAGAAGGTCATTATTCTGTCCTGTCATTTCAGAGGTTATAGAACCAAGGACCGTGTACATTCTCCTGAGCCATTTCCTCAGGGTAACAGCGGTAACTTCCATTTTTCTCTGAAGATGATGCATAGCAAATGATGCTGTATTAGGTGGAAATGGGACACGCCAATGCAATTGGAACCAGAGAACCTGAGAGGGTACCATGTTTTCCCAGTTTCTCAAGAGCCTGGTGTGAAAGTTTTTTGTAAGTGGCTCCATGATTGTCCATCTGGCAGAAGACAGTATCTGAGTCCTAGAAAAGCCAATCTCAGAAGCAATGATGGCAGTCAAGGAGTTAGATGCAGAGTTGACAAATTCAGGCAGTTGCTGGACTACACAAATCAGAATCCTCACACCAGAATTCAAAATGTTACTTACTAAGAGCTAAAAAGTACCCAGAAGTGATGGCTAAAACCTTCTTACTAGAACCAGAACCATGAGAGAAACTTGAAGTGATAGGCTCCATCTTTCAGAAGTATTCATATTTCACACTGGAGTCCTAAGTTCCTTCATTAATAACATCTGTCTGGACCACTAAGGACATTATACCTGATCCCTCCCTGCTATGTAGTTAGGGCAGCTGGCTCTAGGAAAACTCCAGGTAGCCTTGATTGCTGAAAGACATACTTTATAGTCTCTACCCACCATGATGTCTTTCCTAATGGCATATATTCTGTGTTAACTCAAATACACTGTCTCGATTAGAAAAGCCCAGAACAAATTATCATAAGATAACAAAAGAAGTAGGTTCTTGCTAGGCATAGATTCTGGAAAGCATGCTGGGTATAGTGATGCTCGGAGAGCAGAGCACTTTGAATAGTTCTTCTTGTAAATTTGATTGCTTATTGAGAATCCACTGTGTCCTCTACTGGTTGCTAAAAATGCGAGGGGGTAGAATGGGTGAGGAAATGCAAGATCCTACTCCTATATATGTTCAGAATCAAGGTAGACACAAATCCTTTTCTTTGAATGAACAACTCACACCTCGGAAAGAATCATAAAATTCACCAAAGCTGAGGAGGACGAACATTTGAACCAGAAGATGAAGTCTAAGAAACACCCTGCAGCTCCACAGTGGTGTTCAATATTACAAATGCTCTGTGAGGGAAACATTTGCTCTTTAGATGGAAGGGTTGTGGGGGCACTCTGTTCATATTTCACCCTGATCCCCATTTCTGTAGTTCACTGCAGGATGCTGTTGGCCTCTATCCATGATGCTTGTCATGATAGAAAAGGCTTTAGTTACCATGTGATGGAACTTTAGGTCCTAAAAGGTTAAGCAGGGAGAAGGGTAAAATTCTGAAACTATGTAGTAACTTCCTTTTTTTAGGAATTTCTTGGGTTCCATGTTTTAATGTGAGTGTCTAAAGTCCAATGTTGAACTCTGGGGCTTGCTGTATTTGGCTGTAAGGGGAACTCTACTCTTTAAAATATAATTTGACTTCCTCACAGCAGGTTTTCTGGCAAAGGGGATTTGCAGTTTAACTTTAGGCTCTTGTCTTCAAGGCAAGCTTTTTGTGTTTCTGCTGTGGCAGGGCCTTTAGTTCACTTCCTGAGATTAATTGATGGCAAGTGGCCTTCCTTGCTCTGCACACCCTCAAAACAAAGATCTTTTATTCTCCTCTTGAAGTCAGGCGTGCTTAATTTCTAGCTGTGGACTTTGGAGGTAGGAATCAAGAGGTGAGGAGCAAAGGGGTGGGGGAGCCTAGCTCACTAGGGCTACTGTGTTATAAATAGTGGGCATTCCTAAACCAGCCTTCAGATCTTCGGCACATGACAAAGACTCACACAAGCCTTAATTGATTTTTGAGCCACTCCTTAGTGCATTGTCTTGACAAGGGGCTTGCGGGGTAATTTTCTACTGAGTATTCATGCAAGCTGTGCACTTCATACATACCCTTGATGTTCTTTGCCTCTCTTTACAGCTTAGGGCCTTGTGATTTGAGCTGCAGGGGAGAGGGAACAAGACACTGCTGCTGCCTCCTGCAGTAGAAGGGTGGCTTGGGGAAGTAGGGACAATCAGGACTGGCTTCTGGGCAGTCAAAGTCTTTCAAAGGATTATCCCTCTGCTCCCTGACAGTGCCACTGGAGCTATTCTGCCCCCCACCCCCACCCCCACTCCTGCCCCACTATTTCCCATCCATATACATGGCCTGTTAATAACAGAAAATGGCTATGAGTATTAGTACAATGGTCAAATGACAAACAGGGGAGGGTGCATTTTAACATAGTAATATTTATAAGATTTTAACTTATGGGAACTCTTTGTCATGGCAGTGGGAGAGCCAACAGAAGTAGTCCTATATCTTTATGGTTGACCTTTTCCACTTTGCCTTCTTCCTTTGACCATAATCAGAGCCACCAAAGCAGGACTGGATTCTAAGGCAACCATAAAGAACAGTATGGAAAGTGGCAGTAAACACTTGGTGAAGACAGGTTTGCTAAGTTCTGCACTGTATACATGATGTGCCTTTCCTTATATGATCCCTAAATTGATTCTATTTTATAATGATTGTATTTAACATTCCCATTTTACAGATTGAGAAGGTGAGGCAGAGTATAGCTTACCAAGTATGAAGCAGACCACAATCTGAATACGGATTTGCCTCTGGGGTTAGAGTCCATAGCTACCATATGAATTGCTTTTGAGGAAATAGGTGGCTTCTTGCCTTTCTTGGTATCAATCCTTAAACAATATTGGAAAAACTATACTTTCATTTCAGTTGAGCAGACGGACTAGGTGGTGACTAGGTTTCATCTTTTCTCTGGGTTAGGCTGTACTTCAGTGCAGGTTAAAGTTCAGTGAACATACCATTCAAGAGAGCCCTGCAATCAACAGAAGGAAGGAAATTCCTTTCTCAAAGTTCTTAAGGCTAAAAGTTCAAGGTCAAGACTTTAGAAGGACTGGTTATTTCTGAGGTCTCAGGGAAGGAACTGTTTTATCCTTTCTTCCCAACCTGCAGATATTTTTTTTTCTCCCATGATGTTATTGAGGCCCTTGTTCTGTTGATGTCTGAATCCAGATTCCCACTCTCTCTATGGAAGAAAGTCAAATCAGTACCCACCTGATCTTATTTTTATAAATAGCATAGCTCAAAATATGGTGATATTCTGAGGTAATAAGGATGAAGATCTCAACATGCAGATGGCACACCTGAGCCCACAGCAGTGAAGTAACAGCTATAGCTGTCACCTATTACATATATTTTCTGTCTCTTTAAAATACGACAGGAGCCCTGGCAAGTTGTAAGTGGTAAGTGGGTATCGAGTCACTTATGGAACATCTAAGGAGAGTTATGGATTGCAGTGTGGGTTGAAGAAATGCACAGTCTTTACGTGAAAGGGACTAGTATTTATTGATGGTAATCAGCTCTACTAGGTCTTACAGAGCTCACTGCAGGCCTTTGCAAGTAGCTATCATCCTTAGCCTGCAAGCTGAGATGTCAGAATGTCCTGTTCAGAAGTTTCCTTATGAAACCCATTCTCATGCATAGCAACCTCCCTGGTTCCTTCTTATTTCCCCAACCATGGCAGTGTTGACTGGTGCGCTCAATGGCAAATACATGGAGCTCTTCTCTAGAAGGACAGTTTGGAGAGTTCCTGATTTAAAAGGTGGAAATCCCTGGAGACACCCACCCCTTCTCTTTCCACCTGTATAAGGGGTCTCATGGCAGGCATAAGCCAATGAAAAACACTTGAAATTGCTACAGGAACTGACACGGTAAAGAAATACATCATGGCTGGCTCAAAATGGTCTGTTGTCGCTGGGAAAAATCATACTCTGAGCACTGCCAACACCTCACAGCAGAATCTGGTGAATACAACATTTAATGGGCCTGTAAATCCATCAGTCTCCAGCGTTCCTCACCCCGCCCTCTAACAATCTTTCTATACTTATCCACTACCTTCTAGCCTTTCATATCCTGGCACTGAGCCAATCCTTTCCAAATCCTCCTAGCTACTTCTCTTCTCAAGGAGGACCCACTCCTTCAAATCTGAAGGCCCTCTAGGCCCACCAACATTTGTAGTTGTTACCCCCAATAGTGCTAGCTCTTGTACCTTGTTTTTAAAAAAAGCAACTCCTTTTCAATATTGTATTTTATGTAACATTTTTTTTGTTTTGGCGAGCACAATGCTAGGTCATGCATTAGTTCTTTGTTTATATGAGTCAGTTAGTTAGCTCATCTTCTATTGATTGCCAGTGCATATCTAAGCAGCTCCCAGACAACTGCTCTGAGGCTTCTGTGCCTTAGACCAAGTAACAGGATACGGGACATCTCAGTCATCTCTATTGGGAACCATTTTGTGGCTGCTCAGACCTCACTCCTTTTAGTGATTCTAATAGCTGCTGATAAAACAATACTAAAATGCTTAACTGTCACAGCTTGCCATGGCTCTCCTCTCTGTTGTCCTTCCCATCAAACCTTCCCAGACCCCAAACCAATGGGGAATAAGCATTTTTTTTCTCTAAGTCTTCACATTGTCTTGTACATGATAACTATTTGTTGTAACACACACACACACACACACACACACACACACACGCTAGTGTGCCATGACCTTGGACCTATATTTTCTTTCATTCTGCTACATGTGAACCACTATTTGACATTACTACATCTTCTTTCCTGACTAACAATAGGGGTCTCATGTTTATTGATAACTTTACTGATTAAAGAAACCAAAGTTGGAACTTCTGGTGCCACATCTGGCCTTCAAAGTAAATATCTGCTCTAGGGAGATTGTTCATGTTTCTCAGGCCAGACCCTTCTAGAGAAATCCTAGATGATGTAAATTTAAATCATCAAGGTCAGACTCAGAGACCTATGTGGAAGATGCAGTATACATGGAACTCCTTGGAGATTGGTTGCATGATTTGGAATGTTAGAGCACAAACCATGGCTCTAATCCCCAGAGTCATATATAGCTGCTTTCCCTAAATTACAACCTTTGTTTGTAATTAATATTCACCATCACATTTTCCCCTCGTAATGATGGGTAGTTGACCATCCATCTTTCTTGTAGGCCACTCTTACTATGGTATATCTTCTAGGAAGAACCAAACGTTCCTAACCAAAACACATCCCTTCTTTGCCAAGGCATATATATTTTAAAGTGAATTTTTGCCAGCCTGATGTATCTTCAACCCAGCTGGTAAGATGTGAATTTAGTCCTAGATATCTCGGAAGACCAGAAGGCCCTGGAAACAGGTCCCTGGCACTTAGACGCTAAGATAACATCTTTCTGACCAACGAACAAGGGGAGGAGAATTTGAACTTGACTCTGTCTTCATGGCAGGCCTAAGAGACTTTTGCACCCCAAAACACATTCTTCAAGATATGAAAGAGACTCTCTTATCAAGCTCCTTCTCTATGGTAGCTTTGTCCACCTTCCTATGACACATGTTAGCTAGAGAACTGTTAAAGATTTCTCAAAGTTAAATAGTAAATCCCTTGATTTACTACACTGTGTGTGTGTGTGTGTGTGTGTGTGTGTGTGTGTGTGTGTGTGTATTATATGAATATGTATGTGAATGTTGGGGTTGGTCACCCATGCATGTTCATATAGAGAAGAGAGCTTGAGGTCATATGTCTTCATTATTTTCCACATTAATTTTTGATGCACGTTGCATCAGGAACCTTACCAACTAGGCTATGCTGGCTAGCCAGTGAGCTTCCAGAATTCACCTGTCTTGTCCTGCCATTTCTTGGGATTTAGTCATGAGTCATGGTTTTGTAGGTGCTGGGAATCCGAAGTAAGGTCCTTATGCTTGCACATCGAGGTCTTTCCACCAAACCCCTGAACCATCTAATTATGCTTTCATTGTGTTCCATGACCAGGTCAAATTGGCAACTGCCTTTTTCGTTAATAATTGTCCTTTTTTTTTAGCATTCAAAATTTTATTTATTTACTGTATATAAGGGGAAGCTATGGGTCCATCTATAGTATGTGGGGGTAGGAGCACAAATGCCATAGTGTGTGTGTGTGTGTGTGTGTGTGTGTGTGTGTGTGTGTGTGTGTGTGTAGACAACCACAGACAGTGAGTTCTTTCTATATACCTTACATGGCCTCTAGGGATCACACTCAAATGTCAAATGGTTGCATGGAAAGTACCTTTGCCCACTGATCTATTTCAGTGACCCTGATTTCAGCACATTTGGACTTGGCTTTATATGTGAGAGGTGTCCTGGTAGTTTACAGCCTCTCAAGACCTGTCACCAACTGGGCTACTGAGATTCTACTCTGAATTGGGTTGTCCTGCTTCTTTAAAGATCAGCTGTGACAGTTTCTGCAGTAATCTAGCATGCTCCTTGAAGATGACACCACAGAATCGCATCACATGGTATTCATCATTTGCTGTGGCCTCAAAGCAAATTGCCAAGAGTAAAAACATGCAGTGAGTTTCCCGTCTTCTCCGTGCGGAAGGCATAATAGACAGATCATGCTAGATGTCCAAAAACTTAATTCTGTAGAGAGAATTGCTGCTCTACTCTCACAGCAGAGATGAGAAACATCAGGTATTTCTCAGGGAGAAACATTTAATACATAATTAAAGATTATCTTTTAAACTTCTGAAATAGATCATTTTAAAGATAACATCACTTCACTATACAACATTAAAATTTAAATCTATTTCTATTTTCCATCTTTGGTCAACAGTTTGCTTATGGAAGTTAATTTTGCTGCAGAATAGGTCTGCCTGGGATCATATCTTAATTGTACACAATTAAGTGTTATAGACGCTGAAAAGGGCTTCCCACACAGTCACATGCTGACCATATTAGAGATAGAGACGCAGGCAATGAATATAAGTTGGTCTGTAAGGCTTGTTTCTTATACTATGGGCATGGAAGAGCTACCTGATTTCATTGTAATTCCTTTGGTTGTCAGTTAGACTCCGCCATCCCACTAGAGGGAACACTTCTATGCAGCCATGCTTCCAAAAGCAGTGGGTGTAGCCTTGAGAATTTCAAACAAGTTTATTAAGATGCATCTGAGCTGGAGGCTCTCATCCAAGGAATGCCATGTTTGGAAATGAAGGTGGGGATGAGGGGCCTGTCATTGGACAGTTAAGCACGAATACAGTTGTCAAGGCGAGGAGAGAGGGTGTTGTTTAGTATTGAAATCATGTATTCCAGATGTGGGCATTTGGTAGTCAATCTGCTCTGAAGTGACATGCTGCTGAATCTTTAAAGGGCTTCAGCCGGGGAGAGCAAAATCTGATTGGGCAAATTGCTAAAATATTTAAAGTGCAGCCTGTTAAAGCTTTTACTGAGAAGAGCATCGCGTCAGAAGTTGTAGTCAGAAAGAGCGAGTAATTGGCTTTCCATCCTGATGCCAGTCAGCCAGCATGAGGCTCTATTCCTATTCCTTCCTCTTCATTGCCAATGCTAATAGCAAGCCTTTGGGGTGCATACATGTGTGTGTGTGCATATGTGTAGGCTAGGGAAACTGGATAGCTGGTAAAATGAGACAGCAAGGAATGAAATGGTCAAAAAAAAAAAAAAAAGGAAGCTGAACCCACAAAATGGCATGAAGCACATTTGCAAAATGGGCAGGGAAAAAGCCAGAATTACTACCTGACAAAGTCAACTGCCCTTCCAGAGGGGAACATGGTTTGGACAGCTGCCTTTCAAGGGATGTTCTCTGCAGGAAAGAAGATGGCCATTGGTGACAACTACTTTCTCAGCATCTGTCATCTCCTCTGAGATGTGACACTGGGGGACCCTTTGCATTTATAATTTATCACATTTTCCACTTAGGTCTTCCTGCCTTTTCTCCCCAGGCATGACCCCTTGTTAATTCCTGGCAACGATCAGATTGACAACATGGACTCCAATGTGAAAAAGTATGACTCCACTGGAATGTTTCACTGGTGCGCACCCAAGGAGATTGAGAAAGTCATCTTGGTGAGTGAGGGACCACGGCGTCCACCTTTGTCTCCTTTGCCTGGCATGAGGAATTTGCTCAGAGTGAAGCTTTTTCCTAACTGAAAAGTAGAGGAAACTGTCACTGAACTAGCTATTTTTGAAGACTAAAATTCTGACCAGAGACTGAAGTGGCAAGATCTCTGATCGGAACATGAGTTTACAGCAGATTTCTTTTCTCTCCAGAACAGAACTTCCAATCTCTGCATTTTTTCAGGACAATAGTGGTAACTATGTGCTATGGCAAGGTATCATGGGAGATAACATACACATCATTCCTGATCGTCATGTGTTTCTGGGGCCAGAGCCTGGTCCTGCCATCTGGTAGTTGCATGGCCAGTTCTTGAACACTCATTTTAATTATCTCATCTGTAAGACGATAGGATGAGAATGACCCACATCTTACATAAGATAGTAGTGCACGTCCAGCCCCTGACTCCTCAGAGGCAACTTTCTCTTACCTGCTGTGATTATCATGATTATTTGTAAATAGCATGAAGAAATAGGAATATTACCTGGATTGTTATCCATTCAAATTTTGTCACTTTGTTTTGTTATATGTCTTCATGGGCTGACACTACCACTTCCAGGCTTCTCTGTTGAATGTGGGTAACAGGAATCAAACTCGGGTCCTCATGTTTATATGGCAAGCATTTTATTAGCTAAACATCTCTCCAGACCTACAGTAGTGTTTCTTCCCCTAACGAACATCTTTTCAGTCCTTCTTAACACATGATGCAGGAAGGCAAGTGCATTTGGTGGGGATGACATTGCAAGACTGTGGTCCATTGTCACGATGCAGCTCAAGACAGTTGCTTCAAGGAAGACTTCAGGAATGCCTCTAGAAATAGCAGACTTCTCCTGCTTTGGCCCAGGAAAAGTTAGCCCAGACAACAATCCATTCCATTGTCTGCCTTTGTCCTCTTAATAGCTTTAGGGTTTTATGCCAACACCAGCTTCCCTGGCATTTACTGTCTTGCTAATCCATGAAAAGTGGGTTAATAGTCAGGAAGGCCTGCTGGACTATGCTCTTCCCCCTTGTTCCTTTAATACCCAGATGGCTGTGAGCCTTCTCCATTTTCAGGTAGGAAAATCCTATCATTTTCTATTTCAGGGCCACCCTTACTTAGCAAGGACTTCCAGATCCTCAGAGTGGTTCTGTATGCTAATCCACTATGTTTTAAGGTGTGTGTGTGTGTGTGTGTGTGTGTGTGTTTTCAAATTAATTATAAATGAGCATTGTGAGCCAATACACATTGTAATGAAAGCTATCTCAGATATAAAGTCAAAATGCTCAGCTGCTATGTGATTTGCCAGGAGGGGAGATGGTTCTAACCACTTAGATGCTCTGTAGTTGGTCACTATTGGCTTGGTTGCATCCTCGGTGTTGGCTATCTGAATATTCTGCATACAGCATGCTAATTGGCATGTGTCAATATCCACTTTTAGAAGAAAGGAATTTAAGATTATGAGTTCATCTGTAAAAACAACATCACAGCTAAGGAAACATTGATAGCAAACACACTATTGAGTAGGTACTGTTCTTGTTCTCAGACATAATGAACAGGGCTTGTATTCTAGTGATGCAAAGGGAAGGCCAATGGGGTGATGAATGAGTCCGTGAGAACAATTTAGATATGAATGAAGGGCAGGATCCTGGGAAGGACAGAGTGTAGAGGTACTTCTGAGGCAATAGCATAATTCAGTAATGAATAGATGGAATTTTTATTCAATGGGTAGAGGAGAAGAATGGAGAGGTACAGGGTGGATATATGGAATCACCTGTGGAAGATGCTTATGGAATCGATTTATTCACTGAGTGCAAAATCACTCACAGAAACACTGGAAACAGAAGAGACAGTGCTCTCATTGAAAAGGAGATATAAAACTGAACTATGAAACAAGCTTTTGTGTGCTAAGTGGTATGAGATAGAAAGTCTTCTTCAGATCCATGGAATAAGCACCAGTCTAGGTCTAAAATAGCCATGGAGATCCATCAAGTATGAATAGGTTCTGCCTACAAAGGTTTGAAGGATGCCCAGAGAAACTCCTGAGGGGTTTTCTCTTAGGTCTGAAGCATGGGAAAGCCAGGCTTCCCAGGTTTGAGGTACAGGACTGGCGCTTTACACACTCCTCTAGCTATGGCATCTTTTGGAACTGGTATTTGCCCCAGGTCTAAGCTCCTGAGGTTAGCTTCTATACCTGGATCATTCCACCAACTGGTACCTTTTTAATTTTATTTTTCTTTTTGCATTCTTTGATTTCCAGCTTCTACCTTCACCTCTTTTGTACTCCTCTTTTGGGGGGAACTAGTGACCAGGCCAATTGAAAAAATACAGGAGTTCCATTTACAACACCCCATAGGGCTTACCTCTCTGCTTCTGGCTCCAGCCACCTGGACTTCTGTGCTGTCCAAAGAGCTAACTTCAAATCTTCTGCACAAAGTGGCAAGAAGTGAGGGGAGCTCTTGGGAAGCCTCTTGGGTCCCCTTTTATGACATGTTTCTTACAGCTTGTGTCTCAGGCTTCCTTTGATTCTGGGAAACCCCAATGTGATAGTTCCTGCCTTTATTCTAATGACCAGGAAATGTAAGCTAGCTTCTTCCCCTCCTGGGGGTCGCTGTAATAACCTTGACATTGTCGTGAATTGCAATATCGGCGTTTAAGCAATCAATACACTGGTCAATGTTAGGGATTAAATCAAGCAGAGGTTGGTATGTTCAGTGGACATTAATATGCCTCCCTCAAATCATTGTAAGCCTCATGGGACCTTACAAGCATATGGTAAGAAACAGGAAAGTTGGCAGGCAGGGAGAAGGTGTTGATTAGAGGAGAAACAATGAACCGCCCCATCCTGCTTTCATCCTGTTCTCTTTTTCACCTGTATAATAATCAAAATGTCAGTAGTGGACAGATAGCCATTTGCACTTTCTGGGTAACTAGGGTCCTCTTCTATATAGAAGTATTCCTTCCTTTGTCATCTTCATGAATGCAGATCTAGGGCTGGGGAAAGACATTGGTCTGTGTCTTTACTGATTGGCTTCTAGACCCTTGTCATGACTATTTGTGGGTTTTTACATGAGGCAAACCCTTCCAAAAATAACTTAGGAAACCCTAAAGTCTGAACATGGGGTCAGTATGCTTTTTTCTGTAGAAGCAGGCATTAGTGATATAAGTCTCACGGGCCACGTGATCTTTGTCTCAACTGACAACTCTTGTTTTCCATGAAAGGAACCATGGAAAATACCTCGATATTATGAGTTGGCTGTGTCCCAGTAAAACTTTATTGGAATGTGAATTTTATATGATCATCATTCATAGTGACATTTCCAATATTGGTTTACCTTTTAGTCATTGTGAATTTTAAAAATCAGTTTTAGCTCAGTGGTCATATGGAAGCTTGTAGGCTTGTATCATCAGATTGAAGCTGCAGACCACAGCAGCCAGCCTATGGTTTCAGATATCACATTCAATCTCCTGAGACAGTGAGGGGTATGCTACCCCACTGAAACATCTAAAGAGAGAACCTCAAATTTCAGCTGAGACCATCCAAAGAATAGGAGCATTTAATCATCATCTTAGCCAAAGGGCCTAAGGCTCTCATTTTATCCCTCCTTCCTTCCTTCCTTTCTTCCTTCCTTCCTTCCTTCCTTCCTTCCTTCCTTCCTTCCTTCCTTCCTTCCTTCCTTCCTTCCTCCTTCCTTCCTTCCTCTTTCTTTTTCTTTTTCATTTTATAACTCTTTCTTTTTCTTTTTCATTTCATCATCTCTTCCTTCCTTCCTTTTTTATTTGAGACTGGGTTTCTCTGTGTAATCCCTGGAACTCACTCTTTAGGTCAGGCTGACCTCCAACTCAGAGATCCACCTGCCTCTGCCTCCTGAGTGCTGGGATTAAAGTGTTTATCACCTATTTAATGGATGCTAAGACTTACTTTCTTCCAATATACCCAAACATCCCCTTTTCTTGTCTTTGTTCTCCTAAAAATTCCTATCCCCGTCTCCTCATCACAAGTCTACATGGTGCACCCTATTGTTCTAGAAAGTAGTAATGTGTGAATATATGCTTATAGGAATTTATAATGTAAATAAAGTAAATACTTCTGTGCATATTACAGCTGAGTATATAACATGTATATAGTGGCAAAATAAAAAATAATAGCTGTTCTGCAAGCCCTCCTGGTATTTTACTGATTCTTTAATGGTAAATAGAACCAACAAGGGAAAACATATGCTTGTATGTATGCTTGCTGTATGTACTAAACTTACTATAAAGATCTATATGTTCTCCAAAATGCTGAACATAGAGTTTTGAACCAGTTTTTGACTTCATAAAAGAACCTGGTGGTGTACAGCAGCCCACATGGTGACCTGAGTTTTACCTTTTTACCCAGTTCTCCACTTTCTCAAGTATACTTTTATCCATTAGAAGAGGTACCTTTTGCAATTTTACATATGATGCTGAAGAATTATTTCTTTTCTATTATTCTGAATTAAATTAAACATTTTGTTTTTACTATAGTTCAAATAATAGCTTTATTGGGTACCTTTGTGCTATTATAATAAAAATGTCTGAGATAGCTAATTCACAAAGAGAAAACAGTAGCTCACAGTTTAACAAGTTCGAAGTCTAATGCTAGGCTACCCCAATTGCCTGATCTTTGCTGAAGTGGTGGATGATTATAGCAAGAGATCAAACATGAGCAGAGAAAAAGGAGATGGGTGTGTCCGTGTTTCTCTTCTTGTACTGATTGTCTTTGGGGGAAGACATGGACGGAGTCAAGGAATCATGTGAAAACTCCCAGGTGGTTGCACATAAACTGCCCCACACCTTCAATAATCTAAAGACCTCAGCAAGGCTTCAACTCAACAAAGATCCACCATAAAATAATGCCACCCTGAAGACAAAGACTTTAACCACAATGGGCCCTTGGGGGACACTCTTTGAACAACACCTAAATCACAGCAGTGGTATACAGTAAGCAGTCAACTAGTGTTAGCCTTCCTCTCTGCATAAGTGATGCTTTCTCCCCTTATACCAATGTTATAAGCACTTCTTTCTTATACTCTTGCACCCCTTTCTGTTACAGACTCGAAGTGAAGCTGCCATGACTGTCCTGAGTGGTCATGTTGTAGTCTGCATCTTTGGGGATGTCAGCTCAGCCCTGATTGGCCTCCGGAACCTGGTGATGCCGCTTCGTGCTAGCAATTTTCACTATCATGAGCTCAAACACATTGTGTTTGTGGGCTCCATCGAGTACCTCAAGCGGGAGTGGGAAACACTGCACAACTTCCCCAAAGTATCCATATTGCCTGTAAGTCAGGGTCACACTATTTTATGTCCTGTTCTTCATCTTTATATTCACAAGAGGAAGTCCCAGGTGGCTGTAATTGTTGAAGCTTTGATCATGTGTCTGCTCCTTTATGTGGCTACAGGCCTGAGGATGTGGGAGTCCTTCCCCTGTACTCTGCTAAGAAACTAAAACCCTGGGAGGCCTTATTAAAAGAATTTGCAGCCAAGTGCAGCCCCTTGTCAAGGGTGAAGTTGAGCTACCTCTACATGCATTAATGTACCACTGTCTAAACTCTCTTTCCTGGGTGAAATTTAGAATGTCGCCCTATTTTGAGATATATCACGGTTAATCTTAGAGAAACATAGACCTGTCCCATCTTCCATCTGGTATTGACCAAATAAATAAAGAGCAAGTTGATCTCTACTGTATGGAATTCCATACCTCCTCTCTGGGGAACCTGGGAATTCATCCTTTGTCTAGAAACCCAGACATGTTTTCCATGGCTTTGTGTGTTTATGTATATATGTAAACACACACACACACACACACACACACACACACACACACACACACACACACATATATGTGCTTATTGATTACAAAGATTGAAGATAAGGGATGGGGTAATTTAAAAGTCTAATGACTAGCAACTTTCTAATTATAATATATTATCCACAAAATTTCAGACTTAAAGACTAATAATTCTTTTCAAAGTTTTATATGGTTGTCTATGCCAGAAATTCAGGAAAATATTGCCTATCCTCCAAATATTTTTACTATCAAGTCATATCTAAAATTGAAGGGTATGCAGCCACTTAGCTATCGAGAGGTCTGTTTTTCCCTACTTTTTTATCAGCTTGTAGAGCAGCAGAAATGCAGCCAGAAGAGCCAAGCAGTATAATGTGTTAAAGGATATATAAGGGGCTATTTACAGATAGCATCCTTGGGTGCACTATGTACCTCCCATAATGCCTGGTCCAACAGGTCCCTCAATACAGAAAAAAAACATTAGACAGATCCTCTTTGGATACAGGACCAAACCCTGACTGCTTTAATGTATACCTGTAGTTAAAGATGGTCACTTGTTACACTTCACTCTTTAAAGAAGCATATCCATATACTGTATATCTGTTGCTAAATTCAGAAATATGACCAATCAATTTGATTATCTCCTTCTGTGGTCATCACTATTTACATGTGATATACCACATGACCCCTTTAACTCTGAAGGTATCTGTAAAAAGTGAACTAATTTGCTAGGTGCACAGGTGGATGTTTATGTAGGCAGGACTTGTGGCATGACCTCTGATATTTTTGCATATGCCTGTGTTTCCTTCTGTGTGACCCCATCCACATTTTCTCATCTGTCCCTACAAGTCAGAACAAGTCTTATATTTTTAGAGCCTGTATAAATCCCCCAAATGTAGCACACTTAAGCACAGTGGGTTTGTACATTATGAGCCTTAACCCCTGTCTCCATTGTTAAATTGTGTCGTTCCTATAAGGGCATCCTAGAGAAACAAAAGCTTTCTATGTATGACTTTGGTATTTCTTGTGGCTTGAAATCATATGCCTACAACTGGACGTGAGCTCCTTCAGATCACAATTACTGCTGGGTTTCCTACAAGGTGAAAATTAAAAGAATGTGGACATCGACAGCTGTTGTTTATACACTGGCAATGTGATACAGAAAGTTGGTCACACTTAATTTTGTACCAAGCTATCATAGAAGATGGTGTTTTTCTCCTTCTCCCAAGATACCACTCCAGTGCTTGGACCAGCCTATGGCCCTAAATGCCATTTCTGTATGGCTCAACTTTACAGCAATATTTAGGAGCCCTAGAATAGAGTCATGACTTCCACTGAGTCATAAAGAGGAGTTGAAGATCTAGTTATCTAGATCCTATTTTCCTAAACCCCATCTAGTGATGGGAACCAGGGGAGATATATATAGCAGCTGGCAAACACTTGGCTAATATAGGCTAAGGCTGAAGGCAACTGGGATATATATATATATATATATATATATATATATATGTAAACTTAAATGCATCTAGAGGATCAGGGATGCTTTGGGCTGCATGAGAATCCCCAAAATAATGCTGTCTAATATGGGATGGCCCAGAGTGTGAGAGTACTCATCCGGTCTATCAAATCTACCATTACACTCTATCATTAACCTTGGATCTACAAAGGTTTTTACTGCCTCACATTGTTATAGGATTTTAGAAAACTCTGTTTACTGGCTTATTTATTTTTAATTGTACCAGTAATATACAAATCTGTTCTTGTTATAAAATATTCAAACAATATCAGAGTATATAAAGTCAAAAGCAAGCTTTCCACTCCATCCTTTCCTCTCCCAGAGGTAATTACTGTTATTAGTTTAGTGTATAGTTTTTCCCAAGTTTTCTTTTTGAATTTACATGCATTTATAAATATATAATTTTTACTTTGAGTAGCTTCATTTATTTCAAATAAATGGAGCTATACTTTTTAAATTGTTCAAGATACCCACCTCCCCACCACTTACTACTCCCTATATCTTGGAGCTTATTCCAACCCAGTGATTACGTGGAAGGGTAGCTGAGGCTGTTCCTGCCTATGCTTCCTCTATTGTACACATGTCCCCAAATATAGTTAACTTTGCTTATGTTGTTGGATCATCGTGTCCTTTTCTTGGCATTTTTTTTCTTACTAAACATTGTGCAATAAAATTTTATGACCCCCCTTTTCCTCTGCCCTGTACAAAATGCATACTAATTCCATTGGCTCCCCTCAGACCTCCCTATTGAGCAGAGCCATGAGCCCCATTTTATCACACCCTGCTTTGTGGATTTTCCCCATGACTGCGTTAGAAATTGTTAAAAATTCTAGTTGGATATGCTGTCTGTTGCCTGAGACAGAAGTGACCTGCTATTAAATAAACAGGCATTTGAAACCCACCCCCTCGTTATGTTCTGAAAGGCAGAGGTTGCCACAGGACAGTTACTTAAATCAAGACAATTTCCAGGCAGGAGGAAGACGTAGACCCTGGCATTATTTGTCTCGTGTTTGTTAGTAATAGCTTGATTGAGTATTGAGAACTGGCCTGAAATGCTGCCACCAGCACCAACTACCCTTTAGATTAGCGTGCAGCCCTTATTCCCTGAAATGTAGTTAGGCCAACTTAATGTCAAGACACAAAAAAGATACTTGTTAAATAATGTCCCAGAGCTCCTGCTCAATCTTTAATTTGTTTTTATTTTTCCTCTTTCCCTCTTCACTCTCTCTCTTGGTATTCTCATATTCTCATTCTCTCTCTCTCTCTCTCTCTCTCTCTCTCTCTCTCTCTCTCTCTCTCTCTCTCCCCCCCCCATGCCAAAGGGTACGCCATTAAGTCGGGCTGATTTAAGGGCTGTCAACATCAACCTCTGTGACATGTGCGTTATCCTGTCAGCCAATCAGAATAATATTGATGATACTTCGCTTCAGGACAAGGAATGCATCTTGGCGTCACTCAACATCAAATCTATGCAGTTTGATGACAGCATCGGGGTCTTGCAGGCTAATTCCCAAGGTAAGGACAGCCTGTAATACTTCTCTGTTGTGCCTATGGGGGACAGGGACTGGCAAGAGGGATATCCTTCACTCAGTAATTCAAAGAGGCTCACATCAGCCCGCCTGGCAATGAAACCTGTGCTTGCCACAGTGGCTTACAGAGGAGCATCTGTACTTCCTGCCATCTGGGGATGCAGACCTGAAACCTGATGTGTGTCTCCTTCCTCCAGTTTGTTGCCCTTTGAGGCAACGGAAGGGTCTTTAAATGGCTACCCTCTCTGCCTTTTCAAACAACGGGCTTTATGACTAGGGTCATTGTCTAAGAGCCAGAACAATGTGTAAATGTCAGCTGTACAATTCCCATCTCCTTCCCTGTGAGTACTTTTCCATGGAGCCGAAAAGGGGATGTTAAGCTTTGCTATGCTTAGTGTCACATCCAAAACACGACTCACATAAGAGTGGAGATCTCTAAAGAGTAGAGATGGTACAGATACTTGGAGTCATATAGCAAGGAGTGATGCTGGCTGAACTGTACATTTTCCTGGAGAAGGCACAGATACCTGAAATGGCACACAGCCGCCTTCTCTTGGCCTCAATCTTCCCTGTCATTTTGCTCTGAGATTCTGGACACATGGTTATAAGTAATGATGTCATCTTGTAGTCTTAGGGAAGTGGCACAGCAAGTAACCCCATAATGAATGACCTTGGAAGTCAGGATAGAAAAGGATAGGAGAAAAACGTTTTCTTTTGAGTGACAGCTCTATGTGGGTCATGCAAGGCTTACTGGATGGGCATGATTGACTGCTGGATTGGGGGCCTTACTCCCATCATTCCAAGGAGCAAGGCCTGCAGCTACTGAGGTAGGAAACTCCTCATTGGTAGCTCATCATGCAGAGATTTCTAGAAGCTTGACTGGGTCATGGAGCTAAGACTTTGGTGCTCTGCTGTCTTTGAACAACCCAGCACCACCACCCGTGTCTAGCTTCTGCTCAGCATTGCCAAAAAAACCAAAAGACCGTAGTACCTGAAAAACCCTGACATTGCAGGTTTTCTTCCTTGCACTGGCTGTCCTGGAGAGAGCTAGGTAGAGAAACAGGTACTCTGTGGTGGGACTAGGGAAGTGAAAGAAAAGGAGAGGCCTGAATGTTTCATAGTAGAGCCAGGTCCAGCTATGAGGTTCAAAGCCACTCTCAGGGGAGTATCAGTCAGTGGCCCTGCTGCTGGGGCCCAGGAGAAGAGGCAGTGGGATTCCCAGCAGCTTTAGGCTAAGCTGTAACACCACCCATTTTGCTGACTTGTGCTTCTCCAACCTTTCTGAGAGTTGCATCAGTCACTAATACTAAACAAATCATGTCCAGCTTCCATTTTTCTGACATAACCCTGCCTCAGGCCTAACTTTGGCCTCTCTATCCCATCATCCATCCCTCCTGATGGTCCACAATATAAATACTGGTGCAGCTATGGAAGAGAGCAACATAGCAAAACCCTGAGAGACACCCTGAGTTCTGCCAGGCTGTACACACAGGCAACAGAACTTGCCTCCTTGCCCAGGGAGTCCTGGGAGTACAAAGACAGTGAGCTGACCTTCCAGGGGTTCGATGCAGCTAGCTGGCATGTGGTTTCTTCCTCTAAGTCCTTACTCTTTAATTTGTCTTCCCCACTCTCACACTGATGTGAGCATCACCTGGGGCAGCTTGTTGGAAATACATCTTCCCATGGTCTCCCTTATACTACCTGTCAGATGTGCATTCTAATGAGATCCCTGGGTGACTGGTACAGGCTGTTCTAAAGCAGCACATTGAGCATGCTGATCAACTCATTCCTGTCCTGGGGAGGGAAGAGCAAAGGGGTGGGAAAGATTTGGAAGGAGCAGTCTTTCCCCTTGGTTAGAGATGCAGAGAACAGAAGAGGGCAGGAAGCACTCCCTTACTCTGGCCTATCTGTGTCCTCCCAATACAATCAGGACTTCAAGGTCTACAGATGTGTAATACTATACTACTGTGTATTATGTGTACACCTGAAATAGGCATACATCATTTTCTTTTTCACCCTGTCTCCTATCCTGTCATTGACCTGCGTATCATCCTCTGGTACAACTCTGGTATTCCAATGACAACAGTCCAGTCTTGGTTCTTCTCCACTGCTCACCTCTAGAGCCCATTGGTACATGCTTCTTTGAGTTCTAGCCATGAGATAAATAGGGGCGTTGAAGGTCCCTGCCATCCTGCACCTCTATGACCTCTTTGACTAGCCAACATGCCCCGCGGCCTCAGATCCTTGCTTCTCCATCCAGGTATTTGGAAGGTACACACTTCAAGGGAGGCTGGAGTTACAGGCAACAGAGGCATCATGTAGTTCTTTGTGTTTTGGGCAACAAATAGTATGTGCCCTAAATGAAAACCATAGGAGTTCCTCACATCTCCCAGGCTTGTTTCAGCACAATGAACCCCATGGTCCTTGACAAAAAACGCACAACCACCTTTACCTAGATACAAGCCATGTTTTTTATTCTTCCAAAACCCAGCTGGGTCCAGAAATGTGGAATGAGGACAGCTGCTCTGCTCTTGTGGTGGAGTACTCCGATGACCATGTGGGAAGCTGTTCTAATGTGCTACAATTGAATAGGAAAGGGCCCATTAGCACCGAGAAGGTCCAGCCTCCACGGGTAGGATTTGCATCTGTGTCTATACAATTGCCAGGGCATGTTATAGGGACTCCTCTTTTTTTTTTACCTTTGCTTCTCTGCACCTTGTTCTTTCGTGTCACTTTGCTAGCCCGCATGGTGTCAGAACTGACCCAGCCTAAGGATTCTGGGCCAGACACTTTCTGAAAAGAGAGGAGATGTGATGGCTGGTTGTCAAAAACAATTACAGCAGAAGGTGGTATGTTCCATGTGGGCTGGTATATCTGATGTGACATTTGGGTCTATGAGATGCAGTTTTAATATACAGCAGGCAAAACTGCACTGACAGTCACATAAAGCAGGTGAAGCAGCTTCTTGCTGGTCAGCAAACATCAGCTTGGAGCCACTTTACAGCTCTTTACCAGCGACTAAGTGCCTTTATTTGCAGAGTGCCTGTCATTTCCCTTTGGCTGGAGAGCTGGTGTATTATTTAGCATGCATTTATCTGGGGAAAACACTTCCATTTAAATCAGCTGGTACAATAGTGCCTCTTTGCCAGCCTGTTTCCCTGTGGGGCTAAAAGATGAGAAAGAAGTCTGATCTTGGGAAGAATCAGGGTTCATTCCCAGAGAGCCTCTGGGATCAGCACCTAAAATGTGAGCTGGGATGGAGTTGCTCTTTTTTGTTATTTTAAATATAAAAATGTGAAATGAGCATCCTGCACTTTATTTTCTCTTCTGGTCAAGGCTTCTCTTAGGGAAAAGAAAGGAACACAGGCCTGTCCCCCATGTACCAGCCACTCTAAAAGACAGTGGTGGCTTAGATTCAGCCTCTCACTAGCAGCAAGAAATGCAGGGAGTGGAGGACAATGACAGTACAGATAAAAGAGGGCCAGGCTAGCAGGAGAGGGACACAGAGAGGGGACTTATTGCATCTATTCACACATCTTTACAAGTTCTCCCAACAGGCAACAGCTGGGTACTCATTGAATGCAATGTCTGAAGGGCTATTGAGCCCTTGAGACAATGCAGTGGAGGAACTGAATTTTCTCTTGTCTTAACTTGTAATAAAGTTAAACTTCAGCAGCATCTTCTCAGTGCTGGGACAAGGTATCTGACAGGAAACAAGTGAAAGAAGGAATGGGCTGTTCTGGCTCATGGCTCACGGGGAGATAGTCCTTCATGGCTGGAAAGGAATGGCGGCAGGAATAGGAGGCCAGTTGGTCACAAAGCACCTGCAGTTCAGAAGCAAAGTGAACAGGAAGTGAGACCAAGCTATAAAACTTTAAGGTCTACCCCCCCAGTGATCTCCCCCAGCAAGGCTAATGGTTCCACAGTCTTCTTAAGCACTGCCACCATCATAGACAAGTTAGTATACACATGTGTTTGAGAGGGGTAGGTCATTTTACCCCCAAATTGTGAGAAATGGCTCTCTGTGGCTAGTGGCTCAATAACTGGGCTTCTTACTGTGGGGAGATAACTTTTTTTTGCCTTGCTAAGAGTTTTGATTTGGGGATGTCCTCAAAGACTTGTCAGACCAGGGCAATTATAACTCTGTCTTTGAAAACTACAGCTGACCCTGGCTAAAGGTGGGAGACATGCCTATGAGTAGTAGAAAAGAGTTCTTGGGAAATGGGTTAAGGCTCCTCGTGCAGCTTGTGGTGTCATAGTGAAGCAAGGCAGCCATGGAGGCAGATTTGAAGTATCGGAGAGATGGCTGCTGAGGGCAGTGGTTGAAAAGCAGAGGATGGGTGAGGAACTGGGAGTGGGTTTTGAGGTTGGCTACTGGATAATGGCCTTGAAACTAAGGAAGAAGACAGGACCAAGGAAGAGACATGAGTTGAGGAAGAAGGCAAAGAATTTAGTCCTGATCACATTGAAGTGGTGAGGACCACGAAAAACCATGACGATAGCCCACATAGCCTGCAGCGTTAATTCATCAGTGCTGAGGTAAAGAACAACAGGAGCTTCAGCTTTGGATGGAGGCTCCTAAGAAGCAAAGGACTCCATCGTTTGACAGGATACAGATGCTCTTTTATGTGCCAGTAGACCTATCAGTATATGCCAGTAGACCCATCAGAGTTGAAATAACATGCCACAGGCCATGGAAATTGCTCCTCTGGTAAAAACAGTCACAGAAGAAACTTGATGACATGAGACTGATTCAGACCCTACCTGAAAAACTGGATGCCGTGGCACATGTCAATGATCCCAACACTCTTGTCAGTGCAGAAGGCAGAGATGGGAGAAGCAGCTAGAAGTTCATGGGCCAAGTGGCCTGAAGTATAGTCCTGCTGCTCCCTCTTAACTTTGCATATCTTTGGATCTTACTTGTCTTCTTGGGACTTGAAAAAACTCAAGAGGAGGAAGAACTGGCAGGAGGCTGTGTGGAAATCTTTTGCTTACAGGCTTCACTTGCCAACCTGGCTTCTGTCACCATGTCTAAGTGATAAGTATAGGTGTTAGTTACCCAGCACATAGCTTTGGGAAGTGACACAGCCGAGATCTAACATTGCATTGATAGATATCCCAAAACCAGCAGAGTCCTGTCCTTGGTGCAAGCTGAGTCTCCATAAGAAGGAATTCCCCGTTGTATTTCAATACCTGGGCTATGTTTGAATGCTAGTTTTAAAGGGCGTTTCTTCATCTCTCCCTGTTGTAGGCCTTATATTGGTATGATTCATGCTTCATGTCCTAGATGTGTCCGTCCAATTCCACAAGCATGTGCCAAGTGCCTGTGTGTGTCCAGACCGTGTGGTAGGCATTGTTGGTGAGATAGAGAACATGAAACCCATTCCTTGTCTGGGCTCTTCTTACACACATATAGGCTGTAGCAAGAAGCACTGCGGAATCTGCAAGGATGAGTTTCTTCCCTACCATTCTAACTGAGGACTGTGATGCTAGTCAGCCACACGGGCTTGCAGAGTGGTGCGGGGTTGGGGGAGAAAGCAGTGTTGGGAGGATTGGGTTTTAGACAATGCTTCCTTTCCTCAGGAAGCTGATGGGAAATCCAGGGGAAGCCGAAACCTGATGTGGAAAATGACCTCTGGTTCAGGAGGAGTATACAACTGCAATAAGGCCTCTAGTGCTCTAGAAAGGGTGTGGAGACTTGGCGAGAAGTTGTGGAGATAGTGGAAGAGAAGGTTTGAGGATCACTTTAGAGAGAGGAAGCCAAGGGCACTGTAGTTGGAGTTGAGGAATCATTAGATGCCCAACAATCCAGGGAAATGGCACAAAAATCAAATACCAGATGTTAATTTTTCCTCTATTCTATGGCTTTTGTTGTTACTGTTTTGTTTTCTTTTGTTTTTTTCTTTTTTGAGTCAGAATCTCACTATGTAGCTGAAAATGATCTTGATTCTTCTGCTTCTATCACAAACACACATACATACATGCACACATGCACTTACTCACACATTCACACATGCGTGCTCATACCCATTTTCTCCAGCCTTTCATTATCTAAAGCCACAGTGACTTTTTCCATTTTTCCCTTTGGGAGAGATGTTTTGGATTAGGACCTTTAATTCACTGGACAATAAATTCAGGCTTCTTGGGGACTTTCCCAAGCTGGAACTTAGGGACCAAGCTCATAGGAAGGAATCCAGTATGGGTGTCTGAATATTCATTTGCAAGCTACCACTGAGGAAAAACTGCTAGATGAGTCTTGCTGGTGAAAGTATAATTTATTGGGAGCAGGGATCATTACACCCTGGTCACCAGAAGGATTCTCATAAGCATAACAAGTTGAAGTGGAGAAAGGGACAAACAAAATAATTGTGTAAAAAGGACAGCCAGAATGAGGAATGTCTGGATGAGCCATTTACCAACGGTTGAGATGAGCAAGTTAAAAGGCCTGTTGTTCTTTTGCACAAAGATCAGGACCAATAGCTAATAATTAAAGGACTAGGTTTTCTTCCTAACATAAGGAAGTCATTCCCAGGAAACAGATCAGGATCTGCAGAGGTTGGGAGCATTCTACCATTGTAGACTAAGGGAATGTTACTGGCCACCATGATCTCTGTGACAAGAGGCAGATTGAATGGGAAGAGCCCAGTGGTCCTTTTTAACTGAGAGTCTCTGGAATTTTCTTGGTTTTTATTACACAGAGTTCTGCATTTTATAGGTTCTGTAGCCTTGCTCCTGGAGGGAGAGCTGTGGTGTTTGGCAGAACTGGGGTCATGGGTCTCTTAGTGGAAGTGTTCATATCCTTCCTGAATGGTGCTGTCTAAAGACGCAGTGTGGCCAGTGTTGGGTGAGCATCTACACATCTGGTGTTTCCATTAGAGTGACAGACCACCCCATCCTCAACTCCCATGTCACTCTTCAACATCTGCCCTTCACACTTCCTGCTCTCCCCTCCTCCTCCTCCTCTGAGCCCGACTCCATGTACACACAGACTATGAACACACATATGCATGTTTCTTCCACCCAGCTTCCCTCCCTGAAATCAGAGAAGCATTTTTTCAGCTGCTCCTGTATAGCATTTCATTACCACAATATTCTCTCTCAATTCTGAAATGGTAGTGGGGGGAGCACCATTTCTCTTTATGCCTACCGAACGAAGAAAGCTCAGCACTAAAATATTTTCCTTCCGTTGTAACTGAAATGGCTGTTGGCTTCCATCCCAAAAACCAGAAAGACAATTCTACTTAACTGTTTAGAGATTTATACATACCACACTGGAGTAGCCTCTAGGTAGTAACTTTAGATACCCAGCTCAATAATTTTCTTTTATTGGCTTGTGATTTAGATCCTATTTGGAATCCTCCATAATAAGAGTAGTACATTTCATTAAAAAAGCTTACTAAACAATAAAGGAAAGTCTGGCTTAGGGCTCTGAGAGGGTCTCAAGTACAGAGAGCGGCCTGCGCTGTTACGTTTCTTCTGCAGACTCCACAAGATGAATCTCAGCTCTCTACTGCTGATGTGTTTGGCGAAGCAGCAGTTGCAGCTATTCTGTAAATGGCTTGAAGTTAGGAGAGTTTTTCCTACACAGCATATTTTGTCCCATGAAAGAACCTCTTAGGGCCACCATTTTGCTGTTCTGGTGACATATTCCTAATGTGAGAAACAAGGATTGACAAGAGCCATTGTAACATGAGATTGAGGAGATCCAACTACTTTCTGACCCATACTGAGTGCCGAGTGCCTTCCAAATATGAAGAGAGCGACAGAGACAGAGACAGAGAGAGAGAGAGCGAGAGAGAGAGAGAGAGACAGAGAGAGAGAGACAGAGAGACAGAGAGACAGAGACACAGAATCAGAGAGAGTACATGTGAGCATGCAGGTATGCATACATGCACTAAAATTATTCTACCTCTTTGATTTTGAGCCATGGTCTCAGGTTGAACCCAGAGCTCACACCTGGAATTGTTTATTCATTGTTTGTTTGCTTGTCAGTTTTTTGTTTTTTGTTTTTTTTTTTTTCTTCTTTTTTTTCGGAGCTGGGGACCGAACCCAGGGCCTTGTGCTTGCTAGGCAAGTGCTCTACCACTGAGCTAAATCCCCAACCCCTGCTTGTCAGTTTTTAACATGGGTGCTGTAGATCTGAATTTAGTCCTTCATGCTTGTGCTTTAAGTATGTTACCAATGGAACCTTCTTCCCTATTCCAACATTTTCTCTTTGGGAGGTGAAAATGGAAAAACAAAGTAAAAAAAATAAGGGAAGAATAATTTTTTCCTTTTAGCTGCATACAGAGCCATTGACATACCCATGTGGATTATAATTAGCCTGGGGCAATACAGAGAAAGGGAATCTGAGCTTTAGAGGCAGAAAGCAGATGTAGCATAGTGTCGGGAATGGACTCAACTCATCACCTAAACATCAGACTGTCACCTGTTAGGTGACTCCTCCAAGTGTGTATGCCTCATTCCTATCTCTTTTAAAAAATAGTAATATCTTTCTAGCTTATCCAGGTGAGCCATGACTTTTACTTTCACATACAATATTATATAATCTCCCTGGAAATCTGCTGAGGCAGAGGTCACGCAACTCTTCATTTTAAGGACAAGAAAAAGAGGCTCAGAAAACTAAGCATCTATTCCAATATCTGAGTTAGTCAAAAAACAGATGGAGCTGGACTCTAGACAGTATGATTGTAAAGAAGGTATTTTTCCAACCACAACAACCTGCTCTAATTAAGACAAGTGCTAACTGTGTTCTGATGAGAACAGGCCTTGACTTTGTGTATCTACTTTTAGGGGTTATCCTTGGAGATAAACACTCCAGAGAAGCAAGTACCCAAAATATGCCTGCCTTGCCCCTAAATTACCTTTGTGTCCAAAAGACTGAAGTTTGTCTTAAAGTAGTTTTTGCCTCAATGAGTGTTTATGGGGTAGGGGTCTCTGGCTCTTTCTACAGCAAGGAGAATCACTGGGAATCCTTGAGGTTGAGTCTTTTGCTCCAACCAACATTGTTCTTCATGAACAATAGATTTGTCTGAGCTGTTTTTTCCCTATTAATATGGATTGGATGAGCTATGGAGTCCACTTAATAAAGTGATTGTCTTGCAAACATGAAGACCTGAGTTTGATTCCAGACCTGTGTGAAATAAAAGCGTTTATATTTCCAGTGCTGGGAGGCAGAGAAAAGTAGGTCACTGAGGCTTACTAGCAGGCTAGCCAACCCACCCTGGTCAGTGAGCCTAAAGTCAACCAATAGACCCTGTTCAATGAAAAAGGTAGATGACACTTGAAGGAAGATACCAAAAGGTTGATCTCTGGCCTCCGTATGCTTGCACATACACCAGCACACATGCATGCCCACTCCACCAACCATGAATGCACACATGAATGCATATACACACTCACTGAGATGTCAGAAAAAATATGGACCATTTGAGGCTTGACTTTTGTTTTCTTCAACAGAGAAACGTTCAAAATTATTTCTGTTTCCCAGGGAGAAGTTTCAGTAGAAAGCAACAGGTTAAAATGAACACAAGCTTCTATTGCCTAAAGCTTCTATAAATGGTCCAGATAAATGGTTGTATGGAATTCATGCAAAGTTATATAGTCGAAGAAGACAGAGGAAGCCTGACATCCCATGGATTCTGGATTCTGTCTCTGTTCTGTCCTCCATTCTTTCTCTCATTTCTCCCATGTCTTTCTCTTTCTCCTCTCTCTACCTCCCTCTCTCCTCTTGCCAATGCCCTCCCCTTTTTCTCCTTCCCTCCCTTCTCCCTGTCAATGAAATTCTGGATAAGGGAGGATTGTGGATCAAACAACAGTTCCTTTTCTGAGCATCAGTTTCCCTTACACTTGATGTTTTCCCTCACACTTGAGATTAACTGTTCCTGTCATCAGGAATCTAATGGGATCTCTACAGACAGAAGTGACAGAGACATGCACAATAAGCTGTATTGCATCATTTGGATCACATAGTTAATGATATAGGGTTTTGGACATTCCAGAGCACCCCATAAAGTTCCTAATGTGAGCCATTTGTAACTTCCTGAGTCCTGATTTAATCCACATGCTGAAAATAGCATGTGTGCCTCAAGCTAGCAAGAGAGCCTTGCCAGCCATCTAGTGCATTTTTGCTTCTACCTATCTTTTTTATCAGTGAAAACTCACATGAAGTCTCAACACATCATTTCTTCTTACCTAAGTGACCCCACAAAGAAGACATCTAATTTGCAAATGATGTTAGTTTGGAGATTTTTTAAAGCTCTTAAAGATATCCATGAGCATTAAATGCTTCAATTGTATTTTATAGAATGTTCTAGAGATACCCACTCCCCTCATTTATGGACCATCCTGTTACAGGTATCTAGTCAAGCTGTTCTACCAGGTATTTTAAGGCCATGTAGATATGTGGTGGTATGTGATATGTCATGAGATTACTTTGGGTTTGCAATCAGTTTTGATCCTGACAGGTATTAGCTATTTTTGGACAAGTACTTGGATTCAAATCTATCTCTGCCTAGTGACTAGACCCAGGAAATGCTTCAATCTCTCTGTGTCTCACCCCCCTCCCCCATTTTAGCTGCCTTTGGATCAATTTGCTATCAGAATGAAAACAATGTCTGAGCCTTTCTCTTATCCTCACAGTGCCTTTAAATAAATCAGAAAAGAATTTCTCTTTTGTCAAGACCCCTCATTTCTATCTGTTGGATCAACTCAGGTCAGGTTTTCATTATTGAATTGTCCTTGCTCCTTATTTATTTGAGCTATTGACTGCTGGCCAGATATCTGCTTATCAAGTAATTTTCCTCACTTTTGTGCAGTACCTTTTCATTTGTTTGATGGTTGCCCTTGCTAAATGGACAATTTTAGTTTAAAACAATTCCACTTACTTATTCTTGCTTTTGTTACCAGGGCTTTGGTCAAGTTTTTAAACAACTTCAGGTTAATTTTTATATGGAGTATAGGAAAATGGTCCTATTTCATTCTTTTGCAACTGGGAATCCAGTTTTCATTATGTGTTTATTGAAGAGACTGTCCTGTCCCCATGAGATGTTAGTGCTGTGATTATAGGTTAGTCAATCATGTATGGGTGGATTTGTTTTTGAATGACCCTATTGTACAATGCGGCCCTCAAGGATCTGTAAGAAGTCTTAAGATGTTCAGGCTGCATCCCAGCATAATTTAATTGGAGGTACCACACATTCCACAATGACTCCAATACAAAGTCAGGTTGAAAAGCACTAGTCCAGTCCCTTCCTTTCCCACAGTCACTATTTTCAAATCTCCTATCAGGATTGATGAGCCGTGGAAGCTTACTCTCACAAAACTGGCAGCCTTATGAGGATGATGGCTGGGAAGTTTGAATGGCATGTAACAGACCTCATTAAAATGCAGGTGAAATGAGATCAAAACTTTGATTCACAAACTTCTGCATGGTTCCCGGTCCACCCTACACATCCTGATCAAAGACAGCAAAAGAAAGCAACCAGGGGAATTGCCCTTTGGGAGACTCACACAGATGGGCACAAGCAGTTCTTCGCATACCTGATGGGCATAGAAATGGGGAGAATTCTAAAAATTAGTCAGAGTGCATGACTGCAGGCAAGCAAGAAGGGTAAATGATGAGAGCTTCATGGCTGAGGTCTCACACTTAAACCTACTTTTTAAATAGGTCTCTGGGTGGTTCTAAATTCATGGTGGCTTTCTTTTTATTGTGATTATGGGAGGGCTATTCTACACTGCAGAAGGAAGACATTACTATCACAAGAGTATTTCTCATCTATTTATTTTTGCATTTAGGATATTGAGGAATTAAAGGGGAAAAAACAACTCTTCGCAAGGAGCATTAATTATATGCCACGCAAGGAAGCAATTGTGTCTATGTTATGAAATATTAAATCAAAATGCCTCCCATTCTCACATGTCCCAGAGATAAATACAGCAGTATTTTGAGGCCCCTCTTGGAGCTGTTTTGCCTGCAAATTTATTGTTTTGTCTCTATTTTCAGAAAGCCCTGTTTTCTGTGAAGTATAGCACTCTAGGTAGTTTTTAAGGCACAAACTCCTCTAGAGTCGTCTACACTGGTAACAACTCTTATGTAGATGGTACACAGGGGATGGGGTTGATCGGCTCCTTTAAGATGACAAATGGGCAGAGAGGGTTATTGTCTTTGATTGCAAGCCTTACATCATCTGTATGTAGGAATAAGAGGGCCATACTTTATCTTTAGCCATTTTATAAATATTTAAGTCTTTATAGTTGCCTAAAGATATTAAAGCATATTTTATAGTAGTCGGAGTATAAATATTATATATAGCACAAGATACCAAAGTCGTTTAATGAATTCATAATTTTCAGTTCACATTTATTGGAATGTGTTTTATGTTCCAAAAATCCCGTTTAAAAAATAGGATCTCATTCTGCTCCCTGACAATATACCCAGTATTGGCCAGCATTTGGGGTGGGGCTTCGGTCACAACATGAAGAGGCTTCTTCCCCTTAGGAAGCTGGAAGACAGGCCCAGGGAAATATTTCCTCAATTCTCTAAGCTTAAAAAATATTCATCCAATATTCTTTGAGCAAACACCTTTGGCTTATATAGTATCTCAAAGAGCAAAAGAGGAAAAATAATGTTTTTAAGAAAGTATTCTGATGTAGTCCAGTGACTTTAAACTATCCTGAACCTTCTGCCTCTCCCACCTAAGCACCAAGAGTTATAGTGTGCACTACCATACTGGGGTGAAAGAGAAAACTTTTTATAATCATTCTCTGGTTTTGGTGGATTCCTTTGGAAGACCTGAGGAGGGAAGAGTCAAGATGAAGTCTGAACTTATTCTATCCTCCCCTCTCCCAACTACCTTCATAAACAGCTGGTCACTGATGATCACCAGTACACAGTGGTGACTCAGGGTCTGCATTTGGACAAAGGCTTCCTAATGTGTTCTGAATAATCGTCTCTGACTTAAAGAGTTCCTGGTGGGTTGTGTTTCCTTTGGTTTGGGGATTTGGTTTGACTTGTTTAGTTGTTGTTTTGTCTTCTACCCCTTTCCTTCATGCAAGGGAGTGGCATACAGTGTGTGACTACTTCTTTTTTCAATTTTCCAGCAAAATATAAAGACTTTCCTCTTTAATATTTTACAAAGTTTCTCCAGCTCCCAGCGGGAGTCCATGCTGGGTAATGTTTGCTAATTACCAACAACAAAACTAGACATACAAAGCTGGTAAATTACCTGACCCTTTCCATTTTAATGAGACAACAAGGATTTCACCAAGTGATGTTGTTTCGCTGGTTAATGGTGTCAGCAATGTTGTAATTGTGGGTTGAGACGCATTAGCTGAACAGCCACATGTAGAAAGGGCTTTCTCTCAACAAGCCCTTTGGAGACTAACGCCATATTATCATTAAGCCTTTGCTGCTTGCATGCTGCTAATCACTTACTTTATTATCCCTTGCATCCATTGTCTTTCTTTAATTGCTCTTTAAATTAAAATTAAAAATAGTTTGAAAGCCCTCAATGGCTAGAATAGCATCTTGATTATGAAGATAACTTCAGGAACTTCAGGGGCTGTTGATGTATAGCCAGGATTAGGAGAGTCCTACAGCCGTGTTCTGCTGTGCTCGAAGGCCTCAGGGGCCTGATTGTGGCAGTTTCTCTTTCTTTAGCCTGTACTGTTTGTTTAATAAATGGTTATTTATGACCCTTTTGGCCATTAGAGAAACTTCTAAAAAAGTACATTCTTTTCATAAGTCTGGTTACTGAGCAAAGGGCTAAAACTGAATGGGGAAAAAAGGCTGAGCACGAGCGTTTGCAAAAGCATCCTGAGAGACCCGTGCTAGTTTATTCTGTAGGCACATACTTTTAACATTTGGGTTCCTGAAAGAGACTTACACCTCAGAGCCGAGGTGGGCTTTGGTGGTCATTCCCATAGGTGAAGGAACCAAAGCAATTACAATTGTCAAAGCTACACTCACGTGGCAGCAAATGAGGATGCGGTGTTAGTGGAATGAACTCAGGACTCCAGGAAGGAGAGGGGACTATGCCTGAGGGCTACTTCTAAGAGATTATATGGTTCTGTGCTTAGGCCTGTAATTTGCCAGCTTCTTTTGTTGACATCCTACAATGTGTGTCTTGGATGTTTGTGTCAGTATGTTTGTTGATAGACTCCTAAATACTACTTAAAAACAAACAAACCAGCCAACTCCAGTGCGATGTCATTGATGACTATTGAGTGACCAAACCACGACTTAAAAATGTTCCAATGTTATACATAACATGGCACTCATACTCCAGAGATTTGGAATATTGCTTCTGCCTCTTTTTAAAGGTGGAGAAATCGAGGATAATCTATGTGTTGAATGCCCATATGGGCTCTTTGAGAGTTAGAGGTTGATCGTGGACTAAAAATCCATACCTTTGGTTTTCTCTGTCAGATCAATAACCAATAGTTGATGAATAATAAGTAGTTAAGAATAATAAGCAGTTAAAAGAGGCTTGGGAGGGGTTGGGGATTTAACTCAGTGGTAGAGCGCTTGCCTAGCAAACGCAAGGCCCTGGGTTCGGTCCCCAGCTCCGAATAAAAAAGAAAAAAAAAAAAGAGGCTTGGGAAATAGTGTGGTCAATAAAGTACTTGCATGCATGCATGAAGACCTAAATTGAATCCCAAAAACCATGTAAAGAAGCCAGACATGGCTGTGAGTTTTTGTAATCCTTGAATTGCAGAATTAGAAACAGTGGGTCCCTAGGGCTTGCTGGTTGGCCAGCCCAGCTTAATTAGTGAATTTTAGATCAGTGAGAGACCTGCATCAAATAAAGCAAGGTAGATGGCATCTGGAAGAAAGATATGTACAATTGACCTGCAGCCTATATATCCATTCACACATTCATGTGTGCATACACCTATAATCATAACACATACCTACATACACACACACACAAACAAAAGTAGTATTTGGAAGTACTTATTGTAGCATTGAAAGTTAGCTTACATTACAAACTCATTTACAATCTTCATAGCATATTATTATTCTGTTTACAGATGAAGAAATTGAGACACAAAAATTAAATTGCCCTAGAACTCAAAACTAGAAACTGAAAGAGTAAAAGCTCAACAATCTGTCTGTCATAGCTCATTTCTGATTGTGGTTTGCAGTCAAAGCATAGTTAGTACTCATACCTTATGCGCATGGGCAGGGTCCTGGAATGGACTATCAGGATTAAACTAGCACAATTCATATCCTCTTGTGATAATTACTATGTGCATGCAGTCACACCCCTGTTCTTTCTCGATTCAAAGTGCTAACTATACATTTATCATTCAATAGAACCATATATACAGAATATCTGTTAACCCATAAAAGAAAAAAAAATGCTTTCATTTAAAGGACTGTTAGAGGCTTGGCACCTTGGTATTTTTCTTGGTCTATATACCCTTTCTCTAGGGCAGTGGGTCTCAATATTCCTAATGCTTTGGCCCTTAAATATAGGTGCTCATATTGTAGTGACCCCCAACCATAAAATTATTGTATTACTGTTTCATGACTATAATTTTGCTACTGTTATGAATGATAATGTAAATATCTGATATGCAGATATTATTATCTTAAGTGACACCTATAAAAGGGTCATTTGACCCCGAAAGCAGGTCTCAACTCACAGGTTAAGAACTGCTGCTCCAGGACTTTTCAGGAACAGTTGTTAGAAAGTTGTCAGTGATAGGATTCTGCTTTTTTGTTATGTGGCCAATCCTTTGGCCACCTGGTAAACCAGTCCTTTACAGCTACTTAACTGTCTTTGTATTTAAGATTCAGTTGGTTGTTTTAGTTTCCTTGTGTGGTTTTGCTTGCCTATTGGCTCACACTAAGCAAAATAATTGTGGCCTATTTAGTATTTGGTAGTTTTAAATGTAAGAGGACATTTGAACTGTAAGACAAATGCTGGGAAGCAAAGTCTACAGCCCTGAGAACGCAAGGGGACTGTTTATAATGAAAAGGTGGTTGTATTTCTAGTCAATCTATCACTTTAATGAGCTCTTTGTATTTCTGTGATTAATGTTCACAAAAGGGGGAGAAAAATTGATGTAATGGAAACAAAATGCTATATAATCTTGGCAGCAGGCAGGGGCGGACTTCTATGTGTTTTATTAGCACCCACATCACATCACCCTCTTGCAAATGTATATGTCTTGCATGTTCCCTGACATAGCAATCCTCCAGTTTACTGGAAATGCAATCAGTCATGAAAGATGAAACCTTATGTTAGTAGCCAGTCATCCTTTGTGCCATTAGAGTGGCAGTAGGAGGAAGAGCTCCCCAGAGGAGGAATGGAGAATAGTGAAAAGTCGGGACTGGTCTCTGCCATATTGAAATGAGGTGTCCACCAGGTAGATGACAATTAAGAGGAGCAGAAGGAAGACATTTAACTACGTATAAGCATTGCCATGTAGCACATACTGTAAGATCAGTAGCAATCCATGTACGTCAAATAAGTGCAGGAAAGGGAGTGGTAGAATTCAGAAGACGGCTGCGTGAAGCAACTCAATATGTGGGCAGAACATCTCCAAGGCTCCCCAGAGGAAGTGACTGAAAATCTGGTTTGAAAGGGAAGGGAGAGGACAACAAGTTTGAAGTGGGTAAGCTGAGTGGGACCAAGGCTAAGAATCAGGACATGCCACTCATCCCTGGAAACAGTATTGTCTGGCCCTTGATGCATCCATGTACATGAAATATGGTGGCTTTTCATGACCTTCTTACAACCAAAGAGGACTTGGCATGGGCACTCCATGGCCTCTTCTCTGGGATTTGGTGGCTCCTATTAAATAGTGAGATGTTGAAACAACAGCCACCTGGGAACCTGGAACCTCCTCAGCTCCTCAACCTTGTTTCCACCTCAAATCTCCTGACTCTTGTAGCCTTGGTCTGGCCACTTCCTTCTTGAGGCTTCAGCCTTCAAAATGAACTTGTGAATCCCACAGAGCAGCAGGTGCTATGTAAACAAGGCTATACTCAGCCCATAAAGACCACCCACACAAGACTGCAGGGTTCATTCTGACTTTAATTTATCAGTTTAAAATTGTCTTTTATTGTACTCTTTTTAAAAGTTTCAAGAGCTCACACAAGTGAAATTGGGGAAGACACAGAGTGCTTACAAGTTTTCTATGTGTATTTGTATATGTGAATCTATAGGTTTATATGTGTGCATGTATACCTTCCTGTCTGTACATAAATATGGAAGCCAGAGAGCAACATCACGATTCCTCATCCACTGTCCACTGTTATTTGTTTGTTTGTTTGTTTGTTTGTTTGTTTGTTTGTTTAGAGATGGACACTGGCCTGGACTCCATTTGTAATGGAATCTGATGCCCACATCTAGTGTGCCTCACTGGCCTGGACTTTCCAAGAAGGCTAAGATAGCTGGTTTATAAGCCCTGGTGATCTGCCCATCCCCAGCACTGATTTTATGAAAGTATGTCACCATGGCCAAGTGTTTTATACAAGTTCTGGAATTAGAATCAGTTCTTCTTGTTTCCAAGTCAGGTATCTTACTGGCTGAGCCGTGCCCCTAGCCAAGGGTCATAATTTCACTGCTCAAATATAAGAAATTTGACATATCATTGTTTCCATAGATAAAAATGCATTTTAACCTTCAAAAATAGATCATACATTAGTTTTAAATGCCTTGGAGTGTTTTTCCATAACATACCTATTGGATGAATCCTTGACACAATTGATTTCCTAAAGCTTGACATGCATGTTGCTTCCTGTTTAGTGTTACTGAGCAACTACTAAGAAAAAAAAAGCCATGATACCTTATAATTAATAGAAGGAAATAATTGGGTTGGAGTGTTAGTTCAGCAGTTAAGGGGACTGGCTGCTCTTCCAAAGGTCCTGAGTTCAACTCCCAGCAACCACATGGTGGGTCACAACCATTTGTAATGGGATCCGATGCCCACTTCTGGCGTGTCTGAAGATAGTGTACTCACACACATAAAATAAATAATCTAGAAGAGAATAATTGCTGCATATTTTTTCAAAGTGAACTAGTTTAGAACAAAGTGCAGGTAAAATATTAAGTCCCCTGATTCATACTGTATTGTAAAGTTTCAAAACAAATGAGGCAGAAGTAAAAACAAATCCAAAGATCAACAGTAGGCAGTTTTGTAATGCCATGCTTGCGTAAATGAAAACACCGGACTGGGTAAATATTAGGCTTCTTCCCAAATCTGTAGTTGTATTTGTACCTAGTTCATCTTGCTTCTTTCCCTCTCCCCCACTTTCTTCCCTTTTGCCCTCCTTCCTTCCTTCCTTCCTTTCTTTCTTCCTTCCTTCCTTCCTTCCTTCCTTTCTTCTTTCCTTCCCTGGCCCTTTCAGAAACAAGTATTAGCCCATACATTCTTTAACAAGAAAGATTTCTTAAGGGGTAACTCTTGACAGTACATTTGTTTAACGTGTGTGAGATTTCTGTGACTGCTGAATGAATCTTACAAAGAGTACTGGGGCAGCAGCTTTAGAGAAGGTTCATTTGATTGGTTGTTTCATTGCCTGTTCTTTGAATCAGATTCCAGATGCAAAGTGGAAAAAGGATAAGGCACTTTATGTGATGGGTGGCATCAGCTCCCCAAAGTGCCAATCAAATATAGTCTCTATGAGCATCACACTACAAAATAATACCAGTGTGACTAACTTCAAAGAATTAGGACAGGGGTACTAACCCAGGTCAGGTCACTGGTCACTCATAACCATGTGGGAAACTGATTAAAGAATAAATCATATGCTTTGCTAGAACAATCTATAACATGGGCTAGAACAATGACTTGGTTCAGCGTGTTTTCTGTTCTTACTAGTTCACAAGTGCCTATAATTCCAGCTCTAGGAGATCTGATGTCCTCTTTGGCTTCTGCAGGCACCTACATACAGCTGGCTATCATCAATAGACACACATACATACAATTAATAATACAATTTTTAAAAAGAATAACCAGTGATGTATAAACCACTTGGTGAATATTTTCTCCAGTAATTTCACTCATTGTGGCCTTTAGGTGTAATAAAAATCTAACTGAAACTGTTAAAGACAGTCACATGTCAGAGCTCAGTTTAATTTTTTACTTTTTCACCACCTGATTAATTTTTTTTGTCTCATTTACCCCAAAGTAGATGACTGAATGCTAGTGAATATTGTAGCACCAGTTTAATAGTGCTCTGGTTGTATTCTCTCTCTCTCTCTCTCTCTCTCTCTCTCTCTCTCTCTCTCTCTCTCTCCTCTCTCTCTCGTGTGTGTGTATATGCATGCACACATGCTCATGTGCACACCTGCATGTGTGTTTTCTGTGTATGCACACATGTGAGCATGTTTGTGTGGTCATAGAGATGATTCTGTGAGACCTAAATCATCACATTTCCCAGTAGTGACTCTCTACCATTCATTCTATGCTAAAGATAACAAGATTTTTTTGGATTCTCTAGTCGACCACTTCAGAAAATGAGATTCAGGGCAGAGACAGTATTGGGTCCAAGACAACGAATCCAGTGACTGACTGACCTACGTCAGACATTGGGTACCTGTTGCCATCTGTTCTCTTCAGTTTCTTCCTCATATGAGGATACCTCTCTATAGCAGTTGTTTATGGTATGGAGATATGGAGGTAGGTAAATTTGTCCTCCAGCTGAATAGTGTGGAAACAGGAATCAGCAGATCTCTGAGTTTATAAGACCAGCAAGAGGGTCCCTTGGAATTATGACTTCATCATTAAAGGCCTGTACTCTTCAACGTTAGGTCATTCTCTCTCCCCTCTGAACCTCTGGTAGACGATGGTAAAGACAATGAAGGAAGGTCCTGAGGTGCTGACTCCGTGGGTAAATTGTTTGCCATGTAAGCATGAGGATTAGTGTTTCAGATTCCCAGCTTGCACTTAGTAAGTGGCCCACCTGTAACCATAGTGCTTAGGGCAAAAGAAGGGATCATCCAGGCAAACTGGCTCTCTAAAGTAGCCAAATCAACAGAATCAGTTAGCTGCAGATTTCTTGGGAGACCTGCCTTCATAAGTTAATATGAAGAGCAATGAGGAAGGCACCCAGCATCAACTGCCACACTCAGGGACACACACAAAGGAATATGCATCCCAACATGCATGAATAACACATAGCACACAAGACATGCACAGAGGCACATTTACCCACACATACACATGTGCATATAGACATGCACGCACACAAATGGATAATTGTGTATTATGTCTATGCCTGCAAACCAGAAAGTAGTCAGTTGGAGTCCCCTTTGGACAAAATGTCAGAAGAAGTTGTTTCCCTAGTAAACGATCTCTTTCTAACTTTTAAAATTGCATAAATCCTTGACATCAGATTCCAACATTGGAATCCACAGAGTCCAACTTGTAGAAAGTATATTAGTCTATTGCAAGGTTAATGTAAGGTTCTTCTCTTCGACAGGATTTTTCTGGTGGTTTTTCCCAACAATCTCTTTCCCAAACCAACGCTATAGGCCTGGGTTATTTCTGCTCCTCCAAGTTGGAGAGCAATCACGCCTCTCCAACATGGAGTTTTCTTTGCTTGGGCTGCTGATAAATTTGTTGGCATACACCCTGCAGAAATGACTGTTCTGGCTATTACTGTAGTTGCTCAGGGGAGCTATTCAGATGCCTCATTTATTGGAGCTTAATAGATTAAAAGTCTAAATTGAGTCTCATGATATAAGCCTAATCAAGTTCTAATCTGCATAATTTTCCCATAAGCAGCAATGGGAAATTTGGATAATTGATGTTTCAGCAGCCGCCAATCATGTGTTAAATAGCACTGTTGCATTTACTTATCAAAATATTTTTATTGATCCTCAGTTCATCTGACATTTGGTTTGGGGATTTTTTTTTTCCTTGCTGGCATTAACAGGAAATCTAATTCGTCTCCTAGATGATGTAACATGAGATGTTTCTCTTGATTTCTAACATGTCTTTATAGATCATTTTTAACGGTGATCTTTCCTTTTACAACTTCATATTGAATACCTGTCTCAGCGAACCTCGATGACTGGGCCTAATTTATTTCCCTAGTTTAACGTAGCATATGGATTTCTAACCATCATTTATATGCACACAGTAAAAGATAATTTGGCTCACCCTTTGAGCCAATTCCTTTATGTTAAATCTATGGGGGTGTGGGAAGCACTTACCTTTGCTTCTCCATCTATTCCAGAGGAGGTGATTGATAAGAATTTCCATCTCCCTCTCTCCCTGGGAAGGCTTGGGGATTTAACTAGGGAAGATTTAGAAAGTACTTTGTGTTTCCCCCATGGAAAAGTACTGTAATAAAGTATTTATTATACACACTTAGCTGTGCAGTCTGCTCTACCAAAGCAGGTTAAGTCTGACTGCAATGACTCCCAGTTGTTGTGTGCTATTGTTTAAGAGTGAAAACAATTTAAAAAAAAGTTAGTCTGACTTGTCTCTCAAACTTGCCAGCCAGGACTTGGGAGAGGGGATAGGGAGGGAGGTAGGTAGGGAAGCAGGGAGGGAGGGGAGGAGAGGGAGATATTCCTCACACAGCTGGGGCATGGAGCTCATGGTCGGATTAGTTGTTAATGCTTGGACTCTTAAACCAAACAATCGGCTGTGGCTCCCAGACCTGTCGCTTTCCACTGGAGAAACTCCAGCAACTTCTCCATGCTTCTCAGTATCATTTCCTTTTTCTAAAAGTGATAGTGTTAACTGGTCTTTCAACTCATATAGCTGTGATGAGGAATAAGTGAGACGGCTGTGAAAGTGCCTTTGGCATAGTCTGGTACACAGTGAGAAGCTAGAGTTAGCTTAGAGGAGCCCTGGGAACTCCTGTATTTCAGATCTGAGATCTGTTAGCCATATGTCACACTCTTGGGTGTTCTACCTACCCTCTCTACGGGTCGTGGTTAGGCTCAAGCTTACTCTGATATAAAGTGTTTGTTTAGGGAGGTCTTGAGACCTAGGTTGTAAGAGCATAATTTCTTCTTCCTCTGCAGTGCTATCTTGGTCTCCTTCCATCATTCTCAGTTACCTTAATGAGTTTGGCTCTACAGCATTGTTTCATTTGCTTCGAGTCCCATAACTATGTGACATTGAGTCTTCACTCCTTTTCAGTACATTCAGCCTGCATTGCCCCACAGAACTCTTTTCTAGTCTACTAGTTTGGCTGTGTCATAGGTAGCCCCTCTTCACTTGTACATGGTTGCTTAGATGCAGCAGAAACCAGCATGCATCTATACAATAGGAATCAGAAAGTTTTCTCTATTTTTTTATTTTGCATTCATAGAATGCAAAGTTCCTTCTCTGCTTCCTTTTTAAATCAAGGAGAATTTTATAGGTTTTAGAGGTTATAATTTAATCACATTTCTCCCTCGCCTTTCCACACTTCAAGCCCTCCTGTGTATATATACTTCTTTGACTTGCCTTCAAATTCATGACCTTTCAAAGAATATTGTTATTGTATGCATATATATCTATACCTATACCTATACATCCCTAAATACAGCCTATTCAATTGGTATAATGCTACCTGAATGTATGTTTGTAGGGCTGACCATTGGCACTGGAAACCAATTGATGTGCTTTTTTCTGGGGAGGGCTACTTCTCATGTTCTAGTTTTCTTTTGTTGCCCATAGTTCTTTACATAGAAATGAGGTCTCAGGGGCTTGTCCCTATACACTATGGTTTGTCCCTTGGTGCCATCCCTGCTCAATTCACATTGGGTAGACATATTGGTGAGATTTCATGGGTATAGCTTCTGATATTACCATGAGATCTCATAGCAAACTCCCAGATCCTTTAGCTTTTACAGTCTCCCCATTCCTTCCTCTACAGTGTTCCCTGAGACTTAGGTGAGAGAAGAAACAATTTTTTTAATCAGTGAAAACCTTGTCAGTGTTACTTTTTCCTTTCTTTCCTCCTAGCTCTTAGCAGGAATCATCCAAGTGCTTGTGTCGAATTCTTTTGTTCCAAGCCACCCTCACAAAAGTACAATGCTCTGGACTTTTCATCAGCTGATGCTTCCCCTTCCTCTCCTCTCCCTGGATGAGGCCTTATTTAGTTAGCCTATGAAACAACCAACATCCAGAGAGGTGAGCAGAGATGACCCTGCTCAATTTAATCCAACAGGGTTGATTTGGCCAGAACAGAGAGGCCAAAAAGAAGCATAGAACGATGATAACAGTTTCAGGAGTGCCAAGAAGCAAATGCCTTCCAGAGGCTATTTATGGGGACCAGAAATCAGATCTAGGAAAGAGAAAGGTTCTATTAAGGGTCTACTGTTGCTATTTGGGATTATAAACCTTTCCTGTGTAAATGCTGGCCACCAGTTTCCTATAAACCTGAAGAAAACCCCATCCTTCCTAGTATCCAGATTCCTTCCTGAGATGCTTCTAGCTGTATTATTATTATTATTATTATTATTATTATTATTATTATTATTACTTATCACCACCACCACCACCACCACTACCACCACCATCATCATTGTCATCACTATTGCAGGAATGATCTATTTATAGCAAAAATATCCACTGTGATTCTTGGCTTCTAGTTAATTTTCTAAGACATTTTTCTCTATGAAAATTCTTTTTTTTTTGAAGAAAAATCTATTAAATGCTTTTTCAGCTCTTTACCTAGCAGAAAAGGTATTGATGAGTGCTAGACCTATCTACCAGCATTTGTTGAGTACATCTTATAATACAGTCTTTGGTGGGCAGCATTTCTGAGTGTCTGCTTCATCCTATGGCACCTTCCACATTAGCCTTACATATTCCCTGCGTAAGGATACTTCTAGTTTTACAGAATATTATAAGTATTCTGTACTTATATCTACAAGGCTAACACAAGTCATACATTTCATCGTCTCTTAAGGCTTAGGGGGCACTGTGGAAGAGGGGACAGAAAGAATGGGAGAGACTGAAAATAAGAAAGGCTGTGAACTAACATTTCTGTGAAATAAGGCCATTGCAGTTCCAAATTCACAGGAGCTGCAGATGCCTGTGCTGAGTCTGTATAAGAATGGGCCAATCAACTGGTACTGTATAAGAAATGGTACTGGGGAGAGTAATAAAAAAATGTATGCATGGAATGAAATGGCCAGATAACAAAATAACTCCATAAAAATATTTTTAAAAATCTAATAGACTTTAGAGAAAGAAAATACCAGAATCTGAACCTATAACTTCCACCTTCAAGTCTATTTTCTTAATTAGTCACATTTATTATTTATTTATTTGTTTGTTTGTTTATTTGTTTATTTATTTTTATAAGTCAAACTTGTTATACATGAGCTGGAAGTTCAACTAAGCAGGAAATTCTCTGGCCTAATACTCTTCCTACTGCCCAGGAGATGTGAATGTCCAGCCCGAGGTAGTGCCAGTTAAGGTGGTGGTTGCTTGATGCTAAGTGAATAACAGAGATGCATACCAGTCACAGCTGCCACTGGAATTCAGGCCAGGGTGCTTTCCTGGAAGGAGAAGAGGTAGTCTGGGGAAACCATGTCTAACTCCATAGAGAACGTATTAAAGGATTAGCACCTAAGCAAAATCTTAGGCAATCCGCAAATTCAGCTTGAATCTTTTCTGAATGGGGTGTCTTATCCTAGATCGCAAACACTGACATTCTTAATACTCTCTTTCGGAAAAATGAAGAGCAGTCTCCCATGTTGGAGCATTTCCTAGTTTTTCTGGTCTCTGGCTGAAGGTGCCTGGTGTATATACCCCATGTCCAGGCTTCCACATACAGAACACCAGTCTTGTTCTATATAACAACGTAAAGGTATCCCTAGGATAAAAGGGTGGAGACCTGATCATAATTAGATCTGCTTCTTTGTCAACCATAAGTTGATAATGACATCCAAAGTCATCTTCCTGTCTCAGTCCCTCAGGTGGAATACACCTGGATGTCTCCTAAAGTTCATTTATGGAGTCTTCATCAGCCTGGCACTTCAGACCTGAGTTTTCTATATTAGGGCCCCTAAGGGGGAAAACCAATGTTAGCAAGACTGATTACTGGTAACACAACTATATAAGAGGAAGGCAAAAATCTATACTTTTACATTTTTGTTCTATCCCTTTAAAGTGTGAGTGCAGAAAAGTATCAAAGTAAGAGGAGGTGTGGTCTGTCTGAAGTTCTCTTGTTAACATCAATATCCTGTTCTTGGGGTCACATGTGAAGGAGAGACAGACCTTCAGTGGAAGAGTGTCTGTCTACCCATCAAACTTTGTCAGGTGCACGTGCTGACAGAGTCAGCCTTGGAGATGGTAGAGGAAATGGACTGTGAAAGCCAAGTGTAAGAAGCCCAGGAAACAAATACCACATTTCTAAATGAAGGTCTCATGCAAAGGAACTGAGTCTTTCCACAGCTGAAAACATGGAATCTTTAAAATAAAATAAAATAAAAGGACGTTTTGGCTTGTTGCAGGCTCTGCAACAACATACAGCTTTCCTAATACCGATGACCCGTATCTCTGCCTACTTTATGGGTGCTACTCTTTGAGGAGCACACCCATATTTTCTCAAGTCAGCATTTGATGATGGCTGTCAAAATACAGGCCATGTATTATGCATATAGCATTACCGAGGTAAGGTGTTTACTTGTCAAGTTGAAGAAATTCAAAAAACGTCACATCCACTGAATCTGCACAGCTGTCACTTGCAATTTATCATGCTTTTGAATGCAACTTCTGATGAAAACAGTTTATTTCTTCTCCTTCACTGTTCAAAGGGAAGGAAACAGCTAACACTTAAAATGCATGCTCCTGGTTATGCGGTTGGCTGAAAGACAGACAAATTCCAAAGTTTAGGAAGAATGAACACTAACTCACTGAACGTGAGTCTGCATGGGGAGTAATAATATTACTAAAAAGTTAAATGCAGTCAGGGAATGGATAATAAGTAATATTTTCCTTCTTCCTGAAAGTATAGCACTTGGTAGAATATTTATAAAAAGGAGAACAGAAAATGAGAAAGGTCCCCTATATGTCTCTGGCCCTTTGTGCTTATGACCCTTTCAGGGTATATGCAATTATTGAGCACCAGAGAATCCCAAATGAATGGCAGCATCAGTCCAGCCTTGTTTTGCCTCATTACTAACTGGTGACTGTCTGCAGAATGTGGTCCTGTGATCACATTTGGAACGTCAACTTGGAAATGAAGCCAAGTGTTCTTGTACCTTTGAATCTCTCATCCACTGGTAAGCCCAGATAGAGATGAGAAACCAAGGAGTCAGGCATGGTGGTACACACCTCTAAGCTCAATGCTCAGGAGGCAGAGGTAGGTGGGTCTTTGTGAGTTCAAGGTCAACCTGGTTGAAATAATGATTTCCCGGCTCAGAATGGCTACATAGTGAAGACCTTATCGCCAAAAAAAAATGTTTTCTGACTAAATAAGATGAAAACCAGAAAACAAACCAAAGTGAATGACAGCACAGAGCTGACATTTGCCGTTGCTGTGTGCTCCAGTTAGAAAGTTGTTTTCTAGCCAATGCAGCAGAATGAGCTTAGATAGGCTGCAGTAACAACAACGAAACGTTTCTGTAGTTTAAAACAACCCATCTTTCTCTTTCACTTAGAAGGTTTCATGGGTCAGGGCGGCTATCCGAGAAGGCTGTCTGGACTCCATCTCCATAGTGACCCATGTCTCCATATTAGATGTGGTTTGGGAATACAAGGACAAGACAAAGTCATATACAAAAGGGATGTGTGCTTTTTGGCTCGCTTTTCATTAGCAAGAACATTTTGTGTGTCATATAGTCCTTCCTACCTAAGGGCAGCTAGGTGCAGCGCTATTTGGCAGGAGAGGGGGGAATTGTAAGCAGAATAAACTTTGCTATGGTGTGGATTTTTAGGAAAACGTCAGAGTAAGTTAGAATTGCTTCAAGTGGATTTTCTATAATGTTCTAACAAACAAACAAACAAACAATAAAAAACTTGCCGAGTTTGTCCCACCTTATTTGGTGTCAATAATGTGTTACTGAAGTTTGAGGGGTTTGTATGTATACTACACTTTTCATCAATTCCAGATTTTCTACTCCTCTGAATTTCTTCCCACTAGGATTCACACCTCCTGGAATGGACAGATCATCACCTGACAACAGCCCAGTGCACGGGATGTTACGCCAGCCGTCCATCACAACCGGAGTCAACATTCCCATCATCACGGAACTCGGTAGGGGGTCCCTGTAGCTCAGTGGGTGGGCACTCTGTCTTTCAGACCACGGACAATGTAAGGAGTTTGGCCTGTTCTTTAGCTTTTTAGGAACATAGGTTGCTGTGAGACTGGGGGTGGTATAGTGAAAGTGAGCTTTGAGTAGAGATACGGCAGGCTATTTGAAGGAAAAACTGTTCTATCTTTCTCAAAAGACAAATAGACAGTTTCCTTCCTGTTGGTCCCTGTTTTCAAAGGAGCATGAGAATTGCTTTGAAATTGGGGCATCCATTTGGGAAGGGGAAAGGAAAGAGGCACAAATTCTTCGGGTGGCTTCTTCTTGAAGGTGCCTCTTCTGAGTGTTCTGATTCAAAGGCTCCTACAGTTCCAACCCAGCTCAGAACCTCTGGTCTAAGCCCATCTCGCCTGAAAATGGATCCCCTTTGAGAACCGGGTCACGTGTCTGTTTGCTCTGCTATGTGGCAACCCTACCTCGACCCTGTCTGTCCCGGTTGAGATTCTCACCAAAGGTCATTTTCATTAAATGGCCAAAATATGGATGAGAGGGAGTGCGGGGTTTGAATGCTGTAATCTGTAGCAAATAGAATCCAACTTCTGGCATGCCCGTGCGGTTCTCTGGTAGCCTGTGTGAAGTTAAAAAAACTACTGAATGGCTCTTCCCCCCAGAGACAATACAGACTGTCTATTGTCCGGGTGGCTTTAGCTTGAGAATGCTGCCTCTGTTTTTCCCTCACTCTTTTCTTCTTTTCTGTACTTTTCCTCCACTCCCTTCCCCCCCACCCCCACCCCCCCACCCCCGACCTTTAAACGCTGTATCCAATTAGCTAAGCCGGGCAAGTTGCCTTTGGTATCAGTCAATCAGGAAAAAAACAGTGGGACGCACATTCTAATGATAACGGAGTTGGGTAAGAAGTGCTTGTCTTTCTTGACATCAGTATTTTTCTTTTGTTCTGATCTTGGTGTTTCCAACTCTCATTGGCTCCCCCCACCACCGCCTTCATTTCGCTGGCTGTAACGGAAAGGCTACCCCATGGCACTGCTTTGAATGTGTTTTATTTGTGGTTCTGGTTGGAATCGACTGTCTTGTTCTGGCCTTTCTTAATGATTTTTTCCCCCACACAGCATCAGTAAACCTTTGATCACACCCACCTGACCTGGCAGTAGCTGCCAAAGCATCTCTGCTCTAATTCATTTTTTTTGTGGCCCAAGCCTTTCTCTCTCTCTTTCCTTTAAATCCCATGCGTGCCTGCTCTCCCCTGCCTCCTCCCGGCATTCCTCTTCCTACATGCTGTCAGTTTGACTGACATGTCTTCACAGCTCTCAGAGGAAGTCAAAGGAGAAATATAAAAATTTTAAGATAAGAAATCCTAGACAGTGCCTTCCCTCCAGCTGTTTATTTTTCTTTATTCTGACTTTATTTGGCTTTTTCCCCCTACTAGGCCCTCTCTCAGAAGTTCCACTTCTGAAGCCATAAAAAGCAGCGGGCTCCCAGGGGATCTTTTCTTACTTAAGCCAGATTCTAAGAAGGGTGTAGAACAGGCTGGCAGTCCTACACTCTGACCCCGCCCTGCTGGCCCAAAGCCCTCCCTGGGAGGTTCACAGTGGATTTATCTCAAAGATAAAGGCCCCTGGTCATGACTGCATTTGTCAGACCCCTCCATGGATCCCCATGACTTGGTTAATAACCCACGAAGGGCACCCATCAGCAGCAGGTCTCACAACTGGAGATTGATCTTCTAAATAGACACAGCAAAGGGCTTCTCGGCAGAGACAGAGGAGGAGGAGTGGGAAGCGCCTGCCTTCACAGGACTCACAAATGAAATGAACACTCCATTTTCTTGCCCCCCAAATATATTTCAAAATAAGAGAGGAGGCTTTTAACACAGTAATCTTGCTTGTGAGGTGTCTAGAAATGAAGGAATAAATTGTCCACCATGCCCTGCATCGTTGTTAGACAGAGCTATTTATCTGGACAAATTCACTCAGGTCAAGGAGTATCACACTGTTTTCAACGATAGGAGAGGTGTCTTTTTCATGTTTAGCATTGTTGGCTAAAAGCCTGGGTTTCTCCATCGTTCTTCTTAGAACCATATGGCTATAAAAGACCAAGGAAGCTCATGTACCCCAGACTACTTTTTGGAAAATTCACCAAACATCTCCAAGGCAGATACCTACAGCAGCTTTCGAAAGCACCCGTGCCACAAATTTCTCTTTTCATTTAGAGTCCGTGTGCTACCAACTGACTAGAATATCCTGATTTTTGATTAATAGAATGGGAAAAGCAAAAGGCTTGGGACTCCAGATACAAGGCAGTAATTTGGTTATCAAGTCTCCTAACTCTCTTTCGCACCTGACTTTTTTCCCTCCATGCCTTAGAGTTCATGCCACTTTTTCCTCCTACTCTTAAGGCTAGTTTTCCTAGTAGCCATACCACTATCCTCATACCAAGCCTCCCATCACCCCTGCAAATATTCACCATTTGTCACCTGCCCTGGATGTGTGCTCCGTTGTATTGCCCCAGCCATATAGAGTCAGGGCAGGAGAGATGGGCATGGGGGTAAAGTGCTTGCTGCAGAATAACTGGGAGGCCCTTAGGACTGATCCCCAGCATCCACATCCAAGCCGAGCTTGGCAAGGTACATCTTGTAATTCCAGTCTTCAGGGACAGAGATGAAAGGATCCTTGAGGCCTACGGGCCAGGTAGTCTAGCTGAATTGGTGAGCCCAAGATTTAGTTGAGACCCTCTGTCTCAGAAAATGAGGTAGAAAGTGATTGAGGAAGACAACTAATGTTAACCTCTACTTTCCATGTGCATACACACATGAACACATACATACATGAACACATACAAACACAGAGAAGCATCCAAGGCTAAACACATTTTAAGACTATACTATACTGCAGTCCTCATCCATCCCATTATTTCCATGATAAAGCTCCTGACAATTCCATGAGAAAAACACTTTGTCGGAAGCCATTTAGCATGCTATTTCACAGCTGCATTTGATCACCTGCATTGTGGGGCAATGCTGCACATTATGTAATTGCTTGTTGGGAATGGTGTATGTTATGGCCTATGTGACATGGTAAATGGACATGGATGACTTGAGCTGTTATCTTTCTAAGACTGGTGATCCCAGAACAATAGGAAATCTTTTCACTGAAATGTGACCGTCACCTTGACATCTCCTTCCAATAACCTACATCTAGATCCTTAGAATAGAACTGTTTCTTCTACTTGGAGCCACGTAAAAGTAGTGCTGCATCTTACCCGTCTTCTTCTACACGAGGAAGAGACAATGCTCCATTTGAAATGATGGTGCAACCAGCATCAGCTGCTGCTGTGAACAAAGAAAACCATAAGCTAATGCATGTGCTCTCTTTTTCTGATTCCCAGAGTAGAAATACTGTGATCACTACAATGTACTATTGGGATATCAGAAGATAAAATTATAGACTTGAGACTTAGTTTAGTTGATATGGAATGTTTGCTTAACATTAACCAAGCCCTGAGTTCAAACTCTAGCACTTTATAAACTGCCCATACAGTGCCACACCCACAGTCCCTACACTACAAAGGTGAAAGGGAAGCATCAGAAGTAAACCCTAATCTTCAACTACATAATAAGTTTGAAACAAATATAGGATATATGACATACTATCAAAGACACACACACACACACACACATACACACACACACACACACACACACACAGAGGGGGGGGACAGACAGACAGACAGAGACAGACAGAGACAGACAGAGATAGACAGAGAGACAAAAGTTTTAAAATCTTTAAAAAACTTACTATTCCTTTTATATGTGTATGAGCATTTGCCTACATTTATGTATGGGCCTCATCTGTATGCCTGGTGCCTGCAGAGGACAGAAGTTTATGTTGGGTTCTCTGAAACTACAGTTACAGGTGAGCCACTGTGTAGGTGCTAGGAAGCCTACACAGGTTCTTGACAAGAACAGCAAATGTTCTTAATCATGGAGCCATCTCTCTAGCGCCTAGTTTAGAAACCTCAATCTTCTTTATTTATAATTCTAGAGTATGGCAGTGGCCCACAACAAAATGGTTCCATATATTTGGCCCACGATGAGAGCAGTGTGTGTGTGTGTGTGTGTGTGTGTGTGTGTGTGTGTGTGTGTGTGTGTGTGTGTGTGTGTGTTGATCTCCAGAGAAAAAGGAACTGAAATATGAGAGAAGAAAACGAGACACAGAGAGACAGCTTGTCTGGGCCACTGGGGAACTTGTCTTACTCGAATCTTCTAGTTTGAACACAAAACCTCTTGTGATTAGCTGATCCCAAGCTACTTGTTACATGAATGTGTTATACCATTTCCACACAAGGTGAGTCTACACTTCATGACATATACTTTTAGTTGAACATGAAAATAGGTATGGGAACAGCTTAGGGCCTATCATAATTCAATTTAACAGAACCATTTGAAGGGTTCCTAAGTAAACCTTTAATGATTCTGAGAGGAGGAGGAGGAGGAAGAGGGAGGAGGAGGAGGAGGAGGAAGAGGAGGAGGAGGAGGAGGAGGAAGAGGAGGAGGAGGAGGAGGAAGAACAGAGACAGAGTCAGAGACAGAGAATTCGAGGGAAAGAGAGGCTAGAAATTTCCATAATGTTGTCGATTGATAGACAATCAAGGGGCCAACCTCCATTTATCCCAGGCATGGCTTGCCCTGGGTCCTGTATCAATCTCACCAAATCTGGTCTCCTAGGAATCTCTGAGCTACTTCTTGAGAGACTGTGGAACTTTCCCATTTTACAGTGCTGCAGGATCATGAAATACTTTGTCAAAGAACTTTGTGGTAAAACCTGACTGGAGACTTTTACCCACTCTCCTGCAATTCACTTGGTGCTGATACAACTGGGACCCAAATGTGATCAAATTTGGAAAAATCACGGCAAAGATTTGCCTCCATTATAGTCATTCTCCAAGGTGGCAAAAAAGATGGTGTCATTTAAAAATAATTCCACGCCTAGCCTTTCATCCTGTCATTTATTATGACTCATATAATAAACAAAAGGCTTTTGTTGTTGTCTTAAGGAAAGTTGTCAAGAAAGTCCTTTTAAAAAATTAAAACAATAACTCTAGGAAAGAGAATTAGCAGCAAATAGGTTTAGAAAAAGACACAGAAAGGAAACCTCATCTGTTCTCTTCCTAAAACTACCTTAATTATTCCAGAAATCACAAGTGTACTTCTCCCCAACTCCCCACACTTCCCCCTATTACAATTCAAAACTGATCATTTATGAAACCAAGATAGGAATAGAAGTTAATTTATCATTTAATTTTTTATAAGTTAAAGACATCTCACTAATCACTCATTTTATACATTAAAGCACAACTCATCAGTCTGTGGGTGTTTGCAGGAGGAGTCCTTGAGGGCTCCTCAGATGGCAATGAAGGAAGACATCTTGCTTTGGCCATGTCTTCTTCTAGAACACAGAGGAGACAGAGCTGTTTAGAAGGGGAAGCAGAGTGTGGGGAGATTTGCAGAGAAAGCCAGAAAACAGCAGCAGGCATCCAGGATCCATTCCCATGTGTTGAGTAGGACCCATTGAGCATAGGCCTGAGTTTAGAGAAGAAGCATACTGGGTACTATCCAGGCCCGTACTTAGGGCTATCTGTAGGTCCTGCCTGAGGGTAAACTGCTTGCCATTTGCCCTTGTTGCATTTCTGGTCCATTGCTTTTCTTTTTAAATAAGTTGTTTTCTTTTCTTTGCGGCTAACCTTACCATCCCAGCATGGCTACTCATGGCTATGTCCCTCTCTGAGAGGACTTGGCTACCAAAAAATGCCTTAGGGTGTTTCTTGGTCATGATTCTAAAACTGTAACAAAGAACTGGTCAGCACCATCAACCTGCCAGTCTTTAGCAGTTGTCATGAACAAACCTGCTTGACCTCATTTCTCTCCAGGTCTTAGAAATTAAAGCAATCTTGTTAGGAGCAGGCCATTCAAGTCCCAGTGCTCGCCAACCCCAGGATGCATCAATAGCTTCCCCATGCTTGTTTCTTTTACAGTAACTTAAGTGTCTCTAACCCAGTCACTTAACTATCTCTCTGGCTTCACTAACTCATGTATAGTCTTCAAAGCTAATTTTTATTTTATGCCTTTTCTAGTGAACGATACTAATGTTCAGTTTTTGGACCAAGACGATGATGATGACCCTGACACAGAGCTGTACCTCACACAGCCCTTTGCTTGTGGGACAGCATTTGCCGTTAGCGTCCTGGACTCACTCATGAGCGCGGTGAGTTGTCTCTCTCCTTTCTCTCCACTCAAGGGGTGGGATACACACCCATGGATTGTCTTAGAGTAGGAGATATTGACAGGAACTGGAGCTGTGCATGTAAAGGAGCAGAAGTTCGTGACTGTTTTTCTTTAGAAGGGATACCAATATTTATCAATCACACAAGTAAATATTATAAATTCCTCAACATGTAAGGAAGACAGGGAAAGCTATTGTCTGGTTTGAAGGATAAGAGAAACACCACTTAAGAAAATAAATATTTCATACCGAGATGTGAGAATTTCTCAAGGAAGACAAAGGAAGCTGAAGCAGAATGAGGAAAGGACAGGGAAGACATAGAAAACCATGTTCATGAGTCTTTGGACTTAATACTGAAGAGTGATCAGGTTCCTGTCTGAAGCATCTGCCTTATCTGCTAGGTGGGGATGTCTTGGTCAGGCAAGATTGGGGGTAGTTCTAGGTAAGCATCTCCTCTAGCTGGAGGGAGGGTAGCTCTGATACTGATGCAGGCAGGTGGTGGGGCTGAGCATTCATTGGTAAAACATGGAACATTTGGGGATAGCCTGAATGTGACAGAAAGCAGAAAAGACAGTGTGCCAAGGGTAACACCAATGTCCCTGCCTGTCATTGAAAGACTAGATCTTGAGTGAGGACCAAGCACAGGGTTCTTCCCAGCTAAAGGGCAGAGACAGAATGATGGAAAAAAGGTTGTTGACTGAGACATCAAAAGCAGTTGTTTCCCTTAGTAACTAGATGTGTATCAAGTGATCAAGCCATTCTTCCCCCCATTTTGTGACCCTCCAAATAAGTAACAATTAAGAAAGCACATTCCAGCATAGCAGCAGTACCATTTGCAGCAACAGACAAGAGCAAGTGTTTAGAACAGGTCATGGCGGCTCCTGGGAACCCTTCCCAGTAGTATCTTTCTTTCCCAGATGGACGATGCTCTTCATTTTGCAATAGTCAAATTCACAGTTTGTGAAAATGGGGGATGGGTGTGGGCCGGATAAAAACTGACCTTGCTGAACCCAGGGAACAGGGTTTTATTAAACATAAACATAACTCAGAGGGTGTTTTTCTGTACATATATTCTCACATTGCTAAAGAAGGTCAGTCTCTTGATTGTGGTAAGCAACTTATATGCTAATTATGCATTATTATCCTCTATTCATTAGAATGAATCCCAAAAGGATTACTGCACGAGGAAAGAGGAAGACAAGAGGCTCTCAGAGACGAATTTAGTTCATTCTATATTACTGCACGTAATGCAAATATAAGCATATCTTAGTGAAATATCAGAATTATGGCTTTAAAATAATTATGAAATGACATCACCCGAATTAAGGTTGATTGATGGCTTCTGTAGCCAATAAGAAGAATCAGTGGGCCCTATAGAGGGGTCCTCTTGGTTTTCCTGGAATACTGTGACCAACCTTAGAGCTGCTGCTGATGTTGGCTCAGTTTATACAAACCCTTGAGCACACTGGAAAGAACAATAAACACTACATGATTGTGTTCAGTAAAACGCCAGATTCTCTGTAGGAGGCCAGATCTCATCTCTTTAGAAATGTCATTTTAATTCTGATCCTAATCTCAGAGATTGTAGAACTCTGATCTTCCTGAAATACAAGTGAGCTGTTTATGAGATTTTTTTTTTCAGAAGAGAAAATACCGTTAAGAGTTTTTTTAAAACTCAGATTTATAACATTTATGTTTCTAGGCAGACAGTCGGTATACTCTATGTAGGTGCGGATGCATCACTTATAAAGGGTGTGATTTTATAAATTACTGAGGATTCTGAAATAATGAATTCTGTACAACTAAGCAGGCCAGACACTTGTGAAGCCAGTGATAATATGAAGCTGATAGAATTGAAGCTTCTGTACCTAACGGCACTTGAGTGACAGCCTGGAGGTGGGGCATATAACAAGGTGGAATCAGGGCACATCTGAGTAAGAGTTACAAGACTAACTGTGGAATAGCATCATCAGGGAGTCAGTACTCAGGACCTCACATGAGGAGTTGAAATGAACTGATTTCTAATAACCGTTTTCAAAGTTTTGATCCTCAATCTTTTTTTTAAATTTGCATTTTTAATTGGGTATTTTTTTTATTTGCATCTCTTTTTTTTTTTAGGTTAAAAGTTTTGATTTATTTTTAAGAAATTTATCCTCACTATCCTCACTATCTCTAGGAAAACACAAGGCCTAGACGGTGGCGTTTCTTTTTTTTTTTTTTTCTCCCTCTTTATTAACTTGGGTATTTCTTATTTACATTTTGAATGTTATTCACTTTCTCGGTTTCTGGGCCAACATCCCCCTAACCCCTCCTCCTCCCCTTCTATACAGGTCTTCCCCTCCCCATCCTCCATCCATTACTGCCCTCCCCACAACAATCACGTTAAATAGGTGTTCATTCTTGGCAGGACCAAGGTCTTCCCCTTCCACTGGTGCTCTTACTAGGCTATTCATTGCTACCTATGAGGTTGGAGCCCAGGGTCAGTCCATGTATAGTCTTTGGATAGTATCTTAAACCCTGGAAGCTCTGGTTGGTTGGCATTGTTGTTTATATGGGGTCTCAAACCCCTTCAAGCTCTTTCAGTCCTTTCTCTGATTCCTTCAACGGGGGTCCCGTTCTCAGTTTGCTGCTGGCATTCGCCTATGTATTTTCCATATTCTGGCTGTTTCTCTTAGGAGAAATCTACATCCGGTTCCTGTCAGCCTGCACGTCTTTGCTTCATCCATCTTATCTAGTTTGGTGGCTGTATATGTATGGGCCACATGTGGGGCAGGCTCTGAATGGGTGTTCCTTCTGCTTCTGTTTTAAACTTTGCCTCCCTATTCCCTCCCAAAGGTATTCTTGTTCCCCTTTTAAAGAAGGAATGAAGCATTTGCATTTTGGTAATCCTTCTTGAGTTTCATGTGTTCTGTGCATCTAGGGTAATTCGAGCATTTGGGCTAAAAGCCACTTATCAATGAGTGCATACCATGTGTGTTTTTCTGTGATTGGGTTACCTCACTCAAGATGCTATTTTCCAGTTCCATCCATTTGCCTATGAATTTCATAAAGTCATTGTTTTTGATAGCAGAGTATTATTCCATTGTGTAGATGTACCACATTTTCTGTATCCATTCCTCTGTTGAAGGGCATCTGGGTTCTTTCCAGCTTCTGGCTATTATAAATAAGGCTGCTATGAACATAAGTGGAGAATGTGTCTTTGTTATATGTTGGGGCATCTTTTGGGTATATGCCCAAGAGAGGTATAGCTGGGTCCTCAGGTAGTTCAATGTCCAATTTTCTGAGGAACCTCCAGACTGATTTCCAGAATGGCTGTACCAGTCTGCAATCCCACCAACAATGGAGTTTTCCTCTTTCTCCACATTCTTGCATTTCAAATGTTATTCCCTTTCCCAGTTTCCCAGCCATAATCCCCCTATCCCCTACCCATCCCCTTCTTCTATAAGAGTGTTCCCCCTCCCCAACTACCCACCCCTGTCCTCTTCTCCTCCTGACATTCCCCTATACTGGGAGGTCCACCCTTGGCAGGACCAAGGGCTTCTCCTCTCATTGGTGCCCAACAATGCCATCCTTTGCTACATATGCAACTGGAGCCATGGGTCTGTCCATTTATAGACTTTGGGTAGTGGTTTAGTCCCTGGGAGCTCTGGTTGGTTGATATTGTTGTTCTTATGGGGTTGCAAGCCCCTTCAGCCCCTTCAATCCCTTCTCTAATTTCTCCATCTGGGACCCCATTCTCTGTTCAGTGGTTTGCTGCTAGCATTTGCCTCTGTATTTGACATGCTGGCTGAGCCTCTCAGGAGACAACTATATCAGGAGACAACTATATCAGGCTCCTGTCAGCAGGCACTTCTTGGCTTCATCAATATTATCTAGTTTTGGTGGCTGTATATATATGGGTAGGTAGGGCAGGCTCTGGATGGCCATTCCTTCAGTCTCTGCTCCAAGCTCCTATGAATATTTTTGTTCCCCCTTTTAAGAACGACTGAAGAATCCACACTTTGGTTGTCCTTCTTGAGTTTCATGCGGTCTGTGGATTCTATCTTGGGTAATTTGAGCTTTTGGGCTAATATCCACTTATCAGTGAGTGCATAGCATGTGATTTTTGTGATTGTGTTACCTCACTCAGGATGATATTTTCTAGTTCCATCCATTTATCTATGAATTTCATGAAGTCATTGTTTTTGATAGCTGAGTAGTACTCCACTGGGTAGATACACCACATTTTCTTTATCCATTCCTCTGTTAAGGGGCATCTGAGTTCTTTCCAGCTTCTGGCTATTATAAATAAGACTGCTATGAGCATAATGGAGCATTTTTCTTTGTTGTATATTGGAGCATCATTTGGGTATATGCCCAGGAGAGGTATATTTGTGTTCTCAGGTAGTGCAATGTCCAATTTCCTGAGGAGTCTCCAGACTGATTTCCAGAGTGGCTGGGCCAGTTTGAAATAGCAATTTACAGATTCAATGCAATCCCCATCAAAATTCCAATTCAATTCTTCATAGAGTTGAAAGAGCAATTTGCAAATTCATTTGGAATACAAAAAACACAGGATAGTGAAAACTATCCTCAACAAAATAAGAACTTCTGGGGGAATCACCATCCCTGAACTCAAGCAGTATTACAGAGAAATAGTCATAAAAACTGTATGATATTAGTACAGAGACAGGCAGGTAGATGAATAAAATAGAATTGAAGACTCAGAAATGACCCACACACCTATGATCACTTGATCTTTGACAAAGGAGCTAAAACCATCCAATGGAAAAAAGATAGCATTTTCAATAAATGGTGCTGGTTCAACTGGAGTTCAGCATGTAGAAGAATTCGAGATCGACCCATTCTTATTACCCTGTACAAAGCTTAAGTCCAAGTGGATCAAGGACCTCCATATAAAACCACACTGTCTGATCTTTCAGACCACAGTGTGAGAAAAACAGGTTTAGATATTGGAACAGGAACAAGGCATATTAACATGTCCACTGGCAGTGTCTTTGTGTCATCAGTCAAAATCCTAGCCAAGTTACTTCAGACCTTTCTCTGTTTTCTAGGATGAAAATAAAAAAAAAAAAAAAAAAAAAAAAGCTCCAGTTGAGGTCTTGCTCAACACACCCAGTTAGATCCAGACCTTTTGACAAAAGTGTTACCTGTGATTTCTTTGTATTTCACCCCAGCCTTTATTTAAAGAAAAAAAAAAGTAGACTGGTCAATTACCAAAGTCCTAGTTAGGAAGAGCTGAAATGAGGTTCTTCCAAAGAGCAGGAGCAGAAGTAAGACTCAATCGCAACCTTCATCTACCTGCGCCATCACAACACTCACACTCTCTGGATGCCAGGGATTCCCACTTCCTAGCACTACTCCTCCAGTTGCCATTTAGTCAAGGAGTCAACATTCCCTGATAATTGCCTCTTATCACCCAACTCCCACTGGCTTACTACTTTTGCTAAAAGAATAACGGTTTGATTCATTGTATATCTCCCTGAAAGTGATAGAAATATGTCAGATGCAGCCTAGTGGCTCCATCCAACAGATCGTCTGACAACAGAAGCCCCATGATGGGAAGAATAATTATCCTTATGGATGTGTGCCTTGAAGAGGAAGAGTTCAATTAAGAAATGAAGTTCTGAGAATGATCCTAGATTTATGTCTCTGTTTCTGTCCCTCTGTCTCTCTGTGTCTCTCTCTCTCTGTCTCTTTCTCTCTGTCTCTCTCTGTCTCTGTCTCTGTCTCTGTCTCTCTCTCTCTCTCTCTCTCTCTCACACACACACACACACACACACACACACACACACACACACGATGAAAAGAGCCTGTTTTTAGAGCTGTGTATAAATTTTCAGATTTCTTTTTCACTTCCTTCAAATCCCAGTTTTATTTCTACATCCACCCAGATACCTGGAATAAGAAGCTATGACTTTGGCTTACTAGCTATACTAGATTACTGACTATGTACCCTAAATCTCACTAGACCTCACTTTTGTCATCTTAAAAATGGGGTCAATAATCATTACATGTACATATGAGACTGCGATCATGGTTACAAAATGATCATGAGTTATTTAGTATATGACCAGTTCTCTAAGTCGGTATTATAGTTATTGTTCTGAATCAATACTTAACACCTACTAAATAACAGACATCATTCTCCATGCTACAGATTCAGGATAGAGAAGAAAACCATGGGCCACAACTTCCAATTGTTTAGTTTTTTCTGCTTGGATAATCTAGACGTAATAACTGTGGGGGGAATGGATGAATAATGACAGATAAGGAAAACAGACTTTAAGCACATGGAGTAATTGCAACAATGTGGTGCAAGGTCAAGTAGACCTGAAGCTTCTGGGTCTGATTCACCACCACTAGCCCTTGTTTATCTTTTCCATTGTCTGGGAATCAGTTGAGTGTCTTTGTAGTACTCGGAGAAGGACAGAGAAATATGAAAGTCTTTCAACAAGCAGGCACTTGTAACAACAGAGCTGTAGATTTACTATGTACATGCATATGTATATAGAAAACCATGTCTTATTACACATTCTGTCTCCTGCACACATGTGTGTACACAGACCTTAGAACAGTGGTTTTCACCCTGTGGGTCAAGCCTCCTTTGGGGGTCAAACAACTCTATCAAAGGGGTTGCCTAAGACTATTGGAAAACACAGGTATTTACATTATGATTCATAACAGTAGCATAATTACAGTTAGGAAATAGTAATGAAAATAATTTTATGGTTGGGTTGACTAAAACATGAGGAACTGTATTAAAGGGTTGCAGTATTAGACAGGTGGAAAATCACTGTTTTAGAGAGATAAGACTCAGGAGCTATTAGATAAGTCAGAAGTCTGCAGGAGAGATGTTTCTGTGTTTTGATGTCTCATATGAACTGGTCTCTTGGTGTCAGAAAAAAATAAGATTTGCATTAGTAAGATAGAGAATGTGTTCCTCTGAACCATCAGTCCACCCCACCTGCCTTTTAACTATATTGTAACTTCCTAAGAGGCCAAATCCTGGATGAGCCTTATGTTGAAGGCTGAACTGTCAGCCCAGGATAAACTGCCAGGCTAGAGATGCCAGCTATTTACTGCTCATGATGCATCTCTTATACTCCATCCAAAAGCTCCCATTTCTTGTGCTCACAAGCAGACAGACAGTCCACAGGTGCAGCCAAGGCAGATGGGCTAGCAGCAGTGTTGTGTCTGAGCAGCAAACAGCGGGATGTTGTGCTGGACCCAAGAACATACCCCTTGCTGCTATACCAGCCAAGGCAGATCGAGGAGAAAAATAATTGAAATAGTTATCATTGCTCATGAAAGAAAAATACTAAAAATAAAAAATCCACACCATGAAAACGAGTAAATATAAAAAATGGCAGATATGACATGGAAAATGACAATTTTAGTGCAATTATAGACGAAAGGCAGAGTGCCATTAAAGTTAAGGCAATGTTATTAAAAAAATGTGTTAATTTTCAGTTAAATTTTCTATAAAAGACCAATTAGTTTAAAAGGCTTGACAGCATTAACTGTGAAACATAAGCTCCAGTAATTATAATTAAAAAAAAAAAAAAAAAAAAAAAGGAAGAAGAAGAAGAAAGAGGAAGATGCTCTAGTGAGGTGGAGCTGCCCAGGCAGAGGCCAGCACTCGTTAGGCTAGGTGGCGCTACAGATTCAGCTCTTCCTTTGCAATTCCTCTGCCCTTATTCCAGCCTTTCACAATTTTGCAGTGTGTCCTTATAAGACCCAAGAGTCACCCATTGCTACAGGTCAACCTGGCAGCCTTCCCTCACTAGAGATGAGAACAGGGAGGCAGGAGGAGGGGGCATACTATATTCTAAATTGGCTGCACTGGGAGTTGACTGGTTTTTTTATTTTTATTAGCTTCAATTCATTGAGTACTGGCTGCATGTGAAAAATTACACAAATTCTCTTGTTGAACACAAGTCTATATATTTGCATTTTTCTTTTTCTCTTCCCTGTTATATGAATGAGGGGTCCAAGCCATACAAAACTTGGGTAACTGTCCCATTATCATATCTATTGAATAGCCAAGAAGGGATTAAAGATTATACTATAGGGCATGGTGACGTGGCTTAGAGACAAGTGCACTTGCTGCTAAATATAATGACCTGAGTTTGATTCCTAGGACTCACGTGAAGGAGAAAGTGAACTCCAAGTTGTTTTCTGCCATCTAATGGTAGCTATAGCACACCCTACACACAAATAAATGACACACAAACTCATAATCAGGATATCAGCTTACTCTACTACAAAAAAAAAAAAAAAAGCCTTCCCTGAGAAAGTGTCTTCACAGTGAGAAGAGTCCCTGAATTTTTTAGACTGCACAGGTGTCGCGATGGCAGGTAACAAATAAAACTCAAGCTCATCCCTCTTTTGTTCCACAAACACCAAAATGACACAGGATTGGGCAGGATGTCGGTGAACTATCCTTTAAGTATACAGGTTTCATGTGGAAGTCTCTCATAAAGCCCTCAGTACATCTGTCATGGACTTGGTTCATGTCAGAGCATGGGAAAGTCTATAAAGTATAAGGGCATAAGAGACAAGGGTTCATGCATGTCCTTCACAGTCTGCAAACCTTCTACATCAGAATATTCATTAGTCTACAAAATAATTGGACATTCTGGCTATATTACCTTCTATAAGGATGTCTTTGATAGTTGGCATTTGGAGTCCTAGTATGTTTTGCCCCATGATACTGAAGCAGACCCTTCCTCTTCACAAAGCCCTGTATGAAACCCTATCTCCTACTTTCAAACTGAACCGCTGATGGACCATTTTGAGACACTCTTTGAATGTCATATAAATGTAGGGCACTCCAAGATCTGGGGATTATTGACTACTCAATAAGTTCCAGTGTCTCTGAATAAGTCAGTTCAATATGTACTGAGGTAAAATCCTAACAATTCAAGCTATCTCCTTCCATGTAGACCTTATCTGTGTATTCCAACGAGTAACTCTATCATACCCACTATTGAAAATAAACAGATTGCAGTTTCACATAGAGATAAATAGCTATTTTTGGAAAATTTAGGAAACACAAGAACAGAAAAATATTCAAGTGTTCTGAATAATTTAGTCTTGGGAAGCAAGACTGAAGAAAAACGTTGAATATTTTGGTATGTGTCTTTTTAGATAGATGTACACATTTATGTACCTTTTATAGACAGATGGGTGTAGATAGATAGTATCATGATTTGAATATGCTTGGCCTAGGGAGTGGCACTATTTGGAGGTATGGCCTTTTTCTAGTAGGTATGTTACTGTAGGTGTGGACTTTAATACATTAGTCCTAGCTGCCTGGAAGCCAGTCTTCTAGCAGCCTTCAGATGAAGATGTAGAACTCTCATCTCTGCCAACACCATGCCTACCTAGATGCTGCCATGGTTCCACCTTAATGATAATGGACTGAAACTCTGAACCTGTAAGCCAGCCCCAATTAAATATCGTCTTTATAAGACTTGTCTTGGTCATGGCATTTGTTCACAGCAGTAAAACCCTAACTAAGACAGATAGATAGAAAGGTGATTGATAGATGATTGATAGATGATACATAAATAGATGACATATAGATAGAACTTCCAATTTTAAATATTGGTTAATTATTTCTTTTTAGTTAATATTTTGTTGAGAGAATTTAGCATGTTATTTTTTTTAAATGTAACAACTTGTAAAGCTTCCACAGGACTTCATGATACTCTCTTTTATGATATACCACCATCTTTTACTTTATTGTGTGATGATAGTTTTAAGATACTTTGCTACAAACCACTGAACTGAGAACGGGACCCCCATTGAAGGAATCAGAGAAAGGACTGAAAGAGCTTGAAGGAGCTTGAGACCCCACATGAACAACAATGCCAGAGCTTCCAGGGGCTAAGCCACTACCCAAAGACTATACATGGACTGACCCTGGGCTCCAACTGCATAGGTTGCAATGAATAGCCTAGTAAGGGCACCAGTGTAAGGGGAAGCCCTTGGTCCTGCCAAGACTGAACCCCCAGTGAACGGGATTGTTGGGGGGAGGGCGGTGATGGGGGGAGGATGGGAAGGGGAACACCTATATAGAAGGGGAGGGGGAGGGGTTAGGTGGATGTTGGCCTGGAAACCGAGAAGGAATAACAATTGTAATGTAAATAAGAAATACCCAATTTAATAAAGATGGAGAAAGAAAAGATACTTTGCTACAGTAACAGCTCCTTGTCTTAGTTTTCAATCACTATAATGGATATCTGAGATAATCAACTTAGCTAAGAGAAAGGTTGATTTCAGCTCATAGTTTTGGAGGTTTCAGCCCATAACTGACTGGCCTGCCTGCTTTGGACCGTCATTGAGCTACCACATTATGGTACATGATGTAGTGGAGTAAAACTGTTCACCTCATAGCTCAAAGGCCTAAGACAGGAAGAGACTAAAACCCCACAATGATCTGTAAGGATTTACTCTCAGTGATGAGAAGACTTTTCTCCAGCTTCACCTGTTAAGGCTTTTACCACCTCTCAACAGCACCAAGCTGGAGACTAATATATGGGCCTTTAGGGTACAATCCAGGTAGAACCTTTAACACACAGGGGTTAAGCATTTTGCATGAGTCTTGGAATGGATAGCTGTTCATTTCTTTGAGGCAAACCTACTGTGTGTTGAGCAGATAGAAACATTTGTAAAGATCGTCTTTCCTAATTATCTCCCCAGAGCAAGTGTGTCCACACATACCCATCGTGGGTATACAAATACCATCGCATGTCTGTGGCATTCTGTATTGCCATTTTGCCTAGGATACCTTTAATTGTGATTTTGATAGGTTAAATATATATTTTTTAATTTGTAGGTAGTCATGTAAATATATATTATTTTCTTTTGATAATTTAATTTTTTATCCTTAAAGACTTCTTGCTGTGTAAAGAACTATCAAAATAGATGAATAATTTAGCTACATTTTAAATGTATTTCTTTTCGATGTTTCTTTCCTTTATAAACACTTAAAATAAATACTTTCACAGACGAAAATCTATGAAATAAATAAAATGGAAAAAAATTTTAGGTCAAAAATTTATTTTTATGAAATACAGATGTATCTGTCAGTTTGGATCTGTGTTTATAACATGTTTTAATCTTTTTTCTTTTCTTTTTTTTTTTTTCCCGGAGCCGAGGACCAAACCCAGGGCCTTGCACTTGCTAGGCAAGCACTCTACCACTGAGCTAAATCCCCAACCCCTACATGTTTTAATCTTAATGTATATTAGATTCTACTTTAAAATTTTTTTATCAAAATGGATTCTTACCATACTAAAGTTTTCTAGAAGTATGTTAATATATGCACAGTGCACATTGCATCACTGTTTTATTATTTATTCAGTCATTGTTATACTGCTGAAATTTTTTCTAGATAGCCAGTTTCACCCAAATCCACTTGTGGAGAAATCATCTTTGTCCAGTGATGTGTGATGTTTTCTGGACTCTATCAGCTACCCTCTCTATAAAAGCCTGGATGGCCAGACTTTTCACTTTTTTTCTTTAATTGGATATTTTTTAAATTTACATTTCAAATGTTATCCCCTTTCCTGGTTTTGCCTCTGGAAACCCACTATCCTATCTTCCCTTTCCCTACTTCTATGAGGATGCTCCCCCACCCACCCACTAACTCCCTCCCACCTCCCTGCCCTGACATTCCCCTGCACTGGGGCTTCAAGCCTTGACAGGACCAAGGACATCTCCTCCCATTGATGTCCTACAAGGCCATCCTCTGCTACATATGCGGCTGGAGCCTTAGGTCCATCCCTGTGTACTCTTGGGATGGTGGTTTAGTCACTGGGAGTTCTGGAGATTGGTTGATATTGTTGTTCTTCCTATGGGACTGCAAATCCCTTCAGCTCCTTCAGTCCTTTCTCTGACTCCTCCATTGGGGACCCTGTTCTCAGTTCAATGGTTGTCTGTGAGCATCCACCTCTGTATTTGTCAAGTTCTGGCAGAGCCTCTCAGGAAACAGCTCCTGTCAGCATGCACTTCTTGGCATCAGCGATATTGTCTGGTATTGGTGGCTGCATATGGGATGGATTCCCCAGGTGGGACAGTCTTTGGATGGCCTCTCCTTCAGTCTCTGCTCCACACATTGTTTCCATATTTCCTCCTGTGGGTGTTTCCCCTTCTAAGAAGGACTGAAGCATCCACACTTTGGTCTTCCTTCTTCTTGAGCTTCATGTAGTCTGTGAATTGTATCTTGAATATTCTGAGCTTTTAGGATAATATCCACTTATTGGTGAATGTATACCATGTGTGATTTTTGTGATTGGTTTATCTCACTCAGGATATTTTTTTCAAGCTTCATCCATTTGCCTATGGATTTCATGAAGTCATTGTTTTTGATAGCTGAGTAGTATTCCATTGTGTAAATGTACCACATTTTCTAAGAGCTGTAGTCTCAGGCATGGCTACTTGCCTTAGCTGTTGTTGTCCTGAAGAAACTGAAGGTATCCTGTAAACAAATGAGCATTTCTGAGTCACAATAAGAGTTAATTAAAATAAAACTGCCAATGGCTATAACCAATCCCACATCGTAATAATTATAATCACCAAACTATGGATTTGGTATCCCATTCTTGTTGATAGAATTTCTAATCCTAGCCATAGTGGTCAGAAAACGTTTGCTGTAAAACTTGAGAGGAAATATAAAGCTCTCTTTAAAAGTTACTTAATGTAATTGTATCCAGTTGTCTTTTGAAATCCAGGTGGAACCTACAGTTCGGTACAGATCAAATTTAGCTTACTAGGAGTAAAATGACAAGTAGCTATGTTACATGTTTTAAGAAACAGAGCTTGTCTTTTTTTCCTAACAGTCTTTTTCTTTACAAGTGATTCTTACAGTGGTTTATGCTTTAGAGCAAAATCAATTCTTTCTAAAAGATTTACTCAGTTTTAAAATTATGAGCATGTGTGTGTCATTGTGTGCATGTGAGTTTATTTGCCTTTAGAGCTGTGGATGATCAGAACCCAACTTAGTTTCTGGGTAGTAAGTGTTTTTAACCATCACACAACCCTTCCAGCCCCAACACAAATACATTAGTCATGTCTGGAGACCTGTAATAAAAATATTGGCATTAATTATTTCATATACCTTGCATGGTATTGTTCTTTTAACCTCTGATCTTGCTGTTGTTGCTGTATTTTTTCAAAGCATTACTTTTAGACTCATCAATTCATTAAATATCCTCTTGCCATTGCATTGTTTTATGACTTAATATTTCATCATGCTTCTCACCTTAGGAAAGCATAGTTAAAAAAATACCCATTTATAGCATAGACTTATTCATTATAATTATTTTGTCCTTAATCTGCTTCTATATTTTCAGGCTTATTCGTGACATGTTTTCCTGTCATAATCAAATATCCCTTAAATATAAATAGTCTCTATTCCAAGTTTCATTTGGATCTTGATCTGCTGCTAGACTTTCAATATATTTAGAGCCATAGTTCTCAACCTGTGGGTCGGGATCCCTACAGAGGTTGAATATCAGATATCCTGCATATTAGATATTTATATTATGATTCACAACAGTAGCAAAATTATAGCTATGAAGTAGCAACAAAAACAATTTTATGTTTCAGGATCACCACAGCATGAGGAAATATACTAAAGGGTCACAACTTTAGGAAGGCTGAGAACAAGTGATTTAGAGGCTACCCTGAAACATTGGATAGTTGCTAATAGTTTCTGTTACATTTTATTCATAAAACGTTGGAGCTCTTTTATAAATGCTAGCTATTATCACTATAAATTTAACTCAGCATATTCTAGAAGTTCTCTTAAAATATGTTTCATTGTTCTGTATATTTTTTATAAAAATTCTAATTTGTTGTTAATTTTGTCTATAATAGATCTGAAGATGCTTTGCCATTTAATAATTCTTTAGCTGATTATGTTGGATAACCCCATCTGTACTTCGCCAGTACTATAGTTTTCCTCGATTCTATGATTACTCTTTATCACCCATCTTTTGGTGAATAGGTTAATATTTAAATGCTTAACATATTATGTCTAGTAGTGCATGAATTTGTAAATACTCAGTTTCGTGTTTAGCTCTAGTTAGTGTTTAATGGTCTGCTCTATAAATACACTTAAAATTGATATTTTAAGTATTAAATATCTAGAAAAACTTTGGCATCTCTTGTTTTCCCCCATATGGGTATTTCCCCCCCCCATCCACCCCCTTACTACTCCCCAACATTCCCCTGCACTGGAGGTCCAACCTTGCCAGGACCAAGGGCTTCCCCTTCCACTGGTGCCCCAACAAGACTATTCTTTGCTACGTATGCAGTTGGAGCCCTGGGTCAGTCCATGTATAGTCTTTGAGTAGTGGTTTAGTCCCTGGAAGCTCTGGTTTGTTGGCATTGTTGCTCTTATGGTGTTGCAAGCCCCTTCAGCTCTTTCAATCCTTCCTCTAATTACCCCAAAGGGGGTTCCTGTTCTCAGTTCAGTGGTTTGCTGCTAGCATTAGCCCCTGTATTGGACGTGGTCTAGATGTGTCTCTCAGGAGAGATCTGTATCCGGTCCCTTTCAGCATGCACTTTTTAGCTTCATCAATCTAATCTAGTTTTGGTGGCTGTGTATATATGGGCACATGTGGGGCAGGCTCTGAATGGCCATTCCTTCAGTCTCTGCTCTAAACTTCGCTTCCATTTCTCCTCCTATGGATATTATGTCATTATTTCTTCTTTTCACTCTATTTCATTTTTCGAATTATATAATCCATTTTAATGATGCTGAACTAATAGGTGATTTTATGTTGTTATTTTTTCACAATTAACTTTGATATTTTCACTCAGTTGTTTGGGTTTTGTTTGGTAAAGTTTTATTTTCTCAAATGTACAGCTGATTAAAACTGTTCATACATGTTCACAAGCGGCTGGGCATCTCCACCCTTTGTGTTTGTGGTGTAAATTACTTGGCCTCTGTGCTTTGAAGCTGGTTTGATGAGTCCTTTACTAATATCTCCTGGCCAAGGAACTGCGACTCTTCAATCTCTCAGACACCACAGCAGGAGTAATACACTCATGGTTGGGAACGTCCTTACACAGTTCATTGTATGTAGCTTTGTCAAATGACGAGATTGTTCAGTTTATCCCTGACTTTGCCTTTGGATCACTTCCTTTTGGCCTTGCCACCAGATTTATTTACTGTGTCTTTGTCATGTTTGGCTGGCTTTCTGTCATCATTCTTCTTGTCACCCTTAAGTGGCACAGTGGAGCTCAGAGAATAGTGCCATCACTGCAGTCTCACTAAGATATCAGGAAGAAAGGCTGCACTGGTTTTTTTGTTTGTTTGTTTAAAAGATTTATTTTATTATGTATATTCAAGCTCATTGTCACTGTCTTCAGACACACCAGAAGAGGGCATCGGATCCCATTACAGATGGTTGTGAGCCACCATGTAGTTGCTGGGAATTGAACTCAGGACCTCTGAAAGAGCAGCCAGTGCTCTTAACCACTGAGCCATCACTCCAGCCTGGCTGCACTATTTTTAAGTAACAAGTGTGACAGCCTTTTGTGCATGCATGTTCGCATAGGTGTGTGCTTTCTTGCGTGTGAAGGAGGCTAACATCAATAAGATCGTTTGTCTTCTATCAGTTTTCGCCTCACAATAGTCTAAAATGAAAACATCTTTAAAAATGATGTGAATTAATTCTGCAGTACTCCAAGATCCAGAATCATTCCTGTTATTTTCAGATTAGATCGATTCATAGCCTCTAGAATCCTTAGAACAAAACTGTCCTTTCAAACTTAGTTGGCATTTCTTTCACCTTTGTTATGGGAGCCACCATTTACCTAACGTTCCTTCTTTTCTCTGACAGCAGTACTGCCAGTCACTTTCCTTCATCATTTAATAATTTAAATTCAGATGTTCACTGGGCACAGGGCTTGGTATTGCTCTTGTTTCTTTGGTGAAGCCCTGGGTCTGCTTCTTAAGTTCATGGTCCATTTTAGGAGAATAGTGCTTATGTGAAGTGCTTTTTTGTCTTAGTTCCCTGAATTCTTTACATGTCTTTAACTTATGGGCACTACTGTTTAGCATATCCATTGCTGTCTTCAGTATTTATCAGACTCTGGTTTTTTTTTTCTAGGACAATAAAACATGTACTCCCCATCACTGACTCTGTGTATTTATGTGTATATGTGTGTGTGTGTGTGAGAGAGAGAGAGAGAGAGTGTGTGTGTGTGTACATGTGTACACATGTACATGTATGCATGCTTGTGCTCACATACTTTCCAGTTTTGCAGCTTATTACTCCACAGATAAGAATTTAGCCATTACAAACATAATTATCTTTTAATCATGCAATTATCTCTTAACCAGTTCTTTCAGGAAGTGTTTTATTAGAATATTAGTAGACCATAAAATTCACCCAAGTATACAATTTTATGGGTTTTTAAAACATATATAAACATCCCCAAGGATCCCTTTTAGAACATACTCATAACTTTCAGAGAAATCTATCCTCGTTTTCCTTACTACTTTAGCTGCTCAGCCCTAACAGCCACGATATTCATTCTCATCTCCCTAGAATTGCCTCTTCTGAATGTTTCATATAAATAGAAATTTACTTTATTTTTACAGTTCATCCATGTTGTAGCATGTACTAGTATTCTTATCTCTTTTTATGTGCAGATAATATTGACTCCATGGTGACTCCATGGTTGTAACAGTTTGTGATATATTCACTAGCTGATTGACATTTTATTTGTTTCCAGTCCTTTTGTCTATGGCAAATGATGCCATTATGAATCTCTCTGTCTGGGGTTTTGTTCTGATGTATACTTCATTTCACTTTGGTATAGTTAGAGCTTCTTGGTCCTATGGTAACTCAAAGTTTACCCACTAAGGAACTTCCAGCCTGCTTTCCAATGATTAGACTACTTATGATTCTACTGGAAGTTTGTAAGGGCTACAGTTTTTTCCATATTCTCACCAGTTCTTTCTATTTATTTGTCTCTTGTTTTATCACAACTATCCCATTGGATAAAGACAATCTCTCAATATAATTTTGACTTGTGTTGCCCTGTGGCTACTGATCCTGGGCCTCTTTGGGTCTTTGATCACTTGCTTATCTTGTTTTGAGGCCTCATCCTTTTTCTATTTTTCAAATTTATTTCCTTTTGGTGGTTGTGTTATTGGGGGATTTTAAACACTTGACACTACACCCTTATAAGATACACCAGTCTCTAATATCTTCTCCAATTCTGTAGAGAATTTTCATTTTCTACGTGCTCTTCCCCAATGCATAAATCTAAAATATTACAAGATATAAATCACCAAGTTTTCTTGTGTAGCCTATAATTTTGATATCTTTTCTAAGATAATTATCAAAGCAAAAAATTGAAGATTTACCACTCTTATTTCTTCTAAGCACTCTATGGTTTTAGCTGGCACATTTAGGTCTTTGATTCATGTTAAGTTTTATATATGATGTGAGGAGTAGGTCTAGCACTTTTCTTCTACATGTGGATGCTCAGTTGTTGAAATATGATTTATTTTATAGACGACTTTCTTTAATAAAGCTTCTTGATATCCTCATTGAAAATCAGTTGACATCAGGTCTATGTGTTTATTTCTAGATGCTCAATTCTGCTTCATTGGGCTGTATGTGGGACATGACGCCAGTGTTTGTAGTATATGTTGAAATCAGAGGTTGGGACTCCTTCAACCCCAGTTGTCTTTTATATGATTGATATAACATTTATGTCCATATGAAATTTAGAACTCACTTTCCTATTTTTCTTTTTTAAAAAAAGGTCTCTGATGTTGATATGTTCTGGAAAAGTATCATGTTTAAGGGTTTTGTTGTTACTCTAATTTTATCTTCCAATCCATGAACATGGGATAGCTTTCCCTTTATTTGGATTTCATTCTTATCTTATAATTTTATATAGATTTCAGTACACCAACCCTTGAACTCCTTGAACAAATTTCTTCTTAAGCATTTTCCTCCCCTTCTTAAGTTTTTTCTTGTTTATTGGAAATACATAGAAAAAAGTTTTGTACATTTGCATGTTGACTTTTGTACCCTGAAATCTTACCAAACTCTTATTACTTATGTCGTTTAAGTGTGTTCCTTGGGATTTTCTTTATACAGTGCTACTCCACCCATAAATGCAGATAATCTTCATTCTTTTCCAACACAGATATCTTTTCTTTTTTCTTCCTTCCTTTCTTTCTTTCTTTCTTTCTTTCTTTCTTTCTTTCTTTTTCTTTCTTTCTTTTTCTTTCTTTTCTTCCTTCCTTCCTTCCTTCCTTCCTTCCCTCCTTCCTTCCTTTTACTTATTTTTACTCTCCAGATTTTATTCCCCTCTGGGTCCACTACCCCACCCCACCCCACCCCAACAGTTCCACATTCCATCCTGATAGCCCCCCACACCCTAGGTCCCTACAAGAATGACCACACCCCACCCACCCCGCCCGCCCCACCAGTTCTCTAAACTTCCTAAGGCCTCCGGTCTCTTGAGGGTTAGGTGCATCTTCTCTGACTGAACCCAGACCTGGGTGTCCTCTGCTGTATATATGTTGGAGGCCTCATCTCAGCTGATGTACACTGCCTAGTTGGTGATCCAGTGTCTGAGAGATTTCGGGGGTCCAGGTTAATTGAGACTGCTGGTCCTCTTACAGAAGTTGCCTTCCTCCTCAGCTTTCTCCAGCTTTCCCCCAATTCAACCACAGGGGTCAGCAGTTTCTGTTCATTGGTTGGTTGCACATATCCGCATCTGCTTCCTTCAGCTACTTGTTGGGTCTTTTGGAGGGCAGTCATGATAGGTCCCTTTTTGTGAATGACACATAGCCACAGTAATGGTGTCAGGTCTCGGGGCCTTCCCTTGAGCTGGATCCCACTTTGGGCATGTCTCTGGACTTTTGTTTCCTCAGGCTCTTCTCCATTTCCATCCCTGCATTTCTTTCAGACAGGAAGAATTATGGGTCAGAGCTTTGGCTGTGGGATAGCAACCCCATCCCCCACATTATGCCTTGTCTTTCTGCTGGAGGTGGATTCAATAAATTCCCTCTCCCCACTGTAGAGCCTTTCATCTAGCTGCACCCCCCATGCCCTGAGTCTTCAGAGTCTCTCACTTCCTAGGTCTCTCCTTCCTCCCAAGGTTTCCATTCTTTCTGCTGGCTCTCAGGGCTTCCTTTTTCTCCATCCAATACTAGATCACGTTTCCCTCTCCCCGCTTCTATCCCCTTTCCCTCTCCTGTCCCTCCATCCCTTCCTCCACTCTTGTGGTTGCTTTCTTCTCCCTCCTAAGTGGAACTGAAGCGTCTTCACTTGGGCCCTTCAGCTTGTTGACCTTTGTGAGTTCTGTGGACTGTATCTTTGGTATTTTGTACTTTTTTTTTTAGATAATGTCTACTTATTAGTGAGAACATACTGAGCATGTCCTTTTGGGTCTAAGTTACCTCACTCAGGATGATATTTTCTAGTTCCATCCATGCCTGCAAAACTCAGGACGTCTCCTTTCTTAATAGCTGAGTAGTATTCCATTGTGTAAATGAACCACATTTTCTGTATCTATTCTTCTATCATGGGACATCTGGATTGTTTCCAGCTTCTGGAAACAATAGGACCTATAACAAATAGGACCACTATGAACATAGTAGAACATGTGCTCCTGTGTCATGGTGGGGCATCTTTTGGGTATACTCCCAAGAGTGGGATTTCTGGGTCTTTCAAATTGGGTAGAACCTCCAGTGCAATTTAAGTTTGAAGTCATATAAGTAATTCCCTTTACTTTTAATTGTAATGGGAAAACATCTATCCTATATGCTCCTTATTACATCTTTTTCTTTTTACCTTTGTGTGTGTGTGTGTGTGTGTGTGTGTGTGTGTGTGTGTGTGTAGTAAATTCTATTCAATTGTACATCCTTCTTCTCATTTCTGTATCCCACTGAAACTCTTTGACTCAGTACCTCTTACTTCTACTTTTCCATTTTCATTTTGTCTGTGGCTCACTGAGTTTAATTTGAGTTTCTTGCCTGAGCTTGAGTAGGAATATATTTACTAAAGCAAGGAAATTTGTCTGTGGCTACACTGCTGATGAAAATAATAGGTAGCCTTTCCTCCAACAGTTTTTAACTGCCAATCACTCCTCCAGGAGGGGTGGGGGTCTCACTAACTCCTCCCCCTATCCATGCTGAAATATTAGTTGGCCCAATTTTGTGTAGTTCTTGTGCAGTTGACCACAGCTGTCATTGGCCATGTCATATCCAGAAGACCCCTTTTTGGTGTATATTTCCCCATCTTCTAGATTATGTTAGTTCTGCCTTCTCTTGTTCCCTGAGCCTCAGAGGGGGTGTTATAGCTGTCCTACTTAGACTGCATCACTCTACCATTGCTTATTCTCTAGTGACTACCTAACCAATCAAAAAGATTCTTTGGATTTTATCTTAAAAACTGTTTCCTTCCTAAAGAAAAAATGCCCCTCATTTCTTTATGTTTGGGTAGACCATGCCCAGTGTATCAGCAAATGGGATTGCGAATGTTTGTCATCTATGTACCAATGATTGGAATTATCTCCCAGCCATTGGTCTAGAATGGTAATTGGAGCACAGAGGCACCTGTCAGGTTTGTGTCTAGTTCTCCCTTATTTAGTATAGTAGATTGGATTTGGTAGGATATTCCCCTGCTTCTGAGGGTGGGCTATCTAACTATAGGGAAAATATTGGGAAATGTTAGTAAGTCTTTAATCAATTTAATCAGTCTCTAGGATGTAGTCTACAGGGCCTTCCTTGTGTTCTTCTTTAGTCTAGAGCAGCGATTCTCAATCTGTGGGTCACAACCCTTTTAGAGTCCAATGACTTTCACGGCAGTCACATATCAGATATTCTGAGTATCAAATATCTACATTATTATTCATAAAATTACAGCTGTGATGTAGCAACAAAAATAATTTTATGGGTGGGTGGGGGGTCTACCACAACATAAGAAACTATATTAAATGATCCCAGCAATTAGTATGGCTAGGAACCACTAGTCTAGAGAAAGCTTAGGCACTGAGGCTGACTGAGATATGAGTTTCAAGAAGGACAATAATGGCCTTCCAGCTTCTAGGACAAAAACTGAAACAGGAAAGAACAGTCAAGGGATATCTGGGGATGAGAGTGACTGTTTTCTGTCATCAACAACAGTTCCCATTGTCTCTGGGATCAGGTCAGATATATTTACCAGTACTTCCTGGCCTTGAGTTTCTCAGTCCATCAGGTGCTGAGAATCAGGAATCCTATATACATGCTCTGATATTCAATTTTATGTGTGATGACACTGAGACCAAAATATTCCAGAACTTTCTAAGGCCACAACTTCTGAGTGAAGACAGCATTTAACTATGGGATGCTGATTTGGAAAAAAAAAATCCAGAGGATTAGTCTTAAAAAACAAAACAAAACAAAAACCTGATGTTGGTAAGTATGCAAATGCCATCTTGCCTCTGTGAGCCCTAGCATCAACTCTGACTGTACAGGCACAATAAAATGCAGTATGACTGGGCTGCTACCCAAAGGGGGGTAGCCCCTGAGACTCCAGTCCCCTTATCTACCCCATATGCATCTGCTCCCTTGGGTGTCCTAAGCTCTGCTTGTCCACACCAGGGAACAACTGAACTCTGAATATAAATTCTCAGCTAGAGAGCCTGCATGTAACTTTCCCAGCATTCTTTGCGGTTGGAATTCTATGTGCTTTTTGGTTGAGTGCTTCAATAAGGAACATGAAATCCAGGCCCTCCAGCAATATCTTTTTGACTTTAAAGTCCATGTGGAATTCTTTGCATATAAACTCAATCTTAATAGCCATGCTGATTTGAGTGTAAGCACTGATGCCAGGACAGAATGATGAAGAGCTAGTGACAGACTGGGATGAATCCTCATCCTAGTCTGCTTTGTTCTCCATGACTCACTGCCAGGTAAACTCTCAAAGAAGTTGCAGATAAAACACACCTCTCTTTTCTAATGCACTCTTGAGGCACATAGATCCTCAAAAGCTGTAGCCATGACTGGGTTTGATTTTATTTAGATGTTTTGCCTTCTTCTCATGGAGGAAAATGGAACAAGCCACCTTTAGCTTGTATTTCCTCACACTCGGTTGGGTAACTCGTGCCATTTTAAGGTCTTTTCTTAGACCTGAATTAAGTTTTTAAAGCCCCCATTGCCTTCTTCCAGACAGACATGCTACGTTCCAGGTGGGAGAGAAATGTACCTGTAGGGGAAAGTTCTTTAATCAGCTATATTTGCCTCAGACAGCTGAGGCTATTGGCAAACATCCTAAGACATGCACAGTAAGTTCCTTGGCTCATAGATTTATGCAGCCAGTTTACTGGCAAGGCCTTCTGGGTCCAGCCATTATCAAAGCCTATGACAAAGTGTAGAGTGTGTCATCCTAGATTCTCTTGGCATCTCATTCCATACAGAAAGAAGTTGTGCCATTTGTGGGTGGCCCCCTAACATACGGTGATAGGCTTTCAGAGGTTACCTTCCTTTGGGTAGTAGCCTAGGCACACTACATTTATTTTGTCCCCAGTGACAGAGTTGATGTTTAGGCTTACAGAGGAGTGGTGAGGTAGTATTTGTATGCCTGCCAAAAGCAATTTTTGGGGGGAGGGGCATTCTCCTTTTAAGAAGAATCCTCTGAAAAAAAATTTAAGTATGTATTCCATAGTAGAACCAAGTGGGAGAGAAAAGACTGGAATAATTGGAAGCTGCTGTGTTTTCCCTTCCCACAGAAAATCATTTGAAGAGACAGGCCAGAATCTTTTATGGGAGATACCAAGGAAAGTTGTAATTTGGATGTCACTTTCTGGTGTTGGTTTAAGAATGCCTCTCCTCTACCTTCTCTTTCCAGACATACTTCAATGACAATATCCTCACCCTAATACGGACCCTGGTGACAGGAGGAGCCACGCCAGAGCTCGAAGCTTTAATAGCTGAGGAGAATGCACTTCGAGGGGGTTACAGCACTCCGCAGACACTAGCCAACAGGGACCGTTGCCGAGTGGCCCAGTTAGCCCTGTTGGATGGGCCCTTTGCGGACTTAGGGGTGAGTCTACAGCTTAGATAACTCCTGAGCCCAGTGTTTGCAGCAAGTGTGATCTGAATGAACTGTGTCAAATGATGACTAGCTAGGTATCTACGTTTTTCTCTCCCCCTGCAATAGAAGTAGAATTTATGGAGCCCTATTCACCAGGCCCCAAGCTTTATGCAGAGATATTCCTGCAAATTCACCTACCAGATCTTTGATGTGTTGCTCTCTGGCAACTGAGACATAAGGCATTTGCACCAAGGCATCAAGGCTTTGAAGCTAAGGGCCTTTCCTCCACAGCTGCCTTCCTCAGGTATTTTCTTCACAAAGAGATGAAAGGGGCAGGTGCTAACAACACATAGCCAGGTTTGGTGAGCATTTTAGCAGCGTCTTGATAACCCAGCCACTCAGCTTTGACTCTACCTGAAAATAGGGATGCTTGGCCCCAAATCCCAGTGTCATAGTTTTGTATCTATATACTGTTGACACAAAAATTACAGCTCTCATCTTAAAGGGGAATAAGAGATAGTTTATTTTTGAGCCATTTGGAGGGACCATGGTTAAGAAACAACACATACTTATATACCCCAAATTCCTTGTTTCCACATGAAAGCAGTTTCACTCATGAAGTTACATAGTTTCATAGAACCAAGAAAGCCATAAATCGAGACAACTTTAAAATCCATTGTTGGGGATACCAGAAGCAGATACAGCAGTCTAGGAGATTTCCTATAGGCCCTGGATGTTGTCTGGTGACATTTTTAACTTCTGGCCTAGTGGAAGTTAGTGGTCTGCTAATTAATAGATTTCAAAATGTTTGTATTAGTCACAAGATGTTAGTTCTGACAGAGAAAGATTCTGACAAGGCAGGGACGGCTGTTCTGGAGGGCCAGAACTAGCCCACTATAAGGCAATGAGCTTCTGGCCTTGCAGCATCTTGCCATAGTACTGCACTTCTGAGAAGTCGCTGGTCTCTGTAGAAACAGCTCTATTTGAGGATACGTTGTTCATAGTATCATCCACGCACTGGTGGGTTTTGAAGCATCAAGGCTGTTCTGTGTTTCCAGAACAATTAGCCAAAGTGGCAGGGTCTCAACTGGTACCTTTGATGTCTTGATGTCTCTAATTCAAGACCTTGGTCTTAGGATTTCTGAATCTAGACCCAGTCAACCTTTCCCAGGCCTCCTTTAGTGGAGGAGATCAGAATCTCCCTTGGGATTTTGTGTACTTCCTTGGGTCAGGAATTTCAAGAAGTGTCCCACCTTGACTTTCATTCCAAACTCACCTGAAGAAGGAGTTTAAGGATTGAAACCATGAGTCTTGGGGATATTTATACCTATTTAACAAAATATACTGTTGCCCAGAATGCCCCATTATGGAGAATGCCTTGCTTTGTAACATAGGCCCTTGTGTGGGCCAGGACCTATATTAATCTGGGGCCATTTTAAAAGGAATTCCATAATTGGTGGCTCTTTTCCTTGTCACTTCCTTACTAATACACCTGAATCAGACTAGTATTTTCAACAGTCATAAGATGTTAGAACCTTTGTAGTCTAATATAATGCCCATCATCCTAATTCCAGTGATATCAAAGCCAAATATAGTCTCTCTCTGTTCTGAACAAATCCATTCTGTCATGCAGTTCTGTAATAAAGTCTACTTTGAGTCATGTGTCTGCAAGAAGCCCAGAATTTTTGACTTATTTCCAAACGTGAACACTGTTTTCACCTTGTGAGTTGAGCCCCAGAACTTGGGGTGCAGTTGTGAACCAGTTAGTATCTCGAATCCCAGTTATCTCACCTGTAGACTCCCACACCCTCATCCCCCTAGACATCTCAGAGGTCTGCAAATTGTGCTTTTCACACTGTCCTTATCTGAAAGAGTCTTCTCACGTAGGTCTTGTGGGGTCTCTTTTATTCTTGCAGCAGTTTTCATTATCACTTGGGCAGTTTGATATCACAGTCCCATCACAGTGGACACACTCGAGGCGGGGACAAATAGAATCCTTACTTTGTAGGGTTCCTTTTGACTCTCTAGCTATACAACTGAGACCTTCCAGTCTCTCTCTCTCTCTGTCTCCCTCTGTCTCTCTCTCTCTCTCTGTCTCTCTCTGTCTCTCTCTGTCTCTCTCTCTCTCTCTCTCTCTCCACACACACACACACACACACACACACACACACACACACACACACACACACCCCTTAGGTAAAGGAAAAACAGAAACTTGTTTGAGCTACAGACAGACCTGTGGGGACACCAGAGGAAGCTCCCATAGTTGTCAGATCCTTAAAGTCAAAGAATTCTGGGTCCAGGTTGTTAGCCACACTGACGTCTTCAGCCACACAGTCTCTTGGCATAGATCTTCAGCTCCAGAGACAAGGAATTGTATTTTGATGAAAAGGTTCTCTTTCCCCCGGGCCTCGATTCCCAAGCAAATAAAAACTGATGTTTCTCTCACTCCCTTTGTTGTGTCCCAGGATGGTGGTTGTTATGGTGATCTATTCTGCAAAGCTCTGAAAACATATAACATGCTTTGTTTTGGAATTTACCGGCTGAGAGATGCCCACCTCAGTACCCCCAGCCAGTGTACAAAAAGGTGAGTGTGTGTTCTCACTCTGCCATCTCACCTGAGTGCAGTGGTATTGATACCTTCTCTTGTCTCCTGCAGGCAAACGTCTCTGTGTGCATGCCTTCAACATACTGCCTACATCAAATCTGATATGAAGCTGAGGAGTTATGAGAAAGATTTTTTAATTACTAATAGTACAGGTGAAGCCATTGAGGGAAGAATTAGTGCTTTGTGAAGTAGCTCCTTTACCATTGCAGAAGTCAGAATCTCAAGCTCTGGTTCTGTGCATAACTTCCTTGTTTCCTAATGTGGAGATAATTCACATTGCTGATAGTTTTGCGTCATATATTTCATAATTGACTCACTTTCTTTCATATATTTAAATTTATGGGTTTTTTCTGATATGCCTTAATTTAATAAACTCATGGCAGGAAAAACATTAAGGATGCATCCTAGAATTACTCAAACCCATGAGTTTGTTTACTATACTCTAAAAAAAGAGGGCCTTAAGGTGTTTCTCAGATCTATAGAATACAATCATTTGAGGTGTTAAAATAAAAATAGTGTGATATAGTAAATTCAGGTGTGTGTAAGGAAAAAGCATGCATGTACATATAAAATTACAAAACAATGTTTATATATTTAATGCTTGGGAATTGCAGTATTTAGCCAGAGCTAAAATTTGTTGCGGACTAATGTGTTGCTGTACCTCAGTAAGTAGGAGACTCCTCTGCCCAGTTTCCAAAGACCAAATTACTGAGCCCTACCCTGGGGCTTGTGATTCAATAGATGGGGAGGTGGTAGGGGAGGTAGGAGGGGTGGGGGTGGAGGTGGGGTGGGGTGGCGGGTGGTTACTAAACCGTTTCCCCTTTTGTTTTTAGTTTGTTCCTTTGTCCCTTCCTTTCCTCCTTCTTTTTGGTGCTAGGGATTGAACCCAGGGCCTCTTGCATTCAAGGCAAATGCTCTACCACTAAATTACATCCCTAGACCAACAACCAGCATTTTTCTGAGGTTCCAGGGAGTTTCCGCGACCACACTTTGAGATCTATAGCTGCAGAGGCAATGTGCTGATCATTGTAATTATGGCTAGTGTCAGCGAGAGAAAGCTTGACCTAATCGGCAGAAGGCAGGTCAAACTTTCATAACTAGGGGGCTATTGTTAAAGAGGTACCAGGTAGACATTCTAGAATGGAAGTTACTGTGCAGTTGGGTGACTGTCATGAACTTGACCCTTGGACATTTGGCCCACGTAAATGATGATGTGGCTTTTCAATCTCTAACCTGGCACCGTTGCTTGGGCTTCTGGCTGCCTTGTTGAGTTAAACATGAAGATTTCCTTTAATTTGGAAGCGAATTTGAGGTGACTGGACCAAGTACATCATTCAGTTCCTCAGATAGATTGACATAGCCAGGGAATTAGTTCTTTTAGAGTACAGGTGAGGTCAGTGGTATGCCTGCTTGGCTCATCCTGCGATACCTTTGCTTTCTCTGTCTAGGTACGTCATCACCAATCCCCCCTACGAGTTTGAACTCGTACCGACAGACCTGATCTTCTGCCTGATGCAGTTTGACCACAACGCTGGCCAATCCCGGGCCAGTCTGTCTCATTCCTCCCACTCCTCACAGTCGTCCAGTAAGAAGAGCTCCTCTGTCCACTCCATCCCGTCCACAGCAAATCGGCCAAACCGGCCCAAGTCCAGGGAGTCCCGCGACAAACAGAAGTACGTTCAGGAAGAGCGGCTTTGATATGTGTAGCCACCGGCACCTGTGTGTGAAACTGTATCTGCTACTCATTTCCCCAGTTGGTATTCCAGCAGAGTAACTTTCCTGTTCCCTGTAGTCCCCTCTTTTTTTTTCTTTTCTTTCTTTCTTTTTTTTTTTAACACATTTTGCATATGTATGATAGTGTGCATGTGGTTGTCATTTTTATTTCACCACCATAAAACCCTTGAGCACAACAGCAAATAAGTGGATGGACCAAAAGTTGTTTATGATTCTAGGGGGAAAGTAACCCAAAGGCATCCTCCAGACATAAATAGCTCACTGCAGGAATGAGTTCACAGGTTAGAAGGGAACACCTGTGAGTTAGTCAAAGCAGGTTTATTCTGGTTTATCAGGATCATCAGAATGCTTTGGGTTTTGCTTTTCATTTTTTTGTTTGTTTTTTTTTTCTCTCTCTCTCTCTCAGTTTTTATATACACACAATAAGTTAGCACACAATCATTTGAAACAAGCAACCAAAAGAAATGAAAACACATTGATTGTTTCCACTCTGGGCTGAAGTATCGGAAAACGTTTGAGAAGCTTTCCAAGTGTTCTCAAAGATGATTAAGTATCTGCTTGCTGTGAGAGAGCATCGGAAATTTTTTTAACTTATTCACCAAAGCCTTTTTGTCTCAGAGCTAGCATCTTTCAGGTATTTAAGTGAATGTTCCTAACTTTAATGCAGAGAGAAAAACAGGTTTCTACTCCTGGATGTACCAAATCTTAGTCATTTCATTTACCTGGAAAGAGGTCTGATCACATATTCAATTGTGATTCTGTCTCCTTATGCTGCCATAGGGATAGCTAGTTTTGTCTTTCACTTTTGACATTTGGGATGAAAAGCCATATGTATCATAAATATCAGATGTAAGTCATTAAGAACTGCCTTCCTGGGACTTTTACATCCTTTCAAAGGTGAACCACTTACCTTATGTACAGAATAAATAACGCTCAGAAGAGAGCAAGTATTTTCCATACATTCTCAAGGGACCTTTTTACTCCCCTTTGTTTGACTAACGAGGGCCCCCATGCCCAGTAGAATTCAGGCTGGGGCAGTGGTGGAGCAGGAAGGAGACAGACCCAGTGGCAGATAATGCTTTTCTGTAAGAGATGACTCACTAGATAAATCAGAACGTAGGAGGATGGAGACACAGTTGACTCAAGAAAGACGAAAGCTAGCGACCACATTTAAATTGCCGGCACAGCTGTATGACGCTCTGTCCCAAAGCAGAAGGCTGGCAGGAAAGGTCTAGCATAGGTAACCCTTTTTAACACAGCCAATCCCTATGGGTAGATGACTGATGGGGGAGAGAGTTTCCCCTTCATTGTAAGATTGGAAGGACGCTGGAACAGTGAGCCAAACACATTGCGGTAGTTGATTTTTTTCTTTTGTTTCTTTTTCTTTCTTTTTAAAAAAAATCTGTTAGTCAGCAAGGGAGGGAAGATTGACAGATACCTTTTCCCAATATGCAACTATCAGATGTTTTATGCATGCAAATTATGTCTTAGGAATTGGCCAACTTCACCATAACCAAATTCGGGTATGGGTGGACTAGCCTTGGGCTCATATGAATTTAATTGAGATATTTACTTAGAAATCCATTGGGAAAAAAAAAACAGGGGTTAGGAAGGAGGGGGGGATATCTGTCATATCTTTAGCATCTCTTTTTTAAAAGGTGTTTTTATGGTGAATGTTTTGGGTTTAGATTTTTATCCCCTGTCCCCTCCAGCATGATGGTTTTGGAGATTTGCTTGCTGTGTGATTGACAAGCACTTTTACTGACAAAAATGGTGAGGCTCTGTCAGAACCTTCACCTTCCCCAACACCAAAGACAGGGGCAGTGCAGTATTCCAACCAGCAATGGGTGGGGAGGCATTGTATACATGTAAATTTAAAAGTCCTATGAGTGGAAGTGTTTTTTTTTTTCAAATGATTTTTGTCCTTATGTATTTGATTTATATATGACATCTAGCTATCTCTTTATATATAACTATATATAACTATATATATATTTATATATATACATACATGTCCCCTAGTTTTGGATCATGAGAGATCTTCATGCATTCTTTGCAAAGGAGGTTATGAGGTTATTCCCTCAGAACATTTATAACTATACGAATGTGCCAGTTAAAGTGCTCAACAGGAAATATGACAGTTTAAAAGCATTGTAAAACTCACATAGCTTACTTCTCTCTCTAAAGTGCAACAAGGATGACTAGAATGGGCCAAGGTATGACAATTAATGGTTCTGCATGACCTAGCCACTGCTGGGGGTTTTCTTCTATAACGTTGTCCTTGTGAAACTTTTGTGGAATTAAAAAAAGGAGTTACAAATTTTATTCTGTTATTGTTTATTTTTATTTAAATTATTCTGTTTGTGGTTCTCTTTCTTTTGTTTTGCTTCTCCACCCTCTTCCTTTCTCCTTCTCTTCCTTCCTTCCTTCCTTCCTTCTTTTTCTTCCTCCACTCTCTCAATTGCTCAGCGCAATGAGGCTGTGCTGCTGCTATGGCTAGATCCCTTAGAGTTTGTTTTGGTGTTCTTGGGGGTTGGGTAATCTGGGGGTAACTTCTCTCCATCTGGCTTGCCTTCAAATCTGCACGTGGCCTCCCTGCCCACCTTGGTACCTTGCCCCAAGTCCAAAAGCATTTTCCCATTGAGAAACCCAGCTTCTTCCACTTTCCCCATCACCACTGCCCAAACTCAGCCCCCACTGGTCTGTTCACATCTCTGTGTTGATCTTGGCAAGACCCACAAAATTGAACCATGATGCCGGTTGATAGATATTTTGTAAGACATTCACAGCTATTCTATTTGACAGATGTGCTTCTCTGTTGATAGTGGACCCTCCTTTCATCTGTAGGAGGAGGATTATTAATGGCAAATGCATTGGTCTGTTTACCTGTTTGATTAGTAGGAACCAAAGTTAAAGCTGTTAAACTGTATGAATCCACTTGAGAGTGCAAGCCCCGTTCTGATGGGGCTGATGACTCAGTCTAGAAAGAGCTCACACATGTCTCCTGCCACATGTCGTTCAGACATTTGTTAAATCCCAACCACAAATGGGGCAGACAGAAGCCAATCCAAAGTGTCTTTTTAATGCAATTGGTTAGTGGCTCCCGTAGATGAGACTGTAACTGAATGGAATGGGGAAAAACTGTGACATGCGATGAAATTTGGGAGTTTTCTCTGGACTTTAGGCACATAATCCCCACTGGATAATTGAAGATCATTGAGAATTGATCAGAGGTAACTAGTGATATATTTGTTGGTGGCAACAGGATCATGGTGACTTCTCTTTTATTAGCTGAAACTTCTATACTATACTTTTAATAGAGTGAAGACCCTCCTCCACTGTTTGCCATTTTACTGCAAACTCTTTCAGGAGAAGAAAAGCTTCCTTAGGGAGGAGGCACATGGGTCCTTTATTCATTGTCTCTTCCCTACTTCTCCCTCACCCAAACAAGAAACAAACAAGGAATATTAGAAAGTGAGAGAACACTGTGAAAAGAGAAATGCATACATTTTATAAGAATCACAACTTGGAGTGTGGTGATTTCCCCAGTTCTGGAAGAGAAGCAGTTTGTGAGCCATTCAGACTGCTTTGCTCAGGCTCTAGAAAGGGTTGATGTTAAGAGAGTTGGGAGAGGAGGAGGAAAAGCTTTGCACCCGCTGTCTGGTAACTGTGGAATTGTCAACATCCCTAAAAGCCACCATTGGGGTCCTTCTCAAATCCAGTTGAAACAAACCCAGTCTCCCCTATATTTTGGAGATGTTTCCAATTCCATTATGAAATTAAGGCTAGGATATTAAACTCAGGATATTAAAGCGGGCACACACACCCTATGTATTTGAAATCATTTTTACATTTTAAACTGTCTTATATTTTATCTGCATCCCCTTGGTTTATTCTTGGAAAAGTGGCAATTAATGCCTGAGGTGTTGACATAGTTGATTTGCTGGTGTCAGGCTCTTGGAGCCAGATTCTGTTTCTAAGCCAGGGGGACAAGCCCTGTGAGCTTAGGGACTAGAGAGACTGACTATGCCTGTTGGCAGCAATATTGAGATCCTAGGTGACCAGAGGAACCTTTGACTGACTGTCTTTCAGCATGAGGAATGCCTTAAAGGTGTCTATATCCCAATAGAGACAATTATATCAACCTTCCAGGTTCCTATAGCAACAGGCTCCTTGAAGAACAAGAAAGTACAGAAACTTCTGGGAGCAGAAGATAAGACAGGGTACAAATCAATTTCTCCACCAGCTTCCATCAGCCAATCTCTGCTTTGTCATAATATGATAAGGGAGTAGCTGTGGGCATCTGTCACTAAGCTGGATAAGTATCTCCCATAAGAAGACTGCACATGGAAGTAAGCAGGAGAAACTTCTGTTACCTAGGAGGAAAGAGTATCCTCAGGGTTTGGCTGGATGCAAGGATGGATGGTCATAGTGGTCCATTACAGAGAAATGCGATAAGAGGAAATTTGTCAGAGTCTGGTAGAAACTATGCTTCTGTGTATGGAATGGCTATGTTCTGCTAAGGATGTAGAGGAGGAGGCTAAGCACATAGTTTTGCCTGGGAGGCATCGGGTTTTCTAAGTGTAGGAAGCTTATCACACTACCTATCACAAACGTAATCCAGGAAACCCCATGAAGTTGCCCTTATAGGTTGGAGTTCTTTGTAGCTATTGCTGTCTCATTGTCCTCTGTATTCAAATGTATTCCTTTCCATGCCTTTGCTCTCAAAGCCTCAGCTCCTGGTGGTACAGAGAGCCAGTTATTCCAAGTTCCTTTACTGTGCTATCAGTTCCCCGATTCAGCAATCTTCTCTGGAGAGTTTTATGAAAAGGCTAAAGCCCACAATGCTGACCACCAACAAAGCCAACAAAAGTCCCGTGTTCACAGTGTAATGGTTTCTTCCTCTGCTTTGGGAGCTTTGGGTGGTTCAGCCCTTCTTTACCCTAATAACTCTCCTCAAGAAGGAAGTCTAAACCCTTGTGCTAAACCAGCCATTTCTTTATACTAGCAATCGAAGATGCTGGTGGTTTTCCAAGCGGCAGGACATCCATCAGGTAAAAGCTGGCGTCAGAAACACGGACCCACTGCATCAGTCTTGAACTCCCCAGCATAACATTCACCTTCCAGATGAAGACTATTTACAAGATCCTCCTGTGTTATCTCTTTTGCTAAAATCTTCATTCTTCAGGCTAGACCCCAATTTATACACCCTAGGTCTCTGCTTCAGGCTCCTCCGTTGAAGAACTTGATGTGCAAACACAACATTCAGAAGGTACAACCCACCCCTACATCATACTCATAGCAATGCTAAACAGAGAGCTAATGCCTAAAGCAGTCATCACAGCTACTCAGCAAGTTATAGTTGTAAACACATTTCCCTCTCATGATAAAGCCAGGTGTTGTGGTTATTAGAATCTCCATATGACAGATATGGAATATGAAGAACACCAAAGTCTATGTCACTTAGTCACTACAATACAGTGCCTGAATCCTAACAGTAACAAACATAGCAAATGTTATTTGCTGACTGTGTAGCTGAATGTGTAGTAAGTCCTTGATGCCTGCTCCGTTGACATAGCCAACAAGATTAGGAAAGTTATTTTCTCATCCCTATTGTAGAGAAGATGAATAACAGTAAGATACTTTGCATAACCTTTTCAGAGCAGATAGTATGTGAGAAATCCAGAGGTACTTGACTCTAGCCCACAAGCTGGTGCTATTTCATTAGTCCACCTCCACATAGTCTGTCCAGAGTGTACATAGTAGCTTAGTTGGCTCACTGTGGTACACATTTGGTGTGGCAGTCATTTTTACCTCGAGTCATTTTCCCAATTTTATTTTGTTATACCAGTCTGCTCACCAGGTAAAGGGGCATGTCACTTCCTCCCTATCTCTTAGTGCCTTATGATAAAAGTTCCTGACAGGTCACACAGTATCCTTGGAATGAGGCTATCATGCATATATCAAACACAAGAAGTTTATGAACAAATATGGGTGTTCTGTTTTGTATTTGTATTTTGATTTTGGGTCTGGTACCAAGAAGGCCCCCAGAAATCACAGAATTTCTTGTCTCAGGTATGAAATAAGGACACAGAGAGCATTGAGATCAGCGCAGCATCGGAGTGGAGTTGCCTTAACCACTTCAGTACTTATGAGAATTCCTGTTTGAGTCCCATTTCTAGTGCCCAGTTTTGCAGTGATCTGTTGGCACAGCTTTGCCTTTAAATGGCAAGATTGTGTGTGCCAAATTGTCCCCATCTTACCTGAAGGACATTCCACAGAAGCCTAGTGGCTGATGACCATTAAAATGTAACCCCTCTGATGCTGTCCAGGAGACATTTGTCCCCAAACATTTTAGACAATGTCCAGAGCATCTTACTAGCTTTATTTCCTCAACATCTTACTTGACCAGGCCTCCCACAGCCTAGGCATTTGGAGCTCAGGAGACATTGTAATTATACAGCATTCTCTCAGAAACAGTGAGACCCTCACCTCCCAATGAGGAGGTGTTCGGCTTCAACCCTTTCCTTGCTTGAAGCTGCAGTCTCAAACCACATGGGCTATACTGCCTAGGTTTTCTCTTTTGGGCAAGAAATTTAAAGAGAAAGGAGCTTAAATGAGGCCAAGAATGCTGTCTTTCTTAAAGGCAGCTGGAGGAAATTGATACTCTTTCCGTGGTGAAAGGTCAAAATGCCCCCTTTGAATTGAACTGTAAATACTAAATTCTGAACAATTATTCTCCGCAGCAGTTGTAAAAATTTCAGCGAATTGCAGCTGTTTGGTTTTTCACCCAAAACACACCCTCCTTTCAATCAGTGAGGCTTGCTCTTCCTACCTGGCATGTACAACCCAGCACTAAATCCCTTCAGCAAAATTGTTCTCGGTAACTGTTCGGCCAAGAGCCAAGGGCAGCTTGGGCAAACAGCATAAACACCAGGCTCCTCTCTGAGAGCCGTCTTTGCACATAAGCTGTTTGAGGAAGTCGTAGTTGGAAATTGTTTCAGAGACCTGGCAATGCTTTTAAAGCACGATAACCATCACACTCTCCTCTTCTCTGAAAGGTTAGTTTAATCGTAGATCACAAAAAAATTGGTTTCCACAAATGCATAATGGTTCATCTATGTCACACTTGAACTAAATGGTTTTTTAAATGGAGCTGAAATTATTTTGATGTGTACACAGTCCCAGATTTCTATACAACCTTTTTTAACCAGCCCATCAGGAGTCTTGCCTCTAAAGCCTCATTAATAATTCAGATGTGCTGATGACTTTAAAAGATCTATGGAATTGAAGCTCAGGGAAAGGAAAAAAAAAAGAAAACCTCTGCTTGACAAAGAGATAAATGAATGTAGAAAGAAGCTGTAGGAGGCTGGCAAGCTGTAGATCATCTCAGAACAGATTGTAACTTTATCATTCTGTCAGGGGGAATAATTTAAAGCACTTAATCAGTTAGCTTCACTGTGAGGATGTAGCATTATGAATTCCTATCATCCAATCTGTTCAAATCAAAGTGAATTTAATTGTAATAGGTGAGAGAGCCAGGGCAGGAGGGATCACAGAGAGAAGCACACAAGAGGTAGCAAGTGTCCTGAGGGCTAAACTGGGCTCTTGAACCTTCCTCAGGCTTTCCCTTAGCCCCAGAGGCAGCTACATTGAGAAGTCAGGGCACCAGATATGGTGAAAAAAGCAGAGCTATCATGAAGTAATCATAGATACTTAACATTTATGAGCTAACACACATATGCATGCATGTGTGCACACTCACACGTATGTGTGCACACACATACCATACATCTACATGTATACACATGGACAAGCACACCCACATTTGTGTGCACAGGCATACACACACACACACACACACACACACAGCTGGGCAATCATTTTAACACATAGGTTCACAACCAGACACAAGGCATATACAAATGATTTCATAAGCAATAAAACAAACACACAAAAAAACCCCAAAAAACAACAACTAAGAAAAACCAAAAACAAAAAACAAAACAAAACAAAAAAAAAAAAAAAAAAAAAACTGGACCTGAGAGGAATCACCATCTCTTGGGCAGTGAATGTGTTTGAAAGCTGTTTTGTTTCCCCTCTTCCTTCCCTAAGCTACCATAATGAAGTCTACAATCTCCCAAGCTAGATGTTCTGTTGCCCAGTTGCTTCTAATCTGTGCACATGGCTAATTTTTCAAAGAATTTGAATTCTAGAAAGGGTCATAGATTAGAGTTAGACCCTGGAAAACAACCAGCTAAGAGGCTGCTCCTCTGCAGAGACCCCCGAAGGCCCTGACTCAGCAGTCTCTCTCATCCATATCTGTTCTAAGCTCTTAGCATGGGGGCAATGGGGTGGGATGAAAGTGGAAAGCCACCATGAGCTCTCTGCTCACAGCTTGGGTTATTATAGTCAGCTGAGAGACTGCCACTGCAACTCCTTCCATGATTTCACACCCACAGAATTCTCATTCTGTAAGTAAAAGCCACCTCCAAGTCTCTTTTAGAACAGTTTTCTATTCTACTCTGATTTTTACTCTCATTGGCCAGCAAATCCTGTGGGATTCCTTTAAGGTCTTCCCCCTTCCTCAAACCATCAGAGGGATGCAGAAAGGACAGAAGCAGTAAAGTTAACAAGAGCATTTGAGTCTGCTTATTATAACAAAATTGAGGCAAAGCTGGGACTAGGTTAAACTTCAGAAAGATTCTAAACCACGTGCTCTGCACTAGGGATGGCGTCCATCTATACCAGCATAGTCTCTGAGGTTGGTCTCCTCCAATGCCTCCCAGTCCCTATAGCTGGGACTATTTCGTTCTTCACTTACTACAGGAAGGAGAGGCATGATTCAGGTTCTGGGGGGCTTCTGTACACTGCATTTCTTAGCAATTACTCACTGCCGGCTTCTATTGATTATCTTTATGCATTTTCAATGAACTTTCCAAAAGCTCAACCTAGGACTAATTAAGCTTCTCATTTCTCCTTCTTGTTCTCTATCCATTTTGCCCTTTAGCAGAAAAGAAATGGTTTACAGATGAGACGGATAATGCCTATCCCAGAAACATTCAAATCAAGCCCATGAGTACCCACATGGCTAACCAGATCAACCAATATAAATCCACAAGCAGCCTGATCCCTCCAATCAGAGAAGTTGAAGATGAATGTTGACTCCCAGGAGACCAGAACTATTTTTTTAAAGGCTGACAAACTGCATAAATGGTGACGTGACTTCTCTTCCTCTTACATGCTGAATCACTGGTGGAAACACTAGAATATGCAAGAATTGCAAGAAAATAAAATTAGACAGATCTTTCTCTTTGCCTTGAATATTGCTTCCATGTATTTTGGGAAAGAAAATTATTTCATTTATAAATGAACATACTAAAATAGTCATGTATAGTTCCTAGTGTTTTAAATTATTTTTATTTATTAGAAAGAGAAATATATTTTTCTTTTTTTCATTGTCAGATATCTTCCCATATATCACAGCAATGCAAAATTAAAATGAGTAAGTGGCCAGATTCCTTAATGCACATTTCTCTTCTTTCTCTCTTTTTGAGGAGAATGATGGTCACCACCCCAATTTGTAATGAAGGGAAATGGATTACTAAAACAAATTTAAGATGGCCAACAATGTACACACATATTTTAGTAAATCAAAAATAAAAAGTAAAAGAAGTGGAGGTGAATATTATTTCCCTCTCTCCCAGACAGGTGTATGTTTTGATCTGCATTGACACCAGCTCTTACAAATCAGACTTCATTATCTTCACAGTTGAAAGTCATCTCTTTGTAGTTTCAGTTTTCCTCCAGTGTTTCTTATCCTTTGTTCATATATTTAGAAGAAAGAGCTTCTTGCAATGTTTCTGCAGTTGCCAGATCAGGTTTAAGCACCCAGCTCAGGATATGGGGGGAAGGGTTTATAGGCACACCTAGAATATGAAGGTCATGAGCAAGAGGCACCCAGGAGCAGGCTCTGTTGTTCTCATGGTGAGGCCTCCTCCACCATGTTTTATGCTCCTTGTTTCATACTTCTGAGTCACCCAAGCAAGTTATGTGGACTGTGGGAGGATCTGGAATGTTCTTTTCCTTATTCAGAGCTTTTAGCCTGAAAGTTGGTGAACATCAACGCATAGTTTTACCTAACAATAGGATCTAAGAAGTATGCATGCTTATCACAAATTTTTGGTTTAGAAGTCAGACAATGTTCACTGTCAAGGAAATGACTTTTGCTCAAATTTTCATTTGCTGGCTTTCCTTGGTCGAATCGCTGGGACAAAAACATTCAAACTTACTAAAATACTTACGAAAACAAAACCAACCGACCAACTAACCAAACAAACAAAAACCAGTAACAACCAAAAGGAAAGTAAGTCATGCTCTTAACATAGACTGTTAGAAAAAGGCCTTTGAAAATTACCAGCAATGAAATAAAATGTATCAGCCACTTCAACCTGTGGTCAAAAGATTTTTCTAGCCATCAGATGCAATTGTGATGTCTGAGCTCTGCTGTTGCATGCATGCCCAGTGTATAGTTACCTCAACAACTGTTTCAATCCAACAACTCAGAAAGTCTTTTCAGCTTCGCAGTGATCAACCTTTGATATGATCATCAGGGTCTCTGGAGAAGCATGGGTGTGACTGTAATTTTTACTTCCTTAAAAATGTAAAATGTGGACACTTTTTTCAAACTAACCAAAATAGCCCCTACCGTCTTATGACATCTCTTCCATGAACTCTTTAGGCCATGACTCTGTGGTCCTAGTTATGATAGTATAAATCAGATCAGAGCAAAGCAATGTGATCACCATGGAAACATATGTCCACTAAGGACTCCAATTACCAATGTAAGCAAAATGAGCTTCCACTTCTGTCCACTCCCTGCAGAGCCAATATAGCTGTGCTTCCACCTTGTAGGCATTGTCCTGCAGTGACTTGTCGGACTGTGGTTACTCCGTTGTCACACTTTGTAGAATTAGTTCTATAAAAGTATTGTGAATATAATGTGTGTCCAATTGGATTGTTAACACAAAAAATATTTATAATCCATCACTAGTCTACTCAGGCTAAAATGATGTCAGCCGTTTTATATTCGGGCTTGTAAACATTTCTTGGTTTCCAACAGAACTCAGATGTGTTGGTGGGGAGAATCCACTGCCAGGATCTTGACAGCATTCCTGAAAGCTAAGACTTCCTTTAAAATCATGATTTTGCATTGGGGTTACCTAAGTACATTCATGTCAATCCATGCTCTTTTTCCCTTCCTGAACCATAGTAGGCTCTTCTTCACACTCGTTCCCATTAACCTTACCTCTGAATTTGTCTTAGTTCTTTGATCTCCTATGGTGACCAATGTTGTTTACCTAAATAATCTTCCACTAGAAGAATAATGGTCTTACCACTCTACTTGATGCAAGGTAGGAACCAGAAGCATTTCCCAGTCTAGCTATTGATTTAAATCTAAAGTTGTTTCTCAACCACAATGGCTCTGATAGTTTCCTACAGTAAGGGGCTCCCTCTGTTTACCAAGCAGCTTCCCAAACCCAAGATAGTAGAAATCTATTTTCTTCTACGATAGAGTAATAAAGGAGGAACAGATCAAACATGATTCTCAGATTGTATAGAAAATGACCATGTGATGCCCCCATTTGGCAACTCAGTTGAAACAAAAATAACATTTGTTAAAAATAATGCGAAGGAAAACATGAAAAATTTCCAGTTTGTTTCTGTTGGTTGAGTTCTGAGCCATCTGTAGGATAAAACACTGTCTTTCCAACCATATTCACCTTAGGCCAATGGTGGTCCTCTTTGAAATATTCCACATTAGAAGGCTCTGATCTTTATTCCCTGGTTGGGGTCCAGAAAAGCTATCTAGGCAGACTAATGATGCTTGGATACTTTGGGAATCAGACCATTTGTAAAACAAAAACTACTTGTGTATGAGTACATCACTGCCATCACCATCTTTCTTGTGGATGCAGTTTGTCTTTGTCTATGTGACTGTATTTTGAAATTACCCTTCCCTGCTATAACCAATAGAAGACATTCATTTACAGTGTTTTATGTTTATAAATTGATTATGTCTAAGTCACCTGGAAGGACAGACTTCCTTCTACAAGCTACACTTTGTGTTTGTTGTTGTTATTTGTTTGTTTATTTTTTAAGTGTTGGAAGACTTTAATCAAGAAATTAGAATGGTTTGGGTTGAGTTGGAAGTGGAGAGTGGGAAAATGTATGAAATTAGGGATATTTTGAATGGAAAACAGGAAGTGCTCACCTATGCCTGATTTAGAAGTTCAAGAGCATTCATATATAATTAACTATTAACTATTAAAATTTTCTTTAAATCCTCCAGCTTCAGTGACTTAAACATGAAGCTGGTTTGTTGAGATGGTGAAGGTCCCTTTCAGACCAACTAAGGCAGTGCTTGCCTTGCCTCAGTCAAGTCCTTGGAGATCACTTTTTCCAGAGCTGTAATTATGGCTCTTCTGGCCATATTATCAATATAGCATTTCTGAGTTGAACACAACATCCACTCTGTGGTCTGGACAAAGAACAGTCAGGTTGGTTCCTATGCTCTTCAGCTTGAAAGCTCTTAGAGTGGAGATGCAAAAGTTTATGTCCAGATTCACCTCCACCACTGATGAGCTGGTTTTATTCATTCTGGTTTCTCTTTACAGCCTCCCTCCCCACCATCCCTGTCCCTTTGTGCCTCAAAGATTTGGATAGTCTCTTCATTTCTAGCCCACATCTCCAACAGAATGTAGAGAGAGTCTGAACAACCCTACTGTGCTGGTGTCATTCCCGTTCATGTCCCCCCCATCTACACTCACCCTTATTTCTCATTCCATTCCATTTGTCTGGTTGTGCTCATGTTAGCACAGTATCTTTGCTGCTTAAATACCTAATTGTCGTTTTGAGCTGTCATTTTCATCCAGGAGAACCTGTGGAAAGAAAGATAGAAAGAGGTAGAAAAGTACAAAGAAAATCAGTATCAGATAAGTGACTTAGAGTCATCTTGACTACCAAGAGATCACAGAAATTCACGGAACTGAAGAATCACTTTCAATTTTCCCACTAGATTTCCTTTCTGCCCCTGCTGTTTTCCCCATGTTCTTTTTTTTATTATTATTATTATTAACTTGAGTATTTCTTATATACATTTCGAATGTTATTCCCTTTCCCGGTTTCCGGGCAAACATCCCCCTCCCCCCTCCCCTTCCTTATGGGTGTTCCCCTCCCAACCCTCCCCCCATTGCTGCCCTCTCCCCAACAGTCTAGTTCACTAGTTTCCCCATGTTCTTAACAAGTATTTTTCAGTTGTAAAACAGAATGATTTCTCATTTAAATCCTATGATCTCTTAATAAAATGAGGAGTCCCTTTGGACTCATTTAGGTTACTTAAACTAAGTTTATCCAAACTGGCCATTGCTCATGCATGACCACGTTATTAGTAATTCCAAGATTACCACCAAAATAAGGCAATGCAGAGGACATTTTTAAATTTCATTTTTGAATACTTATGCTAAGACTTTAAAATATTAAGAAAGGGACACATGTGGCCAAAGACCCTTGTTAGGATCCCCTTGCATTCCAGGCTCACATGGCTTGCTGGAGAAAGGATTCTCATTTAGAAATTTTTTTTCTAGACAATTCTTTTTAATTGGATTTTTGAGCATGAAAATGCGTAACACAGAGAATATAGCAAAAGGTTCAAAAAAAGAACAAAAAAGGTAGATGCAACACTTTAAGAAACTGTGGAAGGAGGTGGTACCTAAGTAGAAGAGAAGAGGTTCCCTTGAACCTGAATGGAAAAAATGATAGGTTGGGCTCTAGAGACTTTCCAACAGGAAATGCTTTGTTTGACTGAAGGCACAAGGATCTTGAGGTTTTTTTCCAATGAAAGGAGCTATGGTGTACTGCTACCAAGGTGATTTTGGTTTGTAGAGCAATTCACCTTCGATAATAAGTTTGTTTCCATGCACTCACTGAAAAGAAAAGTATGGCAAGAGTTTATGGAAGAAACTCGGAAGTAGGTAGTTGAAGAGCCACATTTAAATTGGAGCATTGATTTAGAAAGTCAGAGAGAATCACTGAAAGGGCTAAACAAAGGATAGTGATGATTGCACCCTTTGGGGGTTGAAGCCTTTGAGATGTTCAGTTCTTTCAGAAACATAGGCTCTCAAGCTGAACCTTCTCTCAGCAGCATGGGATCTCAAGCAAATTTCACTCAGCAACACTCAACAACAGCTCACCATGAAGGACACCTACCTTCCTCCTACATATCTACCCTGTTATGCAGTACTCAATTATTAAAATAGCCATGGATCCACTGCATAGATTAAAGGGAAGGAATAGATTTTCAGATTTTTTAAAAAAAGAAGCCTGCTGGCTATACTATTTTACAGACATGACTATAATACGAATGCTAGGTAGACCACCAAGAAATCATAGAATAAACAAGAATACAGGACTTCCAACTATGAGTGAGCATTATCAAGCCATCTTGTCAGGTAATCTGCTAACTGGGCTTTAGTAGACAGTACCAGTACATGTTTGTCAAAGGAATGTTGGGGGATTGAATATAACACATCCTTGCTTGCAGTAAGCTTAAAAATCCAACATAAAGGGGAACCCTAAAGAGCCAGTAACATATAACACTGTCCTCTAATAGAATGGGAGATGAAAGAACAAGCAGTTTGAAGTGGTTTGTAGACTAAATGGGGTTTCAGAGTTAGGTGAGCTGAGGAGCAACATTCCAGCTCATTCAGGAATATGGATGGATCAATGATTTCACTAATTTATCAAGTAGTCCCTGTGTACTTCTTGCTGGACAGCTGTGTCCCTTCTAGGCAACAGAAGACATGTAAAACATACATGCAAGAAAGACTTTTTATTGAATGGGCTACATAGCAAATAAGTACCATGACACTTTGTGGAAGTTCGACTTGAAGTCTAAGGCTGGGTAGGAGTTTGAAAGGTTCTATACAAAGGAAGTGCTTACTGCAGATCTCAAGGACAGAGCAGTGCAAAGGGACACAAAGGGACAGGAAGGAAGAGAAGATGAGAATGTTGGACAAGAATTTAGGCAGCTGAGAAAAGGGTTGTTTTCTTCCCTGTACAAAGGAGAGGAGGAAAGATGCACTCCCACTGTGAAGGTGTTCTGGGCTGGGAATGCAGGCAGAGCTGAGAAGATGATCTTGGAGTTCCTGGTCCTAAGGAAGGTTCCTATACCACACACACACACACACACACACACACACACACACACACACACGAGGTAATTATAAAAGGAGAAGCCTGGATGACGTTTTTCAATAAAGGAGAAAGTATAGGCCTAGACAACAGGTCAGTAGAACTGTCTAGGGACTACAGCCAAGTTTTCAGGGCATCAATAGAGCAAGCCAAGCTGATGTGATTAGGACAGAATATCTATTTAGTATTGAGAGAATAGGAAACAGAGAGGGAGATTTAGAAATAGAGCAAAATGGGGCATCCAATGAGGGTTGAGATCAAGGGTATCTGAAATGGTGAGTCAAAAGTGATGAGGCAGACTGGAAGGACCAATTTCCCCTTTGTCTTTATCTCATATGGTTGCCCTGAAGAGTGGATTAAAGTGGGAAACTAGCAGGCCATTTTAGGTTACTTTTTAAACCGTGGAAATGGAGGACATGTAGGGTATCTAGGTCATCAGCATGCCTTCTAACATACCCACAAAAAAGTCTGGAGAGGTGGTCTCTCCTTTTATCAGTTCATATCACCCCCCGCCCCCATTGTACCTCATCCCTTGGGTATAGCACATTCAGAACCTTCTCGTTACGACAGTCTAAATACACAAAATACTAAGGTCACCTGATGGCTTTTCTGGACCAGAGTAAACATGAGAGCTTTTGGCCAGTTGAAAATTAATCTCCTTCCTAGGTGGAATATTAAATTGAAAAGAGTTTTCCCCCTGGTTTGTTTATCCCACAGGGAACTTCTGTGTTTCTTCTTGTTCTCCAAAGCTGACCCCAAAGCTCTCCAGGGCCTGTTTTAGGAAACAGCACCTGCCCTGCTGTTTAGAGTCTTAGATGGAAATGTACACACACAACACATGTGCCTGTCAAAGCATCCCAGAACTTCCTGCCCTAGGGACCCAGGAGGTAGTCATCCAGGAGGAGGTAGTCATGGGGAAGGGAGCCCCTACAATGAGACAAGTCAAGCCCCAGGTCTACACTAAACCAGAGCCTTTCTCACCCCAGTACCTCTGTTCTCCTTTTCCTTCCGCTGTGTACACATTTGACCAGAACTGCAACATTCAAACATAAACCCAGATCTGCCTGGAAATCCTAATTAAAGGCGTTCAGTTCCCAGGTGGTACGATCACATCCTGCCTAAAGTGTCTGGCTCACATCCCACCATGCAGATGCTGAAAAGAGACTTTTCCCTATTTAACGCCAAAACCTTCATTTGGAATTTCTTCAGGGGACAAAGGGAAAAAAAAGAAAACAATTCAGAGGTACCCATATGCAGAGGTCAGCCTACAACACGTTCATTAAGGGAAAAGAGTGTGGTTTGTTTATCTGTTTTTCACACTTTGATTGCTGGCATGGTGACTATGGCTATGATGAATTTTGTAACCAGACAGGAACTGGAGAAGAGAATAAATGCTGGTGCTCTGAAATGACCTACCCAACTCTGTCATCTGTAACAACCAGTGATAACTCTCTTGTCTTGTAAAAAGGGTTTGTACATAACTTGTACATGGTTTCATTTTGTATTTTTCGCAGATTAAAAATTTATGTATTTGTGTTCTAAAACAAGGAGTGTTTCTTGTGTCTTTGTAATTGTCACATAGGGTGTGGGGAGGGTTAGCAGAGTTCCTATTTAACCCCTTTCCCCTGCCTGAAGGTGAAATTGTGTACCACCAGCAGCCATGAAGCTGCTTGTTCAGTTGCAAGTGTGAGGCACGGTGCTGCCCAATATTGCCAGGAGCAGTGCTGGGGAGGAAGGGTAACCGGTGTCAATGAAAAGCTTAGAGTCATGCAGAGCCATACCGGGCTAAAGGGTCACATGCTGCTACGGATGACTCCAGAATATAGGACTGTAAAGACACAGCCTACATTCCAGAGAACCTTGAGAAGTAAATACTGGATCACTTCTGTCACCTGTTCTCATGCTAGCTACCCTTCCTTGCTACCTGTACAAATGAGCAAAGTCTTCCTGCCTTTTACTTATCAAAACAGTGGTTGAAGCTTGCTTAAGAGGTGGGTTTTCTTGTTCCACGCAGCCAGAAATGAAACATCATTTCCAAGTCAAGAACATCCAATAACAATGCTGTAATTTGAGTCTTTAGATTTCCAGAATCTTGTCAATGTGAAGTCTTTACGGGACATGAGACTCCTTAGTCTGAGATTGACCTGGCTTCTGAGAAAAGAAGATGCTGATGAGAGGGTTCCATGTATGTACTGAATGTAGCCTGTCAAAAATTAATATCACTAGAGATTGTAACCTTCTTCATTAGCAAAATGTTAATGTTTATATTATTTTATTGGGACTTGGTGACAAAACTATATGTAATAATATGATTTTGGGTCTCTAGTCGGGAGGACAGAAGCAATACATTTTTGGTTCACAGATTAAAAATTGATCAGTGGGAGAGAGTACAGCTTACCCTTACAAAGATATAAAAGGTTGCTTGGCTCTTTGAAGAACAATCTAATTGATTGATACTTTGAAAACCAAATCTCTGGGTAGCTATGCCTATTAGTCTTTGTCAACTCAGCAGAGACTAGAGTCATCTGGAAGAAAAGAACCTCAATTGAGAATTGTCTACAACCACTTGGCCTGTGTGCATATCTGTAGGACATTTTCTTGATTAATGATTGATATGGGAAGGCCTAGCCCACTATGTGCAGTACCTCCCTTGGGCAGGTGGTCCTGGATTGTTTAAGAAAGCAAGCTGAACAAGCCATGAGTACCAAACCAGCAAGCAACTTTCCTCTATGCTTCAGTATCTGCCTCCATGTTTCTCTCTTGGCTTGCCTCAGTGATGGACTAAACCTTAAGTTTTAAAAAAAAATAAGCCTCATCCTTACCAAATGTACTTTTTGTTGATGTTGTATCAAAACAACAGAATAGAGAGCAGAGGCAGTGCCTCAAACAACATCAGCCCCAAGCAGACCTCATTGCCAGGAGTGAGAAACTACAGATTTACTTATCTTCTTGTGCCAACTCCTCACAGCTCTTTGAGCTCCAGAGTCTCAACTTGTCTTCTCAGTATTTGCTAACAAATCTGAATGTTGTTGGGGAAATGTAATTGCAGAGCATATGGTCTCCATTAGTTAGGCAAACTCTACTGCCAAGTTCAGCTCCAAAGAAGACGTCTGCATAAAGGATGAAATACTAGGGAAGATCCACGGTGACAGGGAAGCCAAATGAAAGGGATGAGGCAGTGAGTTACAAAACAGTAGGCTTGGACGACAGGACACAATGACTGTGGAACATATTTTTCCATTTGGTAAGAAAACAAAATATCTGTGAATTTCTACTGAGATCTCTCTGTAGCAAAAATCAAAGGAGACCCTTCACCAAGATCAATATTAACTGTTTCTCGATGTCAGATGAGCTAGACTCTGCCTGGGAGAAAATCGTAGGGCAAACAGAATACACAGCTTGCTAAAGGAATGAAGCAAGGATAAGATCAAAATGTAAACATCGGGCATAGTGCTATTTTCAATGTTGCTGGGGAACTGCCTTCCAGAAGAGAAACAGGATCTCATGCTTACAGATCTATCACATTCTTAAAATGTAGGCTAAAAGTCAGAAACTCAAGGAACCCAAGCTCAAGAAAAAATATACAGGCAAGGTAAGCACTCTTGCCACAAAAATGAATTGTAACATGCTTTTTAAAATCAAAAAAATGTTAGTAAGTTGGTAATACTCTCCAGATTGATACACATAGATTTATCATTTTGCTCAACAAACTGAGTATAATAGCTATTCTTGGTTGCCAACTTGACTTACCTGGGAAAGGGGAACTTCAAGTGGAGTTGTCTCTATCAAACTGCCCAGTGGGCATGTATTAAGGGAATTTTCTTAATTGCTAATGAATTTAGAAAGGCCCCACCCACTATGGGCAATACCTCCTCTGTGCTGGTCTTTCTGGGTGTTATAAGAGAACAGGTTGAGCAATGGAAAGAGGTATTGGGATGTAAAGTAAATAAATAATTAAATTAAAAATTGTACTACTATTTATTATTCTATTTAATATTACTATTATTAATCTATTTTAAAGATGGAAAATTAAAAAAAGAGAGAAAAGAAAAGCAGCTGAGCAACAGCCAGGGCACCCAGCAAATAAACAGAGTTCTTCCATGTTTCCCTTCAGTTGCTCCCTCGAAGATACTGCCTTGAGTTCTTGCCTTGACTTCCATCAAGGACGAATGGTAACCATTAAGTCAAACTTACCCCCCATTTCAAATTGCTTTTGGTCAGTGTTTTATCACAGTAAATTAGGAAAGAAGCTGGTATCAGGAATGTGAAGTTTTGCTGTGACGGACTTGACTATATGCACTTTATGTCTTGGATAGTTTTGTGGGGGGAAGGTGGAGGATTTGGGAGCTTTAGGCTAGAAAAGCCATTGAACGCTGAGATCTTAATGAGCTGGTGTGGAATCGTGGATGATATTTCAGAGTACATGGAAAAGAGATGATGGAAACCTGGCTTTTGGTCCTGGCCTATCAGGATCATTTGTATGATTGTCTTTTTATTAAGAATCCGTGGAAGTAAAACATTTGCTTGACTGTGATAATCAGTGCTAGTTAGTTGTGGTTTAAAAAGTTAAGTGTGATTAATGAGAGACCAGCATCATTAAGGTGAAATTTTCTGGTAACTCTTTTGTCAGAGTCAGCACACAGAAGTCATGGTCTAGACAGGACCAAGGTTGCAGCTCAAGCTGGAAGATGACCATGGTGATGTGTAAGTCTTCCATATAGTAGTGGTTTTGAAAGCAAAAAGGGATTGTGGAGAGCATCTGAGGGTTGGTATTATGGGAGGTCAGAAGAGGGCATTGATAAAAGTACAGCCTCAGCTTCAGTGGATACCCCAGGACATTGGAGATGCCAGGACCAGGACTATAGGATGACTGCCAAGGACAGTAGCAATCTGAGCCTACAATATAAGATGTACATGTTCACTGAGTGGTTTTCAGTCATGGTGCTTATCACTGAAAGCAAACTAGATCACAATCATTAAAAACAATGAAGTGGGCAAGCTAAATTACAATATTAAAACACATCTAGCATTAATATGCTGTGTACTTCATCTATGATATTCTAGAATATTGTTATAGTTTTGTGTGCATATGCATACACATTCACGCGTGTACTCACGTACCTTTTAGGACATCCAGGTTGTTTCCCACTCTTTCCTACCTTGTGGAATTCTCCTCTTTGATGGGCAGGACCACTATTCCCACAAAGACACATATGCTAGCACGTGAGTAGAAGAAAAAATGAGCTGCAAGAGAATCAAGCTAAAAGCTCCAGGGATTTTTATCTGTAGAAGATAGTTGTTTCCTGTTCATCAAAACCTAAACAACTTGCAGGAGTAGGGGGCAGAAATAAGTTATGAAAGGATATTGGTGCTGAGGTACTTAAAGTAGAATAGCTGTGTTCTGAAAGCTGAGAGAGACCACATTTAATACAAAGCTAACTGAAAATATATGTATTCGGCTGTCATTAACATAGCTAGCGATGTAGCCAAGAATTAAAAACAATAAGCACAGTATAAACCTCTTTAGCCAACAAATCTGAAAATTTAACTGATTTAAGAATGAAGAAAAATTGAACGAGGCATAATACAGTTGATAAAACTGGTAAATTCTTATGATCCAATTTAGCTTTAGAGGGTGTATGTGTAGAAGGTTTTACATTTTAGGAATAAATTATAGTAATAAAAAGGAGAATGGCCTTCCAAAATGAGAGAGGAAATTTGAATGCTAATATTTGATTTCCAATATTGAGGAAGTCAATTTTTCTATTATTACTTAACTTGTATGTGCTTTTTGTATACTATTCTTCAAAAGAATATACCCAACTTAAAATCATGAGGACTTATCTCCTGTTACTCCTAAGGGTTTTACATTTGCAACATTCTCATCAATTCGACCTAATTGACATTGTGGCAGTTTGAATGAGAATGTCCTGGTAGAGTGGAAATTTGAATACTTGGTTCCTAGTTGGTAGCATTCTTTGGGAGAGGTTTAGGAGCTGTGGCCATGCTGGCAGAAATATGTCACCTGGGGCAGGATGGAGCTGCAGCCTACTTGTGGTTCACTGTCTCTGATTGCTGCTTGTAGTTTAGATGTGGGCTCTGGGCTTCCTGTTTGTGCCACCCCACCTGCTGCTTGCAGCCATGCATCTCAATCATGATGGACTCGTAGGCCTCTGGAACAGTAAGCCAACACAAACTCCTTTCCCTTACTTTTCATTGTGGTGTTTCATTACAGCACAGGAAATATATATATTTCACTTTTATTTCCCCTATTTTTATCTATCTTATTTGTCTTCTGTATCTTCACTACTTTCCTTAGTATTAGATGGAACATTTTTTATTTTTTAACACTTTAATTATTTAATTTTCTCAGTTTAAAAATACTTTTATTAATTTCTTATAACATGCTTTAACTTTTTTATAACATGTTTTAAACTCCCCCCCCCCGCCGCCCCATCCACCAAACATTGTCATGACCTCTTTTGTTTCTTCATCAAGACTATTCTGTGTTGCCTGGATGTATGGTCTTCCATAGGACCCTGGTTGAGCAGAGTCTACACACTTGGAGAAAACTCTCTCTTTATCTCCCAATAGCTGACAGTTGCCAATAGGTACATGGGTCAGGTTGGAATTGCTATACATCTCTCTCCACACTGGGCATTTAGTATGGTTGGGTCATTCATGCCTGCATGAACTCACAAACACTGTGAGTTCATATGTGAAACTACCCTGCTCTGGCCAAGGAATACTGTCACACTGTAGCCAACTCGGGTCTCTTGTTCTTATTCTCTTTCTGTTTCCTCTTCTACAATGACTCCTGAGCTTTGGGAGGAGGGGCAATGTACACATTTTTGGCTGAACACTCTGCAGTTTCTTATGTTCTGCATCCGTGGCCAGCTGTGTGTCTCTGATAAGCATCTTCCACTGCAAATAGAAGCTTCTCTGAAGAGAGTTGAGAGATGATTTAATCTGTGGTTATAACAATAAGGCATTAGCCATCAGGTTAATGCCGTGTCCATTTAAACAAACAATAATAATCGGCTTGCCCCTCCACCATAAGCTTTTGGCTCAAAGTTATGCCAGCTATGGGTTTTCTCCTTGCTGAACAGCATTTACATCTAATCAGAAAGTGATTGTTTATTCCCCTAATGTATATGCCACTGTGTTATGCACCAATGAGTGTGTCTGTCAGTCTTGTTATTATTGTATCTCTCAGGATTCACAGCTAGGTAAGATTGATTATTACATTTTCCCCTTTGGTAGCGTGTAGCCACAATCTAGAAACTATTATTTAAAGACACTTATTTTATTTGTATTTGTGTTTGTGTGTCTGTGTATGTGTGCACACATATGTGGAAGTGCCCATGGTGGCCAGGAGAGAGCATTGAATCTCTTGGACCTGGAGTTACACAGAATTGTGAGAGCATCCCACCATAGGTGCTGGCAATGGAACTCTGGTCCTCTACAGGATAGCAGTGGTTTTTAACATCTGAACAGTGCTCTAGCCCTATATTCATTTTTCTTCTTACTCTGTCCTTTGCACATATAATGTTTACCAATGTCAGTCAAAGTCTACACCATAGTCCTCCAAGCAAAATTTTCATTCTTCTATTGTACTTTTCCATACCAGAATTTTCATCTAGTTATTTCTCTAAAAATACTAATATTCTATCTATATTACAGCATTGCCCCTTGGTGCTCCTTTACCTCTTAAGCATTGTTTCCTTTGGCTCTTTGAGCTTATTTGTAGTAGCTGTGTTGAAATCTTTATCTGTTAAATTCACATCTTAGGCTTCTTTCATGCACATCTGCAGCCCCTGTGATTTCTCTTGTGTGAACTTCACTCTTCCTCTTACTCTACTGGTCTCATAATTCCTATTGAAAACTGGATGCTTTGTGATGATACATTTCATCAACTTTGGATATTGATTTCCTCTCAGGCATACTTTCATGTAATTACTATTTTATATAATTTTATATCTTAGTAGCTGAACACATGTATATATTTAAAGAGTTTTTTAAAATTAACATTACTTCAGTGCCTCATTCCACACTTTCGTTAATGTTGGGTTGGTTTATTTATTCCCTAGACTATTTTAGTAAAAAATTTCTCACTTTGCAACTGCAAAGCCTTAAAATTTTCTCCTTAGAGGGTCCAGTGTGGAGTATCAGACAGTTGTCTTAGAACATAATATTCTTATTAAGACTCTCTGGTCTCCTTTTCCACATCTCTACTGAACCACCTGCCTCTCTTGATACCACACCACACCAGGCTCCAGTAATCAAGCTGATCCTCCATCTTTGTTGTTTTCTTAAATATTTATTTATTTATTTATTTATTTATTTATTTATTTATTTATTTATTTATTTTGTGAATGCTCTGAGACACCATTTGTTTCATAGTCTTTCCTACTGAATTAAAGTCTATAGTTTAACTGATAATACTATGAGCCTACCAACCTCATATATATGAATTTTTAGAGCTTATAGACTTGAAATACTCTATATTCTGCTCTAAATACTCTCTAAAATTTGTTGATAATGAGAGACAATTTGTACTTACAGCTTTTATTCTCCTCTGAGAAAAACTGTAAGGCTGTTGGTACAGGACTGGAGGGCAGCTAGTGTCTCACTTCTGAATGGTACCTCTGACCCATTACCATTGATCTGGTGGGAACCTTTAGCCTCTAACCTCTTCTTGTCTCTTTAAGCACAGAAACTGACTTTTTAAAAGTATGCTCAGGCAAGGGCAATCAGAACTTCAGTATTTTTTACTTGTACCTGACCTACAACTCCCATAGAAGGGTCAAGTAGGGACTAATCTCCCACCATCATTCAAAATTTTACACCATCCTTGAAATCCTGGTGGGTTGTCTCACCAGAGTAACGAAGCAATCGTTTACTAGCTGAATGGAGACCCAGTACTGTTTTATTACTCAAACCTAATGAATTTTCCTTCTATGAGGCTATGCTGGAAACAAGGGGAGGAATCTCATGGTGCCTTAAACTAACTAGGCTTACCATGATTTAAACATTTGGTCTTGAATACATGTTTCTTCATTCTGGGGACTCTGAGAGATTCTTTCCCTTTCTTTCCCTCACCACTCACATCCCTCCTTCATTTAATTTCTCTAATTTTTCTTTCTTTTCTCCCTTTCTCCTCTTGTCTACTTTATCTCTTTCCCAGTTTCTCTTCCCTCTCTCTTTCCCTCCCTCCTCCCCTTCCCTTTCTCCCTTCCTTTGTTCCTTCCTTCCTTTGTTCCGTCCTTTCTTTCTTTCACTCTTTTTTGTACTTGGGATCAAACCAAGGGTGTGCATGCTCTAGGAAGCCACAGCCACATCCTTGGGAAATTTTTTAGCAAGATGGAAAAAAATCATAAGCCTAACTAAAAAAGAAAATCACTTTTAACTGCATTAAATTTAAGAAATTCTCTCGATTTTAAGAATTTATATGGTGAGACAGTTCAGTGATTAAGAATGCTTGCTGCCCTTCAATACCATGAGGGATCAATTTCCAGCCCTTATCTGGAACAGTCTTTATCTCCTGCCTCTCTTAGTACTGCAATCATGTGAAAAAATAACCATACAGACATAGATATATGCAATTTAAAAGAATAAAAATGAATCGTTAAAGAGTGAATTCATAACAACAGTAAAAAATTCACAGATTAGGATAATCTTTGTGGAAAAAATACAATCAGGTAACAGCTATGTTACCATCTACAAGTAATCAGAAAAATAAAAAGACAATGGGAAAATTAAGAATAATGTGAAAAACTCATTTGAGGGAACAGAGACTGACATATACACGATAACCCTACAAACACTGGGTTATTTATATAAGCAAATTACAACTATAATGGAACCATATTATATATTCCTCAGGTTACCATGAATTATAGTATTTTACCAATAACTTTCTGTGCCCACATTGTGGGCTCTATATGCCATTTCCACTAAAAGAAATTAGGGTTTATTAGGGAAGCAGGTGACTCCTGGTCTGAGCAAAATAAACAGGGGATGAGTATGGGATGTTCTGACAATGTATATATCACAGCTCTTGAAGGGATTCAAGATCACAAAGCCAGAAGGAAAGAAAAGAATCCAACAAAATAAAACGAAACAAAACCAAACAACAAGCAAGAACTAAAGTGGATTGGGACTCTTTGTATACAAGTTGTTATAAATATCTTATCATTATGAATTCAAAATAGTGCAAAATAAATTTAATAATCATCATTAGGAGATCATTGTAACTGAAGTCAATTTCTTATGAACTGGTAAATAAACTTTGTTATAGTAGCCTGATAGTAGTGGAAGAGAATGTGTCCTTTGATAGAGTATTTCAGCTCCTTAGAGAGGGAAAGGACTAGAACGCAGCATCTTGCTGCACTATATGAATGATGAATTACAAGACTGAGTGGCAACTTTCAAAGTTATAAGTAACTAGAGAATCAGAAATTATGGTGGAAAAACACAATGTAAGCCTTTAGATTTAACTAGAAATGTATTGGGACATAGCCAATAATACGAAGTAGATAACAATTAGCAAAAACTAATCTGTGGGAAATTCTATGGGATAAAACTTTGTGTGTGTGTGTGTGTGTGTGTGTGTGTGTGTGTGTGTGTGTGTGTATCTAGTGCAAGGTAAGGGAGAAAATATGGGATATACTTATAGACTGTAAGAGATGTGTAAGACACCAACTGATTACAGTATGTGAATCTTGTACCATACTTGTCTTAGTGTTCTATTGATGTGAAGAGACACCATGACTCATAAAAGAAAACATTTAATTGGAGACTTACATTTTCAGAGGTTTAGTTCATTATTATTTTGGCAGAGAACTTGGCAATAGTCAGTTATGGTGACAGAGAAGTAGCTACATCCTGATCTGCAGACTATAATAGTATCTTTTATTCACCTGATGTAATTGTCACCTCAGAGGCTTACTGCCTCCATCGGCTGACTGAGGTCTAGTACTGGAAGCTTCTAGCCTCTGTACAATGTAGGTCTAGAATGTTCTCAACCTTTGAGACTTGCTGCTGAATAAACTCATTCTTTCCAGTTCTTTTTGAACTGTGGTTGACTGGTTTAAATCAACTGTTCTGGCTCAAAAACGTTCTCCAAACTGATTCAGTCTGGCTTCTCTCTCAGCCTCTGACTCTTTTGCTCTGTTTGGCCTCATATTAACTCTGGCAATATGTTCTAATCCAGCTCCTTCTAATTCTCTGGCTTATTTTGTCTTCACCTGTGTCTAGCATGTCCTCTCTTCAACCTGTATCTGTAAAACTTTCCAGGTAAAACTGCCTCCTTCTTTTCTTCCTCTGTGCTGTTCCCCCTTTTGTTGACTCTCTTTGCTCTCTCTTCTCATGAGGGTTGGGCATATCCTTCTCTATCAAATCTTTCTCTGATTCAATACTTTGTTTGCCACTCCATCAGACATTGTTTTCAAACAGGTGCTTACCACTTTACCTTTATTGTTTGGGATTAAAGGTATGTACTAAGGGCTAAGCCACACCACAACTAGAAATAGATTTTTTCAGTAAATAACAAAATCATGGGTTTCACAGTGTGATCATATACTCTGCAATAGCAGAGAGAGAGAGAGAGAGAGAGAGAGAGAGAGAGAGAGAGAGAGAGAGAGAGAGAGAGATCCTCCAACATGACTACACCTCATAATCTTTCTAAACTTTTTGAACTGTTCTAATTCCTGATGACTAAGCATTCAAATATATGAGCCTATGGGAACATTTTTATTCAAACTATCACAATACTGACTAAAGTACACTATTAATACATGTTTATGCCAGGTGTGGTGGCACACATCTGTAATCCTAGTACTAAGGATACCTAATCTGAAGACTGAAACTGGGTTCAATCTGAGTGATATAATGAAAACCTGTCTCTGAACAGGAAAAACCACAGCAAAATTGATGCTAATGACCAGTTTGCTATTTAGATATGACTTCTTCAGGTTGTTAATGATATTAAGGGCCTTTACTAAAGTCTCCTTATACCTCAGCCCCAAATGAACATCTGTTTCCATTTTCCTCCTGCGTCAAATATTCAGAAAGAGGAGGTTGAAAGTTTGTAGGAATCTTAGGTTATGGAGGACTGCTGTCATTACTTTCTGGACACGACTGAGTCCAATAGCTGTGGTTACTTGCTTAAGATCTGCACTAGATCAAGCTGGTCAACATCATAGCATGGATGTGTGAGGGACACGCAGGCTTCATGCCTAGCTCAAGAACTATTGGCAGTTGATTGCTACTGAGGAAGGAAGAGTAATTTTCTCCATGTGTGTGGCTCCTGGTCAATAGCCCATGCTTCAGTTGATAGTCCCATGCCTATGCACATAATTAGGTTTAGCAGATTTTTATTAAGGATGTCAAGTTTAGAGGCAGGTGATTTGGAGAAGAGAGTCAAGATGAGTTGGAGGTGAGAAAAAGGATGGATATGATCAAAATACATTGTATACATCTGTAAAATTATTAATATGTAAAAATACTATTTTAAAAAGATAACACTCAAAAATTCCATGAAAGTTATAAAATGATAAAAGGATTAAGGATTAAATGGTGATATTGGTGCCTAACATTCACTTAAAAGTTATAGGACAGGAAGATGAACAGAGTGCAAATGAAAAGACATTGGCTGAGATGTCTTTTCAATTCTTGACAATGAATGATAGAGAATAGAGAGCCCACTATACCTCTATTTTCCTTTTTAATAAAATGTTTATTTGTATTGATGTGTGTTCCTCTGTGTGTATATCACTCAGGTACAGAAAGAGAATGTCAGATCCTTTGGAGCTCGATTAGTGGTGGTTGTGAGATCAGTGTGGATGCTGGGAACAATACTTGGGTCCTCTGGAAGAGCGGTATATGTTTTTAACAGCTGATCCAGTATCATACTTCTGTAATGCTTAAAAGTTTTTCATTTAAATGCTTTAGCATTTGTGATAACCATCTCTTAGCACTTATGTACAGCATCTCCCATTCAGACATTTTGGGGAAGAAGGGAAATAGATTCATTTGAAGACAGAAGTAGTGATCGCTAATGTATTTGAAGATGTATAACTTACAGGGAAGCCATTCTGCCTTTGTGTGTATGCTGTACATAGAGGCAACCTCACAGAAGTGCCCAGAAAGCAGGCAAAATATTTTCAGAGCAGACCATATTTTTGTGTGCCAAAAATGGAGGCAACTTGAGTGTCCATCAACAGGCGAATAGACAGATTGTGCTATATTCATCAAATGCATTTCAATAGAGCAATAAAAGTTAATGAACTGTAGCCACATAAATCAACTTTGATGATTCTCATAGCACAAGTATGAGGTTAAACAAAGAAAGAGAAAATTTTAGAAGAATCCATATATTTTATGTAAAGCTTTAAACATATTTAACAATGCTATTCTCACACATGTGTGAATCATCAAAGTGACTATAAAATTATAATGATATGCAATGGAATGTCAGGTACCAAATCATGGGTAGTGGATTCAGCAAAGAGGAAATTTGACTTGGGAAGGGCAAGAAAAATGGGCTTCAAATGCAGTGATGACACGTTGCTTTTTATGTTCACATACCATTTAAGTATTTATGTTAATTTATTTTTAATTCCACGTGTTTGACATTTCAGATTTTTAACAGGTTATTCCAAGCCACAGTTTTCAGCCTCAGCTGTGGTCACCATCACCTGGCTAAATGAAAATTCTCCAGTCATGCTATGAGATCAAGCACAGACAACATTTTCAGATCCTAATACATTGCTGACAGTGAGAAGTTTACCAAAAGAAAATTTTAGAAAAAAAAAATTAAAATTTCAGACAGATATGCATCTCCTATGCCTGTAGTTCCCATTATATCATCTTTGGATACAGAGGGAGAAGGATGTCAGAAAACATGCTCTTGTGGCTATTTATTCTACCAGAAGAGACAAGCTATTACGTTGTGTCTAGAGCTAACCACTTGATGGGTAACTCCAAAGAATGTCTGTTAGTGGTTCTCTGCCTAGTTCCTGATACAGATCATGGTTCTCAAATGTACTTCGCTTCATCTCATGGATCATTTCTTTTTCCATGAAAATATTACTTAGATATGGTACCTTATTCCATCCCTAGCTCTAGGAGTCCCTCTCTGTCAATGTATGAACATAGTCCCTTCCCATGGGCAATTTTCTAGCTAATATTAATAATGGGTTAGTCCTGTGTTCTAGGATTGATGCCTGGACTTACAGCACATAGCCAGGAAGGCAGTGAACACATTAACCGTGCAACCTCTGCTTTATGTCTGCTCCTTGTTTCACTGTTTGAGGACAAAAATGTCAGAGATAGTAATAAGAACTTAGGTCATTATGATAGAGATGCATGAGCACCAGTTACTGTGCTCACAATACTGCCTCACACAAGGTGCTGTGCTTATGTGAAATAATGGTATTAGTAACAGCCTCATCTACTATCTTCTCTGCATGTAGCTATTTAGTTTCTCTTCATCATGTCTCCACTCTCCATACCAGAAAGGAAACCTGTGTCTAAGATAATGACAGGATGGGGAGGGCTTGAGCGCAAATCTGAAAGGGGTTAATGACATTGGTACCCTATAACCCATCCCAGGTAACAGTCATATCTAGTTAGAATCTCTATTCAATTCACAGACATGGACACTACCTTAAAGTGGGTCACAGCAGGAGGCTCCAGTGGCAGGGAAGGACAGAAGCAGGGAGGGAAGGGAGAGGGAGAGAGAGAGAGAGAGAGAGAGAGAGAGAGAGAGAGAGAGAGAGAGAGAGAGAGAGAGAGATCTGTTCGTTTAAAAGAGAAGAAATCAAACAAGTTCCTCGTTGGATCTACTGAGACACTTTCTAGAAGAAGGTGGCTGACTTTTTATCAGATGTGTCACTCTGAGAAATAATTGCTTGCAATAACAGTGCAATGGCAGCCCCTCGGAGTAGTATTTATCCATGTCTGTTCTAGCTTTCAACTTCAAAGAGCCTACTGCCTCACAGTGAACATGAAAATGACACCAGTGTTGTTAATGACAGTGGCCTAACGTATTGCACAAGAGTCAAATGATTTCTCTGGATAGGCAAGGGGTGGGGTGTGTGCATATTCTGATACTTCATTTGAATTCACAAGTAGGGAGATGGAATGAGATTGCAGATTTATTCACATTCAGGGAAAAGCAGAATGTAAGATAGAACATGGAGGAAAGGAATTAAAAAAACAACAGAAGAGACAGTACTCCTCTGTTTGCCTCTGTAATTTGTTTCCAGATTGGGAGTGGCTCAATCCCTTTTGTGATAGAAAAACAGCAACAGGACTCAGGAAAACATGGATGTGATTGTGAAACAGTGAAGAGATCCACAGTTTTGTTGCAGTCTACTTCAGGAACATCATTGGGTCATCACAGCTTTATCTGATCGTCCTGACAACCATTTCACCTGTTATTCCCCAGAGAAACTGTATCCTCAAATCCCTTAACTTCAAAAGCTTCTCCTCATTGGTCCCCACCCCAAGTGATCATTTTCACTCTGCCTGTTTGGTCAATACACCTTAGTTGCATCACCAACACTCAGTAGCTGCCTTTCAGACATTTCAGTATCACCTTCTTTATGACTTTTCTGTTGTGGGTCCTGCTAACTTCAGAAGTCCTCAGAGAAGACATCTCTCACTTCTCTTCCAGTCTGTCTAAAAGACTGCTATCAAGGATTTGCCATGCTCATGACTGTCTCTGTCCCACTATCCCAAGTGGGATATCCCACGCGACTGCTACAAAGATGGAAGGGTAATGTACTGACCAGGCCTCTGGTTAGAGGCTCATCAGACTTGGGCTATTGCCCTCCCTCAGTATTTGGGTGAAATGGAACAGAAAGGGCCAGGGGAGTGGTTTTCAACCTGTGAGTCATGACCACTTTGAGGGTCAAGTGACCCTTTCACAGGGGTTGCCTAAGATCATTGGAAAACATAGATGTTTACGTCATGAGCCATAACTTAGAGTTATGAGGCAGCAACAAAAACAATTTTATGCTTGAGGATCACTATTACATGAGGAACTGTATTAAAGGGTCACTTCATTAAGAAGGTTGAAAACCACTGGCTAGGGACTACCCCTGGGGCAGTCTTGAAAGTGATGTTGACCATGCTCTACTTGATTATAGAAGGTGAGGATATGCAATCCAAATGGAGCCAAATAGATCTTAGCCTTTTCGTAATATCCATCACTTCCTAGTGCAAACCCGCAACATGAGTGAGACCTACAGACATGAGAACACAAAGTCAGTAATAAGATGAATGTAACTTCTCTTATCTTCCTCCAGTATATAAAACCTATTCCATTGCCAGGCAAATACTTAGCATTGAGTTTTACTTTTCTTTTTCATGTGCTGTGGACTGGGTGAGAGCCTCACTATGCTACACAAGCATCCATCACTCGGCTAAGTCCCTACCCCAATTTTAGTCTCTTCATGTTATCCTTTCTGCTATCGCAATTTCTTTGTTCTCAGGGTTTCACACAGTTCTAAGGTTTTACTTAAGAGTTTCTGATCCCAATAAGTCATAATCCATTTAGATGATTACCTGCTAAGATGCCCATCCTCACCTGGCCTTTTATTGTTAGTTTATGCATGTTCCTCTGAGCCATCCCTCATCTCTGAGCCCAGGCTCAAAACACCCCTGTCTGAGCTAGTTCTGTGCCTTTATAAATTGAACAAGAGTCAGCCAGCTGCTCCTGGCTTTAGAGGCCTGTATCTTGGAGGGGCTCATTAAGATTTTCCTCACCTCCATCCTTCCTCCACCCAAACCCTCCTCCTTTCGTCTTGCTGGAACATGGGGAACACTGGAGCTGCTTGTGGCCTGTCATCCTGGGCATATCGTGGTATCATTTATATCCTAGCCATTCCTGTTTCCCCAGGCTCTGAGAAGCAGAGGCACAAACTTCTTTGTTCTCAAATTTCCTAATGCTATTTATTTTTGAAAATGGAAAGTCTAAGCTCTTTAAAATCAAAAGCCATTTTCTTTCAACATCTGTTCTGTGCTCCCATGGATGCCACATGGGAACAGGCCAGAGGATACAAAGAAATTCCAGGGAAATGTCAACTGTTATTTCAGAGCCTCACAGTCACATGTATCAAGTGGGATAAAATTATTTCAGGCTTATAATGTACCCATCCTAAATGCCATAAGAGGAGTGAAATTCCTAGCAGTGTTTTGTTTAAATAGACACGAGATAATCCCATTTCCTTACTCGGTCCTCTCTGCCTTTTTCCTTCATGGACTTTCTTCTCTGTCTGTTCCTTATATCAAGTAGTTTCTTGATTGTTACATTCTCATCTCTGAAAAGATTTTTAAAAACACTTGTGTATATGAGTGTGAGTGTGTGTGTGTGTGTGTGTGTGTGTGTGTGTGTGTGTGTGTGTGTGTGCCCATGGGGGCAAAAGGTTTTTGATCACCTATGACCAATAGTTATAGGTGGTTATGAGTTACCCAAAATGGATGCTGGAAACCAGACTTTGGTCCCCAATAAGAGTAATGTGCACTCTTCCACTGCTAAATCATCACTCCAGCCGCTTAGAAGAGGAATTATCTTAAAGGCACTGAAGAAATGAAGACTTGGCTGCTGTGTCCTCTCTGCTTTGCTGGGATATACCTATTAGATGAGGATAACCTACCATCCTTGCATTAGGCATCATTGCTGGCAAAGGCTTTTCTGTACCCATTTACCCATGTCTTCCATGATGCAGAATCATTCTAATGTTTCTAACTCAGGGGAACATTAGCCGTTCCTTGAAACTTGACAGTCATACGTCCCTTGTTGGAGACAGTACGTTTCCTCCTGTGCCACATTGTGAGTGTGGTCTGAAGGTGTATTGGTTCTTTGTTTTTGTAATATGAATTTTATATTATTTCAATAAAGAGTGCAGAACCTTTTTTTTCTGATTTCAGCACTTACCACAGGCATTCTGCAATGTCCCCCCACTTTGGTTAAATAGGAAACTTAGAAGTGAGAAAACTGTCAGCTCTTTACATGCATCGACCAGAAATGCCTGAATATAATTTTTAAAAGAAAACATGGTGGCTTCCCATTACAGTATTGTAGAATCACCTTCACCTCATAATTTTTTTGTTCGCTTACTGTCCTGTATGCAGGAGAGTCCAGATTCTTTTCTTCCAGGTGCTTCTTAGGTGTGTAAGTCAGGTAATGCAAGGATCCCTTGTTTCCCAAACTTTTGATACTCAAGCGAACACGAATACACATTTGAAGACTCTCTGCCAAAACTGGAGGATTAACAAAAAATGGCGGTAATACAGCAGATAGACAATCAAGAACAAGGACCGATTTTCCTCATATGCACAGAGCTTTAGAAGACAATGGGTGGTGTGTTGTAGTTCATCAGACCCAACACATGTTCTTTGTTTTTTGGTTTTTCTTCCAATGAATGGATGACCTAGGTGGTCCAATTTTTTAAAGGACATTTCCTTATCTGTCTTCTACAAAGACAGGGACAAACCCTTCTCCTTAGTCAACGTTCTCTCTCACCCATCCAGTTTGCTCTGTTGTTTCACCTTAAACTTTTCTTTTCAATTTATGTCCTTGTAATGGGTTGTGGTGAGAGACATTGAAAATTTCAGAGAACAACTTCTCAAGGTACTTATCCTGAGGGATTCAACTGAAAGATACTTATATGATCCCGAAGGTCCTGTAGTCCCCCAAATGCCATCTACAGTCTGACTGGCCCTATCTCTCAAATGTAGAAGCTAATAATTGAAGCCAAATCTCTCCTGATATAAGATCTTTTAATAGACAGCTAGTAGCATGTCCACCACCTTCAGGCTGCCACAGTGTCAATCAATTGGAGAGAAAACTATTTTCATGTCCATCAAGGATGCCTTGGGGGATGTTGTAAGCTGTTATGATGTGTTATTATCTTCTGACCACTGTGACTCGAAGCCCCTGGCAGTAAAAAGCATGGGCTAGATACAATTAATTGTATTCACATGGAAACCATGAACATAGTACTGGAGCGTTTGTGCATTCTAGAGAAAGAGTCCATCATTCCTGGTGCACTGCTAGCAATGACATATGGTAGGTAGAGATTCAGAGCTACTGCCCCCGTGCTGCAAATATTTAACGCCAGTGTGATTACTATTATCTGGTATTAATGTTCTGCCACAAGTGTTAACAAGGCCAGTATAACAAACTGACTAATTTTCAATGCCCTGAGTATCCCATGGTGAAGGAGATTAATCTTCCTAGAAACGGCCATTGTGGGAAACAGCAGTATATAGGGTTGAGGCTGGCCTTACACATTTTAGTGGTTACAAAAATGTCTCCCCCCACCCCAAGTGAGTTACTGCTCACCGAGGTCTGACTCTGAATCACTTTATCTCCTTCAGTAACTGCCTCGTTGTGCCTGGCTCAGGGATATTCATCGGAATGACACCGACCTCAGAATTGGAATTTGGGCCCTAAATCTTGAGCTTGTGATGTTTTTCTTTATGGGTCAGATTTCAGAGAGGCCCCAAAGAAGAGAGAGTATCCCCAACACACACCTGCCTTGTACTTGTTCACAGCTCACCTCAGCCATCATAATATATGTCCTTAGAATGACCTGCTTTAAAAGGAAAGCTGAAGGGAATAGCTACAAACAGGAGAATGGTTGAGGAGTCAATAAAACAACAGAGAGACAGGCAGGAGCTGCAAGACCCAGACCAAGCCAGAATAAAACAAATTCATTCTCCTGTAAATTGCTCTCACTGTGTGGGAGTCTATGATGGTGAGTTTGTAAGAACCTAAAAAGGAGCTATGGAGTCCTACTATATTCTGAGCCCACTGACCGCTTCCAAATCTTTAGGACCAGCAACCTTTAACTTAGGATGGATTGCTAGTGGTTATGGAGGGTGAATAGACAGGAGATAAATTAAACTAGATATCCTGGACAATATGTGAAATCATTCTCTGTCCTGCATTTAGCCTTGCCATCCCCAGGGCCCAGTCCAGGGCCAGCCAGAATATCTAGTCCTCAGTATATGTCTTTTTGATTTCAAAAAGATTGTCTTGAAGTGTTACAGAAGGTCTTGTCTATCTGAGCCCTGAATAGACATTCAGTAAGTATCAGTAATTCAATATCTATGTTCTACCACAAGTTTCTACTATCTGACCATCTCTTCTCTCTCCATTGTGAGTGTATAATCTATATTGTAATAAACCTGTTTTGTCTTTTGCTTTACTCATTCATTTATTCACTCACTAATTCATAATTGATAGCTCAATGACCATTTCTTAGGCACTAATCAGTCATCTAGAATTTGGTAAGAGTATAACAAACTGACTTGGATGGCTGTGAATTCAAATTCTGCTGTGATTTTCAATGAAGTCCTTAATACCACCAAGTTTCTGTTTCTGCTTTGCTCTAATGGTGTTAGGGGAGTAATTAGAAGAAAAATCAAAGAGTGAAATGTCTAGCTAACATGGCTAGATCCACCATAACAATTAGACATCTCATGTCCTGAGTCTATGTATTGTAAAATTTAGTATGTTCAAGATCAGTATCAACACATTTGTGCCTTGTAGGGCATCCAGGACCTTTGTGGATTCTGAGTTCGCTGTAACTACCAGACATGCTCTCCACCCCAACTCTCACAAAGAAAGCAAGCGCCCTTCAAAGCTATACCACCTGCAAGCTATCTGGTCCTCACTGTGGAAATTTGTCCTCCCTACCAGATTGCAAATTACTCAAAGAGGCAACATATGCTCCTATTAAATGAAGAGCTACCTCCCATTCGTGACCCTGCAAAGCCCAACTCCCACAGAACCTCTGCCAGTTTTCTGCTTCCACGTGACCTGCAGGTGATTCTGCCTGGCCTGCAGTACTGTCCAACTCTGAACTATGAATACTTGCTTTGCTACTATGAATATCAAAAATGCATTTCATTGTTCCTAATGGGTTAAATATACATTCATCTCTTATGATTTATGATAAAACACCAAAACCTCATGACCAAAATAGATAACTAGATGTTTCATCTTCTGTCTTTATTCCACCATTCATGTTTTGAAATATCTGGAGAACCCAGAGCCTTGTAAATCTTCAGAGAACGTGGCCCAGCCAATGACACATGTGTGCATATACAACTATAAGTCATTTAGTGTTGTAGCACCTGTATAGAATTTATTTTAGGACTTACCACTTGGGTTCAATACCTTTCAGAGGACTTGTTCATGGAGAAAGTGGATCCATTCAGCAGCCTTTTATTACCTATAGGTCTTTAGGGATCTAGGGATGGGGTGTAGTGAGATTTCCCTGATCCATATTTGCATGTCAACTGGTATTGCCATTGTCCACATCTTATTTAGACAGCTATTTTATTGAGATTTATTGAGATTCATAAAGGGACTTCTCTTGTATATCTAAAAGATACTATATAGTATCATCTTTCCTCGCCCTTTGGCTTTTAAACCTTCCTGTCCCAGTACCTGATATTTTCCCGACCTTTATGATAGGGGTTGGTTGTACATGTACAGGGGAGAGGCACTACATGGTCACTTTTCCTCTGTATTATTATCAGTTGTGGATAACTGTAGCAGTCTCTATCCACTGAATATAGCAGCTGATGAGGATGAGAACCATGCTTCTCTGTGGGTATAAGGATAAGTATGTAGAATAGTTTTTTTTTTTTAAAAATTGCATTAGTTTATGGAAATGGCACTAGTGAGCTCTCTTCTAGAGTCTATAGCTTCTCCAGCCACAGCTGATGAAAGAAAACCATTGATAGATGAAGGAAGGCCAGCATTGATAAGCAGAATTATATTCCTAGCTTAGGATGGTCTGGGAAGAAGTGCTAATTATCTGTACTTAACAAATGTAAAATCCTACGTATAAAGCATCAAGTATGTTCTTATGTTCCTGGAGTCTGTGGTACAGGAAGACAGATCATGTCTTGGTTTGCAGAACTAGGAATGAGTTCCCTCCTATTGAGTGGGTCTTCCTTCTAATTAGACAGTTCTCAGTTACCCCCCACTTAAAACTACAATTGCATAACTGACAATATCTTACCAGGCAGCCATTGTGGTTCACAGGTTTTACAACTGGGAAGATTAATGATTGTTTTCTGGCAGTTTTCACAGCACTATCCTGTAACAGTCCTCAGGGAGCAGACTTCCTGTATATTGTGAGTGTGTTTCCATGTAGAGTGTGGTACGTGGGTGACAGAAAGTGACAAGCAGAGGGTTATGTCTGGGCAGAAGAACATGTTCTGAGCTAGCAGAAGGTCAAAGCTACAGGGAGATGTTCAGGGAGTGTCTATGACATCATAACATTCCCTAGAGGGACTAAAGCATGCCTGGGCTCTAATTTTACACTCAAGGCTTTTTAAATTTTTTTTGCTAGTTTCAGGAAGGTCAGGGAAATAAAATTCCTCTGCTCCCTTAGAAGGGTTCACAGATGTTCCCAGCCAATCATTGAACTGATAATGAGATCCCCAGTGGAGGAGTTAGAGAAAGGACTGAAGGAACTGAGGGGGTTGGCAGCCCCATAAGAAGAACAATGTCAACCAACCAGACCCTCCAGCCAAGAGTACACAGGGATGGGCCTATGGCTCCAGCCGAATATGTAGCAGAGAATGACCTTGTTGGACATCATTGAGAGGAGAGACCCTTGGTCCCGTCAAGGATAGATTCCCCAGTAGGGTAATGTCAGAACAGAAAGGTGGGAGGGAGTGAGTGGGTGGGTGAGAGTGAGTGGGTGGGTGGCAGGGGCAACACCCTCATGGAAGCAGGGGGAGATATCAATAGTGGGTTTCTGGAGGGGAAACCCGGAAAGGGAATAACATTTGAAATGTAAATAAAAATAATCAATTAAAAAAATCAAAAAAGAAGGAAAGAGAGATAGAGAGAGAGAGAGAGAGAGAGAGAGAGAGAGAGAGAGAGAAGGGTTCAACTGCCGATGACACCCACTGTTTCCTGAAATGGGACAGTATGTAGAACTTTTGTCAGCTGTGATAAAAAAACAAAGAAACAAACAAACAAACACGAAGAAAACAAAGGCAAACAAACACCTTGCTGTGTTTAACACTGACAGAAAATCACTTTCCCCTGAAGAGACAGATGATTTTGTCACTATCCTACTCTGGAGCGCCCCTTCATGGTTATGAGATGGCCGCTCATTCAGGGTACTGGAAAATATGATAGGAAAGGCTGTTCCAGTGTCATCATAAGTTCTTTTCTCAGAAGAGCTACTTTGCATATGCTCCTCCCACTGTCTTCTGCTAATTCCCAATGGGAAACTTCAACCCCTAGGTGCCTGGGAAGCTACAATGGTCAATATTCATTTATTGGACTCTATAGGAAGGAGAATGGGAGAGTTGCTCTGGGCATCCAGTCAGAACCCTTTCACAGTGTTTGTAGCAAGTGCCTGTAAGCCTGGATTATATTTGAAGTGGAAAGGGAAAAGCTGTGGAAAGAAGGATATAACAGAGGTCAGGCACTGTCATGAATTGTACGAAAGGTTTGCTGGGAAACTGCATTTAAGATATATATATATATATATATATATATATATATATATATATATATATGGTTAGGAGGAGTCCCTCAGAGCAAGATTGAGTGATTTTCAGTGTGCTTCCCTTGTTCTAAGTACTGTCACTTGTTTTCAAGTCAAACACTTGAATTGTTCAAAATCACCAGGCAGGTCCACTATTCTTAAATTACATACACTTGAAGATGCAGGAGTGCATGCAGAAACACACACACACACACACACACACACACACACACACACACACACACACACACACACACACCAACCCCCTCCGCTTGCTGCAATATCAACACTGTTGATTTCTTTGGACAAATAAACTTCTCAAGACTAGATCTCAAGGGAGATGAAGACTATGAAGACTAGTGTCTACCCCAAATTTCTTGCCAAATGAATGGAGTACAAATTCCATTTGTTTTGTACATGTCATACCATTTGATCCTCATTGACAAGCTGCCCGCGTAAGCTCTGCTCATCAGCTTAGGAGTGGGAAGTCATTCATGGAAGCACAATCCTGTGCCTACGATCCTCTTGTGGGGATGAACTGAACAGTACTTCCCTGGTTCAGACTGCAGCTGCTTCTCATGCTGGATGAGGCAAAAGACTTCCCAGAGAATGACAAAAGAAGACCATTATCCTATCTTTGTGGCAAAGAAGTCAAAATGGAGAGAAAATGGTGAGGTGTCCATGATAACAAGGCCCCCAAGAAGCAATCAGGATTGAGTTGAGCAGTAGAGTTCCAGTGTCTACACTCTCCAGTGCTCTGAAGTGATCCAAGTTAGTACATTGTAAAGACATGAATGTATATACCTGACTGATTTCTTGAGACTTTCTAAGTGTGGGTCTAGAATTTACTAGTCTGTAGACTTTCTATCTAGACCAGAGGTCTATAAATCATGGCTGTGGACTAAATGCAGTCAGTCTTATTTTTAAGATTTATTTTAAATTTAGTATGTGTGTGTATATGTGTGCATGCACAAGCACGCATGCATGCACTTGAGTCTAGTTGTCCATAGAGCCCGGAAGAGAATGATGGATACCTTGGAGCTAGGGAACTTGGACCCTCTCCAAGAGCAGTTTGCTCTCTTTGAGTGGACCTTTTTTTTCTAGCCACCTACATACAACTATTCTTATTTATTGTGCGTTATCTGTGGCTCTTGAATAGAAGACTTGTAGACTTTGTGTTCAAGACATTTATGTTTTGGCTGAAGGAAATGCAATATTTAAACATTAAGCAGAGCTAAGAATGGTTATCATGACTGTTTTGAGAGGAGGATACCATATGCCAGGACAGAAAGGATTTCTCATGAATAAAGCTGTTTTAGCTGGTGATTCTGTAATTGAAGATAAAACAAATGTTTTAATAAGAAACATGGAAACAAGGGCTGGAGAGTGGTTAAGTGCATTGACTGCTCTTCTAGCGGTCCTGAGTTCAATTCCCAGCAACCACATAGTGGCTCACAACCACCTGTAATTGAATCTGATGACCTCTTCTGGTGTGTCTGAAGACAGCAACACTGTACCCACATACATAAAATGAATAAATGAATTTAAAAAAAGAAATGTGGAAACAGAAAAAAGTATGAAACTATCATCTCAAAAAGAAGAACAGACAGACAGCTTTCCAGGAAATGTGGAAGGTTGGCCATCATCCTTGAACTCCCACATGTGCTGAATAATCATAGTTGTGCAGGAATAAACACAAGTGTTTATTAAGTGTTATTTTTACCCTCAGGTCCTCACTAGAATTTATTGTCATTTATTTATTTTTCTTGTTAATCATTCTGGCTAGCATGAGATTAAATCTCAAAATAGTTTTAGTTTCCATTAAAGAATGATAGACTTTTAAGAAGGAGTGTTTCATCATAAAACCTCTTGGTTAAAAGGAGAATTAAATGGCAGAATGAGTAATGGCGAATTAAATCCCAAGTTAAAAAAATAAAATTAGCAAAACAAAAACAGTGCAAGTCAAAATAATTTACAAAAAGGAAGTATTAAGCATGCAATATATACACTGAGAATAGAAAAATTATGGCTGTAAACCAGAAGCTCACATAATTAAGAAAGAAAAAAAATACCAAGATTTCTAAACAAGCCCAAAGATGAGATAATGAAAATATTCTAATGAAATACAATTAACAAAATTGACACTATTGGAAATAGAACACATAAAAAAGTCCAATTTCTAAGGAAAGAATTTATCAAGAAATTACTTTAGAAAAAGGAATTGACACAGATGGCATCATTGATGTAGTGGCATATGGTATCACAGCAAATTCTCTCAGACTTTCAAAGATCAAATAGTTCCAATGCTCCATATATTGCTGTAAAACATTGAAAATGAAGGGAAAATATTTTTATAATACAAATGTCACAGTGATCCCATGTAGGAGAAAACCACTGTAACTAAGAAATTACAGGCCAATACTACTTGAGAGTACTGATATAAAAATTTTAAATTAAATATAGGAAAAATAATTAAATTGAATATTAGCTATAGAATACAGTACATCACTGCTTGAAGAAAATAAAACATCATAGCCAAATGGCATACATTCCAGGAATGCAAAGTTGACTCAATAGTAAATCAAATAATTTATTATGCTACATTAGGAAGTCTCAGAAAATGTTGTGTCTCTGCAGATGGCAAAATTCATCACTGATTCCTGATTAAGTTGACTGACTCTAATATTAAGAAATATAAATTCTCACTATAAACCCACTCTCTTTTTGACAAAGCACTAGAGAGATTTGCTATGATAACAGGAACAAAGCAAGCAATAATCCTAGCTCCAATAAATAGCAGTTTACTATCACTAGCCAATGCAATAAGGCAAGAAAAAATAAATTAGAGGCATTATAATAGTAAAGCAGAGCCAGGTGTGGTCATGTAGACCTGCAATCACCTATAATTGGGGAGCAGAGCCAGAAAGATTGAAAGTTCAAGGCTTCGTTGTACTACAAAATGATTTAAAGCCAGACTAAGCAAATTGGTAAAACTTTATCTCAAAACAAACAAATCTCCAAAGGGCTAAATATATACATAAATATTAGACTATTTGCCTAATTTTTGTAATGATCTAGGTTCAATGATCTATACCGAAGAGGAGGAAAAAGATAAAGAAGAAAGCAACATCTCATCTTGTAAATGATATGCTAATACAAGAAAAGACAAACAGGTTTTTACTAAAAACCGGAAGCACGTGGACTAAGCCCTTTGGTGGAGAAGCCCGAGCATTGGGACACTCAGCATGTTTATTACATACAGTTGAATAAAGGGGCGGGATTATTGCATATAGCTGAATGAGGAGTCAGCTTTAGCTAATATCAATAGGAGCAGTCTCTGTAAGAGAGCAGTCTACAGACTGTAAAGTTAGAGGTAGAACAGTAGACATTTTTCTTTATGTACTATCAACATTCACTTGTGAACCAAACGAAGGCATTACTGTCATTTGACGTTCACCTGTGGGAAAAAGCTTTGCCAATTTCCCATGAGTCTGAGGCTTTGGCTCTTGACTTGACCAGCTCATGTCAACAACAATAGCACACACTCAGGACATCACACACTCAGGGCTTCCTTTCACACTCTAATCCAATGTTCACTCTATGTATCTCTATGTATCTATCTATGTATCCATCTATGTATGTATCTATCAATCATCTATCTATATCTATCTATCTATCTATCTATCTATCTATCTATCTATCTATCTATCTATGCTTTACCTGTATGTACACCCACATGACAGAAGAGGCATCAGGTCTCATTATAGATGGCTGTGAGCCATGATGTGGCTGCCAGAAATTGAAATCTAGACCTCTGGAAGAGCAGCTAGTGCTCTTAACTGCTAAACCAGCTCCAATGATCTACTCTTTTGCAACTAGTTCCTGCCTCTTATCTTTTATCTCCTTCCAATGATCTTCCAAGGAATCTTAACCACATCATAGCCCTCATGATCTAATTGTCCTCATTACAGACCACCATCACAGACAGACCCAGAGGTGGGTGTCACTAATCTACCAAAAGTTTCTTAATCCAGTTAAGTTGACAAACAATTTAACCATTACAGCAATGCTTGAGAATCAACAGCCCTTATAGTTACAAATAATAGTCAATTAGAAGATGGAGAAACTATAGTAAAAAATTTTAAGTCACCAAGAATAAGCTGAACAAGAAGCATGCACAATGTTTATGAGTAAGACTTTAGGAAGACTTTTGAAAGACAAATGCTATATATGAATGGATGTCATCCCTTCATCTTGAATAAAAAGACTGAACTTTCAATCAATACGGGGGATGCTAAGCTGCAATAGTTCTGAAAAGGGCAATACAGATTTGACACAAAGTTAGGCTTATTTATCTTAAAGTTTATGTTGAAATCAGACATGATAGTAGTCAGGAAAACAAGCCTAGAGGGCAGATGTGAATTAGTAATGGCAGCAGAAGTAACAACAACCAGGCGTGTGAATCTCTAGAACCTTTACAAGTAAAAGAATCTTACCAGACATTTAACGCCCTCTATAGAGGGCCTTAAAGGTTCAACATGCCAGGGAGTCTCATAAGCCACATATCTCCAAGGACTGGAGAGATGGCTCTGTGGATAAAGCACTTGCCAGGCAAGCATGAGTGCATGAGTCTGGGTTTCCACCATGCATGTAAAATGCCAACACTGCATCACACTTCTGTAATCTCAGTGCTTGGGAAGAGAGGCTTGGAGATCCCTGGAGCTCACTGGTCAACAAATCAACAATTAGTGAGCCCCACTGAGATTAGAGATCCTGTCTCAGAAAGTTGAGGTAGAGACAAGCAAATGAATACTGAATGATTGATGTTTGATATTGGCCTCTAGCTTCTACATGTAACATACACACACACACACACACACACACACACACACACACACACACACAGAATCTCACAGGCATAGGCAAACACACAAACATGGAGACACACAATTTAAAAACAAATCACTCAACTGGATCTGATAGTATATTCTTATAATCCCAGCAGTCAGAAAGCATAAGTAATGGGATTAGGAGCCCAAGGACATCCTCAGTTACTTAATGAGGTTGTATCTGGAAAACAAAGTGCCTCTAATCAAGGAACCATATCACAAATCAAAATTAATTTATTGATAAATTATAGGAAAACTGAGTAGCCAATTCACGAAAGATCACTTTAAAGCCATACTTCACACCATACCCAAGAAAAAATTGAAGAGTTTATATGAAGCAAAGATTTATATATAAAATTTCCATATTCTACTACATTTAGCTTAGGAGAAAATTAGCAAAATATGTGATTTGAGTGTAGAAATTGCATAATGGATAAAGCAGAAGTTGGTTAGAAGTTAAAAAGTAAAACAGGAATTTGATCTTTCATACAATGATAAATAACCAAGTAAATGAATTTAAAATGGGAAAGATTGCTCTGTGTTAAGATTATATTTTAAGAAATAAACAAAAATGGTAGAAGTAAAAAGCATAGTATTCACAATATTCAATATGATTCATTTGTGTTTGTGTACATTTTACATATACCTATGTATTCATACATATGTATAATTGTATGAGAAATTAGACAAAACCAAATTGAGAGATAATTCATAAACTAACTGGCCAGTACTTTTAAACAAACCAAGCCATGAAACACAAAGATTGAGAAGATTTTTCAGATTAATGGTTATTTAGAGCAGAAGTGGCTTAACTCAATGTACTACATTGTGTTGGATCCTGACCCCCAAAATGGAAATAGGTGAGCTAACTGGTAACATTCTCCTAAGGCCTATAGACTAGCTGTTGCTATTCCATCAGTAGTGATTTCTGGATTTTGTTGAATATATTGTTGGCACTTATGGGTTCCTGTTACAATTTATTTTGGAATGCTTTCCCATGCTTGCATGCATTCTTATGAGTTTGAAGTTATTTCAAAATAAAAAGTTAAAGAACTGGACAGATCTAATGACCTAACTTCTTTGGAGTTTGATGACAGACATTTAAGTGCATAATAACATGTCACTTTTTTTCTTGGTGTCCCTGTACAAAAACTTGTAAGGACTCACCTCTGCTTCATGCAGAATTTTCTAACTGTGTAACAGTTGTGGGAAATGAATGAAAGATACTAATTACTAGCTTTTACTAGAAGTATACCCCATTTTAATAATAAAGAAAAACATTTTTATTAACTAGGAGGTTTCCTTTCAACAGCAAACTTGCTAGAGAGAGTAAGGACTCAAGTATCACCAATGGCTTTTCTCTTTTTTGTGAATTGAATAAGAAAAATACACAGTTCCCTTCAAAAGTGTCATTCAGACAGCTTGAGGCTGCCTGGAAATGGCTTTTCTGGGGCAAATGGAGAGGTTGTAGTAGCCATGTGTCTATGACTGGGTAAATAATTCTTCTTGGAGGCAGGGAATGGTAACTGCTGTAATAAGAAACAAACTAGAATCCCTTTACTAGTTGAACTGGAGATTCCTAAAACATGTTTAACAAAAACCACATTCTCAATAGAATACTGAGCTCTTTTGCACCTTCACGCTGCTACAGCAAATGATCACTACCAGCCCCTCCTGCCCATCACCACAGCTGGATCAATAACTGTACTGCATATAAAGTTATGTCTTACAGAATGTCGATATTAACCTTTCAAGTATGCATCTTTCATGATTTATCCATCAATAGCTCAACTAAATATGTTTTATATGCTACAAGCACTTATTTTTACCTGGCAGGGAAAGTGACATTTCAAAGCTTACTTCCTTCCATCAAGACTATCTTCTGGATTCAGGGATATATCTTACCTGGCTGGGCTGAAACTAACCAAACCTTTGGTCACATACGAAGGCTATGTACAGCTTTGGCCATGTACTTATGGCTATGTAATAAATGTTGACAAAACAATTCCCAATTTTAAATAATTACTTTTAACTTTTAGAGAAATTTAGAAAGACTGATGATATTATGTTTTCTATACCTAAAGAAATAAGCCTGTGTAGAGTTACATCCCCAGTGTCACTTAGTTAAGGCAAATAAGAGAGATAGTCACTGTGCCAGGTGTGTTTGGGCTTCATATTCAATAATTATGTAAAATGTATTAAGTCATTTTTTTCTGTTGATTAAAAGAGATTTGACTTAAGTAGAATCTTAGATAGTTCAAGTCTGTCCTGTAATTACGAGCATAGTGTTTCTCAATCTAACTATTCAGCTATGTCTGTTATCTCCAGGGTGACAGATTTAGAACTGGGAAGTTCCCATGAGTCACTGCGATGACTATACTAGGTTTTGGTCCTATTTGGTCATGAGGGCTTGTGTCTTGAGCAACATGTAACTGCTCCAGCAGGACAGGGATATTCTGAAGAGACATTTGCTTGCGCCCCTCCTTTTGTCTGCCAATCAGCCAATTTGGAGAAAGGAAAGGAAGTGACCAACATACCCTATCCAAAGTTAAGTCATCAATAATCAGGAAAATGCAAATTTTAAAAATGGGATACTTATCAGCAGAGTTAGTCATGTGGCAAGTTAAAATGCTCATACAAAGTAAATTCAGTGGGCCACAGACAAAAGAAGACGTGGGATTAAGAGGAGGAGTTGTTGAAAATGATTACTGCAAGACACGGGAAGAAGGGATGGGGAGGGTGACGCTGTCTAAAATTCATTATATAAATCTATATCAGATGATACGAATATTTTTAAAGAAATAGTAAATCATGTATACTAATAATAAGAACCAAATTAATCCAATGACTTTAAAAGTATTTTAATCACTCTACCTGTAGACAGACTCACCAGATATAATCTTATAAGTGTATGTGGAGAAATGTTCAACAATCCTCACTAATGACCTGTGTATAACACCAAATTAAGGCATACTGTAAATCAAGATGAATGAGCTTTACATATTTCTGTGTAGAACATTGCAGAAGAAATGAAGAGAGTCAGTCACAGCCTAGGATGTAAATTTACACCCCACAAGCTACAGTACAGGCTATAAATTTAGTGCACATTTAAAACCAGAATTATCTATCCATTGGTAGAAAGCCACTCGTACAGAACTTTACAAACCTTAAAATAGTAGTATAAGTTATGTGAATATAGGCACTCACTAATGTGACAGAAGTATACAGGAGTCAGATATACAAAATTTCACGTAGTGTCGTAAGTATGAACATGCATGAGTTATTTTTTTAAAAGTCAGACTAAACCCTCATCTGCCCATCATGAGATAAATAAGAAAACTTCTGTGTTCAGCTATATAACTTCCTATTCCTTCTCAATTTAGTTTCCCACCCTCCCATCAACTACTTCTACTCCCCCTTATTGGACAAAAGCCCATAACTAATTTCTGTCAGGTGACCTGAAGCAGCTCAACATTGGGAGAGAATCTACCTTCTGAGAGGCATGGGGCTGTGCCATCTCTAAGCAGTAGCTAACAATGATCTGCCCTGCTTCTGGGTCTGGGTCTGAACTCCAGTAGTTAAGCCGGAAAAGTGAACTCACTTTTCTAACACTTACTACTGAAAAGATCTGTCTAACGAACACCTCATGTCACATTACAGTGCCTAAAACTCAGTCACTGTGTTCAACACTACAGTTATTTTAAAACCAAAACCAAAACCAAAACCAAAAAGAAACAAACAAAAGGGTTGTAAACTCTGAGGGAGAATCGAGACAGGAGGGAATTCAGAAAAAGGAAAATTCCTTACTCCATCTATTGAAAATGAACATCATCAGCTCTTATTTTCTGACCCTACAGAAGGAGTGCATTCTACTCCTGGGAATGGCGGTTTGGGAATGGCCCGGAGAAACATAAGCCGCATTCACACAGCCACCCTCAGCTGTCTTCCAGATTATTAAACACCTGGCACTGTAAACTCCAACTTGTTTCTTTAAAAATTGTTAAAGCAGATACGCCAGCGTGTCAATAGCAGAGTGATATCCAAACCATATATTATTCCTTCCAAGAGGCTGCAACAAGGTAGCGCGCACCGCCCAACGAGGACAAGACTAATCGCGGCGCAGTGCGAGGCTCTGGAGATTTCCCCAGGGAAGCCATCATTTTATCACATGCCACAGCTTCTCTCCATCAGTATGCTTTCCAGAACTGCTCCCCTTTCCTCCACAGGTACCACCCTGAAAAAAGAGCTCTCTCAAAAACCCACCTAGCACAGATCTGGCCTGGAGCACAGGGCCATGTTACCAGCATACTTAGACAATAAGGGAAACTGGGACGGCTCACTAAGAGGTGCTTTGAAAACACACTAGCAACCAGACTGGCAATTTGCAAGTGACCATTGCTTTGTGTGCTTACGCAAATCGGTTCTATCTGTCAAACGACAAGTGTCACGGCTCCTCATAGTTCAGGCTACCTTCTCCCTGTTTTGAATGAGCAATTATGACAGGCTTCAGAAACAGGAGTGTGCTCTCATGCATGTGTACATATGTACCTAAGGACACATACAGACATATTTAGCAGTACACATACAAACATATTTAGCAGTACACATGCAGACATATTTCGAAGGCAGGTCATAAATACAGTTTGCCATTCTGCTTTTGAAATTCTGATGAGCTAGACCAAGACTCATAAGTCTTAAAATCGCATAAGGCTACAAGACTGCATGATTATTTTTCTCTCACTCAGAGGGTTCAGATAGAGTTAAATGGTCTGCTGTTTGGGAAATGCAACACCCCCTTCATTTTGCTGCTTTTGACTTTGTCTAGCATCTCCATCCATGAGAGGCACAGGGCAACTTTGTGATGATGGAGAATGAGTGCTAAGCAGTGCAAGCTTAGCATATATTGACAGGTCACAGTCAAATTTGAGGTCACCTGGATCAAGATGGGGTGACAAGCTCTAGGCATCTCAAATACTGGAGAGCCCCTCCCATACATATACACACAAATATCCTGCCCATGTATCATAATACTGGCCGCAGGGCTGGAGAATCCCTGGGTTTTTAGGTGCCTGGGGAATTGGCACAGTTCTCCCCAGCTCTGAAATCCCACAGTGGTCGTTGTGAGTTACTTTAGTCTCAGCAGCTGCAGGAAGTTTTATGTTCATTGAAGTGGCATTGAGTTGACCTGGCTGGAGATGAAAATATACTTTCCCTCCTTTGTTCTCCTGAGATGCCCTGCACTCCCTCAGCTCGTGCTTCCTAGACAGCTAAGATGGACGGCAAGGAGCTGTTAAAACATCTTGCTGGCAATGAATGGAAATGAAACGGTTGTCTGCAGAGACCTGTGCGGAGGTGGCTGGGATGAAGGAGGGCAATTGTTTTGTGGAGTCCAGTTGTCACTCTGTGTTAATAACTGAACGTGACCTTTCTGTGACAAAAATTAGTTGCTGTGATCTGTGCTGAATGATCAGAACAGTTTAAAATTTAAGTCCAGACAACGGGGGACCATCCATTTGAGAGAGCGAAAACATCACATTTATTTCCTCCAAATCCATTGCCTGTCACAGGAGCTCAGTAGAAGGGATGGAGGAATGGTGGGAAATGACACTCATGCCTCTCCCCAGAGGATGCTGCTGCTCTTGACAACAGTAGGGGTAGAAGCTTCTAGCTGCCATTTGAGTACTTTCTCAAGATCAACCAAGATTCCACTGCTTTTTGCCTCAGGTGTAAACAACAAAGAAAATAATTCACACATATTTGTTGCTCCCATCCACATCCAGATTTAACCTCTCCTTCTACTGTAGACTATCCTGTCATGACAATAGACATCTTTCCTCAACCTCATTTCTTAAGTGATATCTCTGTCTAATCTTTGCTTTGCATTCCTCCTGCCTGGATGCCAGTTTACTCACAGTCTCTTGTCCCCTTAGCATCTATCTCGAGGGCTCTGAAGCTATTATTCTCAGCTGTCACTTTCCTATGATCTTCTTTTCTGCTTTGGTATACAGCCATCAAGTTTGTCTTCTCTAGAGGAACAATAGACTTTTCAACAAGAAAGGGCTCATCTGATTTTCATTGCTATTGTCAGAGGCTGTATCAGGTCTCAGGGACTTCAGGAGGGGTGAGTTTCAATGGCAAGACATTTGTAGTGCTATGGCACAATAGGATAGGAGCTGCTGGAAGAGGCCATTAAAACAGAAGAGTCACGTCCATGCTGATGTGAACAGAAGAGAAGGAAAGAGTCCTAAATACTGATATCCCATCACGTTGCACATGCCAAGGTAAGATCCCAAAGATAAAGGGATTGGCTGTTGGCAGGGTTCAGCCATTAGAACTGTGTAACGTTAGTGGGAGCTGTTCAAAATGATCACAAATGTCCTGAGTGCTTGCTAAGTGTCAGCTCTGTATTAAGAACTATCCAGGGGTTGAAGAAATCGCTCAGTAGTTAAGAGCACTGGCTGCTCTTACAGAGGATTAGAGTTTGATTCCAAGCATCTACATGGTAGCTCACAGCCATTATGACACCACATCATCTGACCTCACAGTACCAAGGGATAGCACACCCTCTTCTGGCCTTGGCGGGCACTATATATACTGGGGTGTATACATATATGTGCAAGCAATATATCTATACACATAAAATAAAAATAAAGGAAACCATTCTAAAGGAATTTTGCATAGTATCTCTCAGGTTATCATCAGTTCAGCCCAGAAAATTGATTCTGTGTGTGTGTGTGTGTGTGTGTGTGTGTGTGTGTGTGTGTGGGTGTGTGTGTTTGTGTGTTAGAAACGGGAAAAGGAAGACACTAAGACATTTCCCCCAAAATCTAAGGATTAGATATTGAATGCTCTAGACAGAAAATCCAGTATGCAGCCAACACATTCTGTGAATCCTTGGCACACACTATTCTTCACATAACTTAAGTTAATTGGGAAGAAAATAAATCAACTAAAATAAAATTAAACCATCACCTGCTCACATGACTTTCCAATGCTGCATGAATCCCAAGAGCCTGGAGTCTTCTGGTGTGGGTCCCTGGGTATCATTAAAGGCATACATAACAGACAAGATGTTTCTCTAAAGGGCTATGGTATCCTCCCTTATAAAATGAGAGGGCTGGACCAGATAGTCGCAGTGGTCCTTTTCAGTTCTTACAGCCTGGGATTTCAAAGAAAGATTTCCACCCTCAAAGCCTGTAAATTTTGACTCCTTTCAGCAGCCCTAAAGAGGGGATGAAAGGAAAAATGAATGGTACCTTTGTGCAAATGTAAGTATTAGAGAATGGAGATGCCCCCCTGGTGAATTCTGAGGTGATATGCATGACTTGGGCAAAAAGAGAGAGAGTACTTCATGCAGCACCAGAGAGGAGCACCTTTATCTCAGCCCGTCTTCCTGCAATAAAAATACAAGTGGGTTTTTCAAGTGAGTTGCTTGATGTATCACCCTGTTCTTTCTCATCAGTCTCGCATGATTCAACCAACATTAGAGAGAAATCTTTCTGCTTAAATTCCTTCTTGCAACAGAGGTAAATATCTTACTTTTATAAAAATACATTTCCTAAAGATAAAATACAGTGCTACAATGCTGTTTCAGATGGATTTGCCATAAGTCAGGTACCCTCATTCAAATAATAGACTATGAACACAATCTATCTTGGAGAGTCAAGATGTAGAGAGCTGGGTCTTATTAAGGTGTTCTGTTATGAGGCCCAGTCACTGAGACAGTGGATTGTTTTTCAACAGGGCTGTAGGCTGACACTAGAAGTCTTTGGCTTGAATGAAAAGGCAATTAAGAAAAGGATTTGGAAGAAGGATTCAAACTAAATACTCTTCTTTTTGAGCCTCTAACATAATGAAAATGGTGTGTAGCCACAAGTCACTAAAACTAAGTAAAGAATGTGAAATTAGGTGACAGATATAAGACCAACTTTATTTCTAAAAGCACTCTTTCCTTCTAGTGTCATTAGACCCTTGCTTTTTTTTTTCTTGCAGAAGTTTCTGCTAAGGGTTCTTAAATATCTGTGGGGGCAATAGAGAGAAAGCAACACAGGAGCCTTCATCTGACGGTTTAAAACTCATAGCTCAACTTGCCTTCCTCTGTTACCATGATAGGAAAGCTTTAGTCTTCCAAGAAGGTACCATATTGCATCAAAGACCCTACTATCAATCTATTCCTGCATAAACCACAAAATGTGGTCATTTAAAAATACAGAGTTGTGGCACTGTGGATATGGCTTGGCAAAATTCCTGCTGTGTAAGCATGAGTGTGTGAGTTTGGACATAGATAGATAGATAGATAGATAGATAGATAGATAGATAGATAGATAGATAGATAGGAGGGGTGAAGGGAGAAAATGAACGATTAAAGCACCATCAATTGGGATGCAAAGAGAGGTGCATCATGGAATTTTTGAGTAGCTAGTCTTGCCACATTAATGTATCTCAATTTGAGTTAGAAGTCCTGCTTCATAACCTAAAGTACAGGGCTTGAAAAAATGAATTAGTGGTTAAGGGCACTTATTGCTCACAAGAACAGGAGTTCAGTTTTGAATGCCACAACAGATAGCTTACAGCTGACAGAAACTCCATTTCTGAGGGATTCCACATCACTGGCCTCTGTGAGTACTGCATTCATTCACCTATATCCTCCCACACAAGCATGGTCACGCAGTAGCACACATAATTAAAAATAATAAAATGAATTAATGGAGAATAATAGAGAAGACAGTCAGCATAGGTTTCTGGCCTCTACATGCATGGACATGCATATATATACCCACATATACATATATACCCACATATACATATATATATATAAATGTACATTACATATATATGTGTATGTGCATATATAATGCACAAACACACACACATATAACACAAATATGTATACAAATATAGAACTATCATTCCACAGTTTCTTTGGGATGGGAATCTGGGCATGGCTTAGCAGGATCTTCAACTCTCGGGTTATATTAAGGCTCAGCTAATGATTACTGAAGTAAGATTCCCTTGCTAGCTCAGTCAGTGGTTACTAACAAACTTCAACACCTTGAAGGTGCTATGGCTGAGAACTGCAGACCTTGCTTGGGTGTTGGCTCCATGCTCAGCCTGTCCAACACGGCAGCTTGTTCATCAAGCCAATGAGACCAACAGTCTGCTGCTGATCTTTTGTAGCTTAATCAAAGAATTGGCCTTGCATGCGTTTCAGTATCACTTTGACTAGAAATCACTAGTCAGTCCACACGGTCAATATTGCTCAAGTCAATATTTAAGAGAAAGCCATGCATTATAAAACTGTCTCACAATGAGAGTCAGGAGGAACTTGTAAGCTCTACTGAACACTAATATCTGTGCAATTTTTTGTAGATAACCACTCCATCCAATACGATTCTTTCTAAAGTTTCTTTGCTTGAGTATCACAGAATAATAAAATTTCTTTGCATTTAGTGGCCATAATGTATAAAAATGTATTACTGAACATTTTATGGTGGGCTCCATGAGCCAAGAAAAATGACTTGAAGAGATTCATCTGACACTTTTTCCAGGAGGTGCCCTGCTCTCAAGACATGTTAGCTCTTTGAAAACTATTGAGCTTTTAAAAGTTGATGGCAATATTGGACAATTTGAAAAATATCAGATCAAAATAACATGTAATATTCAGGATTATATATTTGCAGTGTTGCTTTTCATAGGAAACTTCAAACTAGTAAAATATAAAATTGTTGAAGATGTTTAAAGATTATATATGTATACATTTAATACCCTGCAGCTTTGAAAAGCCATTGCCCGTTGGTAGTAAAATGTTTTCATTCCTTTTGACCGGAAGAAGACAAGTTAGTAAAATATCTTGTTCGTTGTCATAGCATTATAACCTGAACATAAGGAAAGTGACCTCTGGTCATCTAGTCTACCTTTAATTTATATGAGAACCTTCTCTATGAGTCTTCAATGGATCTTCAACATATCTGATACTATAAATGAGTGGTGTAAAGGGCTTCTCTAATCATGAGTGGCTATAAATGCATTAATAAGTTCATAGATTGGACTGAGTTTGCTAATTAGCTGACAACATAGGGAGATGCTTTTGGACAGCCTTGTGGACTCTATAGAACCAGGAAGTTCCTTAAAATGAGAGAAGAGATTGGGTGGGTTGTTGTATTCAGTGTTTTACTTGTAATTCTAGTCCTGATAATGCTGAAGCCAGGAGAAATCTCAAGTTCAAGTCTAACTTATCCTACATAGTGAGACTATCTTCAAAGGAATGATTTAGGTATTCTAAAGAGGACAGAGATGGTAGAAAAGCATACTTTCCCTAGAACTATCATGTGGAGACAGTTGACATATGGATTCTCAACCTTAAGAACTGCAAAAGAAGAAATTTGGTTTAAGCTTCTAAATTTGTAGACGTTTGTTGGACAATTCACAGGAAACTAACACTGACAGACAGCTCTCTACTTCCCCAAATATTGCCCACATTCCAGATCTTGCCAGGCAATATGCAATAATGGGCTACCTGTTTATAGAACAGAATATATCTGCAAGACACACTATATAATATACCTTAGATTTTAATATAAAAGATTGTTCTAAACCATTATATGTGAACAATGTAACTTAACATGTTCATTTTCTTGATGTAGTTGTATTATGCATTGTGCAATCCAATGTAGTGACACAGAGTGTCCTGAGTTCCTCTGCTTTCTTATGATTAATATGTACAGGTCATGTTATTGATAATTAAATTGTCTTATGGATTTAATGTGTTATGTAACTGTATAGTCCTAAAGACCTATGTAACTTGTTTGTAGGATAGAGAGATAGTTCAATGGTTAAGAGCACTACTCTAGAAGAGAACTTAGATTCACATCCCAGCAGCCTTATGGTGGCTTACAACTGTCTGTAACTCTAATTCCATTGGGCCTGATGACCTCCTCTGGCTTCTGCATGCTTCTGCATGCACATAGTACACACAAACTTAGACAGACAGACATATGTATTGATATAAATTTTTAAATTGTTTTTAAAAATCCCTACAAAACTTAACTTTGTAGCTTAGATATCCTGAACTGAAGAGAGTGTTGTCCTCCTTGTATAGTCTTGAAACCTTGAAATGATAGACCATAAATAAAGGAGCTATCAAATTACATGGTTACATATTCATCATCAAACTTCAGAGTTGCTTATTATTATTTTATTTATTACAACTTGATGTACGAATTACAGTGTCCAGGAGTATGTAGATTGTTTCACATGCTCAGGGCCTCAGCACCTAGGAATCTGGGTTCCATTTCTTTGTGTGCCCTTTGCTTATTTGCATGAACCCACAGATGCCTTTTTAATTACGTAAGGACATCAGCTGACGATGCAACTGCTGTGAAAAGATCCCAAATTAAACAGCCAGAACTGGAGGCAACCTGGAGTTTTTTGAGAGCAATCTCAGAGCTTGGAGAATTCATAAACCAAGTAAACCTTCTGACATAACTATAAAATGTGGTATAAACCCTAGAAAAAAATGGCCATCTTGAAAGGGTAACAGCACTTTTACGAGAATTCCAGCCGCACCATGGCAACATCAACCCGTCAAAGCAAATGAAGGGTAGTAAAAGTAAAATTAAACATGATGAAGGGGACACCAGCTTGCTAACAGCTTTCCAAGCAGTAAAGCTTTCAAATGTTATCTCTTCATTGGTCTGTTCAATCACACATGCCTGCTACCAAGCTTTATCGCATTATGTATCCTTCTCATAGCCACAGCCTGCCTTGCCTGGATGGACTTGTCTGTCTGTTCACAAAGGAGGGCTCTAGGCTCATCCATCCCCTTCTGTGTGCCCTCTTTTCTATAATTCCTCGATCTCTCTCTCTCTCTCTCTCTCTCTCTCTCTCTCTCTCTCTCTCTCTCTCTCTCTTTTTGCCCTTGCTTTGGTGTCCAAGTCTCTGCCATCAACAGCAGTGACTGTGCCCAAGAGCATAGGGGTCTAAATATAGTTCAAAGCCTCAGGCAACCTTCAGCATCCTATAAATAGGATCCAACCTGATTCTGAGTTTGTCCTCTTGCTTGCTCCAAAAATCATGTCATCCCCCTCCCCCCCTCAGGCCTCTCCCAGTGAATTTCCTCTCCCTACCCCCTTGTACAGACTCCTGCAGGGGAGACCATGAGGACTTTTACCTGTGTGAGCTCACAAACTAGCTGATCCCTGACTTGAGTACATGTCCCTGTTTGCAGGGATAAAGAAATCTCAAGGTTACATTTAGTTTCAGATTCAGTCAGCCATTAAAGACTCCTAGAAACAAAATTCTGGTGCACCCTTTCAGTGTCTTACACCTCTTCTCCATTCCATTTCCATGTGGATGTGATGTTGACACAAGTCAAATTTCTCTGCCTTTAGACTACACAGGTCATTCAACTGTATGAATAGGAAAGCAAAATAGGAAATCACATGACCAAACAGCCAACTTTGGCTTTTTGTAGCCCACACAGATAGGAGGAGATAAGGGGCAAAGGCTAGCATAGAGAAGGCAAAACCATGAAAAGAGAAGCAAGTAGCCATGCCAAATGTCTCATGAAACTGCCAGTATTTAGTCCCTTAGTGACAGTTTATTGTCTATTAATGTGGTAACCGAATTGCTCTGAGTCTCTCTCTCTCTCTCTCTCTCTCTCTCTCTCTCTCTCTCTCTCTCTCCCTCTCTCCCCCTCTCTCTATCCCCCTCTCTCTTCCCCTCTCTCTCCCTCTCCCTCTTTTACTGGTATGTCAACCCACTTTCCTATGATCAACCTTGAAGTCTGCTCCCAATTAAATCAGTTCTTGTGATTCACTTATCTACCCAATAACTTCCACCATTTGCAGAGTGAAACTTCACATGCTTTTTAAGTCTGAGAAAGGGGTCACTGGAATTACCTAATGGAGCTTAGGGGAGAATATTCCCAACCATGCTTAGACAGCTCACACCTTTGCTCTACAATCTTCTCTCTGGTTTGCCTCATAGAGTCCATCCTCAGGTACCTGGTCTTACCATCCCTAGCCTTCACCAGGAACCTAGATATTTGCCCCTGTTGACTTACCATCTCTTATTCTGTCCTTAACATTTACTAAACAGTTCCTTACCTCTCATCTGCAGTTGTTGCTTAAGCAAGCATTAAAGTCCATTCTTTATATACACTCAAGCAAATGTTAATGCTTACTTCCCTTTCTCCTGTTAGGATGTCTATTGGTTTCATCCTCATTCAGGTAGCCATATTAGTGAGACCTTATGGGTTTAGCTTCTGACATTGCTAGGGAGCACTATCTCATAGCAAACCTTTGTTTCTCTGGCTCTTGTACTCTAGATATGAAGTTCAAACACACCAGAAATAACTGGAGCATGTGTGTGTATGTGTGTGTGTGTGTGTGTGTGTGTGTGTGTGTGTGTGTGTGTATGTTACTGGGGACATAACCTAGAGCTTTGATCATGCTAGGCAAGGATCAGCTTTTAAGGGTTGTTGATTTTTGAAGCAAGGTCTCTGTATCTCAGCCTGACTACGAACTCTTTATCTTCCTTCCTTAGCCTCCTGAATGCTAGACTTATAGGTATGTGACACCACACTTGGATACTCTTCAAACAACTGGAATAACCTAATAATTATTTACTTCATTCTCTCGGACATGCTTTCTTTTGGATTAAAAAGAATTTCAGACCATATCTCCTCTAGATTTCCCTCAGGGATAGTCTATGACAGTTTCCTCAAATTTCAGGAATATACTCAAGAGAAAACAATCATAGGTCTTCGTCATGCTTGCTCAAGTTATGAGTGTTTTGTAAGAACATAGACCTAGGAGCCACTCTGCCTGAGTCTAAAGCTTAGATATTTGGTTAGTAATCCTTGCAATATGTCAACAGACTTTATCTCCTTCATGTAAGCCAAGAATATTAATACTATCATTTGCCTACTCTAAAAATCAAATTGATTAGCGGTTGTAAACTGCTTCAGATCAGATCAGACTGGTATGCAATATATTCTGTAATTGTTACATCCATTGTCAACCTGACTGGGATTGGTATTACCAATAGGCACTGTTGGGCACATCTGAGAGGTTATCTTCAGAGAGGTCTAACTGCAGAGGAAAGACTCTTTTTGATTGTGGGTGGTACCATTTTATGGGTTGGGGGCCCAGACTCAGCATTGCCTCTCTCCAGTTTCCTTGCTGTGGATGCCTGAGACCATTTGATTTACAAACCTATTGACATGTTTCCTAAACCTATCCAAACAGTGCCACCACTTGGGGACTAAGTATCCAAATGCCTGGATGATGGGGGACATTTATCATTCAAACTGCTGCATTGCTACAAGTGTTAAGCAAGAATTTCTACAAATGCATATACATAAAAGTGGGAATGAAATCTTACTCAACTACAAACATATTTTGGAAACTACTCAGCTATAGATCAAAGTAATTGGAGAACTTATAATATTAATTCAATGTGATAAAGGATATTGGTTTTCTGAATCTAAATCATGGAAGTTGTGATTAATTCTATGAAGATTTACCCTCAGATCTAACTCTGCATTGAATATATTTTTATATCTCTGGTTTTAATACCTTTAAAGGAAGTCTACATGCATAAATAAGTTTCTCAAATGCTGTAAATGCTTTCAAGACTTTGCAATTCAGAATAACAAGATCTAGCTTTCTATCAACATTCTACTGGAATGACAATTTGAAAAAAAAATTTGAGAATCTTGTATATTCATGTAACTCAATATGATCGTATCTACTCCCCATTTCTTCCTTTTACTCTCCCCATACTCCCCCAAACTCCCTTCTTTCCACTTTTTTCTTTTTTCTTTTTTTCTTTTGGATAACCCACTAAGTCCAGTTAGTATAGCTCACATGTATAAAGATGTGGGTTTGGAACCATCCACTGAGTCATAGGGAACATACCAGTGACCGCATCCTGAAAAAGATATTTTTTCTTCCTGCAACAACAATTGACTACCAATAGCTCCTCAGTAAGGGGTGGAACCCACAATGCCAAATTTAATTCCAGATAATGTCACTGTGAAAATATCCTCTAATTTTCAGGCAGAAATCTGGAGGACATTCCTCATTCCCATCTCTTTCTCACCATTTCTGAGCTGAATTAATCTTCACACAGTCTCCAATTCTATATTCTACTTTCATCTACTTTGTCCTTCAAGGTTGAGCAACTCTCTTCTTTATACTGTGTTTCTGCCAAGCCTCCTGACTCTCTTCCTGCTTCACTTGCACATCCCCAGCTTTTCCTTGTCATTTAACACAAACTATGCAACTGATTGTGGTGATGATTTTCTGCTCTATGACAAAGCTCTAGTCACTTGTGTAGGACTTCAATTATACCTCAGAAAATAAACACTAACACACACACACACACACACACACACACACACACACACACACACACACACACATACCAGCCACCTGAACGGCCTTATATACAGTGAATATTCCATTTTCCCAGTTGCTCTAAGGCCATCTTCCTCATAACTTGTCCCCATACCCCCAAACATGCCAGTCTGCATTCATTTCCTCTCCCACAATTAAGGCTGCAGAAGCCTTAAGTTCTTTGCTCATTACTTTTTACTTTCTTAGGATTCTCCATAAGAATGGGTCCTCCAGGGTTGGGGATTTAGCTCAGTGGTAGAGCACTTGCCTAGCAAGCACAAGGCCCTGGTTTCCGTCCCCAGCTCCGGGGGGGGAAAAAAAAAAAAAAAAAAAAGAATGGGTCCTCCACTGTTTCAGATGTTTATTCAAACATCAGTGACATTTTCTCAGATTACTGGAATGACATTGCCCCATCTCTCTTAATCACACTGTATTGTCCATTTTCTTCCTTGACTTCTCTCTATTTATAAGCACAGATTTGTGTCTTTGCTTCCTGATTTTTAGGTCACATATCTAAGAAAGTTATCTTAAGAGCAGGCACCATGTTGGTTGCTTAGTGTACCCATGAATGGTGCTTGGCCCATACTATGCACTTAAAATTATTTGAGAAATAACATTATTCAAACCCACTATTATTATGAGATTAAACTCAGATATGCTGTTCATCATGATAATCCCAAAATGTTCTTCAAGTTGGTGTATACAAAGAGAGGGTTAAGGTAGTACATTTTGACATGTAAACACACATCTGGAGAGATGACTTAGTGGTTAAGAATATTTTAGTGGTCTGGCAGAGAACCTAGGTTCAGTTCCCAGCACTCATATTGGGTTACTTACCTGTAATTCCTGTTTCTGAGAATTTGACTCTCTCTTTTACCCTCCTGGAGCATCTACATGCACGTGGTACACAGTCACAAACACTTATATTTTTTAAGCATACTTTAAAAAATGACACCAATTTACTCGTTGAAAGTTTAATAGGTTGTAGATTCAATATGGGCCTCAGTGAGAACAATCAAAGTTCAGCTGTGTGCAATCTCTATTGGAAATCTGGGAAGAACCCACTCAGGATCTTAGTGGCTGGTCCTATTCCTAGGCTCATGGTCTCTCTTCTCTGGCCTCAAAGCCAGGAATGGTAGCTCTGTCTGTATGTCTCTGGCTCTCCTTTACCTGCTTATCTCTCACCCACCATTCCTAGTATTTGAACCAGAAGCCTTTAGCTTTAGAGGGCATGGAATAAAATGAGTGAAATCCTGAAAATATCATTTTACCTGGATTTTTATCCTCTGTACACTCTATATGCTTTGGTGCTGTTCAATGTGACCTCAACATGAGTTCATGAGGAATTATCAAACATGGTTAATAAGATAATGGCTGAAATTATGTATTTTTCTATATTCTTCATTTGCTTTTCCAAGACCTAGAGTAAAGATTATATGTTGTCCTAATGGATTGCTTACTACAGAGACTAGGTATTTGAACATACATCATTTGTCAAACTGGAAACATTTGGTACAGGTTGTGTTGCCAACAACACCACTAAAACCCTGTAATTCTTCTGTAATAAATAAGTGCTTCGTGGGAAATTTTTCATTTTTACTGTTGCTGGGTGAATAGATCTTACTTTATCATCACTGGTTAGTTTCCAAGCCAGAGCAAATAGAAAACACAAGTGAATGTATCATTTGCTCATTCTTTCCTTATTAAGTTACTAGACCTGTAAGACATCCACCTATATGTGTAAATGTTACACTTACAAGTCTCATTCATCTTGTTATAGTTTGGGAATTATAATTATTCTTACTATGAATAAGACAATTATTATAACTGGATTTAACATGCATAGTTCATATATGTATGTGTATATGCATATACATATGTAATCATATATAATTGCCTATATCTATTGTACAGTTAAATATAGTGACAGGCACTTTGTATGTATTCTCATTTTTATAACCAAGCAAAATTGACATCACCACTATCATCTCCATTCTAAAAGGAAAAAGCTAAGGTCTATGAATATGTTAGAAAGTCATCTAGGAAGACCATTGGGCCAGAGTTCTCGAAATGAGTCAGTCCTCCAAGCAGACTTGCTCAGCTCAGTACAGCTTTTCTCTGCCTGGATTTATCCTGCTTGCTGGGATGAGCCATGGCCCATGCCCAGAACAAGAATGTCCAACCTGAAGGGAGGGTAGATAGTCGCCAAGTAACAGAGAGAAATATTTGGAGCTTAACACTGTAGCTGCAACTGGAGACAATCCAGAGCCCAGAGGAAAGGCAGATTGCCCGGAGTCATAACAAGCATTTCCATGATGCTGATCATATGCCCAGCATTATCTTAAACTTCATTCCTTGCTCACCTATCCTCACAGCAACTGAATGAGGGGTGCAATGACTTAAGTCATTCCCCAGTGAATGTGAAGCAGAAGCCTGGAAAACTGAGGCAATTTCTCTGAGGTCACAGAGTTAGGAAGTGACCAACTAGGGCACTAAAACCCAGACAAATCTAAGAGCTTGGCTTCTCACAGGTACCCGTGGCTTCAACATACCTATTGTCTCATTGAATCCTGTTCTTTCCTGGTTGCCAAGTACCAATAAATCTCAGCTTCCTTCTAACCACGTTAACTGCCATAAACATTACATTGTGTTGTTTCATTACAGTAACTGTCTCCCAAGTGGTTATGAGCTGACTGTCCCATCTGTGCCTCCACAAACTCTCACTGAAGCTGATGGGCCACGGGCATTCAGCTGCTCTCCCCCGCAGTCCAATTTTACCCATTCCCACTGCTCTAACTAGTCCCAGAGATTTGCCTTCTGATGCAAGGTTTACAAGGGAGCCATAATCACACAATTACCCTCCCCCACGCAGCACTGACAATGCAATTGTCTGTCAGCAAATGACCTGAGCAGCTCCTGTGTGGAGTCATGTGGACCACACTGAGCAGAATCAGGCTGTTGCTATGATGCCTCTAACCAGAGGGAAACAATAGGGCTCTATTCATTAGGATGAGAGGATGGTTTTGCCTGGCTTTCCTGCTCACATACTCACATCCAAGCATGAGCTACAGAGAAAAGGAGAATTATCTAGAGACAAAATGCCTTTGTCCTACCTCTTTAAACAAAAAGACTTGAACAAGTTTTGCAGAAGGTTCTTGAAAACCGATTGCAATAGGCTTTGTATGTCTTCTCCTGAAAGGGGTTCTCCTAATGTTACCTGGCAGGTTTGTCTTCCAAATAGAAAAAGAAATTAAGTGGAGCAACAGGGACACCAACCCATCCACAAAACCTTCCACCCAAAATTTATCCTGTCTACAAGAAATGCAGGGACTTGGGATGGAGCAGAGTCTGAGGGAAGGGTCAAGCAATAACCAGACCAAATAGAGACCCACTCCATGGGCAAGCACCAGTCCCAAACAGTATTAATGATACTTTGTTATGGTTACATACAGGAGTCTAGCATAGCTGTCCTCTGAGAAACTCCATCTAGCAGCTGACTCCAATAGATTCAGAGACCCACAGACAAGCAGTAGATGGAGCTTGGGAAGTCTTTCGAAAGAGTTGGGGAAAAGATTGAGGAACTTCACAGGAAGATCAAGAGAGTCAACAAATCTGGACCCTTGAGGCTCTCAGAGACGAAACCACCAACCAAAGAGCATACATGAACTGGACCTCCACATATATAGCAGGTGTGTAGCTGGGTCTTCATGTGGGTACTGAATAATACTGGCGTGGGGGCTATTCCAAAAGCTGTTGCCTTTCTGTTGGATATGTTCTTCCTTGTCTGGACTCAGTAGGAGAGAATTCATCTGGCCCTGCAGAGGCTTCATGTGTCAGGGTGGGGAATGAACAGGGGGTCCTCCACCCTCTCAGAGGAGAAGGGAATGCAGGAATGATGGAAGGATTGTGGGAAGGGATAACCAGGAGGGAGGGAGGACAGCAATCTGGATGTGAAGTAAAAACATTTTTAAAAAACATGAAATTATTAAATCGTTTTATGTGGTCAGTGGGAGATGGGAAAGACTGAATTTTTATGCCATAGTTTAGTCAGCTAAGGCCCAGAGCTCTGATGTCCTGGTCATGCTGAGTATGGAAGGAAGGGTTGATTTCTTTCTATTAGAAAAAAAAGGAGCCTTCTCCCCTAATGCTGTGAAACAGTCCCAGAGGATGAAGGATTTCTACAGGAAATATCCATGTTCCACCTTGTAACCCAGCTTAGATTTTGTTATGATCTTGCCTTACAGTATATCTGTTTACTGTCTAACCCAATAGCCACTTATCAATACATCCTATTTTCAAATGCATTTCTCTTCTGAGACAGAATTTCATGAATTTCAGGCTTCTCTCGAACTCGCTGTGTAACTGAGAGTAGGCAAGTACCGCCCATGGTTTGTTGAGTTCTGTAAAATCAACCCAGAAATTTCTTTGTGCCTGTTGGATAAAACCTCTACAAAGTATACTTTAAGTTGCAGATTTTGCCACATTTTATCCCAAACATGTATCTCTAATCAAATTCAATAGTTATTATGTTTATCTTTCACATTTTAGTTTTGAGGTAAAATTTACATATAGTGTTATATAGGAATCTTAAATGAGTCTTTCCTGGATCTTGATACATGTATACATGGCTGTTATTGAGCTGTAGTATACAACCATCACTCCAGAAAATTCCCCTCATACCAGAATCAACCCTATTCCTATCTCTACTTCCCTGGAGGTAAATTGTAGGGGTTGGTCTCATGTTGCTGTATTCAAATGCTAAATTCCATGTTCCAAGATCTAGTTGCTCCAAGAGGAGTGAATCCTCTTGTTTAACATCTTTTGTTGTGTAAACCTTGACCTGGTCCCCAGTTATATCTGATTGATTAATAGGGATGCCTATAGCCTGTAGCTGGGCAGAAGAAATGGGGATAGAGCCTCGTATTTGAGGCAGCATCAACTAGGGGAGAGGAGCAGGAAGAAGTCACCATGGTAGGTGGGTCATGAGTAAATGGCCATGAGGGGCCAGCCTCTTGGAATAAGAATGATCCAGGCTGAAGATGGAAAGTGATACCTTGGGCTTTTAAAACAGAAGTAGACAAAAGAGCACAAAGGGTTGATATCTGTCCAGCTCTAGTGCTGTAGGGTGTATTATAAATATAAGTGTCCTTTATTTTGGAGCTAAATGTTTAAGTGGGGTGGAAACATATGAAGTTGTGGTTGGATAGCTTAATGTATCATTTCTAAGCAAGCGTTTGTCCTCCTTGCACAGTGGATATTTCATTTGACACACTTGCTAGCAGTGTTTTAAAGATCATTTCATCTCCATCATTGACATAGCTGAGTATTGCCAGTCTTCTTGGTTATTTCAGTTTAAATCTGTCTAGTCATGGTGTAGGCACCTCCAGGAAGCATTAATTTATACTCCATTAATAAGGTGGAACTGTACATATGACCATCTCTATAGCTAATTTTGTGAGGTGTCTGTTCATAGCATTGACTCTTTTTTTGTTTTCTTTTTTTGCCTCCAAAATGAATGTTTGGTCAAACATAGGCTCCCTTTCCAGGGAAACAGCATCGTGTGCATAGTTAGAAAGTCCCTGATTCATCCCTCATCTCCACCTCTCTGACCAGACTTTCAAGAACCTGAAGTAGACATGCTAATTTTTGAATATATGCTGGTTATACTTCTCAGTTACTGGGCACTACTAATAGGCAGCAAGGATTGACGGCTTGTTAGTAAAGCCTGGCCCCTCTGTGAGATGTTTGCAGAATGATTGATTTACAATAAAGTGGTTCCTGGTGGGTGCATGCAGGTGGAACTGATGTGGATCGATTCCAGGGGTGCTAACTAATCAGCTGTTTAAACTGGCGGGAAGAGCGCCCAGTGACAGATACAGTGCCACAATCATTTCCCCCTAAGATTACAAATTAACTTGTTCTGGTGTGCTGGCTTGTGTGACAAGCTGAGGCCAGCCTCAGAGATGGAGAGGACAGAGCCGGACAGCTACAGCCTCCCTGGAATCCATTTTTCCTGTTATTCTGGATCTGGGATCAATTTGATTGGAAAAAAACAAAACCAACAACAACAACAACCCAAAAAACCTCACAGTTGAAGGTGGGGAAATCATTGAAACTCTTTCCACTGTGTTATGGGAGCAGCCAAGTTCTGAAGGCCCATGTTTCTTCTCTCTCTTCTGCTAGGGCTTCTCTCCTCTTCTCCTTTGTGTAAATTGGATCAGCACAGAGGAATCTAAACATTGCCTTTGGAGAGAACTCCATGTCTTCAAGTGAAAAACCCATGGTTTGAGGAAGCTTGCTATTATTTTGTTCTCTTCACAGTGAGATTGAAGTAAATATGCTTTCAGCTTGGAAGCCTTGCCTTTTATAATATTCCCTACAAGAGTATCCTAGAAACTTGTTCTGCTGTGGTTAAGTGGCCAGATATGGTGTGGAGAGCAATGAAGTTGTGCCTGGAGGGATCAATGTAGCTGAGGCCAATCACAACCACTAAGAATGCTAAACGTAACAGTTTAGCATTGACAAGGGAGCAAATCCTGCCCCATTGAATAGCTGTGTGATACAATTCCTTAACTTTAAGGTAGCTCAGTGAAAGGCACAGCACTGCCTCTTTATATATGAGGAAATAGAAACTAAAAGTCACTCTCTAGAAGGTTTAAAAGAGGTAAGATCTGACCTCAAATGAAGCTCTTTGTATTTTAACATCTCTAATGACAGTCTTGAAAGACAGATTACCAAACCAAGTTTTACACACACACACACACACACACACACACACACACACACACACACTTTAGGAACAGTCTGACGTAGAATGTTTCTATACCACTTGGTGCTGTTAAGCTGTATTTAGAGATAAAACAAGAAAGCACTACAATAGTAAAATCAGTATGGCCTCAGGATAAACAAATGACAAATGAACTAAAACAAAACAAAACAAAACAAAAAACCCTGTGGTGTTTTCCATGCCAGATAGAATGTATGATGGATTAGAAAGCTTATGACTCATCTGGGTGGTGGCAGCACACACCTTTAATTCCAGCACTTGAAAGGCAGAGGCAGACAGATCTCTGTGAGTTCAAGGCTAACCAGGTCTAGAGAGCTAGTTTCAGTACAACCATGGCTATACAAGGAAACACTACCTTGAAAGCCAAAACACAAACAAACAAACAAAACAAGATTTTAGAACAGTGGTTTTCAATTTGTGGGTTGTGACCCACCCCTGAAGGCTAAATATCATATATTTATATTACAATTCACAACTGTAGCAATATCACAGTTATGAAGTAACAATGAAAATAATTCTATGGTTGGGTGTCACTACAGCATGAGGAACTATATTAAAGGGTTGTAGTATTAGGAAGGTTGAGAACCACTGCCCTAGAGCACTGGAAAGCTGTTGTAACAACTCAGTGTAGAAGCTTACCAGATGCCAGGATTTAAAATAAGTAGTGGGCTGGAGAGATGGCTCAGAGGTTAAGAGCACCCGACTGCTCTTTCAAAGGTCATGAGTTCAATTCCCAGCAACCACATGGTGGCTCACAACCATCTGTAAAGAGATCTGATGCCCTCTTCTGGTGTATCTGAAGACAGCTACAGTGTACTTACATATAATAAATGAATAAATTTAAAAAAAAAATAAAATAAGTAGTAAATGTGTCTGTGTAGAAACCAAAAATCCTAAAGTCTTCAAAACATTTAGGTAACTATTTGAGACTTTGAAGTATAATGACTCTAAGCAGAAAAACAAAGGAATAACCAACAAATGAAAAACATCCATAATGTTAGATTATAAAACCTTTGGTTTTGTTATTTTTATTGTTTCCATAAAAGAATGGAAAGGTTAAAACCTAAACCAATTAGAATAAGAGGAATATTTACAACAAGGCTGCTAAAGGGTTAGTAGCACTTAATATACAGAATGTTCCATAGATAAGAAATACAGAAAGCTCACTGGGTACATTAAGGCCAAGATACAAAGAATTAAGTTATAATGGAGGAAATGAAAATGCTAAATTACCTTTTCTTTGCAAATTCACCAGTAAACAAATGATTAAAAACTGAGATGAGGTATCATTTTCCATTGATCAAATTAGCTGAGGTGTGAATAGGATAATAGTTAACACTAGCAATTGCATGATAAAACAGGCAATCTCCTGTGCCTGTGGATGAAAGTTAAGTTGCACAATTTCTGGCCGCTGTGTGATGCTCTTTTCACTGATATGTTCTGGTCTTAGCTTAAGCTGCCTTTGTCTTTGTTTCTGTTCCAGGGCAAAGGGTATTCTCCCTGAGCATTGCACATATTTTATAAAACTAAAATGCTATCTATCATACTAATCAGGTACCACGTTATACACATTTTAAATAATCAGAGGATTACTAGTGTTTTCATCATAAGACGTTATCTCCTCTCACTAAAATTGATTGTGTGTTTCTAAAAATCACATACAGGTGACTGGATCTCCAGGAAATCTTCCAGTCTCATCATGGCAGCCCAATACTCTTTCCTGTTGGGACTCCATCGGCATGGAATGGCTGCAAATCCCATGTGTTAGCAAGAGGGCAATTCTTTGAGCATTTAGAGTTCTTTCTCTTACTCTTCACCATAATTATAAATGAAATGTGTAGGCTAAAGGCATTGGTTTTGGTCTTATCAAATGTAAGCTGTTTTGCACTGAAATCTACAGCACTGCAAGTGTCGGAAGCAAGGTCATAATGGTTAACAAGATTGTGACAGATGAGATGTGGTTTTGTAAGCATAGATCTTTAATGACTGGTCTCCTAATATAAGATAAAGTGAGAACCTTCAAATAGAATATCTAATGTTATAAAACTTGGATAATATAAGAGAGATGGTATTTGTTTTTCTTCCTAAAAGGCAAAGTCAACTCCCACCCCTCATGATGGTTTGCACCAAGATGGAATGAATAGATTAGTGGCAATTTGCGTAGAGATTTCTACTGTCTTAGTTAAGGTTTTACTACTATGAAGAGACACCATGCTCTTAAAAGAACAACATTTAACTGTGGTTGGCTTACAGGTTCAAAGGTTCAGTCCAGTATCATCAAGGTGGGAACATGGTAGCTTCCAGGCAGGCATAGTACAGGAGGAGCTGATGGTTCTACATCTTCATCTGAAGGCTGCTAGTAGACAACTGACTTCCAGGCAGCTAGGAAGTTGGTCTTAAAACCCACACCCACAGTGACACACCTACTCCAACAGGGCCTCACCTTCTAGTAGTGGTCAAGCATATCCAAATCATTACATCTACTTTTCCACATTTAGAATAACAAAACAAGAAAGTAATAGAAATAGTGAAATAATATCGTGTAATGCCAATACAGTGAGTCAGGTCACATTCAGAGACAATTAAACTTTAATGTGCTCTGGCAATAAAGAAACTATCTCGTGGCTCATGATCTTTTAAAAGCTCATGAGATTTGATGTTTTAGTGCCTTTCTCATAATGGTATTTTTTTTTTACTCTAAATAAACAGTTTATGGGTCAAAATTTATTTCAATGGAATGTAGAGTTTCTTATTCTCATATAATATGTCAGCGTCAGATCTTTGTTAATCAATGACTGTTAACTTCAACCAATGGAAAAATAAGACTCAAGGTCAAAGAACTCTTTAGTAATTGGAGGAAGCAGATGAGCTGGAGCTAATTATGAAACAATTAGTCAATGTCTATGCAAATAAGAAAGATATGAATAGTAGATTGCTGTATCTCATTAAATGAGTCATTCACCTATCATCTATCACTGTATTCTTATTAGCCCAGGTACCACCAGGGCCATGCTAGAATGTTATGAACATGTAGATGGTAATTCATAAATAACAATGTTATTGATTAGATGTTGATAACTTTGTACTTGTTTATAGTACATATCTCATGAAACATATAGTAGCTACACAAAAGACAGAATATGGCTGTTAATACACATAATATTCTATAAGATGTATAAAGAAATGATTTGTTACTCAGCAAATATCTGTATGGATTTTTTTGTTGTAACATTCTTACATGTTTGTTCCATTGGAGACTGAGATACCTCATATTCATGGAACAATGGGTATAATAGATTCAAATGAAAGAAATCAAGCTATGTTGTCATTATGAAAAGCAGGGTGGTGGCAGTGAGGAGACTTTTAATTTGGGGTGGCCCAATGAAAAGATGATTGTTGACCTGATTCCTGAATCATCCAGTCCTGTGATAACAGTCAATAAAGGATGGATATGCTACAGAAAGGAGATGTCCTAAAATTCCCTTGATCGTGATGTGCTGAAGGAAATAAGGAGGCTTTTACATCCAGAGTGTGGTGAAAGGCCTTGATAATGTGCTTGAAATTGAACAGTGAACAGAGGACCATCCTGGTGATCATATGTGTGTGTTCATAACAGAAAAAGGGTCAGAAAGACTGTAAGAGCTACAGGAACTACTAGATATGTCAAAGAAGCCACACACATGAAGTCTCATGAACATGGCTACATAAACACTGCATGAACAAGGATAACCCCAATATACACAAATGTGGACAGGTGAAGTCTGGTAAGTCCTCAACCATAGACAGAGGACCACACTCTACTCTCTACTGAGGAACACTGACAGAAGGAGAAATAGTCTTCTCTAGGAATGAGCTCTTAAACTGATTATCCTGTGCTAAGTGTTCAATTTTAAAATCATATACAGGTAAGTAATATACTGACTAAACAGGTTGTAATCACACATGCACATGCAAGCAAATACATACAAAATAGAGGCTATGAATTTCAGAGAGACCAGGGGTTACGTGTGAGGCTTTCACACACACACACACACACACACACACACACACACACACACACACACACACACACAAGAAATAGGGGCCATGACTTGTACAAGTCTGACTTTGGTCCCTGAAAACCACAGAAATATGTAAGTAGAGAATAAATACCGTAATGTTGTTCTCTGATCTACACACAAACAAAACATACAATGTATGTGCATGAGTGCACACACATAGCATCATCATCATCATAAACTATTACCATTAATATAATAAAATAATAATAATAATTGTAGGAGTTCAGGCAGGAAATGATGCTGGCTTACACAGGAATGAAGCTGAGCAGTGACACAGCATCCCTCAGAATATGCTGAGAAGGCAAATTTGAAGAGGCTTGATACTACAGGTGTAGTGAAGTGTGATGATAATGGAGGAATCAAAGATGATGTCACAGTTGCAATTTGGAGTAAATTTGGTGAATGCTGATAGTTTAAAATAAGCATTTTAAAGATGCACTAAGATTAGGGACTGGGTGGTAGAGAAATGAGATGGCTTACCAGTTAAGAGTGTTTACTGCTCTTGCAGAAGACTGGGTTTAGTTCCTAGTACACAAACATAGCCCACAATCTTCTGTAACTCCAGTTCCAGGGATGCAACACCCTTTTCTGGACTCCATGGTTTTATGCACACACAAATGGTATGCATACACTTATATAGGTACACACATATGTGTGTGCATACACACACACACACACACACACACACACACACTAAACAATAAAATATAAATCAAATCTTAAAAGATTAAGAGTCTACAGCTTACATTGCCTACCATGCCAAGCTTTTGGTCAGAACTTACATCCAGAGAAACTCCAAGGAAAAACGAACAGTCAGGATTCATGATGACATTTCTGTGAACTCAAGCCCAGCTATGTCTAAATGCCAGAGACATGGGGGCCTTTCTAGTAACATGAGTCAATAAACTCGCTGTTTATACAAGAGCGCTTCATCTGGAATTTGATTCATCGCAAACAAAGAACAATTGACAGAAACAGCACTCCAATGGATCCAGGGGAGAGAAACAAACAGCCCATGGTGCCAAGCATGATGCACACAAATATAGTTCTAGTTAATTAAAAGAACTTCACATTTTACACTGAGAACGAAGGTTGAGAGAGAAACAATTTGCCTTGTGTTTTAAGTCTTTAATAGTTATTATTTGGCTTCAGTGAGTCTGGGTGTTTATTTATCTTATACCAGTGTCTTAGTCACGGTTTCTATTCCTACACAAACATCATGACCAAGGAGCAAGTAGGGGAGGAAAGGGTTTATTCAGCCTTCTTCCACGCTGTTCATCACCAAAGAAGTCAGGACTGGAATTCAAGCAGGTCAGGAAGCAGGAGAGGACCATAGAGGGATGTTTCTTACTGGCTTGCTTCCCCTAGCTTGCTCAGCTTGCTTTCTTATAGAACCCAAGACCACCAGTTCAGGGACTCCACCACCTATAATGACCTGGGTCCTCCCACCTTGATCACTAATTGAGAAAATGCCTTACAGCTGGATCTCATGAAGACATTTCCACAACTGAGGCTCCTTTTTCTGGGATAACTCCAGCTTGTGTCAAGTTGACATACAAAACTAGCCAGTACAACCAGGAAGTCAGGAAGAGTATTAAAAACTATAACCCACTATATCTTCTAAATTACTTTCATATAGAATCCAGAATGGAAGCATAGAATAAAGATTTTAATGCATTATAAAGATATCTAAATCTGCATCTCCAAGAACATTCTTTACTAGACTCAGTCGATGGGTTGTGAGGCACCGGGTCATGGGCAGACACAGAAAAATGCCTGGAATCTTAAAATGGAATGTTTCTAGCCTATCTGCTTATAGGCTAAAGCTAGAATGCATTGCCTTTATTTGACTTCGTATCTATGTACGTAGTATGGAACCATGTACTCTGCTCATTTTTGTGTCTCGAAGTAGAGTGTGTGAGTTTGACAAGGAAGGGCAAAAAAGGGATATAAAAATCACCATCCAAAATTCATGCTGAGGAAAGTCTCCTTGAGAAGCACATGGAGACAGGAGGACAAGAGGGGTTTCTTCCTAGGTGGAAAGAGGTGATAATTAAACATAATTTGTCGAAGAAAATTAATAGTGATGGACTTGAATCCTTTATAGCAAATGTAAATTTCGAAGCAATTTTGTGTGGAAAAGTAAAAAGCTGTAATATATGGCTGAGTGGTATATGCTGACAGTAATGGTTCTCTTGTGCTGTGAGTTATTAAAGACTTTCATCTCGTCATTTTCAATAATGAAAGGAAGGCATTTTGGGGCATTTTCTGCGATATGTCCCTGGTGTTGATTTAGCTGGCATGATCAGTAGGTTATCTCCACAGCTGTGTGGAAAAGGTTAAATTAACTAAGGATATGAAAAAGTGCAATGTGAGAAGCATGTTATTTTAGGAAGACATACTGCTTCTTCTGATACTAACAACCTATAATCATGGGAAGTCATTTGATCCCCCCAGGGCTGAGTCTCAACATCTTGTCCAAGGATCTTGTATGCATGGCCATTTCTAACTCTGAAAATCTGATTCCTTCCTGTGATGAAAACATCCCTTTACAATAAGCTTTTTTTTCACCCTTTGCAGACAGATCACTATGAAAACAATTCAGAGACATTTTGCTCATAGTCAGTTTTCTTTCCTGTTCCCACCAAGACGGCTTCTCTTCCACTGAGCAGGGTTTATGAATTGTGAAGGACCATAACCAGATCACAGTACTGAATCAGAGTGCTGGATCACAGTGCCAGATCACAGAATGAGATTACAGCACAAGATCACAGTGGCAGGTGTTTGTACTTTCACAAAAAGTTACAGAGGCCTAGAAACCAATAATTCTGATAATTAGGTCATAAAGTAAATGCCTGAGGGTTTGGGATCTTCTTGACTATTCTTGACTTCTAGGACTAGACCACAAGGAAAGGCAGAATTCTGCTGAGAGAAGCAAGAGGTCCTATGAATAAGTGACCTTTGGTTATATTTATTAAACATTGGGGGGTTGAATATGAGGCTCACTGTTAATAGGTTTATAGACTTCAGTAAGTAGTGTGCTTTAATGAATAGGTTAACCAGAGTCATCCTATAATAACAGGATGCATTTGGTGAAATGAATTAACCAATATCAACCCATTATTGCTAGCCATAGTCCAAACATAATTTAGAGTTACTCATTATTTAGCTTAGTATCTTATACTTTTCTTGCATTTGATATTACTTTATTTTTTCTACTTTTAATTAAAATTTAATTACACAATTTCCCCCTTTCTTCTCCTCCCCCAACCGCTCCGAAGTCCTTTCCCTCCAACCCCTTCTGCATACTCTCTCATTCTCAAATTGATAACCTCTTCTTCCCCAGTTATTACTCTTATTTGTGTGTATATGTATGTACAAATATATACATACAACCCACTGAGACCTTTTTTTGTTTGTGTGTATATAATTTCATGGCTAACCACTCTGTATTGGACAATTAGGAGACTCATACCTGGGAGAAGCTGACTCTCCCTCTCTCTGTCGTCACCAGGTACTAGTAGTTCCTTGTTTGAAAGTATGACCTCATGAGATTTCCCCTTGTACATTAGCATTGGGTATTTATATCACCATTGTTTAGATACTGTTTATGCAACTATTTCTTTTTATTTTTGTTAGATTTTTTTAAATTATTATCCTCTTTCCGGGTTTCCCCTCCAGAAACCCTCTATCCACCCCCCTTGCTTCTCTGAGGGTGCTCCTTCACACACCCATCCACTCCCTCCCACCTCCCCACCCTGATATTCCTCTACACTGGAGCATCGAGCTTTGATAGGACCAAGGGCCTCTCCTCCTGATGCCCAGCAAGGCCATCCTCTGCTATGTATACAGATGGAGACATAGGTCTTCCCTTTGTTCTCTTGGGATGGTGGTTTATTCCCTGGGAGCTCTGGAGGGTGTGGCTGGTTGATATTGTTGTTCTTAGGAGGTTGCAAATTCCTTCAGCTATTTCAGTCCTTTCTCTAACTCCTCCTTTGGGGATCCCATTCTCAGTTCACTGATTGTCAAGCTTTGGCAGAGCCCCTCAGGAGACAACTAATCAGGCTCTTGTTAGCCTGCACTTCTTGACATCTGCAATATTGTCTGGGTTTGGTGATTGTATATGGGATGGAGCCCCAAGTGGGGCATTCCCCAGATGGCCTCTCCATCAGAGTTTGCTCCTTTTTGTCTCCATATTTCCTCCTGTATTTTTGTTCCCTCTTCTAAGAAGTTCTGAAGAATCCCCACTTTGATCATCCTTCTTCTTGAGCTTCATGTGGTTTGTGAATTGTATCTTGGGTATTCTGAGATTTTGGGCTAATATACACTTACCAGTGAGTGCATACCATGTGTGTTCTTTTGTGACTGGGTTTACCTCACTCAGGATGATATTTTCAAGTTCCATCCATTTGCTTAAGAATTTCGTGAAGTCATTGTTTTTAATATCTGAGTAATATTCCATTGTGTAAATATACCACATTTTCTGTATCCATTCCTCTGTTGAGGGACATCTGGGTTCTTTCCAGTTTCTGGCTATTATAAATAAAGTATGCAGATATTTCTAAGAGGAACAGTTTTCTCAACAGATAAATTGGTATCCTGACTTATAATCTTTCCACCCCCCTCCCATTTTTTGCAATATTCCCTGAGCATCTATGGATAAAGGAGCTATAATGTGGATGTATGGACAAGATTAGGTTCCCCACTATTTGTAGATCTCTGCGTTGTATCCAGTTATGGCTTTTTGTTATTTACTGTAAAGATAAGCTTCTTTGATGAGGAGTGGTAGCTACACTTCTCTGTGAGTATATGATCAATGTTTAAAATACACTTAGAAATTATTCTGGTCTAACAAAATGGTAGTAAAAGATTCTTCTCACTTGCCCTAGGAAGATGGCTAGGCTTCTAGTACTAGACATGGTTTCCTACCTGTTCAACGGGTCTTAAGGTCAATTAGACAATTGTTGGTTACAACCAGCATGTGAGTGTTACTTATCTCACTTTTATGTCTGTCTTGTCATACTTGTCATTGTTATGGTTCATAGGTGTCATGATCTGTGTAAGACTATTAATGTCTTCCCTCTTTTGCAGCTTGCTGAGTGTTTTCTGGTACCCCAGAAGCTAGACCACTGGAAGGAGTCAGGATAGACTCAGCTCTAATCATCTAAGTCCTGCATCCTAAGTGTGCAATGTCGTGTCTGTGTCTGTGTGTGTGTGTGTGTGTATAAAATATATGTATTATATTTACATATATTCATGTATATGATTCATTAAGGCTTTATAAAAACAGTTTTGGTGCTGTTTGTTTCTCCTCAAACATTCACCTTCCATATTGACCTTCCTCTCCCATCCTACTTGGAACCTCTCCCTCTCTGTTTTTCCCTTCCTTTTTCCACCTGTACCCCACTATTCCTCTCTCAGACCTCCCCAATATGGTCATTTATACTTTTCTGGTTTGTGTGGTTGCTCCACATTGGTTACTCATGTAGGAAGATTTGGGGCTAGGAACCACAGGGGAGAGTGAACATGTGGCTGTGTCAACTATAACTGAGTTGCCATTAACAGTGTCAGAATTAGTTGGAGTATATGACCATCATGGTGGGAATCATGGCATCAGAAAGGCAGGCATGGTATTGAAACAGTAGTTGAGAATTTATATAAGCTACAGACAGAGAAAGCCAACTGGGAATGGTGTGTGCTTTTGAAACCTTAAAGCTGACTTTTAGGAACACACCTCTTATAAAATGCCTCTTAATCCTTCCCAAATAGTTCCATCAACTGAGGATCAAGTATTCAAATCTATGAGCCAATGGGGGCCATTCTCATTCAAACCACCACAGTTATCTTACTCAATACAACATTACAAAGGTTCATCCATTTACATGTAAATTTATATTGTTTTATTTGCAGCTAATATTATTATATTGTGTATATGTACCTCATTGTTTTGTTATCTATTAATCATTTAAAAGTCACTGAGATTACTTCCATTTCTTGGCTATTAGGAATCAAGCAGCTATGAACATAGCTGAGCCAGTATCTATGAAGTAGGATGTCAAGTCCCATAGATTTATTTCTAGTTGTTTGAGGACTCTCCATACTGATTTTCAGAATGGCCACAACCATTTGAATTTCTACTCAGTGAATGAGGGTATGCTTTCCCTACAACCTCCCAGAATTTGTTGTCTACTCTCTTTTTTTGCTAATTTCCTTTCTCTGTTCTAGCATTTAATTTAGAGTAGAATAATATCTATTATTATCAACTTCTCAGCTCTTTTCCTGGCACAGTGTTACAGAAATTTCCTTGTTTTTGATGGCCTCGGCAATTTAGAAGAAGATTGATGTGATATTGGGTGTTTCTTAATTCACACCTGTCTGATACTTTTGTGTCAAGATTGTATTGTAATTCTGGATTTCTAGAAAATAATGTTTGTGAAGTGCCATTTTTAATCATGACAACTGTATATACTATTAATATGAGTTTCACTGATGATTTTAAAACCCGAGTCATGGCTGAGAAACATCAGGTTTCTCCACCGAGATTTCCCTTCCTTTCCCTCTGCACTGTTTATTTCCATATTATTTGAAGGGAATTAGGGTAGGTTGCCTACATTTAGAAAAATTAGGTACTGCTTCCAACTATCAATTGTTTGGGAGAGTTCTTTCTGTAAGATAAACATCGCTATTCCCATTTATTCATTTAATGAATTAATCATTTATCTCAAAATAGACTCAGTATTTTTATATACTCTGAACTATTCAATAAAATATGCTATTAATATTGATTTTGTTGTTCAAAAGATTCCACCTGTAGCCACTGAGAATTCTTTCAATTGAGCCTGTATGTCACTGATACAGTCCCATTGTTTTGTTCAGTCTGAGACCATAGGAGTTTTCTATCTCCCCAGAGCTATAACAGCATTTCTCTTATGAAAGGCTATTTCAAACCAAGATCTGGATGCTAGATGTCATTTCTGCTAAGGAGAATCATTGCTTCCAGACTCTTTCAGGGGAACACCCTTTTTAAAAAATGTCCATTAGCCTTTATATGAAATCTGTGTTAAGTCAAACTTAAGTTCATGTTGGCAATAAAGATTCCAATAATCTATGGTATGATCCGTTCTAGTCTTCTCCCTGTGTTTATCTGAAACCTATATTGCTAGCACAGAGAAACCCAGTTCTTAAGATCTGTTATTTAAACCAGGCGTGGGGGTGGCACACACCTTTAATCCCAGCACTAGGGAGGGGAGGTAGAGGCAGGTGGGTCTCTGTGAGTTCAAGGCCAGCCTGGCTTACAAAGCAAGTCCAGCACAGCCAAAGCTTGTTACACAGAGAAACCTTGTCTCAAAAACAAGACGTCTGTCATCTAGGGGCCAGAAAGATTGCTTACCAAAAAAGAGCCTGCTCTTAAGTCAGTTCCTAACATTCATGTCACATGCCTCACAACCACTTGCAACTCCAGCTCCAGGGAATCTAACATTATTCTTATGGGCTTTGCATACAACTGTATATGCATGCAGAGAGCCCCCAACACAAGGCACACACACAGGTGTACGCACACACACACCCCATTTTAAAAGTAAAATCTTAAAAGCAGATCAGATCTGTCATCTAGGTAGTTATTATTTAACTTCTTTACACATGTATAGTAGTTGAGTTATAATATGTATCCTTTTATATGTCATCAACTTTACAAACCATGATGTAGTACTTGTAGACCTTAATTTCCTCAGTTTTATAGTTTCTGTTCATTTTCAAAGTTATTAAAGCCAGTGAGGTTCTATCCATCATTCATAGAACAGTAGGATCTGTTTGACAGTTTGCATTTAACCCAGTGTCCTCTAGCTTTCTAATAATTGCTTAAATTAGCACATAATTTTAAACATATATTAAGATTCATTCTTTGTCCTGTAAAATTCTATGAGTTTTCAGAAGTTCCCAGAGTTATGTATCCATTGTTATGTTAGTGCAGGGACAGCTTCACTGTGCTAAGCAATCTGGTGTTTCATATATCCTGACCCTCCTTCTGTCATTGTAGGTCCCTAGCAGCCAGAATCCTTGTCCAATGGAATGTTATTACATTTAATCATTATGGTTCCTTTGGGAACTCTTGACTAACAACTTTATCTTTGGGGCTTTTATTGTTTGTTTATTTATTAACCAAGTTTTGATCTATTTTCTAGATCTCCTTTTTTAAAAAAAAATGATTCCCTAATGTTGCATATGCTAGAACCATGCAGGAGGTCATATTTTCAGTCTGGTGCTTTCATCCAGCAAATGATTCAAAATGTGGCTATTTAGATCGAAAATTTATTCATTTGTATTGCTGACCTTGTTCTTTTGAAAATGCTTGAATTATGTAATGGATACAGGATTTCAATTTGAAATTGAAAAGTTCTGGAGACAGATGAGGTTGATGGATTCGACAGCACGAATGTAGTGAGTGTCACTGAACTATGTTCCTAAAAATAGATAAGATGACAATTTTTACTAGCAAGTGTTCTTTATCACAATTTACAATTGTTTAGTCTAAAAGATGAAAACTGGAAACTCCAACCAACAGATACCTGGCTCTCCATTGGCATATACCAGTGGTTTTATATCAAAGCTCATGCTTGCTTCCAGGTTCCTACAGTCCCTATTCAGAACCCATTACATACTTCGAATTTCCCAAGCTAGTACCCTAGCCTTTCTTTTTTGTTTTCCAACACAGGACTTCTCTATGTAACCCTGGCTGTCCTCAAACTCACTCTGTAGACCAGGCTGGCCTTGAGCTCCTAGAGCTGCCTTCCTCTCCCAAGTCTGCTGCAGCTCACAGAGTTTCCTCTCTCGGTATTCCCCCAATATCCTCTCTTCCATAGCAGATAGTCCTGTCCATGTCTAGTCTGCTTCTTTTTCTCTCTGCTCTGGACATTTTCTTTCTTTTATTCACAATAATACCTTCCACTAATAGAGCAACCATTTTGGTGATTTCTTCCTGTGCCCTTGTATACACTACTGATATGGGCTTACTACCATTTCTTACACAGTCTGCAAAGCCAGTGAATTGTATTGATTAATCAATGATGCTGAATCAGCCTTAACTTAGTAGTGATGTGTCTCCCTTTTTATTTCCAAAGTCTACTTACAAGTATTTTGGTAAGAACCTTCTCTGTCTTTATGAGATGAAGTAATGAATGGCTTTCTTTCTTAGGATGCCTTTATCTGGGCTTTGCATTACACTTAGTCAGGCCTTATAAAACAATCTGAGAAGTGGTGCCTTTTCTGGCCTTGCCTTAAAGAGATTGTAGATAATTGGTATCTTTTCTTTCTGAAATAATTGGTGGAATTTACCAGTTCTGCTGTGTGAACGTGGTGGTTTTAGTTTTAAATCAGAAACTCAACCTCTTTACTGATCTGGTGCTGATATATCTATGCCATTCAAGATATTGGTCCATTTCATCTAAACCATCAAATGTCGTGCTATAGGTTCTGATAAAATATTCTTGTTAGAGTTCAAAGAGATCATCAGCAATGAGCCCTCCTATTCCTGGCATTAGTAACCTGTATTATTACTCTTTTTATGTGTCTTGGGTTATCATAAGTTTACCATTTTTATTATCTTACTCTGCTATTATTATTATTATTGTTATTATTATTATTATTATTTTATTATCTTAGCCTGTTTATAAGCTTACCATTTTTATTATCTTTCCAAGGAAAAAAAATTTTTTTTTTTTTAAGATTGGAACTTTACATTTTTTTTTTTTTTTATTATTAACTTGAGTATTTCTATATACATTTCTGAGTGTTATTCCCTTTCCGGTTTCCGGCAAACATCCCCTCCCCCTCCCCTTCCTTATGGGTGTTCCCCTCCCCACCCTCCCCCCATTGCCGCCCTCCCCCCGACAGTCTAGTTCACTGGGGGTTCAGTCTTAGCAGGACCCAGGGCTTCCCCTTCCACTGGTGCTCTTACTAGATATTCATTGCTACCTATGAGGTCAGAGTCCAGGGTCAGTCCATGTATAGTCTTTGGGTAGTGGCTTAGTCCCTGGAAGCTCTGGTTGGTTGGCATTGCTGTACATATAGTCTCGAGCTCCTTCAAGCTCTTCCAGTTCTTTCTCTGATTCCTTCAACGGGGTCCTGTTCTCAGTTCAGTGGTTTCCTGCTGGCATACGCCTCTGTATTTGCTGTATTCTGGCTGTGTCTCTCAGGAGCGATATGCATTCACATTTTGATCATCCGTCTTGAGTTTCATTTGTTCTAGGCATCTAGGGTAATTCGAGCATTTGGGCTAATAGCCACTTATCAATGAGTACATACCATGTATGTCTTTCTGTGATTGGGTTAGCTCACTCAGGATGATATTTTCCAGTTCCAACCATTTGCCTACGAATTTCATAAAGTCATTGTTTTTGATAGCTGAGTAATATTCCATTGTGTAGATGTACCACATTTTCTGTATCCATTCCTCTGTTGAAGGGCATCTGGGTTCTTTCCAGCTTCTGGCTATTATAAATAAGGCTGCGATGAACATAGTGGAGCACGTGTCTTTTTTATATGTTGGGGCATCTTTTGGGTATATGCCCAGGAGAGGTATAGCTGGATCCTCAGGCAGTTCAATGTCCAATTTTCTGAGGAACCTCCAGACTGATTTCCAGAATGGTTGTAGCAGTCTGCAACCCACCAACAATGGAGGAGTGTTCCCTTTCTCCACATCCTCGCCAGCATTTGCTGTCACCTGAGTTTTTTGATCTTAGCCATTCTCACTGGTGTGAGGTGAAATCTCAGGGTTGTTTTGATTTGCATTTTCCTTATGACTAACGATGTTGAACATTTCTTTAGGTGTTTCTCCCATTCAGTATTCCCCTCAGCTGTGAATTCTTTGTTTAGCTCTGAACCCCATTTTTTAATAGGGTTATTTGTCTCCCTGCGGTCCCAACTTCTTGAGTTCTTTGTATATTTTGGATATAAGCCCTCTATCTGTTGTAGGATTGGTAAAGATCTTTTCCCAATCTGTTGGTTGTCGTTTTGTCCTAACCACAGTGTCCTTTGCCTTACAGAAGCTTTGCAGTTTTATGAGATCCCATTTGTCGATTCTTGATCTTAAAGCATAAGCCATTGGTGTTTTGTTCAGGAAATTTTTTCCAGTGCCCATGTGTTCCAAATGCTTCCCTAGTTTTTCTTCTATTAGTTTGAGTCTAAGCCCTATAAGTTTTGCTTGGATGTCACATAGTGAAAGCCTATAAACTTTCTTTGGAAGTTTATTTTCTCCTTATGTAGAAATGTGTCATTTTACATGCAAACGTTTGGGCCCTGTCCCACCATCAGTCTGCTCAGGTTTCCTAGTGTAATTCTGTTGTAGTCTAAGAGTAGGCTTTGGTTAACTGCTATTTAAAATAAACAGTAAGTTGGACCTGGAGAAATGGCTCAGTGGTTAGGAGCACTTGTTGCTTTTGTGCAGGGCCTGAATTCCTTTCCTAGCACCAGGAAGTAGCTCCCAATCAAATCTGTGATTCCAGTTCCAGGAGATTGCACACCTTCCTCTGGTCTTTATGGGCACCAGGTAAGCATGTGGTACACATATGCGTGCAGGTAAAACCACAGACACATAAAGAGCAAGTAAGTCTAGAAGAATTGTTTTAAAATATAAGTTTTTCCATCTCTACCGTTGAATGGGTCCTGTGCACTTAGAGAGAAAGTGATCTGTTTCTTTTGGGGGGGATTATGTTCTACAATGTCAATTTGACCAAATTGATTGTGTTGTTCTGGAGGTTTTACTGATCGCCAGCAGACAGATTCATCTGTCAGTCACTCACAGAGGTTTGTTTAAGTCTCCAGCTGTAATGGCCGATTTGTCTACTTCACTTTTCTATTCTGTTAGTTATCACCTCGTCTGTCTTCAAAGTCTCTCACATACTTACATGGCTATGGGTGTTCTGTCTTTTTGGATAATTAACCTCCCTCTGTCCTTCTCTAAAGCTTTTCTCCATCCTTCAAAATTGCTGCTGCTTATAAGTCTACTTTATCTACAGTGAAAAAGGCAACTTCATTTTTCTTTTTGAGTCGTGTTAGGATTTTCTACCCTTGACTGTGTCTCTACTTTCAACCAATGGGACAAATGGATTTCTAATAATTATGCTTGTTCTTTGTGTCTTTTTTTACCTTGTTTTCCAACTTCGTATTATATGTAACTCTTAGAAGAACATCTGTATTCTGCTTAGACATGTCCGAAAAGACTGCCTCATGGTTCTCTATGTATGTGTGTATTCAGATAATCAAAAATCTATTGCAAATACCACCCTAGCTCTTCAAGTCCAGTATAGGAGTTGTCTAATGAAATCTTCCCAATTCATTTAACCATCCTTGAAGTAATTTTGGTGATGTAGTTTACTATCCAAATGCTTCACTTTCATAATGCACTGGGCTATTGTTTCTTTTAAAAAGCAGTTTTCATTGGGATAAATTAAGAGTAATAAAGAATCCAGATTTCTGATTTTAAAAAATTTCTAACTGTCTGAGGAATTTGTAATGTTTTATTCAGAACTATTCTGCTGGCAGCAGTTTTCTTTATCACTCCCTGTCCCCCACCAGTAGAGTATGTTTACTTTGCTTTTGAAGGATACTTTTAACAGCAATAATGTTTTTTGGGTTCTTCTTGGGCAGCACATTCAATACTCCATTGCCACACTCTTGTATTATGAATTGTGACAAGGAGTCTACTGTGCACCTATCCTTTGAATTTTATTATGTTAAAATATTTCATTAAAATTGTTGAGTAGCTAGCTTGAGTTTTATAGAATTTGTTCAATGAATATTGACAGGATTAGGGAAGAATATCTAGTAATTTCTGAAGTAGTCCTTTATAAAGAAGGTGTTCTCAGCACTGATGAGCACACAGTCAAGATACCATTGGGCTACGAGGAATCTTCAAGTCTCTCCTTGTTTTGCAGCATTAAATATTCAGTTAAGATACAAGCTATCATATGAAAACAAACAAGCACATCCACTTCATGGTTCTGGGTATATGGTAAAGACTTCTTTAAAAAGAAATTACTTTATGTGTTGCCATCACTAAGGCTTGACTTGTATATGTATTTTTCTTTTCTTTTTTTATTAATTAATTTATTTATTCACCTTACATCCCAACTGCAGACTCCCTCCTCTCCTTCTAGTCCCACCCTGACAACTCCTCCCACCATTACTCCCTCATTTTCTCCTCAGAGAAGAAGAAGCTCCCTCCCCACCCTCTTGGGTATGAGTAACTCACTGGTCCTGGTATATCAAGTCACAGCAGGACTAAGAACATCCTCTCCCACTGAGGATAGATAAACAGCCCAGTTAGAAGAAATGAATCCAATGGCAGCCAACAGAGTCAGAGACAGCCCCTGCTATCTCCAATTGTTAGAGGGCCCACATGAAGAACAAGCTGTATATCTGCTGCAAATGTGGGGGCGTAGGTTCAGCCCAAGCATGCTCTTTGATTGGTGGTTCAGTCTCTTTGAGCCTTTTTAGGGCCAGGTTAGTTGACTCCCTACATGTCCTTGATCCCTCTGCCTCCCTCATTTCCTTCCCCCCACTCTTTCACAAGACTCCCCTAGCTCAACCTGATGTTTGGCTGTGGGTGTCTTCATCTGTTTCCATCAGCTACTGGATGAAGCCTCTCAGGAGACAGGGTAGGCTTCTGTATACAGGCATAGCAGAGTATCATTAATAATGTCAGGGGTTGGTTCTCTCCCATGGATTGGGTTTCAAATTGGGCCAGTCATCAGTTGACCATTCCCTCAATCTCAGCTCCATCTTTATTCCTGTCCATCTGTACGCAGGACAAATTTTTGGTTGAAAGTTTTGTGGGTGGGTTTGTATCCCCCTTCCTTCACTGAAAGTCCTACCTATATGACTATAGGAGGTGGCTACTTTAGTCTCCATATCCCCTGCTTGTAGGAGTCTCTGCCAGGGTCACTCCATAGACTACCATGAGCATCTCAGATGTCCAGCTCATCTCAGAGACACTCTCCTCAGGATTTCCACATTCTCTCTCCATTCCCTTCCCCACCATGTTTCCCATCCTGTTCCTTCCCTCCATCTACTCTACCTCTGATGTATATTTTATTTCTTGTTCAGAGTGATATTCAAACATCCTCCCTTTGGCCCTTCTTGTTACTTAGAGTGGGTCTGTGGATTGTAATATAGTTATCCCGTACTTTATGACTAATGTCTACTTATAAATGAGTACATACTTTTTGTCTTTCTAGGTCTGTATTACCTCACTCAGGATGATGTTTTCTAGTTCCATCTATTTGCCTGAAAATTTCACGATGTCTTTGTTTTTAATAACTGAATAGCATTCTTGTGTGGACACACCATTTTCTTTATCCATTGTTTGGCTGAGGGACGTCTAGGTTGTTTCCAGTTTCTGGATATTATGAATAAAGCTTCTATGGACATAATTGAGCAAGTGTCCCTTGGAGCATGATTTGGGTATATACCCAGGAGTGGTATACCTGGATCTTGAGGTAGAACCATTCCCAATTTTCTGAGAAACCACCAAATTGGTTTTCAAAGTGGTTGTACAAATTTGCACTCCCACTAGCAATGGAGAGGTGTGCCCCTTGCTCCATATCCTCACCGGTATGTGCTGTCTCTTGGGCTTTTGATTTTTGACATTCTGTTATGTATAAGATGGAATCTCAGAGTCATTTTGATTTGCATTTCCCTGATGACTAAGGATGTAGAACATTTCTTTAAGTGCTTCTGGGCCATTAGAGATTCCTCTTATAGATTTCTCTATTGAGAATATTCTGTTTAGGGCTAAAGAGATGGCTCAGTCATTATAGGCTAGGTTCACAACAAAAAAATATAAGAGAATACTCTGTTTAGCTCTGTATCCCATTTTAATTGAATTATTTGGTTTGTTGGTGTCTAACTTCTTGAGTTCTTTATATATTTTAGATATTAGTCCTCTGTCAGATGGACAGAGGGTTGGATACAAATTTTCTATAGACACATATCTAGGATTATATAGAAAATTTCTTGGCAGGTAGAAAAAGTTTTTAGAGGTCTTGTTCTGGGGATCTCTGCCTTAGAATAAAACTTTCCTGATGTTTTCTTTGTCTGTTTTTTCTTCTTCCTACCATTATTTTCCTGGGATCCTTGTACTAAGTTCCTGCTTCTGTTGCTTCTTTTTACCACTTGACAATTGGTTACAGAGACTGCCTGGGTAATACTTTCCTTTCCCTGATTTTCCTAGATTCTCAGCACTACCCTTTGGCAAAGGAGTCTCCTGGAGTAACATTTTGTGGTGGAGATGGAAAAGGAAAGGCGATAGTTACTCTTCGTTTTCTTTTCCCCTAGCCAGAGAAGACAATGTGAGTGAGTCTTCTTCATCCTCTTCTTGAGCAACTGACAGGTCAAAGAGCAAGTGTGGGAGTTCTCTGATTTCTGTCCCTCGGAGCTATTCAGGATCAAGCTTGTAGACATACAGCCTGCAGACATCTGTCTGAATTCCCAAACAAAGAGTTCTGCAAATTCTGGTTGCCATTGACTTCTGTCCCCAAGATAACCTACTCCTGTCCCAATCACCACTGATTTCTGTCACCATCTCCACTGACTTTTGTCCCCATGACCCCTGACTTCTGCCTCCCATCATCAAAGCTGCAGAGCACTGTGTCTCTAGATACACTCATCTTTTCAGATTTTGGAGTGCAGTTTACTCTATGGCCTGTTTTCTAGTGTATTTGAGAACAGTTATTGATTTTCAGTTTGACCCCACTTTCTCTTTCAGAGCTACTCAGATGTCAGATTTAAAATGGAAAATGCCAGTCTGTTAATTTTAATAGCAAAAGTGGATGTGCTCCACATCAACCCCAGAGACCTCCACATAGGACAAATAGAAAGATGAATTAATTGAACAGTGAAACAAGTTTATATAGCACACAAGTGCTTGAAGTTAATAAATGCACAGGGAAATCCAAGTTGATTTCATTAAAAAATGAAGAGGGCATTTCAGAGCAGAGTTCTTGTAGAGAAGTGTTGGTGGCTCTTGGAAAGGTACACCCATCATTCCGTACTTGGTGACCATTTTTGTATGCATGTTGAATCTGGCATGGAAATATTAAAAATATAGAAAAACACAGAAATATCTATCTAAGAAATAAAGGCTTATCAAAGTGTGAGAAAATTGCACACACTCAACAGGCTGTTGAAGAAGTATCTCCCCTGTGTCCTTCTCACTTGGCAAATATTGCAAATGAAATGTTTTGGTTCATTGAACTATAACCCGCAGTTTAAACTTGTTCCATATGAGAATCTCTGACTAGAAGCTGTGTCTAGTAAACAGGGAAATGCATCTTCACCTAAAACCATAATATTTCAATGTCACATTGTAGAGTATTCACTTTTCTTAATGTCCATTTTGTGGGAATGCCTGTGTGTGTGTGTGTGTGTGTGTGTGTGTGTGTGTGTGTGTGTGTGTTGTGGTATGAGTGCTTTGGTAAAAAAAAGTCATCAGAAAATTAAGGAGAGAGGCTGTGTCCAGAAATCAGTGTTTGGCTTTTCTAAGAACTATTATGGCAACCACCATTAACCACGCAATTTCTCTGAGTTCATTCTGCCATTCATTCTAGGTTTGATTTCCTTTCAAGCCTAGACCTAGTTAATTAGGAACTAAACTTTCTCCAAAGCAATTGAATTGTTCTCAGCTTTGTCCCTAACCTCCACTAAAGAGTGTGTGGCAAACTCCTGAAATTTTAATTCTTATTATTATTATTAAATTCTTCTTAATAAAACATAATTTAGATCCAAACACAAGTAGCCTTCACTTCTTTGCTAACTGCTTCTTCACACACATGCCTGCTTCCTTCTGAATTCCTATTTTATTCTCATTGTGTGAGTCATCCTCTGTGAAAGAGTCAGCTTTTAACACAGTTTGTAATTAATAGACTTCTAAATCGAAATTCAGCTTTCAGTATTATACATGGGTATGGAATTATAGGGTCAAAATATTTTCTTCCTTACTTTCAAGATGAGTCCATTGTGACACTAAGTATTGGTGACAAATAGGGCAGTAGTTCAATCTTTGAAACAGGTTGTGAGGCAAAGATAGGAGGACATGATGTGGATTAGTACTAGAAGTACTAATGATACATGAGACCAGAAGGGAAGACAAAAGCAGTCACCATGTGGGCAAACGAGGGTGATTTCCCTGGTCAAGGCTGAGAAATGGGATATAATGTTCCCTGGAAATTATCCCACTCTTATTAAGAGAGTGGGAGTGTTGATTCTGCACCCCTTTGTCACTGGTTGGCTTAGAGCTGTCTCTTGGTGGTACCAAGTCTTGTTTTTATTATGCTCATGATCACAGAGTAGCTTGGGGGACACTGACTGATTGTTGCAGGCAGCTGCATCTTTTTCATAGTAAGAGTTACCATTTTCTCCTTACTGTTAGTTAACATGTGTCTGTGTCAGCACAGCAGTAGAGCTATGTGTATATTTTCTTCTTGTACTCTCATCCCTTGCAACTTAAGAATATGTGTCTTTCTTTAATTCTTAGAAATTGTTGGGTTTTTTAATATTAATTTTCTCTTATTCCCTCTATTCCTTCCTCTGAGCTTTCTACTAGCCTGTAAATGTTTAGAATTGGGTCATCTGTTTTTTGGTTATGAAATACTTGACAGTCTTTATATATTCTGGACCCAAGTAGGGTATTAGATATGACTTATGAACATTGTCTGTGTGGATTGTTAGTTTATTAAAAGAACAGAATATTCAAATGCAGGAGCTCTTAATTTTTATGAAAGCTGGCTTAACTATCTAATTTCGAACCTTAAACATTTCCATAGCTTTGTAATGTCTTCTAAACCAAAAAGTTAAACCAAACTTTATTTTCTTTTTCCGATTGTTTTAGTGAATCTAGAACTTTCATATTTCCATTGGAATTTTAGAAAACACCCTTTGGAAAATTCTACCACAGTATTTTCTAGAAGTTTAATTGTAGTTGCATTGTATATATAGTTTAATTTGAACATAACCACAACTAAATGGCAATGTTTGAGGTCCATGAATATAGTATGTTTTTCAATTATTTGTGTCTCTTCCTTTCTGTTGGCTAAGAAGAGCTCTCCTCCCCCTCCTTGATGAAAAACCCACTCCTGATATCATTCATTAACCAGAAAGACAAATGCTTTCTCTTTAGGACCAGAATTAACCAGGAAAGTCTGCCTTCTCTATTGTTACTTAGCATTGTGGGATTTCAGACGTGGGGATACCTCTGTCAGGAAAGTGCTTGCTTTAGAAGCCTGAGGTTCTAACTTTAATCCTCAGAACTCATATAAAATGGCCTGGACACGTAGTTGCTTGTCCTTTTAATCCCAGTGCTGGAGCGAAAGACAGACAGATCTCTGGGGCCCACTTACTAGTCAGCCTAGCATTACTGGTGAGTTCCATGATATGGAGAAGTACCATATGCATACTCCTGAAAAATGAATAATGTTATGAATGTTGGCTCCAGTCAAAATTACAGTAGTTTACTTTTAGTTGATGATGAATTTTATAGAATGAAACAAATGGGTAAAAACCACTATTCTGAAAATGTTGACAATTGAAGTATACAATTCTGCTGAATTAAACGGTGTGGTAGAGCTATCATTTGTAGTGATGTAATCCCAAAATATCCACACACTTCTTTGGCAAACTGCTTTTCAGCAGTATGACTAAGTGATTCAATAGAAGAAGAAAATTGTCTTTCAACAAAGGTTTCTGAAACCATAGAGCTTCTATGGAAGGAAATGAAGGTCAACCATATGTCACACCAGATATAATATTTATGTCAACATGAATCATAGGAATGAAATTATGAAATAAAGTCATGTAATTTTGAGGAAAAATAATAAAGAAACTCTTTGTAACCCTGCTAAAGCAAGGTTTTCTTGATTTGTCACTTATACAAATCACAAATTATCAAATAAAAATGTAAAATTCATTTCATCTGAATTAATAAAGAATTTCTCAAGGAAATCTCATGTAAATTTCTAAAATTTACAAAGCTGGTGTTTATATATAATAAATATATACATAAATATATATATATATATATATATATATATATATATATATATATATATATTAATCAATGAAGGGCAAATTACTTGAATGGATTCTTTACCCAAGACTGTAAATAACCAAGCGAGCTCATGAAAAAATAGTATTTCTACAAAATACAAGTAACATACTAAAACCAGAATTAAACATAACCACACATCCACAAGAGCAGCTGGAAGGGAAAGAACAGCAATTTTGTGTTGGAGAGGTTACAAAGTAGCATTATCACAGACTCACATAACCACTTTGAAAAGCACTTGGTGGTTTTTAACACAATTAAGCATACTGTTAACACTCAACCCAACATTCCCAACGTTGAGTAGTAATTACAGAATATGAAAACATGCCTATCAAAAGATTTGCACACAAATATTCATATCTACTTAATCATTATCACAACAGTCTAGAAAGAGACCAGGGGTGTGTGGATGGTTAGTGGATAAACATCTTGTGGGCCATCATCTTCAGGAGCTGTATTCAGCTGTGTGGAAGGTATTGAATCAGTGAAGTGATAAATCCTAATGCATTCTCTGAAGATAAAGCAGTTGGATACAGAAACCATTGATCCTGCAATTCCATTGAAATAAAATTCTGGAAACTACAGCAATAGCTACTAATTTCATGGTTGTTTTGGGTTTGGGTATGGACTGAACTGGCAGCAGAGGAATAAAAGACATCTTTGTGGGAAGGGATTGGAATATTCAACTGTCTAATAGAATGCTGGTGGATCTTAGTCATTATTATATTAGTTTTCTTCCTTCCTTCCTTCTTCCTTCCTTCCTTCCTTCCTTCCTTCCTTTCTTTCCTTCTTTCTTTCTTCCTTTCTTTCCTTCTTTTTTCTTTCTTTTATTTTGTAATTTCTATTGGTTATTTTTTATTTACATTTTAAATGTTATCCCCTTTCTTGGTTTCCCATCCATAAACCCTTTATCCTATACCCCCTCCCCCTTCTTCTCGAGGGTGTTCCCCCACCCAACTACCCACCCCTTCCTCCATCCCCGTCCTGACATATCCCTACACTAGAGGATCCAGTCTTGGCAAGACCAAGGACTTCTCCCACTGATGCCCAACAAGGCCATCCTCTGCTACATAAGCATCTGGAGGCATGGGTCTGTCCATGTGTAGTCTTTGGATGGTGGTTTAGTCCCTAGGAGCTCTGGTTGGTTGATATTGTTGTTCTTATGAGGTTAGAAGCCCCTTCAGCTCCTTCAATCCTTTCTCTAACTCCTCCATTGGGGGCCCCGTTCTCAGTTTAATGGTTAGCTGAGAGAACTCACCTCTATATTTGTCAGAAGACAGCTATATCAGGCTCCTGTCAGCATGTAGTTTTTGGCATCAGCAATATTGTCTGGGTTTGGTAGCTGTATGTATATGAGCTGGATCGCCAGGTGGGGCAGGCTCTGAATGGTCATTCCTTCAGTCTCTGCTCCAAACATTGTCTCCATATCTCCTCCTATGAATATTTTTGTTCCCCCTTTTAAGGACTGAAGCATCCCCACTTTTGTTGTTCTTCTTGAGCTTCATGTGGTCTGTGGATTGTATCTTGGGTAATCCTAGCTTTTGGGCTAATATCCACTTATCAGTGAGTGCATACTGTGTGTGTGTGTGTGTGTGTGTGTGTGTGTGTGTTGTGATTGTTGTACCTCACTCAGGATAATATTTTCTAGATCCATCCACTTGCCTATGAATTTCATGAAGTCATTGTTTTTAATAGCTGAGTAGTGTTCCATTCTTTCTCTTTCTTTCTCCCTACTTTTCTATTATCTGTGTATCTATCTACCTACTATCCAGAAATCCATAGATAGTTCTACCAATATCATATAATTGTAGTTTTCAAGTCTATGATTTTTTGGTATGTAAACTATGCCTTAATAAAGCCAATAATAGAAAGATAATATTTGAACCATGTGTGTTTATACATGTCTGTAACACAAACACTCTAGAAGCAAAGCACGAGAGTTGTGAGTTGGAGTTCAGTCTAGATCACACTAGACTACTAGTTACAGGACAGCCTCTCGATTTATAGTGATACTTTGTCCCAAAAAATGTGTGTGTGTGTGTGTGTGTGTGTGTGTGTATGTGTGTGCGTGTAAGAGGTAGGGTAACAGGAAGGCAAAAAATGAAGAAAATTCCAGAAAAATAGAAGTCCAGTTTTTCTTTGGAGGAAAATACTGAGTGAGGTAACAGGCCAGTTGGCAGAATTTCATTACAAGAAATTCAAAAGTCACTCTCTTAGGAGACTCTCCTGAATACCTACTTGTGCATTTTGCTTCACACCAACACTTTTATTTTCTTTCCCTTTGTAATGTTAACTATTCATTTCTCCTATATTTCAAAAGATTTTTTGTTTAATTTTTTTAAAATATGAAAAATGCAATCAAATATTGGTCCTTTCATTGTGTCGTTCCTGTGAGTGGGCAGTTCAAGGTGTCTGTAGTCAAACTGAGACAGGCCTTTCCTCTCCCCCTTCCATGTTCCTTCAGCACTTGTTCCCTTGCCTCTGGGACTGATTCCCCTGACTCTCCAGCCCGGCCACCACCACTGTGAATTCAGGTAGGAACTTAGGGAACCAAGCACAGTGTGAGTCTTCTTCTTAGTTGACCTTAACAGTGGCCTAGGTCTAAAAACCAAATAGCTATAAAGGGTCGATAACTCAGGAGGCATTGTAGACTCAAGATAGTTTTAAATATCAGAGGTTTGGAAAACCAGAGGTGAGGATGATCACTCCCAGCCAGCCTCATTAGCTTGCCTTGCACGTCCTGATGGCTTCATTACCAACACGGTCACACAGAAGTGTTTAAAAGTTTGCTGCCATTCGGAAAATTCTTAGCTCACACCTTTTATGGCTTTTCCATCTTCTGTATCTGTCATATTCAGCATTTGCAGCCCTCCTGAAGAGAGAGGAGAAAATATGTGGTATATATAATCTATGATGGTCAAACCTTCTTTCCATCACTCATAGGCATGAAGGAGAATGAGAGTATGAGTTATCATCACCTCCTTGTTCACAGAGATAAAAACATAGAAATGTCAGCCCAGCACTTAAGCAAGACATACATGCTAAGCAAGGCAGAGGACAGTAAATTGCCCCAGGATCTTCTTTCACTCTTTCAACAATAAAATGGTAAGATTGAAGGCGGCAATATAAGTTGAAATAAAATCACTATTTTACCAAAGTATCCTTCATATTGGTTAGTATATACAAAATCTTTGCCATTGTTTGGAGCGTCCAATAGCCATGGGGACCACAGAGAAGAGCCAAATGTGTTTCTCTGCATGCATAATGGGTAGCTTCATGGCATCTGTCTAGTTCAAGGATGTCTATGGAGTATGACTGTAAACCTTCCAAGAGACAATTCTCCTGAATGTGTGACTTCGAGCCTGTCGTTCACCTTGATTTACTCAGTATCAAGGGAGGTTTCACAGTCCTACCCATGTTATTGTCTATGTACTCTGTCTGTTCTTGGGTCTGAGCATACAGTCACTTGCATGGGCCTTTGTCAACCATACCAATTGCAAATGGTTTCAGTGAGAGAAAAAGGTTCTCTCACCAAAGTTCACCTCTCATAGAAGTCTGTGAAGCTACCATATTAAAAGCCCACGTTAGAGTAATCCCACAATATTTAATGCTCAACATAGTCTTCTGTAACTCTACAAAGAATAAACTTACAGCATTCTGAAGCTAAATTGAGTTGCTTGTATGCATCAGCCATCTTATAGGCTATGTTCTAAAAGCAGCATAGGAACTCTGTAAAAAGAAAAATATTCCTTTTCAAAGTACCATACCTGGATAGCTGCTTGTGTGGACTCTTGTTCATGGTGAGGGCATCTTCCATACTTACCGAGTGTTGGATCCATACAGGAGCCTTAAAGACTGTTAAGATGATTAAAAGCTGCATTTAGTAGTTGCTCTAGTAGCATCTTGACAAACATTTTCATTTTATATCTCTCAAGCAAGCCCATAAAACAGCATGATCTAAAAATTCTTAACAAACATATTAATAAAAAATTTAAAGATGCACGGATTGCTGATGCTGTTTTGAGTTAATTACACAGTGCTGTTGCCTTGTGTACACCTTAATTAGATTAAATATTGATCAGCACACTTGCCATTGATATTTAATTAGCACACAATAACTGTCTTGTTATATCTGGATGTAGCTTTAAATTAACTTAAAAGTCTAACCTGAAAAGAAAAGTAATGGAATGATCTAGAACATATAAAAAGGGTTGGGAAACGCAGCTCAAAAACTAAAGGAGTGAAAAAAATGAAGCCTCGCCTATTTTAACGTCCTATGGCAATGGTTCTCAACCCATGGGTCAAGACTCACGGTGTCACCTAAGACCATCTGCATATCAGATATTTATATTATGAGTCATAACAGTAGCAAAATTACAGTTATGAAGTTACAACAACAATAATAGTATGGTTGGGGTCACCACAACATGAGGAACTGTATGACGAGGTCACAATATTAGGAAGGTTAAGATCTACTGGTGAAAAGTAATGAAACAGAAGAAGAGCAAACTACGGTGATATCCACATGCAGTCTTTTGCCTGTAGTGTTGCGCTATGTTCATCTATCACTCTGTATTAAGGAAAGCGTTATGAAATATTGCACTATTCCCAAGGAGTATTGTCTTTGTTTATCTCAAAAAGAGTTGAGGTTTTAAACGGCATCATGGCTTTCCTAGCCTGTGATTAAGGCTGTTTATTTTCTGGCTGATGAGCTGAGTACCATTTCACTGGGGAGATGCTGTAATTTTCCCATGATGTGGAAAATAATTCATAGCACTTTTATGTTGTCATTAACTGTCACATCTCTTGAGTTAAATATGAGTCCTGTCATTGGGAAGTCAGAAAGTGGCTCCTAAATTTCTCAATTTCATTAGCAATTGATTCAAATCATTTCCTGAAAATCGTCTGAATTGACATGAATTGCAGTGGTTCCTCAGCTCTGTGATTAATTAACCAAGCCATCAGGTTCACATTAACCTATTTATCAATCTTACGATTTCCTGCTTTTCAGAAAAAAATTAAAAAGCACTCTCATGATATTTTATGAGTTTTGAGAAAAATTAAAATGGGGCTAGGAAAAAATAAAAAGGTGATCTGTCCTCCCTAATTCAGAAGCACCATGTTACTGAATTCTATAAGCCCAGATGGGGCAAAAAGTGGCAGACTCAATCCAGCTCTGCAAGTCCCAACTCCTTGAGGAAACTAAGCTGATAAATGAATAAACTAACCTAATATTTTTCTAGTACCTTAAAAAGTGTGTTAGTTCACACACACACACACACACACACACACACACACACACACACACATCATGATTTTTTTTTTTTGCTTCAGTTACATAAGTTTAAAATTTGTCTGTTGACTTTCAATTAAGAAACAAGCTTATGGGGCTCGGGAATGGATCAGTCAATTTAGTGCTTGCTATGCAAGCATGAGGACCGGAGTTCTGATCCCCCATGACTTACTTTAAAAGAAAAGAAACGAGAGCAGAGTATGGTGGCTGAGAGGGGGCAGCAGAGGGGTCCCTGGGGATTGCTAGCTGCATCAGTAAACTCCAGGTCAATTGAGAAAATCTGACTCAAACGATGGAGATGGAGTTTGGATGACACCTGCTGTCAATCTCTGACCTGCACATGTATGTACACCTCTATACATGTGTACACACATACATACATGCACGAGCTTTTTAACAGGACTTCGGAGACTCCACAGGAAAATTACGATTGGCATCCTGGAAGCCACATGGATTACTATGTTGCTGTTTGCATTTGAAATACTGTTTTCAATCAAAGACCATGTTATCTGGACCTCTTTTGAGCTATGATTTATAACAAGGACCCACAGTCAACTGCTTCAACCTGGAATGCCAGTATCACGACCCTCCAAGCTTGGGTCACACCAAATGCTATTTGTTAGCTGAGGAAGGAGCAGGCAAAACATCAATCTGTTTGCTTCTTTGAGTTCCCTCAGACTTTGCTAGATTCAATTAATAATCAGTTCTTTTCCAAATAAATGACAAGCCAACTGAATTCAGCCCCCTTTCTATGCAAAAAAAAAAAAAAAAAACAAAACACAAAACAGTGTCTGTGTATAACCACAAAATAAATATCTCATTCAGCACAAATTCCCCTGTTATTATTTGCAGCAAGCTGGGATTTCTCTTTTAAATCTGTTTTGAGTGCCATGCCTTCTCTGGTGGTGGATAACAGTTTGAGCCACACAGAAGCAGCCTCACATGAGGGATTAGAGGGGACACAGGATTTGGTAAATCTCCTCCCGCCATTCTCTTACTGTGGTGTCCTGAGACAGACAAGAATCCGAAGACCTGGGGTCCAAATTGACCACAGCATTTTCATAGCTTCCTGTACTCAGCCACAGGGGTCAGGGAGATGAGGAGAACTGAACTGTCCCCTCTGTTTCTTTTCATTTGCAGAGAAAACTGTGGCTGGTTTTCCTCGCACTGTGTTGTATAGATGAGGCCTTGCTTAGGCTGAGAGAGGACCACAGAGAAATAACCCAACAAGTAGTTTCCCGAGAATCTGTGTGAAGTTCCCCCTCTCCTTTGCTAGCCACAGAAGGACTTCTCAGTGAAGAAAACAGGAGTCCCATCTTTGAAGTCACTGTAGATCACAGTACCTCTGAGGTGAACCTGCCTCATACCTTTGTGCATATTAAAGACCCCAAGAAAGTCAACTGCCTGGTAACAATAACGTTTTTCAGTTCTTATTCTTAAACTTTTTTAATTATGGGGCTGGAGAGATGGGTCAGTGGTTAAGAAAACTGATCTTCCAAAGGACCTGGGTTTAATTCCCACCTCCCACATGGCAACACATAACTGTCTGTAACTCCAAATTCTGATGCCCTCATACAGACAGACATATGCAGACAAAACACTAAAGCACGTAAAATAAAAATAAAATTGAAAAAATAATTACATGTATTTAGGTGGCATGGTGAGAGTTTATGCACACACATATGAATGAATAATTCAAACTCAATAACATATCCATCACTTCAGACACTTAGCATTTCCTTAAACTTAAAAAAAGTATATGAGATACAGGTTGATGGTTTACTATGTAAAGCACCAGCTGTGTAAGCATAAAGACGTGAGTTTGAATGCCCAGCAACCATAGCATGTGTTTGTAGCTATGAAGATGGGAGCAGAGACAGGCAGAACCCAGGGACTTGCTGGTCAGCCAGTATTGCCAAAACCAGGGATCTTCAGCTACATTCTAAGATCATGTCTCAAAAATACCATGGAGATCCAGAGAGAAAAACACTTGGCACTGACCTCTGGTCTCCATACACACAGACATGGATGGATGCAAGGGTAAACATCAGTGTGTATAGTCTCCCAACGAGGTCCTTCATGTAAACGTATATGAGAATTAGGGGACATTCTTAAGCTCATTTTATAATCTGAAACTTGTGTTCTATTCTGGGATCCCTACCCCTTCCCAAAGTTTTATTTTTTATTTAAAGAGTTCATTTGTTTTGTGTGACAATTTTAAAACCTGACAGGACTCACTCTCATCACCTTGTTTCAATGTTTCTAGAGTCACTCCACCTTTGGCTTGGGACTGTCTTCTCTGAATTCGAGCACCTCTCTCTCTCTCTCTCTCTCTCTCTCTCTCTCTCTCTCTCTCTCTCTCTCTCTCTCTCCCTCCCCTCCCTCCCTCCCCTCCCTCCCCACCCCACACCCCTCTCCCTCTCTTCCATATAACTTAACGATAACAGAGAAGCCCAGGTGTCCCTGAACCTCTCAGACGTGCTTGCAGTCTTCATTTTAATCTGTATAGTGCTAGAGTTTTACCCTGTTGGAAGACAAGGCCTTGTCCTGAGGAAAAATAATCCACAGGAGAGATGCGTTATAAGTAGCAAAAATGAATGACCTAAGTCTGTGCTACAGCTTTGGCACATTGCCAAAATATAACTCCAATTATATTACTAAAGAGAAAGAAAAATCCCTTTCCCATAGATTATCTTCCATCCCCACTATTTTGCTATAAAGCATCGTTATCCCAGCCCTTTCTTGAATCTGCCATGCTTTCAAGCTCCCAGGCTAGCACTGTGAGGATGGAAAGGGACTGCATTTGCAAATGTCAGCCCTCATCATCCATCTCCCCTCATTCCAACAATACACATTCGAGGTTCAGCAATCGCAGTTATATATTTTTCCTTAATGTTGTTGTAAGGTAATGGTTCTCTTATCTGAAATTCATCAGCCTGCTATAAATTTAAACTCCATTACTGCCAATAGAGAAAAGCTAAGCAGCAAACCACTTTCAATAAATTTGCACTTATGCAATTGAACTGATATGGCCTCCTAGGAAAAGGTGAAACTCGTCTTGAGATATTTAAGTTAGTCTGAGTCACTGCTTCCTCTGGTGTTAAATTGGATCCACCGAGAGATGCTGGGCAGCACTTGTCAGTCCTGAGTTATAAGAAGAAATTTCAGCTCCCCCAGTAGCCCTCCCCCAATTCTGTCTCCGGCATTTGTTATTAGATGGCATAATGTCGAGGATCCCCTGGATTGCTCTGTTACTTGGCACAACTAAATCCTACAAATGGAAGCCCAGGTAGATGAATATTTTTATGAATGATGTTAATCAGGATAAGACCAGTCCAAACTCTGGGCTCCTTCACGTCCATTTATAAAGCTGTAAGTGAGGGCATGTATACTCTCAAAGTCAAAGAATAATCACTACCATGTACATGGAGCCTCACCCATGCAGCAAGAATAGGGCTTTTAGGTATGTCACTGTCCTGGGGACATTTGCTTACCTTCCTTTGTTTCTGATGGGGAAAATGAAGTTCTGGGTATAAAATGTCAGAGTGTGTGGCAATTTAGTCTTGGTATCAGTCCCCCTTGCCTGTGGTTTTGATAGGTGAAAACGCATCTAATTTAGTAGCCTTAAGAAGACCCATTGTTGATAAAGGGCTCCTTAATGCCAGGGGATGGCTGTCAGAATTTGTTTGTTTGGTTGCTTGCTTGTTTTAATAAACAAACCCCAGGTGTGGTGGCATGCACTTGCAAACCCCTACACTAGGGAGTCGAGATTAGGGAGGTAGAGCTTCCTAGAGCTAAGCATCGAGCCTTGCTCATTCAGTGAGGTCTTGGCTGGTAAGAAAGCCTGTCTCAGAGAATCAGAAGGAACAAAACAGTAAAACAGCAATAGCCAAGGCTGTCCTCTGGCCTCCACATTCACATATGTGGTCATATACCTGCATATTCACCTGTACAGACATATGCATGTGTATACTAACACACACAGGCAACCACCACAGAGAGAGAAAGAGAGAGAGAGAGAGAGAGAGAAAGAGAGAGAGAGAGAGAGAGCCTTTAATTGAGCTGAAAGAGAGGCAGTCACTGCTATAGCCTTAGAGGGGAGTCTCTAGAGGCCACTCATTGTCAGCATTCCAGCTTGGAAGGGAAGGGAGCTGGCCAATTAGACCTGATGGTTTGCAAGCTGGGGACAGGGTGACAGACCAACAACTAAGCTATTAAGGGGAAGGTTTTGGGGATGCAGAAATTTAAGATGAGTTCTATTTATTGTTGAGAAAATTCTCACATCTCTCTATATACTTGGCATGGGAACTTTGTCTCCCTGGGCATAATGAGCATGCTATAGGTTTCAGGGGTTTAGTTGTCACACATACACACATGCACACATGCACACACATTTGCCTCGCCAAGCTCTAATTTTGCCCCCCAGCCTTGGTACCCATGCTAAGGCCAGAACTAGCATTGCCTACCAGTCACAAGAACTGAACAGCATTTGTACTTAATTGGATGGTATACATTATTCATGAGCCTTGAGTCTATGATGCCTTTGGCATTTGTTGTTGGGGGTGTGTGTGCGAAATAAGGCATTAGTTTTCTTGGTACAAAACATTCCATATTTAAACTTCATTTTACAGTCCACTTTTCAAAGTGAGAAAATTAGAAATGCTTTTAAGCGAAGTTAGGGACTATGAAGTAGACGGGAAACAAGCAGCAAGAAACTTTAAGGAGAGAGAAGGAAGCAGTAAGGGGTGAGAGTTTCCAAGCTCTGGGTATAGCCAAGAAAGACTTGGCCTATAAAATAAACAAACATGTTGATAATGACAAATATTTTTATGGATTTACATATAATTCTATATTCATATTATTTATAATATATAAATACAGGTTATATTTATTCAATACTTTATAAATCGATACATATATTTCCTCAAAATTTATTTCAAGCCGCTGAGTTTGGAGATTTTTTTTAATCTATCTCATACTTATATATCTAAAAGGCATTAGTGAAAGACAGAAGAAACTGACTTTGGGGCTATATGGTGTCCATTTCCTTTTCATTTAACATAAACTTCAAACCTTTCAGACTCAGTTGCAACTTCAGGTTGAATTCCACACTTTCCTTTCCACAATGTGTTTTGATTCCTCAGATCAAGATTGTACAAAGAAATCTATTTTAGAAGTGAGGAAGCTAAGGCATAAGGAGGAATCTGTAGTCCCCTCTGTGTCAGTGGGAGAGAGATTGAGAAATTGGGATTTATTGTCCTACTCTGACTGTATAATCACTGATTGCTGGGGAAAAACATTTGTTTTGAAGTCAAACAACTATGAGCCCAAACACCATGAAGTCTGTGGTCGTGGATAAGGTTCTTGGTTGCTAAGCCTCAAGTCTTCAGTGGGCACAAACTCCTGCTGCTAAGTCTGATGAGCTGATTTCTATATGCAGGACCCACATGGTGAAAGAAATATCTGGCACTAACAAATTGTCCTCATACCTTCATACATGTGCGCACACACATATATATGCCTGGACACATACATGCTTACACATATATCTGTGCACACATATTCCTAAAAACACCTACACATATATGCCTGTACATATACCACATATATACACATACCTATACACATATACAAACACATAGGCCTGTACACACACATGCCTACAAACACATTCTCTCTCTTTCTCCCTACCTCTCTTTCTCTCTCTCTCTCTCTCTCTCTCTCTCTCTCTCTCTCTCTCTCACTCAAAAGTAAAAGATGAAATTGTTTTCTTCCTATGTTTGTTTCTTCAGTTGTACGTGAAGACAAATTTTGTACTTTTGTCATGAGATTTAGGGAAGGTAACTCCAGATTATTGTAGAACGGTCCTGGGACATGCTAGACCTTTATAAGCATTTGACTGGTGTATCTGTTTGTTTTTTTTTCAGGGTTTTTATAGAGTCTGACTCACTGGGATATTCTTACCATCACCCTCTAGTTATTGTGCGTTGGGGGCATTTGGCTAAATTCTCTGTTAGATATTAAGCTCTTCAGATCAAATGTTAATTTCAGTTGTATTATTGTATTTACCAGGCTGTAATTCAGTAACAATATAAATCATGTTTTTATATCAAAGAGCCTTAAGTAAGATACTACCTTTTTAGATGCCCCTGTTTAATGACTCCATCAAAAACCAGTGCCAATTCTGAGTTTTTATGGTACAGAAAAATTGCGTGTATGAGAATATTGACAAATTTCTCTTAGAAACAGGGGTTGATGTTAAGACCAAGCAAGTGCTAAGATTCCTATTTAATAGAATATGATCCAGTTTTGCAAAGAAATGGTGGTGAGCCAGCATAGGCTCGGGCTGGGAAAAGAACCTTCACATAGCCGTCCTATATTCACCCAGCAGCCATTCCCAACAGCCCTTCCTTCTCATGGAGACTCTAGGACCGTTGTTTTGGTTGAACTTTCAGAAGAGCAGAATGAATAGGCTGCCAGGTTGCTGAGTATTTCATCAGAGAAGTCCCTAAGCTGGAATAAAGTGATTGCCTGTCACCCAGAGTTTGATACATGGCCCAAGAGACTCATCGCAAGAGTGAAAGAAATTTCTTAGAAGTTTCCCATTAAAATTCATGTCCATTCACATTCAACTTTAAGGTATATGTCTGTTTACTTTAATGCACATTTGCCCCTTAAATCTTCGTAAAATAGGCATTCTGAGAGAAAGCACCATGTTTGTTCTGCATGTTAGGATAACCAGGCTCACAGCTGTGCGGCTCTGATTAGAAATGAGGGCATGGAGAGGCTCTCTTTATTTGGGCTATTCCCCAAATCTCAGGTCAAGCCAAAGTGTATGCTGCACCTCTGGTTTACCATTACTGGGGCACAGCTGATCAGCCTCTGTGGGTGAGGGTGTATCTAATGATGACCTCTGACCCATCTGTCAATTCTTCTTAAGGAACCACAGAGGACACTTGCTTCCCTTCTAAAGCCTCAAGAGCAGCCGAACTCATTTCTTTTCTGTCCAAGTGTATTAATTTCTGCTTCCGTAATGAGATACAAAAGAGAAAAGGGAAGAAGAGTGATTGGGCATGATGAGTTATGGAGCTTGCCTTCTCATCAGCGATGTAAAACAGCCCAGCTCTATTTACTGCTGCTGTCAGCATGATCAATAAATAACACTTCAATGACACAGAGAGGAAAAGTGTACACTTACAGAAACCAAGGGAGCCAGAGGGAGAAAGAGATGACATTCCCTTTCTCCTTTTACTTTGCTTGTAGTCACCTGTTTTACAGGCAATGAAAGAGTGACATAAATTTAATTTTGTCTTAGAAAAGGAGGATGAATGTCCCCCACCTCACCCTGACCCCTACCCCAGAAGTTCCAGAGTGGGTTTTGGTTTAGAGAAGAGAAAATAAAGAGCTCCATATCTCTATGACCTCCTCCTGTATAGTTTTCCTATGTGAGCCCTTGAGCTCTCTCCCAAACTAAGTATGCAGCAGACCCATCTACAGTGACTTGAGGAGGGTACTTTATTCCTAGTTCCCATTTTATAAAGTGTACAGGTATAATCTGGAGCCCAAAGGATGCACGATGGCTTGCTGGATGCCCAAGAGGAGGCTGACCACTAAGAAAGCTCTTCTCAGACCCACCAGTAGGATAGGTGGCATGTTGGAAAGCAACACAGTACTGCCAACAAGAGGCTTATAGCACTCTCACGGACGTCTCATGCTTTGTGACACATGACCTCCATGGAATTTCTGGTTGGGTATTCAGCTGGCTCAGTTGGGCTATCCCACACATGGAAGGCCGTGCCTCCAGCCTCTGCTCTGTGGACAGCTGTGTGATAAACCTCTCTTGAAAGCAGATCAAGGAACTTGTTTCATGTTTGGAGAGCAAAACCATTCTATCTGTCTTATTTGCATTACATTTTCTAAGTTTGTTAACATCTGACTAACACATACATTTGGGTAAAAGCTGTTAGTGCTTGAAGTTAGCTTATAGCTCTTACATATAACAGACTCTTTGCAGCATTTTAAAGAAGTTTGGGCAGAACCCAATTGCAGAAGTATTTGGGAGATGGAAGGAAAGAGAAGCAGGGAAATCATTAAGGCAAGAGTGGTGAGTTGAACAATGGACAGCAGAGAGTGGGTAAAGGGGCGGGCATGGAAGCTAAGCAGTGAAAGAAACCCCCTTTATTTCAGAATGCAAAAGAAAATTGCCACCTAGTAGTACTGGGTGCTTACCAGATGCCATGCACTGTTGAAAGTACCTTACAAGTATTGATGTTTCTAATCCTCAATTCACATGCCAAGTCCATGAAATTGGGCCCCCTACAGCCTCTGTTTTCATCAGTAAGTTCAGAGGCTGACAGACTGTTTAAGGCAGTGGTTCTCAACCTTCCTATTGCTGTGACCCTTTATTACAGTTCCTCATATTATAGTGACCCCCACCCATAAATTATTTCATTGCTACATCATAACTGTAATTTGCTACTGTTATGAATCATAATATAAATATCTGATATGCAGAATGTCTATTCCTTTTAAGATTTTAGAAATGATTAATTCTTATTTTTTATGTGCACTGGTGTTTTGCCTGCATGTGTGTCCGTGTGAGGGCATCAAATACCCTGGAACTAGAGCTACAGACAGTTTGAGCTACCATGTGGAAATTGAAGACAGACCTCAACCACTGAGCCATCTCTCCAGCTCCATAGGGTATTTGATATGTGACTGACCCCCCCCCAAAGGATTTGGGACACATAATATGGGATGCAGTGGTCTATGGCCACAGGAGTCAAGATTTGACCCTAGGATTTGATCTTTAGATGCTCTGAAATCGTTCATTTGCTCAGTAGATTCTTACAGAGTACCTGCAGATCTGTCAGTTGCTTGCCAGGGGGATATATCTGAGAAAAGCTCACCATGATCCGAAGGACAGGTGTGCTGGTGAATGAACCTTCCCCTTAACTGTTAGCTCCTTATTTGGGATTATTGGTCTACCTACCACTAAAGTGGTGCGATAGATGTTGGAAGAGAGTGGGTGGGTGTTAAAGGGATCATTTTTCTGGGCAGGAAAGTGAGACTGATAACATGACTGAAAGGTTTCCAGGGAGAAGTCAGGAGGAGTTGTCTCTAGGTGTCCAAGAGACAAGCAGTTGTGACCTTGGGAGACAGGTGATGCTGAATCAGGATAATACGGAGTTCAGAACAGGCCACTGAATGGAGGTGGTTCAGAGAAGCAAAGGCTATTTGGAGGAAATAAGCCACAAGCCAAGCCACAACAATACAAGAAAAAATATTTTTTAAAAATACTGGGAAGTGAAAAAACCATTGATTTTTCTTCTGCCACGAAGTATGCTTCCCAACTACTTTAAGGTAGTTGACAATTAATTTGGAGTGACAATAATATTGGGGTTTGAGGAGGAATGGAGTAACATGTTTTAATTCTCTCACCCACAGCAAGCACTGCTAGAAGAAGAGACTTGTTTTTAAAGATTTGGCTTCACAGAACCTGGTGAGCTGTTTGCACTTATCGGATGTTGATAGGAGGAGGACCCTCCATATCTACTCTATGTTTCAACCCAAAAAATGTCAGGCCTCCAGCTTGTTAACCACTGATTTGGCCATCATTAGTTCTGACTGTCCCATTCATCTTGACTTAATACATTACCATCCCGGCATATGGTGGTCTCCAGGTGTTCTTCTATTATGCTCAAGTGCAACATTGGAACATGTTTTAATTTCAAGTGACACACTATTCTAACTTTCTCCATCCTTTAATTTGACTCAGTGGTAACACTACCTGGGATAACAGGCAGCACACTGTGAGTTACGATTGGAGCCTGTCATCATAACATTCATTTAATACAGTCTCCTATGATCCACCTGAATCTCGTCTGTGTGCATGGATTTGGTTCCTGACACTTTGGGTGACAAGCACCTCTGGCATGATACATGAAACGTGCATACATCCTTCCACAAAAACATGTGTGATTGTGCAGTCAAAATAAAGATGACATGGCCAGTTCTCCTCCAGTATGCATAATTTGACTGCATTTTTAACTAAGTAAAAGAAATTGTTTCATGAAGAATAGTTGGGGATAATACATCAGATTTTGTGTTTCTTACATTCTTTTTGTAAGATTCTTTTTTTTTTTTCATGTTTTGAGGAAGGGTCTCACTTGGTTGGACTGGATTTCACCACATAGACTAAGCTGCCTTCAACAAATTTGTGTACCTCTGCCTCCTGAATGCTGGGATTAGAAGCATGTGCCACCAGTTTTGGCTACTTTTATGCATGTGTGAAAAAAAGACAGAGACACAGAAATATAGAGACACAAAGAGACAGAGGGACACAGAGACAGAGAGAAATAGAGACACAGAGAGACACACAGAATCACATGTGTGCAGGTGTCTCAGGAGTCCAGAAGAGGGCATCAGATCCTTTGGAGCTGCATTTACAGGTGCCTGTGTGGAGGAGAAATCTTGCTTGGGCTTTCTGTGATGAAAGTAGTAGGGATGGTTTTGGTGGAAGCGAAGAAATCTAAAACCATGGTGCTGGCATATGCACTCAAGTAAGTGACAACATGGATATTTGAGAAGCTTGTCTAAAAGCATTGCTAGTTCGATTAGCCACAATAGTGTTTCATAGATTTGAAAAAGTGATATGCATTACATTCACAGGTGTGGACACATCCGTATTCATGTGAGCAGAGCAGTGTATCTGTGTATCCCCATGATCACTTTCTGTATGTATTTATATCCCTGCCCTATCATTCCAAGATCATCTTTATACAGTATTCGCTTTACATACATACATACATACATACATACATACATACATACATACATAAACACATACATACATACATATATATTGATATAAGAGAAAGCTAGTGTTCAACTTATCTATCTTAAAGTCGACCCACTGTTTGCAACTCTTTTCACAATTGTCCTTAAGCAGTCTTAGATGACAGCCTTGTTTATATACCTGCAAATTCCTCAGCTGGCTGGGTGTTGGCTTGATGTAGCATTGAGTGTCCCACCTAGAGTAGCAGGGTCATCTTTGTTGCAAGTGTTTGAGACCTAATGGTAATTCATCTCACATTGAATTTCTTCAGTTTGCGTTTATTTAGCCTAGTTTGAAACCAGTAATGGAAAATCAAGCTGGGGATTCTTGTTCCATGTGCTAGCATCCTTCTCAGATAGATCTCTATTGGTGATTAGAAGATGGCTGTCAGCATCCCCAGGCTTCATTCTAATGGTTTCTAAGAAGATAAATTCTTTTTTCTTTCAGTGTCATGTGTGGAATTAATTTTTTTCACACTAGCTCCTCTTGGGTCAAGTTCCACACAACCAGATCTTATTACTGAACCTGATGATACTTCAATCCAACCATGGTGATTTGACTATAACCTAGGGTAAGAGGAGTAAATAGGATGTCATGATTCTAGCTCCATCAGAACTACTTGGCTACTTGGACAGTGATTGTATGTGTTTGTGTGTGTGTGTTCATATGTATATGTATGTGTGTGTGTCTGTCTGTCTGTCTTAGTGTTTGTGTGTGTCTTTGTCTTTGTGTGTATGTTTCTGTGTGTCAGCATCTGTGTGTGTATGCTGTTTTGAAGATAGAGAAGGATAAGAAGCAGGAGCTCTCAATCATCAATCCCAATTTCTCCACACTTAGCATTCACCAATCCTTACTGATTTACCCAACCTTCAACCACACTCCTGTCATAAGCATCCTCTAAGTAACAGCTGGAGATATTCAGGACTTTTCCAGAGAGGTTATGAGTCACCTATGAGTGAGACAGCACTTGCTAGAACAATAATCCTTAAAATATACAGCAATGGTCTTTATTTAAGAATCTTAGAAAAAGTAGCAAAATTGTTTGTAACATGTAGCATCACACAAATGATTGGCATCCAGGAAGATGAGGACCACTGATTCAATCATTAAGAGAGTGATGTACCCTTCAATAGTGCTCTCTAGGCCACTCTCAGCTTTCATCCCCAGATGATTGTAAACGCAGTCCCTGAACATGAACTGTCCTTAATGTGACACTGAGGACCCATGCTTAAGCTCTTTAAGCACCAATTTCATGGTCAGTGCAATGGGCATTCAGATTCTGGATCCTCTCAATATTCATGACAAACACAACTCTACTTTTAGTAGGAATACCAATATACTATGATGCTTAAAACCTCCAGTCTTCTTTGCAGATATGGAAAATGTTAAATGGAAAATGTTAGGATCAAAGAACTAGAATCCTATCAAAGGGAGCTTTTAGTCTAATTCATGTTACTGTAGCAAAATGCCCAAAGCTGAGAACTGATGAACAAAAGGTTTATTTAGCTGTTAGGTGGATCAGGATTCTATAGTTGGCTGTAGGGTTCTTGCTGACAGAATCATGCAGGGCATCACGTATGTATCCTCTGATTTCTCTCCCTCTTGTTATGAAGCCACCAGCATTCACCTGGAGGACTCAGCCATGATGACCACATCCACTCCCCAAACTATCTCACTCTCTATAAACAGCACAGGAGGATTAAGTTTCCAATGTCACAGTGCATCATAGCGAGGATTAAAAGTTTAAAATAGTTGAATTATTGGGGACACACTCAAACTTTCTCTAAACTATAGCACAGGGCTATGGCTTTACCTTTATTCCTTGTTCTATTATTAGAGTGGGACTCTTTAATGGCATCAGCAGTTCCCCCAGGTCCATGAGGGGAAACAGAACAGCTAAGCTGACAGTGTCAACAGCCACTTTCTTCTTTTGCTGTTCAAGTAAACATAGAACTGTATGAGTAAACAAACAACTGTATGTTGTTGTCCCCCTGCCCCTTTTCCTGTCCCCCCATTAAAGCAATCTATAATCTACTCATTACAAACTGAATCTAAGCCATTTCTATGCTATTGTTTTGTTTACATTAGCAGATGTCCATGGAAGGTTTTCCTCTAGCTATGTATGTCACAACTGCCATCTGGCTGTGTAAACTGAGGTTGATTTATAAGACATGCCCAATTGCAGAGATGTTAGCAAGTGAACGCCATTTGTTTGAGAATTGGTAGTCCAGGATAATGATAGCAGTGTACTTCTTATTCTCATGTGTAACGGTGCCTAGCTCTTTGCTTGATGCATGGTGTGTTCTCTAGGTGTGAGATCTTCCCTTTCATTCTTCTTAATATAATCTTAGGGTGTGTCTGCAAACCTGAGAGGCAGTGTGTCTTTAGACAACAGACAGTGTAAGTTCAGGAGGTGGCCACCACAGACAGCTCTTTCTTAACCATTAGAGACCCCCAATCATGAATGTTGGAAATATACCAAGTACTGTAGGTATCACTTATGTCTGTCATTCAAATTGCCTCTTCAGACTAGTTCTAACTATTGGTCTGGACTTAATCTTATTGGGACAAACCAGTTCATTGAAATATTAAGTGTTCTTTCCATGTCACATGCCCCCACCCAGGTCTGGTGGGAATGTAGCGTTTCCATGACAATGCCGTACATTTAGTCAGCTGCACCTCAGAGTAAACAGTAATCCTTCAGAAAAACAAGAAGGTCATTACAGCAACTTGTCAAATCAATGCAGAGGGTGTCAGGGCCGATTAAGGCATCTTCTCTGGAAGCTGACACAGTGTCAATAGTACTGGGCCACCACTGCACAGGCAGATGATTGAAGTGAAGTGCCCATCAGTCAGGGCGTTGGGGTGGACTAACGATTCCCCGCGCTGCCTATTAGAGGTACATGACAACTCAATCCTGCTTGCTGGCAAAGAGAGAGAGTGGGAGAGACAGAGATGGGGGAAAATAGTGACCTTGTTGCTTTGTTTGAAGCTGAATTAAATTGACAAGAACAGCTAATCTTTACCTTGGGCGATTAGCAGAATTAAGGCTCACAACAAAAGCACCCAAGGTTTTACCATCTATGCAAAGGCTCTGGGATGGTTATGACATAGGAAGCTCTCCTTGAGTATCCAGGTACCATCCATATAGTGATTCTGGGTCCAGCCCTCTCCAGATGATATGTGGTTAATCCCATTAACACCTCAGCACAGCAGCATGCGAGGATGCAGACTCTCTGAATAAATATGCTTCCCCTATCCTTTTAGAAGTTGTTCTTCCCAGTGGCCCAGGCTGATTATTTTAGACTTATGAATCTGGACAGAGAAAAGTCATAAAAACAGGGGACTTTTAATATATTTCCCTGAAGAATAGTTTTGCTATATTTTAAATCTTCTACACCTATGCTCCTATTCAATTAGCCCTTCAAGCTAGCGAATAGTTCAGCAAAAAGAGACATGCTTGTTGCAATGAATAGATCCAGAGAAGGAAAGGAGCAGTTTGAGAGTTCCCAAACAGAAATTATACATTCTTTCCTATTTATCGCAATCTTCTATCCTTGGTCCTATGAAAAACATAGGAATATACATTTTTTTCTAGTAGAAAAAAATGGGACAATAATAGAATAAAAGGAAGAAAATTTTACTTTCCTGTAAAAGTGCATTTAATATTAACCAAGAGTACTTCAATGACTCTATGTGGGGCTCTCAAAATAAGTTTTTTTTATAAAAGGCCAGAGAGCAAATATTTCACATTTATTTAAATCGTTATCAACTCTACCACTGAAACATGAAGAATATAACATCATAGTGAATGGGAATGAATTGTGGCTCAAGAAAAATTTTATTTGTAAAAGTGGATGGATACTGAATTTCAACTGCTGGGTCCAGTTTGCAGACTCCTAAAGGCAGTAGTTCTATGTAACCAAGCAGCTCTCAGGAAGTGCCTTCTATATGTCATGCTGAGGCCTAGCTGTGAAGAAAAATGATGGAGCTGGCAGGGTTCCCGTACGTGAAGAACTTGCAGTGTGATGGGAAAGACAGGTCTGTGGACAGAGGGTTACAGGTCATCAGATTAGCAGCTATGATTAAAAGAACAAAGGTGAAAGAGAATATGACAGAAGTAGATTTGGGAAGTATACATTCAAGGTGGGAAGGGAAAAATAGTAAGTACAGAGGATAAGAGCACCATAGAATCAGGGTGATCAGAGATTTTGTTTTTTATTTTGTGTTTGTGGTAGGGGAAATAAGATGAGTAGAAAGGGTTAGGGGGAAAGAATGGAAACAATGAGGATGGAAAAAATAGTGGTAAGGTACATTGAAGACCAACAAAGGAATTTGTTTGGAAAAGCAAGATTTGGACTTGCTAGTCTGTTGGCAACAAAGAGCAATTAAGCAAGGATTTTATGCCCAGGAATAATACAATCATCTAGCTGAGTGAAGGCAAACAAAGTAGGCACAGACTGTTATAATAGTCTCAGGAAATAAAATAAAATAGAAACTATGTATTATGGTTGATCAGGGACTAGAGAGAAGGACAAAGATGTAAGAAATGTTTTATAAATAGAATCTGTCAAGTGTCTGCTCTTAGGGATAGGGCAATTATGGCTGGAGGGTTGACATAGCATCTGTTCCAAGAAACTTGATCTTGGGGGAATGTAGGACCTTGAGAAGAATTTGAACAGTGCTAACCAGGGCAACAGAGCCAAGGGGGAAATGTAGTCTAAAAGGATAGCCAAGAATATCACCATGGAAACCGTCTCTTAAATGCCAAGTGTGGAAGATGATCCAGAGGTAAGAGTGAGGTCATAGAGCAGTGAGGTGAGAAACTCAGGAGATTTAGTGGAGGTCAGAAAACAGAGCTGGACATAGAATTGGAACAAATTATTCAAGACTGAGGTGAGCAGAGGGTGATCCTTCTCTATGCTTGGATTCAGGAATGGGAGACCAGATGATATGCAGTGGGAGTTTATACAAATTCAGATATTGATATCACCAGAAGTTATTCCCAGATTTTCAGCTGGGCATGTCACAGCAGGGCACTGTTGCCTGAGGCAGCAAGGACAGAAGATGATACAGGCAGAACACTATTGAGTTTCTGATGGAACAATGAAGTAGAGGAATCTGTATGCTAACAGGTGACTGGATGGATGGGATGCAGCTTTGCGTTGAGTAGAGCACCATTTTTGGACTGTTCAATATGTCAGAACAGTGAAAACTTCTGAGAATGGATGAAAAACACTCCAAGAACATCTTTTCCATGAGAAGAATCGATGAACCCTCTCATCCTTTGAAGAACGCTTTGGGAAGCATGGTGGAGGTTCAACAGTCAGGAGGAAATGCAGGAAGTTGAATGTTTCCATAGTATGTGGATGGCTGAGGCAAAGGATACAGAGACTTGAGCTCAGAAGGAAAACACCAAAACAGAAGGCTGATTGTAGGCAGGTCTTATGTTCAAGAAGTAGCAGGGATATGGTCTAGACAATTCAGGGCCAAGGACTTACATGAAGTGTTGTCAGGAATTTTGATGACCACAGGGGATTTATAACACTAGGTAGATAATTTGCAAATCGTTTTCAAAGCTGTAGAGTTGATTCAGCAGTTTAGAGCACTGACTACTTTTGCAAAGGAACCTGTTTAAGCTCCCAGCACCCACATGTAAATCAAGTTCCAGTGGACTATTCAATATATCATAATGGTGAAAAAATTCTGAGAAAGGATGAAAAACACACAAAGGAATGTTTCCCTGAAGGGAATGGGAGAAACTTAATGTGCTTTGTAAAACACTTGGGGAAAACATGGTGAAGAATTGCCATTCCATAGATATATATATAGATGCTGTTCCAGCAGATGTTAATTTAATTGGTCTAAGGTTCAGCTTCAAAAATGAGGCCTTTAACACAGGATTCTAATGCACAGGCATGTTTGAGGATGTTGATGTGGAAAGATGATGCACAGGTAGCTTTGTGCTTCTGTGATGTCCTATATATTATATATTTATATGTACATGTATATGTACAGAATACTTTTGATCTTTAAAAAGAAGAAAGTACTGACATTTTATGACTACCTGGATGAAACAATATCATACAAAGAGAAATAAGAAGAAAGATAGATACACTGTAATTTCAGATGCAAACTCTTAAAAGAGGCCAATGTACAGAATAGTCATAGGCAAGTGGATGGAACTATAAAATACCATCCTGAGTGAGGTAACCCAAACACAAAAAAACATACATGGTATGTACTCATTGAGAAGTAGATATTAGCCCAAAACCTTGGATTATCCAAGACACAGTTCACAGACCACATGAAGCTCAAGAAGATCAACGACCAAAGTATGGATGCTTCAGACTTTCATAGAAGGGGAAACAAAATATTCACAGGAGGAAATACAGAGACAAAGTTTGGAGCAGAGACTGAAGGAAAGGCCAATCAGAGATAGCCCCACCTGAGGATCCATCCCATATATAGCCACCAAACCCAGACAATATTGCTGATGCCAAGAAGTACATACTGATAGGAACCTGATATAACTGTCTCCTGAGAGGCTCTGCCAGAGCATGACAAATACAGAGGTGGATACTCACAGCCAACCATTGAACAAAGAACAGGGTTAGCATTTGAGGAGTTAGAGAAAAGATTGAAGGAGCTGAAGGAGTTTGCAACCCCGTAAGAACAACAATACCAATCAACCAGAGCTCCCAGGCACTAAACCACCATCCAAAAAGCGACCATACACATGGAGAGACCCATGGCCCCAGCTGCATATGAAGCAGAGGATGTCCTTGTTGGGCATCGATGGGAGGAGAAACCCTTGGTCCTGCCAAGGCTCAATGCCCCAGAGTAGGGGAATGTCAGGGTAGGGAGGCAGGAAGGGGTGGGTGGATGGGTGGGGGAACACCCTCATAGAAGCAGGGGGAGGGGGGAATGGGATAGGGTGTTTATGGATGGGAAACCCGGAAAGGGGATAACATTTGAAATGTGCATTTTAGAAAATCCAATTAAAATAACAACAACAACAATAACAATAGCAAAAGAAAGCCCAATGGTGATTACCTGGATTGGAAACATGGGTACAAGAGGCTGATAGAGGCTTAAGGACATTCAGTTATGGCTATGCAGCAAGAATAATTCTAAATATAAACTGGATAGAATTAAAAACTTGTGCTAATATTGTATGTTATGGTTTTCATAAGGAGGTTGATTGAATACATTGTAGCTGCTGTTCACAATTAAGAACAGAGACAGCAGGTAAGTGTGACGTGACTTCAGGTGAGTTATGTGATTAGCATTAAGTCACTAGTTCATTTACAGCCTCAGGAAACCTCAACTATAAAACTACAGCATTGAAGATGGCTGGCCAAGTAAAGAGGAGATAAACATTTCTGAAGCAGACTGAAGAAGCACAAGTTTAAAGTTGGGATACAACTTGGGTAAAGAAATTGGGAGTCTGTATTTGTTAAACCTAGCCCTGTCTGACCCACTCATTAGCACTGTGATGTTGTCATAGCTAAGTTAGTTCAGCCTTGGAAACTTTGACCCTCTTCATCTTTTAAGTGATCTGTAACAATTGATTTAGAAATGAAAGAGTAGTCAGCAATGTCAAAGACTTGAGAAAAATCCACTAGGTAAGAAATAAAGAAAAATCTTTGAGTTGGTTGATAAGATGACTATCGATGACAAGTCTAAATAATATGTTGGTGGGAATAGACAAAGTACAATGGTTTCCAAGAAAAATATCATGGGAAGTACTAAATTTTCCAAAAAGTATGGTGAGGGGGAAAAAAAGAGATATTTTAGATTAGACATAGGCAAATGCTTTGCCATCGAGTACTGACAGAAATGTAGAGAAGTCTCACTTAACACATAGATTTTGGTAGACACATTGGTATCCAATCAAGCAAGCTGAAATTTATATTTTTGTGGGTGATCCTAACACATCAACAATATCACAATTTTTTTGGATGCCAGTCACTGGTGTGGCAAAATGGAATATTATCATTTGCCTCAACAATTTGGGGATTATACTGAACAAATGAAAAAAATGTTGATAGTGGCCTGAAATGAAGAAGAAAATGAAATTGGAAATAGGATTTATACAGAGTATGAAGAAAAGCTATGTCTGTTAAACAATGTTTTCTCTATTTGTATCATGTGTATTACTATAATAGGGCCTCACGACAAGTCTCCTCATGACTTTAAACTTAGGGATTCTAAACTTGTTTGATAAACATTTTTGTAGCTCTTTTTGGTTCTATAGGCAACCAGATATTGTAGGCAAAATCTGGCCTAAATGTTATAAAGAAACATTGTTGTGGAGATAGGGAAGAGGCCCTCATTTATGTTTATTGTGTCATGTCATGGTAGAAATTACACTACAGACTTTATAGTTTGCCTCACTTAATTTTCTGTCTGGAGTGATGAAATAAAAGCTGTAATCCCCATTTGCTGGATGAAGATAACAAGAACTTGCAGTAGTTAAGTCATGTGGTCACACAACTACCAAACCAGAAAAATTTGAAACCAGGTATACCTTATCCTACAATCTCAATTCCTAACTATAGTCTTCTATTACTCTCAGTATCTCATAGTAGGCAGCTGCTGGATTTGGGGTGAGCTTCTCATAGAGTTGCAAACATTTTATCTTTGGTTATAAAATGGGAGAGTATTTTCTACAATAACATAAACAAACTTCTAGGTTGCTGGGAATAATAGCAGCAAATTAGGTCCACATCTCTACAGATATCCTGTAAAAACAATAGTGAACAGCCTAAAATAAAACATAAACACACAATCATTTAACTGTAAGATTACCAAACTTCAGAAAACCATAGACAGAAGACATGCCAAATGCCAGGGAGCTATCACTCATGCCTCCACTGAAAGCTTTTGGCAGTGAAAGGGCAGTTTGAGAAGAACTATTAAAGGTAGAAGGGAAGAAAGGTTGGAAAGGAAGGCAGAGAATAAAGACATAAATTAGTTGGCATCCATTGTCAAAGAGAGAAAGCCCATCTTAAGTACAAAACTACTCAGACTCTATCGATTGATCTGATTACCCATGGCAAGAAATGTTCTTAAAAGTACACATGATATGTAACAGTTTTCTTCAGAATACCTGGCAACTTAGGAAATTGTCTTAGTTATTTTTTTATTGTTATAAAACACCATGAACAATGCAACTTGTAAAAGAAAGTGTTTAATTGGACCTACAGTTCCTGAGGGTTAATATATGCCATGATGGTGAAGCAAAGGCATGGTAAAAGAACAGTTGGAAGCTCACAGCTTGACCCACAAGTAGGGGAGAGAGGGGGTTGAGAGAGAAAGAGAGGAGAGAGAACAGAGGAGAGAGGACAGAGGAGAGAGGAGAGAAAACTTAAATGTGTCATCTTTTGAAATTTCAAAGCTCACTCCTAGAAATTCACCTTCTCCAACAAGACCACACTGTTGTTGTAAATATATATATATATATATATGTATGTATGTATATATATACACACATATATATACATGTATATATATGTGTGTGTATATATATATATATATATATATATATATATATCAGTCCTTTTACCCGCTGTAGGTCTGGCATTGCAGTGCTCCAAGATATCTGATAGATATAGTAATCTCAGTCAGTGAAGTGTCTCACCTGCTCTGCTCGATCCCATATCACACTGCTGAAAGCCTTTCTCTGAGCCTGGCAACAATCTCTCTATATGCATCCAGTTCCCAAGGCAGGTTTCCATGCCAGAAGCACACATCCCAACTCTGTGGCGGCCCAGACCAGCACACTCTCTTATACTTAAATCTGCACAAGAAAGAATACACAACACAATAACCTCTGATCCAATTGATAAGATATAATTGCGCATCTAAACATACAAAGCCCTGTACACATCCATCCCTTAAGAACATTCAATAACAATGTACAGCATGAAATCTTAACGTCAGCTTCCATGTTGTCCTCGGTGACAGCTTCTCTGCCTTCTCCTCTCTTGTCCCTTCCTTCTTGTCCAATGACAGGCCTTGTATCTGCCTCACCTGTATGATCATCCCACACCACACCTTCCAACCATCCCAAATAGTTTCACCAACTTGGGACCAAGTATTCAAATATATGAGCCCATGAAGACATTCTCAATAAAACCACCACAGGAGGCAAAGAAGGGAAGATTAAAGTGTGGGGGACTCCTTAGGCTGACACACAATAAAGAATAAAATTAATAAAAAGGAAAACAAAAAGGCCAAAATGCTTGCAAACTATGATTTATGGATCATTCTTACATACATACATACATACATACATACACACACACACACACACACACACACACACACACTTTTTAAGACTACTCCTTTTTATTAGGTTTAACCATCTTATTTTAAGTGTGTTTTGCCTACGTGTATGTATGTGCACTGTGTGTGTGTGTGTGTGTGTGTGTGTGTGTGTGTGTGTGTGTGTTGCCCACAAAGATTATAAGGGGCATTAAATCCACTGGAACTAATTAGGGTTTATAGATGGTTGTGGGCTTCCTTGTGGGGGCTGGGAATTCAATCCCAGTCAGTCCTCAGCAAGTGTAAGAAATACTCCTAACTACTGAATCATCTCTCCAGTCCCTTAGCATATAAATCCACTAAAGAAATTGGATTTTGTCATGCTAACAGAAATGGGAAGAACTAAAGCAGATCTACATTAAATATCAGAAAATATTTTATGAATGAAAGCCAAATAGAAAATAGTCAAAATTATTACTAAAAATCAGAAAATAAGTCAGTACATTCTAACTTATGAAAATTTCCCTCCTTAATAAGACATGAGACATAAGAGACAAGACCAAGAGAACACTGAAAAGTTAATTAAAAATTTGAGAGGGTTAAAAATCAACTTATGTAAAATATATTTTAAAAATAAATAAAAGAAATCAAGAGAGGAAAAAAATCAAGAGAGTTAGTACAACCAGGTAAAGAAAAATGGAAACTCAAAATATTTTAGAAATAAAGACAAAATTGATAAGATGCTTAGGGAAGTTGATTCAAAAAAATTTTATCAGAATCATTAAATCAAATTAATAAAAAGGAGAGTAGAAGTGGGACAAAGAAAAAGGAAAAAAGGGATAGAAAAGTAGTTGGTAGTCGAAGACAAAGAAGAGATATCATATTTATAATTGGAGACTTTAATTAAATAATGTGAAATAATGGATCAAACTTAATATTGAAAATTTTAATTGAATATAACTATGAAGTTTTTGGGAAATCCACCCAGAATGCTGAGTACTGACACATATATTTAATATGTTTGTTTGTTTTTAATAGTATGTATGTGTATGGCTGGGAGTCTGAGTATGTGCATATGACTTCAGGAACTCACAGATGCCAGAAGATGTTATCAGGTCTCCTGGAGCTGGAGTTACAAACATTTGTGAGCAAAGTGGTATCAGTGTTAGGAACTGAATTCTGCTTTGTAGGAGTAGGACATGCTTTTACCTGCGGACACCTCCCTCTGACCCCACTGAAGAATATCTTGTAAAAGACATCGAACATGAAAGAAAAATGGCTAAAATATTTACTGGAATCAAACTTCTCATAACAGTGCCAGGTATACATTTTAAAGACTTCAGTGTGAGAGAAACAATTTAAAACATAACAGAATTTAGTGAAATCTTTAGTGATTAGTACTTCTCAAAAATATACAAAAATTTCAGCTGGTGTTAGCTGTCTCAAAAACATGACAAAGAAGAGAGAAAGAGCGATAGTGGGTAGAATATACCTTTTAAGACAGGAAGAGGATCAAGATCAAAGATGGTTGTACAAATACTATTTACTGTGTCAAACAAAAACTATTCAACATGGCTTAGCAGGTAAAGGCACTGGCCCCCTAGCCTGACTTTAATTTGATTGTGGTTCTCCATGAGAGAATTGACATCTCCTAAAAGTCATCTTCTGGTCTGTGCATCGCAGCATGCGCATGTTCCACAATGCCACCCCCACACAAATAAATAAGCAAATAAATGTTATAAAAGAAAAAGATGCAATATACTACTACTACTACTACTACTACTACTACTACTAATAATAATAATAATAATAATAATACAGCTAAAGAAATGTGGGGAAAATATGTGATTAAGACAGTAGAATATATATACACAGAAAGACAACTACAGATGAAGAAGAAAGCAAAAGACTTTTCTAGGTGCAACAGTATTTAAAAAAGATTGAAAATATAAATCAAGTAAGCAAATTAACAAATATATATAAGAAGCATATACTTCTGAAATATGATAACAATAATATCAGCTTCAAAAAATAGTTACAAATTAGCTAACAAAGATGTACACACACATATACAGGCCCATACATGCACAACATACAAACATGTTTGTGCACACATATAGATATACACACATACATATGCACACATGTACATACATACATCTACAAATACATGCTCAATTATATTTTTTTTTACCAGATTTCTGGTTTTGATGGTGTACTGGCTAGTTTTGTGTGTCAACTTGACACAGTTGGAGTTATCACAGAAAAAAGGAGCCTCAGCTATGGAAACGCCTCCATGAGATCCAGCTGTAAGGCATTTTCTCAATTAGTGATCAAGTGGGGAGGACCCAGCCCAGTGTGGGTGGTGTCATCCCTGGGCTGATGGTCCTGGGCTCCATAAAAAAGCAAGCTGAGCAAGCCAGGGGAAGCAAGCCAGTAAGAAACATCCCACTGTGGCCTCTGCATCAGCTCCTGCTTCCTGACATGCTTGAGTTTCACTCCTGACTTCCTTTAGTGATGAACAGCAACATGAAAGTAAGCTGAATAAACCCTTTCCTCTCCAACTTGCTTCTTGGTCCTGATGTTTGTGCAGGAATAGAAACCCTGACTAAGACAAATGGTTTCCTTCACTGTTTAAGCTTGGCTACTTTGTAACTTTTCTGTAGACCAATCTGTCCTTGAACTCAAAAATCTGCATGCCTCTGTCTCCATATTGCTGGGATTACAGTTGTGCACCACTATACCTGAACCTAAGTATATCTTTAATTCCTTTTCATAAGACGGAAACTTAGCTGGGTGTTAACTTGCCCCAAAGTTATCACTATCTTAATTCCATTTAATATCTTTGATCTGTTTACCATCTCGAATGCAGGATTCAGCTCCATTTCATTTCCTGGTGCCCCTTAATCCTTGAGCCTTATGTTTTGTATTTTTCCTTGCTCAGCTTGTTCAGTTTCATCAAAACACTCTTCATCTGAGTGAATCACAGGACAAAGTCTATACTGGGCTGGTTTGAGATTTCATTTGAGATTTCAAATTAATATAAATATCTTTACCTTTGCCTCCACCTCCATTAGACTCTTCAGACGAAGGGAAAATACAGCAACATTCCTCACCAAATGTCACAAGAATGATCTCTAGCCAACATACTAAAACCCCTCTTCTATGAAACCTCTGGAGCCGGACCTCCATAGTTCAAATCACCCTCAGAACCACTGTCATCCATGTTTCTACTAGTGTGGCCTACTAAGCAGTGCTTAAAGTATGTTGTGTTTTATAAAAAAAAAAAAAAAAAAAAAAAAAAAAAGAAAAAAAAAGAAAAAGAAAAAGAAAAAAAAAAGCCAGTGATAATGTTTGGTGGAGATGGCTTATGGTGTGGGGGAAGGAGGAGCCCATGCTGAGGTATCCCTTCCTCCTAAGGTACCAACAGCCACACAAAGGTATACTATAGAATAGAATTTATTTAGGGAATGGGGAGGGGAGTTGAGGGGGTTGGAGATAGTAGAGGCAGAAAAAGAATTTCATGAAGCCATTGTTTTTAATAGCTGAGTATGTTCCATAGTGTAAATATATTATATTTCTGTATCCATTCCTCTGCTGAAGGACATCTGGGTTCTTTTAAGCTTCTGGCTATTATAAATAAGTCTACTATCAACAAAGTGGAGCATGTGCCCTTGCTATATGTTGGAGCATCTTTTAGGTATATACCCAGGAGTAGTTTAGCTGGGTCTTCAGGTAGTACTATGTCCAATATTATGAGGAACCACCAGATCGATTTCCAGGGTAGTTGTACCAGCTTGCAATCCCACCAACAATGAAGGAGTGTTCCTCTTTCTCCATATCCTAGCCAGCATCTGCTGTCACCTGAGTTTTCGATCTTAGCCATTCTGACTGGTGTGAGGTAGAGTCTCAGGGTTGTTTAATTTGCATTTCCCTGATGACTAAGGATGTTGAACATATTTTAGGTGCTTGTCAACCATTTGATATTCCTCAGTTGAGAATTCTTTGCTAATTCCCTGCCCTATTTTTTTAATGGGACTATTTGATTCTCTGGAGTGTAACTCCTTGAGTTCTTTGTATATATTAGATATTAGCCCTCTATCGGATGTAGGATTGGTAAAGATCTTTCCCCACTTTGTTGGTTGTCATTTTGTCCTATTGAGAGTGTCCTTCACCTTACAGAAGCTTTGCAGTTTTATGAGGTCCCATTTGTCAATTCTTGATCTTAGAGCATAAGCCATTGGTGTTCTGTTCAGGAAATTTTCCCCTGTGCCTATCTCTTCAAGGCTTTTCCTCTTTCTCTTCCTTTAGTTTGAGTGTATCTGGTTTTATATGGGATCTTTGATCCACTTGGACTTGAGCTTTGTACAAGGAGATAAAAATGGGTTGATTTCCATTCTACTTGCTGACCTCCAGTTCAATCAGCACCATTTGTTGAAAATGCTGTCTTCTTTCCATTGGATGGTTTTAGCTCCTTTCTTAAATATCCAATGACCATAGGTGTGTGGGTTCATTTCTGGGTCTTCAATTCTATTCGTTGATCTACCTGCCTGTCTCTGTACTAATACCATACAGTTTTTATCATGATTGCTCTGTAATACAGCTTGAGGTCAGGGATGATGATTCCCTCAGGAATTCTTTTATCATTGAGAATAGTTTTCATTATCCTGTGTTTTTTGTTATTCCAAATGAATTTGCAAATTGCTCTTTCTAACTTTATGAAGAATTGAGTTGGAAGTTTGATGGGGATTGCATTGAATCTGTAGATTGCTTTTGGCAAGATGGCCATTTTTACTATGTTAACCCTGCCAATCCACAAGCATGGGAGATCTTTCTACTTTCTGAGATCTTCAATTTCTTTCTTCAGAGATTTGAAGTTCTTGTCATACAGATCTTTCACGTGCTTGGTTAGAGTCACACCAAGATATTTTATCTTATTTGTGATTATTGTAAAGGGTGTCATTTCCCTAATTTTTTTCTCAGCCTGTTTATCCTTTGAATAGAGGAAGGCTACTGATTTGTTTGAGTTAATTTTATATCCAGCCACTTTGCTTAAGTTGTTTATCAGGTTTAAAAGTTCTCTGGTGGAATTTTTGGGGTCACTTAAATATATTATCGTATCATCTGCAAATAGTGTATTTTGACTTCTTTCTTTCTAATTTGTATCCCTGTGACCTCTTTTTGTTGTCTGTTTGCTCTGGCTAGGACATCAAGTACTATATTGAATAGGTAGGGAGAGAGTGTCCATCCTTGTCTAGTTCCTGATTTTAGTGGGATTGCTTCAAGTTTTTCTCCATTTAATTTGATATTGGCTACTGGTTTGCTGTATATTGCTTTTACTATGTTTAGGTATGGGCCTTGAGTTCCTGATCTTTCCAGGACTTTTATCATGAAGGGGTGTTGAATTTTGTCAAATGCTTTCTCAGCATCTACTGGAATGATCTTATGGTTTTTTTCTTTAAGTTTGTTTATATAGTGGATTATGTTGATAGATTTCCATATATTGACCCATCCCTGCATCCCTAGGATGAAGCCTACTTGATCACGATGGATGACTGTTTTGATGTCTTCTTGGATTAGGTTTCCGAGAATTTTATTGAGTATTTTTGCATTGATGTTCATAAGGAAAATTGGTCTGAAGTTCTCTTTCTTTGTATGATGTGTGATTTAAGTGTAAGCATAATTGTGACTTCAAGGAATGAATTGGGTAATCTTCCTTCTGTATCGATTTTGAGAATCGTTTGGAGAGTATAGGTATTAGGTCTTCTTTGATGGTCTGATAGAATTCTGTACTAAATCCATCTGGTTCTGAGATTTTTTCAGTTGGGAGACTTTTAATGTCTGTTTCTATTTCTTAAGGGGTAATGGGACTGGTTAAATGGTTTATCTGATCCTGCTTTAACTTTGGTACCTGGTATCTGTCTAGAAAATTGTCCATTGTCTTCAGATTTTCCAGTTTTGTGGAATATAGGCTTTTGCAGTAGGATCTAATTTGTGGAATTTCCTCAGTTTCTGTTGCTATGTTTCCCATTTCATTTCTGATTTTGTTAATTTGGATACTGTCTCTGTGCCCTCTGGTTGGTCTGGCTAAGGGTTCATCTATCTTGTTGATTTTCTCCAAGAACCAGCTCCTGATTTTGTTGATTCTTTGTATAGTTCTTTTTGTTTCTACTTGTTTGACTTTAGGCCTGACTTTTGTTATTTCCTGCCACCTTCTCCTCTTGGGTGTATTTGCTTCTTTTTATCTTAGAGTTTTCAGGTGTGCTTTCAAGCAGTTAGAGTATGTTTTCTCCAGTTTCTTTTTCGAGGCACTCAGAGCTATCGTCTTTCTCTTAGCACTGCTTTCATTGTATCCCATAAGTTGGGGTATGTTATGCCTTCATTTTCATTAAATTCTAAAAAGTTTAATTTCTTTATTTTTTCCTTGAGCTGAGCGTTGTTCACGTACCCTGTGTATGTGGGTTTTCTGTTGTTTTTGTTATTATTAAAGATCACCGTTATTCTATGGTGATCTGATAGGATGCATGCGATTATGTCATTCTTCTTGTGTCTGTTGAGGCCTGTCTTGTGACCAGATTTTATGGTCAGTTTTGGAGAAGGTACCATGAGGTGCTGAAGATATGCTCTTTTGTTTTAGGATGAAATGTTCTATAGATATCTGTTACATCCATTTGGTTCATAGTTTCCATTCATTTCACTGTGTCTCTGTTTAATTTCTGTTTCCATGATCTGTCCATTGATGAGAATGGGGTGGTGAAGTCTCCCACCATTATTGTGTGAATTGCAACATGTGTTTTGAGCTTTAGTAAGGTTTCTTTTATGAATGTGGATGCCCTTGCATTTGTAGCATAGATGTTCAGAACTGAAAGTTCGTTAGTAGATTTTTCCTTTGATGAGTATGAAGTGTCCTTCCTTACCTTTTTTGATAACTTTTGGTTGACAGTTGATTTTATTCTTGTTTCTTGGGACCATTTGTTTGGTAATTTTTTTCCAGTCTTTTACTCTGAAATCTTTGTCTGTCTTTGTCCCTGAGGTGTGTTTCCTGTATGCAGCAAAATGCTGGGTCTTATTGATTTATCCAGTCTGTTAGACAATGTCTTTTTATTGGGGAATTAAGTCCATTGATGTTAAGAGATATTAAGAAATAGTTATTGTTGTTTCCTCTTATTTTGGTTGTTAGAGGTGTAATTATGTTTGTGTGGCTTTCTTATTTTGGGTTTGTTGCAAGGTTACTTTCTTGCTTTTTCTAGGGTGTAATTTTCCTCCTTGTGTTGGAGTTTTCCATCTGTTATCCTTTGTAGGACTAGATTTGTGGAAAGATATTGTTTAAATTTGGTTTTGTCATGGAATATCTTGGTTTCTCCAGCTATGTTAATTGAGAATTTTGCTGGATATAGTAGCCTGGACTGACATTTGTGTTCTCTTAGGGTCTGCATGACATCTGTCCAGGATCTTCTAGCTTTCATAATTTCTGTTGAGAAGCCTGGTGTAATTTTGATAAGTCTGCCTTTATGTGTTACTTGACCTTTTCCCTTTACTGCTTTTAATACTCTTTCTTTGTTTTGTGTATTTGGTATTTGATATGTGATGTGATGGTATTTGATATTTGGTATGTGATGGGAGCAATTCTTTTTTGTCCAATATATTTTGAGTTCTGTGGGCTTCTTGTATGTTCATGGACATCTCTTTCTTTAGGTTAGGGAAGTTTTTTCTATAATTTTGTAGAAGATATTTAGTGACCCTTTAAGTTGGAAATCTTCACTCTCTTCTTGGAAATCTTTATTATCCTTAGGTTTGGCCTCCTCATTGTGTCCTATATTTTCTCGATGTTTTGGGTTAGGAACTTTTTGCTTTTTGCATTTTCTTTGACTATTGTGTCAATGTTTTCTATGGTATCTTCTGCCCCTGAGATTCTTTATTCAATCTCTTGTATTCTGTTGGTGATGCTTGCATTTATGACTCCTGATCTCTTTCCTGGGTTTTCTATCTCCAGGATTGTGTCTCTGCGTGGTTTCTTTATTGTTTCTATTTCCATTTTTAGATCCCGGAGGTTAACTTCAATTCCTTCACCTGTTCATTTGTGTAATTCTTTAAGGGATTTTTGTGTTTCTTCTAAGAGCCTCTACTCATTTACCTGTGTTCTCCTTTATTTCTTTAAGGGAGTTATTTATATCTTTAGATCCAAATCTTTTCCAGTGTGTTAGGATATCCGTACTTGCTGTGATGGTAGAACTGGGTTCTGATGATACCAAGTATTCTGGGTTTCTTTTGCTTAGGTTCTTGTGTTTACCTCTAGTCATCTGCTTATCTCTGATGTTAGTTGGTCTCCAGTCTATGACTGGAGCTTGTCCCTCCTGTGGGACTTTAAGCCTGTGATCTTAGGAGGGAAAGTGCTCCTGGGAGACCAGCTCTTTGTGGGCAGGTTGTTTGTGGATCCAGAGGGCTGTGTTGACTCTGGGCGAAAGATGGGGTAATTCTTTCCTAGGTGGAGAACATTTTGTCTAAAACCTATAAAAGTCTGGAAGTAATAATAAAGTGTGTAGCTATTTCTGATTCATCTGGTATACATGTTTGTGTAAAAGACTTTTTTCATTCTTTTTCTTTCTGGTTCATGAAGAGTTAATGAACTCTAAACCTGGCTTAGGCTCCTAAACTGGAGAGAAAAGATCCCTAGAAATTAAGTCTTTTCTGTTCTTACTCCCCTGCTGCTGAACAGCAGGAGTTAATTACCAGAATCCAACAGCTTTTGCCTTAGAATAGCAAAGAGTTAAAGAAAGAGAAATTTATCAGAAGTAAGATACTTTAGCCCTCAATTTTTGCCACCACAACTGCCATTGCTGCCTGCCTAAGTACCTGCACATCTGTGAATGGTGAAAGGAAGTCTAGATTCATACTATGAATTTTTAGTTATTGCAAACATTTGAAATGATAAGAAGCCTCTCTCAGTCTCAGTACACTCTGCGTTAAGATTGGACCCCCTCCCTGTACCACACAAACTTCTTATAATATAAACGTGAGATGACTGTGTTGTGGTTTCATGGCATAGAGTCTGGCCATATTAGGTGTGTGTGGGGGGGGGATGGTGGTGCTTGGTCATTTGATTTCCACCTCATTCTTTTCTTTTCCTGTGTGCTAAAACTCCATCTTCATCTCTACCACATTATAAAACACAAAGTGCCCCCCCCCCCTGGAGCTGGGGACCGAACCCAGGGCCGCTTGCTAGGCAAATGCCCTACCTACCGCTGAGTTAAATCCCCAACCCCACAAAATGTGTCTTTAGTGTAGCATGACATTTCCCTTAACATAGGAAACATTTATTATAACTCAGCTGTGGTCATTGTAACTATTTTTCATTACAAGAGGATGAGATCCTGGAACTTCAGGGCCTTGATAGGATCAGGACTATTCAAGAGAGCCTGGTGGGTGGCTGACAGAGCAATTGGAAAGCATCTTTTTAAATCCCTGCTGGAGCTCTACATAACACCAGTTGTGGAACCACAGAGTCCAACAACAATTAGCCAGCATCATTTTCTCTTCTTTCAGTAGATACTTAATTGGCATCTGTTAATCAACTTGACCAGATTCCAGTAATCACAACTTATTTTCCAATTTGACAGGACATGCTCAGAGGAAAAGAATAAGAGAGCACACAGGGGATAGATGTAGCAATGGATAATCAACATTTTTAATTGAATTTGAGGTTTGAGCTTAAGCCTCTCATTGCAGTCTCTATATTGAATCTATCATTAGCAGAATAATTCTATTTTTTTCTCATTACTTTAAATTGGCCAGCAAAAGAAAAGTCGCATTCCAGACAAGCATGCTTATTGAGGAAAATGACTGAACTCATTGAAGTGATAGTTTAATCCTGTGCTGTCTTACAGCATCTTTTACAACGAAGAAAATGTCCTGTTCTACATGATACAGTGACTGCTAGAAACATGAGCACTGGAAGTATGGCTGGCATGACAGAAGAACTAAAATAATTTTAATTTAATTTATTATAAATTAATTTCTGTAGGCACTTGTGGCTAGAGACCATGAGGAGCAACACAGACATGAAGCCACAGCAAGAGTCTTGTTTACTAAATGTTCTCAGAGTTTTCATGTTGAGCCTGCATTGTTGAAAGAACAGTCTGGCTCCACATTACAAATGTCTCTGTGTGTTCCTATCCAGCTAGAGCTTTGCTAGGTTGCCTGGTAAGTTGCTTCCAGTGAACCCTAGCTCTGGCTTCCTGATGCAAACTGTCCTTTCTCATTTATAAAGGTAGTTGGCATTGACTTATTTTATTAACTGCATTGCACCAGTTTCCCTTTTGGTTTCTTTACCACTTTCCTGGTAGTCATGTGTCTTTTCCTGAAGAAAAACTGAAGTGGTTTTAGTACATAACACTTTGAAGTAAATGCATTAGACACAACTAAGTAAAGAATCATTGAACTGAAAAACATGTCTGTGGAAATTTTCCAAATTGAAAGTACAAAGATAAAAGTAAAACAAATGAGACTCCAGAAGTGGTGGATAACTAGAAAAGGTGTAAGTCCCAAAAGTTCTGAGAATGCCACATGGGATACTTACCACAAAACCTATGCCTGAACATATTGTATCCAAATGGTAGCTATCAAAAGACAAAAGGACACACTTAAAAGGATCCACAAATTAAGGAAAATATGCTATATATAAAGGACAATTACTGGGTCCTTATCTCTAGAAGCCATACAAGGAAGAAAAAAAGTGAAGTATATAATTTAAATATTTGAAAAATAAAGTCCCACAGTCCTAAGATTCTGAATTCTGCAAAATTATCCTCCAAAGGTGAAAGAGAAATAAAAACATCCACAAACAAACAGAAATTGGGAGAAGCTCTTTTTCTGTAAGCCTTTCTTAAAAGACATGTTTTAAAATTATTGCTATAAATCAGAAACTCAAACATCCATTTAGTCAAGGACAAACATTAGGAAAGAAATAAATGAGGGGAATTTAAAATAGTTAAATAATTTGAATAGAAGATATCCACAACAGGCTAATGTGTTGTATGCTTGGATCCTAGCTTGTGAAATCCTTTTGGAAGGTTTGAGAAACTTTAGGCTATGGAAGTTAGCTGGTGAAAGTAGGTCATTGGGGATAAGAATTTAAAGCAATACCCTGTCTTTCCATGCCTTCAAATTCCTGTCCTTCACAAGGCTTTAAAATAGAAAGTTTCCTTACCATACACTTTGAGTCCCACAATGATCTACCCAAGTACATGAAACCAAGGACATGTGAGAATTCTGAAGCTGTAAGTCTAATGACTCTAACCTTCTTTAAGCTGTTCTCACTGTCTGCTTTCACAAGTACCCAAGGAAACTCAATGTTTCGTTATTTTTATGGAACTAATGTATTACAGTTTGTTCATAAATAATAACTGAATCAAATTGTTTATTAATTATATTGACTGTGGATAAGTGAAATGAATGGCAACAAAGTTAGATGAAAGAAATTGTAAAGACCATCTGTAAGCAGTTTTTAATAACTGCAAAGTGCTGTATTGTTATTTAATGACCTATAACACTATAATGTGTCACTGTTATTATATTATTATATGTGTATGATCAAATCTAATGGAGCTAAAAATTGTTATATTTATTTTATATGTAATCTTACTAATTCTTAGAAAAATTTATATAATGTATCATGATCATATTCACCTTTTCTTGAATGTCTTTCAATGCTGGTTATTACTGTTATGGTTTGTTAGAATTATAGATGGATAAGACTAATGATTGCTTTCCTCCTTCAAGAGCTTGCATGGCTCCTTCTAAAACTTCCAAAACTTCACTGAGGAGTGGTCCTCAGTGAAGTAACTCCCAGGTTAGAAACAGATTGATTTATTTGCCTTGGTTCCAAAATGTGTGGTCTCTTGAGCAATTGACATTACCTTCTCTTTCTGAAAGATACCAAGAGCAATTGCAATAGCCTATATTGTTTTGAGCATCTTTTGTGCTCCCCTGATCAACAATTCAAAAGGAGGTAAAGAGATGTTCCATGCCCTGCACTGGAATTTTTTGTGACCCCAATTGATGTGAATTCATTGTTTTATAATGGGTTTTGTTACTTTAGAATGTTGAACCATCCTTGAATTCTTAGGATATATATGACTTGGTTAAGATATATAATTCTATTTATACAGTGGTTAGATTTAGTTGGCTAACATTCCTTTGAAGCCTTTTACAGTTATGTTGATAAGAGATACTGTCTATAGTTTTATGTTCTTATATTCATTTGGCTTTTGAGTTAGAGTAATTTTGATTCATACAGTTCCTTGTCCTTCAATTTTCTGAACAATTTTTTAAATAATTAGCATAGCATCTTCACTGAATATCTTATGTGTTCACAAATAAAACTGTCTGTGTCTGGTGTTTTCTGTTTTAACAGGTAGCTTGTTACCTGCCAATTTCTATAATAGATAATGAGTCTAACAGGATTATATGATTTTCAATGAATTGGTCCATTTCATCTAAGCTATTTAATTGTTAATTGTAAGCCATAGAATTGTTAATAATATTGTAATGTTAGCCTTTTAATGTCCATAGGGTCAGTAGTGAAGACTGTTCCTTCATTCCTGACATTAGCAATTGGGATTTTTTGCCCTTGGTTAGGTCTATTTAATGGATTATTTTATTGATTTTTCAAAAGAAATATCTTTTGCTCTTTGATTTTTTTCTCTACTGATTTTAAGTTTTTAATTTCATTGATTTCTGTTATAACCTTTAATTCTTGAATACTTGCTTTAGATTTGATTTGTACTTTTTATCATTTTCTAAGGTGCAAGCTTTGGCTATTGGATTTAATCTTCGTTCTTCTAATCCATGCATGTATAAGGTCAAGGAAGAGTTCTTCCACCAGACATGACCCTGTGCTTCATCACATCCTTCTGTTTCACCATTCACTGTATGGTAAGTATATTAAGCACATGAGAAAAGCCAGTGACATTTAGAAGGAGTCGAAGACTAGAGTAACTCATCGCATGGCATGAAACACTTTTCATTGGTGGCCCTTTCGGTCAGCACAACACAAGAAAACTTTATGGAGACTGTCACTCCACTTTCCTAAAATTAATTCCACAGCATACTCACATGTACTCTATAATATACTCACATATACTCTATAGTTCTCAAGTCAGTGTAGTAGGGTGGGTATGAAGAAAGCATTGGAATCAAGTGACATGGATTTGTCTCCCATCCTATGAGTTACTTGCTGATTGATCCTGGACATTGCACCTTGGCTTTCTCATTTATACAATGTGGGTAAATTATAGTATATGGAAATGTGAAGATTCAGTTCATCAAATTCATATAAGAGGTCTGTGATATTACCTGGACCAGACCATTAACCTTTAGTCCAAAAGGCATGAGTAGCCACCATCTATGTATATTTTCACTGAGTCTGGGACCTGACAGCTTTGCCAAACTACCATCTTACCATTCTTTCCATATGACATTCATCCTGCTGGCAGCTATGGAAATACTCTTCAGAAATTTGGAAAATAATATTTGGATTGCTGTTCTTCAAGTCACCTTGAAACAAATATTACCTGGATATATCCACCAAACTCTGTGCCCGTCAAAGACAGACAAAACACAGTTACAAAAGCCTCAAATAACTCCCAAAGTGCGCACACACACACACACACAGAGTTCTTAAAGTTCATAATGATAGGGTTTCCTAAATTCATTTGAGTATACAATGTCTGCCCTCTTTTTTCAATGAAAAATAGTTAACATAGCTTAGAATATTTCATAATTGAAAAATTCTTGGGGCAATTCTGGATCCCCAAACCCAACTCCCTCTGTGCTCCGGCATACTTACATAGTTTGACACTGCCACAGTTCATGTGATCAAACAGGAATCCTAGTCTTTTTTTTTTTTTTTTAATACCTCTCTATGTGTGGTCTGAATTTTTCTCCCAATGAAAGAGATTTTTGAGAGAGTGATCCTACCATGTCACCCTCTGAGTCATAAGATGTGTTCCTTGCTGTTTGCAGTATTCTCTACATCAGAAACTACAACAGAAATGCAAATTGGTGGCTTCTTAGGACAGGATGTGGCTGCTCTGTGTCACATGTAGATAGTAAATATCCAAAACCATGTGATACAGTAGTGGTGCTTCTTGGCAAGAATGCCTAGAGGGAACATGATACAGGGCAATGTGAAAATTAAAGAAAGGGAAGAGAAAGCCAGCACAGCAGAAACAGGTTCATCCTTAGTTCTACCTGGACTAGTCCTTCACAGAATGACCAAGTCCCAGGCAAAGTATAACTAAAGGAGCAAAACTAGAGAATATTAACAAAGCAATGCTGTCATCATAGAGAAAGAGAATTTGTTTTCTGCCCCATGTGGCTGGTTGCCTTTAAAAGGATGTCCATGTCCCAAGGATCGGATCCAGGATTCAGAGCTAGTAAATCTGTACCAGACACGCACCCCACCCCCAAGAGACTGTCAAAAAGAATTAGAGTCTCTCTGAGTTGGAAAAAGACACTTCTCCTGGTGGCAGGCACTTATCTTGCTCAATGCCATGTCAATGTGGCCACACACCATAGAGTCTCTCATTGACAGAGGAGAGGCATTATCCCACCCAGGGAGACAGTACTCCGTGCCCCATGTGAGTCAGAGGAGGTCAGACTCATATGGATACCATTTGTGGAAAGTTTATATGAAAACTAGGAAATTTGACTTAGTAGACGGGTGGAAATAAAAATTCAAACAAACAAAAACATTTTCAAAACCAACTCTGAGGGGAAGAATAACAGTACAAAAGGTTTATCTTTGCTTCTAAGATGTCTCTTGGCAATGTCATCATTTTCTCAAACTGCATTCCTTGGAACACTAGCATTGAGTGGGATCGTGTTGGAAAACTCTATGGGTTCAGAATCAGCCCAGAATAATCAGTGTTGTACACTCCCTGCTAGGAAATGACACGTGGGGACTTTTAAAGTTTTCAAAAGAAAATAAAAACTGTTCATTTTGGTCTATTCCAGATTTCTTCAAATTTATGTGAGCATCTAAGCATTTTATTTGGAATATTTTACAACTGATTATAGTCCAATGAGTGGTAATAGTGATGATTTCCTTTCTATACCATACCCTACTCATTGTTGCTCACGGCCAGGCGATTCATGGTTCAAAACATCTGTCCCTTCTGATTAACTAAACAAAGAGATGTTGTGGATACAAGAGTGGTTTCAGAGAGGCTTGTAATGTTTATGTGAATACATCTCATGTACCAGGTTGCTCAAAATGCTCAGAAGCGATCCAGTCCTGTTAAGCAACACTAAATGAATTAAATGAATGTATCCCCCCAAAAGCTGTTCTGGTCTAACATACTCTTCCAGAAAAATTTTCTTTCCTTTCCTTTGGAATTGACAGTTGTTTTCAACTTCCTTTTTAAAATCTTGCCTTTTCTTTCCTTTTTCCTTTTCTTTTCTTTCTGAATGATACTCAAAGCAGGGTTACCCAAAGTAACCCTGAATTATGTTTGGTGGGCTCACTGTACTCACAAATCAACTCAAGTGCACAGGAATATTTATGGAGTGTTTAATTTGATCTAAGCAGAGTTGTAAGTGCTCTACATGAATTAACTTATTATATGACTTATAGCTGCTCTGAGGTGGATACCATTAATATTTCCATTTTTGAGAAAAGGAAATGAAGATGTAGAGTTGTTTGTTTTTCCCCCTGACCACAGCCTGCTTGGCTCACAAAGATCAGAGCTGGGATTTGGACTACAGCACTGCAGCTCCAGAAGCAATGTGTTTGCTACTCTCCTCGAGTGAGTACCATCATTCTACCCACTTTAGTAGATATAGGGCATCTGCAAATGAATAAATGGGTATCTCCCTATGAAAACCATCCTTACCCATGAAAGGGAATAGGATGTAATCAAGTAATTGCAATTCAATATGACTATTCATTTAGAAAGGACAGAGTGTGTTAAACATTGTGAGGGCTTAGGAAGGGAAATATCAGTCCTTGCCTGAGGTGAAGAATCTAAAGAATGGAGGTAGTATGCTGGTCCTTAAAGTTAAAACAGGGTTTTTTGCCCTGGAGAAGAGGGAGAGATGAAACGCTGTTGAGGGCTGTATATCCAAGAAAGGTGGTGCCATTTTCTGAAAAACAAAACAAAACAAAACTCACTTCTTTTGACCACATACATATGATATGTAATAGACGCACTTATGGAAGGTTGAGACCCATTAAGTTGGCCTACCATCAAGAGTCCACATGCTTTCAGCACCTTAGGAAGATTCTAGATGAGATCTCAAACAGCCTTCCCTGTGTGCTTTCAGGCAGGCCAGAATGCCCTCTTTCTTCATCCAGGAGTGTGGGCTCTGATGATTTCCATATTTCCCTAGATTCCCCCCAAAAGGCAAGTGGTAACTTGTGTCTCGGCTTTTGCTTCTTGCAGAAAGCAAGAAAACCACTTCCACAGCCTTCTAAGAGTCAAAGAAGTAAATGACTCCCCCGCCCCGCTTAGCTATGCATTTTGACTGAGGTTGACATGTGCTTGCATGTGCATGCATGGTTACATCTGTACATGCATTTTCTGTGTATGTGAGCACCTCAGGCATTTTCACTATGTGTGTGACTGCACATGTGCTGTCTGTGTTGTGGAATGCAAGAGTGGGAAGGCAGTGAGTTTCAGTCTTCATTTGTGGCTTAGTGTTTGCAGAGGTTGGCTGTGCATGCACAACACAGTGAAAGGGGCTGCATCTCGGGTTTCAGTAAATGACAAACCTTATTAGAGAAGAGGAAGGAAACAAGCATGTCCTGCTGTTTCCCCAAGTTTTCCACATGGCAGTTGGATTTCAGCATCAGGACAGAGAAGGGCAAAGCAATTGTTCCTTTTCTCAGGGATAATTGAAATGATCTGTACTATTTTATTGGGAAGGGAAATCTTCCCTCTAGCTGGTCTCCTCAAAATTAGGTACTGAAACTTTCCAAAGAAAAGTCACACAATACACAGATTTTAAAGATAGGTAAGTGCTTTTGTCATGTGTTTTAGAATCTGAGTTCTGAGATATATTTTAAATCTTGAAACTGTTTATTGACTTCTCCTTGCAGAATCCTGAATAGTTATCTGCAATATTCTTTCATTAAAAACAAAACAAAAAACAAAAACAAGAACATGTGGGCCTGGTGTTAGCATTCTGTCTAAGCTCCACCCCCACAGTTACCTGGCAACAGCCAAGGTATACCTGACACTATAAAAGGGGTGGCTTGCCCCCTCCTCACTCTCTTGCTCTTGCTCTTCCCCTCTTCCCCCTTTGTCCCTTCTCTTCCCATTCCCCTCCCCTTTCTCTCTGTGCTTATGGCCGGCCTCTACTTTTCTTTTTCTCTACTTCCTCTTTATCTCTCTCTTCTTCCTTTCTTACCCCCACCCCCACCCCGCCGTGTCTCCACCATCCAATAAACTCCCTTTACGTGAGACTGTGTTGGCTTGGTGGGGTTTGTCCAGACCCCAGCCTCGATTTCCATCCCAACAGGATAGTGATGAGAGCATAAGGATCAGAGATAGTCTGTGTCTAAAAGAAATAAGACAACCCAGGATCTAGGGAAGTAGAGACATGAAGCCCTTGAAACATAGTAGCTAGTTACACTAGCCAATCATCGAGCTCCAGGTTTGTACCAGAGACCCTGCCTTGAAAAAGAAATGGAGAACAATTCAGGAAATCAGGAAATCATCGGCTTTTAACTTAAGATGCTTTTTAACTGCACATGCACTCACATATGTACCTACAGGCATGCACACCACAGTGCACATATTCATAATCTTCACCACCACCATGATCATTACCTATAGGTTTACTGGGGTCCTGCATCTCTCCTCCACAGGGCACTTACTCCACGCAGTCACCGTGGTGTGTTGGGCTGTAAGCAATCTGCTGAGGGACACAGCTCAAGGTGTGGGGTGGGGAAGCGGAGTTCTGAGGCGCAGGACACAGCTGGAGCTTGCTCTTGGACCCCCATCCACCACTGGAAGCCACAGAAGAGCTGAGAATGGAGTGGGGGTCTTTGGGCTGGATCTAGCCCAGGCCTGAGGAGAAAAGGGTGACTCTGGCTAGCCCCGCTGGGATAGTCCTTGACTTGCTGGTGGTTGGCTTGATTTAGCAAAGTGGTGGCCATGATTGGGAGACAGATTAAATGGTTCATCTGTAGGCAAAGGCCTTCTCTATGACTCCCCAGGGCAGATCCTGATAAAAAGAGACAGTCTATGGTTTTAAGACATTTATTGCTATGGCAGAAAGTGGATGAGTAAAACCATATACTCCACTTCTCAGGGTGGGCCTGAGGTTAAATACATTTTGCAGGGAGGAATGTGTGGGAAGGAAAAGTTATTGGCTAAGCCTGTAGGCCTTTAGATATTTCCTTATAATGGAGATCTGTCTTGAGCCTATGTGACTGTGGTCCAGTCCTCTACCTGTGGAGGGGCTTGAAGGCATTGCCCATACGTGACTGATGGCCACAAATCTATGGAAGGATGTGGCTAGTGACAGGGTCCTGGTTCCCTGGGAGTCAGGCAAAAAGTCGACAGTCCCTTCAGGGTCACTGGGGTTTCTAGCCCTAGCTCAACCAGGAACCTGGCTGCCTTTCATGCTCCCACCTCATCACTGAGCACTCTAGAGTGTTTCAAAACTAGAACTTTCTAAAGGCTGGCCTTTAAAAAGGCAGGAGTGGTTATCACTCACTTCCTCAGACTTTGACTCTGTTATAGATTTTCTGATAATCCAGTCAAATATTTAATCAAATATGATCATGTTAATATTATGTAATGAAAAGGTATGTGTGGCAGGTAGAAGACTTGAGCACTGGGGGGGGGGACAGCTAACTCATAAAAGTGGCTCTGCAGCCCTGTCACTGACACTGGAGACTTAAGATGCAGACTGCTTGGATCAAATTTTCGCTTCACAATCCTTTAGCTCTGTGCCATTGAATGTTGACTCAGTTAACACGATATTATTTCCTATCATGTCCATTTCACAGATGAAGAAGTTGAGGCATTCAAAGTTAGTTTTTGTGAGGTACACAGCTCTTTGCCTAACCTGTGATTTGAGATAATTTACTCAGCAAATTTGTCCTGAATGCTTGCTGTATTTGGCACTGTGGCTGTAAATGTAGTGGGAGGCAGGGGCCATCCTTGTTCACAGAGTTGGTGTTAGTTATGTAGACTTGGAAAACCATGGAGAGAGAGCTGCTGCCCTTGTGAATGCGTTTATTCCCTAGGCTTGGAGATACCTTCCAAAAATGTTTCTCTACTGTTTGGATTGATACTACCTTCATCACATGGACTTCTCAGCAGATGGAGGTCCTAGCCCAAAGTCCAGCCAGTCAGAGACTGGAAGTGATTTTTAAGGAATCAAAAGAGGATTCAAGGAGGGCAGAACTATCTCCATGGCAACAGAATTAGCTTTTATTGAGGGAGGTATCAGGGTAAAGTCCCTCCCCTCCTATTGTTATAAACATCAGGCCTATAAACTTGAGAAAGGATAAATACACTGTTCTCTTGACTGTCTTTCCCCAAAAACCATGCAGATGGAGCCTGAAGGTCAGAGGGGGTCAGGCCTTTGGGGTTTGTCCTTCCCTGCTGCACTTCCTACAGCTGACAAACATCACCCCTTTTTTTATCCTGCAGCCATATAGGCCATGGAGTAAGAAAAGAACCCTGGTTTAGGGAAAGCAGCTGGGCAAAGGATACACAGGATGGGGCCTTCAGTTTGTCAGAGGCTTGGTCGATGTATCCTAAACTAAAGAACAGTAAATTACCACCTCAAGGTGGTTGGAGAAAACATAGGGATTATAGAAAACAGGCCCCCCCAAGGGGGCAGGCAGGTGTGCAACAATGGGAGCTCTTATAAACAAAAGCCAGGTAGTAGCCAAGGTGAGGAAGGGTGGGGGTGGGATGGGGTGGAAGGCAGTGGGTGGGTGGGAATAAGGCATGGGCAGGGAGAGTATCAGCAAAGAGTCAGAGGTTTCAGTCAAATATCTAACCAGTGAGCAAGTTCTTATCTGTGCTCCCAGACCTGCTCTGTACTTTACTGAGGAAATATCCTCAGGACCTTGCCAAGAACTAGCCTTGGCTGGAAGAGGAATTCTCTGGAAGGGGTGTTTGAGAGCAGCTATACAAAGGATTTGAAGTCAAACCTTGGTTTACAAGCTGTTACAAGCTGATGGCCTATGGTTCTGCTTAAAACAGCTTTCAGATTGCTCTCTTTCTGTGTTCTAATTGAGACAGCTTTCTCTTGCTCTTCTAAAAACTCTCAGCAGAGTTCTTATCTTGCAGATCAAAAACCCAGTTTTTATTTACATATCAATTCATCCATTACTCCAGGTTTCCTTTTAATTATCCCATGAATCAGTATCCTATAAGTCAAGTCTCTTAGGAAGAGACAATAAGCACATTTTTTACCATCACAAAAGAATTCAGAGAACTGCCTGCCTTTGTTAAGCACAAACAATGAGATAGCTGAGTGGGACCCTGACTTGAAATTACCATTCTTACCAAGCCTGGTGCTACACCTAAACTTCCCTGTCCCAGGCAAACTTTGAATTCAGGACTCTGCTTGCCTTTCTAAGCATAAACAAAAAACCTAGTTGGGTAGGATCTTGCCCTGCGATCACTACTCCCTTAATCTTTTTATCTCCTTCCTTAATATTTTTCTGACAAACCGGTTCACAGTACAGCTGCCTCTTAGATCTGTGAAGTTCCTTATATAATTCATATTGCATCTTTATATTTTGCATACTTGAGAAATTATATATTTTTGAACTTATGTTTTCAGAGTTTTTCCTTACAGTCTGAAGGGCAATCCCGAAAGTTTCAACATTATAACATTTTGCAGAGACATAAACACACTCTCAACTTCTAGACTAATACTGCTTCTAATTATCATGGACTTATTAACCTTGGCAGAAAGAACATTTCCTGATAACCTTGGCAGGGAAAATATTTCCCAAGGATGAACATGAAATAATATATATTTCAGTAAGTGAACCATCTAGCAACATTCATTCATAGTTTCTGCTATACTGTTTTGGTTTTGAGAGAGTTCCCTGCTTAGAGGCAATATTGTGTGAAATAGCAAGCAGGCCTTGTGTTTTGGGTTCCTGGTTCCCTAATTTTTCTCAGTGATGGATCATGATAGAAAGTGTTAGACAAATAAACTTATTTCTGCCAAAGTTGATTTGGTCAGAATGTTTTAATCGCAGCACATGAAAGAAACAGGAAAACATAAAGTTTTCCTATTTTTCTGTCATGATACATCCTCCTCCCTCTAAACAAACAAAAACCCAATGAAGTAAGACAGTGGTTCTCAAACTTCCTAGTGCTGTGACCTTTTAATATAGTTCCTCATGTAGTGGTGACTTCCAATCATAAAATTATTTCATTGCTACTATAATTTTTCTAGTGTTATAAACTATAATATAAATATCTGATATGCAGCATCTCTGATATGACATAAAGGGGTCATGGCCCATGGGTTGAGAACTACTGAAGTAAGGGATTTGAATGAGCACACAGTAGTAATCATGATTGAGGACCAATTAGGTTTGTGCTCAGACCTTCATTAATCATCCTTATCATACTACCAGTGTTACCCCCTTTTGCAGGGAGGAAAACTGAAACAGCAGTGGAGAAATGTGACAAGATTACCCCTCTTAGTAAGATGTTAGGATGCCAACTCATAATTGTGACTCAAAATCTCCTTGAACTGTATCTAGTACAGGACCCTCATAAAGATGGCACTTCCTCTCACAGTTCTCTGCCCATCTTAGTATGAACAGCCCTCACCCAAACTTGTGTCTTTCATTCTTTAATCCTACTGGGAGCTGAGCAAATGGGAAAGTAAGAGTTCTACGGATATAGTTTGAGCTTTGAGCATCCCTACTCTTGTTTGAAATTTTTCGTTTTGATTTGTCTTTGTGGATAATCTTTTTCAAGAAGCTAAAGAGAAAATGGGGGCAGAAAGATTTTAAGAGCCAGAGAATCAGGGAGTTTACTGTGATATTGTGTTTCTTAGGAATGTCAGAGGGTAAGCCCAGAGAAGTCTCACCAATGTGAATATGTAAACATGAACCAAACAAAGGCAGCAACAATAGACATGCTAAAGTAAATGAGAAAAGCCCAGGAGGCCTAAACTCTAGACAAAGAACTACAGATAGGTAAGGATGCAGAGAGTGGGAGAAATAGTCTTCCTCCTAGAAGAGCATACCATTGTCAATGACAAATGGTCAAGCCCCCAAACATACAAATAACATTATGTAGACTGAGCAGGTTGTACACACATATGTGTGTGTGTGTGTGTGTATATATATATATATATATATATATATATATATATATGACAATTAATGATAAAAGAAGTCATGAATTTGAAAGCAAGAAAGGACATATGGGAAGGTTTGGAAGGAGGGAAGGGAGAAATAAAACAATTATAATCTCAAAAAAAAAAAAAAACCCAACAACTTCGTTCTTGGTAAGAATGTGTTTGTATTCTTTAAGGACAGATCTTAGACAGCAGTGGGCTGGGGCTAAGTGTGGGACCCAACTGAACTCAACACAGTCCCTTGGGTTGAGGTTGGGACCTGTAATATGTCCCAATCTCTAATATTTGCACCCTGATATAATGTTTATAGAATGTAGCTTGTTCAAAGAATAAATAACATTAGTTTTAGATCTGCAGGGGGGCTGGATCTAAACCCCAGGTTGGCCACTTAGCAACTGTCACAGCAGGTGCCTCATCTTCAAGTTCTTGTCTCCTTCTGCCTATAGTGGGTGTGAAATATCATAGGACTTATAGGGAAATTAAATGCACCAGTATAGTGCAACATGCTGGCTAGCATGTACTAGAAGTGCTGTATTTGTTCCTTTCCTCTGCTTGATGCTATACATTCAGATCAAATATGAAGACAAACAGTCTCGACATGCTGATAAAAGTGAGAGACTGCCCAGCATGCCATAGTGCCTCTATAATAACTTGGGTCAGAGGAAGACAGAATAAGAATACCCCTATAGAGAATACCTCCCTCTCTAAGCTTCTTAGCAGAGTTCAGCAATCAGGAGTGGGATTTGTGGTGGGGTGTGAGAAACCACAGCATAACCCTGCTAATTACATAGCTACAGAAGGATGATTCTAATAGAAGGAACCCTCAACTTCTTTTCTGCCCTAATCCTCTATTAAGTGAAGGTATTGGTGAAAGATGCTTAAATCAAATGGGACCCACATTTAGCCAACAACATTCTTCAAGTAAATCACATTAATGTCCTCCATAATTGGCACTTTCTTGAAGGATAGGAGTTAAATGTTGATTTACAACATGTTATTGCTTTCCCCTTCATAATACAGTGCTATTTGTAATTTAATTTCTAATCTCAACACTGGCATGACTCTCTGAGGAAATGTTAGGCCAGGACCTAGCATCAGTACTGAGCTTCCAAGACCATTCCACCAAATTCTCTGAGTTAGTTCATAGATTCTGACCAGCCTATGACCAATCTGACTGGAGTGTTCTTGTCTCCACAGAAGAACCTTCTCAGACATAGATATGTCCCATTCTTGGAGTCATTTGTTGACCATCTCCTTAAACTCTCAGATACCTCCTTGTCCCCAGTTGCTATGACTACAGAATTTGGTAATGTTCCCAGAACAAGTTGTCTTTGTGCTTGGATTTTGATTCTAGTTACTTCTTTCCTGATACAATGATGAAGTCTTGCCTGACTGTCCTGCAAGTTTTGGAACCATGGAAGAGCTGACAGTCAGCTCAGGCTGCAAAGCAAAATACTGTGGTGTTCAATCAAGCAACAGTAAATTATGTCCTCAGGGTTCTTAACACTGGATGTCTAAGGTTGATGTTCCCAGATGGTCTATTTCTAGTTAAGCCTTTCTTCCTGACCTGCAGATAGTGTCTTCTCACTATATCCTAGACATGTTGTCATGGCACAAGACCTTGATTTCTCTTCCTATAGAGCCATTGCTTCTGTCAGATTAAGGCCCAAGCATTATAATGCCATTTAACCTAAATTGCTTGTCCCCACGTGGACTTAATTCTTGGATATATACATTTACAGGGGCACATTTGAGTTCATAACGATGCTTCAATTAGAGGAGTTCCTCTCACTCTTATGTGCAGGATACTGTTTAAGGAGGCTACTCTACTCTGGTTATATATTTACCTGCATATTTGGCTCTTCCTTAGTTTTTGAGTATGGCATGATATCACCCCCTAGGCACACATCAACTCCTTCATGTGATCTGAAGCAGAGTGGAATGAGGGAAAATCTGTCTCACCACCTCCCAGACAGGCAGGATTAGAAGGGTGTGATCAAGTTAGAGGTCCAGAGCTTACCCAATCTTGCTGCATTGATCATTGTGAGAGACTTTACAACTGAGGAGCAGAGGAGGAACCACAACAAAAACTTATGATTGAAAGAAAACAAACTAGAAACTAGAAGAAAGAGAACTCAAATGGGACAAGTATTTTATTCTCACAAAAACAAAGATAGGAAGTGCAACTTCCTTTGTCTCCTCTTTCTTTCTCTTTCCATCCCTCCTCCACCATCTCTTCCCCACCCCTGCCATTCTATAGCACACATATTCTAAAGTAGTAGATTAAAAGCAAAAGGGTTAAGGTAAAGATTTAGGTTTCTACAGAGTATGTTAATTAGACCTAGGAACTTATGCATGCACTTGTGCATGGGCATACACACACATATGCATGAGCATATGCACCATACCCCTCACACGTGTGCATACACATACCTCAAAAGATGAAAATAGATGAAATTCCATCATTGTCTGGCTAGTTCTAAGCTAAGAAAACATATGCATGGTCTTTGTCCTTCTCAGGATTCTCAGGAGTATGAAGCCCTCTGTCAGGCATTCTATACTAAACAATGTAGATTTGCATATGATAAAAGAGCAGGCAGCCTCCCTATCAGATACAACCAAAGTAGGATTTGGAAGAGGTAGATCTGGTAAGGAAACATGAAGATCTTAGAACATATAGGCATCCCCCACCTCCACCCCTATGAAGGCCTTGCTTTACACCCCTTACCATTTACTTGCTTATATCAAAAACATATTTTCCACTGGATTCTGAATGTATCATGTTGTAGAAATTGGCACGCAGGGTTTTGCTATAATGTCCTCATGCTCACTAAGTTGGTGCCATAAGTTGAGGCTTTACTGCTTTGATTTCTGGAGAACCTAGGTCTGGCTCAACCTAAATAAAGTTCAGAGGTTCAGTGCTGGGGTGTAAGATCACTTCATCCATAAAGCAGAGTGCTCCATACAACTTGGAACAGATGGCCTAGTTTTTCAGTAGGTCGGGCACAGCCCCCTACCACAATCATTCTCTCGACTCATCTCTGGCAGAGAAAAGCTGGACAGGGCTCTAATGGCTGGCTAATGAGCATGATTAAAACATGGTAATGACTCATCCTGGGAGAAAATGTTCGATGCCTCAGAATGCCTTCTGCTTTATTATCTGTGAACTTCTTGCTGATGACGACCTGAGATTGACAGACTTCTATTATGCCGAAGGCTCGGCACACAGATTTCTGAAAATGGAAGGTAGCTTTAAACTGTCAGTGCTGGAGACTCAAGAGGCATTTCTGCAGATGGGAGTGCCCTACTCAGGGATGTTCAGAAGAAAACTTTGATTCTTTCCTCCTTAATACTCTGGCTCTAATCTGGCAAGAGAAGCAGCCGTTGAGTCTAAACAGAAATGTGTTGTTTTCTGCAGAGATTTGATTAACACTGTGCTGGCGAGTCCTTAGGGTCAGGGCAGATTATATTACAGTCATGACAAGTAGTTAATGAATTTACACAGAGCAATCCATACAGTGCTAAAGATTTTTCTGTCAGGATTAATATCCAAAATGTGCAGGACACTCAGTCTGAAGCAGGGCTCTGCTTCTTATGATGGGTGGCTTGTGTTTAATGTCCTATGATTAGAGCTAAGTGACAGACAGGAGCTCTGCACTGGGATTCAGGATTGCTCAGAGTGGTTCATAAATAGGACTCAAGATGGCCTCATTCTATTTGGAGTAGATATCAGATGTCTTGCTATCCTGTCCCCTTGCAGTCACCAAGCTCCTCTGAAGACTGTCATCGCACCCATTGCATCTCTAGAAATCACTTTTCTACATACTTATTATCTTCCCTTTTCTGTTTGCTTGGCCTTTGTTTTCGGTGTCTACTCGGCCTGATTCTGACTTATAGCTTATTTGGATCTTCAGTACCGGCCAACATCTACCCCCAAAAGGCAGAGAACCTAGATAGCTCACCTTATCTAGAAGGCAGCTCCCCCTCAACTGTTACCTTACTTCTCCTGAAGTACTTCCAGCCACATCCACACTCTCGACAGAAAAGCCTTATTGATGGCCAGTGCCTACTGTTTGATGGACAGTACTTGCACTGGAGATGGTATATTACTAAATTGTCTCTGCAATAAAATAGCTGACAGATGCAACTGAAGGGAGCAAGAGTTTACTTTGAATCACAGTTTCAGGGTACAGTCTATCGTGGTAGGGAAGTCGTGGTGTGAGCTTGAGGCAGCTGGTCATAGTGTAACTGCAATCAGGAAGCAGAGGGTGATGGATAAGGCTGGTGTTCTGTTAGCTATTTGTCTCTTTTTCTACATAATCTAGGTCCCAATAACAGAGAGTTTAGGGTAGATCTTCATACCTCAAATGATATAATCTAGATAATCTCACACAGAATGATCAGAGGTTGATCCTATCAAGAATTTGCTTTTTTACAGAAGTGTCCAGAAATATGTCTTCTTAGTGATTAAAGATCCTGTCAAGTTGACAATATTATCTATCTGGGATGGTATAGAGCAAAGCATGATGGAAGCCAGCACTGCCATGCAAAATTCACCAGGTATTCCCACCCAGGTGGACATACCCCCACTAAACTTTTTTTTAAGGTTTTAAAAGAAGCTTTCATTTATTTTTTAATATGTGCATTACAGGAAACAAAACACAAGAATGCAAGAACAAAGTCACCCAGGCACAAGCAGCCCAGCTCGATGTGTCGTTCTAGATCCTGCAAGTGTACATACACTTGGGTAGTGGAGATTATATAGTATGTGCCATCTTCCCCCACATTGTGAATATTCACCAACTAAAAACTGCTACACAAGGATTTTGATGACCAAGAGTACACCATGCCATCTCAATCTGTCAGAGGGAACTGTAATCCCGTCTTCCTTGGCAAAAGAAATTTCATAGAAGACAAAAACAGCAGCAGGCCTCAAGATAGAAATGCTGGCTAAGTCACAACTAAATTCTGCATTCTCTTCGGGCTCAGCTCACAAGGAAACAAAAAGCAACACTAAGAGTAGCATTCCTAAGCTTAACATCAGATCTATTTATATACTAACACATAGAAGGGGTGTTCCCACTCAAGCAGTATATTCCTAAGGAGTAGCTGGCAGATGAACCTATGGTGGGGGCTCTCAGGATGTCAGTCTCAACACAGCTGCAGACCTCTCTCCAAGCACCTCTCTGCCCCTCCAGTCAGCCTAGCAGCATGAATTTTCCCACACTGTCCAGACATGGCTTAACGGTTCCATGTTCAAGAGGAACCCTTTTTGTCAATTCTACCAAATCCACTAGCTATACTTTTAACCATGTACTCTCCTTTAGGACATAATGCTCAGATGATGAGGAATGAACTGTGTACAATGAATATAAATATTTTACCAAGATACACATAGGGACTCCTGGGTACAGCTGTCTTCTGGACAGAGGCACTAGCAGTCTTTCCCTCATCCATTCTCTTCCTTGCACAACTCCTAAGTGCAGATGATGCCAATGAGAGGATTAACAAAGGCCATGCCCAGAAAACAACCCTCCCCAAAGACTAGCCTGACTTTTAGAGATTCTTTTCTACTTCTAACATTCTTTAGGTGCTAGGACTTACCTCTAAAGTCTGGCAACGTTAACTGAAATGCACACCTAAACAAAGACTAGACAACTTGAACCAACCAACAGCTACAGTGCCGTTTTCTGAGCACCAATCTTTTCCCTTGTCCACCCCCACCACCTGGTAACAGCATCCACTCAAAGGCCAAGTTTAACCTCCATTTCCCCAGTGTGACCATTCCTATGAAATAACAAAACAATCCTACAACGTGGTGTCAGCCCTTTATTTTTACCATGTTGTGGATTTTTTACATTTATGCACACTGTACTTGTGTGGAGGCTAAAAGACAAGTTAAGAATTACTTTTCTCCTATCAAATGGATTCTGGAAATCAAACTCAGGTCAGTATATAAGGTGCTTGCCACTAAGTTCTTCTTATCAAGTAGCACAAAGGATTCTTCATGATTAATAAAAAGGAATTGACAACGCACACTTCAAAAACCAAGTATTATGTCAACATTTCAATAAACAAATGAATACATAAATAAATGCTGGTAGAAGTCTTCTGTTTCATTTTAAAAGAATCAAGGACATTCCTGGTAAGGCTATCTCTAACTTGTCCCTTTACATGGCAATAGTGTGTGGACTAACAAGTTTATTGACATGTGATAGGAGTAAATTTGAGCATTGCAGGATCAACTCTCTGAGTTGATCATTCCTATTTTTCCAAAGTTTGAGGCAAGACTAGAAAAAACAACTTTGGCTGCCACTAGACTTTTTTACTTCTAGCTTCTATCAGTTAAGGTTGACAAAAAACAAATTAGAACTTTCAGGAGAGAATATCTGAGAAAGAATCTAATGGGCAATTGGCAGGGGACAAAAGGAGGAGTGGTGGCTGGTCCTTACAGCTACAGCTACTGGGCAGTCACTTAAACATCATTTAGCTATAAATGTGTGGCTCACAAAATATGGATCATAATTTGTACAAATGGAAGCCAGAATAGGAGATCAGAGTATCATTATGGATGGAGACTAATGGTTTGAATTGGACAAGGTTGATTTCGTGATCCACTAGAAGGAGATCTGACCTCTACTGGAAACTGGAGTTCCACAAACACTTCTGTTTTTACTCTTCCTAGAAGTCCCATGTTGTAGGAGAAATATTTCTCAGAGTAATTCAGATTCAGGAATCTAAAAAAGTCCACATTCAGGTTATCCATGTAGCAGGAGCAGGATTCAAACTCAGGTTAGCTCCTGCAGAATACTATTCCTTGAGTTTGTCAAAGATACTGATTTCAGTCTGATCCATGGGAACTTTATGCCTGAAAACTCAGCACCACCCTGAGCTCTCCCTTTATTATATTCTTCTAGGGAACTGTACAGCATCTGTCAGCCTGGAGCCTGATTATATCCAGCACTGCCCGCCCTGTTCTATCCAACACTGATGGGTAGAATAAGTTGAAAGGCTGTGTGTCACTGACACAAATTCAGCGATGACCCAAGTCAAAAGACTTAACTGTACAGATTTATTTTCTCATGAATATCAACCTAGAACTATACAATTCATTCTTAAAGCCTCTGAAATTTGAGTAGAACTGTGATCTATTTCCCTCTCCCTATGATTTTTCTATTTGAATCTTATACCAGTTATTTCCTCACTCATGGAGCTTTCCTGGTTTTTGTAATGATAAGTTGTCCCTTCTGGTCCTCCAGGTTATCTCTGAGTTTGTTATATTCTGATATCGCAATGGCTTGCTCCTATAGCCATATGTCCCTTCTACATTGTGCATTCCTGAAGGGAAAGAACTAAATTTTATTTGCTTCCATATGAAGACAATTCTCAATAACTGATAATTTCATTCATTAATGGGAATAATCCATATTGTCAAAATTAATTAACAGCAACCAAAGCCGTATACTTATTATCAACCACAAAACCTGGTCTTTCCCATATGGTGAAGTCAAATAATCACAAAGATGCCTTGAGAGGAGCTAATGGGGATCCACTGTTGCTAGAAATGCCTACTAAGTCAGCATCTCTCTGGGTAACTGAGTCCTTTCCTCCTGGTCTGGTCCAGACCCAATGTGGAATATATGGGCAGCTGGAAGACAGACTTTCTGTCACTTTCTCAGATGAGATGTGTTCTTGTTTGTCCCAGGCAGAGGCATAGTTTCTGTTATTTCAGGTCAAATCACTGATCATCTTACATTGTCCTCGAGAGGTCTCGCCAGTGCAGCACCCCTACCTGTCTCCTTTGATCCACTATTGAGAAACTTCAGGGGCATTTTCTACTTTGCTGAATCTGAAAGAGCCTTTGGAAGAGCCTTTGGGTTCACACCCAAGGCTTGTTGGCTTGTCCCTGCCTGTGTATCCCTGTTGTGAGGGCTCAATGTAGTAGTCACACTCACTCAGAATCCATTCCCATATCTCCATTGATTTTAGCTGAGGGGATGTTTGGCTAAGAACAAGCAGGTAGACAGGCTTCTCAAGATTAGCCCATGTGACTCTCACTACAAGGAGCTCTGTGAGAGACCTCTCTTAAAGAGTTCATCTAGGTGCCTCTTTCTCACTTCATGGAATTCCTGGTATCTGGTGCTTGGTCATTCTTGTATCTGAATGCCGTGTGATGTCCCATTTGCCTCTTGGGGACTCCTCCTCCCTACATTGAACTCCTTGAGTCAGATAGAGATGTTTTTCTTAAAGTAAAGAAGTTTTTGCTCTCTTTTAAACAGAGCTGTTGAAAGGTCTTGCTCATCCAGTGTAAACTTCCCAGTAGAAAAGGGGAAATTTGTCATAGGAACACGTTTCTTTGTGTTTGGGATGCTTGTGACAGCACAGTTTCTGTGTCTAGCTTGGCAATCAGAATTTCATATGCACTCATCGATCTGAAATTATCAAGCACATGCACCCACATGGAGTATCCATGTGACACCACAGGGTGTCCATGTACTAGCAAGGAAAGCCAGGTTCTTACTCTTGGGGAACTTCTTAGACAAGTGGCAGATGCCAAATCCTCCCCAGGAGGCAGCAGATTGTCATTCTTTTCTGTCTTCTTAGCTTTTTACTCCAAATCTACAGAGGCTATGAGGCATACCTTTAACTGGATCTCTATGAGTTTGAGGCTATCCTGATATAATAATATACAACATATATATGTACACCTATGTGTGTATATATGTAGAATACTATGTATGTATGTATGTATGTATGTTTGTATGTTTGTATGTATGTTTGTATGTTTGTATGTATGTATGTATGTATGTATGTATGTATGAATGTATGTATGTATATAGAGTGAGTTTCAGCTCAGTTAGGACTATTCAGTGAGGCTGTCTCAAAACAAACAAACAAACAAACCATCACATTGGATTCTCAAAGAGGTTATATTTATCAGATTATTTCTGCTTCAGTCTTATTAATTCACATGTTCAATACATATATTCAAATATGAAAATAAAAGCTCTTTGTTTTCATGGGTAGGCTCTTTTTCATGATTCATTTTCTCCAAATAACTGCACTGCCTTTAGCCAACACTCTTTCTTAACTTGATCAAGTTAAAGAAGTGACATTTTATTCTCTGAAGTATAGTGGCACTGGGCATCTTAACTGAATCATTCCCCTAGAGTAAATATAAGTTCTCAGAGAGGGAGTCATGTCATAAAATGTTTTAGTGTCCCAAAATCCCTTTGGATGTCAGAGAGCCAACATTCCATCCACTGCTCATCATTGAATAAGGTAATTAATAAAGCCTGGTCTCTCAGCCTTCTCATGGGACATCTCTGCTGACAGGTCATATTTCCTGGCTAAGAATGCTATAACACATGACCCCTATGTTGTCTGTAGTTATGCAACATAGAAAGCCAGATGTAGTTGAGAAAGTTATTCCCCACATTGCCTCACTGTATTAACACGCTAAGTGTGCAATCTACCTTCAAGCCTTCAAGAACTGGCTTAATGTCTGTAGTAGTTATCATGTAAATTACCTAATAAAAGATTTTTAAAGATGGAAGTGTTTGTTTTATGTCATAGTCTGCAAGTACAGTGCATCTGTGGTAAGAGCATGGGGCTGCTAATCATATTACATCTGTAGTCAAGAAGTAAGGAGAGATACATTCTGGTTCAGTAAAGTTCAGGAACTTCCCAACTCAATTAACCTAATTTAGAAACCCCTCACTTCCAAATTAGCAGTTCTCAACCTGTGGGTTGTGACCCTTTTAGGGGTCGAACAACACTTTCTCAGGGTTTGCATATCAGATATCTTGTGTATCAGATGTCTACATAATGATTTATAACAGTAGAAAGATAGTTATAAAGTAGCAACTAAAAATTTACATGAAGAACTGTATTAAAGAGTCATTCACAGCATTAGGATAGTTGGGAACCACTGCTCTAGATACTGTCAAGTTTACTATCAGTATTCATCATCACAATTTTATGAGGACATTCTCTATTGTTCTAGAAGCTCCAGTTTGGAGCTCAGGAACACAGAGGACAGACAGAGAAAATCAGTAGATGAATGGGGAAACCTCTAAGTGAAGTTGTTATAGAAAGTGAACCATTATTAGAGAGACCTCGAGGTATTCAAGTGAGCTCAGAGTTATAGGGAACCCTTCTTGGTTCCTTTGACCTTGAATCTGTTGCCTAGGCCTGCACTTGTCTGGGTGGATATTTAGAGCACACTGTTAATTAAGCCAAGATATCAAGAGGTAATGCTTGCTCAGTCTTTCATAGCCAGAGTTGCATTAGTATCACTATTAGGAAGATTTACTGTCTATCTTTAATGCCCATGTGCACACACACACAGACACACACACACACACACACACACACACACAAACACACACACATACACATACATGTACATACACTCACACTGGTATGAACAAACATACACAAATGTCACATGCATGCACACATGTACAAACATGCACTTGTGCACACACATGGCCATATATGCACACACATGCATACACATGCACACATATATAATAAACACATGCACACATATGCATATGCACATACACACATACATAATGCACCCACATACACCTACATGCACAGATGGGCACACACACATTTGAGCATGTACGCATAGGATCTAAAATTTTAAAAAGAAATCTGCAAATCTCTCAGCCCTGTCTTCCACCCCATCTATAACACCTTTGGTCCATGTTCACTCAGCCTGATGACTGTCATAACAACTCTTGCCATCATGGTTTATTGACTTTTATGGCACATGTATTCTTTTATTTCATCTTCATTTCCACCCTATGAGACTGACACAGCTAACATCCATATTTTACATACAAAGAAGAGTTAGATAGAATGTTCAAGATCATAACACTTTTAAGTAGAAATGGTGACATTTTAACCCAGAACAGAATTAGCACTAGAAATGTAGTTCAGTAGTTAAGCTCCCCTCCCCATTTCTAACCACAAGCAAAGACTTGGGTTCAATGCCTAGAACTAAAAAACGTTTATGAAGGTCTTCTTGACTCCAAAGAGTTCACATCTTCATCACTATTTTTTAAACAGTGGTTTTTACCAACCTCAATGATGGGAATCACTATTTCAATAATGCTGACAATGGGGAGGTTGGTTACTACCTATGCAGTAAGTCTTCCATTCAACACAACATATTAAGTTCTCTGTTCATGCAGTGGACTACATCTACGTCCTCTAGATTTGCTCTGTGAGATCATATGACAATTTTATTTTCTTCAGATGTCTGGAGAGGGAACCTGTGAAGTTTGCTTCTAATTCCTTCTAAGATCTTCCTGGAAGACAGTTCTCATTGCTCTCCTCTTACTCATCAGCATGTCTTGTCCATGTGGCACTCAGTTTTTCAACATCCACAGTAAGGTCTAGCAGATCAATTTAGCAGAAATGAAGTGGAAACTTACGGTTTCTTTGGAAAGTCAGTTGTGTCAAATGGTTTTTTTTGTTGGGGCAAACATGTGAAGGAGTGTTTTCCTGAAGTGAGAACAAGTGGAAAGATGTTTTGTTGAAGCAAGCACATGAAACGATGCATGCATGATGAAGGAATCTTTGCTAACAACATGCTTGTGTTGATTCACCTTAAGTTGCTTGGCTGAGCTCCATTTATGGTGATGCCATGGAGAGAAACTCACCAAAGAACTTCTCATGAGCTTCCTGTGGCTTTTTGCCACTTCTACAGACTCAGGCCAATTGGCAGATTGATGTCAGCTGAGGCAGACTCACTTGGAGTTTTGCTAAGACAGGCTCATGTACTGAGACAAGACATGTGCTGAGGTAAGACCCATGGAGGACATGTGATGTTGGAAGAGAGTGTAATTGGGACTTAGCAGACTGTGGAATTTGCTTGTGTAGATTGCTTTGCAAAGCTTCTTGGTCTGATGCATTCACTGGCCTTCACTTCATTGAGAGAGGCACTGCAGAGAATTTCTCCTGGCATTTCTTCTGCTAGGTCGTGCCTCAGCTGCTGATTCGTGTTTCCTATCCTGGCACTACTGAACTGGACTGATGGTATATTTATGAGGTATTTGCGAATGGATCAAGGTGCCACTGCTGAACTTTGTGAACTGAACTGCTGATTTCCTGACAACACAGCTGGGATTTGCTCCAAAGACCAATTTCTAAACAGGTCCACTTCCCTTGTGTCCTATTAACCTTTCTTTTCTGGTGGGTGGTAGGCTAGAAGGGAGGTTAAAGCATCTACAAACCATTATTAAAATAGGGTTGAGAAAAAGCAAAGTCTACACAGAACCACCAATGTTCCCCAAAAAACATTCTGTTTACAAAGGTCTCTGGTATGGTGACCATTTTCAAATATTGTCATAGTATTGTGACAAATAGAAACAAATATGAATATCATTTCTGGCTAACCATTTGTGATCTTATACACCAGTTATAATCTTAAGTGTTTCACAAACACACATGCATTTTACCCTCACCACAACTCTATGCTGTTATGGTTCCCAATTCAGAGAAGAAAACGGAGGCTCTGAGAAACAAAGGAACTTTTCCTGCCATTCAGTCAACTGAATCCAAGGAACCTTGTAGAGAACACACAGCATCTCTCATTTGGGTGTTAGCATCTTGGAAAATCTTCCTCCAGGTATTATCATTGGCCCGTCAAGCCAGATTTCCCTTACCACAGTCCTTTCTGAGAACTGACTTTTGCTCCTGAGTCGGTGTCATGTCTGCACAGGCTCTAGATGACCATTCCTGTCTGTAACTCGTGTCTCTATATTTATGTATGTAACCAACTTCTAATTGAGGATATGCTTTGAAAAGTATTATGTATGATTATATGTGTTCTGAGTGAGTATGGACTTTGTCCCTGTCACTATTTAAGCAATACAGTCTGACAACCATTTATACAGCATTCATATTTATTGAGATTGTGAGTAATCCAGACACAATTTAAGGTAAACAATAAGGTATGCATAGGTTAAGCGCCAAATGATTAGATACATTTCCATGGAGAATTCCAGTGTCTTTAGAGGACTGTGATCCATTCACCTACGGATACTGTACATCACGGCTCAGTTCTCTTTGCTTCTAATCCCACTCTGGTATCCCATATGTAGTTTTTCTTGGCTTCTGGAAACACCTTGTCTGAAAAGATGTTTTATTCTCCTTCCCCAAATCCTCCATGAAGAAGAAAAATGCAAAAACATTACACATTCAGTAACCCACCAGCCCAAGGGGACCAGGGGATACTTACAAACCATGGAACTTTTGAATATATGTGTTCCTTAAAGCAACAAACACTTTACCAATTATGCCATGCCCATTTTTTAGAATCTACTGTAAGTTCTTCTTATAAACTCTCTATTAACATTTACTAGTTCTGTCATTTTCAATAGAAAGGTGATTTTTTTGAACTTCTCATCATAAGCAGGCAGAAATTTCCTCCACAAAGAGAAGTATGGCCCAAATGTTATAACTCCTTTACTCATTTCTGAACATGTATAATTTATGTGTATGTATTAATTTTGTAATTAATGGTTATAAAATACATCAAATATGTAACATGTTGCATAAGTACTTAATTAAAATACAAACAGTGTGATAATTAATAGCTACTTCTCAAAGACTAGACAGGATGGTGGTTTAGGATGACTACCACTTAATGATCCTATTGTTAATAATAAGCTCTACTTCTTATGTAAAATAAAACCTGCTAAAATTTCTTGATTAAATAATGAATCTGAAATAGGAAGTTCTTTAAAAATATTTTCATCATGTAAAACCTCTTTGGGAAAATAGCTTTCAAATTTCTCATTTCATATCCTTCGTTGAATTCAGTTTCATTATAATTTTTTGACTCAGAATTTTACTATTTTAATACTCCCATTTTAAAATTCCTATTTCTCCCCAAGGAATCTTGAAAATATAGCGAAATCCAAGAAGTGTGATCTTAGTTATAAATGTAGTCTCATTAGTGTTTTAATGGTGAATATTAGATAAAGTACCTAATGGAAAAAGACCTGTCTGAGCAGTTTGAAGGATTCTTTGTGCCTGTGTGTGTGTGTGTGTGTGTGTGTGTGTGTGTGTGTAACTCTGTGTTTGTGTATGTGTGTAACTTTGTGTGTGTATGTGTGTGTAACTCTGTGTTTGTGTGTAACTCTGTGCTTGTGTTTGTGTGTATGTGTGTGTGTGTGTGTGTGTGTGTGTGTGCGCGCGCGCGCGCGCGCGTGCCCATGTGTGGACCAATGGATCGGTGCCATGGGGTAATATGTATGGCCAGAGGACCACCAAGTTGTCTTACTCACCTTCCACTGTGTTTAAAGCAGGGTCTCTGTCATTGACTTCGGTATTTCAGACATCTTGCTAGCTAGCTAGAAGAGTTGAAGGATGCCTCTCATCTCTCCATGAATGCCCTGGGATTTTAGATGTGTATGCAACCATACCTGGCTTTAGGTAGGTTTGGGGATCCAAATGTGGGTCCTCACATTTGCATGACAAGAGACTTACCCACTGAGCCATCTCCCCAGCCCCTGCAAGAGTTCTTTTGGTTTGTCTGACAGTGGTCTTGAAAGTCATTGTGTGCTGCACACAGCTAGAAGTACAACAGGTTCTAAGACCTGCCTCAATGCAGACTCTTCATAGTGTTCACCAGGGTGTGGACAATAGGCCAAGAACTGCAAACAATGAGCCAATGCAAGGGCCAATGAGATGGCTAAGCATGTAAGAGCACTTACCTGAGCCCACATTGGAAGGAGAGGGCCAAATCCCAAAAGTTGTCCTCTAACCTTCAGATGAGGTAAACACACACACACACGCACACGCACACACTACATATATATAATATATATGCATACATATCATCTGTGCACACATACAATACTAATAAATAAAATAACATTTCAAAGGAATTGCAGCAAAGTGCCACAAGTATCAAATGCTCCTACCCCAAGTTTTGGTTTTATACATGAAGGAAGATCTGCATCAGATGGTGTAGAAGAACAGACCAGTAAAATGTATATTTAAAAGGTGGTAGGTCGTATATTACATTGTCTTATGCAAGAGTGCCTGAGAGGTCTAACCATGGTGGTCTCTGGGCTAGAGAAGATGAGAACTCAGTAGTCATACAGCCATGAAGGTGGATGCCTCAGCAATCTCTGCTTAGTTCTGAGGTCTAGAAGCTTCCTGGAGGAACTCTGATATTCAGTCTGTGTGGGAGACTAATGTTCACTGAAGCATGACAGAGAACACCTTCTCAGCCAAAAAGACAGAAAGCTAGGTGGTCAGTGCTGCCGATTCCTTGGGCCTCTTTACATTTAAACCACTATTTGGAAAGACGCTGGATTCAGCCAATACATCCTTTGTGAAAATGCCCTTCTAGACTCAGCCATAAGTAGGTTTCCTAGTTGATTCTGGATCCCATTGCATTGAAAATCATGGTTAGCTTCTCAGGGCTAGATGCAAGTTCATTGATTTTGATCAACTTGCCTTTGTCAGGTGAATAGCTGCACCTGCTAGGAAGTCTTTGCTGTGTGTCACCTATGGTCATCTTCTTGTCTGACTGAGGTAAGGTGATGTTTGTGGGGTCTGAGAGAGCAGAAGGGAGTAAGTACAATCTGCCCTATCTGGCCTCGTAGCTGGTTTCTCCCATCTATGCTGCCGGCTCAGCACTGTTTATGGTCTCTTCAGAAGCAATAGACTTTTTTTTTAAAAAAGAGAAGAGACAAATAATCTTATTTTGAAAAGTGAAATATAATTTCCTGCCACTATGCTAATGAAGCAATAAAGTTAGAATTCATAAAGTATTGTATTTAATGAAAATACTGCCAAGAAAGGATTTAAGTGTGATTCATTTTGGAATACCCACCCACACAGAGCTCTTCCGTTTGTGTATACTTTGGTCCTGGATCTAATAGTGTTTGGACACAATTATTTTAACCCTATAATAGAACAGTCTCTACTCTAAGTAGCTTAATATGTCTTATATTTTCAAGATCCATATGAAAATATAGTATTTCTTTATTGCCAATGTGACTCTCTCAGCTATATTTTTAACAGAAATATTTTTTTACAAATTCTAATAATATTATGTATAATATTTTACTTATTTTAACTGTTTGTTACATGATTCTATTACATTCCATGCTACTATATTCTGCTTTTCTTTTTAAAAATTCTTTTTATTAACAAAATAACAGGTTTCCTTATTGTATTTTTGTATCTACTAGGTCTTGCTTGACCCTTACCAACCTCTCCCTTCTCTTCCATATCTTAAATTTTAATTTGAGTTGTTTGGTTAAATTTGAAAGGATTAATAAACTTCAAAGATATAAATATAACATTTTAGTATCTTTAAAGAGTTTGTACACATTTTCCTTGATTTTCAAAATGGCCTTTTGATTTAGGGTTCCAGCTAAGCATTGCATTAATGACTAAGCTCCTCACATTGCCCATTTTCATACTTCAGCATGTTTTGTTTGTTTGTTTGTTTGTTTGTTTGTCTGTTTGAAGCTCTTTTCACCAAAGAAGCACAATTTGGATTTCCACATGAATTTGGGATCAGGTGTGTGATTGACTGCCTGAATGGAGAGGCTGTGCATGAGTTTCAAGCACAGTCCTCAAGAGACACATGCCTTTCCATAGTTACTCATAGAAAAGCTATCCCAGGGAGGGCCAGCAAACTGTGTTTGACAGGAGAATGAGAAAGTTTCCTAGCTAAACATAGTTCAGAAGGTCTGTACACAAGCCTCAAACACTGAGCCGTTGAGTCATTGAGATGAACCCAACCTAATATGAATCAGGAACACCCAGATAACCCACAGATAGAGAACATGGAATAACAAATGACTGCTGTGTTAGACTACTGAATTTGTAATCATTCCTTGCATGGTAACAGCTAATTTAATCCCTGATATTTGAAGAAATTTTCCTGCCTGCTGTAATACATCTAGAAAGTTTCTGTCTGTGTAGACTTTCTTGTGTCCACCTACTCTTCACAGACATTAAGGATAAGGCCACAACTCCTCTAGAAATATTCCGGCAATGTCCAGTGTGAGCCTACCACACATATTTTGTTATGTATCCAATGAGGACCTTTTAGAGGTTTTTAAGAACGAACTCTTAGTCTATTTTCTGTTAACCTAGGCTGAAACTCAGAAAGAACATTAAAACAAAAGTGAGGTGATGCTAAACTATAGGTGCTGTAAAAGCTAGTAAATGCTTTGGTGTCTCTCTATGCCTGTTTATCTCTCTTGTCTTTCATTGTTCCTTTGGACATAATTCACCCAGGGGACCAGTGTTTGCTCCTTCATTGTTGCAGATTCCCCACCATGTGCTGGCCTTATACTGTAGAGCATAGTCTACATCCAACCCAAACGACAGATCATATTATACCCCAAACATCTAATTCTGAATTCTCCCCCATGAATCCTCTCAGTCCCAGGACACTTGTGTTATAGCTGTGTTGAAGAAGGCCCTTCATTTTTGTGACTTTAATTTGCACTTCTGCAATCCCAGGGAACTGAATGCCTGGAGGGCCTCTGTGACTTATGGTCATAAAATTCTCTGATGAGTCTTATCTGTGCATCCAGATTCATATAAACATAAATTTTTAGCTTTGGAAGAACATGTGAAACCATCCATCGCAATACTTTAATTTATGAACAAGAAGGTGGAATCTTAGAAAAAGTGGTTGGCCTGGGCCCACCCAGCAAGTTCACAGCAGGGCTGAGATGGGAGCCTGGGCTCTTTGTTTTCCATCATTGTCTCTCTCTCCTTCAACTTCCTTGAGGACAGAGAGTAATTTCAGATTAATCTCTTCTTTGTCTTCAGCCACAGAGTCCTGGAGTTGTAACCAACACTCAATAAATCTCAAGGAATATCTGTTGACTTGAAACGGAATGAGCAAGCATTGCTTATGCAGCCAAGAAAGCAAATTTCTGTCTGTTCAGCCAACAGAACATGAGTGCCACAGCCCCTGGAGGTCTTCCTGCTGCGTGTGGGGCAGTATGACCATGCAGAGCTGGTCTCTTGAGTTACATGTTTGATCAAAGAGACAAAGCACTCCCTTATCTAGTTCTCTGTTGACATCACTGCATCTTCGAACTTTGTGATGCTCACCATGAGGCTCAGTGGGTAATTTACACCTAATTTCTCACTCACAGTTCAGGGTTTGAGTAAAGAAATAGGCTGTGGGCAAGGTAATCATGTGTTACGTTTCAGCAGACAGCCACTAAAAGCATGTGCTGTGTCAGAAGCTCTGATTTCTGCAACAGGAAAAAGTATCAGCTCACCAGGAGGCTCCAGTAAGGGGGTAAGGACAGTTGGATTGTACTATTGTCATCGTACCAAATATCCTCCCCTTTTTAGAGCTGTGAAAGATGGAATACAGTTTCCACCTGAATGGCACTGAGCTGAAAGACAGAGGACCCATGTCACCTGCAGGTTTTCAAAGCCATAGGAAGCACCAACCAAACACTTCCTTGAACTCCTACCAGTGAGGCAAGTCAATAAAGGAACAATCTAAATAATGTTAGGCCTCAAATGTGTTTGGGAAATTCTGTTGAGGGATTTAAAAAAATATTTTTCTCTTCAGTGCTTAACATTTTTTATTTTATATGTCTTTCCCATCCTTAATAGGTTTACTACAAGCTACGATTTTTTGGACAGGGATATTGTGAATAGGATTATTTCCCCATAAGTGTCTCAGTAGGTTGTCTTTGGTTCATAGGAAGGCAACCGATTTGGGTAGTTCATTATGTAACCTGCTGCTGTATTTTAAAAGCATTATGTTCTTTGATTCAGGAAAGTAGGACATGCATGAGTTCATAATACAACAGAATTCGAATGATTAAACTCAGATTCGAACGAAGGATATTGCCAGGAATGTTTGGACCTACTTCCTAGTTCCCATGGTGTGTGTGTGTGTGTGTGTGTGTGTGTGTGTGTGTGTGTGTGTGTGTGTGTGTGTGTGTGCGTGCGCGCATGCACATGCCTGTGCTTGCACATATTGGACACATTATTTATTTTGTTCTTTTGTACTCTCACAGAGAATGAACTGTTGTACATAGTCAAATGATGTTTTTTATTATATGCCTAATATTTATCTTTCTATTATATGTAACAATTTAATACTCCATGGTATGAGCTTCCCACCATTTTTTAAGTCTGTACTAACTTAGATGGAAATTTAGCTGCTTCCTGTTTCTTCCTCATGAGTAATGCTGAAATTAAGTCTTAAAAATGACTGCAGCTAACATTCATGAGACTCTCTATTCATTTACAAAGAGTGCACTTCAGATTTACAAGATAAAGGTAAATTATTTTCCAAATATGCATTCTCTATTCATAAGACAGTATTGTTTTTAGACTTTGTTTGTGGTCTCTGACTCTGTCACACCTCAAGGACTTGATCACTGTGGATCACTTTTCTGAAAAAAAAAATTTTAAATTCTGTCTCTAGTGCTCAAACTTTGCCAAGACTAGAGATGCTATCTGGGCAGAGTGGCTTGTTGCTCATGTCTCTCCTTTTAGATATTTTATGATTACAGAATCCCCTCCACTCTCCTTTCACTTTACACACACATCCCTGAGAGGAGTTATCACCACACTCCATCTATGCTGTTGTCCTGTAAGAGATAGCACATTCAACAATCTCAGAACCACATAGGCAGTGTTACACTTAAATTTTGGAAACAAGTAAGTACAACATTGTATCTTATTATAGTGATAATTTATGTGTCTTAGATTATTAACTAATTTGATCATTTATTGATATTTCATTTCTTTTCTAATTTTCCTATGAAATGCCTTTTTTAGTTTTGGTATTATGTTTATTATTTGTGGTAAAATATGCATAACATAAAATTGACCATTTTATAGCTTAGTAGTGTTAATATATCAATGTGGCTGTACAATGAGTCTTGAGAACTCTTTGATCATAAAAACTGAATCTCAGTAGTCAATAAATAACTGCCCACTTCCCCCTTGCCTCAAAACCTTGAAATGTATTTTTCTTGCTTCCAGTTTTTAATTTTATTTTAATCATACACACACACACACACACACACACACACACACACACACACATATACATATGATGATGATTTGCCTACAAGCATGTCTTTGTACCACTTGAGTACCTACTTCCCAGAGGGACCAGAAACGGGCACTGGATTCCCTAGAACCCAGATGGTTATGAGCCACTGCATAGGTGCTAGAGACCAGACCAAGGTCCTCTGGAAGAACAGGCAGTTTTCTTGATGACTGAGTCAGCTCTCCAGTCTTCAAATTTAACTACTACTTTAAATAAATGGTTTTTATGACTCTATTATTTCACCTTAACATAACGATCCCAACAGGCCATACCTGTAAGATTCATTGTGTATTAGCTAATGCAGCATGGCCTAAATCTACCACATCTCATTTCCATTTGTTCATAGATGTTAGGTCAGATGACTGCTATCTTTAGACTATTGCAAATGTTTTATGCAAATATATATTTGAGATTCTACTTTGAACTCATTTGCATAGGTGCAAGAAATAGAAATACTGTACCATGTGGTATAGTTTTCCTTTCCCTTTAAAAATGATTTATTTTATTTTTATTTTATGTGTATGTTTGTGTGTCTCTGTAAATGTATCACACTGTGTGGATAACATAAAAAGGCCAGAAAATGGTGTCAGATCCTCACACCAGGCTGAATTACTAGACATTGGTGCTCGGAATTGAACTCAGGTCCTCTGGAAGAACAGCACATTCTCATAACCACTAAGCCATCATTCCATGCAGAGTCACAGTATTTTATATTGTCTCTATAAGTTCCATTTTCTCCATATATTACATCTGGAGTTCTAGAATTACATATGTGTGTCATTGTTTATATTATTATTTATGTATTTTTGTATTTGATGGTTTATTTTAAAACTACATCTAGCTATGATGTGCACACTGTTCTGAAAATCCTGGGCTAAAGTAACTCTCTTGCTTCAGCATCCCATGTAGCTGCGAGTGCCCACAAGTGTTGAGACACGTTTAATTCTAGATATTCTATGCTGCTCATTATCATTTCTCTTTATCCCATATATAATGTATATATGTAGATATGTATGCCTATGTATATGTATATACTATTAACTTGTAGAAAACCCATATTTTCACTTTTGTAGAGGTGAGTTTTATCAAGTTTTATTGTTTACATCTATGAATTCTGAAAAACTAAGAATATCTAAGACATATTTTCTGTTACAATCATTTTTCTTAGTATTTTATAGAAATGATACCAGCTTTGAATTGTACTGGTTGGTAATTTACTAATTTATTGGTGCCTACCTATTTATTATGATAAAAAACTTGGCGTTCTTCAGATGAATATCCAGTGGCATTAAGCACCTTCATTCTTTTTCTGAAAACACAGTTGTGTGAGACACAACTCAATGTTTGGCATACAGCAGCTATCCTGTGCTGCTCTTGGGTCCTTGGTCCTAGTTCCATTTCACAGTTAAGTATCTGGCTTTTCTTTCTTGCTTCTTTTAGGATATCTTGTCTTTGGCACAATGTAAATTTATTATTTTTTTATTATGGCTGTGTGAACTTCTCATCATTAAGAAGCCTTTATATTTTTTTAATTGTAGATTTATTATTCTAATGAGTATGGCAAAAATTCTCCACCAATAAAATACACTTTAGGGTTGTCTTCTTCTTCTTTCTTCTTTCTTTCTTCTTCTTCTTCTTCTTCTTCTTCTTCTTCTTTCTTCTTCTTCTTCTTCTTTCTTTTTCTTCTTTCCTTCCTCCTCCTCCTCCCCTCCTCCTCCTCCTCCTGTTCCTTTATTAGCACTAATCTCTTACTTTTGGAACTCTCATAGTTTGAATTTAGAGTTTTTAATTTTATTTTTAATATCTCTCTTTCACACATTTCATCTCCCTGTTCCTCTGTATTACATTGACAATAGTTTCTCCAGAACCAGGTCCAGGAACACTACTTCCTGTGTATTATCTGCTTTTAAAATCAACTTGTTAGTCCCTGCATCCAGATAGCCACATTTTTATCTCCAAGTCACACCTAAAAATTTCTTCTGTGTGATCATATTTTACAGTTCATGGATCTTTCCATTTAAAATGGATAATTTTCAGTTATTTATATACCTTCTTCATAAGTTTATAATCTATATCTGAGAGTCATGGTCTTTAGTCTCTGACAATCTGAACTTGTTAGAGGCTTCTTTTTCTTTCTTGTTTATGACATGTTTCTTAAATTCTTTCATATTTGGTTTAAATAATGAATGTACATTTTGCTGTACTTCATATCAGAAAAGTTGAGGGATGTTTTTTCCTACTAAAATCTTGAGTTTTTCTAGTCAGGTCTCTTCTACCTGGGCTTAAGATAATTTCCTAATTATTTATTGAAAACCCAACCTCATGCTACCATTTATAGTGTGGGTACATTTTTCTCCCCACTCTCTATTTCCTATGATCTGCATTTCCCCTTGGAGACTGAAGTGATTCTTCACTTGAAGTATATATGCATGAGTTAATATATTATCTATGGTGTATCTATGGCTAGTTGGTATTTGTTGACAAGAGTACGAATGCTTGAAAGGAAGAGAAAAATGAAGCTGGCCCTCTCCTCATACCATACACATAGAATAACTCAAAATTGATCAATGGCTAAAAGTCGGCAGATAAAACTAAAGCACCATTAAAAGAGGATATGACTGTAAATCTTCATGACCTTGAATTTAGAAATGGATCCTTAGATATGATGTAAAAATCATAATTTTATAACATATAACATAAAGTTTGTATATCCAAAAGATAAGGAAGGATAGGACACTTCATACTTAGCCAAGGAAAAATCTACCAAGATGAACCCTCAATTCTGAACATCTATGCTCCAAATGCAAGGGCACTCACATTCATAAAAGAAACCTTACTAAAGCTCAAAGCATATATAGCACCACGCACATTAATAGTGGGGGACTCCAACACCCCACTCTCAAAAATTAACAAATCATGGAAACAGAAACTAAACAGAAACAGTGAAACTAATAGAAGTTATGAACCACATGGATTTAAAAGATATCTATAGAACATTTCATCCTAAAATAAAAGAATATACCTTCTCAGTACCTCATGGTACCTTCTCCAACATTGACCATAAAATTGGTCACAAAACAGGGCTCAACAGATACAAAAAGATTTAAAAAATCCCATGCATCCCATCAAATCACCCTAGACTAAGGCTGGTCTTCAAAAAGCCCACATACACATGGAAGCAGAACAATGCTCTATTCAATGATAACTTTTTCAATGAAGAAATAAAGAAATCATAGACTTCTTAGAAATTAATGAAAATGAAGGCACAACATACCTAAACTTATGGAATATAATGAAAGCAGTGCTAAGAGAAAACTCATAGGTCTGAGAGCCTACAAAAAGAAACTGGAGAGAGCATATACACTAATAGTTTGTCAGCAAACCTGAAAGCTCTAGAACAAAAAGAAGTAAATACACTCAAGAGGAGTAGAAGGTAGGAAATAATCAAACTGAGAGCTGAAATCAACCAAGTAAAATATAAAAGAACTATATGAAGAATCAAAATAATCAGGAGCTGGTTCTTGGAGAAAAATCAACAAGATAGATAAACCTTTAGATTAACAGGAGGACACAGAGACAGTATCCAAATTAACAAAATCAGAAATGAAAAGAGAGACAAAACAACAGAAACTGAGAAATTAAAAATATCAGATCCTACTATAAATGCCTATAGTTAAACAAAATTGGAAAATCTGGATGAAATTGATAATTTTCTAGACAGATACCAGATACCAAAGTTAAATCAGGATCAGATAAACCATCTAAACAGTCCCATAACCCCAAAAGGAATAGAAGCAGTCATTTAAGTCTCCCAACCAAAAAACTCCCAGGACCAGATGGGTTTGGTGCAGAATTGTATCAGATCTTCAAAGAAGACCTAATATTAATACTCTTCAAACTATTCTGTAAAAATTGAAACAGAAGGAAAACCACCCAATTCGTTCTTTGAAACCACAATGATGCTTATACCTAACCCACACAAATATCCTATAAAGAAAGAGAACTTTAAACCAATTTTCCTCATGCATATTGATGCAAAAACACTCAATAAAATTCTCACAAACTGAATCCAAAAATACATCGAAATCATCACTGACTATGATCAAGGATATTGCATCCAAGAGATGCAGGGATGGTTCAATATACAAAAAAAAAAAATCATCAGTGTAATCCACGATATAAACAAACTCAAAGGAAAAAAAACTCATTGTAGATTGTTGTCTGTATGCAGGTGAAGGCAGGTACAAGATAAGACAAGGCCTGTGATTGGGCAGAGAAAAAGTAAGGAGGGCACAGAGTTTTGAAGAGAGGACAGAGAGAAGAGAGAGAGAAGAACTAAGATGGAGGCAGAGAAGAATGACCCAGATCTGTTTGGCCTTAATGGGCCACAGGTAATTATGAATATTTCATAAGAGATGGAATTTTACAGGAGGATTTATCTTATCTAGGTGGGCAGTATATATAAAGATTAATTGGCTCTGAGTTTATTGTATGAACATTTTGTGGAGTGAGAAATTAAGATCTAAATCTGATTGATAAATTACAAGCTTTTTGTGTTTTGATTTTAACCAGTTACTGGGAGTTGTGACTATAACCATAGCGGGTAGATGCTTGGAATGTGAGCAGAGTCCACATCAAGAAAGTTGCAAGATGAGTTGCAAGGTGGAGATTGGAAGCTTGGTGAGTCGAGTTGATATCCTAAGATGAAAATACCTCAGATGCCATGTGGCCCACCGGAGCCAGCACTAGCATAGGTTGGAGTATTCATTTTTTAATATTTACCACTACACCACATGATCACCTCATTAGAGGCTAAGAAAGCATTTGAAAAAATTTAACATCCCTTCATGATACGTCTTAGAAAGATCAGGAATTCAAGACCCATACTAAACATAGTAAAAGCAAGATACAGCAAACCAGTAGACAACATCAAACCAAATCAAGAGAAACTTGAAGCAATCCCACTAAAATCAGGGACTAGACAAGGCTGCCCACTCTCTCCCTACTTGTTCAATATAATGTTCAAAGTCCTAGCCAGAGCAATCAGACAATGAAAGGAGGTCAAAGGGATACAAATTGGAAAGGAAGAAGTCAAAATATCACTATTTGCAGATGATATGATAGTATACTTAAATGACCCGAAAAATTTCACCAGAGAACTCCTAAGCCTGATAAACAACGTCAGCAAAGTGGTTGGATACAAAATTAACTCAAACAAATCAGTAGCTTTCCTGTACTCAAAGGAAAAAAAAGAAATTAAGGAAGTGACACCCTTCACAATGGTCACAACTAATATAAAATACTATGGTTTGACTCTCACCAAGCAAGTGAAAGATCTGCATGACAAGAACTTCAAGTCTCTGCAGAAAGAAATTGAAGATCTCAGAAGGTAGAATGATCTCCTATGCTCATGGATTGGCAGGATTAATATAGTAAAAATTGCTAAATTGGCCAAAGCAATGTACAGATTCAATGCAATTCCCATCAAAATTCCAACTCATTTCTTCACAGACTTAGCAAAAGCAATTGGAAAATTCATTTGGAATAACTAAAAACCCAGGATAACAAAAACTCTCCTCAATAATAAAAGAACTTATGGGGGAAATTACCTTCCCTGACCTTCAACTGTTTTACAGAACAATAGTGATAAAAACTGTATGGTATTGATGCAGAGAAAGGCAGGTAATTCAATGGAATAGAATTGACCCAGAAATGAACCCACACACTTATGATTACTTGATATTTGACAAAGGAGCTAAAACCACACAGTGGGAAAACGATAGCATTTTCAACAAATGATGCTGGTTCAACTAGAGCTCAGCATGTAGAAGAGTGCAAATCGACCTATTATTATCACCCTGTATAACATTTAAGTCTAAGTGGATCAAGGACCTCCGCATAAAATCAGATACACTCAAACTAATAGAAGAAAAAGTGGGGAAAAGCCTCAAACACATGGGTACTGGGGAAATTTTCCTGAATAAAACATAAATGGCTTATGCTCTAAGATTAAGAATCGACAAATGGGATCTCATAAAAGGGCAAAGCTTCTGTAAGGCAAAGGACACTGTCATTAGGACAAAATGGCAACCAACAGATTGGCAAAAGATCTTTACCAATCCTACATCTGACAGAGGGCTAATATCCAATATATACAAAGAACTGAAGAAATTAGACTCCAGAGTGCCAAATAACCTTATTAAAAATGGGGTATGGAGCTAAACAAAGAATTCTCAGTTGAGGAATATCGAATGGCTGAGAAGTACCTAAAGTAATGTTCAACATCCTTAATCATCGGGGAAGTGCAAATCAAAACAATCCTGAGATTCCACCTCATACCAGTCAGAATGACTAAGATCAAAAACTCAGGTGACAGCAGATGCTGGCTAGGATATGGAGAAAGAGGAACACTCCTCCATTGTTGGTGGGATTGCAAGCTGGTACAACCACTGTGGACATCATTCTGGAGGTTCCTCAGAAAATTGGACATAGTGCTACCCAAGGACCCAGCTATTCTATTCCTGTCATATACCCAAAAGATGCTCCAACATATAAAGGACACATGCTTCTGTATATTCATAGCAGCCTTAATTTATGATAGCCAGAAGCTGGAATGAACCTAGATATCGTTCAACAAAGGAATAAATACAGAAAATGTTGTATATTTACACAATGGAGTACTACTCAACTATTAAAACAATGACTATATGAAATTCTTAAGCAAATGTTTGAAACTGGAAAATATTATCCTGAGTGAGGTAAGCAGTCACAAAAGAACACACATGGTATGCACTCACTGATAAGTGAATGTTAGCTCCAAAACTTAGAATACCCAATATACAATTCACAGACCATATAATGCTCAAGAAGAAGGAAGACCAAAATCAGTCCTTTTTAGAAGGTAGAATAAAATATTCACAGGAAAAATACAGAGACAAAGTATGGAGCAGAGAGTGAAAATCCATCCAGAGACTGGCTCACATGCATCCCATATACAACCACCAAACCCAGATAATATAGAGGATGCCAAGAAGTGCATGTTGACAGGAACCTGATATAGCTGTCTGCTAAGAGGCTCTGCCAGAGCCTTAGAAATACAGAAGCAGAAGCTCACAGCCAACCACTGAACTGAGAGCAGGTTCCCCAATGAAGGAATTAGAGAAAGGACTGAAGAAACTGAAGTGGTTTGCAACCCCATAGGAAGAACAACAATATCAACCAATTAGAACCCCCAGAGCTCCTGGGGACTAAACCACCAACCAAAGAGGGACCCATGTCTCCACCCTCATAGGTAGCAGAGGATGGCATTGTCTGGCATCAATAGGAGGAGAAGCTCTTGATCCTATGAAGGCTCATTTCCCATTGAACTGGTATGCCAGAGTATTGAGTTCAGAGTGGGTGGATGCAAAAGGGAGGATTCTCATAAAAGCAGATGGAGGGGAATGAGAAAGGGGGGACCAGGAAAGGGGATAACATTTGAAATGTAAATATATAAACTATCCAATAAAATAAATGAAATGGAAAAAAAAGAAAAATTGGAGAGCTAACAAGAAGATTTCTCTTCCTAGAGAAAATGTTAAAGACATGCCCAGATCCAAGATAATTATTCTCAGACCTAAAGATTCAATTGTAGAGCCAACAAGATGTCTCTTCAGATACGGCTAGTTGCCTGCACATGCATTTGGACCCTGCAACCCACACTGTGGAAAGAGAGAACCAACTCCCACAAGTTGCTTTGCAACTGCCATATATGTGCAATGGCATGTGCGTGCCATAAAAGTAAATTTTTGATGGATTTACCTGCATTAATCTTGGCTGATTTTGAACTTTCTCTTGACCTGTCACTCCATCCTTGTTCTCTATTACTGTCTTTGAGGAAGGGAGTATTTTACCCATTATTATCTCATCTCTGTGGAAACACAGTTTTCAAAGACTTGAAGCTGGACCAGAATCATGTCCCAGAATGAACCTATATTTCAGCTCAGTTTAGATCTAATTTGGGTGATACTTATTTATGTGAGATGCTGGGATTGAGATTTGGAATTGATGATGGAGTAAGGTAAGACTCTGGTGGATACTGGGGGGAAATGAAAGTTGCAGTGTGTGTGTGTGTGTGTGTGTGTGTGTGTGTGTGTGTGTGTTGTTCAACAGAGGAGACATAAATAAATTGGATTTCATCACATTTAAAATGATGTATATCAATGGACATTATCACAAAAGTACAGAGATATCTTACATGATGGGAGAACATATTTGTGAATTATAAATCAGATAAAGATCTGTTATCTAGATAAGTATACAAAGTCTTCTAACAACTCATAAAAGACAAAAAATACAACTAAAGAACAAATAATTTGAGTAGACCTTTTTCCATAGTAGACACACACAGCAAAATATGATTATATTCATATAATCATAATATAATATATAATTATATATATAATATAATCATATTATATTATATTATATTATATTCATATTCACTGAGAAGTACAGCTCAGAACCAAACAAACACAAACCCCAAATGAGAGAACACTTCACTCCTACTGCAGTGAATGCAATAATAATGGGAAAGGCTTTTGACTTTAGGATTATTCAGATGTTTTGGGGACTAGCATGAATCTGCCAAGTTAAGATCCAGGGATGATTGGAGGTAGGGGGGTGGGGGGGTGGGGGGGTCAGTAGAGACCCTGGATGCAGGAGTGGCAGGAGCCATGGTAAAGATAATCCATAATCTGTGTGACTTTTCGTGGGGAGATGTGAATGGACTCATCTCATATAAAACACGGAGGACAGACTGAAGACACTACCCCACCCAGGTAAACCAGTGAGTTGATTAGTGTTATAATAGTGAGTGTGAGAGGCTACTTAGAGGAGTCTGGATGGCTGGAAGGCTGCTGAAGTCACTGAAAACCTAAGCCCAGCATTAATGACAGCTCACTGAAGCTTCTGGAGGGAGGTCCTTGTCCTACCTGCAGGCAGCTCAGCAGTTGGTCTCCTCTCCCTAGCACTCACTACTCTGTATATCACATGGAGATGGAGGACACTGTAAATAAGTTTTGGAGACTGGGGGTGGGGTGCATTATGAATCTTGAAAATTTCAGGAACTTCCTGAGACTTGTGAATTTTTTATTTCCTGAGCCTTTTAACTTCTGTTTTCTTCCTCCATCTTAAAGAGGCTCCCTCAGATTCAAATGTTTTAATCTGTAGAAATTTGCTATCCCAGACCATGGAAGTAGCTTCTGATTCGGTTTTACGTACTTCATGATCATTAATCTCCATAACACTTATGAACAGGTTCTACTAATATGTCAGGTTGTATATTAAGAATTTGAGCCCCAACTATTAGCTCAGGGTTATTAGCTCAGGGTCAACTATTAGATTAGGGTTCATTCTACCCACAAGTATTTGCAAACTGGAATACTTTACCGTGAACCAGTCACAAGTTCACTAGTCAGAAGTTCAAGGCATAAGCTTAGAAAGATTTGAGAAAAAGGCAGCTGAGAGGCCCCTGATAATTTGCAGGCAAGTTCTGCTGAGAAGTCTTAAGCATGCACAGTGCATTTCCTGATGCCCACCTCTTTCTTGGCCACTCATTTCCCTCCTGCTGAGAACAGCCCTCTTTCCGGGTCTTGTTCTTTGTTCCTCCTTCCTCCTTTCTCATACCAGTCTCACTGACACCTCCTACTGCTTAATTATGGTGATATGCATCACCTCTAGAATGCCAATCATTTATACAGTCTCCTCATCCACACCGCTTTTGGGAATAAACCATGCCTCTTTATTTCTTTACAGATGTACCCCATAGTGCTAATTCAGTATGGCACTGGTACCAAGAAGGGAGGTCGACCTGGGATTGACGAATTTCCCTCCTGTGCCTACCCGTAACCTGCTCCTCAGCCTCCTCTCCGTGGACTCCCATCACCCTCAGCTCCATCCATCACAGCTGCAGCTCAGCCCGCTGATGTATTACACTAACATATCATTAGTGCAACGGCAGAGCAAGGAGCTCTGATGATGTATTGGGGCCATACATCATCAGAATGAGTCACTATGATGATGTATAACTCAAAAGATGGTACTATCCAGGGAAATGTGGACATAGCATAAATCAGGGCCAATGTTAAAGAAGAAAACCCAGGACAGCCTTGGGAGGAAAATAAAGGTTCAGGGGGTCTCCTGCAGTAGGGGTTGAGAGACAAAACTAGTAAATTCTTAATGGCTCAGATGGAAGCTTTCTGTTAGCAGAGGGTTTCTTAATGACTAAACCAGACCATCAGCATTCCCGGGTGACACTTGCATTTCCCTCCCATCTGGAGGTCAGCTTGGATTTTGCATTCTTGCAAAGCCCTCTTGTCTTGATGGAGATCCAGTGTCTGTCAGATCAAAAGGGGGATAATGTGGGTCTGTGCTTCATCAGAGTCCTCATGGATCCCTCATCTATAAGGTGCGTTGGAAGGGCTTTCCTAACCACACTAATTCAAGCCGGCTTTCTTTCAGAGGCCCTCGCCTTTATCCACTGATTAATGAAATTCCTTTGACAGGGGAATGAGTGAAGAAGATTTGACAGTCTAGTATAACAAACAAACCAGGATGGCACTGGATCCTAGAAGTTATACATTTTTAGAACACAGCTAAAGAAATTACCTGCAAGTAGATTAGATCTTCATAAAAACAAAAACAAACAAAAAATATCTTTGTGTTTCTTCTCTCTATGGAGCAAAAGAAAGAGGACAAATCAATATAACATTTATCTGAAGCACAGATTAGAGTTTCATGATGTCCACTGTTAGATTGGCAATGATGACACTTGAGTTTGGGACTAAAATCCAACATTTTCCAGCTTTATTCCATCCATAGGGAGGAACACTATAGAAATGCCGTCAGCCTCGCTTCATCCTTGAATTGGAGGAGTTTATGGCCAAGAGCATCAACCTCTTTGTAACCTTAAAAAGTGGTAGATAAAGAAGCCTCACAAGAAGGAGTTGAGAACCATAGGGCAGAGAGGGAGGTAAGACCACACGCAGGCACACTGGGGAAAAATGAACATTTGGGTTTAATGCTTTATTTAATGCCAAGCTGTCAGCTTGAGATCTGAGGCCTATGCGTGCGGATTCTGTCCTTCGACCCATACAAAATAAAATCAAAATCAAAGCCTAGGTGCTTCAGGACTGGAGAACATCAGAGCTCAGCTCTTGGCATCTGGGATCCATTATAGGCAAGAAGTCTTCCTCCGGGGGTTCCTTTCCCTGGTCCCCACCCACACTCCATCAAGGGAGGGGCCAGCCAGCAAAGACTTCTTTTGCCAGCACTGGTGCTGTTGCTGTGACTCATTGCCTTTGTTTATTGCAAGCTCTGCAGTGGACTTTGTCCTTGAGCTGAGCACAATCAGAGGGCCCTCCAGGCAGGGTACAAAAAGGCCTGAGTCCTCCATAAAATACAATGGCGCCCTTTCTCCTCTCTATGGGGAGTGTGGGGTGGGGCGTGGGGGGGCTCACCACCTGAGCAGCAGTTAAGAGAACAGAATGCATTTTTTTATTGTTCACAAATACGCCTTCAAAGGCTTTTAAAAGTTGAAACAAAACAGATCTTGCCTCTGTTCTTTATTTATTTTTTGGTGTGGGGCTAAGCAGGAGAGGAGAATGGGAGGATAAACCCAGCACATTCCTTGGGCATTGTTTATAAATGAACAGGACTTGAGAGTGATCCCATAATGCCTTGGGGTTGTTACCTTCATCTGCCTGTAAGATCTCCTGCCTATGCTGTACAGAACTGTGAGGTCAGGGACATTAGTCATTAGAGACCATGACTGTATAAAAAGTCCAGGGGAGTGGTTACAGACGAGTTTCTACAGGCGAATACAACTCAGTGGTTAACCATAAGTAAAGGACAACTGTGGAGAATGTTCCAGAATTATACCAACTAGCACTGGTCAACTTAGTTGAAAGAAATCTTGGGTCAAGCTGGGTGGTGGTACAACCTTGCAATATCCTACAGATTTGGCCCACTAGGCCTGCCGTTGAGGTCCATGCTCTAGATTTGATTTGTTAGACAGGCCAGGCACTGGGAATGCCAACAAGAGTGGTGGCTGCAGAGTAGGCCACAGGTCCCATGGCCACCCCCATCAGTCATCAGTATTTGGCATATATGATGTCCCATTCATTATTTAGCACACCATAATATTTTTCTGCATCCTGTGTTCAGGTGAAGAAACTAAGGCTGACATCGTTGCTGTGTCTGCTGCAGTCTTAGGACTAGGAAGTAGCAGATTGGATTTTAACTCAGTTTCCTTTGACATCTAAGACCACACTTCAGTGCAACATGCATGGAGGCTTTAGATGTCTTCTCTTCTTTGTTTTCCTAGCATACAAGATGATATTTCATACGTACACATCATCATACTATGCTCATACTTACCACTCCGTCTTCTACACCTCCTTTCACCTCCTCCTTTCAATTTCAGGTCACACACACACACACACACACACACACACACACACACACACACACACACACACACACACATGCTCACACACACCTTCCACATATGAAAAATAAATGGAGTCTTTCTTCACTTGTCCATTTTCAAAATGCTTGTTCTAGAGGAAAAGTCCAAGTTTTCCAAAGCCCACAATTAAAAAAATAGTTCGGAACTGTTGGCCTGCATGCTGGAGGATTTCCACAGAGATCTCTGGTCCCGCCGTGTGGGTTCAGGCAAAGGGGAGAGAACTCTGACTTGGAGTAAGAACTGCTTTCTGCTGCCTCTGCTGCCTCTGCTGCTGGTGCTGCTCAACCTCCCCGATGCTGTGGCTTTGGTTCGAGCAGGTCTGAGCTTTGGTTCCAGCAATTCTGAGCTGGCAGGAGACTGACTAGCCTGCTAGGGGTCCAGGGGAACTTCTGGCGGTGTTTTGGGAGAGCAGATCTCTTCCCCAAGCATTGGTATTACAGTTTTTACAACAGAAACTCTCAGATGATAGAGTAATTCCTGCTCACCTGTAATCCTTCTGAATAGGATTCTTAAATACAGTTTCAGGATGGGTCAAGGTCTTACATCAGGTACTTACTATTGGTTTGGCCTGAGAGCTTGGGAAGACCTCATCTACCCATTTGGGGGCATGGTCCTGCTTCTACAGGACTGATCTGTCTTGAGCCTACGTGACCTGTGGTCATGCCTTCAGTTGTGGAGGAGGGGCTTGGGGCATTGTCCTATGTGACTGATTTGCCTCAAACCTCTTTACAGGAGGATGTGGGGGCTGCAGCTACGTGAGAGGGCCTGACATCCTGGGAGACTTGAATGGGAATGCTCCTGCTGTCCCTTACAGTCCCCAGGGATTCAGCCTATCTTGACCAGGAATCAGGGTACCTTTCACAGCCTGCCGCCCCACTTGAAATAATAATTATTTTCTTTTAATACTGCTTTTAGAGTTTGTCTTCTGTGTCTATGTATTCTATATCTATGGATTTAACGAACCACGGGATGAACATATTTGGAAAAGAAGTTGTGTCTCTACTGTACACTTACTGCCTTTTTTATCTGATTTCATTTTTTTATTGTATTGCTGTGGTTTTTGCCGAGGTTATATGCCAACACTAAGGCAGTCTACATATAAGACTTGAAAACCCGTGGATGTTAATATCCATAGGGAATTCGGAACCAGCTCTCCTTGGATATAAAAAGACAAAGGTCTTTTGTTTAGTTTTGCCTTTTGATAACGTAAACAACAACAACAACAAATAGTGCTGAAGGCCTGAGGCCACTTACCCAAAGGCACCAAGTACGGGCACAAAAAAGCCAGGTTGTTGGGGTTGTTGGGATATCTGTTCCTCATATGGCTCAAGGTTTGGGTTCTACCCAACACTTGAGTTTCCATCATGAGCTCTGGGACAGAGCCTTGGCCCAGCCCTTTAACAACATGTTCACTGTCCCCTGTGCTTACAGAGTATGTTCTGAGCCCAGAAGGCAACAGTGTCACAGAGAAATAAAACAATTTCACTTCTTAAATTATCTGAATCTCTAAAGTAAAGAATAACAGTAACAATAAAAACACCCTTGCCACATTATTTAGTGCCCCACCCTTCAACATAATAACACACGCTTTTACAAGATGGAGGCGCACAGACTAATAAAATATATGGTTTAATTAACTAAACTTATGCTGTAATCCACATTAGAAGGCCATGATTTAGCACATACTCCCTTCCTCAGGACAGAATAATGCAAACAGCATAATTAAAAGTTGATGAGAAGTATATTTATTGGGCACACAGAAAGAAGAGACACCCAGATTTATGGCACACAGAGTAAACCTTTAGTTTACAATATAATTAATATTTTAAAAACCACAGTGTGCATATAATGCAGCTGTAGAGTCCTCCTCTGCGGAAGGATAATTTTGTCTGCGCTGATCTTGGCCCCGTTTAATAGTAAATTATGTTCCTGGGCATATACAAATGTAGCGTGATCTATTATGATCTGGAGATGATGCTCATTGAGATGTCTGCAGCTATGATAGATCACAGTTGCATGTCTCTGAAGACATGGAGGATGGTTGAAGGGCCAATTATTTATCTGTGGCACAAATTCCATGCCTATTAGTCACACGGGCAGTGACACAAAATGAGGGTATGCCACTACATTTTAATCAATCCCTGCTCAAGAAACTGCCTCCTTAGCACAGAGCTGAGCTGTGCAGCAATGTGTAGGGGGCAAGGAGCTAAGTGGAAAAGGAAGTGGTCTGGGTCAGTGGGAGGTTAGCACGGATAGATAGGATCAGAGTCAGCAGGAGTGCCTGACTTTCATTTGGCTCTGAAAACTCACCAGTACATTCCCGAAACAACCCTAGGTGTTTATTTGTACCTATCATGCAGGTTGGAAAGCTGAGGCTGGGAGAGACAACTATGCCAGGAAAAAACAGAATCTGGGTTCTCAGACAGTTCCTGGTACTTACTCTGTTCTACCCAGGAACTTATAGTGGATCTTGGGGAGAATTAAGTCATACTTCTGAACAACCTGGTCCACAGTTCTTGTTAGGATTCCTGAAGCATTGTAGATCCTGTGCACTAAACCCTCAAATCTTGACTCCCAACTACAAGGATATTCCAACTCGTATCATGATAGCTGCCATTGATTAAATGTGTTTTCCTTTGAGGATTATTAAAAAGAGAATTATTCTAATATATTTATGTAAATCACTTACCTTCTCATCTATTTCTTTTTTTCTTTCTCAGGCAAGAATTGAGTCTTGAATGTATATTTTTCTTTTGCTTTAAATGAAACAGCGGTATTCTGTACTTGGGAGATAGTAAGATACCTTTTGTCCAGACTCTTCGTTACCCATCTGTTTTGATACCCAGGCTGAGACTCCACCTCACTCTGTGGGCTTTACTGTATATGGGTGGAATTTTTCAGGATACTCTGTTCCTGTTGTCTGTCTGCTTTTTTTGTCTTGTCATCTACAAGAGCACCTGAAGGGTATTAGGAAGTAATACCTGGTTAAATTTGCTCATTCCATATACATGCACCACTCACCACGGAGCAAGCACAAGCATTTCTTAGAGAAGGGGTAAACAGTGCAGCACATAGCAGAGCTTCTCAAAACCACAGGGGTTTGAAACTCTTGCTTCAGCCACATCCTAATCTGACCACATCACCCAAGCTTCATAGCACAAGACTCGGGGGGTCCAGGTCAATATTACCACACTTCCTATTAACTGTAGCCTCAACTTAAAATAGAAGCTAGCATGGCTTCTTTTGCCCCAGGAAGAGCCTATTTAGTTCAAGGTTTTGAAGGAATCCATTGGATCCTGAGGGACACCAAGTCCCCAAAAGTACATGCCCTATCTTGGCTATAATCTTTGAAACACTGTCACTGCTAGTCTGTAGACTGGATAAGGCTCTATTCAGCTTTCAAATGAAGATGTTGTCAGGTTTCTGTGGCCCTGAGTAAACATTTCTTACTAAAATCCTAACTTGGGAAACATTCTCAGGAAAGAAGAACACAGATGAAACATGAAATAAATTTAAGTACAAAGTAGATAAAGAAAATAATATGAGTGCTTCTCCATTATCTGGTTCATTACACATTTTAGTGCTTATTAAAATGGTTAAATGATTTAATTTTGTTTGGAAAAAAGCAGGATGAAAAGGGGAATGAGAGATTAAAGAGATAAACTGCCGAGGTTTCCATTTTGGAACTGGTTTCAGAATGAGGCTACAATGAGAAAATTAATTTGTGGGTCTCTCTGGAGGTGCGGCCAACACCAGGCATACAACATATTCTATTTGCCTTTTTTTTTTTTTTTTTTTTTTTTTTTTTGCTTAATTGGCATGGCCTTCTCTGGGAGAGCTCAGGCTAAGCCAAATAGGAGGATAAATCACCTTTAGTATAGCCCCTCCTGGGTCGTGGATAATTTTTCTGACAGCCATGTCAGATCAAGATGCTAATGGACCAGTCGACTCTTCAGTATACCAGCATTGAAAGTGTAATTTCCTTCCTATTAGCACACCTATTCTCAGAAACACACTCCTCAGAGTGGATAATAAAGGGCCTTGGAGCAGCTTGTAGAACGAAGCTGTAAGAAGAGGCTGGGCATTCTTGGCCAGGGCAGATGTTAGGCCTTGATTCTAGAACTATGTTGACCTTTTTTTTTTTTTTTTTTTTTTTTGGTCTATCTGGGATGTAGGATCTTCTAGTTGGAAGTGGCAAGCCATACCCCTGCATGATCCAGAAGGTTGTTGGTAATGCTATTGTCTTGAAGATGTACATGTTCATGGCTTTGTGATTTGTATGTGTAATGTGCCACATGTGCCCACGTGTTTGAACACTTGTTCCTATCTCCTGCTGCTGTTTGAAAGGTTGGGGAGCCTTTAAAAGATAAGGTCAAGCTAAAGGGCTTGACCCACTGAGGGCAGCATGATTTGAGGGTTGATAGCCCAGCCCTACTTCCTGCACATTCTCTGCCTCCTGACTGCAGATGAATGTGTACAGTCAACCTCCATCTCCTGCAATCAGGCCTTTCCATCATGATGAAATGTATCCTCTAGACCTGAGAACCCAAATGAGCCCCAGCTCCAGCTCCATTCAATTGGTTCTCATCAGGCCTAGTGTGAAGGTAATAAGAAAAGTAACAGACATTATAATTAATATTTAAATACTTGGTTCTGCCATGTTCCATGGCTTGAATGTCCCTGGCATTTCTCCTTCAAAGTTTTGTGTGTTAGAATCTGGGTACCAGAGTGGCAGTGTGGAAGTGGTAAGAACCATGGTAGAGCAGAACTTAATGAAGATAATGAGATCATGGATGCATGCACCTTGATGCTACTCTTGTGAACTGAATGAGTGTGTGAGAATGGTTGCTACAAAGCAAGTGTGACCTCATTGTGATCTCTCCTCCTGTTTATTTCTCTGCTATACATGTGGAAAGGCAGTCAGAGCAGTGGTTTCCAACCTTCCTTATGCTGTCACCCCTTAATGCAGTTCCTCATATTTTGATTGCTACTTCCCAGCTGTGATTTTGCTACTGTCACGTTTACACTATGATTCATCTGTGTTTTCTGATGCTCCTAGGTGAATCCTGTGCAAGGATCATTTGACCACCAAAGAGGCCATGACCCACCAGTTGAAACAGAGGATCATTGTCAAAATGATGGTACCATTCTGTTTCATCTCTCCAATAACCAGAATTGGAAGCAAAACAACAACAACAACAACAGCAGCAGCAGCAGCAGCAGGAGCAGCAGCAGCAGCAGCAGCAGCAGCAGCAGCAACAAGCCTCTTCATAAGTTACCTGGCCTCAGGTAACTTGTTCCTATGGCATCACAAAATGAACTAATACATCATGTAATATTGAGACTTTAATATACCCCTTTAAGACTAGCTCTATCCCTGGACTTATTAGGATAATGGCAAATGATAGATCTCTCTCTCTCTCTCTCTCTCTCTCTCTCTCCTCTCTCTCTCCTCTGTCCCTCTAGTTTTCTCTTCCTTCAGTTTTGTTAATGTGCCATTCTGGACTAGAATTTAAGCATGCCCTTGATCTACTCCTACCTCCTGACTACTTTTGTCTGATAGTCAGATCAAAGGTTAATAATTCCATGCTCTGAGTGAAGGCCTTTGCTTTTGGAGACAGGAACAATATGCACTTTGCCGTGTGTGTCTGACCATTACACACTCAGCTGAGCACTGCATAATAGTGTATTATAGCTCTCCTCACCAGGGTGTGACAAAGTAGACAAACACCATAGTCTTGTGCATCATGAGATGAATCTTAACAGGTATCACTGGGCCAGGCACATAATAACTCTTTTATAAGAAGTACTGAATGGACTGAGAATCACAAAATTCAATCCTCTCTTGAGGGAAATTAAAAGAAACAGGAGATTATGTACCTGATTCCAAGGTGAGTTAGAAAGGTATGTGCCTTAATTATGGTGACAGCTTAATGAAAGGCAGGGAAAGTGATATATGAGTGTGTATCTCAGCTCAAGACACGTGTGGTTAAGTTGCTCTTGTAGGGCACATGACTCAGAATAATGTTGGTGCAGCTGGTTTGACGCTGCATTAAGGTTCTTAGGGGAAATTCTAGGTACCAAGCAAGCATCCCCTCTTTGAATTGAATAAGTAAATTTTTCACCTATCTTCCCCATCTGACCTCTGCAACAATGTTAGTCTCCCCACAATGGTACTAGCATAGCCCTTTCCATCTCATCCTTTATTTAGTTCCAATGGGAAGACCCTCCATGGGCCTACACATTAGATGGTCCCATTAGACAACGTTTGTGTCTTGGGGTTGACAATAATGGTTCCCATGTGGAGAAAAAGGAACTCTATGTGCCTATGACAATGGAAAGAAACAGACGAAACAGGTCAGTGGCATGGGAAGATCTTGGCAGTCAGTTTTCACTATGATCTCCCAGATGAGTACCTAATAGTTCACAGACCATCCACACTGGATACAGAGGATTGACTAGATAGACGCTGTGCACTACTCCTATCTTCTCTGTTGACAGAAATGTCTACTTTGCTCACCATGAGCATCATCATCTATAGATGAGAAATTGTCAGAGAATGCTGCCTCTGGCCATCCACAGAGGTAGGCGAAGAGCTGTCTGAGGCCACTGAGTGGGGCTGCCTTGAACTGGTGCCAAGGATGAGCCAAGCAAAAATCTTCTCTTTATCTCAGTGCTTTGCCTCCCAGGAGCCTTCAGTTTCTATTCCTAATTCCTCCACAACCTGCAGTGAGGGCCTAAAGCCAGCCTTCGCCTTTCATAATGGATTTGGGCAGAAATGAGGAGTGTTTTTAGGTAACTCAACCTGTCCTACTTTTTCCCAAAGTCAACCAGAGAGCAAATAGAGCAGGGCCAGAGATTTAAAACAGAAAAAATCGCCCATTTCATGATGCACATGCTCACAAATATGCATTCTGTATTTATACAGCATATTAAAACTCCAAAACCCACAGTAATGCAACATTAAAACCAAGGAAGACACCAAGTGAAGGGTTTATGGCACTGTTAGCTTGCCCACACTGATTCTGCATAATGAACCTCACCTTGAAATTCAAGCCGTATACCATGCAGCTGAGTTCACCCCACCAGGCAAACCTTAAACCTTTTGCGTTCTGTGAATTCCATTACTTCAAATTGCAATATTAATAACTGAAATGTGCAGCTGAGAAAATGCTAATTTTCTGCTTTTCCTTTCATTTTCTCCCCTTTCAATCTGTATCTCCTCTTCTAATTAGGGAAGTTGGGAAAAAAAAAGCAATATGGACAAGGGGGAAGCTTACTATGTGAGTGGTTAATACTAGGCTTTATGAGAGGGGAAACTGAGTCATGGGGGTGATCTACTTACTGGGGGGAACCTGAGGCCCAGGGATAAATTACTGATGATCTGAGAGTAAGTTTCCTGATAGAAACTCAATGTTTTTTAGCTGAATTTTCTTGCCCATTCCTTGGTGAAACCCAAAGCCCCATTGGAGAAATGATTCCAATAGTAAAGAATGACAAAAGCCAGAACAACTTAGAATAGTTTGTTGTTGTTTCATTTATTCTAGTCAACTGAATTATTATCAATTAAGATTATTTTTAAAATGTGATCATATGTGTACTTATGTGTGTTATGTGCTATTGTTTGCATGTATGTATGCGCCTTGTGAGTATGCCTGGTAACCATAGGCCAGAAGAGGGCAGTGAATCTCCTGAAACTGGAGTCATAGATAGTCTGAGCCTCCACGTAGGCACTGAGAACCAAAGCCAGGTCCTCTGCAAGATCAGCCAATGCTCTTAATCTCTGGGCCATCTTTCTATCACCCACTTAAAATAATTTTATTCTGAAGGCCAAGTTTAATTACATTCAGAAAAGACCTGTGTTGCAAACTACAAAAGAAAGAATTCTCCTTTTAGTTATGGAATTCAGAGTGCAACTTAATTTCTGAAGTAGACTACATGGCAGTAGGCTTTGGTAGTGGGATAGGGAGTGAGGGTCACACAAATCACATACTAGCATCAACAATATAGATGGCCTAGCAGGAGAGCTATTTCCTCTTCTGGAGAAACCAATACAAGGGCCTAAGGTAGACAGGCCCATAGATAACCTTGGCTTATCACGCCATCTATTGTCAGGTTAGCTTGGAATCTTATGTAAATGTAAAAGTGGTCAGACTCCTTAATGGATTAGGACCAGGACTGTTTTAGCCCTTGGGGTGCTTACAACATTGAAAAAAAAATTCTAGGAATGACTTTTTATTCCAAGACATGTGACGAAAGACTACATATTTCTCAGATTCTTGGCTAGGATCTGTTAGAAGCCATGCTGGTCCAAATGGAAGGAAAAGGAGGGAGGAAAAAATATACACATGTCTTCTCTGTAAGGTGCTCATAGATGCTATTGTCAACTTCCAGAACTTTCTCCACCCACATACACTGAGAGCTTCTCTGACTAAAGGCATATCCATGGGGACCTGAGTATCTCACACACCTTAACATGCTGCTGTCATTTTTGTTTTGTGATAGTGTTTGGAGTCACCATGCTGGGGGGCTGAAGATGCTTCTGCCTGGGTTTGCCTCTGAGGAGGTGATTATGAGTCAAAGAAACAACTTTAGGGTAATGTACCAGCTCCTACCCTTGTCCACTGGCAGCAGTGAGATGCACCAAGGGTTCTGAGTGGGATAAGCTGGGAGAGAGGATTGCACCCCAGGGTGTGTAATGAAAGAGACAAATGATCCAGAACTGCGTGGCAGATAGAGTGGAGAGATTTAATGAGGCAGGGTGTGTGTGTGTGTGTGTGTGTGTGTGTGTGTGTAGAGAGAGAGAGAGAGAGAGAGAGAGAGAGAGAGAGAGAGAGAGAGAGACAAAGTGGATGCCTGTCAAACTTAAGACAGGAGAGAAGGAATTTTCCTCAGTCCATCAATCCTGTTCAGGAGTGGCTTACCATGTCTTGGTCAGTTTATTGAATCCAAAAGGTGCTTACCTCAGCCAAGGCAGGCAGCCCTCCCTTCACCCACCTCTCTTCCCAAGTCCCCACTCTTCTAACAGATGGTAGCACACACACGGGCATTTTTTTCCTTCTGATGCTAAGCATGATTTACAGACTTGAGTTATTATTTATCATTATTCATTTTCTGTCAGCTGTGCATTGAAGGTTAATAGAAATGCCAGCATGCTCACTGATTTACTTAGTAAAATATTTGTTCCAAGGTTTAGGTCATATGATTGGTGTCTGAGAGAGTTTCGGGTTTATGCATTATGAAAAGCAAGATGACTTGACCTTCAGCCACCAACACTAGCACCATATATTACTCCAGTGAGTGACCTTCAGTGCTCTGAGATAGAGTAGATGTATTCAACACATGTTAGCCCCTTCCATATTGCTGGCATTGTATATATAGCAGCTGAGTTTATGTGATGTAAGCTGAGCTCTGGAGCCCATCTAATGAATGGGAGGCAGATGAGATGTAAACTCAGGCTAAAGCAGACCCCTGTCTTAAGATAATAAACTGACCTTGCAGCCCAGCTGCATTGCAGTGTGGGTACGCTGCAATGATAAATTGCATGCATGCTGTGTATTTGCCTCTGTTATGGTTCTATGATGGGATGGTGAGGATCTTGCTGAGAACAACTGAGAAATCTTAGTATTTGAGACAAGACCTGACTTGGGAGTGGGAAGGAAATAATGTTAGTTGGTGGAGAAAAATGGGTCCTGTTGGGTTCCAGGAATATGTCACATTCGGGAGCTAGGAATAAATGGTAGAATGTCTAAGGATCCAACTCAATAAAACTTGTTTTATTTTCCTAAACTGCCTTTCTTCCCTAAAGTTGTGCCTAGAAACCACAAGGTCCTTCCCCACTAGATGCCACTTCCAAGTCCAAAGGCATTCTGTTAGTCCTTTAGAATTAATTGCCTCAACTACAGTTTTAAAACTCTGAAGTCAACTGACATCCTTCAATGGGTCTTCCCTGTTGCTCTATACTTCTTCGCCTTGTTGGTACAGCCCAATACCAACTGTACTTTGCACCATACAGGTCATAGGCCATGTGTAAGTTGATTCATCTCAATTCTGGTAACAAAGTCTCTTTTAATGATTCATGTCAAAGGGAGGAAATGTTTTGATCCTTAAACTGTTGCCTTTGGCATTTGCTTACTTTTAACACCCAAAACTTCAGCCACTTCTAAACCTAGTATGACTGACTCTACCTTTTGGTTGTAGTACTGGAAAAATAGCCTACATTGGGCAAAGAACAAGAAAGGGAACCTAATAGACAAATAATGGAAATCTGCAAATCAGGAATACAAGCCACCTACAAAGAAAGCAAACAATAGAAATGTTTCCAGAGATTTCTTACATACACACAAACACACAACACATACATACATATATTTAATCCTTATATATACTCACACACATATGTATATACAAAACACACACATATGTATATTCTCACTGTACATGCTGAAGTGAACTAGATATCACAGAATTGAAGGCTAGCCACTGGTTGTATATTTATTCTTCAATTCTAGACACTACGGCTGCTATGGGTCTCCTATTTTCAAGACTTCTTGTAGTCTAGTCAACAAACTCTCTAGAGTCAAGGCCAGAATTTGAGATTTTTTAGTACTTGCTATTTATCTGGATTACAACCTTATCACTAGATAAGACTTGAAGGTTCACCAAAGGCAGTCTCTAGACTTGTTGACCTGTGGATGATGGTAGCAGACACTTGCATGGGGCAGAGATGACCTAGCCCCTGGATGTGACCTTTGCTCCTCTCCATTTGCATCTGTTTCAGACCTGGCCTTCACTACCAGCTGTTTACTGGGCTCCAACTGCCCAGACTTGAAGCTCACTCTCAGAGAGCCATCTTTCCTCCGCTTGAACAAGAGTAGACATGCCAGGAAACCCATGGTGTGTCAGAAACATTGATGGTAAAATACCACAATGTAATAATAAAGGCAACCTTCAGAGGGCTAGGAAACAAAGCAATTTAAATCTCATTTAAATAATTTTCCCTTCTGCACTGTCATCCTAGCCTGTTCAGTGAGCCCCATCTGAATTCTGAGGGCATCTTCATTCTTCCACAATGGGGGCCTGGTGCTGGAAATGTCCTTTCATTTAATTTCCACTACTAGCTAAATTATCTATTGCCACAATCTGTGATTGATTTAGTTTTTATTGCTCTTGGCTGTGACAATCTATAAGGACCCAGCTGATTTTCCCTTTTTGGGTTTTAGGCTTTATTGCTGTCATTTTAATGACAGATATTAAACAAGGGGCGTCCTCATCTGTATTTTCTTCAGCAGGCTTAGCTACATGCTGTATTTGAACATGAAATGATTCAGAAACTGGGCCTTTCAAAGTCGCCGTCTCCTTCTTTCTCCAAGCAACTGGGCTAGAAGTCTAGGATTTCTGAGGAAGAGTGTGTTCACTTCAGGCCAATTACATTGTCATACTACCAGGTTGCACAGTAAATAGCAACAACATTCTATTTCCCATTATCATATACTAATTTTACTATAGGAAAGTAGTAGATCTTACTATGAAATGTACATAAATGCATACTAAGTGTAAATATTACACTTTGCAAATTCTTTTGCATGTGTAATTCACAAAATCAATCAATCAATCAATCTTTTTTGATCTCTTTCTCTCTTTCTTACTTACTTACTTTCTTTTTCATTTTTGAATCTCACTATATAGCCCTGGCCTAAACTTCACCATATAGACTAGATTGTCCTTGAAGTCACAGAGCTTCACTTGTGTTTGCCTCCTGAGTGCTAGGATTAAAAATGTTCCACTACCCAGCTTATTCTTTTGTTTGTTTGGGAACACGGTCTTGTTATATAGTCAAAGCTGGCCCTGAATTCGCCATCTTCCTCTACCTCTTGAATGGAGGGACTAAAAACCTGTTCCACTGTTCCAAGACTTTAAGGCTCATTTATTAACCCAGAATGTGCAAGAAAAAAATATTCTAGGTGTAAGTGAAAGGAAAAAGTTTAAAATTGCCCCCCTAGACAAAAGTTGAGACCAAAAGAAAGAAAAATAGTCGGCCCTGGAACTGCCTGCTCCAGGAACTAGCTGATCACAGAAAGAGTAATTGCACCAGCTGGTTCAGCTACTTCATTCCAGGAACTAGCTAACCATAATAGCAGCTGACCATAATAGCAGGAACTGGTTAACCATAAAGTTAGATTAAAATCTTAAAGAATAATCATGGGAAACAGGAGGTTCTTTCTTGTGATTCGGTATGGTTTTTCCTTTAAATACCCCTTCTCCTAACCATTTAAGGTCGAACTCCTCTACCCCTGCGTGGGATATGAGTCTCGATCCCAGTGCACTAGTTTCTGTCGTCCCTAACAATAAACCGCTTGTTGATTACATCAAGATCAGTCTCTCGTGAGTTCTTGGGGGGGTCGTGTCATCCCAAGACTTGAGTGAGAGTCTCCCCACTTCGGGGGTCTTTCATAAGAAAAGTCAAAGAAGCCCACGATCATATTTTCTAAAAACTTGTGATTTATTGAGAAAGCCAAGCATGTAAATTAAAAATACATAGCATGAAATATAAAATAGGTTATAGTAAATAACAAGTAAGCTTGAACATTTCCTATGGATATATGGAAAAGTGAGAAATATTCTTTAGTTTAGGACAAGAGAAGAATACAAAGGAGAAGTTAAATTGACAGAAATCTTTGGATACTGTAGTAAGCTTTTTGTCAGCTGCAGAAGACATAAACCCAACATAGGCCACCTTTTCTGCTCAGTTGACGAGCTCAGACTCTCTAGAAGGATGAAAAGCTGCCAGGACTTCATGGGAGTTGAAAATGTTCTTAGAGAATTGTCACATAGTAATCCATTAGTATATCAAATATTGTGCTTTTATTAAGTCAGTCAAATAAGGAAATTAAAGAAAGAACCTTCTTTCTTCTTGATCCTTATGACAATTATGACATAAATTGATAAATAGGGATAAAGAAGGGGATGCTGCTCTCTAGAAAAAAATTAATCATACTGTAGAGTTAGAGCTTGTCTAGTCAGGAAATACAGTTAAGAATAAGTAGAATTTCATATTTATATTTACTATAAGCATATGCATGAGTATTATGTTTAGATGGCAGCAAAAGATGACTTTTCAAAAATGTTTTCATTGATATTCATTTTCCTGGGTAAAGACAAGGAGTGTGACAATGAAGTATACTGATCAAATTGATGACTACCTAAAGCTTTAATGAAGTAATTAACATTCAGGTATAGTGCAATGCTTTTTCTATGACTCTTCAAAGTTCAGGGTGCATGTGATGGACAGTGGTTTTGGATGAGGTTCAAAACAATGGAAAGGACATTAGTATTTACCCTCTTCTACTACATATTTCTATCCCTAGTAATGAAAGGTGAATTTTAGTTCATTCCAGAAGAAGCCTGAACCTAGAGAAAAGCTAGAAGACAGTGGTGGCATTACTTCTGGCAAAAAAATGGAGTTTAGTGACTTGAAAGAATTAAATGTAATTTTTAAAAGTCAGGAGTTGTTTCATTTTAGGAAACTTGGATTTTTCTTATTCAGAGAAGTGGAAGTAGCTGTTTGAAATTCCAAAGAGCTCAAATTAAGTTAAATTCATTAGTTTACTTAATACTTTTTTGCTGAATAGTCATCTGGTTCCAGCCACTGCCCAAGGGATGGCAAAAGTTTGGCAAAAGCAGTAGAATTCTGAGGCATAAAAGAGATGGAAAGAAGTGGCTCTAAAATGTTTCAAGAGGTGCTTGCTTAGTTATATTCCCCTTAATTTGGAGGCTGGTTGCAGGGATAACAGATCAGGGAGAAGAGAATGAAATGCTGGCTGCACTGATGGTCAGATTTCCTCCAAGAATCTTCAGAATATCACACACACACACACACACACACACACACACACACACACACACACACACACACCGGCTCATATCCTAAATTGAAGAATTCAGTAAATCCACGTATTTCAGTGTCATGCATGGGTATTTCCATCCATCAGTTCATGTCAATATCCTCAAAAAATATCCTTCTTATTCCTCCGACCAGGAGTTAAAATTAGCAATGGTCTTGAGATCATGGTTGCTGCTGGAAGAACTCTGGGAAGAGAAGAGCCTAATAGAGAGCACAAATGCCTCACCTGTATCTACAGGTCAATCAGTGTGGCTACCTCAAGGAATTCCATTAAGGAATCCATCAGCCAGACAATGCAGTGTTATAGCTGCTTTGGGCTTGTACTCAGTATTTCCAACATGAAGGTTAAGGTCAGAAACAGGTTGGAATCCAAGCTGTGATAAATTTTTCTGGTACTTTGGGAAGACTATAAATGTGTTGTCTTCTGCTAATATAATTGTTATGTTACAACCAATGCTTTTACTCTATTATAGCTATCATGAGTACTGCATTGGGGGATGTTATAGTATTCTTCGTAAAACACTATAAAGTAACACTCCTGAACTCATTCCATCAAGACCAAAGAGAAAGCAAAGAAAAAGTCAAAATAAAACCAAAAAAATCTATTAAATCGTTTACCCAAGGCTGTGTGTCTCAAGAGAATATTAATAGCTTTTGAATCAAATATTGTTCAAATCCAAAAGATTTGTGCTTATCCAATAATTCCTATTATCTATGGGGTAAACAAGAATCTAGAGTGTTCAGTGCTTGAGAATTGGGATGAATTTCGAGGACCCTAAATAGGTGGGGGAGTTCTTTCAGCAGAGCCAGAAGGACAAGAGCAGGCATGGCTCTGAATCTCTCAGGTAGAATACATCAAGAACACCCACATTATATATATATATATATATATATATATATATATATATATATATATATATATATATTCATTCCTTCATTCTTTTATTCACTTTACATCCTGATCACAGCCCCCTTCTCCTACCAGTCTCACCCTCACAAATCCTTCCCTCCACTTTCTCCAGAGAAGGGGAAGCCCCTCTTGGGTACCACCCTGCCCTGGGAAACCAAGTCACAGCAGGAGTAAGTGAGGCCTGACCAGGTAGTCCAGCTAGGAGAAAGGGATCTAATGGCAGACAACAAAGTTAGAGACAGCTCTCGCTCCGATTGTTAGGTGACCCACAAGAAGACCAAGCTGCACTTCTGCTACAAATGTGTAGGGAGCCTAGTTCCAGCACCTGTATACTCTTTGGTTGGTTGTTTTAGTCTCTGTGTGACCCCATGGGCCCAGCTTAGTTGACTGTAAGTCTTCTTGGATCACCCACTTCTAAAGACTCCTAGGATGGTGATATACTCATGCTGTGGGCTTAGTTGTTATTCTTGCTGTGATCTCTTTGTGTGAACAGTTTATTGCTCGAACCAGTTAGCCTGTGAAAAATTTCCAAAGTTCATGTGAGGTTGTACACCTCCAGTGTAACTAATGGGTCCAAGTGATTATTATTTAAAATATGGGAACCTACATTTTATTTTCTTATTTTCTTAATTATTAGTCTTAAGTTTTATGTGTGTGGATGTGTTGCCTGTGTGCTTTACTATTACCATATACATGTAGTATCTACAGGAGCCAAAAGAGATCATTGGGTCCATGGAACTAGAATTATACATGGCATGAGTGTTGGAAGTGAAGCTGGGTTGTGTGGAGAGCAGCAGTGCTTATAAATTCTGAACCATCTCTTCAGCCCTCTACTCTTCTTTTTGTCTCTATATTTTCTACTCTTCCAAAATTTTATACATGTAAATGATGAAAATTATATATATATATATATATATATATATATATATATATATACTGCCTCCAGCACATACCTCTGGAACTAACTACCTTCTTGACTGGATTCTATAGGAGGAAATTCATGTCTGGCACAAAAGACCTGGTCATAATTCCAAGGAAGTCACAGGTCCAAGGTTTGATGTTGTTTCACTAGATGGTCATATTGTCAAACTGCCTTCAAATATTCATATTCCCATTCCAAGACCCATGATAACCAATCTTACTCAGAGAAGCTTCTTATTGAAGTGGCTAGTGCCTAATGTGACTCCTAAATGCCTAGAGTCGGCCGCCATAAGTACTTGGCCACGGATGGGGCATCTTTTATAAGCCATGGGGATATTTCAGAAAGATCCGAATTCATATGAGTCTGAAAGATGTCAGGCTGACTCACTGGCCTAGAAATAACTGAGCAGATTTATTGACCTTAGCTTGTGCCTAGAAAATTCCACACTGGAATGGGATTCATCTTCTGTCATGTTGCCAGCACCTCTTGCTGATGTCACAAGAAGAACTTTATGGTTATTAGGTCAAAGAACTCAGAGACAAGCAAAGGCAGGATGGGAATAACCTATAGAGGCTCCCTTGGGCACTGTGAATAATGATGAGGGCTACTTTCTATTTAAACGCAATTTGACATCAGGCCCTTGCAAATTCAAGTAAGGAAGGCCAGTGTCTTACAGATGAGAGGAGGAAACTGAGTGAAGGAAGGACCAGGAACTTGTATCTTGGAGGGAGGTATTTTGTGAGCTGGTTCCTTTATTCCCCTTGAACACTGACTGATGTACATGATGGAGATAGTGCATTTTCCTTTTAAGTGAATTGATTTGCCTGGGATCAGACACTTAATCTACAGATCCACTTCTGCCTTTCTGTCTTAGACCATGAGCTCCACAATTCCATCAACCACCAAGAAGTTACTTCCAAAAATATAGACCCACAGCCCCACCAAAAAAGAAATAAAGATGCGGGCTGAACAGGAAGTCTTCTGTCTTTGGGAGTACTGTGGTTACTCAATAGGGAAGTCACAGGCTCAGAGGTTAGAAATGCATACTGCTCTTACAGCAGAGGACCTGACCTCGCAGATGCCTGTCAGTCCAGCTCCATGGAATCCAATGCCTTCTTTTGGACTTGGAGTATCTCTGTTCACATGGACACAGACAGACAGACAGACATGCTTAAAAATAAAATTTTGAATAGTGAAGGCAGGAGGCTAGGATGTGAACCCAGGTTTTTCTGGGATGCTCTGACCTTTGCATTATCTCCTCTGGGTTCCTTTGCTGCAGTCACAGTCTTTGCATTAGATGTACTGTGCTTTCCTGCTCATAGGACTAGAGTCTTGGGGTTCACAACTCTCCCTCCTGCCGGTGTCCTGCTGAAAAGGCAGTCACTGTACCTGGTACTGTTGTCATGGGAACATCCAACCTAGGAGAAGGTGTTATTCAACCTGGGTCTAGCCCAAAATGAAGGAGAGAGGCACACTCTAGAAGGTGCCATCTGTCAGCATCTGCCTGACAGGCAAAGGCTAAAGAGCTCTGAGAAGTAGAGCTTCACAAAACAGGACCTACAGGATTTCCTGACTGGCCAGCCAAAGCCATGTGCCCCCATCTCCAAACACAGGCACCCAGTCAACCTCCTCAGATGCAAAGGTCCTTTGTTCTCCTGAAAGCTTGCCTTTGTTGGCAAGGTTGCTGTTGCTGTGGTCTTGGGAGGGAGGAAAATGCCGACAACTTGAGTTTTTAATATGGTAAACGTCAGTGTTTATGCCTGTGCTTGCTGGCCTAATTATCCCATGTCCTCTAAAATCTTCTGTTGTAATTACCACTCACTGCAGTGACACCTCCTGCTGAAGGGAGAGCCATCAGGCACAGGAGCACAGAGCCCAAGCTCACTCAGCAAACTGCAGGCAACACCAGCAGCCTGGGCTGGTTTTGAAACCGTGGGAGCTTCATGAACCATTTTCCCTGGTCCCTCCAGAGTAAATGCCACTCTGGCTGAAAAGTTGGAAATGTTTGTCAGGCAGGGAACAAAGCTGTGAATGAACCCTACAGTAATTTGCTTTCCCACAATCTCTACTTTTCTCTAATCCAGCCTATATAGGCAACTGACAGAGGTGGGGGGTTGGAGGGAGACAATTAGCCCCACTGATATCTAGTGTGAGGTACCATTATAGGTATAATAGCCTTTGTGTTATCCACATACTTACCATAGCGCACACAGAACTGGCAGAGGAGTTGAGACAGCTCCAGAGAATGGCTTTTTAAAGGAAACACTATGTTAAAGAGACTAATCCTTCTGAAAAACAAATTGCCCATTAGTATACATGTGTGCTATTGAATTTATATTCACAGTGTAGAGGGTACACTTTGGCCTGGTGTCCATGCTCGGAAGTGTACAAAGCAGGGAAGGGGGGAAGAGAGAGTAGAAATGGGGGGAGGGATCAATATATTCAGTGTAAGTAAAGTCACAGCAACCTTTAAAATAATAAGACAAATCCATTTATTTCGCAAATGTCTTCATTTCCAAATGCCATTGTTTGGGGCATTCCGCTGTCACGGCCATGACATTTTCGAAAACTCGGCTCTTAATCATTTAGGTGTAGCTGGAGTTCTCAGGCAACAGCCAAGTTAAAAGATTATACATTCACCCCGCTGCTCTAGCAGGGAAGATCGACTTTAACAGCCTTGTCCTGTGGGGTGAAGGAAGGAGTCTGGTGGTGGGGGAAGAGGCTCGGAGAAAGACAAGGCTTAAATATGGACAGAAAAGCTTAGTTGTATTGCTATATACAATGAAAAGTAATTACGGAGAAAAATGAAAGCTGTTTCTTGCTGTTAGCAGGAAGAATAAGAGAATTCTGTACCTTTTTAAAGCTCGGAGTCCATTTTGATGTAATTGGTTCTGGAATTATTTATGACATTAATTGCTGCGCTATCGACTGCCTGTCAGTGGCTCTGGCAGTTAGTCCATCTTTCTTAGCAGAGACAGCCTGCTCAGCCCAAACTAGACTGACAAGCTAATTATACCCATCTTCCCCTTCAATGACAAATGCTGTTCATCAGAAACCTTTCTAGAAATAAGCTCTCATTCTTTCCCCTTTTTCCTGAGCCAGACAGAACGGATATCTCAAGGTGCAGATCACAGCTAAAACTCAGCTCACAGGGCTATTAGCTCTGAACATCTCACTTGAGCCAAAAACCCTAAGCATCTTATGTTATCAAACTGTATGTCATTCCCAGATGCTGCTTTTCAGGCACGAGCAGGGGCCCAGCCTGTCAGTCAGAGCAGGGCAGAGCGAGCCCAGCTGACTAAATTAGCCAAGCTCTTCTTTACTGTCTACCCCAGCCGGCTCAGGTGATGATAGGAAATCAGCCTACGACTTCTGATTTCTACAGTGAATGCCTGTGTGTGTGTGTTGTGGGGGGGTAGGTGTGTGGGGGATTTAGGGTGGGTTATTGCATGGACCCATTTTGTGGAAGCAAACTGGGCAGTCCCTCTAATTACCCATTGGCTTTATTAAAAAAGCCTTCATCACTGAATTGCATAATTACTTCTTGGGTTTAAGGTATATGTGTACTGTGCAGTTCTAGTAGAGCCTTTTGGAAATAATAGGTCTACATCAGCAGGCAGCTACATTTGGGCAACTCATGGAGAAGGTACAGAGGAGGTTGTGTGACCTTAGGTGCATGTACGCTAGTTTGGAAGACAAAACATTAGAGGCCGGTGGGGAAAAACGACAGCACTGTGAAAAGAAGCATTCTTTCTTGCAAACTGCAGCTGGCATGGTCCTTTTCATGGATTTGCCTTTTGTTGGTAGTGGTCTATTTTCTTTTGTTCAAAAGGAGTCAGCTGCATTAATTCTCATCTTAAATGCTACAAAGATCTAGGATAAGGAAGATTCACCTGTGCCTTGTTACTCCGACTTGATAGAGAGACTCAAATTCCAGGCTCTTTATTTGGGCCACAATCGTTACAAACTTGAAACCAAACTCGTGGCCTAAGCTCACCACCATCTTACATGCCAGATGTGGTTTCATAGAAATATATTTCCAGAAATTTCTAAGATATTGCTTAAAGAAGAAATCTAAGAGCCAGCGGAGTGTTAATAGATTAAGATGTGAGCTCTGTCGTTAGAACACCCAGTGGATGGAGCTGCTTGGAGAAAATGCGCAGAAGGCCTTTGAGGCTGTGGGATCCCAGCCTAGTGTTAGTGCATCAGGATCCCGCTTAAAAACCTGCTACTCCAATGAATATCCTAGTAAGAGCACCAGTGGAAGGGGAAGCCCTGGGTCCTGCTAAGACTGAACCCCAGTGAACTAGACTGTTGGGGGGAGGGCGGCAATGGGGGAGGTGGGGGAGGGAACACCCATAAGGAAGGGAGGGAGGGGATGTTTGCCCGGAAACCGGGAAAGGAATAACACTTAAATGTATATAAGAAATACTCAAGTTAATAAAAAAAAAAAAAAAAAAAAAAAAAAAACCTGCTACTCGCTTTACTTCTCATTGACTAGGATGCTTACAGAGGCAAGTAGGGAAAGAGTGCGGCAGGTTGAGGTGAACTTGTACTGTGTGGGCTAACTGGAACTACATTTCTGACAAATCCGTTCTTCGGGATACATTTTCTCTGAGAAGTGGAAGGAGAAGGTAGAGGTGTGGCCATGAGCTTCGCTCTTCTGAGGACTTGTCACTGGGCTCCAGTTGCTTGGCTCCACGGTTGCTGCAAACACTTTGGGGGCGTTCCCGTTTCCTCCAGCCTGCCCGATCTCTCTTCCAGCATTTCTAATGTGTGGTCCAGGTGCCAGCAGAACACAGCAGTTCCTCTTCAAACCTGAAGGCCCATAAAAGATAAGAGACTCTTTTGGCTTCCAGAGTACTACACATCCTCCTGACTTATGGTTCAGCTTTATAAGTTCTGGCTCATCCTTGCTCTCCCCACTTTCCTCTTTTTGTTTGCTGGCCCAGGACGAACTCGAACAATAAGCACCATGCATGTGCAGGGATCCACACTAATGGACTTGGTCAACCGAGGATGAAAACTTGTTGTCAGCAGAGTAGATTGTGTATGGGTCTGACATATCTAGATTCTATTTTCCTTATAGACTTCACTAACCGATATGCTACAACAGCTATTTACACAACCATGTGACTGTAGTCGGTATTGGAAGTAATTTAGGGAGGGCTTAAATGATCCAAGAGGGTATGATGTTATATGCAAATGTTGTGGTAATCTATATAAAAAGTAGTGTCTACTTGGATCTGCAGGGTCCAGGAAACTATACCCCATGAACCCTGAAGGCTGACCGTGTTTATATTTATAGAACTCTGGGGCAGGGTCTCTATATTTCTATAATATGCTGGTGATTCTTTCATTAATAAACCATTGGATCGATCAGAAATTATATATATAATTTTGTTTTATAGGAGAGGGTTCAGGCACAGACATTGTGTAACTTTGAGAATCTGATTTTTCATGTTGTTAGGCAACTGAGGAAAGAAAAACTATGTGGAATTTGAGCTCTAGAATCTTAAACACTGCATGTTTCCTTTTAACACCAAACACTTGTGTAGTTAGATACTGAAATTTGTTTTCATAGAGGAGTGCTATAACTATAGGCTACTAATACAAGACAGAGCAGCAACACTTGTCCTACAAAGGAGTATAAATACGCTGGGGTTTCTTTGTGATTCATGAGTTTGAACCATTGCTGCTGACAGAGGCCTGTTCATGCATACTTAGATGGCTGTTTCCCTAAGAGTAAGGTCATTTCTATGCCACAAAAAGATTAGCAAGCCCAACACTTTAATGTGTTTAGCCTCTCTCAGTCTGTTTTATCACCTCCAAAATAATGTTTTTTTTCTCCCTGAAGTTCAATTATTTATCTATGTGTAGGACATTTTTCTTAGTTCTTGACAGAATAGCTATCACTAAACTTAGTTATAATAACATTAGTTATATTATTGTTATAGGAAAGTAATGTGTGAATATAAAATGTAACCCCAAATAAGGCAGATGGGATGGAACATGTGTCTTGGTGCTGGAAACATGGGAGATGGGGATGATGAGCATCCCATGTTCATTTATTCAATGGGAAGTGTTTGAAATCTATTTTGGAGAACATACATACATACACACATGGCATATATACATACATGAGGTACGTTTGCAGGCTGACAACACATTTCAGATTTGGGAGCTCTCTTGGACTAGTGTGTCTAGAGCAAGTTCTTTCTTGTGTTTTGTTCTCTGTGAGATAAAGAGGCTTATCTGAATGGTCCTTGGGGAGAATTATACTCATGTGATTGAATATGTCTAAAAAGGTGAAAACACAAAATCAAAAGCTGGTCACAACCGAATACAGAAGATCCTGCATGAACTGGAAGGCTGGTATGGTTGTCATAGTCACTGCCCATTTATTGAATAAGCCAAGAAATCATGAATATCTGAACAGATGCTACATACCTCTCTGAGAACGTATCTCATACATTCGTTGAACTTTTTAGGAGAAATTTGTGTTTCTTATGTTTAATGAATAATCACAATGATCAAAGAATAGTTTTCCTTTATGAAGCCCCTTCTTCACTAGGATTAAGAAGGAACTGAATAGCAGAACTATGGACATAATCCCCACTCGTATACTCTTTGGAAAAAAAATTTAACATGAAGCTTTAAAAACTGGCTCATTCAAAACACTACTTAAAAATTGCGTGGCATCCAGAATAGCTCTTTTGGACTTTTTTTGTTGTTGTTTGTTTGTTTGTTTGTTTGTTTGTTTTTAAAGTGTGTAGGGACACCAAAGCAGATGAATTAAGAGTACAACATAAGGTATAATGTAGTTCCTACACTTGCTTAGAAGGTAACAATTCTATATTCTCCCAAATTTGCCAGAAATAGAGGACATAGATTTCCCTGACAACTTTTAGGGATCAGATCCCCTGCTATGTTATGGACTTATGGCTCAAATACTGTGGCCCACCATGTGAATTTAATGGTAGCAGTTGAGTGGATGAACCACCTTCCAGCCAAGATCTAGTCTTAGTTATCTGGCTAATTTGAAAATTGATGAAAGAGAAGCAGAGGTGGAGGAATATCCTGAAGTAACCTAAAGGGGTGACCTGAGCCAGGTGACATTGGCCCAACCAATCTATAATGGTACCATGAAGGTAAAGAATTCTAAGGGAACAAATAAAATTAATAAATGAAAGTGCAGTTTAGACTTTCAAATGGCTGCTTTACAGTATGAGGAAGGAACTCTTCGGTTCAGCCATGATGAAGGCAGAAACCATCTTCTGATTGCTATGAAAATATCAATAGTATCTCATAGTTACTAAACACATCATAGACTCCAAAGCCCTTTACATATATTATCTCACTTAAAATGACACAGCTACTACAAGAGCTTCAGCATGGCCAGGGACAGGATATCTTTTTGTCTTAGCACAACTAGTCTCCTCACTCTGATAAATACATGTTGAACAAATCAATGACAGGTAATAGGATGCTAAGGCTTAACAATGCCATTTTCCAAATGTCTAATCATTCATGAATGGCCAAGCAGTTACTTATTGACCTACAGTGTTTCCAGGTCCACTCATAACTCAGCTTTCACTGTGACCACAATGGCAAGTAACTGCCATTAACTTTTTTCATATTGGCAGTGTTGAAGTTGAGGAATTGGTAAAAAAGAAAAACTTTTAGATAAAATGAAACGGAACAAAACAAAACAAAAGAACAACAACAACAACAACAACAACAACAAAAAACCAACCAAAAAACCACTACAGACCCAGCTTTAGGGAAATTAGTTCACAGGCCCCAAAGAAAGCCAGGTGTCCTTCTGACTTTTGTCAATACTATGATTTATGATCCTGTGTAGTTTGGTATTTTGAGGTCAGCTTTTTGTGATGCTTTATTAATATGTTGAAACATTCCTCTTTTCTAAACCATTTTAGATTTTCTATAAAAATATCCTCCTCTTTCATCAGAGTTTAGAACACAAGCAGATGGTTTCTTTAAGAACATTGTTAACCACACCAAGGCCTGGGTATGAGCTTCAGCATCATATAAGCCAGGCTTGCTGGTACATGCCTGCAATCCTGCCATTTAGTAGGGAAGGCAGGAAGATCAGATGTTTAGGATTACCCTTGGCTACAAGACCCATGGCTAGGCCAGCCCAAAGCACATGAAACCATGCCTTAATAAACAGCATTATTGGTTATGTCACATAACAATCATGAAGATTATCTTCTGGAGGCTTCCATATGGCCTCCTGCAGTGAAAATCCCATACCTGATCTTTGGGATGATAGAGAATGTAGAGCTTCCGATGCAGTCAAGAAAGGAAGGCTGCTCCCCTGAACTCTTGAGGTTTTCTCTTCGTATATCCTCAATCTAAATGTGTAGGCGAAAAGAAGAAAGAGATAAAAGCTCATACCCAGTTACTGGGTGTTCACAGGCTTCATCTCTGCTCTGAATAGATGGCAGAAGGGGTCATTTGCCACCTCCTCACCCTGTCCTTTTAAGTTTTCAACATTTCCTAGACACTTGTAGTTATTTTTTTTCCAGGTGAATGCCACAGGAGATCTTATAGAAGATGCATTTGTTTTTGACTTCTAATTAATCAAGATAACATCTCTCTCAACCACTAGACAGTACAATCAATACCTCAGGCAGCCACACCGCCAGTTAGACGGATACACCAATACCTAATATTGGCAAACCAGTGATGTATTTAACCATGTGATACTCTATCATTTTATAATACGAGAGCGGTGTGATTATGTTAAGGCTATGGAAAGGAAGGTTTCTGTCTTTGCAACCAGTGTTAAGATTTCTCTTCCATCCTGAGCCATGGCCTGCTATCTCCCTTACCTAAAACTAGGGCGGTAGTTCTGGTTCATTTTCTGGATTTTCATTGCTGTGAAATCACTCATCATCATAATATGCAGTAGAATTCCAGGACAGAAGAAACTAATAGGATAAACATCTTAAGTAGAAAAAGTGGTTGTGTCTATAAGCTCCTTCTATAAGCTGAAATTCTTGGTGTCATCTATTCTGAGGTCCTGTTCTCCACCTGAGAATTAGAGTGTAGGAAGAAAAGGAAAGGAACTGAGGCAGGAACGTGAAGGATCTCCCCACTAGGAGATGGGAATGTGTTTTGAGAGATTTGCTCTAGGATTTGAATGTAATACTTGACCCAGACATTGTGAACATCCTTTAGAACTATAGTGGTTTGGATGAGTCTGAGTCCACAGGATGTTCAGACTCTTGAACACTTGGTCCCCAGTTGATGGCACTATTTGAGGAGGTCTAGGGTGAAGGCTTACTGGAGAAACTATATACTGAGGTCTATTTTTAAGAGTAAAGGCCATGGGTCATTTCCATCTAGTTCTCTGTCTATCTCTGTCTGTCTCTGCCTGTCTCTATATCTCTGTCCCATCCCCCCACCCCGTGTGTGTGTGTGTGTGTGTGTGTGTGTGTGTGGTATGTGTACACACTTGCAAGTGTGCATGAATGATTCATGTGTGGGGGGTGGGCAGTGGTCAAGATGTGAGCTCTCTGCTTCCTGAGCTTGCTGCCATGCCTCCCTAACAATGGACTCTATCCCTCTGGAACTATAATGCCCAAATAAACCCTTCCTTTAAGTTAATCACCTTGCTCATGGTGTTTTACCACAGCAACAGAAATGGAACTAAGAACAGAAACCATCGAATCGAGGCTCTCTTGTGGAGGGAAGAACTTTGTCCTTGGAAATGGCCTCCTGTATCCTTCTGATCTAGAATCACAGAAACCATATTTTAACAACTGACCAGGTACCAGGCATAGGGAATTGGGCAAATCTATAAGACAGAGAACTCTTCCTGGGGTCTTTACTCAGAGCCCTGGCATGCTGCTCAGGTCACATGGTTGCTTTTTAACAGGGTAAGTTCAGCCTAACCCTCTGAACCTTTCTTTTACCTTTTAAGTGCAGAGCTTATTGCTTGCTTGTTTGCTTGCTTGCTGGCATCCATCTTACCTCATGTAGCCCTAATGAACCCTGCAGCTTTGGATGACCTTGAACTTGTGATCCTCCTGCCTCCAAGTTTCCAATTACTGGGATTAGAGGTGTATACCAGCGCACCCAGTTTTAAGCAGTAGTGGAGATCAAACCCAGCGCCTTGTGTGTGCTAGGCAAGTACTTTACCAATTCAGCTGTATCGTGGCCCAGGAAATATGTTTGAAGTTATGATGAGTGCTGGGTGAAGGGATCTGGAGAAAGGCTTTCTACTAACACAGTGAAAAGACTTAATAGGCTTCATTTCCCTCCTAGTGGCTTGTTTTCAATATTCTGAGCAGTATAGCCTCAGTATAGAAAAAAGCCCACTGTGTCAGCCCCAGCATGGAACCTACATGGAAGGTATGGAAATGAACCAGTGTTTTGATTGGTTATCTGGTGAATTGGTCTCGACATCCCATCTACCTTTAGTGTATCATCATGTGAACATGCCTTAGAGATTACGAAAACACTCAATTATACACATTTGTCAGACATTTAAGTTTTACCACGTTCGCATCATGCAAGAAAGGTGTCCTAGTTTGTGATGCTGTAATAAGAATACACTTATGACACTGAATATATTCCCTTTTTTGTTTTGTTTTGTTTGCGTTTGTTTTTGCTTTGAGACAGGGTCTTTCATACGATTTGGAACTCTCTATTTAGACTAGCGGGACTTTCCAGAGAGCCCCAGGATCTGCCTGTTTATCCCTCCAACCTTCCCTTCCCCAGCACTGAAGTTACCAGCCAATGATCACAGCTCTTGCATTTTATGTGGGTGCTGGGGATCCAAACTCAGATCAACCACTGATCCATCTCCCTAGTTCCTCCTTCCATGTACTGAATTTATTGAATTAAATTTTGAGCATTGTATCAGACTACCAAACTTGATTTCTTTCATAAGCTAAACTTAGTTGTGATAACAGCTTTTGTTTTATGTTTTGAGATAGGGTCTTACTATGTAGTCATGACTGGCCTGGAACTCACTGTATTTACCATGCTGGCCTCAAACTTGGAGATCCACCCACTTCTGTCTTCTTAGTGACATAAATAATAGCTTATTTCCATCATGCCCAGCAGCTAAAATGTTTTTAAGTATTATTGAACTTTTAAATTTTTAATTTCAAAAAAATAAAAAACTTAAAATACTTCAGTTTTAATTTGCTAATAATTTGTCTAGAGTTTGCCTTTAGTGTAGCTTTTTCCATGCTATTTGTCTGTTGGTTATACATAGCATATAAAATGAGGGTCAAGTAATATGCACACTCTTTCATTTCTCCTGAAGAGTTTATATGAGGTTGTAGTTGCTTCTAATTTGCATGTTTGAAAGAAGTCTCTGGGGTCATTACTGAGCCTTGAAGAGTTCATTTTGAGATTTTAGTTAAAAAAAAACAGTTTATCAAATGTCAATTAAATTTTCTGCTTATTTAATAGTTTGATCAGTTTAGAACAAATAATTTAGAAATTCTCAGTGGATTTTATTATGATTTAAATATGAAAGGGAAAGTAAGACTGGAAGTTAAAATCTGGGGATGTATGTGGGATGAAGTGAGTATTTTCATTCATTGAAAAGAACATTCATCAAAAAGTAAAGGTTTAGAAAACAGCATATCAAATTATGTAACTTTTGTTCATGAAAAGATACGGTGAAGAGAATGGGAGAAGATATCTGTACCGTTAAAGCATCAGAGTCCAAAGTAAATAGTAATTAGTAGATACTAAGAATGAGTTAGATCTCTGCTCTTTGGTAAGAAAAGCCAATGAAGCTAAAATGATGAAAGCTGCTAGCGTCAGTGCTTACAGACAGGACCCTAGAGAGATGCTCCATTGCAGGAGCCACCTAATCCCCAAGTACAAAACCAGGAAGTAGATGAAGTTGGGTTTTATCAAAGTGTGTTGCAACAGCAGAGAAGTTGTGATATGACAATAAACTCATTTCAACATTTCACAGTGAACATTGTGACAAAATAGCTCCCTCTGGCCTGCTTCCCACGAATTTCTAGTGGGCTTTGGGTCACTGTGACACCAGAGTTCTCTTCAGCAGTGACTCATAGCATTTTGGGGTTGAGACCAACACCACAGGTGATTTATTACCATGTTCAAATCTGCAGGAATTTTTCCCTGGAAACCAAGCTTGGAGCTTTTATGGGTGCCACTGCTTATTTTATCAATTTTTTGTCAAGTTTATTTATTTTTACTTATTTTTAAATAAATGAATGTACTTATTAAATCCTCATGCTATTTAAAGATGCTTAACTACAAGCTAATATGTTGAGTTAAGAACTATTAAATAAATATATCTTGCTAGGAGGCTGGAAGTCTGGATTAAAGATTATCCACACATCTGCTGCTATTCATCATGGCCCCCAGACCAGCTAACCTCAGTTTGGGGCTAGAGATAATCAGAACAGTCTCTCCCACCAGGTGAACTTGGGTACCACCTGTTACTTTAGTGGAATCTGAAGCCTGCCTGTGGATTTTTTAAGCCAAAAAAATTTTGACTTTGGCAGAACATTAAAAAGAAGTAATATTTCAAAATAATGCAAGAGAGCAATATTTATGAAACTGTTTCGCACACGGTTTCTGAGAAACCGGCACTGCCCTACCTTTATAAATCATACTGTGACTGGGTTAGAGGGGAGAAGGTTTGCCAAACAGTTAGATCCTAGAGGATCTGTAACAGAGACTGCTGTTTTGCAATGATCGAAATGATCAGGATGTGGAGAAGGTTAGCACCCCATTCCCTCCAATTCCTCCCCCACCAAATGTGAAAAAGAGTTTCAAAATGGAAACCTATGAAATAGAGAGTAGAATGACAATGCAGAGAGCACATAAACACAGGGAACCAATGGGACCAGCACAACATCCCCCTCTAAGCAGCCCCAGATGGAGGCTTCCACCACAGCAGTCAGTCCTACATTGTTGTGACTGGGGAGCCTGAGTTGTTTAGCATGCTATTGTGAAGTTCTCTCAACACTTCCCCCTGGCTTTGTCCATTTGTAGACACCATTCTCGAGTGGGGTGTGACAAGAATTAGAATTGACATCCACCAAACTCCGTGTGTCCTGGAGCCAGCCTCTATGGCTCTGCCACTGTCACATCAAGCCCCATCCCTCCTGGCTACTCTGTGTCTGCACTCATGACACCTGTCAGAAACTTTCAAGTGTCTGCTCATTTCTCTATCAATGTGGCCTGCATAGCCAGGCAAAGGAGGAATGACATTTGGGATGAGGGAGGGATGGGTAGTGCCTCCCCCCTACCTCCTCTAACTGTCAGCTTGGGTTTTCTCTCTACATATCAAGATTGATACCTAGTTACCATGTCATTTAGAAATGAGCAGAGTGGTAACCAGCTTTGAAAACAGTGTGGGAGACTGGGAACTTAAGCATTCTCCTTAGAGAATGATGTATCAAGAAGAAATTAACCAAAAGAGGCATGGTGCCGGGCTATCTCTGCCCTTTGGAAATGCGCTGCTTCGGGAGATGTGTGGGTGCACTGGAGCAATCTGAACACATGAGTTATTGTACATTTCCTCTTTCTATAAAAGTACAATAATCAAATGTGTACATTATCCTAAGAGTGATGGTTTTAGATGTCTAAACTATTTCTTCTTTATAATACTGCTTCTATTTAAGTAAGTGGTTAGTTAAATATATATCTTAACTCTGGCCTATACACAGTGTTGTATGTTCTGTTCTGTTTCTTCAATTTTAATCAGAGAAGCTTTAATAGAACGTACCATAGCACCTTTCCCAGCCTTCTGTGGGGACAAAGTGAGTGCCTCATTTTCCTTTCTTTTCATCTGAGACATCTTAAATTTTCTGAAGAGGTTTTGTGGAGTTAAGTGTGGTCCTCAATTGGTTCATTGCCCAATTTCCAGTGGGCTTAAACTCTTGCTCTTGTCACCAAAGTGCTAAGCAAACCTTTAGTGCTATTTATTGTGGTATTTCATATGGATATGCATATGGTGTGTATCCCCACAGTGTGTAGTTCTGTCCATTCACCCGGGGCAGTATTCCTACTCCAATACAGAGAGCACTCAGATGGGTATGGTTCATCTGCCTATATGTGGGTCAAAGTCATGACAGCTGTACCATAGTTCCAGTGGGCATTGAAATACGCTGGGAAAGTGGAGCAGCCAGACTCTGAAGAAAAGCTGACAGCATCATTATATGTGGGTGAGCATACTCTGGGCCTCACCTATCATTTAAATCCATGCATAAATAACTCTCCTTCATTGTCTCTCTCTTTCCCCAGATACAAAATGGAAGGGTATCACCATAAGCAGGCTCATTTATAAGATTGTTTTGAGGCCCAAATGAGATCATTGTTATAGAAATTACTTTGCTAATAATAGTTATCTTACTTGTACAAAAATTGGTGAGGCATTGGATAGTTAGTACATCTGTGCCTTCTATAGTCAGTTGTTTACATACAGTGCATAGGTAGTCATTGCTTTGGCCAACCTTGAATCAAAAATACAACAAAATGTTCTATGCATCTACATGAGTAGACTTTTTCTTGTGTCATTTCCTAAACAATGAATTATACAGCGGTAGCAGTGGCTGTTCTATGAGAAGATATGTATAGCTTTTATATCATCATATCTTCATGTTACATAAGGAACTTGGGCATCATATTTTATTTATTCTGGGGCTCAATGCCAAATTTTCTGTGGACGTCAAGGCATATTTGGACTGTCAACAGGTGGCATAACTCAGACTTTCTTCTTTGACCACACATCAAAAACAAGTGCATGTGGGTGCCATTGTTGTCCATGGTATGACAACTTGTCTAAGGCAAGGAATAAATGGAGACACAAGTCTTACTGGGGGATTTCTTTGGATGTTTGTTATACTGTCATGATTCTAGGTTGGAAGAAGAGATTGAAAAAGCTTCCAAATAACTTGCTTATATTGAGAAAGCTAGGTGCTCCTAGAGAAGGAGAGGTAATAAGATCCTTGTGATAATAATAAAAAAAATAGGCAAGAATCTGCAGGCCCCACATTTTTCTCTCCTTTTCTTTCCTTTCCTTTCCTTTCCTTTTCTTTTCTTTTCTTTCTTTTTTCTCTATCTTTTTTTTTCTTTTTGGTGTTGTTATTTTCATTTTCTTTGGTTGCTGTTTTGGTGCTAAGATCTATGTATATGAGAAAAAACAACGTACCACTAGGCCATATTTCCTGCCTTCAAGTCTCATCTTAAGGGCTAAAAAATAAATGGAAAATGAACCTGGATGTGTATCTCCCAAGGCTCCACAAGCAGTAGGATGAAAGGGCACACCACCAGCAGCATCCCCATGGTCTGGCTGTTTTTCTCCTCTTGATTCACACCCCAGGACAGCACTGGTCCAAGAACATGACTCAATGAGTGGGGGTGGGTGGTTACAAACCCACAGATCAGACACAGCTTTCACATTCTGATGTCTGGCATGGTGAATCTGCTGGTCACCTCAAAATAAGAGATTCCAAAGATAAGGGGAATGGATGATGTATTAAGGAAGGAGGTAGGAAGTTCCTCTCATAAATCTTAAGTCCTCATCCCCTAAGACAAAACTCACTATGTTGTGGAGAATGGGCATCATCAAAGGGCTTTGATTGTTGATGGTCAGGTGGCCTCAATAGAGGTACGCATGCCCATATCAGTCCTCCTCCTCTTTAGACTGACAAAGATATCAGGCTTCTGGATGCAAGGAACAAAGAATGAGGCCTAATTCTCTATCCATTCTGTCTCCTATAAATGGTGACAGGCACTTCATACTGGCTCCTCCACTCATCTGGAGCAAGGCTTAGGCGTGAGATCTGGCTTTAGTATGACCGGTTCTGGCCTTCTTGGACATCTTGAAACTGCACACCTGTCCTCCCTCTGCAGAGAATTCATTCCACAGTGTGTTCTGGTGGTCAGGAGGGAGGCAAGCCAGCAGAGGCAGACTACCTTCACTGTGTCCTAGCCAATAGAATATAGAGTCACAGCCAAGGCTATCCCCTCTATTTAGGTTTAACTTTTATCAACCATAAACTAATTCTTTGCATCTGTGTTTGATTTCTATATTCTTTTAAATTGCTTTTTGACTCCTGGTGGGAAGCATTATTTAAAATCTTAATAGGAGATTCTTGCTGGTAAATCCTTCAGTAGGAGATTGACATCATAAACAGAACCATGGGAAGTGATTAAAAGGGAATCGTGGGTAACTCTAGGAGGTATCACCTAGGGATTGAGCAATGACCCTTTAATCATGGACCCAGGATCCCCATAGGAACTATGCCATGTTGCAAACTAATGCACTATGCTAAGGATAGGAGCTTAGGCACCCCTGAAAAGCAAAATTGAGAATTGGAAAGTTGAGGATTCACTTCTGAAATACTAACTTCCCAGATCCTCAGCAAGTGAGTGGAACTATAAATGAAGCTATGTCACCTGAGAAGAAAATTAGAGTCTGATGTTAATCTCAGATTGTGACTATGAATGCCAATGAGAACTTTAGACATTGGTATTCATGGACAGGGCAATTAGAGTCTCAGCCTATTCCATCCTCGTGGAATCATTCCTGAGTTGAAAGGGGATGCTGAATGTGACACTGTGAATCTGCCTCAGTTATCAATGTTGTATGCAAGTTGACAAAGCTGATGGAAAGTGCTGGAAATACAGCTTGTGAGCCACAGTAGCTCCCAGAGAAAGGAGCACAGGAGGGGAAGCCTATGGAAGACTGTCATAGTTTTGTGATAAAATATTCTGACCAAAAGCAACTTGGTGAAGAAAGGGTTTATTTGACTTACAGGTCACAATACTTTAAGGGAAGTCAAGGTAGAAACTTGTTAGCAGGAACCAAAGCAGACACCATGGAGGGACAGTGCTTACTGGCTTATGTCACCACCTTTCTGATATAGCTCAGACCTACCTGTTCAGGGCTAGTAACTACTGCCCACAGTGGGCTGGGACCTTCTACATCAAATACTAACAGAAATGCCCACACAGATATACAACAGGCAATCCTTCAATTGATTCTTCCCACAGATGTCTAAGTGTGTATGAAATTGGCCCAAACTAGCCAGCATAGTAGGTGTGTTTATATGCCCCAATGGCATCAATACAGAAGAAGATGGGTATTTGTTCAGTGTGGCAAGAAGTGGCTCAAATAGTGAATTGGGGAGGTAAGTTTCATGACAGCTAGATCTAATTGGAATACACTGATTTTATTCTGTGGTGTAGTTTTATTTATTGGGATAGTGTAGCCGTAGAACTCACACAGTAAGGCAAGCACTAAATAGGAGAAAGTATCATTTAAGGATCTAGGTCTGATATTCTGTGTTATCTATCTATCTATATCTATCTATCTATCTATCTATCTATCTATCTATCTATCTATCTATCTATCATCTATCTATCTATCATCTATTATCATATATCTATCTATCTATCCATAGATAGATAGGTACTAGCCACATAATATATACTCCTATGTAAATATTTGTATCTATTTGCATATATTTTATACATGTATATATAAATATTTGTACATATAAATATGTTTATAAGCATATATAAATAAAATATAAATATATATTGGTTGAAACAAATTTAGATATAAAGATTTTAAGATATACATTTTTTGATCACTATTTTTTATTGGATATTTTAATTTACATTTCAAATGTTATTCTCTTTTCCGGTTTCCCATCCATTAGCCCCCTGTCCCATTCCCCTCCCCTTCTTCTATAAGGGTGTTCCCCCTCCACAACCACCACCACCCCTTCCCCACCCATTCACTCCCCTACATTGGGGGGTGCAGCTTTGGCAGTACCAAGGGCTTCTCCTCCCATTGGTCCCAACAAGGCCATCCTCTGCTACATATGCAACTGGAGCCATGGGTCTGTCCCTGTATACTTGTTGGGTAGTGGTTTAGTCCCTAGGAGTTCTCATCAGTTGGTATTGTTCTTATGGGGTTGCAGGTCCCTTCAGCTCCTTCAATCCTTTCTCTAATTCCTCCAATGGGGACACCTTTCTCAGTTCAATGGTTTGCTGTTAGCATTCGCCTCTGTATTGACATGCTCAGCCTGAGCATCCCAGGAGACAGCTATATCAGCTCCTGTCAGCATGCACTTCTTGGCTTCATCAATATTGTCTACTTTGGGTGGCTGTATGTGTATGGGCTGGATCTCGAAGTGGGGCAAGCTGTGAATAGCCATTCCTTCAGTCTCTGCTCCAAATTTTGTCTCCATATCCCCTCCTATGAATATTTTTGTTCACCATTTTAAGAAAGACTGAAACATTCACACTTTGGTCATCCTTCTTGAGATTCTTGTGGTCTGTGGATTATATCTTGGGTAATTTGAGCTTTTGGGCTAGTATCCACTTATCAGTGAGTGTCTACCATGTGTGTTTTTCTGTTGATTGGGTTACCTCACTCAGGATGATATTTTCTAGTTCCATCCATTTACCTATGAATCTCATGAAGTCTTTGTTTTTGATAGCTGAGTACTACACCATTGTGTAGATGTAACACATTTTCTGTATCCATTCCTCTGTTGAAGGGCATCTGGGTTCTTTCCAGTTTCTGGCTATTAAAATAAGGCTGCTACGAGCATAGTGGAGCATGTGTCTTTGTTGTATGTTGGACTATTGTTTGGGTATATACTCAGGAGTGGTAGAACTGGGTCCTCAGGTAGTGCAATGTCCAATTTTCAGAGGAACCTCCAGATTGATTTCTAGAGTGGTTGTACCAGCTTGCAATCCCACCAACAATGGAGGGGTGTTCCTCTTTCTCCACATCCTCGCCAGCATCTGTTTTCACCTGAGTTTTTGATCTTAGCCATTCTCACTGGTGTGAGGTGGAACCTCAGGATTGTTTTGATTTGCATTTCCCCGATGATTAAGGATGTTGAACATTACTTTAGGTACTTCTCAGCCATTCGATATTCCTCAGCTGAGAATTCTTTGTTTAATGGCTCTGTGCCCCATTTTAATAGGGTTATTTGGCACTCTGGAGTCTAATTTCCTGAGTTCTTTGTATATGTTGGATATTAGCCCTCCGTCAGATGTAGGATTGGTAAAGATCTTTTGTCAATCTGTTGGTTGCCATTTTGTCCTAATGACAGTGTCCTTTGCCTTACAGAAGCTTTGCCCTTTTATGAGGTCCCATTTGCTGATTCTTAATCTTAGATCATAAGTCATTGGTGTTTTGTTCAGGAAATTTTCCCCCGTAACCATGTGTTCGAGGCTCTTACTCACTTTTTCTTCTATTAGTTTGAGTGTATCTGGTTTTATGTGGAGGTTCTTGATCCATTTGGTCTTATGCTTTGTACAGGGCAATAAGAAGAGGTCGATTTGCATTCTTTTACATGCAGAGCTCCAGTTGAACCAGCACCATTTGTTGAAAAGGCTATCGTTTTCCCACTGTATGGTTTTAGCTCCTTTGTCAAATATCAAGTGATCATAGGTATGTGGGTTCATTTCTGGGCCTTCAATTCTATTCCACTGATCTACCTGCCTGTCTCTGTACCAATACTGTACAGATTTTTTTAATCACCATTGTTCTGTAATACAGTTTGAGATCAGGGATCCCCTGAAGTTCTTTTATTTTTGAGGATAGTTTTCACTCTCCTGGGTTTTTTGTTATTCTAAATGAATTTTCAAATTGCTCTTTCTAACTCTATGAAGAATTGAGTTGGAATTTTGATGGGGATTGAAATGAATCTGTAGATTGCTTTGGGCAAGTTGTCGATTTTTACTATATTAATTCTGCCAATCCATGAGCATAGGAGATCTTTCCATCTTCTGAGATCTTCACTTTCTTTTTTCAGAGACTTGATGTTCTTGTCATAGAGATCTTTCACTTGTTTGTTTAGAGTCACACCAAGGTATTTTATATTAGTTGTAACTATTGTGAAGGGTGTCATTTCCCTAATTTCTTCCTCAGCATGTTTATTCTTTGAGTAGAGGAAGGTTAGTTATTTTTATACTCAGCCACTCGGCTGAAGTTATTTTTCAAGCTTAGTAATTCTTTGGTAGAACTTTTGGGTTACTTCAGCATACTATCATATCATCTGCAAATAGTAATATTTTGACTTCTTCCTTTCCAATTTGTATCTCTTTGACCTCTTTTTGTTGTCTGATTCCTCTGTCTAGGACTTTGTGTACTGTATTGAATAAGTAGGGAGAGAGCGGGCAGCCTTGTCTAGTCCCTGATTTTAGTGAGATTGTTTCAAGTTTCTTCCCATTTAGTTTGTTGTTGTCTACTGGTTTGCTGTATATTGCTTTTACTATGTTTAGGTATGGACTTTGAATTCCTCATCTTCCCAAGATTTAACATGAAGGTGTTGAATTTTGTCAAATACTTGCTCAGCATCTAATGAGATGTTAGTGTGGTTTTTTTCTTGAGTTTGTTTACATAGTGGACTAGATTGATGTATTTCTGTATATTGAACCATTCCTGCATCCCTGGGATGAAGTCTACTTGATCATGATGGATGATTGTTTTTATGTGTCTTTTGATTCTGTTTGCAAAAAGGTTATTGAGTATTTTTGTGTCCATATTCATACGTGAAATTGGTCTGAAGTTTTCTTTCTTTGTTGGGTTTTTGTGTGGTTTAGGTATAAGCATAATTTTGGCTTCATAGAAGGAATTGGGTAATGCTCTGTCTGTTTCTATTTCATGGAATTGATTGGACAATATTGGTATGAGGTCTTCTATGAAGGTCTAATAAAATTCTGCATTAAACCCATCTGGTCCTGGAGTTTTTTTTGTTGGGAAACTTTTAATATCTGCTTCTATTTCCTTAGGAGTTATGGTACTGTTTAGATGGTTTATCTGATCCTGATTTAACTTTGTTACCTGGTTTCTGCCTACAAAATTGTCCATTTCATCCAGATTTTTCAGTTTTCTTGAATATAGGCTTTTGTATTTAGGATCTGATGATTTTTTGAATTTCCTCAGTTTCTGTTGCTATGTCTCCCTTTTCATTTCTGATTTTGTTAATTTGGATACTCTGTCTGTGCTTTTAGGTGAGCTCTGAAGCTGCTAATGTATGCTCTCTCCAGCTTCTTTTTGGAGACACTCAGAGATCTGAGTTTTCATCTTAGCACTGCTTTCATTGTGTTCCATAAGGCTGGGTATGTTATGTCTTCATTTTCATTAAATTCTAAAAAGTCTTTAATTTCTTTCTTTATTTCTTCCTTTACTAAGTTATCATTGAGTAGAGTGCTGTTCAACTTCCATGTATATGTGGTTTTTCTGTCGTTTTTGTTGTTATTGAAGACTACTTTAGTTTGTGGTTGTCTGATAGGATGCATGGGATTATTTCATTCTTCTTGTATCTCTTGAAGACTGTTTTGTGACCAGTTTCATGGTCAGTTTTGCAGAAGGCACCATGAGGTGCTGAGAAGAAGGTATATTCTTTTTTTTTTTTTTTAAAGAATGAAATGTTAAATATCTGTTAAATCCACTTGGTTTATAACTTCCGTTAGTTTCTCTACGTCTCTGTTTAGTTTCTGTTTCCATTATCTGTCCATTGATAAGAGTGGGGTGCTGAAATCTCCTACTATTAATGTGTGAGGTGCAATGTGTGCTTGGAGCTTTAGTAAGATTTCTTTTATGAATGTAGGTGCCCTTGTGTTTGGAGCACAGATATTCAGGATTGAGAGTTCATCTTGGTGGATTTTTCCTTTGATGAATAGGAAGTCTCCTTCCTTATCTTTTTTGAAAACTTTTGGTTGAAAGTTGATTTTATTTGATATTAACTGGCTACCCCAGCTTATTTCTTGGGACCATTTGCTTGAAAAATTGTTTTCCAGCCTTTTATTCTGAGGTAGTGTCTGTTTTTGTCGCTAAAGTGTGTTTCCTCTATGCAGGAAAATGCTGGATCCTGTTTACCTATCCAGTCTGTTAGTCTATGTCCTTTTATTGGGGAATTGAGTCCATTGATGTCAAGAGATTTGCAGGAACAGCGACTGTTGTTTTCTGTCATTTTTGGTGTCAGAGATGGAATTATGTTTGTGTGTCTCTTTTCATTTTGTTGCAAGGTGATTACTTTCTTCCTTTTTCTAGGGTTTAGTTTCCCTTCTTGGTGTTGGAGTTTTCCATCTATTATCCTTTGTAGGGCTGGATTTGTGGAAAGATATTTTGTAAATTTGGTTTTCTCATGAATATCTTGGTTTCCCCATCTGTGTTAATTGAGAGTTTTGCTGAATATGTTAGCCTGGCCTGGCCTTTGTGTTCTGTCAGGGTTTAATTGACATCTTCCCAGGATCTTCTGGCTCATATTCTCTGGTGATAAGTCTCGTGTAATTCTGATAGGTCTGCCTTTATATGTTACTTGACCTTTTCCCCTTACTGCTTTTAATATTCTTTATTCGTTGTGTGCATTTCATGTTTTTACTATTACATGATGGGAGGAATTTCTTTTCTGGTCCAATCTATTTGGAGTTCTGTAGGCCTCTTGTATATTTATGGGCATATCCTTTTTTAGGTTAGGGAAATTTTCTTCTATAATACTGTTGAAGATATTTACTGTCCCTTTAAATTGGGACTATTTGCTCTCTTCTATACCTATTATCCTTATGTTTAATCTTCTCATTATGTCCTGGATTTCCTAGATGTTTTGGGTTTGGAACTTTATGTGTTTTACATTGTGTTTGATGGTTGTGTCGATGTTTTCTTTGGTATCTTCTGCCCCTGAAATTCTCTCTTTTATCTCTTGTATTTTGTTGGTGATTCTTTTGTCTATGACTCCTGATCTCTTTCCTAGGTTTTCTATCTCCAGGGTTGTCTCCCTTTGTCTTTTCTTTATTGTTTCTATTTTCATTTTTCAATCCTTGATGGTTTTGCTCAATTCCTTCACTTGTTTGGTTATGTTTTCCTGTAATTCTTCAAGGGATTTTTGTGTTTGCTCCTTAAGGGCTTCTACTTGTTTGCTTGAGTTGTCCTGTATTTCTTTAAGGGAGTTATATATGTCCTTCTTAAAGTCCTCTATCATCATCATGAAATGTGATTTCAAATCAAAACTTGCTTTTCTGGTGTGTTTGGACACCCCGTATGTGCTTTGGTGAAAGAACTGGGCTCTGATGATGCCAAGTTTCTGTTGCTTAGGTTCCTGGGCAGGTTGTCTCTGGTGTTATCCTGTCTTGCTGTCTCTGACAGTGGTTTGACCCTCCTGTAAGCCTGTGTGTCAGCACTCCTGTAGACCTGTTTTTCTTTTCTTTCTTTTTTTTTTTTTTTTTTTTTCAGCTGGATCTGGAAACAGAGAGCTGCTCCTGGGTTTGTGTGCCCTGAAGCCTCCAGGCAAGTCGCTTGGAGCAGAAGAGTTGTTACCTCTGCTCTCAGGTGTGTCAGTGTGTCAGTGCTCCAGGTGACCAGCTTTCAGCTCTGGGCTCAGGCAGAAACTGGAAAGGTCCTTCCCCCTCACTGCTCCAAGGTTCCTGTACCCAGAGGGCACTAGGCAGGTTCCTCTTGGGCCAGGAATGTGAACAGAAGTGGTGGTCTCCCCTGAGCTGTCAGGATTGTCCACACTTCTGAAGAGTCCAGCTCTCTCCCCCATGGGATTTGTGTACAGAGAGCTGTGGGAGCAGTTCAGCTCCGGGTGCAGGCAGAAACCGGAAGTGTCCTGTGCCAGACTGCCCCTGTCTTTGCGTATCCTGAGGCCACCAGGTAGGTCACTTGGAGCAACTGGCTTTCAACTCTGGGCTCAGGCAAAAGTGGGAAGGGTCCTGTCACTGACTGCTCTATAGGTTCCTGTGCCCAGAGTGCACAGAGGTTACTAGGTGGGTTCCTCTTGGATCAGGAATGTGGGCAGATGTAGTTGTCTCTTCTGAGCTCTCAGGATTGTCCACAATTCTGCGAGTCCAGCTCTTTCCCGAATGGGATTTAGGTACAGAGAGCTGTGGGACTAGTTCAGTTCTGGGGGCAGGCAGAAACCAGAAAGGAGATATACATTTTTAAAGATTATATTTATCTTTAAATTTTTAACTGATATGGACTGGAGACATGGCTCAGTGGTTAAGAGCACTGACTTTTCTTCCAGAGATCCTGAATTCAATCCCCGCAACCACATAGTGTCTCACAACCATCTGTAATAAGACCTGATGCCCTCTTCTGGTGTGTCTGAAAACAGCTACAGTGTATACAATAAATAAACTTAAAAAAATTTTACTGATACATATAAATGACACAACTTTATAGGGCTGTGTGCTGATTAGTTTTTATTGTCAACATAATACAACCTAAAATCAGCTAGGAAGAAAGAACATCATGTTTCTCCACACATGCCCCATGCCTCTGATAAAGACCTTCTGTGAAGGTAGGAAAGGATGTGGACGTTGCATACTGGTCCAGGCAGTCAGACCCTCCTATACCTCATGTACTCTTGTCTTTATTCCTGCAGTTCTGATGTCAGAAGAGCTGATGATTCTCAGAAGTCTTGGCTCTGCTTTGCCTGGACACTGGGTTGATGGTGATGCTGTGTGAACGTGACCACAAAGCAACTTGTTTTTATAAATATCCATTCCTCCAAGGCTTGTGAAACCGCTCATTTGAAATCTGAATCTGTTTGGCAGGAAGACAGTGGGATTGCAGCTATAGGCTGACACTGTTACTCTAGGCTAGTCCATCACAAGCCTCCCTCACTGAAGAGAGGACTGGAGGCTAGTGTGGCGGTTTAATACCAAGACGGCTGGCAGCTCCCGCCTTGTGACTTGAGATTGCAAGGTGATCTGTGAAAGCAGTGTCCAAAATATTATCAGATGAGCTCTGAGGATATGTTCACTGCTACCCAAAAGTGTAGAAGGAATGTCAGTAGTCACCTTTTTGTTTTAAACCATCCTTTCTTCATTTTCCTTTCTCAAACTATAGCAAAAACAAAATTCCGAACAGACAACAGTAACAACAAGGTCTATCAGTCACTTGTTGAAATTCTTCAATTATTTGATGCACATGAAACCTTGGGATATGACCAACACTAAGGTCTGGGAGAGTAGAAAGGAAACAGATACTGTTTATGTAATTTGTGAGTGATGGTATGTAGAGAAAGATATAAATAGGCCAGCCAGTTAAATAAAGGCTTATTAGTACAACTGAGGTGTTCCAAGCAGATATTTCTGAGTAAGTTTTAACCATCAGAGAGAAGTGCATGAAAGCATCCATGTAACATGATCATTTCCCAGTTTGAGTAAAGTGTCTGCAGGGGACTCATCATACACCAAGCAAATTTGAGAAAAGAGGCTAATATTTAAGTAATCATAAATAAACTATTTTTTTCTTTTGGATGACTATGTCATTGTTTGAGTAAAGTTCCTAATGGAAGTAAATGGTGATTATTTCTAGAATTATTTTCCTTCTGGTGATTCTTAGTATTAAGTGGTTTTTTTTTAGCTATGCTTCTACTTATTGTTATAGAACGAGGTAATTATATTTAAACATGTTTTTGTTTGTTTGTTCATTTTCCTGGGAATTTCTAGTTGTTATTTTACTCATAAAAGTTTGTTGTTTTGTTTTGGTTCTTGGATTTTTGGTTTTCTGTTGTTGTTTTTATTTTATTAACTTCGGGAGTTTTGCATGCCTATCTACCTGATCCTCCCTTGGCTGACTCTCCCTTTGATACTATAGATTATTTATTGTTGAGCTCATGGTCACATACTAAGGCTAGTCCATTCAATTCTGCCTTAATTAACATGTATTTAAGTAGCTTTCATTGTCATTTTTGATTAAGTTCATGTGCACATGAAAATAATCAGAAATAAACACAACAGAATGTTATGTACACAAAGGAATTTGGAAGCTGTCTGTGCAGACATGTTAGGTCAGACTTTTGTTGTCATGGACATGTTTTTCAGACTCATTTCTACTTTACTCTCCCTGGGTGAGAGGACAGTATCATATCTTCATTCCAAGAAATCAGGAGGCCAAATAGGGAGGTAACATCACTGTCTTAGAGAGATATCCTTGGAACCCCAGTTACAGTATATTCATTGCAAATCAATGACCAGAGGCCACTGAAACAGAGCCCAGAAATCTATTTTTAGCCAGCTGGAAAATATCTTAGTAAAATTGTGGGGGTGTGTTGTTTTTTGCTGCTGAACAAGATAAAAGAAATATCATTTTTGGCACACATGGTCCTCTTTCTGACATGAAAATACCTTGATTTTTTTTTTAAATCTCACATTTGTTTTGCATTTTAGCAAAGTATAGAATGTTAAGTTGTAAAGCATTTTCATTGAGATTTTGAAGGTATTGTACTGCCATTATTCAGCATTCAGTCTTGTGGGAATAGATCCGCTTCACTCCACTGTCCTAGTCATATTGTTTACCCTTTAGACTTTGTACTATTTCTTTATGTCAGCGTTGTCAAAACAACCATCTGCTCAGTGCATTTCTGAATTTATACAGATTAAATCTTTCCTTTTCTCTTTTTCTCTCTTTCTCTTCATTTTTTTTCAGAATAGTATTCCTATCATAAGAAATACCATGGTAGGTTTATTTACCTTTGCAAACATTTATTTAAATATGAGAACATTGAAATATGACCATATTGCATAAATCATCCTTCAAAACCGATTGATGGCAGAAAGAAGAGAATTAAAATAAAACATACATAGTGATACCGATTAGAAGAGGGTCCTATTTAAAAATATACAAAATGAATAAAACAGAAAACCCAGAAATAATTTCGCACATGTATACCAACATGACAATGACAGAGCAACGAAGGGTGAGTAGAAAACAGGCGTATATAGTCAAGGATTCCACTGCTCACCTGACACCACATCACCATGCAGTAAATTCTAGATGGGCCAAATGTTTGCATATGCAGGACAAAATTTTACAGAACTCCAAAAAGATAAATAGAATCCCTCAGATTTTAAAGTATTGAAGGTCTTAAGATATATCACTATCCCTGAACCATACTAATCCATATATCATAAAATTTATGAAATTTGGTCATATAAAAATTGTAAATATGCCCCCCAAAAGACAGTAAATAAAGTTAAGAGGCAAACCGGAGGCTCAGAGAAAATGTTTATTCACATATTAAAGCCAAGATTTAGGGTCCAGATAATTCAGGGAGTCCCAAGAGTCTGTGTAATTTTAAGCTTTAATAGTTTCACAAGTTTAAGTGCTACTAATGCACATTAACAATATTTGAAAATTTGAGTGTATTTTAAAATATTAATGTGTTTCTCATTAAAATTCAACATGCACACCATTGACTATACATCACTCAGGTTGATTTTCAAACTTCATGTAAACTACTTCCACTCTTTCAGAGTACTGAGGAAGAGAAATTATAGTCCTGGCCTCCTGGTCCTCTAGAGAATAAGTGTGTGTGTGTGTGTGTGTGTGTGTGTGTACACATAGGCATGTGGATGTCAGACGTTGACACTTAATGTCTTCCACAGCTCCCTGCATCTTATCTTTTTTTTTTTTTTTCTTTTTTTCGGAGCTGGGGACCGAACCCAGGGCCTTGTGGTTGCTAGACAAGCGCTCTACCACTGAGCCAAATCCCCAACCCCTATCTTTTTTTTTTAATTGGATATTTTATGTATTTACACTTCAAATGTTATCCCCTTTCCCGGGCCCCCCTCTGCATCATCCCTCCCTCTGTTTCTATGAGGATGTTCCCCCTCACATCCACCCACTCCCACCTTAACACCTTGATATTCCCCTACCCTGGGGGTAAAGAGCCTTCAGGACAGGACCAAGGTCTTCTCCTCCTATTGAAGCCAGGTAGGGCTATCCTCTGCTACATATGTTCACATGGAGGGACCCATGGCTCCAGGTTTAGTCCCTGGGAACTCTGGGGTGGGGGTGGTCAGGTCTGGTTGGTTAATATTGTTGTTCTTCCTATGGGGTTGCAAACTCTTTCAGCTCTTGTAGTCCTATCTCTAACTCCTCCTTTTGGGTCCCTCTGATCAGTCCAATGGTTAAATGCAAGCATCCTCATATGTATCTGGTAGAGCCTCCCAGGAGATACCCATGTTGGGCTCCTGTCAGCAAGCACTTCTTGTCATCAGCAATAGTGACTGGGTTTGGTGGCTGCAGATGGGATGGATCCCTAGGTAGGGCAGTCTCTGGATGGCCTTTCCTTCAGTCTCAGCTCCACTCATTGTCCCTGTATTTCCTCCCATGAGTATTTTGTTTCCCCTTTTAAGAAGGACTGATGCATCCAGATTTTGGTCTTCCTTCCTCTTGAGCTTCATATCTTTCAAAGGTTCAGCTAATGTGGCTAATGTTCTCCAGGTATGCACTTGTCACTGTCCTGTTCCCTTACCCTACCATGTGCTATGGTATCAGATGCGTATCAGCTTTGGTACAAGTGCTGGGGATCTGAAGTCATGTATCCAGGCTTATACAAAGAGCATGAGTGCTTTCCCAACTGAGCCATCCTCGAGCCCTAGTTTCCATACTTTGAAAAGGATCAAAACAAAAGATAATTGCAGGCTGTGGCAAGCCCCAGCAGATAGGGCATGGGACAAAAGAAAAGTTTTATTACACTTTTTTTTTTGCATTAACTATGAATTTTTAAAAAATGCTATATTGACCTTTTTATTTGTTTGTTTTTACTCTTTGCATCCTTTGTATCCATAGCTGGCCTGGGACTTACTATGCAAAAGAAGCTGGTCTCAAATTCACAGTTGGCCTCTTTCCCTGCATGTCACTAAATATCTCTATCATTAAAAAAAAAAAAAAAAAAAAACAGTACAAGAGTACAAGGTGGGGTCATGTGACTTTGATCCTTGTACTTGGGAAACAGGAGCAGGACGATCTCTGAGTTGCTTTCTACTTATGAATATATAAACTAGAAGCCATAAATGAAAGCATGGAAATTGGGCTTTTCTACATTTTTAACATAACTAAGGATTGCACCTTGACAGAGCAGCAGAGGTCAGGATGTGACATCTAAAGACTATGAGGCATTACTCATCTTAGCAGTGTATTCCAGGGATGGTAAAGGTAATTATGCTTGAAATAGGAAGTAAAGCTGATTGTGCCATTTTCTTCCTCCTTTTCATTTTGACTATCATTTTACCAAAGGTTTGTTAAAGATTTTAAGATGTATAAAAGATGCATCTCTCTCTCTCTGTCTCTCTCTCTCTCTCTGTCTCTCTGTCTCTGTCTCTGTCTCTCTCTCTGTGTGTGTGTGTGTGTGTGTGTGTGTGTGTGTGTGTGTGTGTGTATATGTGTGTGCTTGCATGTGTAGTTTCTATAGGAAGGTGTACAAGCTTGTGTGTGCACATGTGTGGAATCCAGAGGTCAACCTTTGGTGTTTGTTCCTAAGTTCTATGCAATACATTTTTTTGAGAGTGGGTCATTCATTGGAACCAGGAACTCACTAATTAGCCTCAGCTGGCTGGCCTGCCAAAGCCCCACAGGGATCCATTGTTCTCTCCCCAGGAAGCACACATTGTGTGTCCATCGTTTTTTATATGGGGTCTTAGGATTGAACTCAGGTCTTTATACTTTTTAAACAAGCATTTTACTGACTTAGCTAGTTTCCCACCTTCATGAGTATGTTTGTTCTATGTATGTATGTATGTATGTATGTATGTATGTATGTATGTATCTATCTATCTGTCTATCTACCTATCTACCTATCTATGGTCAGAAAAATATGTAGCTTCACAAAGCAGGGGCTGACTTTCACTGAGCTCTTACTGCAGGAAAGAGCTTTCACTCACTTAGACACCCAAGATAATATCCTAAAAGAGTGTATATTATAAATAATACTGCTTTGCTTTTGATTTCTCCTTAAATCTTGCCTTGATCATACATGTCTTGTAATACTTTTGATTCATTATTTAATCGAGTCAAGGACAGAAGCTTACTTCTATTTCAACACACATACAATCTCTCATCTGTTATGTATGCTGTGAGTTGATTCATGAAGACTACTGGCTGTGTGAGAAATAACACAAAGAGGAGATAAACAGCCCTCATGGATCCTCTACTGCACCTTACATCCCTCCAGTGTACCTCGTGTCCACCCAGTGTCAAGTTACATACCATCGATTCCTACTTCTTGCCATTCATGCTCCTGTTCTGCTTCAGCCTCAATCCAGTTTACTATCTCGCACTTCCTCATTGTTCCAAAGGACATGAAGTATGTGTGCTTGATCCAACATTAGGAAAATGCACAGAGGAATCCTAATGAGGATTCCGTTGATTAAAGAGTCTGTGTTAGTTGATGCTTATGAATACAGTCTAGTGAAGTTCTATAGACATGAAGTAGAGTTATCTTCTCAATCACACATATTTCTGGGCTGTAACGTGACACTTCAACACTTGCTTATAGTCACTACAGATATCATGGAAAATAGCATTTCCATCTCCTTATTTTACTATATTGGGCCATTGAGCTCCTCTGCTAGATCTTCATAAAATATTTGTGAAATGTAGTTAGCTGCAATGCTGAGGAACACTAACGGTGGTTACTTCTAACTAGATTGTGATCCCGTTGTCCAATATCCCTTTATTAACTTCTCAGTCTCCATCCCATCCTCTAATAATCACTATATTGTATTTGAATCAACTTTTAGTTTCCACATACAAGAGAGAACATTTATGTGTCTGGCTTGTTTTACTTTATATAATTACTTCCAATTAAGATTTCATTCTTCATCGTGTTGAACATTAATTTATAATTAATAACATACATTATTTTTTACCCACCATCAAGTGTCTAGGTAATTTCATCTCTCAACTATTGTGACTAGTGCTATCCTAATCACAGATATGCAGCTCTGGTTTTAGAAGCTCGTTCTTTTCCTTTCTATGTGTATCCTGAGTGATAGAGGATCATGTAGTGCAGCTTATTCGAAATGTACTTTCTGTTGCTTCTAATAAAACACTGTTACCCAAGCAACTTTGGAGAGGAAAGAATTTATTCAGCTTGCTCTTCTTGGTCACTATTGAGAGAAGTCTGGGCAGGAACTCAAACAGGAACTGAAGCAGAAAGAAGAATACCACCAACTGGCTCCTGCTTAGCTGGCTTTATTATATAGCCTGGGGTCACCTACCTAGTGATGATGCCACAGAAGGGGCTGGATCACCTTATACTTTGGTTAGAAATGAAGAAGTGCCTCACAGACATGACTACAGACATGATCAGGCAGTTCTTCAACTGATATTCCATTTTCCAGATATCCCTAGGTTGGGTCAATTAGGCCAAAAGAACTAATAAGCACAATCTCTTTTCTTGGTTGTACAGAGTTTTTAGTTTGATGCAATTATGTCTATTTTTCCTTGTATTATCTGTGATTTTGGAGTCATTGGCCACAATTTTTTTTTTTGCCTCTCCTAGTCCTGAAGTATTTCCATTCTGTTTTTTTCTCCTACATATCCTATATAATAGTACCTATATCCTATATAGCTATAGGTCTTTCATTTCAGTCTTCATTTGTATTAAATTGGTCTTAGTTGGGGTGAAAGATATGGATCTAGTTTCAATCTCCTGCATATGTGCATCTATTTCCCCAGCACCATTTATTGAAGAGGCTATCTTTCCTCCAGTGTTTTGTTCTGATCCTTTGTGAAGAAGAAGTTGGCTGCAGATGTGTGAATTTCTTTTTGGAGTCCCTAGTATGTCTTATTCTTCTATATGTCTCATTCTTGATTTTGGTCTTGTCTCTTCTCTTCTCTTCTCTTCTCTTCTCTTCTCTTCTCTTCTCTTCTCTTCTCTTCTCTTTCTTCTCTCCGTCTCTCCTCTTCTCTCTCTTCACTTGTCTTCTCTTGTCTTGCCTTCTCTTGTCTCCCCTCTCCCCTCTTCCCTCTTCTGCTTTTCCCTATTCCTTCCTTTTTCCCCTTCTCCTTGTCCTCCTCCTCCTCTTTTTCTTCTTGTTCAATTATAGGTCCATAGCATGTCTAAAAAAATACTCCAGCTTTGTTTTATCTGTTCAAAACTACTTTGGTTATTTGGAGATCATTGTTTTGGTTAAATTTAGGATTATTATTATTATTATTATTATTATTATTATTATTATTATTATTATTATTTTGGTTCTGTGGAGAGTAGTATATATTGAATACATAAACTATTGGGATGGTGGGATGGTATGGGCATTTTAACATAATTCTTTTAATTTAGAGTCATGGGAGGTTGCTTAACATTTCTTTATGTCCCACTCAATTTTTCATGGGTATTTTATTTTTTTCAGCATAGGTATCTTTCATTTCATATTTTACATTCTCAGGATATCTGAGGGAGTAGAATTTCTGAATAGAACTATACTGCTTTTATAGGTTTTTGTCATCATGTTCATTATCAATGTGTAGAGATGCTATTGATTTTTGTAATTGTACTAATTGTGAATCTTGGCGCTTTAATGAACTCGTTGGTTCTTTTTCTGTTTTCTGTCTCTTTCTCGGTGTCTCTGTCTCTGTCTCTCTCTTTGTGTATGTGTGTGTGTGTGTGTGTGTGTGTGTGTGCACATGCATGCACATGTGTGATTTTATGTCAGTTCCAATTATCATTTGATGGAATAGTAGTTAAGAAACTCTTCTATGTTTAGAATAATAATATCTGAAGAAAGGAATCATTTTGCATTTATAATATTTGCATCCTCCCCTTTCCTCTATTTCCTAATTGTTCTGGCTGGTACTTTCATCATCTTGATAAATAGGAGCAGTGAGAGCCAACATCTTTATTTTCACTGTGTCTCCATTTGGTATGATGCCAGAATGTGGTTTGCCACAACAGACTAGCATGTTGATATACATACAGCATATATTGTCTCTATATAACTTAGGGGTTTTTTTTATCATGAGGGAATGCTAACTTTTTTTGGAATGTTTTCTCTGCATCTAGTGAGATGAGCACATGATATTTAGCTTTTACTGTGTTGATGTATTGCTCATGTATGTGAATGTTTATTGACATGATTATATTGCCCTACCTTGCAGTCTCAGAACAAATTTCACTTGATTACCACAATTAATCTCTTTGATGTATTGTCGGTTTGCATTTGTTGGTATTTTGTTGATAATATTTTTGTATCTGTGTTCATTAAGGAAATTAATCTATTATTTTTGTTGGTTCCATGTTCTTTTCTGGTTTTGCTATAAGGGAAATTGAAGAGGAAGCTTAAGGGTTTTTTTAAAAGTCAGTTATGTTGGATGGTATTTTGTTGGAGCAAATGTAAAGGGATATTTTGTTGAAGTAGACACAGGTGAAAAAATGTTCTGTTAAAGCAAGCATGTGAAAGGACAAGTGACAAAGGATTCTTCATTAATGACAGAGATGTATTGGTTTGTCTTACATTGAGTAGCTGAGCTCCATTTGTCAGGATTCCATAGAGAGAGACAAACCAAAAATCTTCTGGTGGTATGCTGTAGTTTCTTGATGATTCTGCAGATTTAGGCCTATTGGCAGAGTGACGTCAGCTGAGACAAATTCATGTGGAGTTTTGCTAAGACTTACATGCTGAGGTAAGACACATGGGGAGGCAAGACTCATATAGAGGATATACATATGTGGAGTATAAATAGGACTGAACAGACAGTGACAGGAACTTGAGCTTGGCTTGCTGGTAGCACTAGGTGTGCAACATTTGTTGGTCTTGTGGGTCTTGGCTGATCTTTGCTTCACTGAGAGAGACACATCTGAAGACTCCTGGTGTTTCCGTTGGCTCTGGTCCCTCCTACTGACTTGTGCCAAGCCTGAGGCAGGACTGTCTCTACTAGGTAGTGCCACTACTGCTGATTCTGTTTGCTATCTTGACTCTACTGAACTGCACTGCTGGTATATTTGTGAAGTGGTTGCATGTTGATCGTGCTGCCGATGCTGACCTGAGAACTTAACCGATTTCCTGACAATGCAGATGGGGTTATTTCAAAGGACCATTTCCAAACAGGTCCACTTCCCCCGTATCCTTTCTTTTCTACTAGCTCTGGTGGGTGGTGGGCTAGAAGGAAGCTCAAAGGACCTTAGAACCATCTTTAAAAGTAGGTTTTTAAAAAAATTAAAGTTACAAGAAATGATTCCATTGAATAAGTTTGAAAGCATTTTTCAATTTTTGGATTAATTTGAGAATTGGGGTTAGTTCTTTCTTAAGAATTTAGTCAAATTTAGCAGTGAACTCATATAATGGAGTGTTTGTCTTTGATTTTAGACTATTCATTACTGATACAGTCTCATTATTAATACATTCACTTTTTTTTTAAATGTTTGCTCAGTCCAGTTGTAGGGTATGATGCATTTCCAAACCCCCACTGGGTTTTTCCAACTTGTTGGTATAGGGTAACTCATATTAATCTCTAATAATACTTTCTTTTTACATGATATGGTATATATCAAATATCACTATAAAGTGGCTCATTTTTTAAGTTCTGATTTTACTTGGGTGTTCTATTTTGTTTTGTTTTGTTTTTGTAGCATTCAGGGATAGATGAAACCCAGGACCCTGTGCATAAGTTGTGAAACAAGTGTCTATATCTCCAGCCTCAAGGGTACTCTGAGGTTCTTCTTTGTTTTGTTGTTTATTAGCCCAGACAAAGTTTTGCCAATTTTGTTTATCTTTTCTATAAAATGATTTTCTTTTTTTATTGGCTCTGTATATATTTTAGTATTCATTTATTTCTGTTCTGATAGTTGTTATTATTTCTTCTGCTAATTTTGGATTTTGCTTTTTACTTCTCTGGCAAATACATTGTTATATTATTTATCTGAAATCTTTCTTTTCTGATGTCTGTGCTTATTATTGCTATAAACTTCTCCCTTAATATTGCTGCTACTGTAGTCTGTAAATTTTGATATGTTGCATTTCCATTTTTCATTTGCTTTGATAAATGTTTAAACTTCCCTCTGATTTCCTCTGTGAACCAGTGTTCATTCAATAGCATGTTTCTATGAAATTGTATAATTTCTAGACATTTATTGGTTGATAATTTCTAGTTTTGTTCCATTGTTATGAGAAAAGATGTATTATGTGGTTTTGGTTTTGTACTTTGTTGAGACTTGTTTTGTGGTTTAATATGTGGTCTGTTCTTGAGACTCATTCCATTTGTTGATGGAGGAGCCTTTAGGTGTTGAGTGCAATGTTCTGTTTGTCTGTTTTGCCCATTTGATCATCAGTACTGTTTCACTCTTAATATTTTCACTTCTTGGATGTTTATCTAAATGATCTATCTAACCATTGATGAATGTAGGACATTGGAGTCCCCATTATCACTGTATGTTGCTTATTTCTACATATAAGCAGAATAATATTTGTTTTACAATACTACTATATATATATATATATATATATATATATATATATATATATATATTTCACTGATTTTCTTATTGACTCGATCCCTGGATCATCCTAAAGTGATCTTCTTTTCATCTTTATACAGTATTTGTTTAGTGTGTATTTATAGTTTCAGTTTATACTGAATATGTTTTCCTATTCTTTCTCTTTAGAATGCCTGATGGGAGTTTCTTGTAGACAGCATATTATTGGGTTACATCTTTTAATCAGTTAATGTAGGATGATGTCATTATGCAGGTGAAGGCAGGTACAGGATAGAAAGAGGCCTGTCATTGGATGAGAAGGAAGAAAGGGAGGGAGAAAAGTTTTAGAGGAGAAAGAGACTAGGGAGAGACGAAGAGAAACAGTCGAGAAAGAACATGGCAGTGGATGTTAAGATTTCTCTCTACACACCTACAGGTTGTTATGTTTATTCTTAAGGGATGGATATGTACAAGGTTTGTATGTCTAGATGAGCAAATTATATTATCGATTGGATCAGAAGTTATTGTGTTGTGTGTTCTTTCATGTGGCGATTTAATTGAGTTGAAGAGAGTGTGGTGGCTGGACGCACTGGGCCGCCACAGAATTGGGATGTATATATCTGGCATGGTGGCAACCTGCCTTAGGAACTAGATGGGTAGAGAGATTGTTGCCAGCCTCAGAGAGTAGCCATCAGCAGTGTGATATGGGTTGGAGCTTAGCAGGTGAGATAGTGTGTTGACTGAGATGGAAATATCTAACAGATGTCATGTGGCACTTTGGTGCTGGATGTAGTGGAGGATTAAAAAAAGAACTTTTTATTTAATTTTACCACAACAAGTTATTGCAGTCTAAATCATTAATTGGGAAATTTAGCCCACTTATAGTCAAGGCTACTCTTGACATTTAAATTTTTATGCCAATAATTGTGTTGTTTTCTTGTTCGTTTTGAATATTCCTTTTCCTTTTCTTTCATGTTCATCTTTGTATTATGAGGGTTTACTGTATTGGTAAGGCATTTTTCTCCATTTATCTCTGGATGTCTTCTTGCAAATTTTCAGGATTATTTTTTGATTCTAGATGTAGAGTTCTCTTAGCATTCTTTTATAAGATGATGTGATGGTGATAAGTTTCTTCAATTTTGCTTGTCTCTCTTTGGATTAAATCAAATCATTTTATTGTGACCTGAAAGTACTTTATGAAGTAATCAATTGTCAGTCTATTGGAGATTACTTTAAATGCGAGTAGGCACATTTTATTAATTTTGTCTTTATACTTTCCTCTTTATCTTGGACTTTAGATATTTTTTTATAATGTGTGCTCAAAAGACCTTTTGTATTTGTGTCTATTCAGTGTTCTATGGAACTTTTCTTTTCTTTCTTTTTTATAGTTTAAGTTTTTTCTTCTTTCTTTTCTTTTATTGAATATCTTCTTTATTTACATTTCAAATGTTATCCCTTTTTCTGGTTTCCCCTCCAGATAACCTCCATCCCATCCCCTCACCCCCTGTCTCCATGACAGTGCTCTTCCACCAACCCACCCACTCCCTCCTACCTCCCTGCTCTAGGATTCCTCTACACTGGGACATCGACCCTTCATGCGACCAAGGACCTCTCCTCCCATTGATGCCTCTGCTACATATGTGGCTGGAGCCAACATTGCTCCATGTATGTTCTTAGGTTGGCAGTTTAGTCCCTGGGAGCTCTGGGGTGTCTGGTTGATTGATATAAATGTGGTACATTTACACAATGGAGTACTACTCAGCTATTAAAAACAATGACTTCATGTACTTCCTAAGTAACAGGATAGAACTAGAAAATATCCTGAGTGAGGTAACCTAATCACAAAAGAACACACACTCACTGATAAGAGGATATTAGCCCAAAAGCTCAGAATACTCAAGATACAATTTACAGGCCACATGAAACTCAAAAAGAAAGACAAATGTGTGGATGCTTCAGTACTTCTTAGAAGGGGGAACAAAACACTCACAGGAAGAAATATGGAGACAAAGTATGGAACAGAGACTGAAGGAAAGGCCATCCAGAGACTGCCACACATGGGGATCTATCCCACATGCAGTCACCAAACTACTGGAAATGCCATGAGGTGCATTCTGACAGGAACCTGATACAGCTGTCTATGAAACTTCTGCACCGAGTCTATTTGTCCTGACTTTTCCCAGGAAGTTTTCAGGTATTATTTCATTGAGTATATGATTTCTGACTTTCCCTTCCCTTTCCACTGAGATGAAATTCATGAAATTTTAGTATTTATTTCTCAATGGTACTTCACACATCCCAGAGGCTGTATTTATTTTTTAATTCTGTTTTTATTTGTTGGGATGTTTCAAATAAATATTTTCTTCTTTATCTAGTCTATGACTGAGGTTTTTGTCTGACTGAGTTCACTTCTAAGGATTGTGTCTGATGTTTTCCACCTTGCTGAATTTCTTATCTATACTCAAGTTGTTTCACTAGTACTATTGCATCATAATTCTTTAATTCTTTTGAATCTTTGTTGGACCTTTTATCAGTAACTTTTTCTTTATACAAACATACATACATACATACATACATACATACATACATACATACATATATACTTACTTACATACATATATACATACACTTCTATGTTCCTGCATTAAGATTTGCAGTCTTTACCACTCTTTTCAGTTTTCGTTTTTAATACCAAATGGATTTTTCCTCAAGAATGTCTTAAAATATCAATTTGGTAGACTGAATTGGCATTGGTTCTAATTGAGTACAACAAATATATAATGTGTTTGAGTGTGATCAATAGCATTAATTCTGCATGTAATGGAATAATCAGAGAGCCCATTTGACTCCAGTAGCCACAGGAGGAAGGGAGGGGTATCCCATGTGGTCTGGGTAGATACAAGTATTGTGGGGAATTACCTGATGAGACTCAGTATCAGTCTTATGACAGCAAGTGTTTTCTCACAGTGAAATACTTATGGAGTGAGTACCTGACTCTATAGCTTTACAAAAATATACCATCACAGTTTGGAAAGATGGTTCAAAGCCAGAAAGGACAATTTGGAAGAAAGAAAAGACAAAGAGTGAGTCAAAAATAAATTCAAGTTCTGGTTTGTAACTGTTCAGAACTACTTTTCCTTCTTGATCTTCTATACAAATGATAGTGATGTATAATATTAAAGGTATTTCCAGTATGTCCTAGAAGCACATATATTGTCTATCAGCATTTTAATAAAGCTTGCAGAAGTGGTGTTTGACTGATGTTGGCAATATAAAATAATCACAGCAAAAACTACCTAGAACGTGTAACTATATATGAATGAACTAGAGGGAAAGGGCCTACGGTAATCCTGTGCACTAAAATCGTTCATACACCAAACTAGGGCAAATGATTTTTTAAATCATTTTAGCATATGATAAGCCAAAACTATGTATCTAAATTATACATTTGAATATTCATAGATATAAATCTATAAGGCCTTTCCCTATGTTGAAATTCTATTTCAGTTAAATATAAAATTTTAAGCCTTGATTAAACCTATTTTATCATATCTCTGGTGACTCTTTCCTGGTGATAATCAACTTCTTTGTTACCATCATCATCTTAGACTTTTGGGTGCTTGCAACATTAAATAGATACTTTTCACTCTGATGTGATCTCTTTGAAAGTAGAACTTTCTGATTGGGTATAACAAACACAATCTTTGAAAAGCAGAAGAAAGATATTTTTTTCCACGTGAAGTGTTTCCTTCATCCATCATGTTTGAATAACTTCAACACATGGTGTGTTACTGCCCTATGGAAAAAGCACTGTCTGAGGAATGACAGCCTTTGGATGTGAACAGGAAAAGAAGGATATTGGGAATAGAGGAGGAAATGTGGATACACTGTAATGTAACATGAGACAGTAAAGCCATCTTGTAGTAAGAACAGAAAAGCTCTCTTGTAGCCCAGCAGTCATTGGATATGTTCAAGTTAGACATAAAAGTCTAAAAGGAAGAAAAAAAGCACATGACACTATGCCACCAGGGTCAGAGCAGCCTGTAAAGTGTAGATCACCAATTCTTAGGAAAGAAAGACTCCTAGGAGAGAAGATCTTGTTGGATAGGAGGTGTATATGCAAAGTGTTAACAAAAGTAAATGCAAGTTTATTTTGGAGTCCACAGAATAGTTAGGAAATAACTTACTCATAAGCATCAATAGTAGGAATCCTGTAAGACCTTCACTCTTCCCTCCTTCTTCCCCTCTACCCTATTTAACTTGTGAGGACTTGAGAACTTCAAGTCTGGCGAGGCAGTAAGCAAACATTTTAGGAGAATCCATAGTTGTCACTGTTTTCCCTTAATTAAATTATAGTACACTTCAGAAAAGCTGTTTGCATTATTGTCATAACCTTAAGAAACAAATCTTCCTGTGTGATGAATGTAAGAGTGCTACCAAGCAAAAGATCCCATTAAGTTAAATAATACCATGAAAACTATACCTGCATGTTAAACTCGTTTTTATCTGGCTTTAAGTTGAACCAAAAGTAAGTAGTATTTTTATTTAAGTTATAATATAGTACATGTAACCCTTGTAAATAAATAATGTATATTCATTCTTCCCTATTTTGATACTCCACACCTGGAGTAATATACAAAGCCACAGTTGAGCTCAGCGGTAGGGTGTGGCTTCTCTCATTACAAGCACCTGAACTGAAAAATTAGTGTCTAAAGAGAATTATCCTCAAAAATATCCAAATATATTCCTCTTTTTAAAATATCTATTTCCCTTTATATATGTGTGTGTATGCCTGTATGAGTTTATGTGTACCACATGCAGGGGCCAGAAAAGGGTACTGGATCCCTTAGCATGGGGTGACCGTGAGCCCCCTAGACTTCAAAAATTACTGGCTACATTGAGTGACTGATGTGACAAGAACTAATTTTTAGGGTGTTCTGCATATTAATTTTGATTACCTAAAAGTTAACTGCAATATTGTCTGTATGGCCCATGATATATGTTTCCTTCCAAGGACAAAGAGGTATTCAAAGCTATTGTTAGCATCTTTGCCTTACATAGATGTCTTCATCTGTTTGCTTAACTCTCTTTATTGTTGTGGTATCTTTGTCCAGGTATTCATCTAGCTCTGAACTTAATGAGTTTGCGAAGACTCACAAGACTGTAAAGCTTTCTCTCTCATCTTCCTGCCCAAACATTGTCTTTTCTTCCACTTTTCTTTCTTTAGTCTAGGGAAATGTATCTTAGGATTTTGTAGGCTGTTAGACACAAGCTAGAACCAGTCAGCAGTGGTACTGCGTGCCATCATACAGAGGAACGTGTGTCCCCATGGCACCTCTAATCTGCTCTACACTGCTTCATTGTCCCAGGTAGAAAAATTTGTTGAGTATATCCTGTGGCATCACCCAATGATATCAAATGTGACTTCATTTTGCAGATAAATAGTCCTCCATCTTTGGATTAGCAGAAAATTGTCTTCTCTCATTCTTTTCAGCATCTATCCCGCTATCCACTAAGATTCCACATCTGCACCATTTCCATGCTCTTCCTTTGGATATTCCTATTTATCGCCAGTCATGTTAACCTTGTTCTACTACATACATGTTCCATAATACATACTCCAGATTAGAAATCAACCCTCTTTCCTAGCTCAGCCTTGGATTTGGTTTATCTCTGAGTCACATCCTACTCTCCTTCAGGAGAGTATTCACACAGTGTGTATGTTAATGTTTACAAAAGACACAATTCATTACTACTCCACCACAGAGTGACCAACTGACATTGATGTTATTACCTAGTGGAGCACCGCCAATACTGGGAAATTTCAGGTAATCCTGTAGGAAGACAATGATTTTAGAGAGCTGGGTTGTTGAGATGGTCTTCAAATATTGAAAGATAGTGCTTTTGGAAAGGTGGCTCAGTGGGAATAGATAGGTGCCTGCCACAAGCATGACAACCTGGGTTCATCTCCAGGACCCATGTGGTGGGAGGAGAGAACTAATTCCAGAAAATTATTCTCTGACTTTCATTCACCAACAGTGGCATGCAGCACATACACACACCAAATAAAAATATAATTAAAAATGTAAAAACTGAACACAGTGGTGGAAGCACCAGAAGTAACATAGGATATCATGTCAAGCTTCACTGACCTGGCTGTCATACAAACAAGTGACTAGCATACTTGTCTTTTTCTGGCATTTTCCCCCTCTCCTACTCAAGGCAGATTACAATACTATACCCACACAAATTGGAGATACCAGAGTCAACAAATGGTAACATCCTTTTTCAGTGGAAGTAGTTTCTTGGAAACAAAACTGGAATAAGCACATAACGAAGGTCACATTGAATGAACTGCACCAGATGGGCAACAAGGAAGAGTCACTGTGAGCCCTATAGCATTTCCCCTGGGCAGCAAGCAGTGACAAGTTGCCCTTGCAAGTAACACATTGTGGGTTGTGTTGAGGTTATGACAGAAAGCACCACATAGAATGTTTTCATTCTACATATTAACTAAGAAGTCTATTTCTTAGAAAGAGCAAGAAAAATGGTTTCCTTTGAAGTAGTGAAGATATAGCTTGTGTGTGAAGAAACACACGCAAACACACTTTCATTTAGTCTGTAGTTTGCTTTCTTTTATTCCTCAATACACTTGAATATGTGAAAACATACAGCATGGAGACGTGCAGCCTGATCTAGTGATAATCTTTTGTAATGTCCTTCTATTTAAAGCAACAAACAGATGGAGGGTTTATGAGCGAGGCTGGTAAAGGTAAGAGCAAGTGATTGCTCTAGCACTTTTAATAGGATTTCCCACAATCTAAAACAGCACTCCCCCAGGAACAAATTGTTCTATAAAATTACATTAGTTAGGAAAAAGATGGTCTCCCTGACTTTGCAGAGGCAACAAGGAGCTCCAGAATTCTATGCATCTCCCAGTTCTTTGGACTCAGACCAGTGTCTTGGGAAGGGGAAATAGGGTTGTCTGGGACTGCTCCCCAAAGAATAAGCCGTGTGCAGCCCAGCAAAAGGAAGACAAACAGGTGCAAAGGGGAGGCTGAGACATGTCTGGGTTTCAGATGAATTTATTACCCTGTAATTTCCTCCTTTGTAAACATGGTTTGGGAAATTCCTACAGATTTTAGATAAACAAGACTCAGGGCTCTCTCCTCTGCCAATTCAGACCAGAGTCCAGGTCTAGAAAGTCAGATCTTGCTCAACAGACAACAGAATTGTACACAACCCAACAATAATTCATTATCATCATCCCTACTTAGGAGAAACCAAACTCACTTTAATTCCACGGCTAAGATGAATATACTGCCAGGATGGCCTTTACGCAAGTTATAATTAAAGCTAATCTTAATTGAAGTTATTACACCATTCTGGAAGAAAACAAACAGCCCAAAGAGGGGGAAGCAGTGTGGTCAATAACTCACTCCAATTTTTTTTTTTTTCGTTTTTGCCTCCAAAGCTCACATTGAGGGAGACATTCCTGCGCGTGATACAAATGGTTCTGACATTAAGAAAAGTAAACAAGTAAGAAAAATAAAGATGGAAAAATTCTGTGGTCAGTTCACAAGTGCTTTTTTATTGTTTGAGGCAGGGTTAAAGCCTTTTATGAAGACAGGGATATATGTGCTGTTAGATTGGCTGTGACATCAGACTAGTTTCACTGCCCTTGCACAGAGCCTTGCTTCTCATAATATGCAATGGACCAAAGGTTCTGATGCCTCTAAACAAAGAGGCAAGGTGGGACCTGATGATGTGAATGTAAACCATTAGCTCTCAGTGCTGTTGTGTAGATCAAACAGAGAAGGTACTCAGCCCTGGTCATAAGTGGGTTGTATAATCTCTAGTTATTAATGGTCTCAGGCTGATGAATGGAGGTTGTGCAATCTCCATGCAGGACTCCTTTCATCCTAGATATGTTATTCCATGGCCCAGTTGACTCAGTACAGCAGAGGCTATGTAAACAGACTAGATCTGAGAAAGACGGCCCTTCTCTAGCTGCTCAGAGTGTCTGAGTACCCAATGACTGCCTCACCATTAACAACTCTCTTGCTGTCTATAACTTGAAGGGATTTTTGGAGGATCTGCTGTCTTAGTTACGTTACCCAGTGAAATGAACACACAGCATACTATGAAAAGAAGGTATGTCAAGGGCAGGAAGACTTTCAGATGCCTTTTAGAGTGGCTTAACTGGGACAATTGTAGACAAAAATGACAGCCCTTTGGCTAGTATGGTTGTGCTTGCTTTCCTGTGATATCAGTGCCAGCAAATGACCACAGATAGAAGTCAGATGGGTCTGACTTCTGAAATATTCTGAGAGAAACAGGAAACCTTAAAGGTGTGTGTTCTATCAAACCTGTTTGATCTGCTGGGTGGTTTCTACAATCTTCCATTTGTTTTCTAATCTCCTGGCCCATCATGCCATCTTTCCTTAGCTCACTACATTTAAATAGCATCCAAAGGGCATGGAAGCCTGTTCTTTTAGGGTTAATATGGCTGACCATAGGCATTGCTGAACATATATGGTAAAAACCAAAAGAGAATCTCTGGTGTTGCCAAACACTTGCCAGGAAAGCTAACCCTGGGACATGTTCAGGACAAGTAGATTTCGAACAACCACAAGAAAAATGCTTTTGTAGTCAGGGATTTTGGGAAACTCAGGAATTGTACTGTGACACCACCCATAAACACATGACTTGCTTGAGAAGTTGTGTCCTTGAAGGGTTATGTATGGAAACTCATTGTCAAAGATAAAAGACAATGTTTATGAACTAGTTAATATAATGCCTACTCTGCCGTCTGAAGGGATAAAGAGGATGTGCCCTTTCTCTGCACCAGTGGCTACTCCACTGAGAATAAGCCCAAGGGCTCAGTGATATCAGAGGACTTGACTCAGAATGCAAGCCCAGGAGAGCTTCTCTCACTATACCACAGCTTGTGAGCAAGCCTGAGGAGGCCCCAGGTGCGACCCCTGCTTGCCTGTGAGCAATGGAGAGACCAGGCAATCTGTCATGGTGTTCCTGCTGTCAGCCCTGGTGCTGCGCCACTACTGTCTGTCACCCTGGTGGATGAGACCTGCTTAAGGGGCAATCATGTCAATCTCTCTGTGACCACTGAGTCTAAGGGAGGTAGATGACTGTGACAGGCCTGGCAAAGTAGGCACAAGGTACTGAAAGGCAGAAGTCACAGCCTTCTTAGAGAGACAGGAGGCAGCCTGTGGTTTTTCTTGCTTTTCTATTTTATTGTCATGAAATCGGCTAACGTGTGCAGAATTTAGCTTCAGAGCTGGTCATCTCGGATGAACCTGTTACCCTCTGAGTTTCTTCCATAGTAAAAATAACGACCTTTCCCCAAGATACCTGTAAACAGAAAGGAAAATCATTACTGGTGGCACAATTCATATAGTTCAGAAATCCAGTTATTATTACAGGCATGCATGATGATTGCTAATTTGATGGGAGGTAGACTAAGATGACAAAGACTATACCTTTTGGTCCATAGAGGTGACCTTGTATTGAAATGTTACTACCAAGTATAGAGTGCTAGAAATAACAGCTTTACGTGTGATTTCTTTGCATAATTAGAAATTTCCTAATTTGACAAATGGCTCCCCAAAATATAGCATGATTCCCACCCCCCTGATTTCCTCAGTTTAGAACTAAGAATAAAAAATTAAGTTTAAATTAGATGAACCTAGCCCAAGCGAAGGCCACAGGATAATCTTTGTAGAATGTGACTATCTTGAAGTCCTTTATTGGAAATCAATATTGTTGACTTCCAGAGAGAATTTTCAAAATCCTGGGGTCTTCAAGTCCATGCTGGGTGATTAAAGAAGAGAGGCCGTGCTGATTGAAGACCGTACAGACAGTAATAAGTGCCATTGACATTAGATGTCCCCACTGCTAGGCACCACATTGAGGTTGAGGCAACTCATCTCTCCTGTTAAAAAGATCTTGATTTTCATCTTCAATTTCAATTTTATATATTCATATATAATTTCTGGCTCTTTATGAAACTTTCCTGTCCTTCATGGTGGTTGTGGGACACTTCATTATGAAGCACAGCATTAGAAGAGGGGCAGATGCACTAATCAACTCATCCTTACATATTACATATAGCCCCAACAAAATGTCCTGTGCCTGGAGGTGCATGCCTGTCACCCTAGTACTTGGGTGGATAGTGAAAGGATGGTGAGTTGGAGTCTAACCTTAGCTTCATAGTGAGACTCTTTAAAAAGAGAAATCAAGAGCCATCAAGAGCCAAGGCAGTAACTTGGAAAAATAGTACTTGCCTAGAATGTGGAAGTGTCTGGTTTTGATGCTCATCACTACAGAATAAATATCCAGAAGGCACCGGCTATAGTTAAAAGTCTATAAGATTATTTTAAAAAGTGTTCTCACAAGAAAATATTTATAACTTCTGTTGGCCAATGTCATCCTTTTTTACCATCCTTTTTTTTTTCTTTCCAACCTTAGAAGAACTACCCTAAAATTCTCTTGCATAGAGTTGTCTGAGGACAAATGAGACTTAAATCTCTGAAGTACACAGGAAACAAAGAAAGAAAATAGTCATAAAAGAACAATGCACAAGCCACACGCCTGCCTATGATAGTCACTCCCTGTGCACATGATTCCTATTTCCTCAGTTTGGCGGTGTGATAGCAGTATTCAGCACTCTTCATTGATCTGAGATCAGCCATGTTCTCCACCTGACATGCTAGTGTTACAAACTTATACACTTTGTGTGTGTGTGTGTGTGTGTGTGTGTGTGTGTGTGTGTGAATTAGTGTGCGTGTATTGTAGTAGGTATGTGGATGTGGGTATGTGTACATGTGTATGGATGTAGGTATATGTATATATGTGTGTAGGGGGATGGGTATAGGTGCATGTGTATTAGGTATGTGTACATGTATATATCTATGGAGGTCACAGGTTGATGTCAGTTAACTGTCTTCCTCTTTTTCCACAAATACCATCTACTGGGTTTTTTGTTTGTTTGTTTGTTTTGTTTTGTTTTGTTTTCTCTTACTGGCCTGGAGTACATGGATTTGGATTTGGCTAGATTGGCTGACCAACAGGCTGCTAGGTTCCTTCTGCCAAGCTCCACCACTTGAGAATACAGATGTACACAGCTGTACACTGCCTTTACTTTATATGGGCACTGGGGAATCAAACTCAGGTTCTCATACTTGCAAAGCAAGTACTTTTTCGATGCACCTCTACATTCCCTAAACTTCGTTCTTAAGTAAGGATTAAAATGTCATGTAGAAACTTTTAAGGGTAGTGTAGATCTGACCTGCATTGGATAATCAGAGGCAAACTTGAAAATTACCCAGGGCCCAGGAGCTCTCGGAGTTGGAGGAGGAACAGGATGACATCATTTGGGACCTGGCTCTTTTCTTGCTGTGTTGCCATAGACGGCTTTATTGTGGGCTTCTCTTCCTGCTTGACTTGGCTTTCCTGTCCCTCCACGTCCCTAGTCCCCAGTTTCTGGTTTTCGGTATTGGTCTAGTGCCTGGAAATACTGAGCTTGTGTGAAACCTCACTCAGATCTTTCTTGTGACCCATTCTTTCAGCTCTTGGCACAGAGCTGCTCCCTTTATTGTATTTTGTACTGCCTAGAGTTGTGCTGACATCATCATTAATGCCAGAACCCTGGTGGTCTAAGGGCTGGGTTGGTCACATTCTACCTCCCTCAGTGGCTTCGATGAGTATGCCTCAGAGGCATGGGAAACCCCACAAAAGACTTAAAAAGGTCTTAAACCTGGCTGATTCAAGCAACCCTCAAAAAATCTGGAGGCCCAGTACAAAGGATGTTAATTTCTTTCTACGGTACCAGGACAGCATGCGTTTTTATAAAAAGATGGGGATAGGGCTGCCAGATATTGTAAGGAACACAGTCCTTCTCATGAGCAAACTGCATGACAGGCAGTCATGTGCACACACACACCGCTGTCTACCATGGCTGCACTCCTTTCCATAAACTTGTCTGCACATTCGGGCAGTCTATATCTTTTCTCTCCATCCCTCTCCATGCTGAATTTCCACTCTAGATGCAAACAGATGGAAAACAGTGTTCCTGGAACATAGGCCTGGGCTGCATTCTGAGCCATGCTCACACATTTATGGTTGGCACTGATAAAAGTCCTTTTTAAGGCCTGCCCTGTTTCTTTGGGCCTGGAAGCAAGACTGTTTATAGACATCCTGGCGAGAGAGGGCTGTTTGATGAATGCAGGAGGCAGCGGCTAGGTGTCAGCACTTGGAAAATGAGGCAAGGCCGTGAGTTATTAATATTGTCAATGATCTCTTGATGGGAAAACAGATACTGCACTCACTGTCAGATTTAAATAGACATTGAGTGCGTTAATGACAAAAGGGCAGACTTCAAACAAAGGGGCTGTGTGCTGGGAAGCCGACTTGGTCTCTGGGCTGGCACTAACCTGATCTGAAAAGACACTGTCAGGACTGGAGACAGGCCCAGGATTGTGCATGGTGACAGAAAACAGAGATGCTGACAGAGATACCAGCGCCATATTATGCCAAGGACATCCGAGCACTGTCTGGGACTCTAACGCAAGCTGACATCACTTCCTAACATGCAATCCTTTTTCCTCTGCTCCTGAAGTACTGGCATATTTCTTCTACACATCATTCCAAAACTAGCCATGCCCATCAAGCTCCTGGCAGCTTTGGTCTGTGGGAGCTATGGGGTCAGGGCCTACAGTAACCTATCTCACCCTGGGCTGTGCAGGGGATAACATTTCCCCATTGATATCTGGGTGGCTTACGGTGACCAGAGGACTGTTGTGTAGTTAAACTCTTGTAGGTGGGGGCTGCTTTGGGAAGGCCCAGGGGTGGCCTGGGCAACCCCAAATAAAACCTAGCTGCTGGTGTTTGCCTAGAGACATACAGATGATTAAATTAAGGGAGGCAACTACTCAAAATATTTGACTTTTGGACCTTAAAAACAAAAAGAAGACATTAAGAAGGGAAAAGGGAGCAGCCTGGTACAAACCCATATGTGGCCAGAGGACTTTTATTTATCAAGGAAGTCATTTATGAAGTCATTTGATCATATGGGTAGCTCCTGTCCTTCTTCCAACCTTCTTCCTCAACTAGAAAAACTGCCCAAGGCTGTGAAAAGCTGCAGAAGGGGCCATTTGTTTGCACTTTGTATTTTCACAGGGAGGTTCTCAGAGGCTGGAATTTGGGATGTGGTTGTGAGTCAGTAGGCCGTAGCCTCTGACACATCTGCAATGGATTCTGTTTATCTCCTCAGACTCCATGATTGCAGAAATGGATGGAGACACCATATTTAGTGGCATGCAGAGTGTTTTTAATTAAAACACAAGGCTTTGGCCATAGTGAGGCAGGCTGGCTATACATCAGGCCAATGTGCAGATGTCGGTACGGGGGTTTCTTTGGGGGGCTCTGAAAAACGGCAGTGCACTGTCCCCTGGGGGATTTTCTCCTGCCAGATGAGACTCCTAATTTTTCTTAAGTAGCCAGTTTTTCCCATCACATAAGCTCTTAAAGCTATAATTATGAAAAAAATGCGTGGGGGAAAATCTGTTTTAAAGAGGTCCTTTATCTTTTCAATGCTCCTATCCTCTGCACTGAGTGTTCTGATTATGCAGGTTTGCACTGCATAGTGAGTGGGAATAGGCCTCTTTTCTTAGATACCCACTGTAGTGACAGGGACCATTCTAGAGACATAGCTGGGGTTGGGGTGGGGATCCTGGCATATCCCTCTACAAGTCCAGTACAGACTCCATCCTGGCTTCTCATCCTACAATCTGTCCCTCATGTCTATTGGCCATGGACATTGGTCCCATATTGTCCCTGTCTTTCCCATTTGTAGATGAAGACAAAGATAACCATGGCAGGTCCTTTTGAATTGTGAAATAGGCAACATGGTACTTTTAAGCATTATTTTTGTGAAGTGGGGGCATTGGTTCCTTATTTCCTATGGAGGAGGTATGATCAATGTGACCAATTATACTGTTAGGTCTTAAAAGACGTGTATTCATATCCCAATAATATAGCACCAATCAGAGTACTGAGTTTGAGTTCAAACTCTTCAGTGGATATGTCAGCAACTCAGAGTTCATATTCCCTGTTGGGAGTGCTGACCACCAACAGCCCTGCATCTCACGAGCTTTGATATAACTCCATGTCTCCAGAGACTACCCCATTAGAGTGTCTGAGTTTACTTTTGATGCAGATCAAACCACTAATTTGTAAAATAGAAAAATGAAGTCTTAGCCTTTTTGATACTTGTGGTAATCACCACTTTAAATGTTCTTGTCTTGGGCATGAGTGTAGTGCCACACTGACAAGGAGACTATACTCTGACTGTGGCCACGTGACACTTACTAGACAGTGGCAAAGATAGCAGAACAGAGATCTCTAATATCTCAAAAGAAAGGAAGGACACAGAGTCATGTGGTCTTGGCAGAAAATGATGGCATGCTCTGAAGAGGGAGAGAAGGCCAGTAGCGGAGAAAGAAAATGTAGCAGTAGAGTCCCTCTGGGCCAATGTGGAAGTTTCTAGAACAAAATAACCATGGGATACTATGTAAATCCATATCCTTCCTCCTCCACTTCCAACACCCAGTCCTAACAACAGAGTATGGTATAGGGGAGGTTAGGCAGTGGCAATCTGCTAAATACATTTAGGAACGTACACATACATATACATACACATGTACATGCACATATCTGCATGTATATCTGCATAAACATTTTAAACGGATCCTATCAAATTTGTAATTTTTAGTCCTGTATACTTTTATCTTAAACCTCTGATATGACCTTTCTACATTTCAAACATTAAAAAAAGTAGGCAGCTTAAATATATGCCTTACTAAAGGAGAGGCAGGGCAGCAGGAAAAGAGGTTCTGTTTTTCAATACTGATGATATTGTCATTTTCAACACCTTTCCCCCTCAAAAAATACAGCAATCCCAGTGTCTGACTGGAAGGAAAAAAGTGAAGTGAATACTATCTGGCTTTCAGAGCTGAAAACATCATGCACCAGAAAGGAATGTCCTGTTCCCCACGTGCTTGGGTTTTTGGTGCATAGGAGTCAAGTTGTACCTAGAAAACCAAGAAGCACAAACGGTTTACACCCTTGAGAAAGTGTTCTCTCAATAACCTAATCTCAGCCATGTGACGTGTTACTAGTTCTCTTGTGGATTTCAGAGGGAGCTAGCAGGGTCACAAGCATACAGGTCCCACACAAGGTTCAGTATAAGTTGCTATAAGCAAAGTGACAGGAAGAAAGATACCATGTAGGGAAGCAGTTTTTCTAGAAGAAGAAAGACCAAGTCCTTCCTCCATGCCTAGACATATTGTCTTCCATTTGCCTCTGAGTCCCATCTGAGAAGTCGAACAAGATTTCTAGTTCAACCGAAAAGGAAAGGGTGACCCTTCCTTCCTTCCCAAACCAATAGGCCAAGACTTGAGTCAGGTGTCTTGGCTTATAGTCATCATCGTCAGTTGAAGATGGCGGGTACCACAGTTACCATGGCACTAACTGGCTCTCCTCCCCATGGCTGAGTGGAGGATGCACTGGACATTGTCCTTGCTTTTGACTGCAGGACCCACCTTCAGGCATGGCCTCCAGTAGTACACAAAGGAGCTCTTGAGAAGCACTAGGGTGTACTTATTCTGGATCCTGCTACTGTGTAGGAGTGGTCACCGAATGCTGCCAGTTTAGCCTCCAGGATATTTTTGCCTTCTGGCTTACATGTACTAACATGTATAAACTTGCCTGATAAATTTTCTTTGAGAAAGCACAAGTTATGCACAGCAAGTTCTATTTTGACAGTTTAACTCCTTACTTGCTTCTTAAATACCAAGTCAAACATTTTGTGTTCTTAATATTTTTCTTCCTCCTTTCAGAGGAGCATGACTTCATTCCCATATAATATTCCTCTACTTTTTTTTTTTTTGCAAACTATGAACATTGCCTAGTGACATCAAGTCTTTTCCGACATCATTTAGTGGCAAGAGAGCCCCTATTTCCTGGAGTAAATTTGTGTGTTGCTGAATTACAACAGGAAAGGTGAGCTGTCTGGGAATGTTTGGTCACATTTTACCACATTTATCTCTGGCTGATTTCGTTTTATTTTTTTCATTATTTCTACCAAGGTTAATCCTACCCTATGAATTTGTGTGTCTTTCAAGATCTTGGGATGTAAATCTTGGGTCAGTGTTTTTATCTATGATAAATCATATTAGATTCAAGGTTCAGTTGCTGTCAGTTTTCCCTCAGGCTGATTATTTCTACTGACAATCCTTATCATAAATTAAAAGACGGTTTTTGTTTCTTAGCACCTGGAGCCTAGTGTGAACATTCTAGATATAAAACAAGATTCAAATTATGGGGCCATGACAAGCTGCTTTCTGTAAACACAGTGAACACAAAGTCAGCTCTCACAATACGGCCATTAATCCAAAGGTTAGGATGCAGACAAAGAGCCTCTCAGATTAAACTTAGAGAAATGTGTGCTTGGCCTCAGTGATCAAACTCTTGGGAGATGGCCTGAGGAATGGCTCATAACTATCCCTTGAGAGTCTAGATTGTGAAGCCTGCTCAGCCAGATGCTGGGCCGTGTCAGGCCTCACCCTGTATCTGAAGGAAACAAAGCACCAGGGGGAAAGGATCTAACTGTAGTGAGGTGACTGTGATGGGCAGGCATCCTTGCCTCCAGACCAGGGAGGCTGGACAGCTCAGGGTGAGAATGAGCAGACAGGTTGACATGTGATAAAGCAGAGTCTGTAGAAAATACGCTCTGGGCTCCCAGGGCAGTGGAAATGAAGCGTGTCATCTCAGGAGGAAAAGGAGTTGGGAAGGGGAGGATAGGAGCACACACACACACACACACACACACACACACACACACACACACACACACACACACCCCTTTTCTGCATAGCAAGACATGTTTTTCCTTTGTGTGTACAAATCTTAGAAATCTCTGTCAATTGAGGGGACCCCCAGTCACCATCCCTGCTGTCTCTCCTTGAGCCCATGGATATCATGACCTGGTGGAAAAGGCTACGGACTTTCTTAGACATCGCTGAACATGTGTCCACCAAGAATCATGGTGAAGAGAGCCCCTGGGCCTTTGCTCACATGTCCTTTCAATTTCGTTTGCAGTAAGAGCAGGCCCACTGTGAAAGAGCCTCAGAGCCAGAGCACTCCCTCTTTCCTGGCATTTAACATCACCAGCCCTTTGTCTCTCGCATCCACACACAAATTTCCATCAAACAGAGACCTAGCAGAAATACGAGACCAAATCCACTTTCCTTGTTTGAACAAGTCCCCTCTCTCTTCAGAAATAAGATTGGAAAGCTTACTGATCCAAGCTTTTGTTGTTTGTTTGTTTACTTATTCGGTTTTGCATTCTCAGGTCTCTTCTGTCCCAAGTAAGAAATAAAAGCAGAAAACACCCTTCTTCCTGATGTCCTAAGGAGCAGTTTACTTAAGCCCAATTGTAAGTGTTACGTTGCCTTTTCCTGAACTCTCTAGTAAGACACAGAATGCTACATTTTCCTTTAAAAGTATTTCCTTTTGAGTGTCAGAGAACTCCCCAGCTGGGACAGGATTTGAGGGCACTCATTTTCAGGGAAGTCCTTCACTTATAGAGCCAGAAAATGGTCTCCCTCTAAGGTGACAATAACCACACATTGGTCTTTTTCAAGCAGGAAAGGAAATTTTGCTTTTATAGCATTATATCATTTTTCGAATGTATGATTTAATTGTTCAATCTTTTTTACAGACACAAGGGTCTCCTGCAAACTTCAAAGATCACCACTAACAGAACCTAGGCTTATCCTTTGCTACTTTTTCATGGAGGGAAACAGGGACTATAGTGTCTGCCAGGAGAGGGGCATCAAGGATCTGAGAAGAGTTAGATTCCAAAGTGCATGCTAAGATGGGATGTAAATCAGGTGCAATTCACGAGATGCCTTTCCAGCAACTCCTGGATGGATCTCACCCTGGCTGTCACTCAAAATGGACAGTGGTCATGTGTGAAGACTTCATGTTTCCGTTTTAAGAGAACTAAGAAATCTTTCAGACAAAAGGAGCCGGGGTGGGGGTAGGGAGAGAGGGAGTGGAAGAGAGGAAGAGGGGGAGAAAGGGAGAGAAAGGGAGAGAGAAGTAGAAGAGGCAAAAGGGAAGTAGGGGGAGGTAGGGAGGGAGACAGAAACAGAGAGACACAGTCGCACCCCTCCACCACTCAAAATATCTTTGTATTTATCTTTTCCTCATCATCTTTTGAAGTCAGAATTGTAGCCACTAGAGGGCAGCATGCAGTTAGGAAACAGCTACAGCTTTCTTTACATAAATAAGGGCAACTATTCAGGGAAGGCCATTAAAGCCACACTGTGCTTGTGGTCACCAATTACACATTCTGTAATGATCAATATGTCATGTTTACCCAATCTGGGCTGAAGGCTATCTGGGACTGAGGCTACCAAAGGCCCCCCTCTCTCTGACACTTTTAGGTTCCTTCTGCCTCAATTTCAGGAACTGATTTTCCTTACCAGCTATGATTAATTTTAGCTCAGGGTTTTGTTTTTTTTGTTGTTAATGTTACCTGAATAGATGTAAAGTAGCATGCAAACTAATAAAGACAGATCCTCTCTTAGAGAAAGAAAACAAAAGTACATGCACCATGGGTCTCCCCAAAGGAAAGTGTCATCCGCTGGCATGGAGTTACCATTATCTGAGAGCATCTTTTAAAAGTTATTTTTATTTTCTGACTAAAGTGTCCATTGGGATGATACACAAAACTTGTGGTTGCTTCTTTTTATAAGGGCAGGTATTTCTTGCTTAAAACCCAACCACTGTCTTTCTTCCTTTCGCAGAATATCTGGTCCAGAGTCATCACTCACACCAAGAACAGAAACTGAGTGACCTCCCATCCCATAAGGCATTGATATTTTCAGCTTCCAAAGATATCAAGCCCAACCTGGTTTTAAAGTCCAGGAAACAGCATTGTGAACTAGAATCATATGGGATGAAAATAAGTACAGGGATTCAACCCATGAAGAAGACAAAATCCAGTTGCTAGGTTCTGCTCCCCCTACCCCAAGCAACAGAATGCAGAGTGCAGCTGCGGCTCCAGCAAGCATTGACAGGGCTCCTGCCCTCCTTCCAGACATTCCCTCAAGGTAACAGTCATGCGACTCACCAGCCACAAAGGAAAGGTTGGGTTTGGTTAATTAATTAGATTATTAACTCATGATTAAGTGGAAACTTTGAGTTTTCTTTCACCCATAAAACAACAACCTCACTAGATATGGCAGAGTGACTGCAGTGTTTCCAGTGAGGATGACACAATCAGGAAGTAAGATGAGAGTGAAGAAATGCATGCCACGCAGGACCACAGCATCCTTCCTCTGCACGGACTCCAGAAAGGTTCAGATAGCAGATTCCCACACACACCACAAAGCCTAAGCTACATTCTCAGGTGCTCAGTGAATAATTTGTACAGGGTGGTGGTGGAAGTCAGAGGCAACCTCACATGTCATTTTTCAATTTATTACATCTTTTAAGACAGGCTTTTGCCGGTGTACAGATTACCCATTAGGCTACACTGGGTTTCCAGGAATCCCTAGGCTGGGGTTATAAGCACATAGCAGCATGCCTGGCTTTATCATGCTGGTCCTAAGAGATGGAACATCGGTCCTGATGCTTGCTTCCCAATGAGATGTCTCCCCATTTCCAAGTTGATATTTGTGGACTGAGTACAATGGTCTAAGAATACTTCGGGGCCAATACATTTGACAAGCTAAAGAGTTGGGTGTTCTGTCCCTAGGACATTGGTTCTCTCTGACTTTCCCTGCATAGGAACTACCCCCAAAACTTCCCATTTAGTGGGTCTGAGTCTGGGTCAAGAAATTTGCTTATTTTGACAAATTCTCTTTTCTTTGATAAAGTAAATGACCTTAGTTTTAGTTGTATTTAAAATCAGAGACACAAAGAATCTGGTTAATTGAAAATCTTGCTGTATTGCATCCTAGTAAATGAAAGTTTTATTTGCTTCCTAAGAACAGCCACAAAGATAAATGGCACCAAAATAGATAAATAATGATTGACCAAAGCTAGGTAGAGCTCTTGTCTAGCACAGTGTCGGGCCTCTAGTTCAAACTTCAGCACTGCAAGGAGAAAAAGCTTTCTCCTTTTTTTTTCCTGTTTTATTTTAGTGGCAGCCTGATTGCATTAACAGGAGAAGAAAGCTATAGAATGGGGTAAGACTGGGGGTGAGCCTGTAAAACATGATTTATGAAGTACAGGGCAGGGGGAATTTGGAAAACAACTTTCCAGATAATCTTTGCTCTTCCTCAAAACTTCCAGGCCCCTCTGTGAGCACACCTGAGCAGTGGGGTTCTTCTGCAGAGAGCATGCAGGGGTGTTGGCTGTGTCCTGGAGAAGATGTCCACATTTGGGTTTTAGATCTGTTCTTATAGAGGGCTAGCATCAAACGGTGGAGGCAGGGCTTTCTCTACTGTTCTGTGTGCTTCCTTGGGCTAAAGTTTATCAAAAGAGCTGTTGAAAATAAACAGGAGTTTCTAGAAAAGAGATGTGTGTGTGTGGGGGGGGAATGGGATGCTCAGACAAAATTAAGCAAATGTCATAACAACTGTGTTTGTTGTAATTCAAGCCCATGAAGAATTAAGTGAAGAGCTTCCTCCTTGAGCTCATTGGCCCAGCCTCCATGTGCCTTCCATTAGGATTCAAGTGAACTGTTTCTACATAGATGGTACCATAATTTTTTGTAATTCCAGGATAGTCAAAATTGCCTCTCTCAAAGAAAAACAAAGACAATCTGTCGATATTTGATCTAATTGGAAGAAGCTTACTTTGCCTCTCCCTTCCTTCTACACACTTCTCTCCCTCCCTCCTTTTCTTTCACTCCTTCATATTCTCATTCTCTCTCTCTCTCTCTCTCTCTCTCTCTCTCTCTCTCTCTCTCTCTCTCTCTCTCTGTATGTGTCCTAAAGTCTATTGTTGCAGAAACACAATATAATATGCTTGTGCACTAACAAACTATATTCCTGAATGTCTTCAGCTACCCATCCCCCACCCCCTTAACATACACTTTTACATATGTGTGTGTAAATCCACGCACACGCGTGTGTACATAAAGAGGAAGAAGCACATAAGAGCACTAGAAACTTTCTGTACCCCATTTCTCGCTCAAGATGAAAGCCTAGTAAATACAAAGCACATTAGAAAGGCCTTCATTAGGGCTAGCCTCATTAAAACTTAATGAAGTCACCAGTCTCCCCAGCAATAGTAAGAAGGGTATATATATATATATATTTTTTTGCCTGTCAATGGAGCAGTCCCAGACAGAGAAACATTAGTGACAGTAGGTGGTGCCAGGTGTTATCTGTCCCTGGAATGTACTACTTTGAAGGCTTAGGACATTACTCCTTGTGTTAGTTTGGCTCTTATTTGTCAGGATTCACCCTGTGGTAAGTTAACATGCCTCCATCCTGGAAAAACAACGTTTGCCCATTGTCCAGTATAGCCTAATAGAATACATCTGGCTCTGACAGTTTGATGCCCAGCTCTGAGCCACATTCAGCAACACAAATTAACAGCATAGACATTGCCCACGCTGAGCAGGAAGCAATAACCAGCTACCTGCTACTTGGCCAAAATCTCATTATAAGCCATTACAGTAATTGAGGGCCAAGACTGTGGATATTACACTCCCTGTGCACCAGTGGTTAGTAGAGGAGAAGAAAGACTTGTAATGGAGGAGGTGGGGCAGACAGGAAAAGCAAGGCTGTCACCGTGATGTTCTGTGGTGCTGAGGTGGGGTAGGGGTGTTCCTGAACCATTTCTCTTCTTGCCTTTGAAGCCCACATGACCCCAGGAAGATGATGTAATTTTTGGTTGGCCTCCAACAATGCTATGCAATTAAAAATTGGTTTAAATGAGTAATAGAGAGAGCCATGGAGGGAAGATAGGGCAAAATAAGACAGAATGTTCCATAAGTGAAAAGCATCTAAAGTGACAGGACTCCAGAGGAAGCTACCCACCTCCTTAGAATGCAGAGATTTTCTAATGCATTAGAGTGTTTGTAAAGTCAATCCTGTCCCCGAAACCTGTATTCCAAGCCTCAAGGCCTTGCTAAACAAACTATAGTGGCTGTATCATTTACCCTAGATCTCAGCAAATGGTTTCTGGGTATAGTGATAGATCAGGAGGGGTGAAGAGAGGAGGAAGACTGGATTTATCAATCAGCCTGTATCTGAGGACAATGAAGATGTTTCTAGACGTGGCGATAATGGTGACACCTGGAAGATTCATTCAGTGTAGGGAGAGAAGTTAATTGCAGGTATATTAGTGACCTCCAGATTCTCACTGCTGCCCATCTTGCTGTGGTTTGGACCACAGATGTCTCTCATGAACCTCTCTGACACAAGAGCCTCAGTCCCAGATGTTGGGACATGATGACCTCTAGTAGAAGGAGGCTAGGTATGATGGTTGACTTTCAACAGATGGGGCTGCGAAGCACATGTGAGGGCTTTCCAGGGAAGATTATAAGGTCAAGATTACTGCCTTGACTAATCTCAATGGCTAGGATCTAGGAAAGGGGGACAAAATCTGGAAGCATGGGCATTTTCTTCCTGGTCTTTCTGCTCACCATGAGGTGGGCCTCTCTGCCACATCTTTCTTACCATGATAAACTGAAACCATGAACCAAATGAAACCTTTTTCTCCATATACTTACTTTGCTCATGTATTCTGTCACCACAGTGAAAAATTGACTAATAAAAGTTATTGTAGGCATGGCCTTGGAGAAGGGGACAAAGGGACTTTTCCCCCTTTTATTTATTTATTTTGTACCCACTCTGTAAGTGGGATACAAGGATTCCTATCCTACAAACTCTAGCATGGTACCACCTCAGGACAAGTTGAAGAGCAACAGGGCCAGCTGATTACAGATAGATTCTCCCAAGCCATCTGTCTTAGTGTCCTTTGTCCCAGGCATCTGGTCGTGGTGACAGAAAGCTAACAGACACAAACACCGACCAGTGACACCACAAGTCACCAAGCATGGGAGTAAGCTTGTAGAAGTTTTAAATAAAAACATTCCTGTCATGTGTCATCCATAGATACCATGGCAAGGTGGAGAATAAGCCTTGCTAAACAAGACCTAATGGCCTTATCCTATACCCTAAGCAAAGGGTTCCTGGGTATAGATGCCCTAACTGAGGGACTAATACTTTCGGAGGTTGGATGATCGTTCCCTAGGGGATAAAAATGCCTGTGAGCATCAAACACCTCCCTCCGCTCACCCTCAGCCGCACCAGCCTCATTTCTTCTCTTCACCTAGAGGGTTAAGCCATCTGGGGCCTAGAAAATGGTTGCAGTTGGTACAAGTGAGGCCTTCCCTATAACTAGATCCTTCAGGAAAAAACAAATTAATCAACAGTGAGCTGAAGTGGGTTTAATGATTGCATTCTGCATACAATCAGCTTTTCCCTTTTCGAGGGCCATCAATATGTCACGGGAAGACATATCTGAAGGATATAGCCCTTAACATCAAGGTTATCTATTCTCCACAAGGCTCCCACTCCTTGCCCGGCTGAGACTCCACGCTGCCTGTGTCTAACATTTTCATCAACTCTGCAATCAATCAAGGTAATAATGTTGTGCAAAAAATCAATTAACAACGCAATTAAACTTTCCTTATTATCTCAAAGGGCTGAAATAATACCTAAAGGGAAGATAGACTCAGTGAACGCAGACATCCATAATCCAATGTGAAAGTGAATTATGAGGTTGGGCAGATGCAGGCATGTGCGGGTGCTGTTATTTTCAAAGGGTTATATCTCATCACGGCAGTGTATCAGTCAGCCCCAATCCCAGACCCTAAAATTCCAAATTACTTTTAAGAAATATATGATGTGCAATATCGAGTTCATATTCTCTTTTAAAGATAACCCCCTCCTCGATTGCCACCCTCCCCCCAAGAAAGAATTGAATGGCGGTATTACTCAAAGACAAAATGATCTTTCAACAAGAACATAAAGTATAAAAGCTATAATAACATTTACATCTGTATAGCATGCATCTCTGTAAATGCAGGTCATCTATTATACATAATCCCAAGCGCCTAAAAGGCCCAGCATGCAACACGACATTTAAAACCTAAATGTGTAAATGTACAAACTTCTCCACGATGGGTGTAGCTTCCCTCTCTGTAGAAGCCTCATCTCTCAGGGTCTTGCTCATTTCTACACACACACACACACGCACGCACGCACGCACGCATGCACGCACGCACGCACGCACACATCAGGAATAATGGAAATATTTCTCATTTAAAACAAGAATGACTATATTGTTTAGGAATTACACTCCACTTGCGCTGAAACACTATCTAGGATTTGCACATCTACAGTGGAGAGAGAAAGGACTATTAACCTTCTGCAGCAGTGAAAGAAAGACCTGAAACTTCATATTGAAATTAGATACAGAAGGGAATTCCTTCTGCATGTCGTAGCACCTACAGAGGAAGGCCCTGAGATAGACGAAATGCAATGAGCAGGAGAGGAAAAGGAAGAAGAGGAAAAGCAGAGAATAGAAAGCTAGTGATCTTAGTGCTAATCTTAAGTGAATGTTTTTGAATGGCCTCCAGCTCCTAGGAACAAACAGTAAATACTGATTTGAAGAACACATAATAAGCAACAAATACTCCCAGGTCGTCTCTCTCAACTCATCCTTTTCCATCAAGGACCACAGCTGATAGAATCTCAGGATCTACTACATTTTGAAATCCAAGAAGATTCCTGGAAACCCACAGATGCCAGAGGAGCTGTTCTAGGACCTTGACAGTGGACTTGCACTGAATGCTACCTGGACCTTCGTAATCCTCAGTAGTGAAATCTATTACTTCTTTACTCTTCTCTCTTCCTTTCCTAAGCTACTCACTTTTAACAGCCTCCATTTTCAGCACAGCATGAAGGCAAGACTGAGCCCCAACTGCTGACTTAATTGAACAGTGATACACAAGACAAATCTACGTGAGCAACCGTTCTGTAGTTCCTTCAAAATCCAGAGGCAGTCCAGAGAGGGACTCTTGGTACAGATTTTTCAATTGAGAAGTTGGACTGGTTTAGTGAACCTTGATATCTATCTCTGAACCTTAAGAAACATAATTAATATGTTTTCATTTTCAATGACTATATTGTGTGTGTATGAACTGGAACTGTTCCTGCTGTGTATTTGATTCCACTGACGATGGGGTGGGTTGGATTTTAAATGATGTGTGAGTACTTCTGTGCTTTCTCTTCTCTGGTTTATGTGTTATTCATGACTTGCGTTACAGACATGGCTGATACACAGATGTAAATGTTATTAAATCTTTTGTATTTTGGAGGCTTTGTGAAAGGTTTCTTTGTTTTCAAATAATTCTCTTAACCACCAAAAATAACCAGTAATACATGACAACGTCTTGGGAATGCTTCCCCTTTTCTTTCTATTGAGTTTTCTGATGAAGAGATTTCCCCTTGTACTGCTGGCTTTTTATCAAAATCAAAGTATAGTGCAAAGTGGTAGATGGAAGAGTTGTATACTTAGAGTAACAACGCAGTACTTCTTGGTTCACTATGTGAGCACATGCACGCATGCACATTGCATGTAACTAAGTTGTCCTGAGCATGTATTCTGTATGTCCTCTTGTAAACTGGTAGGTGTACTGTGGGTGTGAATGTGTTGACCTTATTTTGCTAAATCAGAACCAAAAGTCACCCAGTTTTTGATTACCTGTCATCGTTGCAGCTGCTTTACTGTGTTCAGTATCTGACATAAATTTTAATGTTTTCATTCCATTCCATCTTCTTCAAGTTTCTCGGGATTTCGACGGAAATGTGGCAGAGGATAAAGCTCTTCAACAGACAGCACTTAATCACTCTCTATGCCACTCACTGCTTACTTTTCTTCTTTATTGATTTAAAATTTTAAACTGTGAATTGTCCACCTACGCAATTACAGCTGGCTAGATTGGAGCAGGCCAGAAAGCACCAGGATGCACAGTCTAACAGTGACAGTGGTCCAAATACTGTGAAAGCTGTAGCTCTGCCTACCCTAGACAGGAGTGGCACCTGCTGGATCTTTAAGGCATCCCCTGGGAGCACGAGAGGATCCTGAGGAGGGAGGCTGACCAAAGGACAAAGGTTCAGAAATGAAGATACATTAGATATTTCCACCTCCTAAGGTCTGGGTTTCTCAGGCCAGAGAAACATTCTAGAAGGCTAATCTTTCTGCTGAGTATCAGCCTTGCAGGTATTCTGTGCTGGTTGACTTGGCTTAATTACCCCTTTCTTTCTGTGACCCTCTTTTGTCTTCAATGGTTAATCATGCATTCCTTCTAGACTCTGCAACACCCTTGGTCCTCACATGGCTTCTAGCCTTCCTTGGAGTTTTGACTTCAGAATTGAAATAGCTTTGCTCCTTTTCCCTTCCAGACCTGTCTCAACTTTCCTAAGGAGCAGCTAGTTCCACGGCACATACCAGTATGCTTTCCCTTATTTAAAAAGTAGGTGTTCCTTGCAAACTAGACTGAATGAAGAATTCACCAATGGAATTTTAAGTCAAAAAGGTAAGAGGGCAGGAAAACACCAGGTGATTTGAAAAGGAGGACCTGATTCTAGATTTGAAGCAGTGGGAGGTCAGAAAGGGAGATACTTGTTGAATAGGATCAGCCCAACAAAACAAAACAAAACAAAACAACAACAACAACAAAAAATATCCCCCAAAAGCCCCCAAAATTGTGAAAGTCAAGAAAATATTTGATAATTAGCTCTTTTGAGACCCTCAATGACTACAGGATGTAGTGTGGGCCATGATATATTGTATTGGTGTGTGAGTGTCTGTATAAATATTAGCTTGTTTTTCTCTCTACGTGCCCACACTTCCTAGTAAAAATGCAAGGAGCAAATAAGTATTATTTACTCAGATATTTTGCTGTATGAAGTAAACATAAGATTAAGCACACCACAGTGATCTATATGTTTTACAAAATAAACATTAGAACAAACTGTAGATCCTAAGAGTATGGAATGCATAGATAGAAATAGTATGTGGAGGGGAACCAGGCAGAACCAACATTCTAAAATGTCTCTTTCTGTGTATACATTTTTATATCCTCAAAAGTAAATGCAAGTATTGGGAAAAGCAAACCCTCCATGAACTAAATAAAAATAACCTAACGTACATTAAATTGTTGACATAAATACACAAAGAAGCTAATTTTGGACATGTGTCTTTCAGCTATACCCTAAATGTCAGCATATTCCTAATGTTAAAAGCAAACAAACAAAACTGTAGAGAAATCTAGAACTCTGTAGTGGATTGCTTCTCAGGGTCATGGGCGTGATCATGCTCATTGATATTTCTAGGCATAGTGCAGAGTAAAGGAACTAAGTTTACCGAGGTTCTTAAGAGAGTTTAACATGAGACAAAAGAAATTTAAAAACATGAGGGAATGTGAGAGAGGCAGAGTGATGCCCTCCAAGACTTCTATAGTGTTGTCCCTGAAGCTTGAAAATGTCATCTGACATGGGAAAGGCAGTAGAGGCAGATGTGTGGTACAAGGTTTCAGGTAGATCCAGTATCTTCAACTCTCTGATGAGGCTCCATCTAATTAAATGGGTCCTTAAAGGAGGAATCATTTGAGGTTGTGGCCACAACAAGAGACATGTTTAGAGAGATACAAAGCCCACGGCTTTGAAGTTGGAGAAAAAGGGGCTAAGAGGCACAGAATGTGTGTAGCTTCTAGAGCCTGGGAAAAGCTAGCTTCTAGAAACCGGGAAAGGCAAGAACAGATTTTTCTGCTGGTTCTGCAGAAAAAAAATCACTGCAATTTTAGTGCAGTTGAAACTTGTAGCTGACCTTTGACTGGGACAGTGAGATAATGTATTTGTATGGCTTAAAGTCACTTAGGTCTGAAGCTACCCTAGAAAACTGGAAAGAGTAGAGGAAAGAGGGCATCAATGAGGATCTATAAAAAACTCTGACTGGAAAGAGATGCATGAGCCCAGGACTCCCAGCAGACTATAAGTTCTGGGCCTTCTTAAAGGAACAAGCAACTCGAGAGATGGTACCAGAAACAGGGAAACCTTGTCAGGGCAGAGTTCATGAAAAGGTGAGGTTGCACTCGAGGGCCAAATGTAGCACAAATTCAAATAGTAACAGGAATAATGATTTTTCTTGGATGCATAGAATAAAGCAAGAATCCATTGACCAACACTTCTAAAACATAGAAATAAATGCAAAAGAGGGGGGATAAGGATCTCCAAAAGTAGCCAGAGATACAAAAGAGATGTCACAATCAGGAGGTCTGTATTCTCCAATGCAGGAAGTCATGTGGTTATTGGCAATGGGTGAAACGTCACCAGGAAACAGAATTGTTACACAAGCAGGTTGTCACAAAGGGGGACATATTTTTTGAGAAGGGTCCATATCATGAACATGCTATTAAGCAAGTTTCCATGCTAACAAAAGTACAATTGAGTATCAAGAGTCTGTGGACATGATGCTCTAAAATACACCCAACTTCACATGAACTTAGCAGGCTATTAAGCCTAAGTCAAAGCACAAGGAAACAAACAAACAAAATGTTCAACGTGGTTCATCACGTAACCAAAATCTAGAAAAAGAAAAATCTAAAAATCCAGACCAATAGAATGGCTCAGTCATGTAAGCACTTGCCTTGCAAGCAGGAGGACCTGGGTTTATATGCACAGAACCATGTAAAAAGTCAGGAGTGGTGGCACATGCTTGGATTACAACCATTGTAAGCTCAGAGGCAGAAAGAAGTAGATCCTTCCAAACTCACTATTTAGCCACTCTAACCCATGTGACAAAGTTCTGGGCCTTGTCTCAAAAGATAGTAAGGGAGCCTGGAGGATTCAGTGTTAAAGTGTCTGCCATGCAAACAGAGAACTTGAGTTTAGATCCCCACTATCCACATAAAAACCAGGTTCAATATACAGTTATAATGCCACATATAAGCTCGAAAGACCCAAGATACAATCCACAGACACAGGCAGCTCAAGAAGAAGGAAGACCAAAGCATGGATGCTTCAGTACTTCTTAGAAGGGGGAACAAAATACTCAAGAGAGGAAATACGAAGACAAAGTGTGGAGCAGAGACTGAAGGAAAGGCCATCCAGAGACTGCCATACATGGGGATCAACCCCATATATAGACACTAAACCTAGACATTATTGAGGATGCCAAGAAGTGCATGCTGACAGGGGCCTGATATAGCTGTCTCCTGAGAGGCTCTGCCAGAGCATGAGAGGCAGATGCTCTCAGCCAACCATTGGACTAAGCATGGGGTCCCCAGTGGAGGAGTTAGAGAAAGGACTAAAGGAGCTAAAGGGGTTTGCAACCCATAGGAAGAACGGCACCAACTAACCAGACTCTGCCGAGCTCCCAGGGACTAAACTATCAACTATGCCCATGCCTCCAGCTGCATATGTAGCACAGGTTGGCCTTGTCAGACATCAATGGGAGGAGAGGCCTTTGGTCCTGCGAAGGTTTGATGCCCCATTGTAGGGGAATGTCAGGGCAGGGAGGCAGGGGTGGGGTGGGGTGGGTAGATGGGTGGGGGATCACCCTCACAGAAGCAGGGAGATGGAGAATGGAGTAGGGGTTTCAAGAGGGGAAACCAGGAAAGTGGATAATATTTGAATATTTAATATTTATTGGATATTAAATAAAATATCTTATAAAAAACGAAAAAATAAAAACTAACCTCAGGACTGGAGTTGGAGGTAGACAAAGACAAGTGGCTCTCTGAATTTGCTGGTCTCAAGTAATGAGGAGGACAGAAAGGAAGTAAAACATTCAGCATCAACCTCTGGCCAGTGATATCTTGTTGTCCTCTGACCTGCACATGTCTCTATACCTGTGCACACATGTGTGCCCATATGAATGCACATACAGAAATCCTGAATGTCAGAGTAATTCAGTGGCCTTTGAGTTTCATCAGCAAACCCCACCCTGGGGCATTCAGAGCAGACTGCTGCTTCATGCTTCTGGTCCTGAGTTCTCTCATTAATGGACCTGGAGATAACTCCAGTGTTTTCATCTTTGACAAAGTCTTCTCGTTGTCCTAAAGATAACAGTTCCCAAGGTAGGATGTCGAGAACCGCTGCCCTGGATTTAAGACGACTTGATGTATTATAGCATGTAAACCTTGACTGGCTACAAGGGACACCATGGAGATGTCTGAGAAAGATTGAAGAGTCTGGGCTGTATAATTAGGCAAGATTTGGCATCTGTGTTAATTTTCAGATTTACTAATAGGATTTCACAGAAACATGTTCTTATTCATAGGAGATGCTGACTGAAGTATTTAAGAAAGAAGTGTGGTAGTGTCTGCAGTTTTTTAAGTATCTCATTAAGATGTGTGTATACACATGCAGACTCAAGAGAAACAGTAAATGTACCAAAATACCAAGAGTAGATTTCAGTGAAGAGTATGCGGGTGTTCAAAGAACTGTGCTTTTAAATCTCCTACAGTCAGAATTTCAAACAAGAAGGGGTTGTGATCCTGACACTTGATGTTCATCACTCAAGGACCTCACAAATCCTTTCTAGCTTAGTGTAAAGGGTCCTTGTCATCTCTTTTGATCCCTCTTGGATGGCCCATTTAAGCATCTTACTCTAACAATGGCTGAGATCCTTGCAGGCCAATGTTTTTCTTACACAGCGATTAGTTGTCTAATATCATCGAGATAGAAAACTATCACTCCCTCCTTATACTAACACTGTCTCCTACTGTCCTTATGTTCTCTCCCTCTCTCCTCCCTCCCTCTCCACCTCCCCTTTCTACTTCATTTATTCAGTCCTTCTCCCCATTTCCTCAATGCAAGCCCCTGTTTAATTTAGACGACAAAATGCCTGACTAGAGCAGTCCTTCTGGTTCTTTGGCCATGCCTTCTCACGTCATTCACCATTTACTGAAGCCCCACTCTGCCTTCAAACAGGACAGGGACATTGCCATGGCTAGGTCTCAGCTCCTGGACACAATGACCCAGTATCAGAAGGCAGGCAATGAGCAAGCATTCAATGTTAATGTGGACGAGTATCTGTTATAAATTCAGATGCGAGCAGAATGAAGATGGTAAGACAAGGCAGAATTATGGAACTAGAAAACGGCCTTCCTGCTAGTAGTCACTGCTTTGTAGTCTAGGCTTATGAATTTTGGCAGACCACAGGACCTACATTAAGGTCAGTAGTCATGCCAAAAATGAGGATGAAAGCTCTTCCTGTCAGCCCTCCTGGTAAGTTAGAGGAACCTAGTTGCTGAGTATGTATTATCCTTGCCAAATGATGGCATATCTGGGGGGTATACCCTGAAGGTTTATCATTTTTTTCACCAGCAATTTTGGAGCTGTTCTAGATGAATAACAACAGAACAGACTACAGTAGCAAATTAGCCCTTCCACTTGATGCCTAACATAATAGTTGTCTCCATCTTTCCCAGTCCCGAGACCAGGGCAGGCATCTCCCTGTGTGTGGTTTCTTTGGTTAAGTCATCTATCTACTTAGTTTTCCCGTGTACATCAGGCCATAAAGAGAGAAAGGACATCTAAGACACTTTTCAAAATCTTGGTCAGTGACCTACTCAAAGCCCCTCCACTGACATTACTTAGGCTAAAACATATTCCTGCTGGTATCAGACTATGAAGTCTAAATCAAGACTTCCAAAAAGAGGAAGAAAAATGTGGATTTTAGTGAGCAAAGCATTCTTTGCTTTGATGAATAAAAACTTTTTTCCCCTTCTCATCCTGTTTCAATTTGAAAAATACAAGAACATCAAAGGTCATTTACACAAAATAGTACTCATTAGATATCTGTCATGGTCATCTATGTGCAATAGCAATACTAAATAAAAATTTGACCTGCATAACAAAATCTCACAGAGCCTGGTAGGAAGCCATTACTCTAAATTCACAGGTTGTATTGAGTGAACGAACATCTCCAAAATCCAGGCTTTGATAGGGTGACAGCAAGGATCCTGTCTCGAGCAGACTGTCAAGAACCAATCAGAGTCCTGCACATAGCAAATAATGAATATCTATTGTAAGAAATTGGTATTAAAAATAATGTGTGTGTGTGTGTGTGTGTGTGTGTGTGTGTGTGTGTGTGTGTGTGCCCGCAAAGTACAGGTGTCCTTGAAGGCCAGAGGAAGGTGTTGTGGCCCCTGGAGCTGGAGTTAAGAATCTATTGTAAGCTGTTCAACATAAGTATTAGGAACTGAATTCTGGATCCTTTAGAAGAGTAACAATCTTGACTAAGTTATCTCTCCAGCCCCAGACTGATACTATTAAAATCCCAAATAATACTTCGTTCCTTTTAATTGAGCATATGCATTTAACAAGCATTTTCTTGGAGCTAAAAATTTTGATGACAGTAACTCCAGAGTAATTCTAGGCTTTCTGGCGTTACCTAAACACTCATGAATACTTAAATCACTGATACTGTCACAAGCCTTTTAAGCTTTACCTTTGGATCAGAGTAAGCTAATCAATTAAATGGCATCTATTTTTAAAACAGAAGTCACTAGGTACCTTTAAATGGAAATTGAGGATAGAGGCCTTAACTTCCAAAGCACTTCCATTAATTAATTAAAGCAATGAATCTGCAAGCAGGTAGATGGAAACAGATGTCCTTAGACGCCAGCATGGGTGTGTGAAGTGACAAACCAGCATCCATAGCTTTTGCAGAGCATAGACACACAGCTCCAAGATCGGTTTTTCTCAAGCTTCCTAAAACTGTGACCCTTTAAGAGAGTTCTTCATGGTGGTGGTGACCCCCAAACCATTAAAATTATTTCATTATTACTTCAAAACTGTAATCATACTACTGTTATGAATTGTAATGTAGATACCTAATGCAGGATATCTCATATGCAACCCCCAAAGTGGTCGGTCACAGCCCACAGGTTGAGAGTCACTGCTCTTCATCCATCTTAGGTAAAGTAGTGGGGTTAGGGAACTGATACAGAGACAGTTTCCCATGAGCTAGTAAGAGGCCAGGGAACTCAACAGAATCCGATCAGAGCAGATTAAAGTGGCCTAATATGTAAAACACACTCAAGGTATAATTGACAGTGGTTCCAGTCAGCAAACTTTGGTAAAACCTCTCCTGTGTCCACGCACTGACATCCAGGTGTTCGGATTCCTGTATCGTCTCTTCCCTCTGTTCTCGCTGCCCATCCTCTCCACCAATAAGTGCCTTTTCCTAGCTTAGGGTTGAAATGGAATATTCATGACTATTTCAAGGGCCACCTCTTTTCTGAAGATGCTCATTTCTCATTAACTATGAAAAAAGTTTAAATGAAGAAAAAGTCTAAGAATCAATGAACTATGACAGAGCAATAATCAAGTCTACTCTGCAATAATGCTATACCGGAGGCATCAAGCCCTATTGAGAAACACACAAACAGAAGGACTGTGGGTGGCATCTAAAGCAAAGCAAATGGTTCACTTTCTTCTTTAGGGGGTTGGTCCCTTGATAAAAACAACGCATCCCTGAAGTGAGTATTATCACTGTATCAGAAGCTAAAGGAGCTGGCTCCCTCACATATCCTCTGGTAACTCAGGTTAACTCCCCTATGTCACATGCAATCCTCTTATCTTTGAAGTCCCATTCAAATGCCCCTTCACCTTAAATATGTCCCCAGCGTCCCCTGGGCACTAGTCCTCTCCCTGTGCTTTCTTCCCAGGTTCTGTCTACCACACGTTCTTTCTTCCACATGCCCACTGCAGTCCAACCAAACATTGCATCATTTACATACAATCTCATTAACATGCAGTCTCTGTGCAGCCAATGATGCTTCCCCATTCAGTTTTGAACCCAGAGTCCCCATCACTGTTCCTAGAAGTCAGAATGTGGTTAGAACACCTGGTGTGGTGAATAAAAATGCAATATATGAGCACTTGAAGCTTTCTGTTCATGTAACAGAAGGCCGAAAAGAGGTCAGAAGCATCCGTCATTAAGTTGTAAAAACTCCAATTGTTACCCATTGGCTATGGCGATTAAAAGTAATCTCCAGCGAAGGTGATTTTTTTTTCATTTTAAAATAAAAGCTAACACACACACACACGCACACACACACACACACACACACACACACACACAAATAGATACTCAATATCCATTTAAGAAACTGAAACTCATTATTGGCCCAAGAAGATGCTACTAGACAAAATAGCAAATTTAACTAGAGATGTAACAAAAATAATTTTAAATCTAGAAAAAGTTTTCAAAGGGTTGAAGAAATAGAATCATTCATTCAATTATTTTATGAGATCAGCAATTATACTGACACTAAAAAACCGGCGAAATATAAAATTAAAGATTATGGAATTGCTTACCTCATGAACCTGAGTGCAAACATCTGCAACAAAAGCCTGTAAAGAGGCTATAGTAATATTTTAAAATACAGTAAACAGGACCATATAACGTTTACCTGAGAAATGCAAGGATGATTCTATATTCAAAAGTGAATAGAACCTCACTATACTAACATGGGAAGAAAGTGAAAACAGGACAATTGATGTAGATAAGCTGACATTCAGCATTCATTCATTGAAGACACACTCTCAGTAACAGGAAAAAAACCAACTAGCCTCAGACGATCCAAGTTGAACAAAGTCATCTCCAACACACCCATAGCGGAAGATGGCATGCTTTTTCTCCACCAAGAACTTTATGGGAAGCCCGCTTTTAACACCGGCTGTTTTGTTCACAGATCTGCAGGTTTCTAGCATGAGTTTTCCACCCGTGTCTTAGACAGTGAAAGACATGAAGCCTTACCATGATTCTTAGGCAGGCAATTGCAATTCCTGGGAAGTTTAGCAACTAGGCTGGACTTTCACAGAGGAAGAGCCTTCAACGTATTGCCAAGGCCCTGAAAGCTGGTGACACTCTTAAACAGGACCATGTTGTGGTGATTGATAGGGAGGGCATGTATCTTTCCAATGCTACAGTACATAATGAATCCATAGGCCATCTGAATGGGACCATTAAAAAGGAGGGTGGGGGACTTCTCAATTCTAAGGGTGCTTTTTGGAGACATATCTTCTGCACCAGGCTTGTGCCTGGAGACCAAGGCAGAAGATCTATGAAGACACCCACATACAGCCATGTTGGCTGCTGTACCTCTCCACAGTATCAGTTTTTATTTGATCACTCCATGTACAGGACTCTATAAAACATCATCTTATGGCATCTCTAGTCCTGCTAGGTAGCTTTCGTTATTCCCAGCACTCAGTTAAAAAAAGCAGCCATGCATTCAAGGAGACAAAACATTACAGGGAAAACCTCTTGTTAGTTTTCAGTTACCCTCACTCCTGATTCTGTGTTATTTCACACAGCAAAGTTTAGCATGGTCTTCTCCCTCCACCTCCCGTCATCACGACTCTCTTTATTGAGCTTCCTTTGAGTACACGGTGGTAAGTAGCTAATCTGGTTCATCTTATCACTTGCTCCTTTAAAACATCTTAGGAGGTAGTTTATGTTATTTTGCCTTCTTTCTTTACAGACTGCCCATAAAAATGGAAAGATCTAAACAAAATTCAAATCCATGAAGCCATGGGCATAGTGTTTCCATTCTCCTTGGGGACCACCAAATCAGTTTATGGTGCAGTTTGTAAAAATCCTTGTCTAAAGCTTTTACTCCTTTTTCCTACAGTCTGTGTTGCACAAATCCATCACATATCAGGGTTTGTTCCAATGGTTCCGATTCACTCTGAGAAAGAATAGAATAAAAAGGAGCCAAGTATCCCGTAGAAATGATAGGGGGAAAATGCACCCTTGAAATCTCAACAACATGGTTGCCTGAACAAGCAGGCATGACAACACAGCTGACATGACAATACAGACAGAGCGAATTTATAAACCCCGCCTGTCGATGAAGAGCTACAGGTGGGCAACAGCTGCCAAGAGATTAAGAATCAGTTTTCTCCATAGGTGAGGTTGCTCATAGGTTGTCTAGTCCCAAGTGGTCAGCCCCGGGTATGTGTGCATATGAGTAGCGCTAACTGAACTCGATGGGATTCCCCTCCCCCACAAGTCAATAATAATTAAACAAAATGAATTTGTAAGGGTACACAGAGGAGATGCAGGGCTCATGTATGAAGTTCTCGAAAAATATTTTTTAAAAGCCAAGAACATTTGCAAGCTTCGATTGTTTTGGGAGTCTTCCTGCAAGCAAGGGAAAAGCATTTCCTAGGAGATTTATATGAGACACCTATTCCTTCTGCTTTGGGGAGCCCATCTACAGCCAAAATACAGGCCTTCTCGTGACCTGTCTTCTGCTAGTGGGCTAAGGCATACTCTTCAATTTTATGGAAAGTAACTTCACCTTCCCTTGACAGGTCAGCCCTTGGACTCAGACTTTAAAAACCTTATCTTCAGAAAATAATGAAAATCGAAGTAACAAAGTCAAACCAGTCATTAAATCTCTTCACTCTGGACTACCCATGCTACTGTGAAGAAGTGACCTCAGCAGTGATTGGCCTGTTTCCATTTGAGATGGCAAAGCTTGCCAATAAAGTGGCATGCTATTCAGAGCATTTTTTGCACAGCTCCAGGTGCCCTAATAACCCAAAAAGGGTGGGTAGAAATTAGGAGGCAGAGACATATCATCTCTGGGGAACTGGGGCCCTTTGTCACACCACTGGTAATCAGGGCTCTGGATCTCTCTCTGTGCAGGTAGTCTGAAGATCCCCTGCAGTAGAACCTGATTTCTGACACTGGACAGCTCTATTCTTTTAACATTGTTTTTCATAATTTTTCAGCCACTAAAGTCAGAGATACAAGGTCATAGGCTCGGACGTGAGATACCTTTGGTTCAGATCTCTGTGTCTGAATATGTACACCTTTAAAAGGAGGATAAATGTCCTGCCTAATGCCCATAATTGACAGGATGTTGCATATAAGGGCTTTGGCAGTGACTGGCACGTACTGAGTACTTGAGTCCCTTAGCTCCAATTAGTTTTTCCCCAAACCTTTCATAATCATAAAAATCACATCATCGACTATAATCCTAGAAGTTGGTGAATTTTTATTAAGCTTATCCCAGAAAGAAAGAAAGGGAAGCAGGAAGACAACAGAGGTGTAAGTTGGCAAATGGGACTCAGGGTGAGCACAGTGATGGCGGTAAGGGACATAACACTGGATTAAGAAGGTCCTAGAGGCTTGGTGCAACTGACACAGCAACCTTTGTTATGGTCACCCTGCTACTGAGTGTCAGATTTAGAATTAAAATCTCAATGAGAATCTATGATCTGGTGGTGCCTGTACTGCCTGTCTCAACACAGAGCCCCTGTGGTGCTGAGCACAGTAATGTCACCTTGCCTTCTGCTCCTTCTTCCTACTCAGATTTGGATCCCAGCACTCACATGGTGGCTTACAACTGCCTTTAACTCCATTCTGAGGGAAACTGAGGGAGGCCCTCTTCTGATCTTCACCAGCTCCTGCATGCATGCAGTACACATATGTACAGTCAGGCATTGGACATATACATGCACATAAAATAAATAATACATTTTAAAGAATCTTACTTAAAATATCAAAGAGGCCTAGGCTTTGAATACTATTATAACATCCTCAAACTGTCTATATCTTCAACTCATGTTATATAGAGGGATCTTGCTTATTTGGGACATTTAACTACAGCTATATCCAGTATAGCCATATTGTCACTCTTCTGTAACCATTTAAACGAAGACCATAATGAGGTTTCATGGTTTATTTTTTATCTCATTACATGCATGGGTTAAATTTTAAATGAATCAAATATAAAGAAAATGCAAGATTGCTCAGTAGGTGAATACACTTGCCACCAAGGCCCACTACCTGAATTTGATCCCTGCCACCCACATGGCAGAAGAAAAGAAGCTCTCATGGGATGTCCTCTGAGTAACACATGTTTGTTGTGGTGCATGCATGCATAATTGAACATGAACACAAAGGAACAAACAAACAAATAAACATAAACAAGTAACTATAATGAAATAATAAATAACCATCATGTATAATCCTACCATACTGTCCAGATTTGGCTGAAGGATTTTAGTGTTCTTTAGTCTCTTTAGTCTTTTGTTTTTAATACATGAAACATGTGTAAGTTTTTATAATCTTTTATTGCTTAAATATTTTAAAAATATTTTCAGCATTGTTGAGTGCTCTGTAACATTGTGTTCTGCACATATGCTATAATTTACTTACTGGTTCTACCTAGTTGCATAATGACTGCTATAGTAAACATTTTAGCAAATAAAGACACTGCTTATCTTTTCCCAGTTTTGTTTCCCTTAGAATAGACTCCTAAGGAAGCATTTTTGGCCTCAATCAACTAAATGTTTTCTAGTCTCAATCCATACGAATAAAATAAGTTTTTCAAAAACAATGACTAATTATTAATTTCTGTGATTAAAAAATTAAAACTTTGAAATTGAAAAACAAACATATAGAACATGGCTATGGTCCCAATAGCACCAGGGTTGGGATTGGATCATTAGCTTGTAGTTTAATAGTGTTTTGTGTTTGTGTATTATTTAGGGTAAACCTCATCCCATGATATTCACCCTCTAGTTTCCTCCTGTACATTGTGTATCTATGAACACTCAACAGTCTTGGCCTTGGCTCACAGGATATGCTTCATACATTCTTACCAGTTGGATGTGGATATCCTTAATAGCCTCATACCTCAGCTGGCCCAAGAATGATGGCTCTTCTAACCATTACAGAGTCTTTTGTGTGCTGTGTAGTTGCAGTGTTCGAATGTTGTTGACTCATGAATGATTAAAATCATAGCTAACACTAAGCATTTCTGTGTATCGTGCATGTCAATAAAACAGAATGCATTGTCTGTCAGCCATTGGAACAGCCTGAAATACAAATGAAGCCGGTTCCCATGTGGGGACTCAGAAGTGGAATCTGGGAGCACAGTCACTATTAAAAAGCTCATGAGTGTGGGTCTAGAATAGGATGAGTTTTTACTTGGTGTCTCCAAAATGGAGCAGAACCTTGCTGTGTGTTGCGCAGGAATGCCGAGAGGGAAAATAAGGTGGACCTGACATCTTGAAGTTCTAGCTGTTCATGTGCTCAGGTTGAAACACCACTATTATGGACAGCAGTTGTGACAGTCATTAGCAATGTCAACTGAGGTCCAGACCCTGTACTGAGCACTTAATCTTCTCCACACACATACTCTAGGAACCATTCACCTCATTTAACTAGGAAGTGAGGCACATGGCCTTACTTATGCCTAAGCAAATCAGGACAGGAGGAGCCAACATGAAGTCTGAGCGTTGAGTTGGCAGAACCCACTTTCTAATCACTGCAGAGATTCTGTTACTGTTGACTTCAAAATGATAGACAAAAGTACATTAAACATGTTAAGCCACCAGCTTTGGTTAAAGAGGCAGACTCCATGTGTCCAGTGACTTCAGAGGGCAGCATGTGAAATGGAGTACAAGACTACTGTCCTTCATCATGGGGTCAAAATGGCAGCTAAGGAAACACTTGGGTGGAAATAGCCAAAGATAGTTCAAGTCCTCTCTCCCTTACTCTGTAGTAAGAAGTAGTTAACATTATTCTGTAATAAGGTATCACATACGTCACATGTTGATATGGACAAAGTGTTTCACAAAACATCTTTTGTAAGAACACAAAGATGTGCTTTATCTTATGTTGCAGACATAATGGTTGGGATGTCACATGTCCTAACCTCCTAGTTCGTAAGGGAAGGAAAACAGCAATATTCAATTATTTAGTCTCTCACTGAAACAGTCATGGGTAATGAGTGATAAAGGAACACACATCAGAAGAAGTCGTCTTGCAGTGAAAATATCTTCCTTCTTCATCCTGCCTAGGATGTTGGAATGACATGAGGTACAGGAATAACCACTTTCAGAACATGAAGGTGACTACATGTGGAACATAATGGGCGGGAGGGGTAGGATGCCTGTGGATGCTACTGACATGCTCTTCCAGACCCTCAACTGTTCTGGGTGGCCACCTTCCATCATTTTATAGGAGGAAAATAAAACCTACACAATCTGTCAGAGTTCTTTTGCTTCTTCAGATCATGGGAGATAGACATCTGAGGGCCACACTACCTAGTCTGTGACAATGCTAAGTTTTGAAAGGTGATTACCATTCTCTATAAGAAGTCTCAGGCTATCAGATTTATGTGGAGATTTATGATCTTCCTCTTTCTAGCCTTTAGTTAGTTGTGGAGGTAACTATGGCCTGGAATAGAATATCGTGTCACTTAGTAAAATGTGATCATCAGTGACTAGTGGACTGGCAGAGACAGAGGTGAGTACTATATAGCCAATAATGGAGATTAAAGTGCTAGATTGAAGTACTTGAATCTCTGTGCTGTACCAACGACCATGAATAATGAGTGTATGATTTCTGGCCTTATTTATTGTTTGTTTGTTTTGCCTATGTAACGTAGGGTAGGGACAATAACATTGACCTTCAAGAGCTACAACAAATGTAATAATAAATAAAACAACTATCATGATAGTTAGAAATCAAAATACTTAGCCAAAACATGGCTAGAGTTGAGCGTTTTAAGGGCTATGAGAAACAATGGTCCTTCCCTTGCATAACTGTCCTTTCTAAGAACCTATGGTGTGCCAGGTCTTGGAGATTACCACCAACAACCCAGTTGTTCTCTCACCTCTTAACCATGTGGTGGCTCTTCAGCTTCATGTGGCAGAAACACAAACTGAGCAAGCAGGTCAAGCTTCGAAGACAGTGAGCGGGGCTCCAACAAGCAATCTAGGCAAGTTCAGAACTTAGGCTGGGGTGGGGATCAAGGGCAGGAGTTGGAAATCTCTCTCATTTTGCTTGCGAGAAGATTGAGGGTCAGTAAACCCCACTACCTTGGTTAGCTAGTTTAATGTCACAAAATGCTGACCACCTCTGACTATAAGGTTCATGAAAACATAACCCTTGTTATTTTTTTTTAATCGTGTCTAAAGACACAAGGTCTGTAATTTTAAAGTATTAACCATGCCATGTACTTAAGCCATCTCCATCTTGTGCCCCCATTTCTTCGCTGTGACATCACATTTCAATATCTCCCGAAGAACTGCCCTCTGAAATGTGTCATTGAGTGTTCTGACATGGAATCTGTACCTCAGACAAGTGGTTGCAGAAGAGCCTTCAAAACAAGCTGTCTATTGTCTGACACAGTTCTATTTATTTCTATAAATGTATGCCATTTTTCCAAATCCTCCTTGCTCTACATGGGTGTCATATTTGATCCGTTTTATTTAGGAAGGGGGAAAAAATCAAAAGCTGAATGTATAGTTGTGGGGTTTTTTGTTTTTTGTTTTTTGGGTTTTTTTTTTTTTTTTGGTGGTCAAATGAAGCCATTTCTGGCCTTGTTTATATCTACTGAAAGAGATGGCACTGTGCCTGGCCAAGTCCCCTTTCCCTCAGCCTCCACAGTCCAGCCAGACTCACAGCAGTGCTACAAAATATAGACTTGAAAAGTAATTAAGATATAAGTATTCCAGAAGAGAACACATGGTTATTTAAAGCCATTGGACAGCTTTCAAAAGGAAAGATCTATGAAATCCAAGGGCTGGGAGCCATCATGCTGTTTGCCTCCATTTCTCACATTAAGAATAGAGACTAATTATAAATCTCCAGCAAATATGACCTGGTAAAGAGTTTTCAAACAAAAGCCTGCACCGAACAGGATATCTGGCAGATCTGGTCACTTGTTTTCGCTAATAACCATTAAAGCTGCTCCTAGTAAAGCCTTTTACAGCAGCATTAGAAATATCAGGGTTTACGTTTTCCTTAATGAATTGCTGCACTGTGTTACCGCTGCACCGTGGTCTCCCAATGGCTCCTGATCCTCGCTTTGTCTCTGTGGTGCCTCTTTCCCCCCTGCAACATTTTGTTTCCAGTGACACGTCAGCCGTCTTTCACCAACCTCAAAGGAAAGTTGAATGCAGGGCTCACAAAGTTAAGCTGACATTTGCTCCCTTCCAATAAAAAATATTTAGTCCATTAAACATAAATACCTGTCATTATGATACATGGAGTGGGTGCGAGCCTCCCGGTTCCCTCTGATGTTTATTACATCCAAGCAACTGCAGTGCCTGCATGTTTTCAACTTTAGTGTATTGATTAAACTTTTAAATGGCTGCCATATAACCCAGGGACAGCGGGAAGATTAATTTGCGTCAATGTTCATCTGTAATTCATTAGCCATTTATTCTTTACAACCACATGGGCTATCAAGAAAATGCAGGCCATTTTTCACTCGGCACAGGCTGAGAACAGATTCTGAAATTTGTGCTGCATACAAATAAGTTCCCGGGGTCTGGCCAGTTAAACTGCTTGGCTTTTCAAAAGTTGAGAAGAGGAGGAGTGGGGAAAGGGCATGGAGACTCCTGGGGAGGAGGGAGCCAGCATCATCAGGATGCTCAGGGCTTAACTGTGCTAGTCCTTAGCTTTTCTGTCCATGGATGCTGGTTTCTTCTTTCAGTTGGATGGAAACCTATGTCTGAGCAGAGGCAATAAATAACCCAGTTGCTCTCTTCCCCATCACTTCTCTTCCCACCCCTACCTAATGTCTCCTAAAGTGCTGTTCCTGGCAGAAAACCTCAGCCAGTTGCAGTGAAGTAGAAAAGTGTGTAGCCTAGAGGAATCTGGAGCTGTCAAGTCAGGGACAGTGGCATTTGAACCAGCTCTTCCCCAAACAGTGGAATCTCAACCCTGCCTGGAGCTGGGAAGGTGCCCAGCTAAATAGCGAGTTTCCTGAGGGAAGAGGGAAGCCATCTGGCTTCTCCACGTGCCCTCCTGACCCTCTTGGCAGAAAACAGACTACAAAGTAAAGGCATACACAGAATAAACGCACCCCCGAAAGACCCTTCTGCACACAAGGTGCTATGGGGAGAAAAAGGAAAGAGCTCTGTGTGCTCAGGTCAGGGCTGGAGAGAAGACAGCACAGAAGGGGAATTGTTCTTCATAAGGATGAATAATTAAAGCGGAGAGCTTGCATCCCAGGCCTCTCTGTGGCTCATCACTTTAACAGTGAACGGCGAAGAAATCAATGGTCATGAGGACATGGTGTGTGTGTGTGTGTGTGTGTGTGTGTGTGTGTGTGTGTGTGTGTGTGATGGAGCTGGCTGGCAGTACTGGGAGAAGCCGTGTGCAGATGCTGACGGCAAGAGCTGCCTAGTCTGTGGTGCCCACAAAAAACATCAAAGGTAATATTACATACTGGTAAGCTTTGGTAATAATATCTGAAAAAGAGCCAGAGTAGAGGAAGCCTTGGGGAAGAGGTAGTAAACTGTTCATTTGTACTCTAACTGCTTAGGTTGCTTACAACCAGGACTAAAAAGGAGGCTACCATAAAAGTGCCCATCTGGAGCCATCTTTGCTCTACCTCACACCAGGCTTCACCAAGAGTCAGCCGTGTAGGGCTCCTTTGTGAGCCCCTTGGGGAGATGAGATCAGCTTATTTATCTATCTCGTGAATAAACTAAAAACCGAATAGAATATATGTATGATAGAAAAACTGCACTAGGGAACTTGAAGATCACTATACCTTTTCTGGGCCTTGGCCCTGGTCCTGAGCCTGTGACTCATAGTACATCAATTTCATGTGCTGTTGTCTTTTTTCCCATGGTAAATGGTATACTTGTATTAGAGGATCTCAGTAAATATTTGTAGAGTGAACCAACCCTAAAATCTAAACAGAAAGATTGATTCATTTATTTCACTCTTCAGCAGATACCTATGGACCGTCTACTTGGCAGCACGACTCTAAACCAGGGATCAAGTGTGAGAACGAGGGAAGCTGCAGGCCCTTGTCAATGGGGCATTTGCAGATTGTTTACTTTTATTTATTTCTCATGGAAGTTGGGGGTTTTCTAGACCCCTAAGACCTTTATAAGACCAGGTTCTTTGTCTGGTCTTTCTCTAGGCAAATCCTGAAGGTGACAGTGTTTAAACAGTTTATGCCTTGGGATTTATTTGGATGAGAGCTAGGATGAAGTGAGTCTGAACTTCTCAACAAGGCCCTCACACACATGCCTATGGTACCTTCAGATGACACGGATGTCACGGAAAGAGTTTGTTCTCTGTGGGGGAGGATGGACTCGGTTTGGCTTTGGAGATGGGTGTTCACAAATAATGCGCCCTGCCAAATACATGGCTCATAATTGGCCATGGGTCTGAGAAACACAAAAGCAATCTGTGACTGTTCCAATTATTCCATCAAATACTGAGGACAGCATAGCACGTCCGCCTCAGTCTTGCTGGGAGGGCATATTAAGGGGCAGAGACAGGGAGGGTAAATCATGGACTCTGGCTTCACACAAACTCTTTGTGAAGACAAAAATAAACACACAAGAGGAACACAAGGGGCAGGGAATTAGAGATAATTTGTTCAGTAGGTTTTTCTTCCTCAAACAAAGAAAATTAAGTATATCGAGGGCAGCCTGGAGTGCCAGCATGCTCACACAGGATATGAGAAACTGTCACCAGGACCCAGAGATGCTCGCACATTCTGTATTTACTTCCCACTGTTAAGGTCTACTCTAAGGAAAGGGTTCCTCAATGGGAGGAAAACAATGCAACCCAGATTTGAACTGTGGAGGTTTCTGTTGTTAAAAAGATCACACAGTAAAGCAAAGCTGGGAGAAAGAGCAGTGCGTCGAGTGCCAATTACAGTGATAGCAATGAGCCCAACCAAGAAACCTAGAGAAGCGCAGACTGCTAAGGTAGCATGAGACACTATTACAAGACAAAATATGTAAGTCACAAAGGGGGACTAGAATTATTTGAAATGTGCCTATCCTATTTGTCCTGTGTTCTTTGAGAGTTTAATTTTTTGCTTTTAGAATTGGAAAAGGCCTAAACGGTTTAGACAGTGTGGAACAGATTATAAATGCTGTGAATGTTAAAATAAAAATTTGGACTGAAGGAGTCAGAGTTTGGATTTCAAGAGCTCTTTTAAAAAACAGATTTTAATAAACAGAAAGGAAGAGAAAAAATGTCCCTGGCCAAAAAGAAAAAAAAAAAACTATCCTACCAAAAGCTGAGCTTTTGTACCGTGAATGGCCCGAAGCAGGAATACTGAAGAAGAACATTTGGCAGGAGTGGACGAGGCCCTTGGAAGAAATAATGTCAAATAAATAGTCCCGGATAAAAGCACTTTACACTTGGGTTATGTCAGAGCATAATTATCCTTTCTGCTCTCCTTAAACCCATAGGTGCGTTCCTTGCTTTTGAATCCTCCCTTACCTCTCTCCAAGTATGGGTCAGCTGGAATTAAAAATGATGTGTCATATCATCATATCAAAGAGATTGCTTAAGCGTGTGGTTTTCAACTTTGGGAAGTGATTCCACATGTCATCTTAGTTAATAAATTACAAAACGCAGCTGAGTTCATTTGGACTAAAAAGAGAATTCATCATGTTCAAAATTTTTAAAATGTATCCAATAAAATGGAGGGAAGGAAGACAATGGGAAACCAGCAGGCCACAGGCATTATTCTCCTCCAATACTGGCTCAGGAACAATTATGTGGCTTGTGTACAGTATGGGTTATTAGAATGTCTCACCATAAAACATGGAAAAACTGAAAGGGGTATTAAGGAGACAAAGGCAAAAATAAAAGAAGTAGATTCCATTTTATTTATTTTATTTTTAGGGTATGTGTTTGTGTGTGTGCACTTATGTGTGTGTGCCCATGTATTGAGGTCGCAGTGAGTATGCATGCATTTAAATGCATGCCATGTGTGGAGGTCAGAGAACTACTTGTAAGACAATTTGGTCCTCTCCATCTTCCATGTCCAATCTGAGTGAAGATTTTTAAAACAATAGTTTTAGTCCACAACTCCCAGAAATAATGGAAGAAAGGTCCTAAGGACCAAATGTTAATTAAAAACAAAACAAAACAAAACAAAATAAAAAACACCAGTTAATATAGTGCCTGTACCCACTTGTCTTAGTCAGGGCTTCTATTCCTGCACAAAACGTCATGAACAAGAAGCAAGTTGGGGAGGAAAGTTATTTATTCAGCTTACACTTCCACATTGCTGTTCATCACTAAAGGAAGTCAGGACTGGAACTCAAGCAGGGCAGGAAGCAGAAGCTGATGCAGAGGCCATGGAGGGATGTTACTTACTGGCTTGCTTCCCCTGGCTTACTCATCTTGCTCTCTTATAGAACACAAGAGTATCAGGCCAGGGATGGGACTACCCTCAAGGGGACCTCCCCCACTTGCCTACTTGATAACTAATTGAAAAGATGCCTTAGAGCTGGGTCTCATGAAGGCATTGTCTCCAGGGAGGCTCCTTTGTGATAACTCCAGCTTGTATCAAGTTGACACACTAAACCAGCCAGTACACCACTCATGATGGAGAGATACTCACATGAATCATGGAGTGAATGGAAACTGATTTGGAGCTGATATTTCTATCGTGCTGATTGTTATTTGCTAAAAGGCTGAAACAGTGATGATTTTTAAAATATCTAGAGGGCTGGAAAGCAGTTAAGAGCAATGGATGTTCTTCCAGAGGTCTTGAGTTCAATTCCCCTAACCATATGTAGCTCACAACCATCTGTAATGGGATCTGATGCCCTCTTCTGGTGTGCACTCATAAATAAATAAAGATTTTAAAATAAGTTTTTAAAAAAATCTAAGTTGTTCTGTGGTAGACTGTCTACTTAGTGTGTGAGACACCCTGGGTCAATTTTCAGGGCTTTCAAGCAAACAGAAAACGAACAAATAAAATGAGTAAATAAATAACTCTAAGAACAGTACCCTCACCCCTTTCCTGGACATTGACCTCTGACCATGCCGGTATCAGCCTTAGGTTTGACAAGGGGTGGAGTTTTAAAAGTAATTGACAGCAATTGCTGCAATGTTTGGCAGCCATTCTTTTCATCTGTCCTTATACTGTTATGTGCCTTTTATTTCCAGCATTATTCCTGTTATTTTCTAAGGTATAAGCTTTAAATTGTTACTTAGATGGACCAGCAGTAAATTCTCACCCCATATCCATACTCAGTTATTAAGTTTGTTGTTGTTGTTATTGCATCCTTAAAGGAGAGTTTGACTCTCTGCACGATTCCAGACTTGTCACCTCCCTTGGTGTTCCGATGCTGCCTAAGCATCACAGTACTGCCTCCTCTTTCAGGGTGAGCAACCAGTCTTCTTCTGCCTCGCACTAATGCCCAGGTCTTCTGACAAGAGCCTGTTGGTGGAGTTGGTTTCTCTCCATCTGTTCACAAAATCATCTCTTTGTCTTTGTTGCCCTTCAAGTTGAATGCTTTCCTAAGCTGAATCTTTACGTTTGCTCTGTAGTATAACTATGGATGGTTGGGTGGCTTTGTTTGTTTGTTTGTTTTGTTTTGTTTTTTTCTTTTTCTTTTATTGGATATATTTTTTATTTACACTACAAATGTTATCCCCTTTCTTGGTTTCCCCTCCATAAACCTGATATCCCCTCTTCCTCCCCCTGCTTCTATGAGAGTTGTCCCACACCCACCCATGCACCCCTCCCACCTCCCTCCCTGATATCGAGCCTTGACAGGACCAAGGACCTCTCCTCCCATTGATGATGCTCCAACAAGGCCATCCTCTGCTACATATGTGTCTGAAGCCATAGGTCCATCCCTGTGTACTCTTTGGTTGGTGGTATAGTCCCCGGGAGCTCTGGGGGTGGGGTTGATTGGTTGATATTGTTATTCTTCTAATGGGGTTACAAACCCCTTCAGCTCCTTAACTCATGCATGGTTTTGGTTTTTTACTCAGTTTAAAGATTCTATCTTCTCTCCTAAACTTACTTTCTGAAACCTTGATGTGCTAATTGGAAAATACTCTCACTCCAGCCTGATTTTCATCTACACTTTCTTGCCTTCCACACACTGGTATCTCTGGGTTGCATTCTGTATACTTTCTTTAGATATACTTATAATAATTTACCAGTGTTCTCTCTTTTATAATCAACTCTGGTTTAACAGTGAGTTTTTAAAATGTGTATGATCATTTGGCACTAAAATGTATTTGAATGTTTTTCAGATTGGAAGCCTTTTTCCTTCCAAAGACATCTTTCTGTTCTTTATCATTGCATACAGCTTTTCTTGCCACCTTGGGTCTTCCCAATATCTGACACTATTGAGGGCTTAACTCAATGCTTTCCCTGAATCTCATGTGAGGGTCTTTTGAGTGTATGGTCTTATCTGAATATCTTTTTACCTTTTTAAAATTAGTAAAATCTTTACAGCCTGTCCTAACAAAGCTTTCTTCCAGAAAGAGCCAATGGTACAAACCACGCCACTACACTAAAGAATTTAGACTTACTTAAGGAGCCTTTTGTCATTACTTCATATTCTGCTTATTCTGGTATTCAACTCCATATTCTAATGTCTGGTCTATGGACAGATACCTATTTTCTTTGCTATTTTAACTTATCCTCTCTGATAATATCTATTACTTCTAGTTGACTTAAAAAGATGTTAATAATAATTATTTACCTAGATATTAGATGCATCTAATAAGCTTGAAACTCTAGTATATCTACTATATCTTCTAATATGTGCACGCACACACACATACATACACATATACACATATACACATTTACTTTAAAAATAGTCACATACTTAACCACGTACTTAAATTGGTGTGCAATATGCCACTAAATTCAAGCTTAAATTTGTATCTATTACATTTACTATTACATTTACATTTATTGCTGTTACTTTCCAAAAATATTTTTGGATGTCTATATTTTTAGGGCTTTACATAGATCTTCTCAACTCTGGCTTAAGGAGATATTCAGAGACACTTATACCTCGGTTCAGGTGGATTATAGCATTTCAAGAGAAAGTCCCTCCCTATCTCCTGTATTTTAATATTAGATTTCAGACTTGATGTTTGTATAATTATCCCAGAAGGATATATTGCAACAGTTTATGTGCTAATAGGCATGGTAAGTTTGATGGACATGAACACTCTTGGCTCTTGGTGAAGGGAAGCAGTGATCTGAATCTTGAATTCCATCTCTATTTTCCTGACTTTCTAAAAAGACCATGGATCACAGACTTCCATCCAGATGTGCACACCAGAGAGGTTACTACAGCTTTACTTACAGTGGTAGAAGGTATCCTTCTAGTTTTAATATCTGATCAGTGGTAGCTTTCAGGGACAGTGCCTCCTCTTTTCTCTATGCCCATAACTGGGCAATCTGGTAAAGAAGTCAGTTGCTGTCTCTCTTGGTACTAGAGTAGAAGTTCAAATTATGTAAACATTGATCCACTTTAGCACAAGGCCCTCGTCACAGTTAAAACAAGTCACTATATTTTTAACAGGAAGTTGATTTGTGATAAGGATGGGCAACTATTTCAATGGGAAAAAAGAAGTCACTTGCAGCTCTTTCCTCTGTTTAAGCAGTACGTACCAGATTGGGTACTTGCCTTCCTCTGCCCAGAGTATCTCAGCCCATGATTATTGAACATTATATGTTCTGGGTGTCTGTGTGGCACCACAAGTCATGACAATGTAACCTCTTTAGGGAGAGCAATTGGTTCCTTCCCTCTGCTAAACATGTATGAGACAATTGTCCCTGTGACTAGGGCAATCTTCATGATGGCCACCATCACTTGGGGAACTACTGTTTTGGCTTTGGTCATGTTAATTAGGCTCTGCCTGCTGACAATAAGTAGACTGTTTAGAAACCTATAGCCTTGTGTACAATTTAAAATTCATTTGCAGAGTTTCACTGATGATCCCACACATATTTAACAAACCTGAAATTTATATATTGACAACTAGAAGTAAGATGATGGATTTAGAAGCCATACTTTAATAAATTCAGTTTCTGGGACAGGACACATCCTGAACCTGTGATTACATCTTTTACTTTTAGCACAGAAAGGCAACCCCTATCTGAATCCATCAGTTGCATCTCAAAGAGGCACTGACCCCATCTGATCAGAAGAGCAATACTGCAACCCATGGACCACTGGGCACAGTCCTTTAAAGAGCCATGCCATTTGTGACATTCATATTCCTGGACACATATCATTCTCATTTTCTCTGCCCAAGAACAAACCTGATCCTCAGAATTATAAGAGGGAATACCATGAACTTCACAGCACAAACTTATGAAAAGCACCATTGAACATCATATTCATCCTTCGCTCAAAGGACAAGAAGACAACATTAAAAGTGAGAAAATGAGTAACAAAGACTTAATTTTATGCATATTAAATGGTATGTCTTATCAATGTGTCAAGGGTTCATTACAGCTTAGTGAAACTAGCATCCCCACATACTAGCACAGGATGGTAACTGGGACATCACTGATTTTGATGATCCTGAAGTGGTACTTTCTGGAGAAACACCATATATATCTCCACATAGTTTAGACCATCTCTTAAAAGTATATGGATCACAAACTTAAAAATAAACACATCTAATGAGCTATGGAAAACTGAAACAGAGATTGTGATTTGAGGCATTTAGAAATCTACTTTTTTCTTTGAAAGTTAATGATAGAATAGCAAAGAGGATATCAATTGACTTTTGTACTTTAAAGCATTTTTAAATTTACTCAAACATCCCCTAAAAAAAGAGCAAACCGTTGTGGCATTAAGTGACAGAGCTCAAACCACAGTTATATCTGAATAGCTGAGGTTATCACAAAATTAAGGTACATCCATACTCCCAGGAGAGTCACACTGCTAAAGCTATGTCTCTGTCTAAATCCTTCATGGGCTTAGTGCCCAATGCTTTAACATACCTCACAGGGGAAATGGGCATCTACACAACAAGGAATGCTATGTAACACAATTAAATCCTTGGCATTTGAATTCACTCTGCAACAATGGAGTCCAAAGGGTCAACACTGGGTAACCCCAGCCCCTGGACAACTCATGCAGAAATGAAAACCAACTACACAAATAAGGGATGACTTCCTACTACCCTCCCATTTAATGTGTGTGACCTGTATGTGCCTTTATGTACATGGCTTTGTTTTGGATGTTGCCACTAAACAGCGTTACTGAATCCTAGTCATGGAGACTGATATATCTTTCTTCTCAAAGTTTTATCATTTTAGCTCTTGGCTTAAATTTGACTTATTTTTTACATTTTGTAAGGGAAATGTCAGTTTACTTTATTGTATATCCTTATTTTAACATCGCAATAACACTTGTTGTAAAAACTATTCTTTCTTCCCATTGAAATAGTTGGTCTTCCTTATCACGAATCAACTGACCACTAAAAAATATAGTGATTTTCCATGAAAAAAGAAAGAAAGAAAGAAAAACTGGAGAGATAGCTCAGCAGTTAAGATCACTGACTGCTCTTCCAGAGGTCAATTTCCAGCAACCACATGGTGGCTCACAACCATCTGTAATACATATACATAAATATTGACTTATTTTAAGTGTCGAATTCCATTATGTTGACTATATGATAATCCTTGCATAAGTTTTACAGTTTCTTCATTATTGTAGTACTTTGCAGTAAGTTTGAAAATTTCAAAGCGTAAGTCCTTATTTATTTTATCAAACTATAATGTTGCAATTCCTTGAGCCAACATCTAAGGGCTCCCCAAGCTTTGAATACTCAGCCCTCATTGTTCACATCCACCCACTTCCAAGTGCCCATCCAGGTAAAAGAGTTCTAGACCTAAAGCACTTAGCCCAAACTTCCCCTTTCCAGCCAGCTGCCAGGTGCCAACTGGGAGGGGATCTCAGGCCCTGACCTCACCATAAACACCTTGGTATGTCCAGCTCCAGTTGCCCACAAGCAAGGGGTGCCTTAACATTGCCCTACCCTCTGTTCCATATTTTTCCTGTTGGTCTTTTTTTTACATTGTTCTTTCTTTCAAAAGTCAGATTAGTCTTTAGTTTCTTTTACAGACTTTGTTTTGGGTCTACACCAGTTTTAGAAACACTGCCATTTTAATGCTAGGTCTTATAAACTATGATTGTATCCAGTTAAGTTTCTTTTAATATTTCAATAACATGAATTTTCTAAATAGACACTATACAGTTTTTCTATTGAGTTTACTTCTACATGTTTTATACATTTCTATACCATTATGAACAAAATAATTTGCTTAATATCACTTTTGGATTGTTCATTGGAAATACATAGCAAGGCAGCTATTTTGTGATATCATGATCTGATGTCCTGTAATCTCCCAATTCATTTGTTAGCTCCAATTGGATTATTAGTGGCTCACTGGGATTTTTTTTATTGGATATTTGTTATTTACATTTCAAATGTTATCCCCTTTCCCGGTTTCCCATCCATAAACCCCCTATCCCATCCCTCATTTGGGATTCCTACTCTATAAAAGCATTGAACTTCATGATCTGACTACTGACAATGTACCACTTCCAAGCCCCGCCCCCTTTTGCTTCACCTCTTGCACAATATATTTAAAGCAGGAAAAATTCCAGTCATTACTTCCCTTGGATCTGAAAGGGAAGTTCAAACCATAAAAAACCCAGCCTACACATGTAGATGTTGACCCATTTCTACTCATTTTAAAAGTCAAAGCCACTGTTTCTTTTTCATTCAAACCAAGCATACCAGTTGGGTGCATCCCCTTTTCTCCCCAGAAAGTCTTTGATGAAAGAAATATTTTTTCTCTACTCTCTTTGGTATAAATTATATAATTAGTTTTACCTCTGAAACAATCATGAGAGGAGGCACCCATGCTCTGTGACACAACCACAAAACAAGTTGCAATTACAGTCTGCTGACTAGTATTACGTCAACTTGACACAAGCTACAGTTATTTGGAAAGAACCTCAGTTGAGAAGATGCCTATATCAGATTGCTTATAGGCAAGTCTGTGGAGCCTTTTCTTGAGAGCTTGTTTGGAGGTTCTAGCAGAGGAGTGCAGCTACTCGTATACCCTTGACTGAAGACTAGTCTTCGTTCATTCAGGGAAGGTTGTCCTCTTCAACCAGGAATGCAGCTTCGGGAGAGATGGACATGGAGTAGTGAAGGAGGAAGGGGACACCTGCTTAACCAGCCAGATCCACTTAATCAACCCTGGCAATCAATGGGGTGACAATTGTTGCAACCAAATCACCCTCACATCTGAGCCTTTTCTTAATAAATGATTGGTATGGGAGGGTCAAGCCCAGTGGAAGCCATGTTGACTCTAAACAGGTAAGAGAGCATATTGAACAAGCCATGGAGAACCAAACCAGTAAGCTCTTCATGGCCTACAGTTCCTGCCTTCTGGTTCCTCCTTGAGCTCCTGCCCTGACTCCTTTTTAAGATGCAATTTTGTAGTTAAAACCTTGACCTTCATGTGTCTTAACCTGAAGAAGACTGGAGAGTGGGAAATGGATAAATTATCATAACCAGGTCAGGGGGCCAGAATTTGCTTAATATAAAACTAGTACCTACAGCTTTTATTAATCCTATGGGGAGTTGCTGGCTTGAGGAGGCTTCACCTCAACAATTATCAGAGGTATCCATTTGAATAACAAATACTTAGGAAAGTGTCAGATTTATCTTCCACTCTATGAGCAATGGTTAATATCATCCATTTGACAAGATCTAGAAAAGCAGTTCTCAATCCATTGGTCACAACCCCTTTGAGGGTCACATATCAGATATCCTGCATATCAAATATTTACATTGTGACTCATAGCAGTAGCAAAATCACAATTATGAAGCAGCAATGAAGCAGTTTTATGGTTGGGGTAATCATGACATAAGGAACTGTATTAAATGGTTATAGCATTAGGAAGGCTGAGAACCACTGCTCTAGAATCATCTCGGAGACATATATCCGAGGAATATGCCTAAAAGAGCACTAGATTGGGATGATTGGCATAGGAAGGCCCACCTTTAAGGTTTGTGGCACCATTTCATGGGCTGAAGACCTACACTGAATAAAAAGGGAAAGGCACCACTGCTATGGATTTCCCCCCTGAACTGTAGGCAAAAATAACCAGTTATTCCTTAAGTTGCTTTTGGTTGATAGTTTGTTACCAAACAAGAAAAATAACTGATCCTACTGGCCACAGGGCATTTTCACAGCAGTCCTAAGGCTAGCACTGGACCTTTCCAGACTCCAAGTATGTGGCCTTCCACTATTTTGTTTCAGTCAACAGTTAAGATTAGCCGTCTCTCTGATTCGTTAGCAGCCAAAGGACTCTAGTCAAGATGTCGTTCTGTTAAGTTATTAAAATGAAAGTGTGTGCTCTCCTACTAATTTAAGTCCTTGTTTATAATTCTGTGGTCTCTTGCATTCTGGTTTTAGTTAGTGAGTTGAGGTCTGTTTCAACTGTGAGAAATATATGCCAAGGACATGCACCTAAGTCTTGTAAACATCAAGAGATGTGGACCTTGAACTATTTTTGCAGTCTGTTTGGCACATGCTGAGTCTAAACGGAGCTTAGAGCTGTCCCTTACACTTCTGCTTACTAGTGCAGGCATGAGTTGGGGCTGGGCTTGAGATAATCCAGGATGAGTGACTGCTATTCTAATTCATCTGTACTTTAACTGTGACTCATTGTAGCTTACATGTTGGCTTTGTAGTAGCAGTGGCATTGTACATCTACCACAAGGCTAAATGGGGTCATCCCAGTGATGAAGGCTTGTGAAATCTTGCCTGTATGTAGGCAGTGCCATCTGTTGCCAGTCACACTTCTCCTCCCTCATCTTAACACACAGTGGTCCTACCAAAGTCTCCCAGTGCCTGCCAGGGATGGACACATGCTAGGCGCTTTTCCACTTGCCCATCACAATCCAAGAGAAAACAGATTGATTTTGAGCATAAAGCTAAGGAGACTAGAAGGTTTTGAAGAGATGTTTGTTTCCCAGAGTAGAAATTAAGTTTGTATATACTGGATTAAGATATCAATGGTCCAAAAAAGAAGGCGTCAACATTGTGTGCCGTGAGCCATGAGCCTCTAGAAGCTTCAGTTCTTTATATAAAGAAAAATTGTTTGTTATACCTAACCCACAGAGAGAAAATAAATTGCCATTAATGTTAGGAATAGTGTCCACATTATGGCTTCTATTTTTCTCCAGTAAAATTTATCAAGTTTCTCCGGAGAAATGGCTACCTCCAACCTACAGAAAGAAAAGTATAAGATAAGTCTAGAATAGAAAATAATGAATGGCCCTGTAATACAATAGATGCACGAAATAATATGGCAAGGTAAAGGCAAAGGGAAAGGGTCTCCCAAGGAACAAATAGGTTGATTACTTAAATAAAAGCTGGACGTAATCTCCACTCATCAACTAAAATCAGAGTGTAAGAGACCACAGTATTATAAACAAGGACTTGAATTAATAGGAGAGGACATGAAACTTTTTTGACAGAACATTTTTAACTAAAGGTGGGATGAATGATTGCCATGGAGCAGGCACCATAGGATTCATTACAGTTCATTCTAAAACAGGCAAAGAGAAATGTGGAGAATAAGATATTTCCATAATCTTAAAGTAGCTACTCCCACGTACTCTTTATATCTAAAGCAGAAATAGCAATTTCTCAAAAACCTCCAGGTAACCACCTTAGACGTGTTAGTACCCCCAGTAATTAGATAAATGGAGCCACACACCTCCTGATAGAGTACATCTAGTAAACAACATGCTACCACTGTAATCTTTTAATCTGCTAGTGAAGAAACAACCATGAAATTCAAACTGGGAGATAGCCCGTGAAATAACTGATCACCATTCTTTAAAAATGTCAGTCTTAAAGAAAAAATATGGAACCTTTCTGGATGACAAATATGATAACATAGATGGGGCAGTTCAACTCAACATGTTAGGTTGTACATAGAAACAGAATATTAGTGTGATAAAGGGAGAAATTTCAGGAGCTTAAAAGATATAATATTATTGTCTCAAGTTTGATGTGTGTTTGAACAAGATATTGATATCTAGGGAATCTGGGAGGAGGATATACTAGACTGCCTTGTTCTCATATATCAGCACTTTTAGATTAATTCAAACTGAAGTATCTAAAACAAAAGTAGAGTGTTTGGCACTTAGAAGAAGCATGCAGAAACATAATGTCTCTGTCTACTGATGAATGAATATATAAGAGGTATCATATCCATGCAATGGACTGCTCATCTCTAAGAAGAAATGGGACAATCACTCATACACTGTTACATGGATGGATGTTGAGGATGTCGTGCTGAGTAAAAGATGCCAGTCGTCGGAGACCACACTGGAATGCTGCCATTTATGGGAACCATTCAGAAGACAATGAAGATGTGAGCAGTCGCTACACTGGGGATTGAGGTCCATGTAGAAGCTCATGGAAATAGGTTTTCTTTTGGGTAGTGGTAATAAAAACATTCAAAGCTGAGAAAATTCTGACTGATTTACAGCTCCATTAACATCCTATCTGCTGGGGTTGGGGATTTAGCTCAGTGGTTAGAGCGCTTGCCTAGGAAGTGCAAGGCCTTGGGTTCGGTCCCCAGCTCCAAAAAAAAAAAAAAAAAACCAAAAAAAAAAAAAAACCATCCTATCTGCTACTGAGTTCTTTCATTTTCAATGAGTAGATTTACTTGGACAAAAGTTACTTCGCAACTAACCTGTTTACAAAAAGAAAGGAAAGAGTGACGCATGGCCATTAATGGCGGTTTATGTGGTCCCCAAGAAAGATGGGGACATGATGTTTCATGCAGATACTAATGCTGCTTCTTACTTTTCCCACACGACCTTTCAACAACTATTTCAAAGCCATCTATGGCTGCATATAGGGAACAACTTAGTTATTAGCTCACTATTTTCCTATCCACTGGAGAACCAGTCTTCTTAACCCCTAACTGAGGAAAGATCAAGCGTCAAACGAAGTTGATTTTTTTTTCTACACGTTCTGATAAAGAAAAAAAAAATACAAGGACAGATTGTGACCCAGGAAAGAGATATCCATCTATTTCTCCATTACAACTCTTACAGGATTGTCGTTGTTTAATCCATCTACTTAACAAATTATTGTTATCGTTGTTGTTATTAATTTTACTTTGCAAAGATAACACACTTTGCATTACTAACACAGACCTTTCTTCGGCCCTGAGCATATGAAGAAGTTTCCAGGTGTGGAGGGGTAAATCCCTGACCAGCTGACAAAAGCTGGGCACGATAATAGCAGAGGACAACTGAAAGCAAACTCTAAAAAGCTCCATGTGCCAGGCAAGGGAGTCTTACCACATCCACAGGTGGCACCTGGACCTAGCTTGTGTTCTATCACTTGGCTCTTGAGCTCTACTCTCTGTCAGCATGTTTGCTTTCCAGCTGAACTGAAGGCAGAAACTGAAGAAACCCCACCTTTGCTGAGATCACAATAGAGTCTCAGAGGGCCGTGAGCTGCCACTCATGTAAGGAACCTCTGAACACCATATTTGGTTGAGATTTATGAGCCGCCTTCGACATTTGCTGATGCTGGTCACAACTCCATGGCCTTGATTATTGTGAATGAAGCAAAGCCAAAGAAAACAGTGCTGATGTCTGAGCCCAGACCTAGTTATTCCTGGGGCATCACCACCCAAGTTCACAACAGTGGTTCTGATTTACAAGACCATTAAGTAGATTCTAGGAAATGCCTAAGTGCCCATGCAGGTCCCTTTGAGAGAAAAACTAAGATGTTTTGGGAGAGGAAGGAAATGGGAAAAGGGGGGAGAGTGGCTTTCTGAAGCTGCATTCTTAAATAATTTGTTCTGAATACCCTCCAGTCATACATGTGAGAAATGACATGGGGGTCAAAGGACTACAGTTCAGAGATAAAACAAGTTGAAGGTATTTAGAAGACTTGCCAAGGAAAAGTGCTCATCTGATAAAAATTTAGGCAGGAGGGATGCCAAAAACCAGGAGAGCCATGGCTGAGATGTGATGAGGTGATTGCTGCTCCAGTTGTCAGACTTGTCAATGGTGTCAAGACGCCAGATTTTAACTCAAACACAGTGTCAGCCCAAGAGCTGCCTCTACTTCCCTGCATGGTTTTCATTAAGAAAGCATGAAAATACAAGTCCAAGTATAGACATCCTATGCAGGGCCAGTTCAAGATGAAAATATGTTGGTTTGCTTGTCTCCTCTACAAAACACAGACGAGGTAAAATGACAATAATACAGATTAGCACCTTCCTATTGCCATATCCATGGGGTAAGCGGGGCTTCCCTGGGCTTAGCGCTATGTGTGTATTAGAAAATGTGACACAGGGAGATAGGAATTAAGTTAAGAACAGAAGAATTTTCCACATCAGTTTTGAAGGGGCTCACATGGAAACAATGGCATAAGTTGGAGATCAACTTCCTCTTCTCCATATTTTGCAATATGAAGCCAGGTCTGTATCCAATGTTTCATAGAAGACTGGTCTTCTGGTCCTAAATGGATGGGATTAACTCACACTGTGAGGTATAACTACATCATTCTACGTGCTTAAAAAATTTGAGAAACATATAAGAAGAGTAAGTGATATTCTAAAAGTAAAAACAAACAAACAAACATACAAACAAAACCAAGCAAGAGCCACAAAACAGGCCTTTCCCTATTAGGGGGATGTCAAGGAGGCAGGTGATAGGAAAAGACATTTTAAGGCTAGCAGTATAATTCTCATTAAATGTTTGTTTATTTTCTTTCAAAACAGTAAGTCTCATATTAACTCGGCTATAACAAATCTGTTAGGAAACCAGAAACCCACACAGCACCCCAACACTGGCATCAAATTCTACAGTAGTAAGAGTATCTTTTTCAGGACATTATGAAAAGACACTATTGCAATATCAATGCCTTCTTGCCCTCTATGCCTCCCCATTCAGTATGCTCTCACTTCCAGATGTAGCATATATTTGGGTACTTGAAAAATAGCTTCTTGCACATATGCAGATGCTTTGGGGTCTGACAAATATTTAGATACAATAAGCATCAGGGCCAAGGCTTTTGGAAAAGTTCTGAGTTCCTTGCCATGATGGCTTGTCTTCTATGCCTTCTGCTTACAAATACATCGTAGAGTTTGTGTTTGGAATGGAACAGACAGACAAGGTTCAGAAAGTCACTGGGTCAAAACAGATTTTTATGATATTTTCAGTTCCAATCAGGACAGTGCAGTAGGACTCACATTTTCTCTCATCCCACATGGGATGATTCAAACACTGGACAAAGTACATGAAAAGTTTATAGACACCGGATACAGGGCAGTAGAGGACAGGGTGCCCTAAAAGTGGGGATATGAATGCGGCGACACACAAGCTGAACCTAGTCTACTGCTCAGGAACCCAGAATCTCTTTGAGTTGATGAGTGTCATAGAAAAGACTATGCAAAATAAAAGCTGGGTCAAAATGTTCTAGAAATATATGGAGAGTTCGGCAGAATAATGAGGACATATTTGTGAGGCAAGTCTATGAGTTTTCTGAAAGGAACCTTCAAAACAGCAACAATAGCAACAAACCAAAAACACTGAGACTATAATCCTCCAGGCACCTCACAGAGACAACTACTGTTTCTATTCTCATAGGATACAAAGTCTATTCAATCATGAGACCTTGAGTAGCATACCTTGAAGGCTACTGACCAACAACAGGGCAAAATCAGCTGAAGATTAAAGCAATTTCTGGCCCAACTAATGCATATTCAAAAGCAATATGACAAGGGAGAAAGAAAACAAGAAAAGTGTGATCACCAAAAAAGGAAAAATAGAGAGAAGCTCTAACAGCAAACCACATGGTTTCTCATAGAATGTACAAAATAGCTATGAGGGTGAATGGATAAATGGAGTAACACATGAGATTAACATGTAACGAAACAATTGCATTGTCTACATATCAACAATACATGATCTAAAAATAACATGTTTCCACTTTTATTGCCCAAAAATACCCCAAAAAACTTGCAAATAAAATTATAAAAGTCTATAAGGATTTTGCACAATTAAAGTTAGAAAATGATGTTTTAATTCAGTCAAGGACCAAACAAGACATGCTCACAAGGGAGATGTCTCAAATACTAAAATTGCCAGTTATTCTCAAGCTGATATAAGCCTTAATGGTTACGAAAATCTTAAAAAGCTGGAGGGATAGAGAGGTGGCTCGGTGAGTAAACAGCTTGCTGTGCAAGCATGAGGACTTGAGTTTTGATTCTTGCTGCATGTTAAAAGCCATATGTGGCAGTCCACATCTGTATCCCCAGCATCCAGGATGAGAGAATGGAGATAGGTGTATCCCAGAGTTCCCGCTGGCCCGCTACACTAGCCATGATGATGAGACCCTGACTCATAATATGAGGAAGGTAATTGAGGTCATTTTCTGACCCCTTTACATACCTGCACTGGTGAGCACAACCACACATTCAAATGCACAGACATATCAAAATGCTTATAGACAAAGTGTTTTGTGGATTCATGTGTAAGAAAAATGAAAAATAACTTTCAATCTTAAGGTTTTTAATCAAAATAATTACCAATAGAACAGTAGAGAGCATCCAGGGAAAATCCCACAAATTATGATCAATTAACTATGACAAAGGATTCAGTGGAGGAGGAAGAACTTTGGTGCTGGGGTCAGGAGGACCACCCTACAGTCCAAAGGGGGGGGAAAACAATAAAAGAAAAACAACTGCAACCCCATACTCTATAATTTTTAATATATAAATGGATCATAAACTAAGATATAAAAGAATAAAACTCCAAATGTCCCAGGAAGAAAAATATCCTTATAAACTTGGACTAGAAAGAAAACGTCTTATAATTAATATCAAAAATACAATCCGTAAAATTAAAATTCTATTTCTATCTCATTATGAAAAAGATTACTCTATGAGTGACATCATTAAAAAATATTAAGACAAAACACAGTTTTGGGTTAAAATGAAATTGCACTAGGATTTAAAAACAAAAGAACTCTGAGATTTAAAAATATTTAGAAATGAAATACTAAACATAGACATAGTAAAAAGGCAAATAAATGAATATTTTAAAGTTATTAAAAATAAAACATCTAAATTTTAAAGATGCACTCTACAACATTAGAACAAAATGTATAAAAGTCTATATAGAGAAAAAATATACCAAATCAATTACTTAAGTTTTCATGTTTAAATCTTTAACAAGAAGAGAATATTAAACAAAATAATTATACCACAATGAAACAATAATAAAGAAAAAAGTAGTAAAATTGAGAAGGGAAAAAAATCTCTGAAAGTAAAATCTATTTTAGCCATAAAAAAGAATTCAATGTATATTTCTGTTCAAATTCCTTTAAGAAGAATGATAGAAGAAATACATTTTCAATGTCAGGAAGAAAAGCAGTGGCATAACTACAGCCCTTACAGAAATTTAAAGGATAATAAATGAATGTTATGAAAATTATGTCAGTAACTCTAACAACTAGATGAAATAAAGGAAATAAAGTCTTAAAAATACAAAATATTGAAGTTTGTTCAAGAAAGAATGAATTGCCTGAATAATAATGATTATACAGTTCAGAATATAGATTTTGATTTTAAAACTTGCCCAAGATCAGGTATATAACTCTACTACTGCTAGAAATTCTAGCCATTACAATAAAGCAAAAATGAAATAAAAGATAATCACATTTAAAAGATGACTGTGCTTATTTGCAGATATAAAAACAAAAGCTACTAGAAAAAAGTGAGTTTACTGTTTCAACATAAAAAGACAATATATTAAAAATCCAAAGTATTATATATAAAATCAGAAATTAAAATGAAATAAGAATATATATGAATGAAGTATTAGTCAATAATTTGCTTTTATAATGCAAATATGAGGAAGCACATTATGTGCTGTGTGTGTCTGTATGTTTGCATGTTTTCGTCAATACACATACATGACATTCATTTGGAGGTCAGAGGTCAAGAGCAGGTGTCTTTTTCAATTGTTCTCTGACCTATATATTAGGGTAATAGGGTCTCTCACTTGAAGCCAGAGCATACAGATTTGGCTAATCTAGTTACCCAGTTTGCACTTAGGATCCATTCTTTGCCTCCCACATTCTGGAATTACAGAATAGGCTGTCATACACCACTGCCATTTATGTGGATTTTGGTTATCTGAACTCTGATTCCTACATGTTACGAAATGAGACATCTCCTTGATCTTAGGGGGGAAATATAAACAGAAAACTATTAAATATTGCTGTGAGAAATAAATAGAACATGAATAAATATGTGTTTGTGAGAGATTCAGTAATATTGCTTTTTTCTTGCTACCAAAATTGACTTACTGATAATGCAATGTTATTAAAATAACAATTAAAATGTTATCATAATCTTAAAAGATTGGAAAACTCATTCTTAAGTTTATATATACATATATATATACATATATATATATATGTATATATATATGATCTAAAATCATTTAGAAAAAGACACCTTTGGGGCAGTCAGCATGTAGAAGAATGCAAATTGATCCATTCTTATCTCCTTGTATAAAGCTCAAGTCCAAATGGATCAAAGACCTCCACATAAAACAAGATACACTCAAACTAATAGAAGAGAAAGTGGGGAAAAGCCTCGAACACATGGACACAGGGAAAAATTTCCTGAACAGAACACCAATGGCTTATGCTCTAAGATCAAGAATTGACAAATGGCACCCCATAAATTTGCAAAGCTTCTGTAAGGCAAAGGACACTGTCATTAGGACAAAAGAGCAACCAACAGATTGGGAAAAGATCTTTACCAATCCTAAATCCAATAGAGAGCTAATATCCAATATATACAAAAAACTCAAGAAGTTAGATTCCAGAGAATCAAATAACCCTATTATAAAATAGAGCACAGAGCTAAACAAAGAATTCTCAACTGAGGAATAACAGATGTCTGACAAGCACCTAAAAAATGTTCAACATCCTTAGTCATCAGGGAAATGCAAATCAAAACAACCCTGAGATTCCACCTCACACCAATCAGAATGGCTAAGATAAAAAAACTCAGGTGACAGCAGATGCTGGCTAGGATATGGAGAAAGAGGAACACTCCTCCATTGTCGGTGAGATTGCAGACTGGTACAACCATTCTGGAAATCAGTCTGGAGGTTCCTCAGAAAATTGGACATAGTACTACCTGAGAACCCAGATATACCACTCCTGGGCATAAACCAAAAAGATGCTCCAACATGCTCCACTATGTGCATAGCAGCCTTATTTATAATAGCCAGAAGCTGGAAAGAACCCAGATGTCCTTCAACAGAGGAATGGATACAGAAAATGTGGTACATTTACACAATGGAGTACTACACAGCTATTAAAAACAATGACTTCATGAAATTTATAGGCAAATGGATGCAACTAGAAAATATCATCCTGAGTGAGGTAACCCAGTCACAAAAAAAAAAAAAAAAACCACACACATGGTATGCACTCATTGACAAGTGGATATTAGCCAAAAATGTTGGACTACCCAAAATACAATTCACAGACCACAGGAAGCTCAAGAAGAAGGAAGAAAAAAGCGTGAATATTTCAGTACTTCTTAGAAGGGGGAACAAAAATACAGGAGGAAATATAGTGTCAAAGTGTAGAGCAGAGATTGAAGGAAAGGTCATCCAGAGCCTGCCCCACCTGGGGATCCATCCCATATACAGGCACCAAACCCAGACAATATTGCAGATGCCAAGAAGTGCATGCTGACAGGAGCCTAATGTAACTGTCTCCGGAGAAGCTCTGCCAGAGTCTGACAAATACAGAGGTCCACAGCCAACAATGGAACTGAAAACAGGGTCTGCATTGGAGGAGTTAGAGAAAGGACTAAAGGAGCTGAAGGGGTTTGCAACTCCATAAGAGAAACAATAATAGTAACCAACCATACTGTTTCTTTAAATTAAGAATCATAGTCAAGGGACAGTGAGATAGCTATGTAGGTAAGTGTAGCTGCTGACAAGCCTGACAGAAATCCCTGGAGCCCACATGGTGGAAAGAAAGAATTGACTCCTGCAAGCTGTCTGCTGACCTCCACATACATCTTGACATATATATGCATGTACACACACACATGCACACCCACATGCACACCCATTTACACATGCACCTACCAAAAGAATGCTTATAAAAACCTGAACAACTGCTGTTAAAACTTTTTGAACAGAACATTTAAAGTCCTCCTCATTAAGCAAAAAGTGATAAACCATTTTAAAATTCAGAGCTACTTCTTATTAAAACACAGCCTTAAAGGAATAAAACGCACACAGAAAAGACACATGACAACAGAGGATGTGCAAGCAGCCTGGAAATGCTCACTTTAGTTACCAGAGAAGATACAAAGCAGGGCCCGACTGAGCTACTACAGCCACAGGATGTTGCCTCTTACGCCTAAAATGATCATGTACCACCTGTTGTCAGGGGGAATAACTGAAAATTCTCATGTGCTGCTGATTATGCAAATGGGTACTACCTACTGCTTTCAGGACTGTCTGGTAATATTTACAGATGGAAAACATAAAGAATCTATGAACATGCAAAAAATACTAGCACTTGCCAAACAGGGATGTATAAAAAAGTGCATCCATTGATAAGTAGCTGTGTGAACTTCGATGAGTCTTACCATTGGTAGACATCCATTTCTGTATGATTCAACCAGAAGTCCTTCTGATGTGTTAAATGCTAGGTAAATGGGACTTCTGGTGAGCAGAGATAAAAATGGAGATGGAAAGAGGACTTGAGTGTGCTGATAATTTAGCTTCTAGTTCCAGTTCTGTGCATGCTGAGTATTCACTGAGCTGCACACTTACGAATTATGCACATTTCTAGATGCATGGTTAATAATTTAATTAAAGGAGACCCCCCCAAAGCATACTTAATGATCTATTGCACATAAAATAATAGAAAAGGACTAAGAAGTTACCAAAGGTATCTCACTTCTTGTTTGGAATATAGCAAGAAAAGAATACAAGAAGAGAAAAGTATAAAGACAACAGAGGGAGGCATGGATGCACACAGGAAAACAACTCCCTTTTTAACTGGAGTTTCCTAGAGGATTCAGCTGGAAATACAAATTTTGAAATCAGTAAATATACATATATACCCTTAAGCATTTTTGTGCATAGAAGTATGCAGAGGCAATAGTATGGGGTCCTTACAGACCCAACAATTTTACAAATACGGGTGGTTGAAGTTAGTGTCACCTCCTTAGGAATTATGAGGAAAAATGTTTGTGTCTGAAAAATATCCTATGAACCAATACACAAGGTTTGATGGTCTAACCCATATATACATATACATATATAGTGTGTGTGTTTCACCTTTATTTATATTACACAAAGAAAGTTAGGGATTTAAAAGATTTATTTATTTATTTTGTATATGAGTACACTGTAGCTGTCTTCTGACACACCAGAAGAGGGCATCGGATTCCATTACAGATGGTTGTGAGCCACCATGTGGTTGCTGGGATTTGAACTCAGGACCTCTGAAAGAGCAGTCGGTGCTCTTAACCACTGAGCCATCTCTCCAGCCCAAGTTAGGGATTTAAAATAAACACCTAAACCTCATACCTAAGGCCTTTGATTGGGTAATGAAACTATTCACCATATTTTCTCCCCCCCTCCCCAGTGCCTGTGGACAAGTGATCTTTGTGAGACCCCATGAGACTACAGTTAGGAAAGTTTCCTGGTTGCAAGAACATAAAAGTTTGCCTTATAAACAGTTTGTAACTCCAAAGCAGCAAGAGATTTATGTCTCTCTAAAGAAGGCCTTTTAAAAGCCAGCCTTTATCTCTGTCAAAAATGTGCTGAGTTCATTCGCCACAGAAAGCAAGCCAAGAAAAGGCCACTTGAGACCTTTTGCTGAGGCCTAAGATGGACAGAGTCCCTGAGGTTAAGCAGAAAAGGGTGGAAGTGTATCAACACAGGCCCAAAAGCACATTGTGTTATGTCCAGGTTTGGCTTTTGCTGCTGTTGTTGCTGCCCTTACACTTAGAGCTCAATAAAATGAGTATTTAGAAGCCCAACTTTCTGATATTAGTATCGTTTACTAGAGTTGTAAGAAGATGGAAGAAAGCAAGAGACCATCACAGTCCATGTGAGTTTATAAAATGACCAATCTTGTCTTTAAGAATCCATTCCAACCTGATGAGCATTTAGCTACAAACCAGTATTCTTCCACTTTAATTTGCTCTGGATACAGAAATGAGAGCATCTTTGACTTTTCCATCTATGTCATTCTCATCCCCATATTTGCACCACTGGGTTACTGTTCCATAAATAGAACCTCTTATTCCTCAAAGCATTTGTGTTGGGGAGTTTTACGTACTTGTCACAAGTTAGAGTTATTTGGGAAAAGGGACTCTTACTTGAGAAAACATCTCTCTGAGATTGACCTATAGGAAAGTATCTTAGGGTTTCCGCTGCTGTGAAGAGACAGCATGAACAAATCAATTCCTATAAACAGTAACACTTATTGGGGTGAGCTTACAGTTTCAGAGGTTCAGTCCATTATGATCAAGGCAGGAAGCATGGCAGTGTCCACTCAGATACAAGGTCAGAGAAGGAACTGAGAATTCTACATCTTGATCTGAGGGCAGCCAGAATGGGGCTCTCTTCTGTATGCAACTAGAAGGAGGGTCTTTTCTGCACTCCATGGAGCCTAAGCATAGGATCCTCAAAGACCACCCATGCAATGACCTACTTCCTTCAACAAGGCCATACCTCCTAGTCGTCTCACTCCCTGGACCAAGCATATTTAAATCACCACAGCAAGTCTGTGTACATTTTCTTGAATCTGGGAGGGCCCAGCCCATTGTGGGCAATGCTACCCCTAGCCAGGTAAAAAAGCAGGCTAAGAAAGCCATGAAGAGCAAACCAGTCAGCAGAATTCCTCCATGGCCTCTGTTTTAGTATCTGCTTTCAGGTTTTTACCTTGAGTTTCTACCCTGACTCTTCTCACTGATAGAGAGAAACTGAAAGTTGGAGGCTTAATAAGCCTTTGACTTCCCAAATTGCTTTGGACATGGTGTTTCCTCATGCCTAATTAAGACATGTGACTGTCCAATGAGGGTGACCTTAGCTGAGACTCATAGCACTGGGGATATAGAACCCGAAGAAGCCACTTCCTGTAGCAAGGTAGGATCTCCAGTGGAGGAATAAGGGCACCAAAATACCCTTAAAACTTTTGACCCAAAATTTGTCCTGTCTATAAGAAATGCAGGGACAAAGATGGAGCATAGACTGTGGGAATGGCCAACCAATAACTGCCTCATCTTGAAACCCATCTGGTGGGCAAGCACCAATCCCTGATACTGTTAATGATACTCTGCTATGCCTGCAGAGAGGAGCCTAGTAAAACTGTCCTCTGAGAGGCTCCACCCAGCAGAAACCAACAGCCAAACATTGGATGGAACTCAGGAACTTATATGGAAGAGTAGGGAGAAGAATTGAGGGCTCTGAAGGGAATAGGAACTCCACAGGAAGACCAACAAACTCAACTAACCTCATCACTTGGGGCCCCTCAGAGACAGTCACCAACCAAAGAATATCCATAGGCTGGGCCAAGGCCTCTGGCTTATATGTAGCAGATGTGCAGCTCAGTCTCCTAGCAGATCTCCCAAAAACTGGAGCAGGGGCTGTCCCTAAAACTATTCCCTATCTGTTGCTCTTGTTCCCCAACTGAGCTGCCTTGTCTGGCCTCAGAAGAGGATGAGCCTAACCCTACATGCACCAGGGTGGTGATAACAAGCTCCTACCCTCTCAGTGGAAAAGAGGTGAGGAAAGGGACTTTGTGAGGGGGTACCAGGAAGGAGGGACAGCAATCAAGATTTAAAATGAATAAATAAAATAATGAAAAATAACAAAACAAAAAGACATGACTGACTGTAGATTGATGTCTATATGCAGATGAGGGTTGGCATAAGTTAAGGTGAGGCCTGTAATTGGACAGTGAAAAGTAAGGTGAGGACAAAGTTTTCCTAAGGCAGGAGAGAAGAGGAAGAAAAGAGAACAGAACCAAGGTGGAGGCAGAGAAGGACGACTCAGATCCATGTGACCTTAAATGGCCATAGGTGGTTATGAATATTTCTTAAGGGATGGATTTCTGTAGGCCAATTTATCTTATGTAGGTGGGTGATTTATATCTTTATCAATTGGTTCTAAGTTTATTGTGTGGATGTATTGTGGATTGAGAAGTTAACATATAACGTGATTGCTAAATTACAGTTTATTGAGTCTTGATTTTTAAGGGGTTGCTGGGAGTTTCTACCATAACTATTAGAGGGGAGATGCTGGGAATGTAAACAAAGCAGCTGCAGAGAGTTATGAGAGGGTGGCTGCAGCTGGGACTAGAGTAGGTCACAGAGTCTCGGGGCACCAGCCACTGTTGGGACTTCTAGAGTCTTGATTTTGCCAGGTTGCTGGGACCAGAGAGTTCCTGGCTGCTGGCTGTCAGGAGAGAGCGGCTGGCAATGGGGGCAGAGAGAGACCGAGAATAGAGGATAGGTAAAGGTGGTGTGGTATGGTGACATAAAGCTGCTGATGAGCTAAAAATACCCTACAGATGCCATGTGGCCCTACGGTGCTGGCACTAGCACAGGTAAAAGATTCCATTTTTAAAATAATTACCAAAACTGACTATAATCTGTTACTGTAAATTATTATGATATTATTTTTACCTGGGTTCTACCCATGCAAGCTAAACTGCTCAGTAAAAAAGGACAGTGCTACAGTAAGTTCAAGATGATCCAAAGATCTATAACATATGTACATGTAGGATATCAAGGCTGTCTAAATCCCGTGCAGAGGGTTTCCACTGAAGAAGGAATCTGCCACACCATTGAATTGGTTGTTTTAGATCATCTAGGTGAAAGTGACCAGAAACAAAGTGATTCTTGGGAAGACTAATACATTCACTTTAACCCTTGGATTAATCCAACTTAAGTTCTGCATGACATCACACATAAATGACATCAACACCAGGAAGCTAACGCACCCATGTAAACATTAGGCTGAAGAGGGTGAAGTAGTACTTTCAAATTTTTTCCAGCTCTAACATTCCATGATTTTAGAAATGATTACAGTTTCTATTTCCTTTCAGTATTTTTGTCAGACATAGAATATGAAAAGACAAGGCTAATGCACTATGGTAATAATATCACTTGATGAGCATAAAGGGGCATCGAAAACAGAGAGGCTCTTCACCACTCATCTTCTCACAAGACTTATCTGTGTTTTAACAAAAAATAAAAGTTGAGGAGGGAGAAGCCAAGGAGGAGGCATCACATTATCATATAATTTTTCTCTCTTAAGATCTCTAAGATTATTTCCTCATCTGTAAAGTTGAGATACTTACAATCAACCTAAATGATTGACGGGAACATTAGATTAAACAATGTAGGTACTGAGCTTAGGATTTTACTACTCATCAGACTCTTTGGGAATCGTAATTGTTTTGCCACAGCCCTACTGAGTTGGCAATTTCTTAACGAGTCCCTTAATAACCAGAAGTAAAATAAGTTAAAGCAATAATCACCTAAATTTCAGGAGACCAATTAATGGAAGAGAAGCAGAGGCAAGGCATTTAAGGTTTCCAGGGGGTATATTATTAGTCTAAGGAAACAAAATGGGGGATAAAAATCCTCAATTGCCATAGGTTCTTCATACTCTTCCTTTAAGGTCACAAAATAAAACAAAGCAGCTTTGGCTGAAGAACATGCGCTATTCTGAGTGCTTCAGTTAGGCTGTATTGGGTTAGTAAAGAGTGCAGCTCTTACCCAACTGCTAGGGTTCCTCTGGAACACATGGGAGGAGGCAGACATTCTTTACTCTGCAGGGCTTCCCTGAGCACCTCAGTGCATCAAAGACTCCACAGCTCCCTCCCATTGTCAGTGAGATCAGGAGTGCCTATTGCATTTTACCATGCAGTGCAGATGAGAGACTCAAGATTCCTTAGGAAGAAACTGAAAAGACATCTGGGGTGGCAACAGCAAAGAAATCAATCCCTTCCTGGACCTTCTGAGATGAAGCCCAGGGCCCAGGGAGACTATACAGGTTCCACACCAGCATCCTGGCTCTTGAGGGAAAAATCCCACTGCTACTCCAAACACTGACAGAGTTCCTCTTCTCTAAGACATGTTGCCATGTATCTCCTTTAAGAGCATTCTAGTTCAAGGAAACAGGGCCAGAAGTAAGCAGACTGTTTAAATTCATTGCTGAGAAAAGGCAAAACTCATTTATGCTTTCTTGGTCCACTTCAGTCTTTAGTCCTTAAATAAAAGCCTTACCAAGATACAGTAAAACACAGGAATTTTATTGTGTTAGTGTATTTTGTCTTTATAATTTCCATGGTCTTTTCTACTGGATGTTTCTAGTCTGACGTTTTCAAGGTCCTTGCTCATGGTACCCTATTCCAGTACTTCGCTTTCAGTTCAGACACCCTACTAAATACACATACCACACTTTATTTATCCACCTATCACTAGTTAAGACATTTGAGTTCCTTCTACTCTGGGACTCTTGTGAGCAACGTTGTTAGAACATTCTTGTGGAATGTTTCATTTGTGTGTGGACATGTTTTCTGTCCCACTGGGGATAAACCTAGGTGTGGAATTAGTCATGTGGTAACTTGATGTTTAATGACATGGAGACGGTCGGTGTCTTTTCCAAAATGACATCACCACTTTATAGTTCTAATAACAATGTATAAAGGTTAAGGATAATTCCATAGCCTTCATTGTGTCTGACTCTTTATTATAGCTCCCCTACTGGAGCTGAAGTAGTCATTTCTCTGGATTTGATTTGTATTAACCCGAAAGTTAAAGGTGCTGAGCATTAGTAAAGTTTATTTATGTGTCCTGTATGGGAAAATATCTATCCAAATAGTTAGACCATTTTCATATTACTGGTGGTATTCTTAATATTACTTGATTTTATATAAATATAAATATATATTGATATCCATATGATGACTTTGTCATCAGCTCAAACATAAAGTCCATGGCTCACAAGCTCTCCTCCTAGTAGCCCCTTACAACCTCTATTCTACATTTTAACTCTAAGAATCTTCTTATTCCAAATGCCTCAAATGAATGGAATTGTATAAGTATATTTTATTTATAATAATCGATATAATATATATGTATATGTATATATATATACACATATATAATATTTATTTAGCATTCTGCTTATTCTGACCAAATAAGATACAAAGAAATACATATATATTCTATAAGCTATAAGGGATATATATAGATAGATAGATAGATAGATAGATAGATAGATAGATAGATAAACACAAAGGCAAACACATTTCTATATTATCTATTTCAGCATTTTTATTTCATTTGTCAATTGATGGACAAACACGATGTTTCTGCCTTCTAGCTATTGTTCATAAGGCTGCTATGAGCAGTGGCACAGAAATAAATATTATTTGTATCCTTATTTTAAATTCTTTTTGATCTCTAGACATGGGATTGTTGAACTGTGAAATAATTCTAGTTTGTCTACAATGCCTTTTTAAATGAATAGGAAGAGGTTACGTATGAATTTAAATTCTCTTCTATTGCCATATAATACCCTCAATAGTGCCCTGTGCTTATTCATGTTTTTAACTTATGCCTGGGGTCTTTGGTTTCTGTCTCAAACCATTTCTCTTACTATTTCTTGGAAGGCAAGGCAAGACTCTAAAATTTCTTGTTTCTGTTTACCTAGAATTATCTTAATCTCGCCTGCATATTTTAAGGACAGTTTTGCTGGATATAAAATCAGTGCCAGTAGTTTACTTTCAATGCTTCAAGCATGCCATCCAACTGGCTTCTATCCCCCACTGTTTTTGCCATGAAGTTGTTCTACAGTGAGAGAGGTGATGCAGACTTACCATTTCTAGGATTCCAGAGTTACTTCTTGAGGTAATGGAAGTGTTGAGATAGATCCTAAAGGCAGCTGCATGATATTGTGAGTGTCATTAATGTCACCTAGTTGCTCATAGACTCAGTCTTTTTGAATATTTGAGGTCTGTAATAAACCTAGAAGAGTTCTTTCTTATTAGCTAGCACTTTCTGTAGGTTTTTGCTGGTAAACTAGAATTTGGTTATTTGTTTCTTCACTATTGTTTATTGCCAAAATCTCTAGTCCATAAGAGAGTGTTAGCCTTGAGGGTCCCCATAGTATTCTAAGAAAGTTCATTTGAGGATAATGTAAGAACTTTCTGTTCTTCTGAACTTCTCTACATGCTTTTCCCATAGTAGATCTTCCAGCCAATAATCAGGGACAAAAGTGATGGGGCTCCATTATTCTTAGCATGTTTCATCTGGAGTGATGCTTACACACCAGGAGTAGGAGCTTACTAGAGTAAAGGAGCCCTGACCTCTCGGCTGCTCTTACCAAGAGCTGGTCCAGTTCAATTCAATGGTGGGCACAGAATAAACTGGCAGCCCATCTGCTGAAGGAGATATTGGATCTCTTTATTGGGAGCTGAAGGGAGAGGAATGTACATCTTCTTGGCCATACTTGGCCCAAGAAGAGCATCTACTAGCTAAAGATTGGGTGGGAGGAAGGAGGATGGACCAAGTCCTTGAATTTTATTTCAAAACCTCCACTAGTCACACTTGTTTCACTAAGGTAGTCACAGAGTTATTCACACCATCACGTTGGGAAATGGTCTCTCCACGATACCCCATCACTGTTTTGATATCCTGGTGAGCAGACAGAATGCATTCTGGGTACTCTCATGGTATTGTTAGGATACATTTCAGAATCAAGAAACCCTTCTGTGTTCACTTACATTATGTGAGAAGTTTAATGTTCAAATCCCTATAGTGTTTCCCAAACACGTGCCTTACTTAAGGGATAGCTGTTGTCTGAGGTATATACCTGAAGATGATTAAAAAGTAGTAAAAGCAACTGAACTGCCTAATTAAAAACTCCCTGCTGAATCATCCCTCATGTGAAATAAATGTGGTTTTGGTCTGTGCAAGGTTCACAGCTTTCCTTATGACTATTCAGAAGGGTCTCACTCTGCAATGCTTAAAAGCATACAATAGCTTAAATAAAACAGAAACCTCCTCCAACACTCCCCCTAAAGGGTCAGCAATTATTAATGAAACGCATGCCTCCCAACTTGCCAGCCAGAGATTAAAAGACATTTGCTCCGGAACAATCTCCCTCTCTCAAATAAAAGAGACGGAGAAGGAAATTAAATTCGCGAAGAAATAAATTTTGACTGAAGTGAGAAATCACGCTAAGAAGCTAATTTAAGGCAGATGAAATTAATTTGGGTGACATTTATTCTATTTAGCAAAAAATAGTGACAAAACATATAGTCGCTCTGTGAGCCAGAGATAAGAGGCGAGTAATTTAAGGCTGGGCATAGCTGCCGTCTACAGCGATTTAATCCTTCTGCTACATGTCCCTTGTGACCTATCATTAAAGGTTTAAAGTAAAACTGACAATTATTATTAGCTAGTAATTGGATTTTGGAGATTCAGTATAAAGTTAGGGTAATTTAAATGACTGTTGACATTGGAAAGATTATGTAAACGCTCCGAATCAGCTGAATTTATCAATTTATTTAGTCTTATAAAATGGAGTACACATACCCTGCACAAGAAAGCCAGCACGATAGGTACTGAATTTCTAAGAATCACCCTCAGGAAGCTAGCAGAATCTTGGACTCAGATTTCCTAAAGGAAACAGGCATACAGGCATGCCAAATGTCTGCCAAGGAAGGGGGCTTCCGGTGCCCAACTCAGAACCCTCCACACAGAACCAAGCAAGGCATACCTCAGAAAATCACAGCATTCCAGGAGGGAAATAAAATTGTCACGGGCCACTAATTCACGATGGAGATTTTTAATCACAAAGACTGAGATTCAGAAACTAAGGATGGAATCAAAACACATGACCCTCGTTGCAGATCTCTAGCAGTGTCTTCTAGCTGGAGTAAATCTAATGAGACTTTATTCCGTAAATACTGACACAAACCCAGCCTGCCTCTTTGTCCAACCGTAAGCACCAAGCAAAATTGGATTATTTAGAGGAATGCTTTACAAAATTAGTTCTGCTTAGAAGGCAATTGCATTAAAAGCAGGAGCAACATGGTGTCTTCCCCAGCTGTAGCAGAGCCTGCTGTTAATAGCCCTCACCCTTAAATGCCTTCTTAAAGGTAAAGTTTAGCTTTACTGTGAAATAATTATGTCTCCAGTCTTATGCATTCAGTGGATGTTCCTTCAGAATCCCCCTCCACTCAGTGTTCTAGGCATTATGCTCCAACTATATTGTATTAAGTATGAATTGAAGAAATATAATCCACGATTTCTGTAACTTAAAAAATGCTTTAACCCTTAAAATAGCCATACTTTTAATACTATAATACCACTTCTAGAATCACTCAACAAAGATTAACTAAGGATCTCTGCTTGGATTTAGAGGGTTGTAGGTTTTATTTGTTTGTTTTTGTTTTTCAGGTTTTTTCTTTAAAAGTATGAGCTGGTGCTGATGCTGGGGAGAGGACTCAGAAGATAAAATCTTGCTGTACAAGAGTGAGGCCCCGAGTTCAGACTTTACGTGCCCACGCAAGGCCAGTGGCAGCTGCATACAAATAATCCTGGCATTTCTATACCAAAATGGAAGGCAGATGTAGGAGAATTCTTAGACACTCATAGGCTAGCTAGTCTGGATTGTATAACACCAAACAACAGACTCTGCCTCACACAAAGTAAAAGGCAAACACTGACTCCTGAGCTACACACGCACACACACACACACACGCACACACACACACACACACACACACACACACACACACACACGGGGGCGGGGCAGCGCTGGAGTGATATTTTGGAACATTCTTATGATAGAGTAAATTGTACAGACATTAGATTCCATCTTCCAGAACAGTGAAATCTCTCTCTCTCTCTCTCTCTCTCTCTCTCTCTCTCTCTCTCTCTCTCTCTCTCTCTCTCTCTACCTGTGCATGTGTATATACTTACTATATATAAAAGTTTGATCATATATGTAAATGTCTTTTTATTTCCCTAGATGAAGTGATGAGAGTAGACAAGCTATGTGAATATGCCTTAGACTGAGCCCAGAGCATTTCCTTCTCTGTTCTAACGATTCCTAGGCCTAGGCCTGGAAGCTTCTAGCCTACATATCATCTGATCTTCTAAACTGACTGATTCAACCTGGCTTTTCTTGGCTTCTGACTGGATTGCTCTGCCTGGCTTCATACTAAATTTGGCAATATGTTCTAATCTTCTGGCTTCTTCTCATTCTCTGGTTAGTATCTTCACCTGTGTCTAACTTGTGCTTTCTATAACCTGTCTGTGTAAATGTGTCCTGCTAAAACTATTCTACACCACACCACCCTTTTCTTAAGTAGCTTCTTTTTTGTGCTGTTCTAGTGTGGTTAGACATATCCTATCTCAGACTCATTCTGTCAAATCTTTCTCTGATTCATCCCTTTGTCTGCCTCTGAATTAGATGTCATTTTCAAATATGACTACTTCCTTCTACAAACTAACCTTACCTTTGTTGTTAGCAATGAAAAGTATATACTAAGGGCATGTCTGTATTCCAACCAGATCATTCACACACACACACACACACACACACACACACACACACACACACACACACAACAAAACTAGGTGACATTAGACATTAGCATATATATATATATATATAAAGTATATGTTATATGGAGATGGTGTCTATAAGTCACAAATTAAAATCAAATCAAGTCATTGGCTCAGACTCTAATCTCATTAGTGGTATCCTTACTTTAAAAGGGGGTGGGGAGGACTTGAACACATATTCCCAGAGAGAAGATCATGAGCAGGAGACGATGGCCAGCCCAGTAGAGAGTTTTAAACAGAACTACCTCTCACATCCTCTCAAAAGGAGCTGAACCCCAGAATGCCTTGGAGTCCCAGCCTTCACAACTGTGAGAAACTAAGCCACCTTGTCTGTGGCACTAGCACACCTAAACAATTTCCATATTAAACTATTTTTACCAGGAGAACTTACACGGTAGTGCCCAGATGTGTTCTTTAGAGATATGCTCAAAGATGGGCTTGAGAGTTCTTTTGGATATGCCCTTGATATACCCTTATAATGGTCACTTGCATCATGATCGGTCAGAAAATTGTTGAGGTTGACTATATTTCTTGGAACTACTAGCCTTGTTACTAGCTAGTAATCAAGGCTTCAAGGAGAGTGGGGCAGGAGATAGGGCTCAGGTGCACTTACAGAAAGAAACTCTCTCTCAGGACTTAAGTTTTCAGTTCAAGCCTTTTCTGAATTTAACTCATGGCATTCACATTCACACAACTACAGATGGTTCTGGTAGTCCCAAAGCCTTAGCATCATAGGAGACTACCCAACTGCTTACATATGTGAATCACTGGAGCACAATGAAATCAACATTTTCTATCAATTGCTCCGAGGAAGAGAAGTTATACTGGATCCAAATTACCAACTACACACAAAAATTTAAAGTGTATGGGGAGGGTGGCAGTCAGAAGAAACCATGAAAGACACCCATCTGTAAATGATATTTGAGCTCCGGGGCTCCTAGGTCAAAGTTACCAAGATAGTGCAGGCTTGATTCCTACTCCCATAAAGCTTGCTGAGGAATGTAAATGCTAGGTAAAATATTTCAACTAATTAATGTCATAATGAAAATATCCTAGAACAGGCTGATAGGTCACACCAAGTGTCTTGTCTACAAAACCAGACTGATGCCAATCTTTGCTACTCTCGTCTCTTTGCCTCTGAGAAGCAGTTCTATTTGAGCCTTCTCTGGGCCAATGTCAATGCCTTCCATGTGTTTAATTAAATAAGGAGAAGGGGTGCCCCATGTCTAAGGTCAAAGTGCAAATCATATGCCCCCTTTCTCTGGGGTATGGCTCCCAAGAGATCATAATCTACACAAGTGTTAAGTATGGACACACAAAGAATCATGTTCATTTCCTATGATGACAGTAAAGAGATGAGGACAAGTAGATAAAATAGAAAACTAGGGATTATGCAGTAGGCATATTTGGCCTTGTTCTGTCTCAATAGTGCTTTAGATGGAGCTGCTCATTGGGAAGTTATGCCCAAGGTCCCCAGACCTCTCATCTGAAAAAGTATCTTAACCATGGAGTACCTTTTCTAAGTCTTTTGCTGCAGGTATGTTGGTTGTAAACCAAGCTATGTTGATATCTCAACACTTGCCTACCCAAGCCTCCTATGTGTAGCCCCTACTCTTCCAGTTTATCTGGCCTCTAGCATGGTATTGATCTCTCTCCCTGAAACATTATTACTTGCCATCTTCATCTACAAATAACTCTAATTTTTCCTTCAATACTCAGAACAGACTTAATTTCTCCCAGGAAGCTCTTGCTACCTTTCCTCTCTGCTCCTCATCAACCCAGTATGTATCTCTAACTATGACACATGCATATCTTCATCAGAACCTTCCACACAAATAGAATCACTGATGTGTCACACACCTAAAGAGAGGCTCATGCTTGTCTTACTTCCACTCTCTGCTTGGAAGGATGTAGGTACAATGTGCTTGACAAATAAATGTTCACTAAGGACTATCCATCAAGATGCCTGGAGTGCATTTCTCAATGCACTTCTTCTGAGAGGGAAAAAGTATCAATGCCAATTGTTTAAAGAGATAGAAGAAACTTGTTCTTTTATATGTACCTTTCCCCAGGAAGGGAAACAACTTTCCTACAAAATTCACCAAAACATGACAAAAGAATGGAGTGTCTATACTTCTCAATAGAGTTTTGTTCCTTTGAGCCACCACCCCTCCACACCCGTATCCAGGAATCCTCTTCATTGGGTCTTTGAAGTTTATTCTATCATTTGCTCAGGTACACTAAGGCTCCCACTGAAAAGAGTGTTGTTTTGCCCTGGAAGAAATAAATTACAAAGTGAGCCTGTCATCACACTAAATCTGAGTACCCATCTCCCTGCTGATGGAGGGAAGAATCCTCTGGTCTGCTGGAGCTGCGGCCCCTTAAGATTCTGGTGGTAACTAAAGCATCCCATAAACTTCAGTGTCAGGAAGCGGCCCCTTCAGGTTGATAGCCTTGTCTTTTGATTTATTGTCATCTCTCTTCCCCATGTTTCCAACAAAATTATTGGGCCCTGCTCATAGCTCATCTTACTGTTGTTGGCTATTCTCCCTGGGGAATCACATCTGACTCACAATTGCAGCACTAAAGTTGTGGCCTAAGGTTTGCTGGCTCTTGCAGCTCTAGGGCTCTTCCGGGGCTTCCTCTGGGAAGATACAAGGGCTGATCAGTAAAGGGCAGTTTGAAGGGAGAAGGCTGATGGCCATTCCAACCTGTAGCCAGCTTAACCAAGGGCCTAGTGAGCTAATAACAAATCAATCCTAAGAGATCTTTTCTAGGGTCCTGAACTAATAACTCGCCAGTTTTATGCATTCCCGCGCTGTGTGCTGTCTCAGCTGGGTGGAAGGAATGAGGCACTTGTGAGGTTATTGAGCACAGCATCTGCACAGGCAAACAGTGGGAAGTGATTTAGCAGCCACACAGGTGTTTTCTTTAATTACGCACTATAGGGAGTGCTTGCTGAGCTCCACACCCCCACTGTTCCCGTGTGCTTTCCTGGTCATCCGTGGCAGGATGTACTGAGTAGCTGGAAAGGGTTTTGGGCTGGCTGAAGCACTTCCTAGTAGACAAGAGATTTGAATTCTTTCAACTGGGCCTACTTAAAAGGCAAGTCCAAGCAGAGGAATACCACTATGCTTAGGCAAAGACAGTGCAGCGATGTCAGAACTGTGTGTCTCAAGAAGAATCAATTCTCACCCCTTGGCTTGGACACAGCTAGGGCAGTTAGCTATCTTAGAAAACCCCAAAGCAATTTGAAGTGACATATATGTGAAGATGGTGCTCAAGAGGATCTAGGTGAGGAGGATGAGTGTGGGTCTCCTGGCCAGTAGACCTTTAGGCCTTTTCTACAGGGCCCTGCTCTCTACTGGTACCCATCTATAGAAAGAATAAGGCTTATTCTACATTTTTGGTGTGTATGAAGAGAGAAGTACATTTGGATCTATAATAATAACTCAGGTCATTCATTCCCAAGGCTAGATCCAGGAGACTCTTATATCTTCCTTCTCAAGCACCGTGCTCCTTCCAACAGGTTGCTTTGGAAATCTGGGTACTCACAGCCTGCTACCTATAACCTGTGTGAAAACAGGATCAATCTTTCAAGAGAGTTCATTAGCATTAGGGTCCAATCAGTACTATCTCTATCTGAATGAAGGAGCCTCTAAAGATGTCCCATTGGGTAGGACTTTGAGAGAAAGACTTAAACAAGTCTCCATCATACATTGTGACAATGGTGTGCCATGGATGTATGTTCTTATGGAATTTTATTGTTTCGTACAATCCAAGCATATCCACAGCTCTCTCCATGACGATGGATGTTTGAGAGAATGTGATAGTGAGCGTGTGGTCCTTTGAGTTTTATATTATGTTCTAAATAGTTTTCAATACTAACACTCACCCTCCTGCCATCTGTGAAGAAGATGTTCTTGCCCCTATTTTAGTAATGAAGGCATGGGAACTTAAAGGAATTAAGGAAGGTCTCCAAGATCATAATAATAAAAACACCAGAGCAGGATGGGAACATGGGTTTTATTACTCTAAATATAGGATTCTGGGCAAATTACTTCCTTTCAGAGTAACCATTAAATGTAATTCTTCCTCTATGGATGGGAAGAGGAGGTCACTGTGCAGTGTATTGCAGAGCCAACAAATACAAATGCCTTTCTTTGGGGACTTTAGAGAATGGGAAGACTAAAAGTACTAGGTGATTTCAAACTCTCCCAACACACATTACCCCATGTTTCCTTGGCTAATGCAATTCCTATGATACTGTGCACCTGCCCCTTCACTTGGCCTTCCAATAGATAGTAGGAAAGTTCAATATTGTTCCTAACAGCAAGATTCTTGCTACTCATAAGGGACGAAAAGCAAAGGCACGGGAAATAAGAATAGGGATTCCTGATGGACAAGGGCCTATCTCTATCATGAGTATTAATTAGGCAGGATCTGATAAAACAGTCTGCATAATCATGGTAGAACACCAGAGTAATGAGAAGGATTTACAATAAAGCTGAAATCACTCAGAGATCCTAACATAACTGTCTTGGTCAGTCTTCTATTGCTGTGAAGAGACACCAGGACCACAGGAACTCTTATTAAGAACAGCATTTAATAGAGACTGGCTTACAGTTTAGAGGTTTAGTCCATTGTCATGACAGGAAGCACAGTGGCATGCAAGCAGACATGGTTCTGGAGAGGTAGCTGAGAATTCTACATCTGGATCCCACTGACAGCAGGAAGAGAGAGAGAATCACTGGGCCTGGCTTGAGCATTTCAAACCGTAAAACCCAACATCCAGTGACACACTTCCTCCAACAAAACCACATCTACTACAACAAGGCCACATCTTCTAATCCCTGTCAAATAGTAGCACTCTCTAATGACCAAGTATTCAAACATTTCAGGTGACAGGGGGTCATTCTTACCCAAACTACTACAGTAACTGATGGAATATGGTCCTTTTCCCTGTTGTCCATGATTAGCAATTAACTGGTAGAAATACAGTGTTTTGAATCTTAGACATACTTAATCAGAGACTTTAGATATGGAAACCAGTTTCACCATCTCCAAAGTATAACAGTGATTCTGATATATGCTGAAGTTCTGAAAATATGGACAAAGGGTACAACTTCATCACCAGGGGCTGAATCTGTAGCTTGTTTGGAAGCTCTCTTGTTAACTTGGCTATGCAAAAATGTTTGACAACCACAAATGTAGAAGACAAGGAAGACTAGCCCTTAAGGCAGATGTCACAGACCAATATCTAAATAAGATGTTAGGTGGTGGGAGATTTTAATTTTGGATTAAGATCCTATTCTGTAAGAGTATCCAATGTTGTATGTTTTTCCTGCCCTGCCCCAAATATAAGCTCTTCATCTCCTTTATGAACTCACTGCAAAATCTGAGTTACTTTTTCATTGCTTTGATAAAAACACTTTGTCAAAAGTAACTTAAGGATAAAAGGCTTATGGTTCCAGAAGGAGCATTATAGTGGGGAAGACATAGCAGCAAACAAGATAGAAATGATGGCAGGAGCAGGAGGCTGGCTGGTCACATTTTATCCATGTTCGGGAAGCAAAGAACAATTAATTAGGAAACAAAGCCAGACTATAAAGCCTCAAGGCCTGCCAACAAGGACTCACTTATGCCATGGAGCCTCCACCCCACCCCTCCCAGAAGATCCTTCCTGAACAGTACCACCATCAGGAAATTAAGTGCAAATGCTTAAGCCTATGGAGACAATTCATAACCAAACTACAACACAAAGAGAGCATCCAGTGACCATCTATTACCTATGATTTCTGACTCCTTAGAGGGTAAGCAACTGTCAGTTACATCTATGGAGAACAGGCCTGTGGGACAAAACCCAGGAGAACAATGGAGGAGGAAAAGAGGGAAAGTTGAGTGAAGCAAGAAGCACCTGAGCTACAAGCAAGCATCTCAAATGCTTGCCTAACAGCAAGCCTCTTTTCTCACATCCCAACTCTCCACCACACACACTGCAGTGGCACCAAAGCACGGAAAGCATTTATTAACCAGCATGAAATCCATTTAACGCTTCTCTGGGTGCACTAATTAGCTTTTGTATTTGGGGGCACAGAAAATGCAGAACAGAAAGGCAAAATCCAGGGTTCATTAACATTCTGTGTAATGATTCAGATTTCTCCATGAGGTCCTGAACCCCACCTCCATAGAAAGTCCCAAGTAGTGGAGAAAGTTCCTTTTGAGGGGGGGGAAGGAGGGGGATGGAGAGCTTTCAAACACTGGAGTCAAAAGTAATAAACACTGGTTAACACACTATCTATCTGTGGGACTTTGCCCTCATCTACAAAGTTCCCATTTCCATTAATAAACATCTCCAGGAACATTACAATTCTTTTGGAAAATCAAAAGTGCTTGGCAAGGAGATTTTGATTTCCAGCCAGCCCTTATTTGGTCCTGTGTGTAGAGGATCTGTTAAGCTTCATGCAATTAGCTGGCCAAGACGAACGCTGAGCAGGGGATATTTTTTAGTTCATTGAATCATACCAAATCTCAGTCTATTTACCAAAAGGAATAAGAAATGTGTGTCTGGCTAGGCTCTTAGTAGGGGCCAGAGAGAGCCTTGACATCTCACTGACTCATTGCTATTTCGTCTTGACACTTGGAATTCACCACCAGAAGAGTGGTAGACTGCAACATCTCAGGCTGGGTTTATAGGCTGGGGAAAATGGCTTCATAGGTGTGTCAAGCCAAAGAAGTCACAGAATTAGGCCAGAGCAGCTCTGTGCCTGACCAGGCAGCCATTCCTCGCTGTGATGATCACAGAACATCTGTATCTGGTATAGAGTTGAGGCTATTTCTTAAAAGTATGCACACAGATGATTAAGTCCTGATATATCAGTCATCTAAGAGAATAAGTCAAGCTATCCATACCTGGGTCTGATTATCAATAAATACAAGTGCTATGTTGGTTCTGTGTCTGTTATAGTAACATGGCCAAAACAACTGATTAACAGAATTTGACTAAAGTATCAATACACTTTTTTCCAAATAAGCTATCAACAAGCCATTTTTATTCATCTAAATTCTCACACTAAACTAAAAGAATTAAAAGCATGATCTTCAAAGATTGATTGTTATTAGAAATGAAACAGTATTGCATATCCAATGCAGGCTGCCACTGTAGCTCCATAGATTTATTGCAGTGTCAAGGTAGAATATAAAATCCAACAACCCACCCTTGTCTGGAGGAGAGGGGTGACTCTCCTCCATAGAAGTTCAGAAAGCAAATGTATACACAACAGTGAAGCCAACTTTCTTTCTTTTTTTTTTAAATTAATCAGCCAGCAGTTTGGGAAGCAGTAGGGTTGTGAAAAACAAGCTTTGGTCCAAGTTTAATGGCCTAGGAAATTATGCATTTCTATCAGGCTTGTTAAGGAAGATCCAGGCTGAGAGAGAACCCACTCATTTTCCTCAGATAACATGCCTTCTCCTCAGTAAATAATGCTTCCCAAAGACAGCAGGTCTCTAATATTTATCATCATCATAGCTAATATGAACATTTACTATTGAGTCTTCCTGTGTGTGGTAGTTAATTCTATGGCAAATATTGAGCCATTACTACTAGGGAAATACATGCTTAGGTCCTTGGAATCCTCTGATCACAGTATTTTTTATTAGATGATTAAGATATCAAGGAAAGATGACTCAGTTCAGAAAGAGCTTGCTCCTCAGACATAAAGACCTGAGTTTTAATTCCAAATATGAAAGTCTGATATAGCATCGTGTATTTGAAATATGGGGGAAGGAGGGATCGAGGAGAGACAGGGAGATCCCGAGTTTACTGGATAGCCAGTCTGGCCAAATAGTTGAGCTCCAGGTTCAATGAGAGATCCAGTTTCTAAAACAACATGGAGAGTATTGAAGCATAAACCTGTTGTCAACCTCTGACCTCTACGTGCATAACCACAAGCATGCACATGTGCATACAGCACACTCATGCATGCCCCCTACACACACAAAAGATATAACCTTGATTTTTTTGTGAAACTTACTTTATATACTATCTTGATTTGCTAATCAAACTTACAGTCAGCAGCATAGTCACTCCTATATGATCAATAGTCAATCAAATAGTGTGTTGCTTCACAAGGACACAACTTGCCATCATCAGCTTGGGGTTAGTATGTTGCATATTGATACAGCTGGGCAATATTAAAGGGCAAAATTATCAACCCAAATCATTGTGAAAACCACAGCAGGTATGTATACCAGTGGGAAGGACTCTGGTTGACAGTCTGAGAGCCGAGACAAGGAGCAGATTATTATGTTGTTCAGCCTTGGCTGGGAACAAGTACATTGAACAACTCAAGTGCTTTAAACAAGTCTGTGAATGATGTAAAATGTGTTCCAGGAGCACTGACTATGGGGTAGCAAATGTTAGTGTGAAGGTAGAGTCACAAACCAACATCTAGGAACAATAGGGCTTATCACATGTGAGCTGAACTAAAGCTGACACAGATAAGAGAAAGGAAAGCCATTGAGCTTGGAAATATTTAAAACCCCATACTGTCTCTTCAGATGGGAAATAGGTCCCAGAATCATATTGGTTTGCAATAAAGACAGCATGAAAGGGTGCTCAGGCCAGAGCCTTGATGATTCTTTTTTGTTGTTGTTGTTGATATTTTCTTTATTTAAATTTCAAATATTATTCCATTCCCCTCTAGAAATACCCTATCCTATCCCCCCTTCTCCTGTTTCTATGAGGGTGCTCCCCCATCCACTTGCCACTCCTTCCCACCTTCCCACCCTGGCATTCCCCTACACTGGGGCATCAAGCCTTCACAGGACCAAGGGCCTCTCCTCCCATTGATGCCTGACAAGGCCATCCTCTGCTACATATGGAGTCACAGGTAGCTCCATGTATACTCTTTTGTTGGTGGTTTAGTCCCTGGGAGCTCTTGGGTATCTGGTTGGTTGATATTGTTGTTCTCCCTATAGAATTGCAAAATCCTTCATCTACTCGGTCCTTTCTTTAATTCTTCTATTGGGGAGCCTGTTCTCAGTCCAGTGGTTGGCTGTGAGATTCTTAGTGGCCACAAAATGTCACTCTGACTGTCTCCAGACCAAGGAAGTACAAGAAAATAGTCAAGTCAGAGGTAAGGTGACAGTTCAAACAACAGTGAGAAAGCTATTCAATGGCCATCTCTTCATCTTGGCCATTATCTTCCTCTATAAACTGAAGACACAAATGAAAGCAACAAACATCAGCCAAGTTCTGTTTACAGGCTGAAAATTTCAAGACCATAATAAACAGGAGTGGCAAAAGGAAGTAGAAGGACAAAAATGAATGAATGAATGAATGAATGAATGAATGAATAAACATACAAATAAATAAATAAATAAATAAGAATTTTTTTGAGAACCAGGAAAAATAAAAGATCTCTGGACCACAGGTGGGTGGCCAAAACAAGCTGGACTTTTCTGAACACAGGGTTGGATTCTGATTTGTTGGACCTTAACTCCATATCTCAGCTTCTCCTCAGATCTACCATCCTTTCACTATAAGTGCAACTTTCACAAAAGCCCTCTCCTTGCCTTCTGTGTCCATAGAGGAAACAAACACTTCCTTTAAGTTGCTGCCCAATGTAAAGCAGTACCTCAGCTCAGAGAAAGATGTTCCTCTGAAAGCTCTCAAGATGTGTTGTTTAGCAAGGACCTGTGCAATGCATGTCTCCTGGGCATACTGCCATGCATGGTCCTCTGCTGTTATTTTCTGGTGGCTTGGCAAGCTTCAGTTCAGGAGTTTAACTTCCTAGTATGTTCTGCTTCCTGTGAGAACTTAGTAGATGGTAGATGTTAGCATGTTCTTTGAAATCTATGGTAAAACTTTAGAGTAACACAATGTTCTGGGCAGGCTTCCTTGCTATAACTAATGAATTAAAGGCAAATAGTGGGAAGATGACCTCAACCCATACATCTCAGTGTGGTTGTTGAATCCAGCTACTTCCCCTTACTTTAGGTGGCATCAAGAACAAAGTAGAAGCTAGATGACAGGGGGTGGTCTCCAGCCCTCCAGTCCCTCAACTCAGGTTCCATACACTACCATTCACATAGTTAAATTCAGGGCATAGGTCAGTGGTAGAGCACTGGCACAGTGGTTGTGAGCCTATATGGTTGTTATCCATTATCCAAACCAAACCATCCAACCAACTAACTAAAAACCAAGAACAACAACAACAACCCACAAAAACAAACAAAAACACAGTTTTCACAACTGGACTCCCTGGATCCACATTCAATAAAGTGGCTCCCCATATACCCAAATAACAGAGCACATCTGTTTGGAGCTTTCTTTCCAGTCTGATTCTTCCACATAATAGGTAGGAAGGTCTGAGATACGTACTTGCTCTTCTCTGCGACACACTCAGGCAAGACAGATAGTAGCTCTTATGCTCTCATCTACTGCTACCTGGTGTGTGAAGCTCAGAGGTACAACAAATGTTTATTTTCGGTTTGGAGCATAGATTTGTTTGGAGGGGGAAGGATAGAGTAGATAGGTGAATGGGCCTTCTTAAAGTAGGCTTGCTCTGAGTCAGCAGATTCTATCCTGTTAGCTAAACTATTTAAGGGAAAAGAAGCCATAGGAACCCATCAAGGTTTGTGTTCAGATACATTCCTAAAGTTCCTGAACAGCATTAAAGTTTGGTTCTGCTCTACATTAACCCCTAAGTAGACTCCTCCCTAAAGACTTAGCAGGAAAGGTAACTAGCAAAATGTAGGATTCGTGTAGGAGAACTTGGAGACAAATAGCACTTGTAAACTAGAATTCTGCCTCAATCTATTACCTATAATATACCTTGTTTCCACAATCCCCAAGGAACTTGGGCATTGGGTGAAAAGTTGGAATACTATCCTTCAACACCACCTTTCACTCTATTTTGGCAGTGCTGGAGCAGTGAGGAGGTTCTTTGAAAGGCAGGAAATGATTTTCAATTCTGGGAGACATTTCTTCTATAAACAAAATCTCTCCCCCTCGACTCCAGACTTCATCTCAAACTGACTCCAATGGTAGGCAGGACAACATGAACTTTAATGGCCCTCTCTAATTTGGCATACCAGGGTCGGTGAGGAAATCACACTCTAAATTAACCCTCCCAGACTCTCTGTGGTTACTCTCCCAACATTCGAGGAACAAAAAGACAGGAGACAGGCAACTGGGCTGTCTCCTACCCTGGATTGTCCATCAAGGAGAAACATGGAAACCCCACCCACATTTGTCCTTCTCCCAGTAAACCCAACCTTCTTCCTGTTTCTGTGAAACATCCCAAGTACTTAGTCAGCAAAGCTAGAAGATTACGAATAGTCGCAGCAGTTTCCAGAAAAGTCGACCCTGTCATTGGACATAACAGGGAAACCCACACAGCTGGCTCAGAAAAAGGAAATGGAAACTACAGAGGAAAGAAGGCCAAAGCCAAGGAGAAGGAGCAGCTTGACTCCAGTTGAGTGAATGCAGACCAAAATCACCTACAGTTTTCATTTTCAGTCCTGTGTGTTTAAAGGAAAACTATGCCTTTAAAAAGCAATTGCTCCTTATTTCTGTGTTTTCTGTTTGTTTGTTTTAGGATAGGCAAGTTGTGGCAAAGACTAGTACAGTTGCAATCTTATTGCTGCTTTGATAATAGAGGATGGATGGATGGATAGATGGTTTATCTTAGTTCAATTTTGGCCTTCTACATACCAGTGAAGATAGAGTTCTTTTTAAAAAGTTATTTTTTACTTTTATTTTATGCATGAGAGTATTTGCATGCATGTATACATGTGTACCACGTGTGTGTGTGGTTCCCATGGAAGCCAAAGAGGTCATCAGATCCTCTGGTATTGAAGTTATGGATGATTGTGATGCGGTTATCTTAACTGCTAAGCAATGTCTCCAACTCTAAGATTAGAGTTCTTACTACAATATTTCAAACTTTTTTCAAACTATTTTTGTGTTCCATATCATGGATGATTTACCCTAAAAACCTGTTTAATTTACAACACATTGAAGAATTTAAAATGCTGTGCTTCTAGATGAAGCCTCATGTTAAATCCTAGTGGTAGTCAGGGGTGTGAAGATGTAGCTCTCAGTTGAAAGTGGCTACTATATGTCTACTTAAGAAGTTTCTGTGGTTTTCTGAACTTTCATTATAGTTATTTTGGCAATGAATTCTAAGAATTTAAATTCATTTTTTGAGTTAAGGTGTATATGTATGTCTACTTGTTCTAGTGTGTATATACAGATGTGTGTGTGTGTGTGTGTGTGTGTGTGTGTGTGTGTGTGTGTGTGTGTAACAGAGGTCAATGTCAGCTGTCTTGATCACCTTCCACCTTACTATTCGAAACAGAGTCCCTCACTGAAGCTAGAACTCAACAATTTGGCTAGGCTGGTTAGCCATTGAGCTCTAAGGATCTACCTGTTAACCTCTTCAGTGCTGGGTTACAACCATGCATGTTCATGCTCTGCTACTTATGTACATACTGTGGACCTGAACTCAGGTCTTCAATCTTATATAACAAGTGCTTTAATGACTAACCCAGGTCATCAGCCCCTAAATGTAAATAATATAAAAATAAATAAAAAATAATAAATGTGGTATATATACACACTTACACATAGATCATGCTACCTTCTTTTTATAAAACACTAGGATTTTGTACTTGACTCAAACAACTCTCAAATGAAGAGTTGTGAACACTGGGACCCTCAAACACTCAGTTAGGTTCTGATTTAAGGAAGGAATTTATGGACTCTGTATCCCAAGCTGCTGAGCTACAGTGAAAGTCTGTGCTATCGCCTACTTAAAACATAAATTTTTTAGTGTGTACAGGAAAGAAAAAAATTATAAGTGCTACAACTTATGTTATAAACCCACTATGGAACATACTGTTGTGGTTACTGGTTCATTCAGCCTGCATGATTTATTCATAAACAATGTAAGACTAGATAATCCCTAACGTGCCAAACAAATGTACTCTGATTGTGTTCAGATCATTCCTCCAAACAGATGCTTATCATAGCCACCTCAGAGTAAAACAGATGTTCCACTCTTAGAAATCTTGGATTATACTTTAAGAGAAGTCCATGTACATTGTAGAACACAGAGTAGAGATAGAGGGCTCTGTTTGAATCCACGCACACTTTAGTGACTTGTGAGCAACTCAGTAATTCTTGTCAGCATGGCTAAACTGTCATCTGCATTGTAGAGCACAAGACAGCCTATAGACAATAAGTAGACTCAGCCTAAGTGAAACAAAATTTGCATCTTAGTCATAGTTCTTGAAGAGATTCTAGGTCTTTGACTGGATTGAAATCCTGGTCATAGTTGATAGTGACAAAGTAACAGTTCAGAAATAGTTCGTGATTCCAGAGACCTCTGTGAATGGATGGAGTGTCAGTGATCTTTCATCTACTAAACATATTCGAATTAAAGCCATTCAGAGGTCAGGAACCATATAAGACATAGTAAAGTCAAATATGCAGAAATGTATGGCCAGACATAGCTTACTGCCTAGTAGAGAAGTTTCAAGACATAATGAAAATATGTCACAGAAGAGGACTTGAGACTCCTACGAGAGAACCCTGCTACAGCATCTACAATGTTGGAGTTATTTGGTAAATGTGTGCTTATCTAATTAATAATCAATTAGGTATATGACCTTTCAGTGTCCACAAATCAAAGTATGTAATTTACCTTTTGCAACACTCTTTCCATAAAACTTTCACATAAAATTTGGAAAAATCCAATGTCTATATCCAACTTTAATTGCTTTTCTATCCTGGGCTGACCCTACTTTCTGCTGGCTCATTCTATTTTCTCATAGGCCTGCTGCTGCTATGGCTTCCAGCACCCCTTCCCAGTACCCCTTCCTCTTATACTCTCTCTCTGTTCTGGTTTTTGTCTGATGGGTTATTTTCTTGCTATTCTTTTGTCATACTAACTTTGGCATCACCTTTGGGAAAGTCCCAACTTTTTATTATCGACTGTCAAACATTTGGGGTCAACAAGAGTTGGTAAGTACAGCTCTTCTATTTAAATGAGGGGTTTGGTGTCCACAGAGAGCCTTCCCAGGTGCCCTATGCAGTCAGAGGATCTGGCCTAGAACAGGAGGCTTCAACGCTATGCTCACTTTTATGTACAGACCAAATATAATTAGTAGGCATGTGTCACATTAGCTGATCTGATTGTAAGGCACCACCCACTTCATGGTCACTCTGATGCTAAATGATCATCTATAAGAATTGCAGGGTTAGGATCCCATTATCTACCTCAATCTCCTTAGCTTCCCTTTGTGAAAATAAATTAATCTATATTCTACTGCCTCAATTAAACAATCAAAAACAGAAGAAGGTGTTAGAGACAGGTTATTTCTCTGATGTAAAATTATAAAGGGGTAAAGAAGAGCCCTAGAAAAGCAGCTACTGGAGAAGATGATCCTTATGAACAATGCTCACAAGAAAACCAAAGGTCTCTTGAACTCCTTTCTTGTTCAATATGCCCAAGTGTTAGTAAAAGCATTCTCAAAACTCATTTCCAAAGAATCACAGAGGAATGCTTCACATTAGTGACCCTAATTTGATTCATATCTCTCGAAATTCCAAGACTCTTGCCACTTAAGAGTGGGTCAGAGCAAGCATGTTTACACAGTGCCAGAGTTAGAATTCCTCAAAGACCTGTCTACAGAACCATGGCATCCATGAAAGAAGTTCTTGAGTAAAATACGGACCTGAACACTCAGGTAAGTTAGAAGAAAGTTTCAGAATCAACTTAGTGGTCCTCACAACAAAAGAAAATAGTAACTGCACAACTGGACTGGAATGATGAAGGAGAAGCTGCTCTGAGATGAAGGCAAAGGTGATAAGAGAAGATGCTTATGTTACGGTGGTACTTATAGAAAGAAACCTCATGGGTATGCTGAAAATGAGCACCAAATTATAGAAAATGGAACCAGAAGCAACACTGACACATATACATGCACACACACACAGGCACACATACACATGAGAGATAAGAGATAAGAGATGAGAGAGAGGGAGAGAGAGGAGGAGAGAGAGAGAGAGAGAGAGAGAGAGAGAGAGAGAGAGAGAGAGGAGAGAACACAAATTAAGAGTATTTTTCAATATTTAAGTGAGAAAGAGAAATAAAAATAGACATGAAAGATAATTTAAACTAAATTGGAGAAAAATATTACCATGACAGAAATTGGGACAACATAAAACCTAACATCAGTGATTTAATAAAACAGCAATATCAGTAGAAGGATACAATACCTCTTAAGTCTTATATACTAATTGGGAATAAAGTCAAGGAACTTCAAGAGAAAAAAATAAAATAAAACATTTTTTCTCCTTTCTGTTTCTCTGTCTTTCTCTGTCAGTCTGTCTCTGTCTGTCTCCTCTAGCCCTCTTTTCTTTTCTTTCTCTTTTGAAAGAGGGTCTCTCTCTATTTCTCTGTCCTAAAACTTGCTATACAGATCTAGCTGGGTTTGAACTTAAAAAGATCCATTCACCTGTCTCTGACTACTGAGTGCTGGGATTACAGGTGCGAGCCACCATGCCTGTATAAAATAAAACATTAAATAAAACACCAGTGAAATTTCATTCTGTTTTAAATCTTGATGGTAAACTTAAAACCTTGGAAGAAGCTTCTCAAGTATGTAAAAATATGGCTGTATATGCCTGTTCAGAAGACAGTAACATAATCTGTAAAGACTAGTGATTGGAGACATGAACTCAGGAGATGTATAACCAAGTTATTCATGTAAAAATGTAATTAGGAAGATATTATGCCAGGTTTAAAACCATGAGGGATTAACCATCCTTCTTCCTGTCCTAAAATAGCACAGGAAATAATCAACTGATGGAAAAAAATGAATACAGAAACCCATGTTAAAACAGAAAGAAAATGGATAAGAACTTTGACAACAGTTAACTCTTTAGACTACATGAGTAGATTTTTCAAAATGGTCAGAAAGTGGAATTTAAAGGTTACAAATGTTTAAGAATTTTACCACACAAAGTTGATGGGCGGACAGGAAAGTGGAGCTAACAACCAAAATGTATACAGTTTTGATTAGATGAGAAACAATCTAATGCATAGAATAGGATAATTAACAATGCACTGTATATGTCAAGATTGCTGACTGAACTTTAAATGCTTTCACCACAAACTATGAAAAATAGTCGAGCAGATAGCTTTGTTAGCTAGCTCTATTTCAACATTCTGCATGGTAAATATCATATCAAAGCATCAAATTGTATAGTCCATACAGACAATACTCTTTGCCAATTACAAGTAAAATTTTAAAATATTTAATTTAATACCATAATTCGAGAGAGAAGGAATCAAAAGTAGTAAATACCAAGTAGGAGAACTTAGTGGGAAGCTGACTGAATTTGAATTTCTCATAGTAGAGTTTGATCAAATTTGGATTCTAGTGTGCATTTTTTAAAGACAATGATAATTATTAGTAGAATTAATGACAGACTTTAAATCTTACAAATTCCTACAAAAGATCAAATGGATCAAACCAGGAATATAAGGAAAAGGCAAAGAAGCATCACCCACAGTGGTAACATTACTTCCAAGAATATATTCTAGCACTTGATATAAATGTGTGAATTTTTCTAATAGTTTACGTTACAAAATCTAATGGCTACCCTAAATTACTTTAAAGACATTAAAAAGTAATTTAACAATGGAAATAATAGTACTTAAGAATATATTTTCAAAAGCAACAATGGCAAACAGGGCTGGAAAGACAGTTCAGTGGTTAAAAATATACACTGCTGATGCAGAGGACAAGTTTAGTTCCCAGCAGCCAGGTCAGGCTATTCACATGGTCCTATAACTCCAGTTCTAGGGGATCTAATGCTCTCTTTTCACCTCTGTGGCATGTGTATTCATATGCACATACCTACACCATATATATATATATATATATCACAATAATAACATATATAATGAAAATTAAAAATCCAGAAACTCTAACTAGGGTAGGCATTTAAAAAAAAAATGATCACTGAGACAAACAATTAGGAAACAATAAACTAGGTAAAGATATTTGTGACAGAAAAAAGGAATTCTGTGCATTGAAGAGAGTTCAGGTGCACTAGATATTTTTACATCAACTTGACATAGGAATCTCAATTAAGATTAATTGTAGGGCAATTTCCTAAGTGTTGATTGATGGGGGATGGCCCAGTCCATGGTGGGTAATGACACTGCTGAGTTGGTGGTCCTTGGTCCTATAAGAAAGCAAGCTGAGCAAGCAATGAGGAGCAACCAAGGAAACAGTATCCCTTCATAGGATACTCTATCAGTTCCTGCCTCAAGGTTCCTGCCTTGTTTGAGTTCCTGTCCTGACAACCTTCAATGATGAGCATTGATGTGCAAAGTTTAAGACAAATAAATACTTTCCACTCCAACTTGCTTTTTTTGTCATGGTGTTTCATGACAGCAATAGAAACCCTAAGACACCAGGCAAATAACTTTGATCACATATGATGTAATCCTATATAAAGCAGAAACTACAAGAATGAGTTGAGAAACATCTACTTTCAGCCATTGAAAGAATAAACAAAAATAATGAAACCTTTGAATCTCATGTAAGTGAGTATCCATGGTCTTGCGTCCTGTACGAAGAAAATGTTCAAAGGCATTTAAAGATCTGTTAATTCATTTTGATGCACATTTGAAAAAATATATTTAGAGAAAAAACATAACAGCATTCTCCAAGTCAAAGAATACTAGAAAACAAACATTCAATCAAAAAATTAAAGTAAATCTGTATATTTTCTAAACAATCATTGGATCAAAGAGGACTTGAGAATCAGTGGTAGCTTATGTTGAAAATAAGAGTATTCACATCAAAGCTTATAGATACAAACAGAGCAGAAATAATTACAGAAGCAATAATGGCAGAGCACACAAGACTCTGAACACATGAGAGACAGTTAAAACTGATTAATTAAGCAATCGACCTTAGGAGTCATAAACGCAAAAAAATGCTCAGAAATATAGAAGTAAGATTTATGACAGAGAGAAAATCTGAAATCTGGTTCCTCTGAGAAACTGAGAAATGAAAGAAACCTAGAGTTTTCTTGAGAAAAAAATGTATTTATTAGATATTAAGAATTAACAAGAGCAGTTACAGAAATTTTTCAAAGCACAAATAACATTTCATCCAACGAGTTAGAAAAATAATAGTTCTGGCTGGAGAAGGGTGCTGCCACTAGAACATAAGTTGGAAATTCCATATTTGGATAGTAATATTTAACTAAGTATCAAATGCCTTAAAATATTCATACTCTCTTGCTTCCTAATTATATGTTAATTTATGCTGAGAGATATTTTAAAATTTGGATGATTTATGTTTTTATAGTGCCTCCATATGGTGGGGCATTAAGGAGCTGTTAAAAAAATTGCTTCTGAAGATTATTTAATGGTGTGGTAAATCCACCCTATAATGTCTGGTTTAAAATAGAAGGCTATAAAACTAAATACATAGCATGAACCCTATTCAGTCAATTGTACATTGACAAGATATCAGCACTCTGAGATGTTAGCTGTAATTACTTCTTGTACTTACTTTTCTGTATTAAATACTTTCTGTGTGCTTTTTTAATAGTTTCCAGGTCTATGAAAGTATTCTTTTTATGCATGTATCGGTTGTAGTTTTTTCATTTTTTTAAAAATTAAAATATAATCACAGATTTCCCCTTCTGTGTTCCACCTCCAAACCCTCCAACATACCCCCTTCCTGCTCTCTTTCAAATTCACAGTCCCCCCTTTTTTATTTATTGATGCTACACACACACACACACACACACACACACACACACACACACACACACATCACTAAATATATAAATACAACACCCTCAGACTGTATAGTTTTACTTGAATGTATATATTTTCAGGAATGACTGTTTGGTACTGGAAACTTGGGGAAGACTATTTCCTCTCCCATCCCAGCATTCCTTGGGTGCCTGCAATTCATTGTTTAGGGTTGAGGCCTCCTCAGCTTTTCCTACCCACATTAGCATGTCTATTGTTTTTTTCCAGCCCTTATGTAGGTAGCCATGTTGATGAGGCTTTATGGATGTAGTTTCTGACATTCTACAGCAAACTCCCTGAACCTCTCTGCTCTTTCAGCCCCCTCCTCCACAAAGATCATGGAGCCTCTCCTGTTACAGCTATGTTGTATTTATATCAGTTTCACAACTCTGCATTTTGATTGGTTGTGGTTTTCTGTAATGGCCTCTGTCTGTTGCAAAGTAAAGTTTCATTGATAAGGAGTAAGGGCTACCCTAACTGTGGTTAGAAAGACAAAAGTGTAAAGTGTTTGTGTATCATGGAAGCAGATGCAGTAATGCCTCAAGTACAAGACCAGCCTGTAACACTCTTGAGTAAGGGAAGGTTGTGGAAGGGGGATTGGGGAGAGGAGAGGCAAACAAAACACTCAATAGATTTTCACAGTTAAAGAGAAACTTGGTGAACTAGAAGTTAATAAAAAGGAAGTAATTCTGAGTTTATATAAAAAGAGAATGAGAGAGAGGCAAATTACAGGCACTGGAGGCTCTGCTTGATGTTCAGCAAGATTTCTAGGAATAGGCCAAGCATACCTAGAAGCTATTTAAAGACAAAGCATGGGGTAATCTTTGCAATTACTTGTTTAAACTTGACTGATCAAATCCCCTTTGTGGGAAACACATACAAATGGTTGAAAGGAGGAGGTAAGGTGGGAAGATTCTATAATATATTTAGCAATCTGGACAGAAACATCTGCAGTATTCTTGGTCCACATTAAGAACTTTCTTGTTCAACTGATACTCATTAAGTCTACACTGCTCTAAATTCTGATGTATGATGTTCGATGAGGGCCTCAGAATCAGGACTGAGCAGTCGCTTGGTGTTAGTGTGCTTAGATACCATATCCAAGGCCCTAGGTTCAATTATCAGAGCCACTGAGGAGAAAACAACAGTCAGAGGTTCCATTTTTGCAGTTTCTCTACTAATAAAGATAGAAAGTGTTATAACAGGAATAATGGAATAAGATAAAGGGGAATAATGAAGGAGCAGAAGGTGTTTTGGGAAATATGCAACCAAGAAAGCCATTCTGACCATAGGATTCCTGTCAGAGGGACCTGAATGTAGGGTGGAGTCAGGCCATGCAGATGTCAGGAGATGTACTGGAGAGAGCAAAGGCCCTGAGGCAGCATCATGAGGCTCTAAAATAAGGAAGGAATGAATGTGGTAAGTTAGGCTCAAAAGGCAGCACATTCTGATCTTCATAGAATGTCCTCTTAGTTCCTATTAGGCAGTTGCGTTTTGTTCTCTTAGGAACATTTTCTCTTTCTACTATTGGCATCTGCTTTTATGGCATATGCCTCCGACATCATGCGGTTGGTGTGGACAAACCACAAAAATTATGGAAATAATCTACAAACTTTCTATATATCAACAGGTATAAGATTCAAAAGCATTATTGACCAATTTTATAAAGTTGTCAAAAGACATTGACATGAGTGAGGTACTGTAGGCCATGGAAATTTAACGATGGGAGGGGTAAGAAGTCTCTGTGAGTTTTAAGCAGAGTGACATGATTTTAGTTCTACATTTGAAGGTTCACACTGGTGAGTTAGTAGGTGTCTCCCTTGATGGCAGTGTATCAGAAGCCTCCATCACAGTCAAGCAGTAGCTGTGACATTCACTGTGGAAACGGTTCCATAAGTCAGGTCGATCCAACAGATATACCAACAAATTGAACATCTGTGAAAGAAAAAGGATTTAAAAATGGTTCTAAAATTTGTGTTCTAAGTGGCAGAGAAAATGTTTAATTGCCATTTTATGAGGTGAGAAAAACTGTAAAAGAAGCATATTTCAGAACTGAGAGAAGCCAAGTAACATACATATTTTTCAGTAAAGAACATATGCCGGGCCACATTTTCTATGAGCTAGGGATGGGTGGACCCGCAGAAGTTACTCAAATAATCCACACCAAAGAAACCACATGTGTGGCATATGTAATTAAAATAAATGTCAATCACAGCAAGACAAGAAAGACGTTACTCGGAGACCAACAAAGCAAGAAGCTAATGATTTAAGAATTCGGGAGGATAATTTAATGAAGATTACAAGATCTTTAGATGCTAAAGTTGGAGTAAAAACAAGAATGTTGGGAACACAGGTAAAGCAGCCCATATAGGAAAACATGTAGAAATGAGCAAGTTTCTTTAAAATAAGGAAATAAAATAATTAACAAATAATAATATTTATTTTATTTACATTGATTCTGAGTGAGCTAGCTAATCTACAAATGGGTCAGAGAACTGAGTAAAAACACAGAAAGAATGGAAATAAATACATACAGGATAATTTTTTGGAAAAGTAATGAATTTGTACATTTCTAACATGGTTGGGCAGGTAATCAGGAAAGACAAAGTAGGTAAAAACCATAGTAGCTGAGGCTTTCTGTGTAGGCAAAAGAAAAAGTCAGTGTGCATGCTAAGTGCTGGAAGAGATAGAAAGGAAACAATTTGTAACATCATCTTCTTTGGAAAATGCTGGAGCAACTTTGGAAAACAAGCTGGAAATAAACGACACATCTTAGAGAATATCTTAAAAATCAAAGTAAAAATCTGCGTCAGAGGATGGATGCATGGAGACCTGGAAAGTAGCTGTGTATATAGCAGCATCAGCTGTAATGACCACTTCAGCGTACTAGGATGATGCCAAGCAACTGGAAAAAATGAATAAAATTTCTGGATAATTCTCAAAAGCATTACACTAGCCAAACTGTAAATAGTTGCCAAAAGATACTGACAGCTTAGGGAGGTGACACCGTAGCTTAGGGTTTTCTTGACAGTGCATCCATCCTCACCCCTACAAACCAACACAGAGATGCAAGCAAAGCCAAAGAGTGAAAACTGACATCTTTTAGTTGCCATTAAGTGTAGCACTATTGTTATACTTTTTCGATTTTTATTGTATGTTACTTATCTGTGAAGTATTTATGCCTCAGCAAGCTAAAGAGCATTTATATTGTCCTCTGGAAGCCAGAGGACAATGTGTGTGGACCGGTCCTCTACTCCCATCACATGGGTTACAGAGATTGGATTTAAGTCATCCGACATGGTGGCAAGTGCTTTTATCCACTGAGCCATCTCACCTGCCCCATTAAAATAATTTTTAAAACCATTCCCATACTCTTTAAGCCAGCATGAGCACCAGTTCAGTGAAGGTATAAAATAGATGGGAACCATGCCACATACATGACCAATATTTGCTTTGAAGCAAGGATATTATAAGGTGGGATTACAGAGAGGAATGCTAACAATTTCACTTCTCTCTAAATATTAAAGAAATTATTGATAAAAATTATATGACGTCAATATGGTTAGGTGTGTATTCTCATACTCAGGGTTGGAACATGAGTACCATTTATTAAATCTTTCTTTGTCTTCTTCTTTTTTATGTTCAATGAACAGCAAGTAAACACAGCCTTCTATTGCTTCCACTGTTCTTAGCTGTCACTAGTATGTCCCTGGGAATGAAACGGGTCTTAAATTTGATGCTTGGTAGGAATGGAATAGGATATTATTCATGGAGGGAACAGATCCAAACCTTTTCCTCTGTGTCATTTCGTGGATCTGCCTGTGGAACTTTCCTTCTGAGGAACAAATCCCATTGACATTGTCCAGGCTTCGCCAATGGGCAGCAGGAATGACAGAAGACAGAGTATGCCTACAACTGGCTAAAACAAAGGAAGAATTTACTACTAGGCATGTACCTTGACTTTGGGAAAGAGACAAATAACAACTGGGATGATAGCCATCTACAGGCATGGACAAAGCCCTGAGAAGAGGCTTGAAGAGTGGTCCTGCTTCAGAGTCAGATCCTATTCTTGCAAAGGTCACCAAGCAAAGAGTGTCTGTGCTACTGGGTTTCAGCAGAGCCTTGGTAAACATGGAATTACAGCAAGACAATAATACTGTTACTTTTTAGGGGAGAATCCACAGCCTCTGTTATGATACTAGCCTTCCATTTTATATTGCTTACAAAATTCATTGATACATTTTTCTATATCAACTATCAATTTATGAAGAAGGGAAATCTTTCTGTGAAACTGGCTTTAGGGTCCAACATGCTGGGCTAGCTCCTGGAAAAAGGGCCAAAGACCCATTACAACAAGCATGGCACCATGCTTTGTTTTCTGCAGGCTACAATATATACACAATGGGAAGTATATGTAATATATATTCTTATTGTAGACTACATTTAAATTCTTGTATATATGTAAACATACTCATTTGATACATATGTATACCTCTTCATGCATTGGAAACATTTTTTTCCTGTCCTTCTTGCTGGTCTAAACATTCCATATAGGATGGCCTTTGGTTCATATAATCCATCATCTTGAATCATAATTCATGCGTCTCTGATGGACTCCTGCATTCTTCTTGACATATTTTGGGACAAGTTCTGATTTGAGAACAAAGTTTATATTTGGATAGTTGTGCACTCATACCATGGGAATACAGTAGCTGAAGGAATAAGAGAGATTTCAGATTTAGCTGGGCTGTAAGGCTCCACTCTAATGAAATGAATGAAATCTGAGTCCAGTATCAAAATCTCTTGCCCCTGGAGAATGGTCACTTTTACACTTCCATGCAGACTGGGAGTTGGGTCTAATTTTCACTTCCAACTTGCACTGCTGTGTTTGGACTTCCCATCAAATGTTCTACTTCTTTGAACTTTCTGCTAAGCTACCACTTCACACTCATGTGCTAGGCTGAACCTGTGAGGCATTGAAAGAAAAATAAAAGGGATGGTCCTTGAAAACAGGAGAGGCTAGAAAAAGGTCAGTTCTGCCAGGATAAAGGTTCATGCTCAGCTCCCTCTTGTACAATGCTAAGCAGCAGCAATGGGAAGAGAGGAGGAGGAGGAGGAGGAGGGGAGGAGGGGGAGAGGGGGAGGAGGGAGAGGAGGAGGAGGGGAGGAGGAGGAGGAGGAGGAGGAGGAGGGGAGGGGAGGAGGGGAGGAGGAAGAGGAGAAGGAGGAGGAGGGGCACAAAAGAAAAAGGCACAGAGTTTGCATGGAAAGTACCAAACAAATTTTGGTTGTATGGAATTTAAGCCAGAGTCAAGAGTAGAGAAGAGTTATACACTGCTCAGTCATGCTCAATACCAACATGGGTAGCAGACCTCATCCTCTTAGCTATCCATTAGGACTTTTCTTTCATCAAAGTAGAAAATGTCTTTGTGCCAACATCAATAGGAGCTGCTCATACCCTCTGCCCATTGCAGACAGGGGGTTTTTCCAACTAGCAATTTATTTTCCCATGCTATACAGAGACTTCCTAACACAATTAAAAGATGTGAAATAAAACAAAAGTCAAGTGATAAGGACAATAAAAATCTAAAGGGATTATATTGAATTTGTTTGTCTTAATTTCCAAGTTCTCATGAGAGCAAGCAAACATTTACGAGAGATTTGAACATTATGGAATTCTATGAACGTGACCCTAACATAATAAAGTATCACCCTACAGTCCATAGCAGGTTAAAGTGGAGAGAAAACTGAGAAGACAGTGATGGGTATGTGAAGACTCTGCCTGACATTCCAGAAGAGGTGTTTGAAGCATAAATGTGGATAAAGCACTTTAGACTGTACACTACACTATGCTGACAGCTAGCAAAGTGATATTGAAGATGGTTTCATCGGTTAACTCACCTTAATTTTTCTCAATAAAATGCTAGGTATTACAAATATCATGGTCTTTGTATATTTATCTCTCAAGATCCAGAAAGCAAGCTAGCATCACCTAGTCTCAAAGTAGCTGGCAAAACCCCAGAAAATTCTAAGTCACAGCTAAATGCTCATTCAGGTTACCTCTGAGCATCAATCAAGATGGGATATAGGGATAGGTGTAGGTGATCAACAGGAAGTGAAGGACTATATGTCCAGGTCATTCTGAACATTACTCAGAGATGGGGTGCAGGGATGGGGCACAGTTTTTGACTGGTTAGTAGAAGAACAAGTAGCTTGAAACAAAGCCTTTTTAAAGACAGAATGTGTAAGAGAACACAAAACGCAAGACCCATCGGTCAATGTTTTGTCTTTCAGACTTAATATTTGAAACTGTACCTGCCTGTCTTGGCTGAGCTTGACTTTCACAGTTCTGGGAAGTAGAAGATGGCACAATGCTAAACACTCAACTAAGCATAATAGTCCTTTGTCTTACTCTGCATCTTATAAGTCCTAGGGCATACCTTTCATCTGTTCCTTCATCTGTTAATCAAAATATGAGATTAGTTTGCCATCATGGCTTCTGCATAGTCCAAAATCAGACTATATCAGAGACTTAAGAGGTATAAATCTTTAGGTTTTGCCTATCCAAGCAAAAAAGAAAAAAAAATTAAAGTGGATGGATATTTGTATCTTCTTGAGAGGGGATGATGCTGTTGACTTGGAAAAAAAAGAGTGTCAGAGAATACCAACAACAAAAACAATACCTTGTGTGCACTCGTCACAGAATGCTTGCCTCAGAGGCATAGGAGGAAAGATGGAGAAAACTGTCTAAGACTCTCTAAAAGGAGAGAAGACTGATTGTAAAAACAGAGGATAGATTGTAGTTCAGACTACTATTTTCTTTTAAGGTTAATAACCTAAGCCTCTCAGAAGAGAAACAAGAGCGAGGAGAGATCTATGATGACTGCTATTAAAGCCACACAGCAGGCATTCAGTGGCTGTTAGCCCTAGACCCCAGGATCATGTAAATTCCTTTAGTTATTGCATTTGATTAAGCAACTTTGCTTTGATATAGACAATTTTCTTGCAGAAAGTGTCTTGCAGAAAAGTCAGGGCTAACAAACAATTTTATTCTTCAGGTCAAACTAGAGAGTTCTTCAGGACTATACATCCTTACTCTAATCTCCAGAAATGGCATGAACAGGGAGGGGATCCCCAAATTCAAACCAAATAACTAGCCTAAGCCTATGGTTGTCTAATCAGTGTGTGTTCTGTACAAATGCTGACCGCTGAAATTTGAGACTAACATTCTACAATGTTGCTGGATGCTCCAGTGGAGATAGACTTGGGTTGGTCTATGGGAGCTAGTTACTGTGGTCTTGATGTTACTGCCTTAAACAGCATGGTATTACTAACTCACCACTAGTTTTGCAGCTTGGTGTCTAGGAGAGCTAGCTGTGAAGACCCAATAGTCATGATTAATTGAGCCATAAAATAAAAATCAAAAGCCTAACTCACTCAGGACAAGAAATATACATGGCCTGTAAATAGAGTTTAAGGAATTGCATAAATAAGAAAAGGAGAAGAAAACCAATCAGGGATAGTCCACATCCTTTTGAGGAGGGCCAGGGATCTGCACAATGTTCCCTTCTGATTCTTTTCTGATACAGAATTCTAGGTGGGAAGAAGACTGGCAAATAGTCGCAAAATGAAGAATGATATTCTGGTTTGGGACTAAAGAACTCAGTGCTTTTAGTTTGCATTTTGCTCTTTGTGTTTAGGACTTGGTAAACTGTTCTAACATTTCGCTGAGAGAGATATTATTAATAGTCCCATTTCACAGGTAACACAATTATGATACTAAAATAGCTGATGATTTTCCTGAGGACTCACAGGGAATATAAGCAGAAAATTAACATAAAATGAACAATTCAGCTATTGATCATTTGACATTGTCTCCAGAAGTTGGAAGGAGCTAAGCAGCGTACTCTGTTTGTTCTAGAAACTAGTCCAGTTGACTCTGTTTTGCAAATCCTTAATTGTACAGCAAAATCCTAAGTCATAGAACAAGAGAATGGGGTGTGTGTGTATGTGTGTGTGTGTGTGTGTGTGTGTGTGAGAGAGAGAGAGAGAGAGAGAGAGAGAGAGAGAGAGAGAGAGAGAGAGAGAGAGAGAGAGAGAGAGAGAGAGAGAAAGCAGTTAAAAGAATCATCTTCCAATGTAACTCATGCCCCTGCCCCTCTGGCATGTGTTTTCTTACTCTGTAAATAATGAAGAAGCCCCTGGTGGAAGGAGGGAACACAAGAGGAGAGTTTACCAGTGAGAAGAGCTATGAGAAGAAAAGATTTCCAGGCTGGTTTATTATGAACTCAGCCAATTATAAGCAGCCCATTCTGACACTACTGTAAATAATAGAGTCTGTCAGGAGTCAGCTGATGGAGATTTTCTGTTTAATATATTGTCATAGACATATGATGAAGGAGAGACGTTGGATGGCATATGCGGTACACAGGAATAAATATGTGAATAATCTCACCAGCTTTGAGACTCCCAGATGCTAAGTATGACAGATATGGACTGCAGTGCATTCCTGTTCTAAGACCACAGGACTAATGATGATAGGTCGAACAGTCTGATATCCATCTACCAAGTGTACAGCTGCCTCTGATGGCTATGCTTGAAGGGCCATCATTTGACTTGGTCTCTTTCCAGCAATGGAATAATGAGAAGCATTTAACTGGGTCAGATGGAATGATAGAGCTAAAACAGATCCGAGAGCACCCAGCCTATACTCCCACCGTAGAGAGGGTGATGAGCAGAAGAAGTGCTCCTTAATTGCCTTGTCTAAGAGCATGGTGAAGTCAATGAAAGACAGTTCTGCAGAACTCAGCAAACCCCAAGGAAAGCTAACTATCCCATGTGCAGAAGAGAGGTATCAGGGAATTAGAGCTGATTTTGGAGGGAGAAAGAGTAACCTCAATATTTTAGTCACCTTGGATTACCACTATAGATTCTTTACTCAGCCACTCACAATGAAATGTATTTTCATTTACTCAATTTGTCAACAAATATTAGGATGAATTCCATTTAGGACCTTCAACAGTAGATCTTACACCAATAATTTTGCCTGGTTTCAACTCTTCTAGAAAACCTTCCTGAACTAGGCCACTCCTGTTAGTACGCATGGGCACTGCCTTTCTATCACTGCCTCTGACAACTTCTGAACCACTAGAGTGTTCACGGCTCGTAATGCTGCTATACCCTTACCTTAGCTGACTCATAGTCAGCTATAAAGCTGAGGAATGGAGATCAGGAGAAGGCTCCCTATTGAAGTGAATAAGCTTTATACCTGAGTTAGGAATCAGAAATTCTAGGCTACGGGGATACTGGTTTTGTAAAGGGTTCTTCTGCACTCTATAGTTTGAAAAATCACTGTCCCAAGGAGCCTGCCCTTAAGCCAGGGATCATACAGAAGACATTTTTGGCTGTTTTATTGGGTAGGGTTAGGGGGGTTAGGGCATCCAAAAGAGACTTCACAAGTACAGCTTTACAATAAATGTTATGGGATTGCTACCCTACCCACATCTCTGTTGACATTTCTCAACTGTACCATGATGAGGCTACCACACTTTGAGCTCTATGTTCAGCAGGGAAGGCCAAAGAAATCTGCTGATGCATTGCTGAGGAGGGGTCAGACATTTATTCTACACCCACTGGAATGTGGGTAGGGAGCTCTCAGAACTCCTTCTATGGTTCAGAGAAGTTATCTTTCCTTTTCATTGACTGAAATTACATCCTTCCAACTCAACTCTGTCTCTGCCAAGGACAGAAAAGCAGGCCAGGCATTGAAGAATCAGACTCACACCCAATATACAAACAATGTACTCCAAACCCAACCACAGCCCAGGCAATAAAAACATGTGACTCTGTGTTGTACAAACAATAGTAGGAAAGGAATTAAATGCCATTGATCTTTCCTTGAGCCTGCCTGTCTCCCAAAACTTAATGCAAAGTTAAAAGCTTCCCCTTAAAGCTTACAGTGGTTTCTTTTAGGTCCCAAGATGCACCTGCAGGTTTTTGTATCACAAGCAGTGTGCAAACAGGAGCGAGAGCTCTATGTCTGTCTGTGCCAAATTCAAATTCAATTTGGACCATGCATTAATTGAGTGGATATTCTCCAATGAATCTGACTCATGTTTATATATTCAAAATGAAATACTGAGTTCAATTACTGGACATTCCTTCTGAGCCAACTTAGTTCCCCTGCCTTCATTTTGCTCAGTTTCTCTAGTACTGCCTCCAAAACCACACATGTCTACACTGTCAGCATATGCATCTGTACATTGCTAGAAAATTGACAAACTTTATAAGCTAGTCTCCATGTTTGAATCACTGGCAATCCATCTGAATGTACATTAACATGTACATTTGAATTCAAATTTTGGAGACATTGTGAGGAATGGCTTTCTTAACTCCACAGTAATAAAGAATCAAGAAACAGATATTTCTTCAATTTCTTCCCATTACAGTTTATGTCCACATTTAGATGTATCTGGGAAGATCTCTAAGCTGAGATCACTGTGAGAGACCTCTGGGATTCACAAATACCATTTCCATAACACTCAGAAAAATGGGGGATGGGTCAGGGGGAGAGCAAATGTTGAACGGCAATAAATTGGAGCTAATCTCTTTCTGCCACAACCTGAAATGATACTTGGGTCAGGCTATCTCCCTATCCCCCCTACTGCAATAAGAGCTTGTCTATCTCTCCCAGATGCCATAACCTGAGTACTAGCATCTCTCCAAATGTTTGGACTAGAAATTTCTTAAGAGGATCCCGGGGATTCGAAAGAGAGAGGGAAATGAAAAATAATTCTGTCGTAAGTTTGAAGACAAAGCAGAGCCTGGTATTGAGACCTGCAATAAATAAAACAAATAATGGATTCCTTAGGGTCATAAAGTTCAACTAACCATAAAACATACAAAGAGCCTCCTACAGGCACTTCCAAGGCTTCTAGAGCTTCTATTCAGTGTGATACATCTCTGAAAGCCCATAACATGGTTTTTCCACAATGCATGTCTAAATCAAGGACTTCTTCCATCTACCTGAAGCTCTGAGTGGCTGAATTGATCTTGGGGTGGTCATGCTGTCGTGTTGCTGGATTTTGACAGTAACTTCTGACAAATATGCCCTTGAGAACAGTCCTGAGTTTGCCTTAGTAGAAGATCTCCTCTGACTAGCTGGAGGACTCCAGATAAACCCTTAACTGCAAATGTTCCTCAGTGTCCTCTTCAAAAATGTCACTGTACATCTTACCTTGCTGTCCTGCTGTTACTGTGAAGTCCAAGTCAAATGAATAGGTAAAAGCTCCTGAGTGAAGGACTGGCCCAAAAATGTGAATGACTGTTACCATTCCTCACGTGGGTGGCAGAAGTGTGACTCCATCCAGATGGCTTGCCAGTTAGAGTTTAGTTAGAAGGGACTGTGGTATGCAAGCATGAGGACATGAGTTCAATTCCCAGGACCTACATAGAAATACAGGTGTGGGAACTGCATACTTATAAATCTAGTGCTGGATGAGGAAGAAAGAGTAGGATCCCTGGGGCTCCCTGGCTACCTAGCTTAGCCCGATTGGTAAATCCCTGGTCCCATCAGGAGATTCTGTCTCAAAAATACAAGGAAGGAGCTGAAAAGATGGATTAGAGAGTAAGAATTCCTATTGCTCTTACAGAGGACCAGAGTTTAGGTCCTAACACTCATGATAGGCATCTCACAGTCACCTACAATGTCTATATTTCCAGTTCCAGGGGATCTGATATCATCTTCCTAGTCTCATAGGCATCTGCACTAATATGCACTCACGAAAACACACATATACAACGCACGCAAAGATAAAATAAATCTTTAAAAAATATGAGATATTGTCATTGCCAAAGAGTATGAATGGTTGCTTGAATTAAATCCAGGCCTGTCCTCTGTTCTCCATATACACACACACATGTGCACACTTAAACACACATGAACATGTGAACACACACATACACACGGAAAGTAATTCAATAAGTGAAACATCCAGAAGTAATTAAGAGGCTGGATTAATAACAACCACTCTGTTCTTTCCGGTGCTTATATTGGAAGATTCTCCTGCTCAGTCAGCACCACATTTTCTGTTCCACTGCCTTTCCCTGCGTCCTGTGCCTCTTCAGTGTTGGCTTTCCATCCTGCTTCCCGCATGCTCACTGCTTTCCTCACTAAACACACCTGCGATCCTGGGTCATGACTCAAACCCCTGGCTATAAAGCGCCCTGCCAAAGGAATGTATTTGAAGCATACTAGAACCCTGGTGAGCATTTCTAGGGTGCAGGTAAGAGGGTATCAAAGACCACAAACAGAACTAAAGTGTTGGGAGTGGTTTTCCTCTTATCTTACCTCAGGCAACAACTATCTTTTTAACCTTGGAAAAGTCACTTTACTTCTTTGAACATCAATTTCTTCATCTGTGAAGATAATCTCCAATTTCCTTTGTTGTTCTAAAATTCTATAACTTGAGGAAAACAGCTGCAAAAGGATTCTTCCTTATCTGGCATGCTGAGCTGTCAACGCAGAGGAATGAGTGTAGCTGAGCCTGGATCAGCCCAGCCTCTGAAACTCAGATTCCTTCTGGTTCTTACAGCTACGCTGAATGGGCTGTTTTATTCTTTATGTATGGGTTTAGACTGCAATTTCATGGTGATGAATCCATTGTCATGACCAAAATACCACTGGGTCCATGCCATCCTCATTCTGCTAGATAGGAACCAAAAGTTCCCCTTGCATGGAAGTATTTGGGGGAATGGCAAAGTTCTGGCAGGTGGAGGGAGAGAGGTGGGGGAGACAGAGAGGGAGAATGGAGGGCAGGAGAGGGAAGAGGGGAAGGGAACTGGAAGAGGGAGAGAAAAGAGAGAGAGAGAGAGAGAGAGAGAGAGAGAGAGAGAGAGAGAGAGAGGAGAGAGGGCACAACTTGTATTGGCTGCAGGCTCCCCTAAGAAGCCCCATCTATCTGACAAATTGAAGGCTAGACCAGATTTATGGGTTTTCTAAACTCAATCAGAACAGAGCTTGCTCTGACCTACAGAAGGTCATTCAACCATATTGAATGTTTGTCAGCATCCCGTGGCCAAAGATAAAGTGAATGAGAGTCTAAGAGATCTTTAGAAGTGCTACTACTCATTCAGGAATCCCTGTCTCTCTTGGTACTCAGTGCAGAGCAGGGAATATTTTCTCCCTGAGCACAGATGCTTTCTACACAGGGACCTGAAGTGTTTGTTCAGGTCCAGAGGCCCAAGTCACTGTCACTGGGCTTCTTTTCAAGAGGAATGCAGTGACTTTCTAGCTCAATGCAGGAAACTGCAGTGGGCAAAGCAGAAGCATGGAAAGTAGCCATGCATAGACTGCTCTGCTCTGGCCCTTCCTGTGCTCTATTCCACATGGACTTGACTTCCAAACTTTCAACCCAACAACCACACACCCTACCCTTCCTGCATGAGCTTGTTTCTCATGTAAATGCTCTCTCTCTCTCTCTCTCTCTCTCTCTCTCTCTCTCTCTCTCTCTCTCTCTGTGTGTGTGTGTGTGTGTGTGTGTGTGTGTGTGTGTGTGTGTGATCAGTTCCACCAGACACTAAGGGAAATTAGAAGTAGCCTGAGTTATACCAGAGCCAGCACTGCCTTTTGCCCACTGGCTTCAGTATGCGCCAAACAGGGATCCTGTCTGACAGACATCAGCATGGAGGTGGGCACTCTGCTCATAGAAAGCCTGTGCTGAGTACAGACATAGGGAGTGTATCGCATTCTCTGATTGCTGAGGAGACCCATAGGTTCACAGTGAAAACTGGTCATTTGTATCCCCACTGATGAAGAATTTTGGTCCCCACTGCCTGAGTTTTCTCCACACCAAATACTCCCCTTACAGACTTGTTTTGTATCAACTGTCCCATCTTTACGCTCATGGTAGACATCCAAAACATGGGGACCTATGAGAAAAGCCTCCATTCCTGTATCACTTCTGGATGTGGCTTCTCACAAGCAGAGAAGCACATGACAGTCAGCATGCAATTGGTGACTGACTTGGGAATTAAACTATTTATTGAAGGGGCTGGGGATTTAGCTCAGTGGTAGAGCGCTTACCTAGGAAGCGCAAGGCCGTGGGTTCGGGTTCCCAGCTCCAAAAAAAAAAAGAACCAAAAAAAAAAAAAAAAAAAAACTATTTATTGTTTGTTAATTGTAGCCTAGCCAAACAGCACAAAATTGAAGTGTATATCATATCATTTGATAACATGAACTTCTCTTGAGACAGACCATGGGGGAACCTTTCATCCCTAGACTCTGAAAAGAACTTCATAGTGTCCCCTATGCACTCTGTCCTCCTGTGCTGCCCCAGAGAATTTCATGGTGTTTTCTAGGCCCCATGAGAGACTCAGCATGAGGAAGCCTAGGGTTCCACAGGGAAGAATTTTCTTAGTGTGAGACAGGGCTATGTAATTCTATTGCTGCTTTCCCAGAGGGCCTCAGATGCCATCTCTCAGGAGTCTGCTGTTCTCATTTGCAAAGTGAGAAGCCCACAATCCCTCTATAGGCAAAGGTTTAATGACAGCAGTAAATGAATATGTAATATACATTGTTTTTAAAGATGTTTATTTATTTACTTGTTATCTATCTATATCCATATATTTATAATCTCTATTATCCTCTGTATGTGTGTATGTGTGTATACATGCATGTATGTTTGAGCATATGTATGTTTACAGTATGTACTCAGGTGACTACAGAGGTTTGAATAAAGCACTGGATGCACTGGAATTGGAGTTACAGGCAGTTGTGAACTGCCAGACGTTAGTGCTGGAAACAAAACCCATATCCTTTATAAGAGCAGCAAAAGTGTTCTTAACCACCGAGCCATCTCTCTAGCCCACATAGATGGTTTTTAATTAATCTATAATATTAAACTGATTAGCAGAAATGAGCCCAGTCCATGACATAGAATGAAGAAAGGAGCATAAGTCAGTAAGTATATCTATCATGCCTAATAGCAGGAAAGGTCTGTCTTACCTGTCTCTATAGGTCTAAACCCAGGCACAGTGTCCAACTATTGGCAATAATAGAGATGTGATTAACTCCTAAATGAGTGGAGAGATAGAATTAGATAGGTAAGTAGGTAAGTAGATAGGTAGGTAGACAGACAGAAGACAGACAGATAGATAGATAGGAAGGTAGGTAGGTAGGTAGACAGACAGAGAGACAGACAGGTATGTTCATGCATATATCTATGCCATTATCACATATCACGTATCACCTACTTTTGATTATACCTTTAAAGATACAGATCTCATGTTATTAATCACTGTATCCTGAGCATCTATCAAGACTCAGGCTAATGGTTAGTTGTTGGTGAAAGAAAGATGGATAGATGGATGGATGGATAGACAGATGAATGGATGGATGGACGGATGGATGGATGGAATAAATGTGAATATGTGAAATATAGTTAATTCCCATCATTCTTCAAATGATAAAGAAGCAACCATGAACCTGATTTTTCAAGCTTTGAGAGATACTAAGGAAAAAGTCCAGACAGTGAAGGAGAGAAAAGACTGAGAGGATGAAGAACAAGAAGAAAAACAGAGTAGGAAGGAGAAAGATAGAGGGAGAGGGGAATGGGAGATGGAGAGTGATGTGATTAAAATGGACAAAACTCAAGAAAAGGTGAAGCTTTATCAGCAGGCAGAAGGATGCCTGTAAATCAAAAAAAGCTGATGCTAGAGGAATAAGATATTAAAATTTTAGAAGGTGAAAAAAGGCAAGGAGCTGAGGGGACAACCATCACCAAGAAAGTGAATTGTGCAGCTAAATTAACTATATTTCTATTCTTCTGTTACTAATCCTTTGGGATTTTAATTTTCATGTTTTAAAGAGACTCAAAAACACTCTCAGCAGAGGCGATGTTGCAGGACAATAATTAGCTTAAGCCTTGACTGTGTGCTCAGATGTGTTAGAGGTGAGGGATTGAATTTTTGCCTTGGCATGCAAACATACTCTTATATCCTAAGCTGTATCCAAGTCATTGTAGTTATATCGATATCACAGCCCAGGACATAGAGTTTTAGATGAGCTCATCCAAAGTGAGTGGGACTTTGATTCAATGACAAGTGAGAACAACTCCCCAAAACTGTAGGTTCTGAGCAGGCCAGAGAAGTCAGAAGAGAGCCTCTAAAAGAAGATATGAACCAGGAACATGATCCAAGGATCAGCTAATGCTTAGGAAAGTGTATTTCTGTTTCCCTAGTGCTGTTTCTGAGAGCAGTGTTGATTACCAGATAACTAGAGCCTTTGGTGTTTCACAGAATCAACAGCTTGGCAGCCACAAAGTGGCCAAAGTGGCAGATATCAATACTAATCACACAGGCTTGTCTGTAATTGGACCCAGGACAGGCTGTTCTACACCTGCCTGTCCAGGAACCCTACTCCAGCGTTCCCCCACAAAACCGCTAACCACACTTGTTAGCTGTTTCCTTGCCTGCCAAGTGGCCTATGCCCACTTCTGGTTTGCATTATCCTATTTCTTCCAGCCTGTGTCCTGAAAGCTGATACCTTTGTACTTGGGGGTGCCGTGTTGGCTACCTGACAATGATTTGACATGACAGAGTGACAGAAAAAAGACATAGGGGATGGAATAAAAGAACAAGGGACCACAGCTGCTACACTGGTGGCTCCACACAGAGGTGTCTATCAACTCAGATACCTGTGAACCAGCATTCTGGCCCCTTTGCTACAATGGTCCACCAATTCTTGTCAGTCTCATGAACTGGTGATGAGCACTCTTTTTTGCTGGCCATAGACCTTGACAAAACTTCAGTAGACTCTTTACATGCCCTTCTGAATTTTGGGTGGCTCAACTTCTGGCCCCTCAACTCCCACTGATGTTCTCAGGATTGAGCATTCATGATTTTGTTACTTCCTTCTGGGCCTCTGTGACTGTGCACAGGCTATTCTGGAGGTAGTAGACATGGGTACTACCTCTACGCCCACAGATTAGTGCTCTAATCACTAAGTAGATGATCTCAGACATGGGGAGGGTAAAAGATGTCATCCAGGCAAGGTTCCAACCCTGTGGAAGCTCCTAGCAGTCATGTAATATAGAGTAAAGGTTCCAGAGGACAATTCCAAGCCTATAGTTGGTGTAAAGAGAGGTATTCTTTAGTGATTTCCTTTCACATGAAACATCCCTTGAGGGAAGATGGAGATAAGATGCTAAAAACTTTCAAGATGTAGGAATCTCAGGAAGTTTTAAGACTTATGAGACTCTTCCTTGAGGCTCTACAAGGTGGAAATAGTTGTAAGAGAGACTCTTGAGTGTAGCTGTCTGCCTGTCAGGTAGAGAATGCCAGAGATGTGGCTTTATGAGTCTTCACCAAGGCTTGGGTGGACATTGCCTGTGAGTCACACATGCTCCTGTTAGAACCAGTGATTACAGTGGTTTATCAAGTTAGTCTTGGATACATTTTTTAGGGGGGATGTTTGTGACATCTCTAGGTTTAACAGACTTTTCTTAACATCTAAATGGGAAATGTCACAGAGCAGGATGTGATCAGCCATGCTGAACTGAATCTTGAAAGGAACAAGATAAACCAATTCATTTTCCAAGTTTTTGTTGTTACATTCTCACCTTACAATATGACATAGATATAAATACAAACACAGAAACTTAGGACTGGTTGGTCATGGTAGTTCTACTAAAACCTGTTGGGTCATCTACATGTTCCTTTCACCCCTCCAAAATAGATTTCAGTACAGAGCACGGTATAAGGACATTGTGAGACAAACACAGGCTTTGTCCTGACAGGAGAAACAAGATTATGGGAAAGCACACAGGTAAAGGAGAATCACAGAATTGGGGATCCAGGCCCACACCCACTGAAGTCAAGAAAGAACAGTTTTTAATTCTGTACACCCTGTGTTAGCATTCTGTCTAAGCTCCACCCTACAGTTACCTGGCAACAGCCAGACATACCTGACACTATAAAAGGAGCTGCTTGCTCTCTTTCCCCTTGTCCCTTCTCTTCCCATTCCCTTCCTCCCTTCTTTCCACATGTTCATGGCCAGCCTCTACTCTTGTATTTCTCTTCTCTTCTCTTCTCTCCTCTCCTCTCCTCTCCTCTCCTCTCCTCTCCTCTCCTCTCCTCTCTTCTCCTCTCCTCTCCTCTCCTCTTCTTTCCTCTTCTTTTCTCTTCTCTTCTCTCCTCTCCTCTCCTCTCCCTCTCTCTCTTCTCTTCCCTCTCTCTCTCTCTCTCTCTCTCTCTCTCTCTCTCTCTCTCTCTCTCTCTCTCTCTCTCTTCCCTTTCTGTGCCCTACCACCCTCTTAACTCCATCCCCATGCCCTGAATCAATTCTATTCTACACTGTACCTTCATCGTGTGGTTGGTGCCTCAGGGGGAAGGGATGTCTCAGCATGGACCCAATGAGGCACCTCCTTTCCTTTCCCATACCTCACCACACCTCCATAGAATATAATCCCTCCTCTATCCTTTTATAAACACAACACACTGTATCCAAAATGTAGAAGAAGGGTATTTGGTAATGATCAAGCTAAGCTCAACTATACAAGGCCAAAATAAGGGATATGGTTACTAGTCTAATTTGAGTCATTACTCCCCCATAACATTATTACTGACAGACACCTGAAACAAGGCAGATATTACCAGCCCTCAAATGGGGACGACAACGACGACGACGACGATAAGCGGTAACACTCTTCTATTAATGCATGCCAATCTGAGCATGCTCCATTTACAAGAGCCCTAGAAGATGGTACCATTTTTTGTTAAGTGAGAAAACTGAGCTACATACAAGATATTGAAAACCTTTCTTAAGTCCCAGGGTTGGTAAGTGGGATAGCTCAGATTTGGACCACACAGTCCATGTTTATCGTACCACAGTCATCTTGGAAAGAAGACTGTTATGGGGGCTGAGCTTTGGCGGGCTGTCAGACTGCTTTATAGTAGTATCAGGCTACCATGAGATCAGAGTGTACATATCTAAACTAGTTTGCAACTATGTCCCTTCTGCACCATTTCCTGTCTACTTCCAGTTAGCCCTGCCCATCAACACATTCACTTTCATCTTAAATATTCAGAAAACATTTCACACAAATAAAAGGTAACAGGCTAATCTGCTTCCTTCTTTTGTGGAGTGTTGCATCTGTTAATCAGAAAACAAAGCTTTGAATTAAGGAGGTAACCTTCAGTTTTAGAATTTCAATGTCAGTATGTGAGTACGAATTCTGAACTCTTGAAATCATGTCTTCCTTGTATTTCCCAAATTTAAAACATGGTATATCATTTTTTTAATTCTTCAGACAAATTCTCTTTCAGACTCTATGCAAATGGAGGAACCTTCAGAAAGCATTAGCCTTATACAGGCAGGAAAAGTGAGGTGCTGTGAGACAACTGGGAGGCTAGTATCAATCAGTGACCCTATCTAAGCCCTATCACCACCCTGCACCTCCCTGAGTTCATATTTCTTTTGGACCTCCAACCTCCTTGGAGTTATTTATGTTTGTTTGTATTTCATTTTTTATAGAATAAAGAAGATGGAAGGAAAACAATAATTTCAGCCCCTAAAGGCACTCACCATAGCTGTCTAGGAAGATTGGGAAAACTGGAGTCTGTAGAGACACAGTTCTAAGTTCCACACCTTGCTACCCTGAACAATCATTCAGAGCCCATAATGAGAGGATGCTGTGGCTGATTTTATGCCATGAATCACACAGTGAGTATTATTACTGTGAAGTGATACCATTAACTCCTTTTCCTCCAAGGCAGTTAGATCTTAGTTACTTATGAACCAAGATTTAAAGACTCCAGAAGCCCCCATTGCTGACAAAAGACACTTCTGCTTTGTTGCCCTTCTTTCCCCATGGAATGATTCTCCAGCTCTCTGGAAGGGATTCCAGTGTGTTCTCTGCCTCTGCAGGAGGTGTGTTTGCAGGGAACAGCAATTAACAATGTGAGGCTAATGGAGATCTTGCCTCTGCTATGCCTTCCCAGCACACTGCCAACACTCATTGGGTAGCCTAATGCAAGAAGAGAAAACACACAGCGATTGGGGAGAAACTATACCTTGCTTCCGACATATTTCTCAAGCTGTTTAAATATGAAACAAAATCCTACCAGGCTACAAGCTTCCAGCTGTTATGATTTCATAAGATAAATTTACAACTAGAGAAACAGCATGTTTGCTTTTATAAAGTATGGAAATATAAATGTTCCAAGTGTTAAAACTGTCCAAACAAATTAATTCAAGGAAAAATAGTTGCCTTGGCTTCAGTTCCCTCACACTGCCTTCTTTTAACAGAGCTTACGAGCACATTGCTCCACATACCACGAGTGGAGAGAAAGCCTGCTTCCATCTCAGCAGGCAGGGTCTCCTCTACACATGCTAACCCAAGGAACCTACAGGAGAGGTGGCAGGAAGGTCCCAGTCCATTAGCTCACTGCTGACCCAAGTCATTAAAACCTCAACTTAGCCTCTTTCCTTTCTTTCTTTCATTCTTTGTTTCTTTTTCTTTCTTTTCTTAATTTTGTTTTGTAATGGAACAAAGGCACCATTTGAAAGAACTGAGACTGGAAGTCTTATGATGTGTTCCCATTTCAGATGTGAGCTAAAATGAAAAAAGAGTTTCTTTCCTCAGTGACTTTGAGAAGAAGAGAGTGGAGAGTGGTGATTAACAGCAATATATTTTTTAATGAAACGTAACCCGTCATCCCTGTCATCTTCTGGCCATCCTCGCTTATATGCGCCTCCCTGACAAGAGGAATAATAATGGTCATACATCACTGCTCTCCACGTGCAATCATCTAAATCTTCCCTTGCTGCAGCCTCTGAGACTCAATTACTTTATTGACATGCAATCTTCATAAGGGGAGAAATATTGTGCGTGTAAGGTCACTTGGTTATGAAGACATATTATCATATTATCTGCATGAGGGTTGCAGGGCTAAGACCTGACAGAGCTAATTATAATGGTACATGATAGAAAGCTCAGTACACATTATTCGCTTGGCTGCACTAAAGGTGAGGTAAGTCCATGACATCATGGGTTTTTTGAGAAAATAATGCAACTTTGGCCTGGTAGCCATAACTTTCTTGATTTTTCTTTTAACTCCCTAACATTTTTACTTTGCTGTTTTTATAGATGATAAAAGGACCAGTTAATATGTTTTCTGGTTTCAAAGAAGAGAGATGGCATGCCACAATACGTGTGTGTGTGTGTGTGTGTGTGTGTGTGTGTGTGTGTGTCTGTGTATGTCTGTGTGTGTCTGTGTGTGTGTGTGTGTCTGTGTGTGTGTGTGTGTCTGTGTGTGTGTGTGTGTGTAATCGACCCCAATATAACACCAAGGTTTTAATTCACTTTCCAGCAGCTCAAATGAGGGACTCAAGTAAGAGGTGTAAGGATACAAATGAGTCAATTTGATAAGAGAGTAAAACACCCCATCACCTGCAATCAAACCCTTCTCAGACTTCAGCCTTCTTTCTCTTGGTCTTTCAGGTAGTGCCATCAGCTTTGCTTTCTTTACTCAGATCCATCCAGTTATTTGAGATTCTGCCCCCAGGAGATTGGTGGGTTGCTCAAGCACTTAATGAGTGTCATATTCTCTCTCTCTCTCTCTCTCTCTCTCTCTCTCTCTCTCTCTCTCTCTCTCTCTCTCTCTTTTGTGTGTGTGTGTGTGTGTGTGTGTGTGTGTGTGTGTTTTTTCTGTGTCATCAGCCCATTCACTTTCTCCATTTACTCAGGTGGCTCTCCCCATTGGAGAGGCCAGACGAAGTGTTTTCTGAGAGCCATTTGGCAAGGAAGGAGCATTGAGGCACAGAGTCTGGGCCAGGTTGGATAGAGCTTTGATGAGTCACCAGGAAGTCAAAATTAAGTTCACCTCACAGATGGGCTGCAGCCAGCACCAACACTTAAGCCCTAGACATACTTTAGGGTAGTTATGAGCTCTTGAGCTCTCGGATTTGAGTGAAAGAGCCATTACAAACAGGGAGACAGTCTAGGATAGGCTGGCTCCTAGGTTCTCACCACTACTCCTCATCTCGAGAATTAATTTAATAAAGGAGAGAGCTAAGGCCTTCTGAGCACCAGAAATAGCCTCAGTCCATGCATCAGCAGTGCTTTGGCCCACTTACAAGAGGAACAGAGTAGAACACAATATCAAGGTTGTCTAAATTCCTTCCTTCACATACTCTTAACTCAAACATCTGAATCTCTTAGACTAAAGGTTCATTAATAATAGCAATATGAGTTTTAAAAAGAAAAAGTCTAAGATGAAAGTGGGGACTTTTTTGGTCTGAATTAGATATAATATTGTATGAAATACAGTGCTAACATTAACTAAACCTGATGCTAATGCAGGAGACCTAGTGAGGAGCACACTTCCTTGCACCTCTACCTCCCACATTTCAACTGCCTCTTCAAATGAAGAGGTTAATAGAGTGCCTGTCTCCAAATCTTGAGATGCTGAGATAAACTGACAGTTACTAGAAAGAGAATGAGACTGGTGTTCAATAAATAAAGCACTGACTGCTAACTTGAACACTCATCATGCTCTCTGTACCTCCTTAACTATGACATGAGTCTCTGCGTTGATGTCAGAAAAAATGCTTGGGACAGAGAGTAAGGCATAGTGAAAATATTTTTGCATTGCCTATTAAAAAACCTAGTTTGGTAAGCCAACCACATTGTTAATTTATTTAATCATTTTGAGCAAATTGTGGTCCTCACTTGCCTTTCTGGTTATGAGTAGGCATTGGCTACCTCAAGAGACAAGTAGAACTGGATTATAGAAAAAGAAAGATGTCTTGCTAGGAAGATAGCTCAGTAGATAAAGTGCTTGCTTGCCCAGCACATGTGATGACCAGAGTTTGATGCCAAAACTCATATTAAAAAAATATCAGACCTGTTGATATGCACTTATAATCCTATCTGGGGATATAGAGAAAAATGGTTGAATCCTAGGGCTTAAAAGCCAGCTATCTCCAAAGCCCAGTACGTAAGCCAGACAGAGATCTTGTGCTAAAACAACAACAGTAACAACAAAAGCACAAGATGTGTCTACTCCAGGTAATGAAGACTGTGCATATGTGCACATGTGGGCATGAGCATACATACACACATACAATACACACACACACACACACACACACACACACACACACACACACACGGTGGGGAGGGAGGGAGGGAGGGGGGAGGGAGGGAGAGAGAGAGAGAGAGAGAGAGAGAGAGAGAGAGAGAGAATTGGGGAATGAGAAAGAACATGTTTTACAAAGTGTGAGTGGTGAGGGGCAGTTACTGCCTGTTTAGGACTAATACACAGGTTGATGACATTGGAGAACAAAGAAGGCAAATTCCCACAGTAACATAAGGCATCACTGACAATCTTGTAGGCCATCAGACCAGGCTAAACAAGACAAAGGAGGTTGGTTAGCTATTCAAAACCAAATGTCAGATTTTGTTCTCCACAGGCACTGACACTGACTCAGAAAAACCACAATTAAAACTGTGATCAGATACTTATGTCACAGAGGAGAAAACCACTGGAGTTCAAAAGATAACTACATGAGAAGGTGAGTGGAACCCTGGGTCCCTACCAGTCCCTCTAGCTATGGAGGAATTAAAACACGCTCTGTGACATTCTCCTTCCAACCTAGTAGACACCAAGTTTAGCTATCTTGGATACCTGGTGACTCTGTCACTAGTTTCCTGTAATACTTCCTCAGTTCATGTATAATGTTGAAGAAAACCAGACAAGGAGCAAGGAGAAAGACCTTTCTATATCTCTCGATTGTCTAGACAATCTATAACACCAGACTAACCTGGAGTACAATCTGTTACCAAACAGCTGTAGTTGCTATGTTTCAAAATACCTTCCATTTTAAGAAGAACTTCATTTTCACTGGTCCTTAAGTAATTATTTTATGTTAACCCCCCTGTGAGAGCTCCAACATTTGTTCATTAATCAGCAGTGCTTCACATAAATAACTCAAAAGCCTTAAGAAACGACAATGGCTGTCACACTCCTGTAAACAAGAAGTCATGGGTAAGAGAAATTCATAACTTTCTCAAGCCAAGCAGTTTGTAGGTAGCTTGGCTTTGTTTGTGAAATCCCCCACTTCTTGTAGGGAGGATCAGGACCTGATTAAATTTTTTGATTAATAGTAGAGGTCCAGAAAGGCAAGACTTTTCTCCTATGAGAAGGCAATTCATTATCAATACATTTTATACAGCCAAGCTTCAGAATGGAAGGGGAGCTCTAAAGACAAATGCATTGTAGGATGGGGCAGGGTTGATCCCCCTACTGTATTCCTGAAAGCCAAGTCAGCCTTCTATTCCTGTTCTTCCAAAATAGTGATTACTGTCAAAGACTGTTTGCCTTCAGTATAACTCTATTAATACAATGCATTTATCCCTTAGAGAAGAGCTTCACTTTAAGAATTAATATATTCTTATCAAGATTTCCTTGACAATTACCCTAGAGCAAGACATGAAATAGGGGCCAGGATTGAAAGAGGCTTAGCTTCCCTGTGTCTTATGATAAGATACCCTGAAGAGACACAGGTAGGGATACGGCTGAATTTCTCTTTTTGTCATCTTATTTATTTAGCTGGACCATTTGGACTCAAATTCCAGATCTGCAAAATGTGAGTACAATTATTCCATGTCACTGAGAGCAAAGGAGGCCATCTGCATATGGGCCATGCACTCTCTGAGACAAATTAGGAACTCTCAGCAGAATATACACAGGAACTGTTGTTTGTAGGCTTTAGAGACCTAAGGCAGTGAGGGCAGGGGACATTAAGGTACTAAAGAGAACAGAAGAGCAGAGTTTCGAGCCTATCACCCTGATGCTATTCAGGGAGATTAAGCAACATATGTACACGCTCATATGTGGTTAGCAAGCTGAGGAGCTGAGTCCAACCTCTCATCTTTTTGTAAATCTTGGGGACAAAATGTAATGAAAGGTTTGTCAAGAAAAAAGGGGTGTAAGTAGAGATCCCAGGTTATCACTAGGAAACTCAAAGAATTGTATTAGATGGAGAAGCAACTAGAAATAAGTTGTCCTCACAAAGCTTTGAATCCCATTTGTCAAGGGCTTAATGCTGAAACTGAAATGTGCCTAAGTGACCTCTCCTAACTTACCTATATCTAGAAACAAAATATCTCCTTTCTGGAGGAAAGCAACCATCTTCAGAGCCTCAAATTTTCTCTAGAATTTTTCATCAACATCACTTTTAAGATAGCATGTAGTTAGCAAAAGACAAGACTAAATGCTCCCATCCAATCAATTAAGCAAACAAGCAATCATTCATCCAATTGGCTAAACAAGGAAGAAAACAGCCAATTAGTCAGAGATATAGGACAACAAGGACATCAGATATTACAGCTATTAGCTATGGGCTACAACATGCTAAGCACATATATACCAAAATAAAATAAAATTTACAGCTGAAATATATAATAAACTATAATTCCAAGTGATATATTTAACACAGTATTAGATATAGCTAAAGAGAAGATTAGGAAAAGAGAAGGTAAGTCAGGGGGAAACATACCTTAAATGTTAAATTAAAAATGTATAACACAAAAAATGAACTCTATGGAAATTGCAGGAAAATGTCAATGTAGATTCTTTGATTATACCATTATTAGATGATCATCTTAGATATATCATTATTTTCTGTATCAGAAAGAAGTATATTTGTGGAGGTAAGAGATACATTCCCATGTAGGCACTTCCTCTTTAATTTATATATGAACTAAAAATATCATCATTCCCAAACAAAGTCTATTAAAAGAACCAATTCACTACAATAATAAAGGCAAAAGAGGACGTATTTGTATATATAGATGCACAGATTATTTGCTATAGAAAAGTCCAGCCCCCCTGTAAGTGGAATATTCTCAATATTCTTAAAATATGAACTAAGGTAGATTTTCCTAACAGATCTCCGAAAACATTAGACATTTCAAACCAATTTCCTAACTGATCCATGGAAACATTAGACACTTCACACCAATCATTAAAATTTAATAGCAAGATTAAGCTGAGATTAAAAATGAGGCCAAGACATCTATAAAGATAATTCTCATTTAACATTGTATGGGAAGTCCTAGGCAATGATATAAAGCAAGAAAAGACACAATAAGTGTAAAGATGAGAAAGAAAGAATTATTTATACAAATGGAGACTTTTGTGTATAGAAAATAAAACCTAAGAATGAATAACAAGACATGGCAAAGCTTCTGGTTGCAAGATCAGGGATGGAAACTATTTCTATCTCTGCACATTAACACCAAAATGAGTAAATTAAATGACAGTAGCATCAGTTAGGAATCAACTTAGTAAAATGTGCATAAGACATAATTAATACTTAGAGACAGATAAAATAATGTATAAAACTTTGAAACAAACTGACATGATAAGTTAATAGAATCCCATGATTATAGGCTGCACAGCAACATATTGGAATACGCCAATTATCCGTAAATTGACTTAAATATTCAAAATAATTCCTATCAAAATTTCATCATTTTCATTGTCATTGTGTTATCACAACAGACAGATAAAATAATTCAAAACCCGCAGGGCAATACTAAGAGCCTAGGGTGGTCAAGGTAATCTCAGTGCATGATATAAAGCTGTAGTCATTAAAGATTGGAGCACTGACCCAGATAAGTATAAATTGTACTAGAATAGATTCTAGAGATAACATATACATAGATAGATGACTGACTGATGATGAGTGTAGGAAAAAGTCATTCTTGACCTTTGAATATGTAACATACATGAAACCAAATGCCAGATATATATTACTTACTATGCAAATAGGCCCTTATGATACTTAAGTAAACATGGGTTGCTAAAACAGGACTTCAGGAACCATCAGGAACACATTAGATGTCAACATAAAATGCTGTATCGCGTTGAGCAAGAGCAACAACAAAATAAAGCATCCACATGCTTTCTTTTATCTAAAGTTAAAAAGCGAGCGAAACTTACTCAGAGCATTAAGACTCTAAATGTCAGCTTCCTTTGAGGAAGAAGCTGGAATAGAACCAAGGATGGGACAGGGCAGGATGCGAGAAGAAAATACTAGAAATATTTGATTTTTATATGTTGGTTTCTTATGAAAATTCATGATGAAGTCAGACAAAGCAGTTTGTGTTCTTTTCTGTGTAAGAGTTCCATACTTTACAAAAATTGTTTATTTTAAAAGAAACAGGCAAATGTATCTGAATAAAAATATAAACAAAGTGCTTAGAATGTATCTACGTTCATTGGAAGGAATAGAAGCTCCTGCAAGATCCACCAATAAAATAAATGCAGAAGAGTAACTTCACTACTTTATTCATGCTAGTTAGAAAGAAGGAGCTAGAGGACAGCTCAATAAAAAAATAAAACATACAAACACCACACATGCACACACACACACCCACACACACACACACACCTCAAGCAGGTGTGACTCAGTATGCAATTAAAACAGATGGAGTTATCAAGTTGTAACCAGGGAGATCAAGTTTTTGAGGGATTCTCTAATTTTCCAATTAGCCCATACAAAAGAGTCAAGCGAAGAGAAAACACACAATGGCGTGATCAGCTCACTAGGGAGTGAAACATGACCCACAAGAAGCCCTGGCCTTCCTCCATCACAGATGGATCTTGTGTACTATATTGTTATTGCTAAAAGAAGTACAGGGGTGAATCTCTCTCTCTCTCTCTGTCTCTGCAGCCCCCCTACATGCACACACACACACACACACACATGCACACACACGTACACATAACACACACATAACACACACACATGTACACACATATATACACGTGTGTGTCCATTTCTTTGATCATTCCTTAACTACAAAATCACTATACTCTATGTCTGAGATTAAAATAAAAATTTAGGAGAAATGGACATGCAATCTGCATAACAGATTGCTGCTATTATTTGCTGTGTACCTCAAGGTCTGTTGATGTGCATGGAATTACTAGATTTAGCCCTTGAAACTATGTCAAAATTACTTGTATACATGCAGGGCGTTTGTTTTTGTTTCTTTTGAAAAGGAGGTCTAGCATATTAAACTCATAGTACAAGACTTTCTGTATTCTCCACAGACCATGAACAGTGCTTAATCCTTTACTGCTTACAAAGAATTTTTTACAAATATAATCTTCCTGTCTCATAAATACCCTATGAAAAGGGCAACAGGTTAGGCAGCAGTGTCTTCTAAAGACTAGGACAAAGGTGCTTAAAGAAACTGCATGATATGTTCTACTGGAAGCCATATTTGAAGCAGTAGCGCTATGGTCTGAATCAAGCACATTCCTCTCTTAGAAACCTCTGAGAAATAAATGGTACATATCCTCCTGACCCTACCAGGGCAAAAAAAGTAAAAGGAAGAGGATGAGGAGGGAGGAGGAAGAGGTTTCCATGAGGTATGCCATTTCATTCAGGAGCAAGAAGCATGTGACCAACTTCAGAAAACTATAAACTTTCCTCTTCTGCAGTATGGATCTGATTTCTGCAATCATAGCTCAATGTTAGGTTTTCTGGTCTCCCCATCAAGATGGTTAAAGTTCCCGAAGCTCACCATTTATTTGACATGGTGAGACATGTCAGTGTCACCGTGACTGTATCTGATAGGCAAATATGATCTTAATGACAATGTGATAGAGAAGAGAGGCCTCACAGAACCTGTCTCACCAAGTATTGAGGAGCTGACTAGAAGCTGACTCCTATCTTCTTCTTCAGAGAGCCAGGTTGTAGAGGATTTGCAGCTGGACTGAAGATTCCTCAAGGAGCTGCCACGGGGAACAAGCAACAGAGTCAGCCTTCATGAAGCCTGTGTCAGCGCATCTCCTGCACACTGGGACATGTGGTATGCTGAGCTGTGATGTGCAATAAAGGATAGGCAGGCTAACAAAGTATAGGAACCATATGGCAGGGGTGGGGCACAAAGCTACGTCAGGAATGCACACACATATGGTAAAAATGATGTGTGTGGGATATTACCCTTAATTTTTCTCAGTAAGGTTTATGCGCACATGCTTATCCCAACCAAAGATGAGAGGATGTGTTCATATGGAAATCACCTAGTCAAATGTCCACTCCCATTTTATGGAAGGAATGGGAGCTTGACGTGTATATAGCAAAACATATTCTAGGCATGCAAACACAATGAACTAGAATTCAAGACTTTTTATTTCTAATCTAGAGTTCTTCCGTCCACCCCAAGTTGTATTTTTCAATATGGCAGTATAGCAGTAAATAATTGAGAAGGGTGTACCTGGATTTAATCCTCTTTCTTTAAGTAAATTCAAAGAGTTTTCTAGAGTGGAGACTTTTATGGCAAGCCTTGAACTATAGTAAAAAGGCTTCAGACTCTGGAGTGCTTTCATGTCCATCGTCAGACCTAAGACTCAAATCAAGACTTGGACAATTCTGCAAAGGAGCAGATATCAGCTACCCTTGGAAACCACAAAGATACCTAGACCAAGTTTTTGAAAACATAAGCAATTGATTCCTCCAGCAGAGGCAAGGTTACTACAAAGGCCAAGACACATGGAGACATTTGTACTTTCCCTCTAACAGGCTCCCAGCAGAGAAAGGAATGGATTTGGGCAAAGACAGCAGGTGGATTGCACATGTCTTGAAGGAATCCTCAGACTCCCTGCCAAAGAAATGAGGACTTACAGAGCCTAGAATCCTTACTTCTGAGCCCGCTGCCTGTCTGCGCATTCCTGACTTGGCCTCGTTCTCTGAAAATCTCCCAATATGAGACACTGTTCTTGTCCTCTTCCCACTCTGCTGAGAGTGCTCTTCCCATGCCTCTGACCAAGACATTATTTCTTCATGGCCCTGTCTGGTATTAGAGCAGCTGAACCTAGCATATTCAGCAGCCCAGGAGAGGTTGAGCTGAGCTACAGATTGAGTAGTTTCTCCCTTGGTCTCTTGTCTATATTAGGACCCTTAATTTTTCCATAACATTCATATATATATATATATATATATATATATATATATATATATATATATATATATATATTTCAGGCATCCTTCCTGAAATTCTGAGGTCTTTAGCATACTCCTTGAGGCTCTAGATCAAGTTTCATGTCCTCTATGAAGCCTCTCTAATCCCATTGCCAGAGAGTTCTGAACTTCAGCAGATACTCATCTACTCTCCCATATAACAGACAGGTTTCTTTTCATCTTTCTTCTGACCTATGCTGAGAACTTGGCAGAACTATAGCAACTATTTAATGGTAGGAAGGAGACAAGAATGCGAGCTCCTCAAAGTGGGGCCCCATAACTTCATGTTTTGTGGTTTGCTGTTTTGCATTTTCTATGATTTTGTTTTGCTTTGCTGTTCTGTAATTCCTAACAGACCCTCTAAGTCTTTCTCTGTAGCTCATAAATATTAATGATACCTTAAGTGAAGAGGAACATTGATGATTCCTCTTCCTGTTTGAAAAGTGTGTAGATGCAACACTATGGAGTCAGAGGTAGCTTCTTCCTCATGGATGGAGAAGCTGGAGCTCAGACTTGAAAACCATTTCTAGGTTCACATCCCTGTGAAATGGCAGAGATGAGTCATCGGCACTTAAGTAGAATCAGTGACTATGTGTCTGGACTTGGACCACTCTGCCTAGAGTGGACTTGAGCCTGCTTGTAGCCATGTAGCTAGAGGCTGGGATTTCTCTCTGTCTTTTTTTTTTCTTTTTTTATTCTTTGTTTTCTGTCCTTATTTGTAAAATCCAATTAGTAATGGGCCAATCTTAGGAGGCCTTATGGTTATATAAGGTAATAATTCATAGTGATTATAATCTTTATTTCCAAGGCAACTGCTCAAGGAATTCATTTTTTCCCACATATATTTATGGACTAACGTTCTGTGCCTGGCTTTGGTTTAGGCACTGTGGATAGCTCAGCAACACATAGGCATGGACTCTTGATTTTTGAGAAGCAAGGAAGGGCTCTTGATAAGTAAACAGATCAACTTTATATTTTTTTCCAGCTAGGACAAATGTGCCAAAGCAAAGTCAGAAGCAAGCGACAGCTGCTTGTATTTCCAACATTTCTGAGATCACGGGGGTGGGGGTGTACGCTCAAAGCAAGAATCCTGAAGAAAGGCTACACTTACAGATATGACATTAGGAAAGAAAAACAAGCAGAAGCATCAAGAGAACAAAAAGATGAGGGGACAAAAGTGTTGAGGGCCACATCAAGCTTCATCCACAATGAGTCATGAAGGACACTGATCACCCTGTATAATTGGTGTTGGAGGGGGGACATTTACAAGAGGTGAGGAATGGGGCAGGGAAGGAGGGAATCAACAAGAAAGAGAAGAGACAAGTCAGAAACCTAAATGATTCTTTTATGAGAAAATGAAGAAGAAGGAAAGGAACGACAGAAATGGGGAGAGTGAGAGCATAGACAGAGGGAGGGAAGAGAGTCACAGGGAGACTGAGATTGGGGACAGTTATAGCAGAGGAAAAGCATTCTTGGGCTGAGAAAATTGGAGGCAGCGGAGCGCTGCAGAGTTTTTAGTCACCTGATGAATATTGACACAGGCCACACAGCCATTCCTTATTCAGTCTTTCTCTATCCTAGCTCTCAAATGACTATCTCACTGTTTGAGAGCTGCTGTCAACTGCTGGGACACCTTGTCATCTTTATTTATGGCAGAAGCTATCTCATCATCACTAAGAGCAGAGTCCTTCCAGGAAGAAGCATGGATTCTCCTGATTTTGTATGTCTGCTAGACACCACAAAAATTTGAGCGTAGACACTGTGGTATCATCTAATTGTCTGTATTCTAGAAACACGGAGTATGAAGCTTGACTAGATACCTCTACCAACCATGATACAAAACCACACAAGAGCCTCTGGAGCTTTCTACGTGAATGCTATCAGAGGAGCCCACCATCTTTCTGGAGTATGTCGAGGACAAAGAGTCCTCTTTCCCCAACCTGAAGCAAAAGAAAAGACAAAAATGACAACTAGAAATTAATCTCAGTCCAAACAGAAACAGTTTGTGAAATAAATAAGAACCAAGGTTCTTTGAAAAAGAAATAAATAAAGCAAGAAGATCCTTGCCCTTAAATGTTCTCATGCTGGATTTTTTAATTCCCAAATCCAGTTAGTAAGTCAAACAAAATTTGGAAAATGTTTAAAATTTAAAGTGAATTCAAATGCTAATTTTTGTTTCATCAAAACCAAACATAGCCATTGGCAGACAGAGACCAGGGACTTGTAAACACACCAAGAGGTGTCCCCCTGAGTGGTGGCTCCATCTGCTTTCTGTCACCATTCCTGCTGTGGCCTTTGGGTGGAGCTCTTCTCCTAATACATCTGCTATACCTCCAAAGTGGCCTACCCCCGGGAAGCCTGGGATACTCAGGCAAAGACTTGAGGACTCAGATTGCATTCCAGGGACCATGAACCCTGGCAGGGGCATCTCTAACCCCTGCTTCCAATATCGTTTCATTCTTTTTTTTTTTTTTTTTTACTTCACTTTCTCCTTCTCCTTCTGGAAATTTGGCAACACAATGATGAATGTACTTTGAGAGCCCATGATGAGGTTGCACAATGCTATCAATGGAGCTTTGGCCAGGAGAATGGAAAATGTTATCTTGAAACATCAAAAAAGAAAAACAACAGAGGATTAATCCAAGATCAAACATATAGGGAAATGCTGAGGTTCTCTTGAGGTAAGTACACTCCACTCAAGGACTCGAAGGAACATAGATGGAGTTTATGTGTCATAGTGCTAAATACATTACAGATTTTTATAAACTTCACTTGAACTTGAGCTGGACTGAGTGTGACAGCTGAGCATTCAGCAGACAAAGCAGCTTTGTGTGACATACACAGCTGGGTGAAATCTGGTGTGAGCTGTATGGCCTCTCTGGTGGTGGCTATAGCATACGGGGAAATTCTAAAGTCTCACGGTGGGATCTTTCCTACTTCTCTAGCACACATTGCTGAGATGACATGGCAGCAGAGTGGAGAACATATCCATATTTCAGGAGCCCCTGCATACTATGAAGTTGAAATCTATTAGCATTGTTCTTTCCATCTCTTCCAGTACTCAAATACTATTCAAGACTATTGAGGATATTTATCATCCAAACCACCATAAATGGCTACCATAAACTACACATATGTCTTATCCCCATGCTTCTTTCTCTGACTTGAACATACTTCCTGCCTTTCTTCCTATATATTAACATGATGTTTTCATCATCTCTCAGCTTCCTCCCAGGAACTCTTCCCTGACTCATTCCTAAGACTGGATCCTACATTTCTCCAAAATTCTAAATATGCATGTCCATAACAGAACTCTTACCATACTGAGTTGCATACATAAATCATTGTTTTGGACTCTACCCTATGTGACAGCAAAAACCATAGTCAACTCATAATAAATATTTATGTTCCTGTTACTATGCTATTTTGGGAAACACTAGAGTCAATTATGAAACTGCCTATTAATATTCAAATATACCAGTACATAGTCAATAAAAGTGAAATTCATGGGGATTATATAATATAAAAGTTATATTGTTTACAGAAAAAGGCAAAGTAGTATTATGGATATTTTGGCACAGTCAAACTTGTATTTCAAATGGTTTAGAAATAAATTTAACATGTTAATAATTATTTGGGGACAGAAGTCAGAAGAATAAGTATTTAGTTACATTATGACTGATGTTAAATTTCACAAATAAATATTTCAGAGTAGAAAATAAAGTTTTTAATAAATATAATGTTAAAAGTTCCTAACTATAAAATAATCCACATTCAGAAAATTATAAAGTCACCAATAGCTCAAATGAACATAGTATTATACAATTGTAACTTCTCCATTAATAAAAGTGTGATGATTAAACCAACCTCTCGTCTTACAGAGAACTAATATTCAAAATATATAAAGAACTCAAGAAGTTAAACACAAACAAACCAAACAACCCAAATTAAAAAATGGGGTAAAGGGCTAAACAGAGAATTCTTAACAGAGGAAACTCTTAATGGCTGCCAAGAAGTACTTGAAGAAATGTTTGACATCCTTAGCCATCAGAGAAATGCAAATCAAAATGCTCTCCATCTTAACCTGTCAGAATGGATAAGATCAAAAACGCAAAAGACAGTGCATGCTGTTGAGGATGTGGAACAAGGGAAACACTCCAGCATTGCTGGTGGGAGTGCAGACCAGAACAATCACTTTGGAAATAAATTTGGCAGTTTCTCAGAATAGTTCTACCTCAAGGCCCAGCTATACCACTTCTGGCATATACCTAAAAGTTAATCCACTGTACCACATGAACGTTTGTTCAACTATGTTCATAGCCAGAAACTGGAAACAACCTAGATGCCTCACAACCAAAGAATAAAGAAAATGTGGCACTTTTATATAACTACCAAGCTATTAAAAACAAGGACATCATGAATTTTGCAGGCAAATAGATAGAACTAGAAAATATCATCCCGAGGGAGGTAATCCAGACCCAGAACTACAAATACGGTATGTACTCACTTATAAGTGCACATTGGCCATAAAGTACAGGATAACCATGCTATGCTCCACAAACACAAAGAAACTAACTAATAAGGAGGACTCAGGAAGGAGGCATGAATCCCATTCATAAGGGGAAATAAAGTAGACATCAGAGGTGGATGGAGGGAGGGAACTGGGTGGGAGAGGGAGTGAGGAAGGGAATGTGGATAGGTTGACAAGATTAATGAATAAGTGCACTTGCTGCCCAACCACCTGAGTGCAATAATCAGAACCCACATAAAGGTGAAAGAGAGGAACATATCCCGACACCCTGAGTGAGCACAGGAGGAGGAATTTCATCCTGTCCCCCAAACCATCCTCTAGTCCCATCCATTGAATTTGATCATTGCCGATTCTCTCCTGGGACTATGACATTTACAAATGTTCCAAGTGTTTGTTGAGATTGGACTCGTAAGAGTGGGAAAGCCTGCTTTCCTGCTGTGATTCTGAAATTGTGTTTCCTCTTGTCTGGGATACAGCAGAGGATGATTGACCAATTATATTATATTGAGAATTTTAATCTAATTATATCTGATCCATCTCTGATTATTTAAAATTCTGTGTTGAACATGTTGTCCTTAATAGGAATGCCTTAAAGACAACATTTTTAACTCAAAGCAAATGTTCTAATACAGATCTACCTGCAAAGGTAGTTAGAGATCTCCCTGACCTGGATAAAGCCATGTGTTCAGTTTAGACAGCAAGGATGTAACAACAGGCAAGCCGAGAGCTGTTGACTCTCATGTGATCACCTTCCAACCGTGAGTTCCTGAACATACTCCACTCACTGATCTCACTCTTTCTTATAATTCTTTTTATTTATCTACAAAATTGAGAATGATTTTTAAAATCTATTTTACAATGTTGCTATTGAGTTGAATTAATACTGAGATGGAGGTTAATTGTTTCAATTTACCAAATCTCAATTTAGAAGAGGATGCAGAATTTAATCTTGCAATGGATGAAACTAAATCTAATAGTGTCTACTACAGTCTTTAACTCTTCTTCCACTTTCTCTGCAATCAGAACATGAGTGCTCTGTTCCTCTGGGCACCCTTAAATTCTCACATTTGAATGAATGAGAAAATAAACAGAGGTCTTTAGCCTGTTGTATTTTGTAAAAAAGAATAGAAACAGGGTATCTACGAAGAAATAGTGACAGAGAAGTGACAACTACGTCAGTATTACTCAATGTACAGAGATCTTGACATTTGCATTTCTTTTGTCAAAAATTGATTTTTTTTCTTTCTTAAAATTACAGGCAATCACCAGGAGCTTTTTAGTAGGCTCTGTAAACCCAATAGTAATGGCTTTACTTGGTGCTTTAAAATATGCACCAAGGAGGGTTCCCCTTTCATCATGTGTATCTCCTTTCAGAGGGTCCATAAAAAAAGTATAGGTGGGTGAAAGGCACCTAACACCATTTAGACTCAATTCATTGGCTGTGTATATCCATCCCTCAATTCATTGGGGGTTACCCTTGGCAGGCGTGTACCAAGATGTACCCCCAAGAAATTACATGATGCAAAGATCCGGTGGAAGGAAGGAAGAGAATCCAGTGCATTGGGGGGAAGGGAAAGGGGCCCCGGGGGAGGGATAGAGGCAGACAAGTGAACATGAACACAGGCAGTAAGATAGTGAGCAGAGAGAGCCATGTGAGAGGGAAAATGTAGGCAGGGATGAGGGTTAGGGCTAAAGGAAGAGACATTGAAGAAAGGAAGACAGCATCTGCTGGGGAGATCTTACTAATACGTTCGCTTTAGAGTGCTTTACTCATTGAATATTAAAGAGCATAATTCCATAAATGAATGAACAGACACCATGTGATATTTTTCACTCTTCTCTCTGCCATATTGGGATCCAGTTCTTGCCAGGGATAGTTGTTAACTTCTCACATCAATCCCGAGTTTTGCCAGAGGACGAGGATATCATCTGAGAGATGGTGGTGTCTATACATGACTAGATGCTAAACTCACGTAATATCAACAATATGGCTTCTTCAATAGAATTTACATGATAACCCCTCCCGTTAGACACGCTAATGTGGACAAGAGAACTTTTATAAGGGCCTATCCCTAGATGGAGGGCTATAGGCAATTAATATCTACTAAGAGAGAGAAACAGTTTTCTCCAAGGTGAGAACTCCATAGGCTATGGAATTCCAAGTACTCAGGCCTAAATACACGTACACAAGCAACATTAAATCAACTCAGTTAAACTATAAATTCATAAATTTAAGCGGGGGAGGGAGAGTTGGAGGAAGGAAGAGAAATAGATGGAAATGATCTAAGTACAGAGTACATAAATGAAATTCTCAAAGTAACTTTTAACAAGCCAACCGACCCGAGCTCTGACTTTGGACACTGATTATAAAAAGCCAAACTCATACTTAAACTGCAGGGATAGACCCACGTGGCACAATGTGATCACAGGTCTGGATTATTAAGCAGATGTAGGAGTGGCTTCCTACTGTGCTCATCAAGGCCACTTTAGCTTCTGCTCAATCCCTCCTCTCATCTGAACTCCCAGGAAGCCCACCCAGGTTTCTCCCATTAGCCTCAAGGCACACGGCAAATGTTGTTCCAGTAAGCGCCAAACGCCAACCTTAGTGTATCAAATAGCTGGTCTAACAAAAGGTTCTCTGTGGCCTCGAGAAAGTCAAGCTATCGGCAGGAAGAATCACTTTAATACTTGACATTTCCAGGTATAGACAGGCATCCCACATTGCTCGGCTTATGACTCCTCCGCCTTTAAGCACCTTTGCTCCCATTTTCTTTTCTATTGCGACTGCATCATCCCTTTCTTTGTGACCCTGATACAATCCTTTTCATGAGGATTTCACGGTTATATTGGGTCCACCAAAACTATCCAGGACAACCTTCCAGCCTCGAGATACTTAATCATATCAAAAATATCGCTTTCACAAAAGACGGACCACGTGGTTCACAAAAGACGGACCACGTGGTTCACAAAAGACGGACCACGTGGTTCACAAAAGAGAGGCAATAAGACAAAGCCTTTGGAGAAGGAAGCGCCATTTTGAAGAGGAAGTAGCTACCCCCGGATATCCTAGGATGAACAGTCCAGACAGGAATACAAGGCCTGGGCTCTCAGCAGGCAGCATGCACACTGTGCTTCTGAAGAGCCAGGAAACAGGAAGTACGCAGGAGGAAGGCTGGCATGGATGAGGCCTGAGAGTTCTCAGAACATCTCCAGTACCATTGTAAGAATGTCACTTTTATTCTAAGTAAAAGCCAGCAACCAAATGAGGCTGTTTAGGGTGGGAGATATTCTGAGGTCTTTCTATTTTGATTTTATTTTTTAGCTTGCACACGCACAGACATTTAAAAATGGCTGCTAAATGCCTCTTCTGGGGGAATGTGAACCGCTCATAATAATAATATAAAAAAGTGCCTTGGGCTTTTTTACAACTGGATCCATCAAAGGGTTTTCACTAGCAATTTGGGGAGCTTCCGCCTCTGGGTGCCACTGCTGTGATTTCAAAATAGAATTATCTCGTGCTCTGTGATTTCTTGAATCATTAGTTTTCCATTTTCTCTTTCTCTTTTCTTTCAGCTCCATTTTTTTTCCTTCAGTTCAGCTGTGGTATGTGCAAGAAGTCTCAAAATAATGGTGGCTCGTGGGCAATTGAGTGAGGGACCCAGTGGGCAACAAGGAGAAAGGGTCTTCCCAGGATGCAGATAGGACCTGGATATCATGCATCTGTTTAATCAAAGGAATAGAGTCCTGCCTAAGGTCCAGCTTTAGAAGAACAAAGGGAGTATCTGCCAGGAGACTGGAGGCCCTAGAGAACAGAAGCCACCGTGGTACCACTCAGTCGGGTATAGTACTGGATTCCATCATACTTTGTATTTCACTGTGGGTGCCAAGGGGCCTAGAACAGGGTAGTTTTTATTTTTCTCTTTCTTTCCTTTTCTTTTTTAACCATATGAAAAGTTCTCACCAGAATTACAACCATCACGAACAAAATAGAACCCTGGTACCACCCCTTTAATTACTCAGCTGACAGCAAGCAGAAATTCTTCAAAATTATAATTATCAACATTTTGAACTCATTATGCGCTGAATGGTACTTATCTTTGAAGATTAATAATTTTAGCATTATCAAGGGAAAAAATAACAAAATTACTTAATTTCCTTCTCAGCAAAACCCCCAGATCTTTAAAGGAACTGCTTGTAGGCCCAGAACAAGCCAAGTACCCCTGGTCCAGAGGTCTTTATAAACCAGGATTCATGGGGCTTTATAGAATGGGCACAGCAGATGAGGAGGAAAAATCTGGGCCCCAGGAACTGACATCAAGTCCCTCCTTCCTGACATCAGACTCACAGGATTAGATACTGGACATAAACAATGCACAAGAAACACCCCAAGAATCCCCATTTGTAGTTTATTTTAGCACCAGGGTCCAGTTGTATGCCTGTAGTTCAAAATCTGTACTGTAATTTGGGGTATTATTTTTTGTCTTATTCATTTAATTTGGTTTATTTGGTTGACTTTAGGGCATGGTTTAATTTTGTAGCCCAAGCTGTTTATAGAGTCCAATCTGACTTAGAACTCACAGTTAACCTCCTTCTTCTTCCTCTGTGATTACAAGTGCTAGTCGCTACATCTGGCTGGGATATTATTATTATTATTTATTTTTATTTTTATGGAGAAACACTGAATAAGATAATCATAGGCATGAAGGGAACAGGTACTCACAGGAAACTACAAGAGAGGTGAGGCTGGAGACAGCTTGGGAACTCAGAACCCTGGAGGAGCATCTAATATAGTTAGTAGCAAAGGGAGAGGAAGTCAGATGCTGCTAGGGCCAACATGTACACTATGATATGTCAGCTTGTGACCATGGAGACAAATCCAGAAGTGCTACAGATGTGTGGAAACAGAGATGGTCCACCCTCAAAGCTCATCCTACATACTGCACATTTCTTGGCCTATGTTATGCTGTGTAGAACAACACCCATGTAAGAAAATGTAAAATAGCCAGGCTGGCACAGCTAAAGGAATAAGTTAAAGTAGAAGGCACTCAGCTTACAGCAGTAAAATCTCTCCATCATTTTTAGCATACAAAATAAAAGCCAGGACTCTGATCAGCTCAGAGACAAGCAAGCTCATCACCAACAACAGTTTGACAGTGAAGGGTCTAGGGATCCTCACACTGTAAGATCACCAGTCTCCTTTCCTCCATGGTCACTGTGACCTGTGCTGTTCAAGTCCCAAGCCTGTTCGAGACCCAAAGATTGATTGTAGAACTTTCTGCTGTCTATAAACTGCCCTGCCTTCCTATTTCCTTTCATTGGAGATTTGTTCTAATCTACCTTCTCATACTCAGGCCTTCTAGCTCTTGATCTCACCTTATTCTCTTTATATCATCTTATTTGTTTACTGTTTTGTCATCTCATTCTTCCTGAAATGGTTTACTACTGTACCCTAGTCAGAAACAGAACTTACAATGTTTGGTAAAAAGTAAATAAATAAATAAATAAATATTAAACTAATAATAATAATAATAATAATAATAATAATAATACATGGGGCCTTTATTTAAAAAACAAGGAAGACTTTTTTCCCTGCAGTTCTCTTCTCACAGCATTTATGTGTTATTTAGTGTTGTATGAGAACTATGCAGTGAAGCTATGCAAAGCCTTCACAGGTACCCAGGGGCCCTGCATTATTATTTTGAATATGTAGGGCCTGAGTCTAAGCCTACCACTTTCAATGCCTGTGCCTAAACTTCTCCCTAGGGCCAGAGGCTAAGGAGTACAAGCTAGAAAACATTCTGCGGAAGTGAGGAGTCATGTAAGCATGAGAATGTTCTCCAAGCTCTCATCACATACTTGCCATTCGAGGGGACACAGCACAGATCTAGAGTTACAAATGACTCCCCAGACGTTGGACTACAGAACATTAAACCGCAATGCAAAGTCCCCCTCTGGATACAGTGCCCATGAATTCATTCTTATCTCAGTCCTCAATCCCATGCCTGTGGTATGGAAAACAAGAATGGATGGATAGATGAGTGAATTAGGAAATAAACTAATAATTCCACATACTATTTACATCCTGTGAGCAAACTTCCTTTCTTTTCATTAATGGTGACTTGTGTGAGAGCACATTCCCTCCTAACCCATCTATTAGGATCCATGAGGGATCTGTTCCCTTCATAAAATCTGCAGTCTTGTAACAAAGCTCAAACAATGCCCTCAAACGACTCCCCAGAGAGATGAAAAATGAAAAGTGACCTCAGGTACAACATGACGGCAACTCAGAGATCTAACAAGCCACAGGATCACAAAAGGTTTCTTTAAAGGTTTTGCCCTTTAAGTGGCTCTTTAAAAAACGATATGGGAGCTGGTCATAAAGAGAAGGCAGGAAATGGTAACAATGTCAGTGAGGGCAAAAGGCAAAATGCTGGAATTATAAACAGCTACAGGGTCACGGTGCTCAAGGAAGAAATTGTGAATCAGCATGGCCCAAGTAGCTCAAGACCAAACACAGCATCTTGGGCCTCTGAGTATTTTCAAGGAAAAGACCGGCATTGTCACAAAGCAGTAGGGCTGCCCTAGTGTGTGTGGTTTTGCCCCCCTGAGTTTAGCAGCTCACCTTTGTCATGATATTTTATTTACAGCGAGTCTGGACACTGGCTAATGCTTTGTGGAATCCTCTGCTTCGAGCATTTCACAAGGCCACTGCGAAGGCATACAGTAAGGCTTGAGGATGCACCAGAAGTCCAAGTGAAGAGGTGTTCAAGCCTACACGATGGTTAAGCATTCATGGATATGTGGACTGTTGGATAGAGGGTCACTATTCCTCGTTAGCCAGAGATCACCCTCTATTGCTATTCCTTTTTGCCTCTCCAACTTGTCATCTCATTTCATTAAGCCAACAGGAAGAAAATTGACTAGCAATACAGAAGTCACCAGCAACCTAATCATGGTATTACAATCTCATTACCTCTCTATCCTCCATCAGGGGCAAGCACGGCATAACTCCCCTCACATGCATACAAGGAGAAAAGATTGTACAAGGGTAGGAATGCCAGGAAATATGTTGGTCCTCCTACAAAAGCAGTGCAGTACACATTAGACTGGTTCAGGGAATAAGGAGGAGAATCTACCAAGGAGATTCAAAGAAAGGACACTAGCCAGGAAGAAAACAATGAAACCCAAGAACAATGAAGGAGGTTTAGAAGAATGGGCATTTTCAAATGTGTGCTCAGTGGTAGACTTAATAAGACTTAGAAACTAGTCATCTGTGGGTAGTAGTGTGGAGGCTGCAGTGTCAAAGATTCTAAGGCTTTGAACTTGAACTGCTAGAAGAAGAAAAGTAAGAGGGGGGAGTTGAGGAGAGATCTATTGAGGGTGTTTTGGTAGGAGAAAAGCGCCATGAATTTGAGACCCTAGAATACTGTTCAAGGCGATTGCATACTTGGAAAAGGTGACAGCTGTGGGGTTTGTGACATTCCTTTTTGAGAGGCATCTGCATATACATGATAGCTGGTAATATGTGATGAATAAATAGAACAGAGCTATCCTGAGCTATATGTTAGGGTGGGATGAGGATTCCCTAGTGAGTCTCCTAGTCCTGTGCGGATTCTAGTTTTGACTTCTAAGCTAAAGGGAAATGTCTTCAGTTATAATGCCTGCCAAGAGCCAGCCACTTGAGATACTGGTCTCAAAAGGAATTTGCCAGTGTTAATAAAAGGTTGAAAAGACTATAGGTATATATATGTATGTGTGTGTGTATGTGTGCAAATGTATACATATAATTATATACATTTATTAAAATATTACTGTTTATAAGTTTATATATACATACATTTTTATATATGTATATGTGTGTGTGTGTGTGTGTGTGTGTATGTTTAAATCACCTACATTGCAAATTGAACATTGGGACCATGTACTTTTTCATCTTACGGATAAGAAAACATAGTGTGTTGTTGTATATCATACTGTAACACCTCTAACTAGGACCTCTGCTTCTAAGCCCTGGCCTTGTGCTCACTTCCTTCTAAGATCCAGAATCTCACACAGGGAATGTAAACTGGATTTGCCTAGCTTTTCATGTACAATGTCAAGGAACTGATTTATTTAACAGGAACATAAACAGACACACACACACACACACACACACACACACACACACACACATTCCAAGGCTCTTCAGAGTTAATTAAATTTGGAATACTCACAGGCCCCCAAATTTCCAAGGAAAAGCATGATCACGGGACACTGATTGGCTGGGAATGGAAGCCCTTGGGCTCCCCAGAGAAGCCCTCCTCTGATGGGAAATTCAAACCAAAGGTCATGGAAACATTGCTTGTCCTTCCCCCTAACTTCAGTTATCTAGCACAGAGCAAAATTCCCTGCTAGACAGAAAACCCAAGGCATTCCCCATTGCCAGTCCATATCACAATCAATGTTGATTGAATGTCTGAATGTAATTTGAATGAGAGGCATTTCAAAGCACAAAGGTTCTGTTCCCAATAAGTACAGTCTATATAATCAAATGCATTCTTGCTGGCCCAATCAGCAGAGGCCTGGCAGGAAAATAAAAAAAAAAAAAAAAAAGAAAGAAAAGAAAGAAAGAAGAAAAGAAAAAAACCAAGCTTAAATCTTACAATTGCCCCTTTGAGGGTCGTTGCCTCGGCAAGTTTTACAGTGGGGTCCCCGAAATGAATGCCGCCTCTATGCAAAGCAACAGGGGGTCACGTTATAATTAAAATGCAATCAGTGGGGATTGGTTATGGCTTGGTTTTCTTCCTGAAATGACAATCTATACCACATCTGCTATTACATTAATATTTTCTGCCCTTTGAGAACAAGGGGGAGGGTGGGCAGGGGATGTGGAGGAAGGCATCTCTCCACTAGGCTGCTGATAGAGTTGTCTTAACTAGAAGTCTGCATGAGCTAATCAAGGCCTGAGCAGTTCACCTTTAAAATCCCCAAACCATCTGGCAGGCTGTCCCACGATAAATCTCTATGATAAATGCCTCCGTTTTGATGTTACAAAGGAACCGCAGACCTGCTCAGTTTTGGCACAGCTGAGAACATACTGGCAACAGCAGAATAGAATTCAGATGTCCTCAAATAGAGAAGTAAATCATTTTGACCTGCAGGGCATAATATATTTAGAGAAAACCTGATTGTAATAAAAAAGGTTGGACTTGTCACAGTTTCTGCTGCAGGAATGGCGATTTTTTTGTTGTTGTTTTGTTTTTCTGGTATATACTTTACTTTTCAGTTTAATGAAAACTCCAATGAGTATGTTATAAACACCTTCCATCTCTACCCTGGCTTTTTGTGTGTGAATCTTCAGACATCTCCTTCTGTACCCCTGTGAATTGCTGTGGTGGCCTCTTGCTGGTTCTCAGGCATCCTGCAGGGGAATGGCGGCAGTGGAGCAAGCCTTCAGAATGATTAATCCACTTGCCTTTCATGGATCTGTTTTGCTGGGCTCACAGCCACTGCCAAGAAAGGACACACTGTGACCACCAGCACCAGGAAGAAAAGGCACAGCCTCTCAACTCAAGGTTAACCTGGACCTGGTGCGGGGAAGGACTCATAAAATAAATTATGCTGTGTGGTTTTGGAAGGTAGACTTTTATGTCTAGCCAAGCTTCAGAAACAAATTATAGAATGGTCAGTTGTCCTTATTTATTTCATGTTTTCCCCCCACAACGTTAAGAAACTAATTAAACATGGATGCCAAATGGTAAGCAGTCCCTGTCCCACTTCCTTGCCTGGACACACAGTGCCTCACACCCTTGACTGCGGTGACAAATCTCGGCCAAGCAAGGGTGAGCTAACGACAAGGTTTCAGCCATTCTAGGGCTCCTGGGAATGCCTGGGATCTTGTGACAAGGCTTGGTGTCTTTTCCCACTCTGGCCTAGTTGGTTACAACAGCTTGACCAATTCCCTCCACAGCTGCTGGGGTCACTTTCTGATGACTAATGGGAAAGACAGATTTCCCATCTGTCCCCTGAAAAATGGTTTAATAAAATGAGTCTGCTCACACACCCAAAGGAAGCCAGAAACAGGCATGAGAGGTGACATGTGTCCAATGAGGGGGTTTTCAGTCTCACCCCGTTAGTCTCCAGACAAAGTTGGCAACAAAGAAGAGAAGCTGTTTCCCTGGGTAGAGCAGAGCTGGGAAAGGAGCAGAGGCTGTTTTGAACCTCACAGGAGCCTGCAGCGAAGAGAGTCTGCAATTACTCAGAGTCTCATTGAAAAAAAAATGTACAAATAAATTTGAGGTCACCGTGTTCAATAAAACTTTTAAAAAAATATTTACTGACAGTCCACTTGGAAGGAAAAAGACACAAAAATTTATTGGCTGTTGGCAAGTAAAGTGGAGACATGTTTCCCATACCTTTTCGTCTGCCCTGGGCAAAACAACACTTATCTAGTTACTTGACTGTCTTACAAGGTAGTGCTCATGGTGCAGAGAGGAGACACCCACTGAATCTGTAGCTTCTTCAGTTCTTTAATCATTTCTTTGGCTTTCCCCCAAATCCCTTCCAGGTCCTTGAGATTGTGGCTGTTGATGATCCTTTGAGTTCAGTGGGGACCAAGAGAAATACGCCAGGTAAGAGCTTGCTTGGGCACCCATAGTTACAGTGACTGGAACACCACCACCCACTCACTGTCTCTTCTTCCATGGTTCTTTGTTCTCTCCACTGTTTGACTTGTCACTTCTGAGGCTCACAGACCTGGCCAGGCCACTTTTCAAATCTCTTCCTGCAGTTAACTGTGGCTACCAACAGGCCCCACAGGGAAATAAGAGAGGTTCCCCCTGCTCCCCCCTCCACCATACTCTGCTTGTGGCGTTTGGCTCTACTCATCTGGGACATGCTTCTCTTTTCTCATTTGCTCTTAAAAGCAGGACAACTTAAGCCAAAATGTGCCAGAGAAGTGGGATGACTGAGTATGCAGGACTTACAGGCTGTGTATGTAGCAGCACCGTCATTACATGCTTCCTAGTCATTCTCAATCAGAGGCCATCAGTGAGGAAGAACCCAAGTGAGAGGGTTATGGGAGTAACACCCCTCTCTCTTGAAACATGGCAGCCTCCAGCCAACCTCCCCAGTCACAAATCATTTGGATTTCAAAATCAAAATCACAGCCCATGATCGAATTTTAAAACTCCCAACAGACATGTCAGTTCCACCCCGCTAATTTAATTTCCACCTTCTCTTTTTACAAGGAATTTTAGAATTGGACATGCACCAAAATAAAATTATTTTATGGTATCAGCTCTTAGTTAGATGGCTTATATTATATTGCTACCTCATGTCTAGTCATTATACTCTCACATGATTAGGGCCACTGTTTGTTTTTCGATTTTTAAAGAATTGTTTATTTGTATGTATATAGTTGTTTTACCTGCAGTTATGTATGAGTTCTGTGTGTGCTCAATTACTACAGAGGCCCGAAAGGTGGGCAGGATCCCCAGGAACTAGAGTTACAGATAGTTGTAAGCCACCTAAAGTGGGTGCTAGGAACCAAACCCAGGGCTTCTGCAAGAGCATTCAGCACTCTGAACCATGGAGCCTTTATCTGGTGTTGTAAAATATCCATACAGAAGAGAAATAGTTGACTACTTGGCACCAGGTAGAATTTAGACCTTATAAAAATGCTTCCCAAAGAATCTGATGATCTGGCTAGAATCATCAAATGCCAGTATTAAATTAAGGGAAAATAATGCTGAAATTCAAGCCGAATGCACACAAGAGGATGGGGAGAGCAACACATCTGCTAAAGAACACAAATGGCTCTAATTCATGTGGTATGAAGGCAATGTGCTTTGGGGAATGGATTCCAATGTACTCATCAGTGACTATTGTCAGCATTATGAGGTGACAACATTTGTGACATGTAAGTGAAGCCAGTGCTGCCCTCTGAGAGACAACTTTGTATTCCATTCCTATATAGATCACCCATGTTGTTTGGTTTGAAGGACAAGTACTTCATTTGTCTTTTAAACAAACTACAGAGGGAGTTCCAACTTACACAGTGGGGCTGTGTGTCCGAGGATGCATACTGTATAGCAGTGGGACAATAAGGAGGCAATTATTAGAGGCAGCAAGGGAGGCACTGGGGTGGCACTATTGATCAAGAGTGCTGAAGAGCTTAGAGCTGGTTGTAGGTATGAAAGATTGCTGCGTGCATTCAAGTTGGCCATACCTCATTCCAGAGGTGATATGGTTCACTTTCTCCTCATCTTCTATGGTGCCTTATTTAATTCCAGGCACAAGTATCTATTTGCTGTTTTAAGGTCAGAGGGATACCCTTGCTTTAATGAGGGGTTTAGAATCACTATGTGTGGACCTCAAAAACTTTTCTGCTTTGCTTTTCTCTAGTGTTTCTGGGAAAGAGGCCTGGAAGAAAACACAAAAGAAATAGTAACAATTCCATCTCTTTCATTGCATGATCCGGGTTTGACTTTGTATGTCATATGTAGAAATTCTGGCAGGCTTCAGGACATGAAAATGGGTGGAATCCCTTGAGGGAGAGAAAGTTTTATGTCCTACTAGGCAGAGCATGCTCTCACAGTCAGCTACAAAGAGAGGGCAGAAAATGATGCCACCCTTCCTAAAATAAATCTAACAATATAACAGCAGGATCAGAGGGGCAACACTGGTAGTATGAATTCTCCTTGACAATTTTCGTGACAAGCTACCCTTAGGCTTAACTTCTAAGGTGAGTTCCCATCTCAGAATCATCCTGGCCATCAGGAAGCTGACTCTGACTGGGTATGTTTGGTGTTTCATCACAGTGATAAGAAAGTGACTAAGTGACTAATACACTGTGAATTAACACTGGTCTTTGTGGAACCCTAGAGTTGACAAACCCTGTCCAGATCTTTATTTTTTCCAGGAAGAAACATATATGTCTTACTGTCTTACCATGGTGCCCAGAAGAATCCTCATAAGGCTAATTTTCATCTCTGTGGCACATTATTTTGGTGTGTGTGTGTGTGTGTGTGTGTGTGTGTGTGTGTGTGTGTGTATATATATATATATATATATATATATATATATTCTTGTCAAGAAGAATACCATGCCCCCCAAAAAAGAAAAACAAGGATTTATGTTCCATTTTGTGTGTATGCACATGCTCATACCTGTAGGCTCACACACGTGGAGGTCCAAAGACAACATTTAGGACTCAGTTCCTTCCCCCCACCTTGTTATGGCCGTGTCTCACTTGATGTTTCTGCTCTGATTATGTACTCCAGACTAGCTGCCCGTGAACTCTGGGTCTATTTCCTGGACCTATCTTGCTTCTCATCATGAGAATGCTGGGATTTCAGAAGCAGGACACCATATCCAGCTTTTTATGTGGGTTCTAGGCATCAAAATGCAGCTGTGAAGATTGCTCAGCAAACACATTTATCTGCTGAGTCATGTCCCTGACCACATCAAATATTCATACTGACCTTCCTTTCTTCTGCCTTCTGAACACAAAGATAGCAGGACAGGTTGTTGTTCAATAGTCTACATGGTTGTCTCTTCTATTTTCCATTTCTATCATATAACTATATTGAAACTTAATTATCCAAGACACCTATCTTAACAGAAAGGAAACACTTTCTTGCTGTTATTTTACCACTGGTAACATTCAATGAGCTTTGTCTGAATTAGGCTAGGACTGACAAGTGTGAGGAGGGAGAAGCCTCCATGAGCTTTTGCCCACTAAATCTGAGAATCATCAATAAATATGGATTCAAACAGATGCAGTGGTATATACTCATAATTCTACCAACTTGGGAAGTTGAGGCAACATGAGTTCATAGCCAGTCCTGGCAATATAGCAAAACCCTATCTGTTATACAACCATGAAAAGAGAAAAGAATTTAAAGGTCCAGAAATAAATCCACACATTTGTAATCCATTGACATTTCACCTAATTGCCAAGAACATGATGAAAGAAGGAAAGCATCGCCGATAAATGATATTGGGAAAGTGAATGATCCACATGCAGAGTAATTAAAATAGACTATGAGATCACACATTATTTAAAAATCAAAATCAAGCTGGATTAGAGAACTAAACATAAGACTTGAAATTGTGAAAGTTCTAGAAGAAAGCATGGGGGCTGGTGGAACTCCTTGATTTGGTCAGGATTACATCATCATAAAGCACAGGTGGCAACAGTAAAGGGGGCTCTATCACACCAACACTCAGCACAGCAAAGGAAACAGAGAAAACAATTTACAGAATTGGAGGAAATACTGATCACCCACACGAATAATATAACCTGTAGTGCCTTAGATATAGAAGGACTCAAACCAGTCCTTCCAAACCATCCAATAATAAGAAAACAGCCCAATTAAAAATATCAGGTAGAGTGGGGACATGGCTCAGTTCATAGAAGACCACACATGTGGTAGAGACAGACAGATCCCTGGGACTTGTAGGCTCCCTAGCCTAACCAAATGACAGAGGTCCAGATTCCACAAGAGATTCTGTCTCAAAAAATACTGTGACACATAATTGAGAAAGACACTAACATCCACTGCTGGGCACCACTTACATGTGGGTATACCCTCAGACACACATATCCACATGCATACACACATGAAATGTATACACACAACAAGCACCCATGAAAGTTAAATAGGAACAGACATTTCTAAGAAGACAACACAAGTGTTTTCTTCATGTACAGAAAAAATGTTCAACATTAGTCAATGTCAGGAAAATGTTCAAGAAGATACTATCTTCGACCTTCTGGAATGGCTCTTAGGAAAACAAAAAATGTAGGAATTGGTAAAGATACAAAGAAGATAGGGTTTTATATGCCCTATAGCAGGGGAGGGGTATAAATAGGCTTAGCTGTTAAAAAACATTTCTTCCAAAAAGTATAATTACTACTTTATCCAGTAAATCTACGCGTTTGTTTGATCTCCATTGCTATGATACACAACATGGCCAAGAGCAATTTTGGGAAGAAGAGATTTATTTTATACTGTACTTTCAGGTAATGATTCATCACTGAGAGAAACCAGCACAGGAACTAAAGGTAGGAACCTAGATGCAGGAACTGAAGCAGACGATGGAGGAGTGCTATCTAGTGATTTCTTGCCTTTACTTTCTCAGCTACATGTTTGTACATAGCTCACGTCCACTAGCCTAGGGATGGCACCACTTGTAGTGGACTGGATCCCACAGATGTACCCTAGGGCAATCAGATAAATGTTTCAGTGAGATTTCCCCCTTTCCAGGGATGCCTAAATTACTGTCAAGCTAATAAAAAACAAAACCAAAACAAAAATGTGACAATGAAAACTACTACCATGTATTAGTAAAAATTTTTAAAAAAATATAATATACACATGTATATATGCAAATATATGTATGTATATTTATTTCAGTACTACTACTGTATATTGTGTGTAAATACATGGATAGTGCCATATTTTTCACACAAGCCTACCTATGGGATCAGCCTAAGTGTACATGAGCAGATGGATGGATAATGAGAATATGGCATTGTAAATAAGATGATACTACTACTTAGTCATAATTAAAAAGAGGGTGGAACCTTTTTCATTTGCAATATCATAAGACAAACCTGTAGGGCATTATGATAAGTGAACTCCAGGCACTGAATGACAAGTATCACGTGATCTCACTATGATGTAGCATCTACAAGCTCACTTCCTCATAGTAGTGAGGATACTATTACCAGGCACTAGCATACTTGGCAACAGGAGCAGGGATGAGGATATAGGCCAAAGAAAACTAATTTGAGGTAGACAGGGAGAGGAAGTCAAGACATCTACTGAATAACTTGATTGCTGTAGTTAACGAAGATGTATTAGCTTCTTGGATGATGTATTAACTTCTTGGAAATCATTGAGAATCTTTAAGTATTCTCACACAACCTGCCCCAAGCAGGTGAGATGATGAGGCACATGTAACAAGTCTGAAAGTTTCTGTATAACTCTGTACTCTCATTTATTTAACCTTATTTTAAAATATCCATAATAGATATATAGGAAAAGTTTACTTATCAATGAAAACATTATAAAGTAATACATTTAAGGACCCATCAAGTGGAAAACACCTATCGTCTTAAACTAAGGAGTGTTTCAGATGTAAAATTGAAAAAAAAAAAGGAATCTTTCAACTGAATCATAGAATTTCTGCTCCAAGGGAACTATCAACAGAGTATTGAAAAACAAGCTTTGGGCACTAAAGTCAATATAGACCATCAATGGCAGGACAGTTAAATGTACTAAGCAAGCAATTTTCAGTATTACTAGAATTTGGATTCTCTACCACCACCACCTCAACTACCTTATTGACTATATTAAAACTGTTGCTTAGACTGTCAACTGAGAATATCACCCTGTGTTAAGAATAACTCTCAATAACCTAGGAAATACCAACACTGTGATGGTCTAGTCCATATAGATCCGCAGTCATGAGCGCATACATGCACGCACACACACACACACACACACACACACACACACTCACACATGCATGCATGATTATTTATGTATATATGGTGTATGGGTGTGTGTGTGTGTGTAAAATATATGAATCTCAAGGAAGATTCAAAGCAGTTGTCATTCTTTAAAAGTAATAGCATTTACTTATTGTATATATGGGAGTAGTGCATGTTATGGAACACTTATAGAGATCAGAGGGAATCTTGCAGGAGTAGATTCTTGGATTCTTGCCTCCTATTTTCTTAGATTCTATGGATCCTGGGATTGAACTCAAATCATTAGTCTTAGATAAAAAGCATCTTAAGTTGCTGAGCTATCTTACTGGCTTCAGAACAGTTACCATTTTTTTTAAAAAAAGTATGTTAGGCGGCCTAGGGAGATGGCTTCATCAGTAAAGTGCTTTGCATGCAGGCATGAGGACCCAGATTTTATCCTTGGCACTCATCAAAAACCTTGGGCATGAAGCACATCTGTAAATCTAGCTCTGGAGAGGCAGAGACAGGAGGATCACCAGAGTTCCCTGTCCAGCCAAGACAGTCTACTTGGTAATCACCAATCTAAGTAAGATACCCTGTCCTCCAAAACAAAATGGAGAATGGCTGAGAAAGATATTTGGTATGAATCTCTAGGTTCTATATACATGTCCACATATGTGAATATGTACTTTCTTATGTGAACACATGCACACACACACACATGAACACACCAATCTGTTAACACAAAGGCTTCTTATGATCATAAAAGACATAAACATTGAGACTCAGCAGCTGGGCTGATCTGAAGACATATTATTTTGGTTAAAGAAGAGTAGCTTGCCTGAATAGCTTCCTGGATATTTCCTGTTTCCTGATGAATAAAGTCACCAAGGAAGAATAATTTTCCCTACAAATATTAGCCTAAACCTTAGCTTAATTTGGATGGCTGTCCATGCTAAGTGTGGATTCTGACAAGCACAAACTATATCAGACATAATGAATCTTGGCAGGTTAAAAACAAATGGTAGTTTGGTCTCTATTACATATAGGCCTCCAATGGGAACATGGAAAGAGGACAGCCTTATAGATAAGTAAGATAGCTGTACTTAACATACAGTCACCAGCACTGACATTTGCAAGCACAAACTAAAACTTGGTTAACTTAAAAGCTGTCCACTGTGGAAAAGCCACCAATGATCTTCATAGACCCCGATGTCTCTACCTGTAACCAGCTTCTCTAGAATTAGATAAAAGTGCTCTGGGGAAGGAAAAGTGTGCCTTCCTGTCTACTCCCAACTTCTGGGGATATTAATTAGATTCTGCTAATGTTGTCATAGCATGAATGTATACCTCTCACTTGTTATTGAGAAAAATACTTACCAACGATTGGAGGTACTGAAAGATGGATGCTAATTCCTGTGTTCTGTTATCATTTATTGAATAGTTTTGAGAGGTCATTTGTTTGTTTTGGCACCAAGAACATGAAGTTTCTCTACTTAGTTATAAAACACTGGCTCCAAGGATACTCAGCAATTTCTAGTAAACCCCTTCCATTGCTCCTAAAACAATTCCCATATTGGTCTACGTGTTGGAAAATGGTGCTATCACCCAAGGGTGATTGATATACAAAGAACTTAACATTCAGTGGGAAGGACCTGCCCAGTCAGTCATCAAGGCAACTGGTCACTGATCCGGGCAAGTGTCTGAGAGTCCACCTGCTCCAATGTATTAAGTAGTGATTCTTAGTTTTTGGACTAAGTAATACATTGATAATTTGAGGGTCTTTCAAGAAGAGCAAAGCATGCATGACAGTGGAGGGGATGTTGTGAGGCATGATGGCTATTCTGATGTATACTGAGTGTAAACCAAAGCACTAGCATTCATCTGAGGTGGGAGTGTCTTTGTCATCTTCAGTCCAAACTCCAAGTGAATTTCTGGCCTCTTCCTAGAACCACTTCCGCATGCAGTCATACTTATTGTATACCTGAAGATTCTTCATCCCATGGGTAAACTCCTCCATTAGCTTTCGGTGGCTTTTAAGACCCTCTTCCTATTCTGACTCCTTCTCAGAGGCATCATACCAATGAGTAAACTCACAGACATTATGTTTGTACATGTGTGTGTACATGTGTGTACATACATGTGTGTGTGCATGTGTGTGACTGTATTTTTGTGTACACATGTATGTGTGGGTGAGTATGTACAGGTGTGTATGCATATGTGTGTGCATGCAAGTGTATAACTGTACTTTTGTGTACACATGTATGTGTGTACATGAATCTGTATGGGAGTGTGTGGGAATGTGTATGTGTGTGTATGTGTGTATGTACATGTGTATGTATGGTTAGGACAGAAGGTAACTGGTCATTTGTACTTCAGCTCTCATCTACTTTTAAAAACATGTATTTATAATATTTTTTATTTTTATGAGTGTATTTCTGACAAATGTGCACAGGTACTTGTGAGGAACAAAAGATGCCTGTTGGGTCCAATAGTGCAAGAGGTAGAGGTGGTTGTGCACCATGCAATATTCGTTCTGTAAACTAAATTTGGGTATTCTGTAAGAACAGCAAATGTTCTTAACCACTGAGCCATTTCTCTATCTTCAAAACGTTGTGGTCTATCTGTTTGTTTGAGGTAGGGTCACTCCTTCACCTGGAACTCTGTAAGTGGGATAGCTTGACTGACCAGAAAATCCAAAGGATTTGCCTGATTTGCCTCCCTAGAACTGGAGTTATAAGATTGCTTCAGCATGCCTACCTATATTTCTACAGTTTCTGGATGATGGCACAAAGATCTTCATGTTTTAAGAGAAGCCTTTTAATGACTTAGGAATGACCCCTAACTCACAGATGTGGTTCTTAAAGAAGATATACAACTGGCAATACACGCATGAAACAAAACTGGCTTTCACTGATCAATAAGAAATTGCAAATCAAGATCCACTTATGTGGTTGTTATTTAAAAAGAAACAAGGAAAAAAAGCCTACCCCAAAATATGGATGGATGGGATTGCAGAGAAATCAGAACTCTGTGAATCATTATCAAACAGGGTAGCCACTGTAGAAAGCAGGATAGAAATTGCTTTTTAACATGAAGGATACAACTACCATTTCATAGAATATATATTCAGTATATATACACAAAAGGAAAGGAAGGTCTCAGCTTACCATCTGTTTGGCCATCTCATGGCAGCATTACATATACCAGCAAGTCTGAGAACAATTCAAGTGACATCAGTACTAAGTGGACAAACAGAATGTGGCACAGGCAAGTGATAGAGTATTATGCAGCTTCTAAAAGAAGAGACACTCAGATGCATCACTACATGGATTAAGTCCTGAGAACATTACACAACATAAATTAGCCATTTAAAATGACACTGTATGACTTCACTTATGTGATCTAGCTAGAACTGTCACATTTCTGGAGGGATGTGTAGTTTTCACAGACAGGAGGAAATGAGAAACTGCTGTCTAACGGGCACAGAGTTTCAGTTTTGAAAGATAAAGGGGTTCTGGATATCAATGATGGTGTAGATTACATACAAGGATAGATTATATAGATTTTGTGCCAATGAAAGAGAACAAATTTAAAGTAAATAAACTGGGAGAAAAAATGAAAGACAGGATTCAATCATATCTTCAACATAATAGTTCCTCACCATGGGGATCAACGTCTTCAATATCTCATCAACAGGCATCTGCAGCATTGTCAGCAGAATCATACCAGCTCAAGTCTACCCAACAATGAGGAATGACTTCAGCTGCCTGAGTGTGTTCTGCTCTCCTTCCTGGAAGCCCTGTGCTTCATGGGAGACCTTCCCACTTCAACCATCCACCTCTCCGTGAGGTAATTACATGCTATTAATCTTTCAACTCCCAATCTAGATTCTGTAAATCCTCTATGACACAATTTAAATACCACTTTCCCCAGGAAGTTTAACTTCCTTTTTATTCACAATCTGAGGTCAAAGTTAGGAGGATCTTCTTCATATTTCCATGTGACTTGAGCATTCAAACTTGAAATTCCAACTTTGCTGCTTACCACTCAACCTCTGGAAAACTACTAATATTATCAATTCTAACTTGTTTTTAAGGAGTTGGTGATGATCTTAGCTGGGAAATCATAATGATTAAAAGAATGGATACAAAACACCAGGAACAATATATACATACTACAGCTTCAGTCCTATTCAACCTTCATTAAAATGACCTTGATCTGCCCCCAACCAAGAAATGAGTCAAAGTTGTCTTTCCTTCAGTCTTGGTGAGAACATGACTTCTGAAGCTAAGTCAGAGACATTTCAGATGGAAATTACAACCTGTCGACTAAAACCCTTGAGCTCTACAGAGCTCTTACCTGCGAGAAAGGCACCACTACCATGAGTTTTCCAAACCCTGGAGAAGACACATCAAAGGGCACATACAGGTACTCAGAAACTTTATTAAACATGTTCTCCAAGCCCTGGTGTTCAGATGTTTAATCATGATCCTGAAGACAAATCCAACATCCTCTCAGGCCATCCCCATTTCCAAGTCTTCTCAGGGGATGTTGAAGATACAGGGACATGAAAGGATCACCGTTTTCCCCTCTACATGGCTAGCCTATAGATCCACAGGGACAATATATGGCCACTGTTGTTGAGAATATTTCCATGTGCTCTATGGCACAGCAAGTGGTTCTAGTACCTCACCATCCTTTATTTATATCCTCATTGTTATAGTATCAGAGCACTTACTAAGTTAAAACATATTCTATAAATGTCAATGATATAGCTTTATTCCTCATTTGATTCTGAAATCTGTGACAGGATCTAGTATGGTACTAGATCCATAATAGAGAAGATTTTGGTTCAAACATCAAAGGAACCCCTTAAAATCAATTAGCTCCCCAACACTAAGACAGGTAACTCCTGAGTGGTATAAGTAAGACTACAAGTAGAGAGAGGTCTGACCTAGTCACATACTCAAAGTCTATCTCATCTCAGAACTAACATGGTCACCTCAGCCACTTCTCTCAACTATTATACGTATCCTTTAAGTGGTGATATTCTACACACTTATTTGGACATGGCCCTATTGTAATACCATAACCATAATTGCATGCCATTATTTTCAAAAATAATATTGTAGATTAAAGAATTAATAACCGAATATATCACACTTCTAACCATGTTACCTGTTTTGGGGGTATCTGGGAAGTTTGTAATTTGTCCTCAATATAAACAATGCTATGAGGAATTACTTCTAGCCAGTGGCATATACCTTTGACTGTATCTTTGATTAAGTCCTAAAACTGGAACTGATGATCCAAAGAATAGTTACTATAAATTGCTTCCTAAAAATACTGAAATAAATTACTTCAGGACAGAGAATTTGTGAAAGATAGTACCATCCTACCCAAAAAGTATTAATATTTCTCTTTAGCCCAAAATTTTATAGCTTCTCTACAGTCAGTTTTATTTTCAGTTATTTAATTTCTAATAACTTTGAACTTTCTATGTTCGCCTACAGTTCTGGTTTTGCTTAGTCACATCTTTAATCAATTTTTTTAAAATAGAAGATCATAAAAGTTCTTCCTATTCATAGGAAATAAAACCATCAGTGATACTATAAAATATTATTACTATATTTTCTTAATTTTGCCAAGAATATTACAGATACTATGTACTTAAAATGTGCGTATTCTATGTTACAAAGTCCATCAACAAACTCTATAGAATTTTAATATTATTTTAATATATTCATGTTGCAATAATGAAATTATCCTGTGATCGTACAAGCATGGAAAATATCTTCTCTGCTAAGATACCAGCTACCAAAGAAACCTGAGAACACTCATTTTTGTTCTCAATAGCCATCCTGTAAGCAGTCACTGCAAAGGTAGCCGCATCTTTCATATACTTCTTTTCATCTAAGAAATTCTCAAGCATCAAAAATAGGCCCAGTCATACTATCTGAAAACAGGTGAGCAAGGTTAGCAACTGGGAGGTGGGGGAGAGAGGTGTCCAAATATCTTCTTCAACAGAATACTCTGATTTGACTCTAAGGCAATTCATTCACTTATGAAATGAATAATTACTTATGCAAAGCATACTCCTTTGGAACCCAAATAAAGGTCAAGAACATAAAAGGCATTAGCATTTGGACTCTTTGCTTTAGATATTCTAATTGGGCTTAGGGGAGATTACTGTAAGAGCTAGCACTTCTAATAATAGTTATGCATTCCAAGCACATAAAACCATATAAAATAACTTCACATTATTGATCAACACTGGACTGGAACAAGGTTTAAATTATAGGTGTCTAATCAAGTGCTTGGAGCCCTCCTGGGTTTGATATTCTTTTTTCAATGCTTATTATTTAGACACTTCCTAAAGTGAAACTTATCAAGACACAATGAGGTGTTCCCAGTGAAATCTTCACAAAGCACTCACTGTGGGGACTCTAAAGGTGTTTAAGACTGAGGCAGACTCTCCCTTTAAACCCAGCAATAGGAGACTGTTCTGGGATGAGTTATCATTAAGAAGATGGTGAAAAGGTAAGGAGTGAAATAAAGGAGAACCTTAGAGAGCTTGTGGAGGGAGAACTCAGGTGGGACAGCCATGAAACGTTAGAATGTGAGGGACACAAGACTCTCAAAGTCCTTCCAGAAGTAGAGACTGCTCAGAAAGGATGAGAGAATTTCTTATCTGTATGATCTTCCAATACTCAAGTTCACTTGAATGGTCTGAATTGTTACACAGGAACTCAGAGGCCCTAGATGCTTCCAAAGGCACAGGGGTCAACCCATTAACTTATTTTAGAAACACAACATTGGAATTTTGTTTTGTTTTGTTTTGTCACAGAAAACTGCAAACAAACAAAGAGAAAGTGTAAAGTTGAATATGAAACTTCACCGCATCCATTCTGAATGCCCTTTCTAACTCCTAGGAGAGGTTCATGGAGTTCTATAACCTTGAGGAAAGATGACAGAAAGCTAAATGGAACACTAGTTAGGCTGGTTCAAACCAGAAGCCTAACCACCTCCTGCCTGCCTCTTTCTCCACTGTTAGAATTTTAAAAGCTCCCACAATTGAGTTCAGAGGTTTCAGTGGGGCCATTCACACAACAGTGTCTCTTTCACTTGAAACCCCCTTCGCTCAGAAAGGATCATCTCTGTGGGGCTCCTAGGCCCCAGCCCACGGTAAAACAAGTAGTAAAGTCTACTGTGTGCATGCACAGATAAAGTGGTTGGTACTTATTTTTAGAGCACCCTTCAACTGCTTAAGTAACACCAACTGAAATACAGTACACTCCATCGCTACATAAAAGTAAAAGCAAAATAAAAAGTTGCAGGTAAAACATCCATAAATCTAGGAATTTAAGTTCCTCTCCTCAGGCAACTGCAAGCCAATTCTGCATTTCCTCTTACGTGCTGACAGCCTCTTGGGCATTCCAATAGGAAAGAGTTGAAAAGCAGGATTTCCCGTCCAATCGAACACTGGACAACACTTAATTACTTACGTAGATTAATAATAGCCCTGCTGCTGGGGTTTTTTGCCTTTCGCCACCTTTCCCTGAAGCTTCGCCTGGACTTGATCTGTGGGGAGCTGAATGCCAAGCCGTCTTTGACCAGCCCTGCTCTGCTTCAGCAAACTGTCTGGAACTGACAACCCAATTTCGACACCTATCAATCAGCATAATTTATTGACTGCTTTTACGTGCTCTCATTACCTGTGATACTGAGGATACTGGCAAAGCCCTAAGAGGAATACGCCCTCCTTCTCAGAGAAATCTGAGCTGAGATGTATGTTTTTAGGATGTATGTGCATGGGGGGGATACAGATCAAGTCAGTTACTGTCAGTAGAAAGTACTCAAGACCCAGCACCAAGCTTTTAGCTGCTAGTGGAAAAGCCCTTAGAAGACAGACAGGAGCAGTTTAGTTGTAGAAGCCTTGGTGGGGAGCGAAGTCCTGGGCTGGCCTCAAAGTATACCTAAAATGTAAACAATGAAACAGTAGAGAGATATAGACAGAAAGATAGACAGACAGGCAAATAGAAGGGCAGGCAGTCAGATCAATCTTCAATAAAGCAATGAGGAAATGAACTACCCATATACTTAGAGTTAAGTAATGATGTAAACCAATAAAATGTGTCTCCGTGTGTTAATGAGCCTTACGGAGGGCCTGCAATCAAAATTGAAAAGTCCTTTTGGCTAGAAAACAATTAGACAAATGTTTATTGTAAAGTAGGATTCTTTTCAAGTATATGCTCCTCCATTGAATTATGTAATTTAACTGGCTGAATTTTTTTCTGACATATGTATCCTGCCAACGTATTTTATATAATAAATACTCAAGAAGTAATGACTGGATTAGGAATCTGATTAAGAGATAAATGTGTAAGAATGAGACACACATCAGATTCATGCATCTAAAATGTGTTAACATTAAAATAATACAGCAAATGGCATTCTACCTTCAGCCAAATATTCAAAGAACAAGACAATCACTCATTTGTGAAAAAATATTGAAATACACTGTTGACAGAAAACAACAAATCACAGCAACACAAGATGGATCAGGAGGGGATCTCCTGGAGTTTACAACTTAGTGGAGGTAGAGGTAGGATGACAAAGAGAGGACAGAAGGATAGAGAGAGGGGCAGAAATGAGAGAGAGAGAGAGAGAGAGAGAGAGAGAGAGAGAGAGAGAGAGAGAGAGAGAAGAGAGAAGAGAGGGAGGCACAAAGAGAAGACAGGAAGGGAAGGAGGGAAGTGAAGCATGATGGTTAATCTTTACCAGTGTTTGGATTTCAAATTACCATAGAAATGCACCTCTAGGTATGTCCCTGCAGGAATCTCCAGAAAGATTAACAGAGGAGAAAAGCCCTGTGCTGAATATGATGGCATCATTTCATGGGCTGGGGTTTACCACTGGATAATATAAAAAGAACTTGAGGTGCACATCAGTGTCCATCCCCCTCTGCTTCCTTATTCCAGTTGAGATGTGGCAAGCTGCCTCAAGCTCCCATCAGCAGGATGGTCCCACCATGAAGACCATAATAAGTCAAAGAAAACCTTCCTTCCTTAAATTGCTTTCCCTGGTAATACAATTGTGTCACAGCAATACAAAACACAACTGGTACAGGGAAAGAGGGATGGAAAGGGATATAAGAAACAAAAAAAGAATATGAGAGATCCAAGTGTTACAGACAACATAACAGACTGATAAATCACAGCAAGTGACTGGTGGGTGAATGTGTCTAGTTTCTTAAATAGTCTCAAACTTTATTAACAGAAGAAGCAAAGTTCCCAAAGATTTCTGGGCAGGGTCTCCTAGTCAGGACTCATGGCACCACAAGAATGAGATGAATCTATCAAGAAACTGAGAGACAAGCTCTGTGGGAAGAGTAAGATACAGAACAAGACAGAGAGCACTGAGTACAACAGCCTGCAGAGAGAACAGGACCAAGCCACAAGGGGATCAGGAAGTTTGGAAGAACGTCTTCAGCTAGAGGACAAAGGGAAGTTACAGAAGAGGCAATCTAGCCCAATACTTGAGGGCTAGATCACTACAGGAACACCTATATGCGTCAGACCACACATTTGTAAATTCAGATCAGACCCATGGATTACAGAACTGTCCTCTAATCGATCTTCAGATGGTAGAGGTGCCTAGCTTGAGGAGTCAACTCATTATTCACAATAGTTGATATACTGACTCTTTGCTTAAAAAAAAAAAACACTCTGGAAATGCTGAATGCCATTGTTCTTAGCTCAGAGGTCACTCAGGCAAATATCCCTTTGCTACAGTGCCTATCCCTTCAGTGCCTATAGCCTAGGTAGGTATCAGAGCCAAGAGATGGGCATAGGCAATTCCTCAAGATGTTTGCTTTCCCCAGACTGCTCTAGGTACAGGCAAGGGCAGGGACGGGGCAGCAACTCTCCATCCAGATGTGCATGCAGCAAAGCCACTTCATCCCCAGGGGACAAAACTTGCTTTGAATTTCAAAGGCAGATGCCCCAGGAGGCAACCACCAGACTTGCCCTACAAAAATGTTTGATGAATTACCATGGCAGACATCAACTTCACAGTTTAATGACCAAAAGGAGTTTAGTTATGTCTCAGTGGAAGAGGATAAATTTTCTCTTGGCTTTGAGAATCCGAGGGATTGAGCAAGCCAGCTAACCACAGCTCCTCTCCCTCCACACACAAAGCCTCACCATGGCTCATTTCCTTCCTACATTTTCTTTCAGTGGTGTTTCATAAATTTAAGTAGAGCAGACAGTGCGTCTGTGCTATGCTTCATTTGCAAGACGATGACCACCAAGTGATTAGGAATTGTCACTGGGTTGGTGTACTGGGTGGGAAGAAAAGATCCCTGAGGTTTTTTTCAGGGATTTCATTCTCTACTCATAAATAGATACTTGGTGACTGCTTTGTAACTTTAGGCAGTTTCAAAAGTACTGCACCAAATTTGTAAAGAATGCCCAGGCCAACACCATTTTCTAGGTGTGTGTGTGGGTCTGCATGTGTGTGTATAATACATGTTTGTGTCTTAGAGTTTAATGGCATTACAACCTTCACCAGTGAGTCAGGGTTCGAGGTGATTATTTTTCTACTTTTCCTGTCTAGACAAAAATTTTGTGCCCTATTATCACTGAGAACAATGGTTCTGGGAAAAGATGGAGAAGACCTCTCAGGATCTGCCTACTCCCATTTCATGCATTTTATAGGCCTGCGTTTATATGGACTGATTGATGATCTGTGATCCATTGCTATCACCATAGCCTTTGTTAGAGACAGTTAGCAGAATACAAGGAAAGTCAGAGGCTTGAACTATACTTCATAAGCAAAGCTCAAGGAGAAATCTTGGGGTAAACAGAGATGAGTATTGAGAAAATGTGGGACCAGGAAAGGCACCCTGGTTCCCAGTTGAGGAGGTTTGAAACCCTGGTGACCCTGAAAGGGACGGAAGGTATTTCGCCTGACTCTCAGGAAACCAAGCCTGTCAACTAGCCACAGCCCTCCATAAATTTGTGGACATCACTCATGTAAGGGCAAGGCCCCAAGCCCCTCCACAGATAGAGGATGTGACCTGTAGTCACATAGGCTCAAGACAGATCTCCATTATAATGAGGTACCTAAAGGCCTGAAGGCTTAGCCAATAACCTTTTCTTCCCAGACCTCCTCCCTGACAAATGTATTTAATCTCAGGCCCACTCTGAGAAGTGGGGTACCTCATCCACTTTCCACCATGACAATAAACGCCTTAAAACCATGGACTGTCTCTTTTCATTGGGATCCACAGTGGGGAGTCACAGAGAAGGCCTTCGCCTACAGAGTCGCTGTCTAATCTCTGGAAGAAAGCCTCCCTGTGCTCCCAGCCACCTCCACTACCATAGTCAAGCCAAGGACTACCCCTGCAGGGGAGTACCCCCCTCTTTCCCATCATCCCCAGGCTAGATCCAGCCCCATGGAGCCCCACTCTGTTCTCAGCAATTCCACAGCATCCCAGCAGCTCCTGGACACCCAAGAGCCTGAGAACCAGATGGCCCCAGCCTGATTGCTGACCCAGGGACCCCCCCAACTCCCCAGCCAACTCTGGCTGTGTCCTGCATCTCAGACTGCACTTCCCCACTCCTGGAGCGGTGTCCTGTGGCTTCCCACAGCCCAACACCTGTCAACTTCCCATGTGCCCTGCCTTCCTGAGCGGGAGCTCTGTGGGAGCCCTGCAGGACCCCACTAGCCCTACAGCAGGCACCAGTTATAACCTACAAGAAAACGGTCCAAAGAAGTCTATGTAAATGCACAGACATTTTCCTTGGGGTTTGGAATATTTAGAGACATAAATTGGATTCCCATGTGTGACCACAGGTAGTAGGAATGTTTTGTTACAAGCACAGAGAGGCTTACGGTATGTGAGGGAGGGGATGGGGCATTTGCTTTTTCATGTAAGCAGAAATAGATAGTAAGGAAATGACATGGTATAAGGGCTTAGAAAACCAGAAAACTCGTGGGTTGTGGGAAGGTGGAAGATGGGCAGAATGACCCAAGCAAAAGCTTTGTTAACTACTCAAAACCCATCTTAAAAGGAGTTCTAGTTCCCAGCCAACTTCCAGATCTTACAGACAGGTAACGATCCTTGCTCTGCTGTTATGGACAGATAGTACAACTGTATTTTAGTGCTCCAGAGTATTGAAAGATTGATGCTGTCGTGTCTTTGCAATTAGCACAGTCAATCTGTGAGACAGGTCCTACATGATGGCTCAGTAGATAAAGGCATCTGATGCCAGGCCTGGCACCAAAAATTCAGTCCCCAGGACCCACATATTATAAAGAGAACAGACTCCCACAGGCTGTCCTCTGCCCTCCAGATGCATGCAATGGCACAAGTTTGCCCCTTTCACACTTAAATGGATGCATGTAATTTTCAAAAAGGAGATAATACATTTCAATTATAATGAGTACTGATATAATTCAAGAGGCTTGAAAAGTACTGACTGCAATCTCACCTGTAACTACTAAGGCTGACACAGAGTCTAGGGACCAGTGCAGATTACAAGTACCAGGCAATTAAGTAAAATGTGTTTGCTGACCTGCGTCAAAGTGAGCCATGTTCAAGAAATGCACAGCAGGCTTTGGAGATCTAGCTAGCGGTACAGTTGAAAAACCACACCAAATACACGTAATAAATTTTATAACAAATAAAATATATGCAATATAATTAAAAGATTATTACTTTAACATGAAATATGAAAAACATCTAATAAAGTTATTTTATTCTATTACTTTCAGTTGTTAAAAACAGTAATTAATACTAATTAATATAAGGATTAACTAAATATGTGAAAATATACAACTATTTTCAAATGTTACTGTCCCCTGATCAGCCATTTTAACTCTTTTGACATTGTTGATTTGATGTTTAAATTTTGTAGTTTATATGACTGTGTGAACATTTGTATTACTGCATGTATATGTGCATGTATTTGTACATGTCTTATGTACGTGGATACTTTTTCAAAGTATAAAAATGCAGTAAAAACAGTCATTAATGCAAACATTAAAGTAACAATGAAGTCATTGTACTTACCCAGGACACCCAGGCATAGTTTCATCTCCCCTTTCCACTAACATGTCTCTGAATTGTCACTGTTTTAGGGTTGTCAGTTCTTCAAGGCAATGGGAAAGTTGAATTCTCTGGCCATCAACTTCTGTGGGCCTTTACTCTGTGCTCTTATGAAGCCTGTGCACTAAACCATTATGGTGTTGGTGTCAACACCAACCTGGTGACACCAAACCCAATTCCTGCTCATCTCAGCCTCCCAACATGAAAGACTGAGAATTCTACCTTCTAGCCCCAGGAAGAGTTTCAACTTTTAAGTTTCCATTTCTAGGTCCCCAAGTATATTTCTTCCCTTTTGTATCTCAGCTGCTCTAAGCAGACAAGTGGTATGTCAATCAGGGTGTTCAATCTACAAATAGTAAGTCATGCTTAGCATGACCATCATTTATCAAAACTGTGACACTTTTCCTTCTGGGGGTAATGGTCCTGAAGCAGAGATCATTGAAACTTTTAAATCAAGGGTGGATTCCAAGCAAGTTAGTTATAGTAACAAAACAGAAAAACCTGGGTTTTGTTGGTTTTTTGTTTTGTTTTGTTGCTTTTATTTTTGTTTTTGGTGTCTTGGTGACTTTTTGCCTTCTTTTTTATTCAGCAGTAGCCATATTTCCAAATCGTTATTTTCCCTCACCTACCCCCAAATTGTGAGCCTGTGTCATTATTACTTCTTACACACATCCTAGGACAACTCCTGGGTAAATGGAGAGCCTTTTCTAGATTCCTATGACTACAAAGATGATGGGGATTTGGAAGCTTGTCATATACACCTCTGTTTTACTGTAACAGTCTTCTTCATTCTCCTACTCAAAATACTCTAAACTTAGATAAGGATATTCTCCTGCATCAACACTTTGCCAGGATGATCCAGGCAACATTTTAGCATAGATTCTACATCATATAGATAGCAATTGTTTAGACAAACATAATTTAAACTATCTTGCGTTTCTGTAAAGTCAGAGTTACATTTAAAAGTAACTCAAAGCTTTTGAGGCAAAGCCTTTGTTCACAGAAAAACACATGACATCTCTTTGTAGTGCCCCTGTGGGCAAGAGGCAGACAAGATCTCTTCATTTCCTTTGGTAAGGAATTATCTAGTGACTGGAATTTTCCAAAGTGGATGCTCACACAGTCAGGCACATCATAAAAGCCTCCCTGTGAATTAGGAAGATATTAATAACTTTTTAAGTGTTTAAATCTTCATAAAAACCAGGAAGACCAATGAAGTTCCATTTTTCCAAGGTGAAATAATAAAGGTCTGGGGAAACAATATCTTGATGTTATAATTTGAGAAATCATTTGATATTGCATAGTCGGACAGCCCTGACTCGGTGAACCTCTACTATGTAAGAAGTCAATACATCAGTTACCCTGAGAGTCCCATTTTGTTTGCCTCTAGGGTGTTTTAATTGCAACTGCAAACCAGGGAATAGAAATATAACTTAATCACCTTTAGAGAGTAATCATATACACACACAAGTGATGCTGTTCATTTGTGCTCTAACAAGACAATCCAGCAACTACCACAGTTTCCTGAGCACTGGTGTTTTCTTGGGAGACAAGGATAGGCATGGAAGTAATTGTCTATTTCATGTCAGAACTCTAAAGTCCAGTCTCTATCTTGTGACATCACTTTCTCTGCTGTGCCCAAGTCTACAGTTTTTTTTTTCTTCAGCATCTTATACAATGTGCTCTGCTTTGATTATTCGTCTTCCTAATCAGGCCAGATGAGTCCTTTGAGCCATCGTTAAAATCATGATCACTTTTGTTCGGGGCTGCTGGGTTTCCTATGACAGCCACCCTCATTTTCATTATCTGAACCCTTAGAAAATGTGGTCACGATATTCACAATGTTGAAGAACTAAATGGACACTCTCTTGATACAAAGCGTAAGGTGTAATAGGCAAAATCAGAGAGATGGACTGCGAATGCTCACATGACAGAGTATGTATGTCTACCTTTAATTTTTCCTCAGCTGGAGTAGAACAGCCATGGCTAACCAACTAGTATGAGCTACAAATCTTGTTAACTGATCTAAGAGTGGTAAATAGTGACTATGGGCAGTACATAAACTACACAGTATCTATTTGGCAGTGGAGAAACATAGTTTTTCACACAGGCCTGTGCTGAACTGTGGTGGGAGTTTTCTGCTTCTCACCCCAGCTTCAGCATCTATCAGTACAGCTCAAGACTTTCTGGACCTAGGGCAGAGACTTTTCAGAATGTGGAGCTCAGAGTCCTGAAGCTGGCATAGTCCCAGGAAAATGGAATATGCTTAGCAAGAATCCAGTGCCATCCTGCTAAATATGATTCAAGTTTGAAATGGAAAGTCATGTTCAAAACCGATAATAATTCAAAGACACGGCAACAGAGACAAACTCAACCCCATATCCAGTAGGTTATAATCCACATTCTACAATGCAGAAAAATAATGCCTAAGAACCAGCCAATTGTGTCTACCTAATATTAGAGATATTTAAAATAACTTAAAATCCATGAGGCTTGGAACAGTGACAAAAACAAAAAAACAAACAAATACTCACAAACAAATAACAAAGATGATGTAAAATTTAGTACAGGTGAGAATAATCCATTTTCCACCTGTGGATCTCAGCAAAGTCAAGCTCTCAATGTCTACACAGACTAGGGATCATGTAATTAGTATGCTTACCTTTTACTTTTTACTATTTCTGATATACAGAGCAACACGATTATTTGTGGGGCTTTTTTCTGTAAATACCATGTGGCCAGAACTGACTGGTCACTCTATTAAGAGCTAAGTCATTCTGGGAAAGAGTAACAATTTTTAATTTAGGAAAACTGATGAGTGTGTGAACATACTTAGCTCAGTAGAAATACCAGAGGCTTCCATCTTTGTTCATCCATTCAGAAGGTTCTACTGTGTATCAACAGGAACACTCAACACACACAGAGGCTTACTTAGGGTGTGGATGATATTGGAGTAGCACTTGGTTTAAAAATGTCAAGGAGATTTCCTCATTACATACTCCATGGTGACTGATTTTTTTTTTTCACTTTTTTTTTCGGAGCTGGGGACCGAACCCAGGGCCTTGCGCTTCCTAGGCAAGCGCTCTACCACTGAGCTAAATCCCCAACCGTGACTGATGTTTTTATATCCAATGAAACTAGTAAGAACTTGAAATCTTATCTGTATTTTCTAAATATAAACTATCAGGAATTTTCTGTTTTGAAGGTTCTGGGATACATCTGGGCTATGTTGGGGTTGGGGATTTAGCTCAGCGGTAGCGCTTGCCAAACGAAGGCCCCTGGGTTCGGTCCCCAGTTCAAAAAAAAAAAAAAAAAAAAAAAAGAACATCTGGGCTATGTCTTGGAAACACCAATACAAATAAAATAGCATATTAAATGGGATTCTTTCAAGTGCAGTGAAGTCACAAGCCAATAGGAACTGGTTGGTACCCAGGGTCCTAGATGAGCATCCAAGAAGCAGGAACTATAATGAATTTTCTATAAATTGCATTTACCAACCTGGCAGAGCATATTTCTCCATAGCATCAAAGAGGGATAAGTGAGGATTTCTTTAAGGAGAATGTTTAGCTGTGTATGCAATGTGTCAAAGCATGGAGAAGGGGTAGGAGGATACCATTCATCTCACACAAATGAGAGGAAGCCCAATTCCACTTGATAGCTTAGGGTACTAGTTCACTTTCTCTTACCCTAAAGAGGACTTGAAGCTGAGTAATTTTACAAATAAATGTTGGTTTATAGTTTTGAACATGTAATACCGAGGCGCTACATGACTATGGCTTCCTTACTAGTAGACAGACTCAAAGTAGTCTGGGCTATGCCACAAGATTCACAATATTTATTTGTTTAATGTTGCCCTTTGTGTGAAACCTCCAAGATTCAATCATGAAGCACTGTTCCAATGACTTCATCTAATCCCTTGCTAAAGGGCCTGCCTCTGTGTTCCATACCACAGCTGGACTAAGTTTGTACCCTTTAAATGTATGACGCTTTTATTTCCAATGTCCAAAAGCCTGGGGAGCAGTGCACATAGTATGTGGCACATGCCTTTTCCACCTTAAAAATCAGAGTAAGCAGATGTCTGCCAATTAAATTAAAAAGTGAGATGCTATGGCTGGCTGTTTGTTAGGCAGCTGACTAAAAGCTTGACGGCGGCATCTATAGGGCATTATCGAAAGGCAAAGACATTTTCATGTACTTCTACATGATTTGCAAGCATGATTTCATCTCAGATCCTCTTTAAGGGACCAAAAGGAGTTGGCATGAAGTTCTCTTAAGCCTAGGCCTGCCATGAGCATCTCAAGTGAGCAGCCTCTCGAAGCTCCTTTGCTGTCTTCAAGACAAACTTTAGTATTGAGGAGCAACCCCAACGTTGCCATGCAGAATGTTACAGAGAAGCAAGCTCGCCTCCAACTTTGGACACTGGAAGAACCAACCCAGACCAGAGCAGAGCCAGTCAGGTCCATGTGACTCTGATCCTGCTTTTTGTCCCTTGTCCAAACAGCTCACCTAGTATGAGGCTCAGATAAAAGGAAGAGGAAGAGGAGGGGGGAGGGAGAAGGTATGGAGGAGCAGGAGATTCTAAATTACTAGCTAAGCTCTAGCAAGATCCAGATAGTAGCAAAATATGTATTACTGAAGGGTCAGTTTCAGATTCTGGATTCAACCATAGATGTTTATACAAAGATGAGGTGAGCAGAATGTTCTGACAAAAAGCTAGTATTTCATTCAATGTCAAAGGAAGATCCTGTCCTACAGAACAAATCACAGAAGCAATTATAAGAAAAAAGAAAAGTGCGGGGTTGGGGATTTAGCTCAGTGGTAGAGCGCTTGCCTAGGAAGCACAAGGCCCTGGGTTCGGTCCCCAGCACTGAAAAAAAAGAAAAAGAAAAAAAAAAGAAAAAAGAAAAGCAGGTGTATTATAAAACAAGCAAAACAAAAAGCATAGTATCTGTATTTTATAAAAATTAATGCTGACAAGTGGTGGTACATGCCTTCAATCCCAACAATCTGGAGGACAAGGCAAACAGATCTATGAGTTCAAGCCAGGGTGTTCTTTAGAGCACATTCAATGACAGCGAGGGCTACAGAGAAACCCTGTCTCAAAACGAAATAAAATTAAAGTTTCCTACAAAGTATCTGATGGTAATTAGGACGTCTTGAAGATGAGATTCCCCCACAAAGAGAAGGACTTCAAACATGGCCTTTAGAATCCATGATACTTCTATGACCAGTATCTCAGCTGACTCAACCCTGCAAGGGTAGGTGTTACTATTCCCATTTTATAGAAGATAAACTGAGGATCAAACCTGCCTTGACCTTCTCTGAAAACAGTCACTAGACGACTCGAGATTCAGAAGTCTTCACCGCACAGCATTGTCACTATGTTTCATTTATCATATATGATAAATTTTTATTTATATTTAATATATTATATATGATATTATTCCTTCCCACAAGAGAGGGTGACTCATCACTCTAGTTATCTAACATGAACAGAGATGACTTCTCAGTAAATAAAACTGAAATAATTATATCTGCCAGGCAGGGTTTTTAAGACAGTCACATCAGCTTTGAAATGAAGGCAAGAACATCATAAAACAGCAGGACACCAAGCTTGGCAGAAGAAAGCCTGCTCCAAACCCCTGCCGGCTGCTCTTTATAGCTGGCTGAGTTTTGTTTCCCTCCTTTTAAATAATTTTAGGAGGAGGGGCTCTCTTTGATTACAAAGAAGACAAATACAATCTGTGTACAGGAAATGCTTATGGCAGAGAGCATGAGGCTAGTTACTACTTCCTTTGTTTCACACTTGCACGAAGTATAATATAAGCCTGGAGATATAAGCAGTGAAGGCTTTCCTTACTGCGGTTAGGTTTATGGGGCTTCAGTATTGTTCTTTCCCCTAAATTACCTGTGCATCCTTGACTCTGTTGTTCACTGTGCCATGGATGTAACACACTCCTCTGTATTTTGAAGTAATTCCTAATACTTTACCAATTAAACACTCAAGATTTTACACATGAACACATTGCACAAAGCCTGAATCTCTAGAACCTAGTCATTTCAGTCACTGTGCTGGACCTCAGTCCATTCAGGAAAAGGGTCATATGCATATCACAACCCGGAGGACAAGGTTCCAAGCTGTGAGATTTCACACACTGGGTGATCAGGTCCACAATAGGCTAGCACATTAGTGTTCAGCCTCCAATTGTTCTGTGTTTTATACTGTGTTTTATATCAGGCTGTAACTATAAAATAGACTAGAGTTGGCTAAGGCTTAATGGAATCTTCTCCTCTCTCAATCTTAGCTAACTCACCTCTGCCTTTGTATTGAGGACTGCATGCACAAGAGCTGCACAAAAGCAAGCCAGGCCTCAGCATAGACAGGGGTGGGACCATGGAGTCCCTTCCCAATCTGAGGAACTATTGTCCCTGATAGTTGATGAGGAAGGGGGAATTAGTTTTCTTTGGGAATGCACATCCTGGAAGACTGACTGACCACCTTTCAGGAGATGTTCCTACAACCATGTACATGTAGGTGGCACGAAGTGCATGCAGCTGGTCGTTGTTGTTGTTATTGTTGTTGTTGTTATTATTATTATTTTATTAAGAGCACATGAAATTTGGAGGTGAATTAGAGAAATTATACCTGTAGGTTTTGTGTCTGTCCTATAGGGAAAAAAATCTGGGAAATTTTTTATATAAACAAACATCTGTGGGGTTCAATTTAGAGCTGAAAGATCTCATATTTTATCAAAAGAATACCTTAAAGTAAAACAATCACCCCAGAGGAGTGTGGGTACCCCATAAGAACATGAGAGAGTTGACAGGAAATCAGGACAGGAACCTCTGAGCTACAATGTTGGTGTGTAGACATGGTTCCTTATCTTTAGAAACAGCTTTTGGAGGATGTTCAGTCAGCATTTTGTCTAAGCTCCACCCCACAGTTACCTGGCAACGGCCAGGTGTGCCTGACTCAGTATAAAAGGAGCCGCTTGCTCCCTTCTCCCTCTCTTGCTCCTCTCTTGTTCTTGTTCTTCCCATCCTGCTCTACTCTCTCCCCATTCCTCCCCACCATGTGCTCATAGCCAGCCTCTACACCTCTACATCTCTACACCTCTACATCTCTACACCTCTACACCTCTCCCTCTCCTTCTCCCTTCCCTTCCCCCTTCTCTCTTTCCATCTCCCTCTCCCTCCAGCCCCCTTCTCTCCCCCTTTCTATGCTTCTACTACCCTCTTGACTCCTCTCTCCATGCCTTAAATAAACTCTATTTTATACGTGTGGCTGGTCCCTCAGGGGAAAGGAATGCCTCAGCCTGGGCCCACCGAGACACCTTCACCATACATCCATAAGAACATAGCCCCCCTTTATCTTTTTATAGACATATCATTCACTACAGGCTCAGAATGCAATATCCTTAGGCATTTAGCATTACTAATGCATCAAAAGGGCTTTGTAAAACAAAACAAATTCTATCTTTTTTTTTTTCATAGAAAGGGAGCTGTTTACACCAACACACAGTGGGAAGAAGGGAGTATGAGGGTGTAAATCTACACACGGAAATGTTCTACTGTGAAGGCCTGATCTCAGTTTTAGGTACTACACCTCCATTCACCCACCCTATTTTTATGAAACCAGTCCATTTGCATCAATTTCTGAATAATGAACGTGAAACACTTGTTGTTGTTAATGTTGATTTTACATCAACCCTGTACCTTGACCTTGATGGAGTCACTTCCTTTTGTTAGTAGATTTGGATGTAGCTATGGTTTTTGGACAGATCATTTCACCAGTAAAGAAGAATTGTCACTTTATTTTTTACCATATAGATAGATTATTTTCTCTCTCCCCTCCCGCCCCTTCTCTTCCCTTCCCTTCCTTCCCTTTCTTCACTCCCTCCTCCTCCTCCCCTTCTACTTTCCTCTTCTCCCGCTCTTTCTCTGCCCTTCCTCTTTCCCTCTTCCTCCTCTCTTTCAGCATCCTCCAGTAAATGTTGAGCAGGAGACACACATGGTTCATTTTCTTACTTTTCAGAAGTGGTCCCATATTGCCCTCATTGGTCTTGAATACGTATTCATTTTCTCTCAGCCTCCTGGGGAGCTGAGATTATAGTCATGTGTCATTACACCTGTGACATGGTACCTTTTAAGGTATTTGAACATCTTTTCACTACCCTAAATTTGTTTATTAGGTATGAAACTTATAAACAGTAAGTCTTCACAGTCATAGTGGACTAGTGAACTCTTGCCTTCTCCTGGCTGCACACAGTAGTAGAACTTGTGGCTCTTCTAAAGCTATGGCTCTAAAGCTATGGCTCTTGAGGGTCACAGTAGCAGTCCACTCATCTCCCTGTACTTGAGAACTAGTTTGCTATCGCTTGACTGGGTGCCCAAATTTTTCTGATAGCATTATGATATGGATCAATGAGGATAACCTCAAATAATGTATATATGGAATCCTCACCAACCCAGTAAGAATGTAGTACTGTCAAAGCCAAGCTGAACGTAGTATCTAACTCTCTCCTCAGGACCATGCTAAAGGCTTTAGGTAAACTTGTTAGCACCACCAGCAAGCTCTACAGACTTGCTGTAGTAGCATTCCTTGGAACCGGGCATCTTTGGCCACCATGGTGATGAATATTGTATGTGACATAACCTACTATGTGCTTTATCCAGCTTGGTGGGAGACGGAGACCTATGCCATGCAGAGAGCTGGCGGTACTGGCAGCAATTGGACCCTCAGAAGACAGTACATCGCATCACATGAACCACTTCTTCCTCCATAGCTCCTGGGGATGTTTGTAGCACCCTCCTTGGCTCACGATGACTGACTTGTCCTGATGACTCACTCACTGTGATGGTGATGACACTGATGACTGACACCAGGCAGAAAGGAAGAAGCCTTTTCCACACAACCCTCTTTTCTATTTGTAAATGTATTGCAGACATTTAACAAAGCCCATGAAAGGTAAAAGTGAGACTTAGGCTCCACTCCATTGAGGCTGTGTTCTGCTGAGAGAGACAGGGTATCAGATAAGATACAATAAGGACCAATGTAACACTGTCTAATAAAAACTAGCACCAATGTGATGAGCCCTAATCTTTACTGAAGGATTAATATGGGCAGGACATGATTCAAAGTATACATATTGATTCACTTTATCCTTCAACTTATGCCTGTTTTTTAGGCAAGAAATCAAAGATGAAAGAAAAATATGTAAAGTTGGCCTTCCTTGGCTATGCTCTTAAGTGCTGCCTGGAGTTGTGTCTGACTCTTTAGCAATGCCTATTGAATGTCCACTTGCTGTTAACTACTATGTCACTTTCGGTTAACTTAGGAAATTGTCTACTGATACAACTGTGCCACTGTATACTCACTTGTAATAGAAGGGCATAAAACTAAACGCACATAGTTGTAGGGATTAAAAATCCATTTATAAATAAAGGAATTTATGTTCAACTTATTCAAGTAATCATCCCAAGGTCACCCATTCACTTAGGATTAAAACCAAGGTGAGCTGACACCAAATTTAATACTCTGATTCCGACCTCAGGCTGTCTCCTCAAATAACTAGTAATTAAACAACAAATAAATGGTCATATCTATGGTCTTAATACCACAGATAGAAGTGAGATATTCTTCATAGACAGAAAGCATTTTCAGCATTTGAAAGGAGGAATAATATGAGAGAAAAGCTGGTATCTGAAGTTTCTGGATGTACTGAACTCTGTGGTTTTCCTGGAGTAAGTCTGAAAGCAGAGGTATCAGGAGGCTCTTCAATGTGCTTCTCAGTTCTTGAGCCCCTCCCTTGTAATCCATTTACCAGCCAGAGAATAATCCTGATTTAAATGACATTTCTGGAAGGAATTCCCAGAAGAGGGGAAATAATAAAAGTATTTCTCTGTCGATTCTTCTCCCTGCATTTAACTTTTGGGAATATCTTTGTTAACGGAGAAGAGCACACCAAGGAACCATTACCACTGATATAAGGAGAGAATGGATGGAAGAGTCCCTCAGCCACAGTCCGCCAGTATCAACAGTTTAACTAAACATAATAACTATAACCTCCTCACTGTTCCACTTTCTAGGCTTCTGGCACATACTTCTTCATTTCCTCGTTAGGTTTATGAAGTGCTCCTTGGTATATTGGCTCAATATGGTTTTGCCTTCAACTGGTGGATCTCCAGAATGAACAGGGGCATAGGCCTCTTTTACCAAATCAGTTAGTCAAATAAAAGAATGTGTGAAAGAGACCAGAATCCTAAGCCAGGAACATGGCTGGTAGCATTGTACAGACATGGTGAGTTCCTACCCACTGTGATCCTCTTATTCTTCAAGGGTGATGACAGCCAGCTATGAAACACCAACACTAATTCCTTCATGGTTTCTTCTTGCTCCATACCTGGTGCCTCTGTACTTTATTAGGAATTTCCCTCAGAACCAGAACCCTGAGTTCTCCTTTATTACAGTGCCATTAGTATGGCTGCCCCTAAATAGGTTCCCCAGCCCCAAGTCTATCCTGATCTCTTTCTGTTCCCTCTTAATTTTAACATGTTAAACACTCTGTGTTCCAGGTATCTTACTCAAAAGTAATTATTAGAAAAAGGCCACTCAGACAATTATTGAAGTAATAGCACACTTGACCTTATCTCTCTCCCAGGACTATCTGTACTTCATAAAGTAGTTCTCAGAGTTGGAAATGCTTTAAATTAGAGAACAAGTTCACATGTAGCAATGAGATGGAGGACAGACACTGTGGAAACTCAGGGTGGAGGCATAAAAGCAAGCTCACAACAGAATGGTGGTTAAGCAAGTCAGCTAACTATCGTCATTAACCTTTCTGAAGACTACTAAATACTACATAGAACTCTTTCATGACTTCTATGTTTGCTTTTTTACACAGGTAAACTTACCTGTCTGTATAGGTGATTTTACCTAAACTCCTGAGACCTGAAGAAAACAGAAGAACCAGTGAATCGAAGTCCAGGGGGAACACCCTTTGTGAGTTCTGTCCACAAAAACTCAACACCTATGATTGCATGAAGTAAGAGAAGTTGTCTATAACACTGGTACCCTAGTTTTCTAATTCCTATTCCTTAGGTTGTCAAGTCAATAATGTGACTCAATAAAGTCAGAGGTGCCAAGGGACCAATCCAAGTATTGAAATCTCAGTATTGAAATAGTAGCTGTATCCAATATGGTAATGTATGAGCAGATAAGGCTTAATGGCATTTGTTTGAACTAGAGTTCTATCTTGAGTCTTAGCGAAACTAAGCTATCTCCACAAATGGGGTTTTTCTAACTTTCAGAAGCTTCATTCTTCCAAGCAAGACACTAGGGTATCCAGTTTCATTTCCTTCCATGATGTCTTACTCCCAGAATTCTTAAACCCTGGGAGCTGGCCTTAATTATGACCATGCTCAGCTCTAGACTTTTAGGATTAGCTAAACTATAAGAACTGACATCTGTTCCATTCCTGATCATGGTGATCATGGAGAATATCCAGTATCGGAGTTTATCATTTTATTCTACAGAAGTGAGAACTGAGGCCCAGATGACAGTCATGTGTCTGCTTTGAGACACATCTGAAATTCTCACTCGAATCTACAATTGTCTCTGTCCACTAACCATGCAGCATCCCTTCCCTGAGTGGTATATTCCATCATCACTAACGTAACTGGTAGATATCCTTTCATAAAAAACTACCCTGGTTGGTCACTGCTCTCTGAGTTAATCAAGGGCTCTGATGTCCACTATTTTGATCTCCACTTCACTTTACCCCAGTTCTTCTCTAATTTTTCTTCAAGTTCAAGGCAAAGCTAGGACCAAAAGGCCCCCTCAACACTTTTCCATTGATCAATGAAAGGAATGAATGATTGAATGAATGCATGATTGATTGAATGATCAAACATTTGATACAGACACTGTTTTGGTCTACTGCTTGATATTCCAACATTCTCTGTCTTAGGATACAACCACTGTGATAAGCACGGGGGTGGAGGAGATGGTCCCTGCCTAGTAGAAACACCAAAGGACACTTGCAGTGTGTTTGGGGACCATAATCCATCAGAGCTGGAGTGGATGGATTGAGAAGAGAACATAACATGTGACTAGGAGGAATTCTGCCCCTTTCTAGACATCCCCATAGTGATGTTGTCGATGACAAGGGGCAAAGCATACAGCTTGACTGAATGCCAAACATCTGGGCTCAAAATCAAGCAGAAGAGTAATTCAAATCAAAGAAAAGCTAACAGCAGATAGTTTTCATGCCTACTATGTGCATCCAGACTGCCACGGTGATGCAGACATCATGTGCATCCTCAACCCCAAATCCCCCAGCTCTCTGTGCCAGATGTCTGATGCTATATTAATCCAAGAGTCCTGTTTTGAACTGAGCATCTGTTGGCATATGCTGATGTGCAAAAGAGAAAAAGAAAGAAAGAAAGAAAAACCATACTAAAACTATGAATTATTTCACCAGCTTTTCTGTGGTGCTTTTATTCTGCCGCCCTGACAGAGGCTGTGGAAAGCTTTCTCTTAGCCTCCAGTGGTCTCTAATATTGCCATACCTCCTACATCATGTTGTGTAAGAACATAAGAAACTGGGATGCCCTTTACCCATAATTGCAGAGAGAGGATCAGGTCAACTCCTCACCAGAAGCATCTTTTGTCCTAAGCCATGGATCATAAGTGGGTAACAAGAGGCCATCCCCAAACACAGTAGCTCCCAAGGTGCCAAAATGAAAGGGTAGAATATTTCTTTTGTTTCTGGACAATGGAGTTGAACTGACAACTTGCTGGTAATTATGATTCTGTATCCTTTTGTATAAATAGTCTTATCTCTTAACATGAAGCAGGCAGAAGTACACCAAGTAGCCTCCTGTCTGAGAGGCCCTTTGCTTATCCCAGCACAATCATAACAACCAGAAAACCCAGGGACTTGCTGTTAGCTTGCTTAAGGCTATTCTCTGTTTTCATCATTCCATGAGGAAAGCAACCAGTCAGCTGAAGAGAAGGGACTTTTCCCTAAATGACAGGGTCTCCTATGGTTAGAAGTCCCCTAGCTATTGTTACCAAGGTTCTGTAGGCCCAGCAACAGTTGGAATTCCTCTTGGCTTGCTTGTTTTCACAATGTGGATGTGCCTAGGTTGTCAAGATTAAGAAGGTACCCAAGGGGATTCACCAACCCCCATGATACTCAGGAAATGAAGTGTGTATGCTAATCAGGATGATCTCCCAGATAGGGAAGGGGGAGAGTTCTTAGGCCAAGCTTGCTTGCAGCCTTTCTAAAAGGAGGATGCATAGGAGAAAATCTGGAGAGGTAAGTTTTGAGGTTCTAGGCTTTGTGAATGAAAACCTTTTGGTGTTTTCCCATTTAAGTCTACTGAAGAACTAGAGAGATGACATTAGCAGCTAATGTACTTAGAAGCTACCTACCATGTTTCCTTATTGCCTGAACTTAGCCAGTTAGGGGTCTTTAGCCTAGTAACATTTCTCCCTGCTCCTGATTTCTGATTCTTCTTGACCTAAGTTTTGGCAAACCAAGAATTAAGATTAAAACTCCTATATAGAACGCACCACTGTTCTAGTGAGTAAAGGTATCCTGGTCAGTAAATGTACCCTATGAGGCTTTGCTAGTAGGACCTGGATCTTAATATTATCCTATTGAGTTGTACCCCTGGTTTTCTAGACGCATTGCAATAGTTGGTCACCTCCAAATGAAGGTCATAGTCCTAGCCTGAATGTCCTCTGTCTTCTTTTTGCTCCCCACTTGGAGCCTTCTGGCTCTATGCAACAATAAAGGCTTTAAGACAGCATCATTGAAAACAGTAGTTCCTCCAGGTGTGGTAGCACTGGTGTAGAATATCAGCACTCTGCATGCTGAGTCATGGCTATCTTCAATTTACACCTAGCTATGGATGTATGAGTTCAAGGCTAGGCTGGGGTATATAATAAGAGCCGTATAAAAGCAAAAATAACAAACAGTAATAGCCACAAGGGTGGGGGGACTCAAAAGACTAAGCTGTTGATCTTGCCCTCAACATAGCCATGAGAAAAAATGGGCTGGTAGAGGGCATGGTCATCCAACCTTCTTCATTGTTCTTTGTATTTCTTATTGACGTCTTTCCTCACATTTGCAGCCCTACTGTGCTTTCCTCATTGGACTCTGTACTCTGCCTCCATAGTCACCAATTTTGCCCACCTGCCACAAGATGGAAGCTCAGCGCTTCCAAAACTGATGTCTCTACCCTTCCAGTGCCAATCCTTCCATGGAATTACATGACCCAAAGATCACCCCCAAAGTACACAGTGGAATTTCTCCACCAGAGAAGATCTATTTCTGCAAAAAATTTTCAAGTTGTCATTTCCATTTAAAAAGGGAGATGATAAAAAGCACACACACGAGCCATTATTTGTAAAATGCCTACAGATGATGAAGAGGAATGCATACCAATATCCACACACATAAACACATAGGGGTGAGTGGCCACATGTGGATGTGTCACCCAGGGAGGCCAAGACAAACCTCTCAGATGAAGAGAGTAATTGAATACTAAGGAAAATGTCAGGAATCAAGACTGATTTTAAATTTCTTCTGGATGTTCTTTACATCCATCTCTGCAGATTTATTTTTCAAATGCATTTTTTCAAACTTCCATTTCAAATTTGATTCTTACGTTAGCTTCAAAACACAGTCACAGGGGTAGCAAACATGCAGGGTTTACCAAGCAAGGGGTCTCATTGTGGTATGAAAATGATTGCTTAGCTGGAAAGAGTGATCCCTCCCGCCCCCGGTCTTCTTCTGGTATTGCTTAGCTAAATAAACCCTGACACCTCAGTGTTCAATATCCTTGATTCTTTCCAGAGTTGACTAGTATTCCTTAGCTATATTATTTTAAATGTAGGTGGATATTTGGAATAATAAATACCATGTCCAAGAGGGCCACCACCACCATCATTACTGCCATACTTTTCTTTCCAGAACATTTTGCAATGACTCAGTTATACCTATTCCCATTCCTTTAGACATGAGCAATCTGAGGCTGTTCTAATTCTGTAAGGAGGGCTGTTGAAAGATTCTAAATAATAGTGACAATGAATTTGAGTATCCTCAACTCTAAACTTCACAGGCATAAAGGGGTAGGTCACTTCCTATGAGTTACTCCTAATACAATATAGGCAATTGATACTGCTGTTGGTTGCCCATGAGAAATGGCTGGTCAAAGGTATCATATGTGCTGATAGCAGGACATAGAGAAAGCAAAACTGGAACTTCACTTGACATCTTCTCCCTACTGGCAAATCTTCCTGGGTACTAAGCAGGATACTGGAGAAAACCTGCCATCAACAATAGTCTTACTTAGCTATGGGTTCTGGGTATGGCACTACTTACCCGCCAGGCAAGATGTGCCTACTCTGCCCAATAGTGGCAAGTCTCTTATAAAGATAATCAACTTTCTTCTGATGGGCGTTGGGACCTGGTCCAAAGGAGGAAATCCACATTTGTTACTGTCCACTATAGTCAAAAGTCCATGGCCCGGGTAGTCCTAGGCCCTACTGTAAATACTATCACTCTTGATTTGCTCGGTGGACACAACATGCTCATTACACTGGCTTCTAAATGCTTATGCTTTTATCCACAGAGGTACCTTGCAGAAAAAGTGTGTGTGTGTGTGTGTGTGTGTGTGTGTGTGTGTGTATAGCGTTAGAGATAGATAGATGATAGATAGATAGATAGATAGATAGATAGATAGATAGATAGATAGATAGATAGATTAAGAATCACAAGAATCACCAGAAATGGGAGTGATGTAGAAGTTTGACTTCCAGGCAAGAAGGTGATTTCATGGCTCCTGAACTCACAACAATTGTGATCACATGCACAAAACTGGGCTTATCAACTCTTGTCACAGAGGGAAAGACTAATGAAGCCCCACCTTTTTCTGAAGATTTATGTATGGTTAATGTTCAACAGAGAGACACTTTTTTCAGTGGTGCAGCCATCTGTCAGATACACATGCTTCTGTAAACTGAGCCTCCTCTACAATTCCCATAAGCAACCCAAGTGAAATTCAATGGAACACACACACACACACACACACACACACACACACACACACACACACACACACACATACACCATTAAAGAGACATGGAAATAGAAATGGGGCAACAGGAAAAGAAAGAAAATAGGGAGAGAGACAGTAGGAATGTGAATAATAGAAATACATTTTATGTGTGCAGATGTCATAATGAAAACCATTGTTGAATACAATTAATACATTAAGAAAAACAAAAAAAAACCATTAAAAATAAAAACAAACCAACTTTTCAGGTACCAAAGCCTACTGCAAGACTGTCTCACCTCTGAAGATAAAAGACTCTTAAAAGAATGACTGTTAATGGCAAACTATGAAAATTAATAAAAATTACAGCTTGCCCTCTCTATTTGGCCTTCACAGAAATTGATGTGAGGTTTCATTTTTATGGCCTCGAATTTGGGCCATGCCCCGACTGACTTTCAAATGCTATTCCAAATGCTCTCTAACTCGGTATTGAAGCCAGCACCCTAAGCGAGTTCCATGTCTTTTCTGTACCATGCATTTGCACGTCAGGCTTTACCCTGTAGGTATCTGATAAAGCTTCCATGACCTCCTTCCACCATAACAACCATGAACTCTGAGCGTCAGAGTTCATGAATGTATCTTGGGTAGGAAGATCTCGAGTTCATTAAAAATAAGTGGGAAGGTCTTAGGCTTTGAGATCATGGAAACGAGCAATACCTTTAGGTGTCTGTACAATAGGAGTTAGCCCCAGAAGCACACATGTGCCCTTTGAATGTGCTATTCTTCTGCTGCTTCATTGCACCTAGCTGTTGGTGCCCTAACTTGTATGTGACACGTATCCAAGCAGAATCACCTGACTCTCACACTGTGAGGCGCATATGAACGGATCCAGAATCTCAGTAACAGGACGCAGTGCTCCTTATGGTTTCTTTAAGGGAAGAACCGGGGTTTTCGGATATTGGTGTCTTTGTCCCACCTCATCCATAAACCTTCTATGACAATGCTGGCTTGCTCTGCTCTGGTTTTTCTGCCTCTTTGTCTCCCTTATTCCCAGCTTCCCTCACTTTGGCACATACACAAGACCTTATCTTGTCACATGATATGTGTTTCATAAACACATCATCCTCCCTAAGAGCCACAGGTTCCGCAAGGGCAAAGACCACGTTTGATATTTATTCTTTGTCCCATGGCCCACAGCATAGCATGAAGCCTGGAGCAGGCTCTGGATCGGTACCTGTTGAACTGAGTTGAATTTTAAGGATGGTCTGCTGTTGCCAGTGACAATATGATTTCAGAGAATTATCAAAAGGCAGAGCTGGCTGCTCCCCCCACACCCCCTTCCACAAACACACATCTCAACTAGATGAAGACTACAGGCCTTCACACTTTTAAGTGCTGGTTAGGAATCAGAATCAGAAAGCAGCTGGTGACTTTCAACAAAGAGCAGATTGTATTTCAGCAATGGATTGTGGGAATTGATGGATTAGCCACCAGAGACTCTTGGCCAAACCCTTTGGTGTTATCTGGAATAAAAGGGTAATTCAGAGATATGCCAAGTATCAATTTCCAATTACTCTCTCCTGACACAATTCTGCCTCTTGCAGAAACTCCCAGGGGATCTGCTGTCCCCTATCAGCCCAGATCTGGCTTAGCTTTCAGTCAAACAGGTACCACTAGGCAGCGCCCTGTTTGGCCTCAGTGTGACAATGTACTCCTTTGACACACTGGTTCCCTTTTGAAGTCTTCAGTATTGGCTTTCCCTCTCATGGGAGAGCCAGCTGAAGTGTGAAAGGTCTTTTAATATTATACTGTGAACAATGTGTCAGGACAGGACGGGAATAACTCCAACACCTGCAACAAGCTGCTATCACCAAGGTTTCCCAAACCTTAATTTGCATCTGGATGTTGAATGTGAAAACAAAGACTCCTGCCTGACTTGTACAACTTCAACTGTAACCAGAGGGGAAAGAAATAAGAGTCCCTATGGTTTTGACTTTGATATTCAAACACAGAATAGCATTTCCACCCTCCAGATCACAGACAGCCGACCACAGGCTAATTTCTAAAGTCTTTGGTATTAGGGAAATGTAAAAACTGAGGATCTGCAAAAAGCCAGAAATCACATGTCTCCTTTATTACGAAGTAATGGAACAGAATTTGGAAAAACCAGGAACCATCTCCAGGTTCATAAATCAGCCCCATTGAGGAGCGCACAAATGGCTAGCACCTGGAATGAGTCTTCATCTGCAGCAGGGGCGCAGCCTAAAGAATCGAACTCCGGGCCAAGGCTCCAGACCGTGCTCTGTGATTAATGACTTGAGCGAAAGGTCTCAGTTGAGGCTCAACTATTAGCTTGTTCCCTCCACAGCCCAGAACTCTGCACAGCAGAACTATGTCTTCCCTGATTGTTCAGATTGACCTAAATGCAAGCCAGCCTAAGGAGCCTCGGATGTGTCATCAACAGGCTGTGTCGGTCAGGAGGGGCCTGGCATTCATCAGGATTACTTTAGTCAAATCATCTGCGTCGACTCTGCCTGCATGCCACAACCTTTGTGATCCTTTTCAAGTTCAAGAACCATCTTAAATGAGGCCATGGCATTGGCCTCAATCTGTTGGTTGGGAGGGAGGAGCCCTCATCTCAGAGGATTACAGACAGGCAGCATATGGCCTGGATCGTTTCTGTTCATTAAAAATAAAAATCAAAAACAACCTTCTGAAGGAATGGAAGACCTTTGAGATTAATGGCTTCTCCTACCCAGGCTTTATAACCCACCTCCCAATAGTTTTCTCTGCTCTCTTTCGTGTTTTCCAAAGCATTTTGGTTAAACCAGTCTCTTCCCCTTGAATCTGCAGCTAGACTCTTCAAACTGATTGATTAAGGGGAATAAAACGGGTCTACCAAAAGGAGATAGGGTCCACATTCCAGCAAGACTTGGAGGGGCCTGAGCAGCTGACCACCTTGCAGACCATCTGCTGTACTAACATGCAGCAAGTCCTGCTACCTCCTGGCTCTCAACTTCATGTCCAAGCACTTTCCTGAGGGAAAGTGCCTGCCTTCAGAGGCTGCAAAGCGTGAATAAAACACAAAGTACCTGATAGTAACTATAGATAGAAGTGGCCGCACTCAAGCCTGTGGGCTGCGACTCTCTCAGCACACTTAGGACAACTGCCTCATCTCCATCACTCTTCTAAGGCAGGTGTCATGACAGTCCCCATTCTGAAGACAGCGAGACAGGGAGCAAGTGAATGTCTTGTCTGTCACGAAGGCAATATGTGACAAGGCCAGGGCATGACTCCATAAGACCTTGTTCTTCTGTGCTTGATGCTATGGTTGACAGCTGCCTCTGTCTCTGCCCAGTCCCTGCTGCTGACAAAGTTGGAGAAGAATGAACATGGCATCTGCTGAGGAAGTCAGGCTTGCTCAATCCTGTCTCTGTTGTGCCATTTGAAACCTCAAATGGGCTCCGGTCACTGTCCTCTCTCACGAAGAAGTGGGATCCTGAGATCTACCTCACTGTGTGTGAGGTGTATAAGGCTCAGCATGATGCCTACAAAGGATCAGGGTGGGGTGGGGTGATGGCAGCTCTCATTGGTAATGATAAAATAGGATGTTATTCTCTGAAGGGACACAGTCGGATCGAAGAGGATGAGGCAGAAACAGTTTCAGTTTGAGGGAAGGGAGGTTGATGTAGAAATGCAAGTCTTTGTAGTGACCTGAGGGAAGCAGAAAGTTTAGGAATTTAAAAAGCACGTGTGAGGACTACTTAGCTTCCTGGCCTTCCTCTCTATATATGATTCTTAGTATGTCTAGTTATCTAAGTTAGTTTATCTCTATGAAAGGGATAATTTTGCTATTATTTGCATGCGTGTACATGTATATACAGGTCCATCTGTGCATGTGCCTGTCCTGTCGCCTCTCTCTCTCTCTCTCTCTCTCTCTCTCTCTCTCTCTCTCTCTCTCTCTCTCTCTGTGTGTGTGTGTTTGTGTGTGTGTAGGTCAGGAGTCAATGTCAAGTTTGTTCCTCAGTTTCTCACCACCTTATTGTTTTGAGACAGGGTCTCTCACTGAACCGAGTGCTAGCTTATTCAGCCAGATTGGCTGGTCCACAAATCCCAGGTATCCTCTGTCTCCCCAGCTGTACAGTTATGGGGTAGCACTGTTGGACTTGGGTTTCATGTGGATTCTGGAATGATGGATTCAGATCCACATATTGGTATGATGAGCATTTTACAAACTGAGCCATTTCTCCTGTCTTCCTAATTTTGATTAATATATTTTAAAAACACCGCGCACGCATGTGTGTGTGTGTGTGTGTGTGTGTGTGTGTGTGTGTGTGTGTATACATATATTACATTGAGATACTCAGAAACCCAAAAGAGAAGATGCCCAGACCGCAGGAATTATAACAGTATTCCTCTACTCCTGGTATCAGAACAAGGCAGCCTGTGTCCTTCCTCGACCTGTGTGGTTGCTCTGGGGTGAAGCAGACATCGCATCCTTCGCTCTGCATTCTCCTCGTGCTCTTGGCAACCCCTGACACATCACATTCTCCGCATCAATAAGAACCAGTGCCAGCTCACACTAAATTGCCTTTGACTACATTTAACTGATCTAGTATTTTTTTATGATTCTTTCCTGTTGTACCATTTTTCACTTTTGACTTTATAATTCTCTGCTGACTTTAAATAGCACTTTACCAGACTACCCTGGGTGATTCTTAATAGAGATTTAGGGGTGAGGTTGTGTTGTGGTTAGGATTCAGATTCTCCTTCGGCAACAAGGAAAAATTAACTAGGTGGTTTTGTCCCAAGTGCCCATTTATACAGGGAATGGACCGAGGGTTTATCTTCTTCCGAGCCTTGTAATCATGACACTGCAAGATGATGTTCAAGAAATAAAAAAGTTTGTAGTGATAGCTTCTACACCACAAAACCACCGTACACTGTCCCTGCAGCTTTGCGTGGCTGGGATAATATACTGACAGCAGTGGAATTACTTGCTGAGTGGCAGAGAGAATTTGCCCTAATTCTATCCTATGCCACAGACAGAGCTTAGTCTCTTGAAGAGGGAGAACTCAAATGACCCTATGCCAACCTGACAGTGCTCCTTGTTGTGACTCCATATACATACACTACCTCTGGTCTCTACACTGAGGCCAGATGACCTGCAGCCTCTGGGAGAGGTGCTGTGAGGAAGAAAACGGTTAGTTAGAAAGTCCCTAAAACAAACCTTTTGTGCATGTGCCACAGGAAGTGTGTGAGTGCATGTGTGCATGTGTGTGTGTGTGTGTGTGTGTGTGTGTGTGTGTGCGTGTATGTGGACAGTGTAGTTGGGTAATGCATTTGTTTGCATGTGCATGTGACAATTCTTCTTTAGAAATGAGCCAGCCACTGTTTGTAGGGGTATAAAGTCTCTCAATGACCTAGAGATAGCTTGTTAGGCTAGACTGGACATTGAGCCCCAGGAACCACATGTCCTTGCTTCCCCAGCACTTAGGTTCCAAGGACACTCAACTTTATTTTTCTATGAGTTCTGGGGACTGGGATAGAATGCAGATCATTGGACTTCAATGGCTGAGTAATCTCCCCTGCTTGAGGTTGTTTGTTTGTTTTGTTTTTTGTTTGTTTTTAAATGGGATAGCTGTCCTGAATAATTATATCTTGAAAATACAAAATCACTAATTCAGTAAGGACTTGAAAATGGACAGTAAGGACTATGTCATCGTGAAAAGATCATGTCAATGGAACAACAAAGGCACATGCCCTTCACTGCAAGATTTGTATACAAGCTTTGTATACATCCGCAGCCCTGTCACCAAGCTTGGCGACAGACACACCTTTTGTTTGTCCTCATCCAGTCACATTTCTCTGCCTCCTCCCCCCAGCTGCAGTAAACACTACTTTGAGACCTTAGTTTTGTTTTGCATGGCTCTCTTCATGGATGAAGACCCTGTAAAGGATGCTGGTTTGTTTCCCACTTTTAATGCCATCATATGATGCCACTCAGTAAGTTTCCCTTTCTCTTGATTTTTGCAATTTAATCCATATTAAATATCATTCTCCTTTACTTAATGAATCATTTTGGTTGGTTCCAGATTCGTGGGCTATGTTGTTTTGTTTCACTGCTATAGGTTAAGTGAAAGACGTGGTCCTTGTGGCGCTGGGCATGGTACCTTACTTTTCCTTGGGTAAAGTCCTGTGGTGCTTGAATCTTTGATTTGTTACATATTCAAACTGAATAGAACATGATTTTTTTTCCTAGAAAGATATGCTAGCTCACAGTTCAACTAGAATAATTTTTCAGAGATTCTGTTGCTCTGTGGTTTTCAGTTATTGCTCTTGCTTTAGTTTTAAACTTCTGCTCAGCCAATGGATAAAAGATGTGCGTGTTATGATTTTGGTGTCCATATCTATGCTTGTTTCTTTATAAGCAAAAAAGAGTGTCTTTTCAACAATTCAAAATGAAATTCTCTTTTAAAAGTAGGTATAAGGAATGGAGGAATCTTGCAGAGGACCCTAGTTTGGTTGCCAGAACATTAGTGTCAGTTCCTACCTGTCTGTAACTCTAGTTCCAGGGCATCTAGCACCCTCTTTTAGCTTCCATGCAGACTAGACATGTATGTGCACACCAGAACATTAACATAACAAGATAAAAATAAATACATCTTTTAAAAATCACCATGAAGTGCAATCTTTGCACAGAGTAAATATGAGTCCATGTCTCTATGGATACCATGAAGGTAGATAAATACATGCAAGCCATTGTACCTGTATTTTTCTTACTTCTGCTCTCCATCTTTATAGTTACCATGGCAGTGGTAAGCTAGGTCCTGTGAGCCAAATCCAGCTAACCACCTGTTCTTCTAAATAAATCTTTATTGGAACATAGCCATGCCACTTGCTTACACACCACTTCTGAGCACTCTTAGACTCTATGACGGAAGTTTGGATAGTCAGAAAAGACCGTCTGTCCCGCAGATCCTAAAGTGCTTACCAGGCCTTTATAGTAGAAGGTCACTGACCCATGACTTGGAACATCTCCATTTATAGACATGGATACTCCACACTGCAAATGCCCTCTCAAATCAATTCCTCCTGAATGTGACTCTTTATGAAATGCTTTCACCTTCCATAAGGGCACTCGGGGCCCTCAGACAGACAACCCAGGCATCATCTCATGCTCTCCCCTCTGATTTACTACCAGGCACAGAGACTCCCCAGTTATCCAAACCTTCTATCTGTGCTCTGATAAGTCCCTTTCTCTACACTCACTTCTGCCTCTCTGCTCCAAGCCTTCCACTTGCATAGACAACCCTTTAAACTAACAAGCAAGCCCCTGCCTGTCTCCATTCCCCCATGCAAATAGGATACCAGACCACTTCTGACATTTCAGTTTATAGATTTGAGTTCCAACGGCTATCTCTTCCTAATCTTTAAGATTCCTGAGAGACTTCTGCCATCTCTGCACATGACAGCAAAACCTTTCACAGCAGAAACTTGACCATAGTTTGGACTGACACGGTAGAGCATTTGCCTTACCACTTGCCACTAGAGTCTAGACATAGAGGATACTCACCTACAGCTAGGGTAAAGAGATTCTCATTTATATCATTTAATTCAGTGCTTTTCAAACTTCTATGTGCAGAAGAGTCCCAAGAGCTCACTCAATTCAAACCAGCCATGTCGGGGACCAGCACAACTCCACAGAGTCAGAATCTCCAGGGGAAAAAAAGAGGCTAAAGTGAGCATGTTGCGAACGTGCTTCTTAACAGATTTTACATAAACCAGATAGAGAAGGATTTATTTAATGTCAACATCCTGCAGCAGAGATTATTCTGACTCTACCACATCAGCCATGATGGACCAGTATATCCCAACCCCTTCTGTATGCACCATGTTTATTATGAGCTTGCTGATTTTCCCCCAGAGGCCAAGAAGCCCACTTTGAAGACAAAGCTGATATTGCTTATTCATTCTCTCTCTCTCTCTCTCTCTCTCTCTCTCTCTCTCTCTCTCTCTCTCTCTCTCTCCCCTAAAAGGAGAGGGGACTCCGCCTAACCCCTACCTCCTCCTTCTCTCCCTCCTTTCATGCCTCCTCTGTGTGTGCTGTGTGTGCATGCCTGTAGTATGCACATGTGTGGAAACAGGTATCCATGCAGAGATATAAGGAGAGTCCTTCTCTATCACTTTCCGTGATTATCTTATATTATCCTATTGAACCTGGAGCTAGGCTGGTGGCTATCAGGGCCCAGTGATCCTCCTATCAAATGTTGCTATTATAAACCCAGGCAAGGCCATATCTACCTCTTTACATAGGAGCTGGTATCTAAAACCAGGTCCTCAAGTTTGTTGCAGCAAGCACTCTTACCTACTGAACCATGTTCCCAGCTGCACACTCTCATTCTCCCAGGGCTGCCTTCTGATCCCCAGTCTCTGGTTTCAGTGAACTGAGACTCTCTCTTACCACATGCTAGTACCCCTTTCCTGTATGCAGCACTTACTTGTCTTACAGGAAAGACGCACGAATATTTGTGCAGTGCATATATTATCAGAAAGCTTGTTTTCATTTTTACTGCTCTCTTCCTTTTTGACATATTACAAATCATTTAATATGTAAAAAAAGAAAGAGAGGCAATGAAAGAAAGAGAGAAAGAAAGGAAAAACCACAAATGCTAATGGAAGGATTAGATCAAGGGCAATGCTAATAAGACGCTCTGGTATTTATTAAAGATTTTTCTTATTAGACTTAATTTTTTCCTAAATTGCTTGTGACCCATTATCATTATGTTTGGTGGATAATATAACAAAACAAAATTACCAGTCCATTTGACTCAAGGAGAACATCCAAGGGTCTGTGAGTTTTATAACACAAAGAAAGCACACATTTAAGGATTGTGTGTGTGTGTGTGTGTGTGTGTGTGTGTGTGTGTGTGTGTGTTAGGGGTCTGTTTTCCCCCGGAGGCATATAAGTACTAAAATCGCATTGGAGTGTGTTCTGCTCTCAGCGGGTGAGAAAGTGCAGTCAGTGGGGGTATTCACCATTCTTTATTTCCCTTTCATGCAGTCACACAGAATCATCTCTCAGATGGTTGGCTAGTTCACTAGCCACTCAGGAGCCATCCTGTGCTTTCCTCCAAATGGCACTTAAAATTTCTAACCCAGGACGTCAGTGTTGCTCACCGATAGCCTACTTGTGGTAGTTTAGTTTACGGGCATGAGAACTTTCGTTAGGAGATATTTCAGGTCAGGGAGGGCAACATGCATCTGTATGTATCTGTTTGCTTCTCCCTCCTCACCCCTCCTCCCTGTCACTCCTACCTCTACCTCCTCCTCCTTTGTATGTGAATGAAGTATGTACCTGTTATGTGGGAATGCACATTCCGCAGTCTCTGTGTAGTTGGAGGACAATGTCAGCTGTTTATTTTTCCCTTTATCCCCTACCCCCGCTCTTGCTTGAGACAAGGTCTCTTTGTTGCTCACCTCTTCACATTCCAGACTCGCTAGTCCACAAGCTTCCAGGGGTTCTCCGGTCTCTGCCTCCCTGAACCATACACAAAAAGACAGAGATGTATCCCTGTAGTTCCATTGTTCATGAATCTGCTTGAGTGTGGGTAGAACGGATGCAAGCATGTAGGGTCCAGTATAGGACAGAATGCTTTCCTGAGGGACAGGTCATCCTGAGACCCTGAAGTGAGCAACCTCTTTCTAATCTTTAACGTCTTCATATTTTAAAAATAGTGGATAATATCTGCCTTCTGGAGATGTTTCTAGGATTAATTATATCAACATATGTAAAATACCATCCCATTGCCTGGCTTTAAAGAATCACAAAGTATGCTGTGACCAGTGTTAACGTGAGTACCCTTGCTGCGTACGTACCTTCCTGTGCTCAGTAAATCAATAAGCCGTGCAAATATACACAGACCTGGATTATTTTTCTATGTATCACTTTTTGCCAAAATAACTGATTCATATGAGTCCCCTCAACAGTGACAGAGTGCAGACAGTTCCCTGCAGATCATCAACACGGGGAGATTTAAGTCTGAGGAAGAAAAGGAATGCTTTCACAAAGGAATTTTCTAATCACTTGGCCATGGGGAAACAAACCTGCAAAGTCTCAAAGCTAGTTATAAATCACCCTCTCTGGGTCTTCATGCTGCGAGTATAATAAAAGTGTATGTTCTTAAAATTCAAATACTGAAAGAAGCCAATCTTTCTAGACTCTTCTGCTCTTTTTCCACCCCAATCTAGATCTTCCCCTTGAAGGAACTGTGGTTAGAAATTTTATTACCATCCTTTGGAAACTGTTCAATGTACTTAGAGGCTGCGTGTATGTGTGTGTGTGTGGGGGGGGAGGTTGTCTCTTTGTTGCTCACCTCTATTTACATGTTTGCGATGTAATTTAATCCTGGAAAGTCCTCCTGAAGGTGGATATCATCTTTTCATTTTTAAATGTGAGGAAACTGAAGATTAGAAAGATAGGATGTCATTCACTCAATATCCTAGTGTGAATACACGCAGTTATTCCTTCCTTTTCCCCATGGCTGGAAATCAAATCTAGGGGCATGTGATTATATTGCTCTACGGCTGAACTACACACCAACCTTAGTAGTGCATTTTAAGACCTAATTGTGCTGTGGTGTGTGTGTGTGTGTGTGTGTGTGTGTGTGTGTGTGTGTGTGTGTGTTGAGGTGTGCCTGTAAAAGCCTAAAGAGTTCACCCATCAGATGTCCTGGAGCTGGAGTTATGAAAGGTTTAAGCCTCACAGAACAGTCAGCACCCCTTGCTCCTCTCTCCAGCCCCTAATCTTTCTGTATGTGTTTGCTGGTACTTAATTATCAGTGTCTACATTCTTTCTATAGCAGTCATACACACCACAATTGTCAGTGAATCTGCTTTTAAACAATGTTCAAGTTTACTATTCATCTGCTGGTTCTACCTAGATAACATTTTATTTTGTAATTTTTAAACAGAGGATCATTTGCAATCAGTCATATATGTCAACTTTTCTACTTCTGAAATAGCAACATAGTGCACATATTATTCAACCTTTCATTTATTCCTCTCATACTGTTTACTGCACAGATCTTTCTTCAGATGTGAAAGGTAGACATTTAGGCTCTCTCTTTTTCTTTTTAGTGCTTTCAAGGTTTCTTCTTCATTTTCATTCAAAATTCTAATTCATTTACAGTCTATCTTACTGTGTCAGATATGGATTCAATATTCTCCCCAATAGCTTCCTATTTGACCTAAGAGCATACATTGCTTAGTTCATCCTTTCCTGTTTACTAAGTTCCACATGCAACTTAATCTAGCCCTAGGTCTGCTATTTTATTTCATTCATCTGTCGATTTGTTTGCGAGCACGACTTTCTTTTGAGTATCACAGCCTTATGTTTCAGGATTTGAGGGTATATTTCAGTCCCACACTGCTTGTTGGAACCAAACTCCAGCAACTGAATGTGGTAGCTGTACAACTTTAATCCTGGCACTCTGGAGGAGACAGAGGTTGATCTCTGTGATTTGGAGAACAACCTTCTCTCGGCAGAGGTCCAGGGCATCCAAGACTACCCAGTAAGGCCCTTTCAAAAAGTGACTGGGGTAAGCCCTCAGCTCTGGAAAATACAAACAAGCAAAGAAACAAATCCAACATTGCAAAATAGTAATTATTATTATGATTCCTAACCATAACACTTTGTTATGCAGAAAGGTTCCTTTCCCCCCTTAATTCATTTCAAAGAAAGATATTATGTTTGATTTTCCCATACAAATTTTAGATTTAGTTTCTAATAAAAAAACATTGGTTAATATATAGGTTCATAATAAGTTTATACATTAATAAGAAGCAATTGGCATATTAATGGTCCAATAAAATAACATAGCATTTCTGCCCAAATACACAAGCATTGTAAAGTATATTATTTCCTTTATGAATTCAATATATATATACATATATATGTATATATACTGTATTTATTGGAGTTTCATTATAATATACATGTATGTTGCTTTTGTAAATGTTACATTCAAATACTTTCACGTCTGTTTTTCTCCTTTTAATACAGAAATTTAAGTGCGATTCCTGGACACTCATTTTTTCTCACTTCCTTACCAAATTTTTGTTTTTAGTTTTTAGGTCTTCTAAGTTTCCAAGAATCAAATCAAATAAATAATCTATAAGTGTGACAGTTTTACAATTGCGTATAATTGCTTTTTCCTGTATAATTGCATTGGCTAGTATTTTTAGTAAAACATTAATTAGTATTAATGATAATACATGTCTTGTTTTATTTCAGCTTTCATAAGAATATCTTTGAATTTATTGTTAACTGTTGAATGGAGTCAGATGTATTTTATCACATTAAGAAAATATATATCTATTTTCATGTTTTCATCAAAAATTATTATTAGTATTACTCAACAAAAAGTCCTTAAAGTCCTTATAGTATCTATGAAATTAACATTGTTGATCCTTTAAATAAATAAATCAATAAATAAATGGATCTTCTAATACTAAGATTCTATTGCATACTAGGGATAAATATTACTTGATCATGAGGTTTAATTTTCTGTTTATATTTCCCAACCCTGTTTATGATTGCACTTTTTAGAATTTTCTGCTTCCATTTATAGTGGAGATGAATGTATATCGTTGTCTCAGTATTTGCTTTTAATTCTTCCATAAAGCTCATGTGTATTTACTTAATAAAAATGTCAGGGGATCTTAGCCCGGAAACCAGGAAGGGGAATAACAATTGAAATGTAAATAAGAAATACTCAAGTTAATAAAGATTAAAAAATGTAAAAATATTTCAAATGAAAAAAAAATGTCAGAAATCTATCTTTGGCTGCACTAACAATCTGAATCAAATGGGGATCATCTTTGTGGTGTGTAAAAGTCAGTTTAGAGGACATACAAGAGCCAGTTTATGTGTCCACATCCTTAGGAAGTAATATATCGCTCAGGCACCTTGGAATCAGCCATGATGGGGATATTTATGTGCAGAAACCAGCAAATATTACACACAGCACAAGAGAATCCTCCAAGACCCCAGTTGTTAAACTCCAACATGTTGCTGGTGAGTCCTATTTCTGTAAGGCCACTTGTACTTGGTGCTTTTTCAGAGGGGTGACAGTTTCATAAACTTCAGTGTGTCTGTGGGAATCAATCTTTTAATTTTCTATGTCTTCAGAAGTCAATTTGGGGAAATTATGTTATCCTGTAAAATTTTCAGCTAAAATTTCAGTTTTAGTCAAGAGTAACTCTTGTGATTCATTTACGTTGGTCCTGCTTTGTTTCTCTATGTTGCATATTTGCATTCTCTCTCTTTTTTCACAGTCAGGTGATTTAATTTCATCAAAGATCACTTGTGAATTATTACACTATTTTGCTTTCTCCTTTCTGAATATTATGTTAACTTTAAAAACCATTCCACTTTCCTTTGTTTTTGCTGAGTTTCTTTCAGTCAAAGGCTTAACATAGATGGCATTTCATCATGTACTAAAGTCCCACATGTAATCCAACAGAATGCTGTTTTAATTATTAAATTATTATGTGCTTGATAATTAGAAAATTTTCTTATCATGATTTTTTCTTAATCATATTCCAGTTACTATTTTATTTCCCATGTGAACTTTAATTCTATTTTCTCATTTCAAAATAAATTATATATTTGTTCTTTGGGCTTATATTTCTAATTAGCATGTTTTCTTTCTTTCCCTCTAACAATGGTCTTAGGCCTGTTGGCATACTGAGACTTTATTATCGTGCTTCAGAGCAATCCTACTGCTTGGGTTTTCTGGTTATTTTGACTTGAGATGGAAGGATACTGGAAATTTTCTCATGGCAAATGACTTTTACCATCTGACTTTGTGATTCCTGGTTTTATTACACTGTGACCTGAGAGATTTTATATAACCTCTACTTGTGAAAGTTTGTTGAAATTTTACCCATGACCCAATACATTACTGTGGAAAATTATTTTGTTGAAAATGAGCAGAATGGTATTTCTGATCCCATGGGTTCTCCAGAATCCCTGGATACAATGTCACAGAAGAGGGTCTGATTTTGTCAGTCTTAAACCTGGCCAAGCTTTTTATGACCACACTGAGTAAGGCAAAGAAATGTCACATAACTTCTGAGATGAGGGTTAGAAAAAATATATACATAAAGCATGGCTCTTCTGCTTGGAATCCTGTCCCGGCCATGAGGACATACAAGTGATATACAGAGAAAACCACAGAGAAGCCCAGAGAGCAGCCACCATCATTGAGAGCCTGTGACCATACAAATCTTCAGTTCATTTTAGCTTCCATATTACTAACTTTCTACCTGTGTCCTGAACATCCTCAAGGAGTGATAAGACATTCCTAGCTCCCTCACTTGGAAATCCTGACTCTAAGATCATACGGACATAAGAAACTCTCATCATGTACCACTAACTCTAGGAATCATTATGTGATCATGCTACCTGGAACAAAATGGTGTTTGATATATATAGTATGATAAGTAAAGTATGATGTAGTTTGATATATATATATAGTATATGTGTAATATTTATATGCAGTATTACATTATATATGCTTGTAGATGTGTGTGAATAAGTGTACGCACATTAGCGTGCACAGTTTGATTTGCTAAAGTCAAATCAACTTGAATAATTTTGTATTGAGGTCTTATGTATATTAATATTTTCTCTACTTGATCCACCAGTAAATGAGACAAGTGACATAGAATCTGATGACATGCTCTCACTTTTCCTCTTAGATTCCATGATTTCTCCTTTATGAGTATAAACACCTTTTTGTTTTTACAGGAGTATTTATAGCTTCTATGTCTAATATGGTAACTTTCTAAAGAACTCTTCTTTCCTTTAATGTCTGGCTGCTTGAATTGGATCTTATGACATAGATTCTAGGGCCCTTGTTTTCTTTTTTTTATTTGCATTCAATGTCCTTTCTCGTTGTTTTGTTTTTTGATATAAAATACCCTACATAGCTAAGCTTGGCCACTCAGCATCCTCCTGACTCATCCTTCTCAGTTCTGTGATAGTAGGTAAGTGCTGTCATGACCACCTCATCAGTAGATCCTTTTATCTTAACTTTTTTGGGAAAGTCTGGTTTGGTGTCTTGCATGTAACAACAATAAAAAACAAACAAACAAACAAAAACAAACCAGGGTTTGCCTTAAACGCCAAAAAAATCCTAAATGGAGAATTGGCATGAAGCACACAGAGATCCAGATGAGCTGTAATGTCTCTTCTATTCCTCTTGAATTCATCTGGAATTCATTCTAGACTTGTTGCTCTTTTTAAAAAAGTGTGTGTGTGTGTGTGTGTGTGTGTGTGTGTGTGTGTGTGTGTGTGTATGTGTGTGTGTATGTGTGTGTGTGTGTGTGTGCGTGCGTGCGTGTGTGTGTGTGTGTCTGTATGTGTGTGTGTGTGTGTGTGTGTGTGTGTGTGTGTGGTGTGTGCAGAAGCTATAAGTTGCATTACTATCTTTCTCTACTATTTTCTACCTCGAACTCAACCTGGATCTCAATGGTCAGTGAGGCTGGCTGTCAGAAAGACCCAGAATCCGCTCATTTCCATTCCCACCTATGAGGTTAAAGGCATGTGCCACTGCATGCAGCTTTTGATGTGAGTCCTAGGGACCAAAACTAACAGCACTTTATTTATACTGCAGCTACTGTAATCACTGTGACATCACCCCATAAGTTCTTTGTCCTGCTTCTGAAAATACCTCAGAGGAGGACCTTTCCCTCTATTGGGTTGCCTATCTAGTCTTGATGGGATGATATGATATGTGCCTAGTCTGATTGGAGTTTGTTATCCCTTGCTTGGTTGGTGTCCCTGGGAGGGAAAGCTGAGGGAGAGGAGTGGCGGGGGCTGGGGGAGAGATGAAAGTGCAATCGTGTTTAATATATGAAAGAAGAATAAAAATTAATAGATATAAATAAATAAATAAACAAATAAATAAATGTATATGGAGCTTGAGCCCTGTGAAGCCTACTTATGAAACAGTCTCTGAACAAATGAACTCTTTAATTGTAATGTGCCCAAGTTTAACCAAGAACAGAGGTCCTTGATACTGTTTGGTGAGGCTTAGATCACATGCACATGCTACACTCTCCTCTGCTTCTGTGTCCATCTCCTCAGTGTCTCTATGGCATCGTGTGGGGCCTTGGTGTTTAGCACCATTTCTGATTCTCTGAAGGATGGAGAGTGAGTCCTGGGACAGAATGGTGGATATATTTCCTCACTTACTATAACTATCATGGCAAAACCCTTTTGCAAGGGTGAAGAGCTAAGTGGAACACCAAACACATTTATTTACCCAGACTTTTAATGTAACAAGGCAGCCTTCAAAAGAAAGTGCAAAAAAGCATTCTGTTTCTATGCACATTTCCAATAATAAATGGGCACCTTACAGAAATGTAATGGACCCAGAATCTATAGCCTAGAATACTGAACCAAAGAGAACAAAACCCAGAAAGATTTACTTGCAATTTTTTTTTTAAATCTGCATGTGGCTTTTTTCTTGTACTGTTTTTTTTCCCTCTGTGAGGTGTAGGGGAGGGGTTTCTGAAGTGAGTACCATGTACTATGCCCTGTGTCAATGTCAGTCAAATAATTTCTTTATGTTCTTACTCAGAAGAGTTCGGGAAGGTTAGAGGCTATTTTTAGGCTTGATGACTGACTCAGGGGAAAGGTGGTTTTGGTCAATGAAATGCCTTGGAAAATAGGAATTCTAGTTGCATGGCTAGTCTTGGGAGTGGGAACAATGATATTTGGAGCAATGAGTTTGGGAGGAGGAGGCAGGGCAACAGGAGAAAGAAAGACTCCACTTGTGAGTTACCTAGGGGCTTCCCAGTGATTTGTGGTTCTACGCCCCCATGCTGCATTATGGGCTGCCCTATTTTGGACAGTGCCTTGTACATCCTGAAGGCTCATTGGACACTTCCTAGGCAAATCAATACTGTTCTAGGGGTCTGCAAGAAGAAAGCGGCTATGGAATATGCTTTCTGAGTACTGCTTGGCTTCATATTGGTTGGTCTATGTCAGTCTTCCCTGTCCTGCCTAGCATTCTCTGAGAGACATTGATTATTTGATTTCAGCACTGCAGGAGGCAAAAGTTTCACAGAGATTCTAAAGGAATAGATGAAGGCAGTGAGAAATTATACATAAGAAGTAAAGCTTTCCCTTGAGAAAACAAAATTTGTGGAGAGTATGGTTGTGCGGTTTCCTTAATCAAAACCAAAATGGACTGTGTCTTATCCTCTTGGACTTGCCTTGATTTGGGAGGAACGGATGAGCTACAGAAAGATAAATAAGGAATAAAAAGCTAATCCACCAAGGAGGAGATGTTTTATTGCTCTCCCACAGATGTCCTTCCTAACAAGACAGGATATTTCCCCCCTGTGGGGAAGATGGGACTAGAAGTGGGGGTGCAACAGTTTATATAGGGACCTTGGGGTAGTCTGTATTGGGGAATTAGCATTGCAATATTTTCCTGGCTCCCCACCCCTTTTGTCCTTGAATTGAGAAAGCTTCATCTTGCAACAGCGGAAAGAGTTTGCATCCCATCCCCAGGGACAGAACTCTGACCTACTAGACTAAGGAAGCCACAAGTGGAAAATTCCAAGTTCTTGTACTCTTTTATTCTCATACTAATGCTTCTGCAGAGAGTATTTAGGGAAACAGATGCACAAGAATAATAAATTACTGAGCACCAGGAACTTCTCTGGCAACACTGGGACCTTGTTCCAGGATGGTCTTACATCTCTCTGTGCTTGCAGAAGTCCAGAGGGGTCAAGGGGAAAACCCCTGCTTTCATTTGATGAAAAAGTACAGCTAGCCTCGACATGAGAGAATCCTTGATCAAACCCCGTCAGAATTTGAAAGCTGTGAAAGCTTCATTCTACTTCCTTCAGGCTACCTCAAAGGCAATGAGCACATCCTTCAGGACCAGGCTTCAGGGAATAGTAATTCCCCGGTCTCCATCAGTAGATCCTGTCTAAGTTCAAGAATATCCCTTCTGTCTTGGGGACTAACCTAAAAGAGCTTCCCCTTGCTTTTAGCTTCTGGCCATTTCCTATATATTCTCTTTTTCTTTTTAACAAGAAAGTCTTCTGTGCCGTCCTTAGAATATCCTTACCCTGGTGCACAACCTCGAGTGAGAGAAATATCAAATTGTACTTCGCAAAGTCAAATCACTTGATGTTTGTCTCTTTCCGTGCCAACAAGACTATGTTACTTGATGCTAGACACATTTGAAGAAGAAAAGCTAGGCAGAAAAGTAGAATAATTAACTCCTGCTAGGAAGTGCCCATTTCCTACTTCTGCTTGGGTTGCTATTGGAAATGAGATTAAAAGGGCGTTTCTTTCACAGTCTCAAACCAACCAAAGGTGTTTTCTAGTCAGTCCTCACCTTCATGGAAGACTTCCTCCCAACCCTTCTATCTTAACTATTCTATTAAATAAACACCAGAGAAACCCATTATTTTGCAGTAAGCTCCTGAAGTGGGCTGCCATAGCACAAGCTAAAAATAAAAAATGGAGTCAGCCACACTAAAGATCCAAAGGGAACTATGCTCCAGGAGTTTTCCAGAAATCAGGAAAGATAGAAGGTGCATTATTCATGTTACTGTGGTTTCTCTAACACGGTAGTTATCAATCTTCCTAATGTTCAGACACTTTGGTTCCTTGGGTTTGGAACCTCTCCAATCATCAAATTATTTTGCTGCTACTTCATAACTTTGATTTTTGCTACTGTTATAAATCATAATGTAAATATCTGATAAGCAGGGTATCTGATATGCCAAGTTTGATATCCAGAAGTTGAGAATCACTGCACAAATTAATTCAATTAGTGGGCATGATATACATTTCCTTCCACTGTAATCCTTACCACTACCAAAGGAGTCATGAAGTAACATTTCATGAAGCAGTCAGCTAATTTTCTATTATTCAGTTTCTGAGTCACAAACAAAAAGTCAACTTGAAATAATCAATGACTATTGAGTCCTTATTCCTGCTTTCGTCAGTCCTTCTGTGTCCTTAAAACCAGTTTCTCTAACACAGTCTCTGGGGTACTTGTAACCCAAGTTACAGAATCAAGTCTTGCTCAACATTAGAACTAAGATTTCTACAGAATACTGGTCATAATTTTTCTTTCCATACTTCTTTCCCTCACCCTTCTGTTCAGTGTGGTCTCTTCTTCCTAGGATAGTCTCTATGTCTAATTACATTGTAGGGTTCTTGATGGCAGAGTCCATGGCCCTGCTCCTTCATCTCCAGAGTGTCCCTGGCCAGATTGCTCCTGTGACTACCTCTTGTGAAACCTGTGCACCACACACTGATGGCAGAAGCAGAAACAGACCCCAGCAGTGACCTGAAGCACATGGAACTCAGAGGAAGGGAAATGAAAAGCCACCACCTCCTAATACCACACCCTTTATAAAACACACACGTCCCAACAAATCCAAGGTTATTGGAAAAGTGACAGCCTTCTTCCTTGACCAGCCCCAGACAAAGAGCAGATTTCATTAGAATGAATGGAAAAGCAGAGCAGTAAATATTAATGGCTGAGATGAGGACACTGGAGGACAGCAGGCTGCACAGAACAGGTGTTTGCTTCCTTCAGTTTTGACCCATTCGCAGCCAACGACGTCATCCTTTGGCCTTCTTGGGCTTACCGACAGGCCATTTTTCATGATTTTACCATTTCTGGCCAAATGCAAACTTTTAAAATTAAATGTACTTCGTGATTCCAGATGTTTGTTTATTTGTTCCAAAAAAAGGGCGGGAGGAGCTGTAAAATCACAAGGGGCAGGAAATCCTGCGGTAGTGGGTAAGGTTTCAAGACATGAGGAGACGGAGTTAGAAGGATCTGGAACTGAGAATGTAACTGGCAGGCACAGCTTTCAGCAGAACAATCTAGACCAAAAGCACTGGCATTCCATAACTCCTTTCCACAAGCTCACTACTGAGCAATAAAAGGAACTGGGCATTTATTCCCCTTTAAAAGAATGCAACTCAACTGCAGGCCAAAGAATGGAATAAGAACACAGTCTCGTTGTTGCTTTGCCTGCTTACTATATTTTGTTCCTGTAGCCACAAGATTCAGAACATTAAATTCCCCAGTCTACCATTTAACAAGCCACGTGTGTAGTGCATGCCTGAGTGGCAGGAGAGAATCCTGTGGGGAGGAACAGCGATGGGGAACAGGACCAGACCACAGCTTCTCACACAGCAAGATGCTTCCCTCATGGTCCCCAAACATACTCAGTCTCCTAGCGTCTCGTATTTGCTACAGAATGCATCCCAGGTTCCTTCCTTTAGTCTCTGCCTCTTCTGCCAGTCCCTCTACATCTGGACCACTGAATCCTGGGACACTTCAACTATCCTAACTGAGGACAAAGATGTATGTTTCAGGCTCAAAGGCCAAACTACAAATAGTTTGATAAAGAGAGATAGAAAGGCCGATTTCCTTTCCTGAGCCCTGGTGAGTAAGACCATTGACAACCTCAAACAGGGATTCTATGGCTGCCACTAGAGTCCCTTACATGTCCCACTCCTGCCCCACTGCCAGTCTGTTCTGGATCCAGCTGCCTGCCCTATCTGTTAAGATGTTATCATCTACATTGCCTTTGCTAGAAGTTTTATTTCTAGCACACTGACTCTAGCCTCATATCAAGAAATCAAAAACTTCTAAACTCAGGGCAAACTCCTGTGGCTGTCACCCTCCAGTGGCCGTCTGGACTCCAAATCTTTATGTTTGCAATGTCTTGGCATGCTACATGCCAATTCATAAGCCGACAGCACTCATAGGAGTCTGTGTCTTTTGGGGAGTCATATGGAACCGCATCTCTTACAATCTGAGGTTAAGAATCCAAGGTCTCAGAAGGCTGAGGCAAGAGATGATGAGTTCAAGGTCAGCCTCATATAAACAGTGAGACCCTTTCACAATCATATACACAAAGCAATAAATATAGCCCCTCTGTCTGGTAAAAACCAGGCACAATTTGGAGTCAACATATATAAAGGAATTATGTTGCGGTAAATATTAAAAATTATCCACAATCCCTCACTAGCCTGCATCGTTGAGTATGGCATTAGTGGGGTATATTCATCTCAGCAACAGTCCATTCTAGGGCATCACACCACACTACCCCCAGCTATTCTTTGTCCCCAGCAGTCTCTCTGCCATGATTGCTAGCATATGGCACTGCTATTGCAAACCGCTAATGCCAAATGGCTCAATGATGCCAGCTAGCGAGGGTCTCATCCGTTCAGTCTAGTCTTTTTCTCTGGCTTCTTCACCCATATCTCATCTCTGGAAGGTCCTTCTTTCTACCCCCTGCTTCCCTCTATGCTCCTCAAAGCTCAAGCTCAAAATGCTCTAAATGGCCACGCTTATTCTCTTCCCTGACTCCCTCCTTCTCTAGCAACGCATTGCACATGTACCTTTTACCAAGCACTGTCACATTCAATTATTCAATGTGTAAGACCTTGTTTCCCTGGCATTGTGTCATATACAGTAGTTTCTCATTCAAGTATAAATGCTTCAGAGACAGAGATGACATTCTCTATTTCTGAATTCTCAAATTCTAACAAAGGTACTGAATCCAGTAAATTGGAACAACAGGCATACTGGGAAATCCTTTGCTCGTAGGAATCCTGGTCCTTGGAGTCATATGTGAGCACATCTCAGTTTGCCTTTTATAACAAAGGGGTAAGAATTAGCCCACATGTGGGTCATATCTATAGTGCAGGCACTGGGAGGCTGAGGTAAGAGGATCAAGAGTTCAAGATCAGCCTGATATACATGGTAAGAGCCTGTCACAGACACACTCTCACAAACAAGCAGAAATCCTTGAAGAACCAGCCCACAGTCCTAACATCATTAGAACATCTAGACTCTTTCACACTGTACAGTCTGACTCTCCGTGTTCTTCTTTTGTAAGGAGACATGTTTACTTCCACATCTTATATAGACTAGGGGAAAATTTTAAAAGGGCCACTTTTTCTCACTGAAAAGTTTACAGGGGTAAGGTTGTGGAGGAGAGGAAGTGAATCCATTTTTTCCCCTCTTTGCTTTGTTTAGGGGACGGAAGAATGAGATTGGTAGCCTGCCCGTGTCTGTGAGTGTTCCACAATTCTGCCCAAAGAATAGAAATGAAGTACTCCAAGGGACTGCGAGCAAAAACTCATCCTCGGAGGGAAAGGCTAAGAAATGGACCCTTATGGATTTCATATGCTTGAAGGAGGTTGCTTAAAGTCCCAGGCTAAAGTCCATGCCAGTCTTGGTAATAGTCGAGCCGATTCATCCATCTTCAGATTCCACTCGGCTTGCTCTTCCATCACTGCCGACCTCCCAGACAGCCGACACACATTTGCACATCCATCTATATACACGCGGAAGTTTTAATCTACACAGACCTCCATTCCAATCCACCCAGCCTGGCTTGGTGTGTAGCAAAGCTATTGACCCTGCAAAGTAGCAGAGAGATGAATTTGATGACCCAGACTAGAGTTTTTAAACCATTCCAGCAAGGTCTAGAATCAAAGGAAAAGTACAATTTATTCAGCACTTAGTAAAGTCCTTTTACGTGGGAACAGAGCGCACACAGAAAATAGACTCCCACTGCTGCATAGATGAAATAAACCTGTCAACTACAACTGTCAAATCACGAGTCACCTTGATTAAATAAAGGAGACTTGAGCTTCACCTGGCATCTGAGAATTCCACCAAGAATATGCACAGAACGGCATTATGAACGAAAGAAGTCTAAAGTAATGGGTTCTGTTCAAAATGTCATCAGAGGAAATCATTTTACATAATTAGAAGACGCTAATAATAGTTCCCCACAAGAAACCAACATACGCTCCCCCCTCGCAGTCAGGGCTTAGGCATAGCAAGAGCTTTGAAAGATAAGCCTAGGCCGTGCTGTCATTTAACAAGTCTGCTAAATGTGCCTTAGCAGCAGGCAATATTTTTTTCTCTTCTCTCCCATTGTTTGTTTTCTAGTTTTTAGTAGACTCTGTGGATAGATTTTCATCTAACATGCTTAATAAACTTCCAATAAATGAGTGCCAGTTTATTATTAGTATTGCTGTTTTGCTGTTGTTTGCAGAGTACTGAATCCAAAGGCTCTCCCACTTCAGACAACAATGCAGTTATGGGTGAAGGAAAACCATCCTGTGTGTAGCGGTCTTGAAGATACAGCTGGACGGTACAGTCAATAATAAGCCACTTTAGTCACAGTCTGAGCTGAGGTGGGCTCTACCTAGAACTGCCACCAGGACCTTGGATGGTAGATTTCATTTTTTTTTCATGTGGACAGTAACTAGCAAAAGGCAGAAGGACAAAGGCCTGATGGGGGCTGAGCTACGAAGCTATCTGAGTAAATATATCTCTTTGTAATTGGTCTGTGTTCCTGTTGGTGATAATGTTCATCTCTGTCTGTCTTCCATGTCTCTTGATGGTGGACCTGGAAATATGGTATAAAACAAAACAAAGCTAAAATCAAACAAAAATAAAATAAAAAAAAACAAACTGGTGGTCAAAAGAGAATTTGCTTCCGAATCTTCTGACACCGGCAACCCTGCCAAATTTTAATACGCATCCTACAGCCCAAGCAAGCCCCTCTGAGTGCTGCTTGCCATGGAGTAGGACCCTAAACACCTTTCCACGCAGGCTCTGCCTCTTCACAAATAGCTACTTAATTTTTCTCATATGCATTTCACTTGCTAATTTGATCAGTAGAAGCAAAGGGCTGTATATATGTCATTGCAGAAAATGTATCTTCTCAGATCTCAGGCAGAAAATGGTTTTAATAATACAAACGAAAAACAGTCACTATTTTTCTTTCCTCTTTGGGACGGCACCCTCTGAGCTGCTCCCGTAGATATACAGAAAGATCAACGACTAAGCAGGAAATGCACTCCACATTTAGGAAATGGCGAACAGTGACTAATTATGATATGCTCTGTGTAAATCATGCTGTGATTGTCCTAGCAATTACTTCTAAATATACATAGACAAAACACCCAGTTAAGGAGGAAGATGTGTAGCTAATAACCATGCCAATAAAAGCAGTGCATGTTGCCAGGGACCAGTGAGTTAGGATATTATTGAATCTTCTCCCAAGTTTTCAAACAAATTTCCTCATTCTTCATTTCCTTTTGCATATTAAAAGTCAAATGCTTAATGTGACAAGGAAACTATAGCATATTTTCAAGATGGCTTAAGCATGAAGGAGAAAAGTGACTGTGGCACACTCAGGACTTTTGGTTCATTTGCAAAATGTATATGCAGAAAGGTGGGTGGGAGATCCTTAGTGTCATAGCTGCAGAAGACCCAGATGGCAGTGGATAAGCCTGGTTATTGGTTCTATGAGGAGCATCCTTTTACTAGGGTTTCTTTGCAGTCACTGGAAACTACTCTTCCCAAAATCCTCTGCTGTGGATCATTCTAGGTTAGATGACTTCCACAAAGAGGCACTGATACAGGGTCCGAATATCTCAAAAGGAGGAAGGACAGGGCAATGAACACATTCACAATATATGAAACTGCTTCCAAGTGAGTTGCCAGAGAGTCACTCACCTGCATGAGTACTTTAGACTGAGAACAGCAGCAGAGGATTCTTAGGTGGCTTTGAGGCCCTAAATAACTTTCCTTCAACCCTTTAGGGCCCCCAGCTTCCTTGCTGGTGCCTCGTGGTGGTTTTAGCACACTTAGAATCAGATATTTCCAGGAACTACCCTCCCTGTGTACTTACCTCCATTTTATTTAACACGGTGACACAGATAGCCCTTGCTTTGTGTGCCCAATGAGGAGGATGAAGAACAGGGATAACCTTGGAATTATAGGCACAGTGCTTTGAATAAATAGCCTGTGTGTCTGTGCTGCTGAGTGCCTCTAGTCAACCTCTAGCAGCTCTTGGCATACCCTTCTTTAATGGGGATGGTAATGTCTACTTACTCCCATACTTTATAAGAGCAGATTAAGAATAGCATGATCTTTGATTTAAGTAGAAACAATTTCCCCAAAGACAAAATGGTCTACCCTGTACTCCTTTGAACTTTACTTCTAATAGCTACCACATAGATTGGCAATTACTGTTATGCTGGAGTGTATCCTGTCCACATAATATATTTGAAGAGACTTTTATCTAACACGTGTGTCAACAATCTTTATAATATGGTACTCATAGAAAGCACTACATCCAGATATCCAGCAGAGATTAGAGCTATAGTCCACACCCCCGTACTCCAACAATATGCTGAAGTCTAAGGCAGTGTACTAAGAGAGAAATATGAGGTAGCACATACTACATTCTGTGCATTCCAAAGGCTGAATCTTTCTGAGAATGAAGCTCATGCTTTGAAAGCATCTGTTCTAAGAAAATAATTTTAGTAGTTACCTCATTTCAAACCATTCCCCTCCCGACTACTAAAACATCAATGTCTGGCAAATAGAGTATTTAAATTATCATCTACTTGGAAGTTATGTTTGGTGGCTAAATGGACTCTGGCAATGAATCAGCAGATATGTCTCCCATCCTTGTTCCTTTGAGCTTCTGAAATCAACAGGATTGAGGCCAGCAGTGAACAAGGCTGGCCCTTCCAATGACTGAGCTCACCATTGTCATGCCATAGAGCTATTGAAGACACCAACTCTTCCCCTAGGTTTCCACGACTCAACCTTTAATGATGGGAGTCACCTTTCTAGTACTGTAACAGATGCCTGACATAATTATTTTGGCTAACAGTTTGGGAGACTGTCCATGTTTGGTTGGCCCATTGTTTCTGAGCCTGATACAGTGTAAAAAGCATCACATCATGTTATGGTGGGTATAGATGAAGACGACTCTTAACTAATAGCCAGAAGAGAGAGAGAGAGAGAGAGAGAGAGAGAGAGAGAGAGAGAGAGAGAGAGAACACTGTGGCTTCAATATCTTCCTGTGGATATACACTTCATGATATAACCTCTTCCTTACAGAGCTCAGGCTCTAACAACAACTGACAAATTGGACCTCATGAAACTGAAAAGCTTCTAGAAAGCAAAGGACCCTGTCAATAGGACAAAATGGCAACCTACAGATTGAGAAAGGATCTTCATTAACCCTATATTAGGCAAACATTTAAACCAATAAAAAAAAAAAACGGGATACAGTGCAAAACAGAATTCTCAACAGAAGAATCTTGACTGACTGAGAGGTACTTAACAAAATGTTGAACATCCTCAGTCATCAGGGAAATGCAAATAAAAACTACTCTGAGATTCCACCTCACACCAACCAGAATACTTAAGATCAAAATCTCAATCGACAGGAAATACTGGTGAGGATATGGAGAAAGGGGAACACTCCTCCATTGCTGGTGGGTTTTCCAACTTGTACAACCACTCTGGAAATCAATCTGTCCGTTTCTCAGAAAATTGGAAATAATTCTCCTTGAAGACCCAGCTATAGTATTCCTAGGAAAAAAATGCCCCACCATACAACAAGGACATGCTCCACTATGTTCATAGCTGCTTTATTCATAATAGCCAGAAGCTGGAAACAACCCAGATGCTCCTAAGCTGAGGAGTGGATACAGAAAATGTGGTTCATTTATACAACTTAATACTATTCATCTATTAAAACCAAAGAGAGCAAGAATTTTGCAGGCAATTGGATGGTAACCCAGACCCAAAAGGACATGCATGGTATAAACACCCTGATAAGTGGATATTAGCCATAAAGTACAGAATACCCACGGTACACCCCACAGACTCAAAAAAGTTAAACAAGAGGAGGAAGACACAGTGAAGGATGCTTGAATCACACTTAAAAGGAGAAACAAAATAGTCATGGATAGCAGAAAAAGGGAAGGAACAGGGTGGGAGGTGGAGGGGAATAGGAGGGCAGGATCAGGTGTGGAGAGGGACAGGAGAGAGTCCCAAGAGAATTAATGGAAATCTGCAAGGGAAATGGAAATCATTGAGGAGTATCGTGGGGTTGGGGAAATCTCTAGGAAGTCCTAGAGACCTGGGATGGGGGAAGCTCCCAGGAGTCAATACAGGTGGCCCTAGACAAATGCTTAACATTGGGAACATGGAACCCAAAGAGGCCACTCCTATAGCCAGGTGGGGCATCCAGTAGAGGGATAAGGAAACACACATAAAACTTTTGACCCAATTTTTTTCCTGTCTAAAAGAAATGGAGGGACAAAGATGGAGCAGAGACTGAAGGAATGGCCAACCAGTGATTGGCCCAACTTAAGCCCCACCCCACGGGTAAACACCGTTTTCTGACAGTGTTAATGACACTCTGTAATGCTTGCACACAGGAACCTAGCATAATTGCCTCTGAGAGGCTCTATCTAGCAGCTGACTGTAACAGATGCAGATACCCACAGCCAAACATTGGACAGTGATCAGGAACTGTTATGGAAGAGTTGGGGGTAAGGACTGAAGGCCCTGAAAATGAAAAGAACCCCACAGGAAGACCAACAGAGTCAACAAACCTGGACCCCTGGGGCTCTCAGAGATTGAGCCACCAACCAAAGAACACACAGTAGATGGAACAAGCCCCTACTCCATCCCTGGCACATAAATAGCAGATGTGTAGCTCACTCTCCATGGCTGCCTTGTCTGGCTTCAGTGAGAGAGGATTTACCTATTCTGGCAGAGACTTGATGTGCCAAGGTGGGGAGATACTGAGTGGGGGCCCCCATCCTCTCAGAGGAGAAGGGGAGGAAGGATGGGGGAAAGGACTCTGTGTGGGAAGGTGTGGACAAATAGAGGAGCAGTGTTTGGGATATGAATGAATGAATGAATGAATGAATGAATGAATATTTTTTTAAAAGACCCACTGCTTAAAGACTCCACAACACCTAAAAGGGACATGGATTAGTGATTCAGCTTTGAATACAATATGCTTTGTAGGATACTGACCCAAACCCAGACAAACATATTGAGTATTAAGGCCTCATGCCAGGCTTGGCAGATGTAGGTACAAGAAAGTGAGGGCAGTATTCTCTACTCCCCAAAAGCTGGCATCTAGGGGAAAACTAACCAAACAGGGATGTAGGCAATAGAATTGGTACTTTTCCCTCTAGAGATGTGTTAGGCATTTAACCTGATAACTGAGGAGCTAAAGAGCTGTTGCTAGGAAGTGGGGAAGAGAGCCTTGCCTCTATAAGGCTTGCATCCATGAATCTAAGACATACACACAGGACAGCAGTCACAGCAAGTAGAAGGTGGACAATTACATTAGGAGCTGCAAAGGAATTTGCTGTGTTCTCAAGAGAATGAAAACTTTATACAGCCCAAGATAGGAAGTGTCACGTGGGAAGCAGAAAGCTCTGCACCTGACTATACATATAGTAGATGGCATATATGTAAGCTTCAAACAGAAAAAATAATACAGTCCCCCACTCCTGACCATCAGCCTAGGTTCAGTACTTCTTTATGTTTTACTACTGTTCTTGAGACACAGATCCTGAGTCCATCAAATTCGACATTGGAAGTTACAGAGAAGGACACATGAAAATAGACTGGGCATAGGGAAACAGCAATTTGCACATGAACACAAACTTCTACCCAACACTTTTTGTAGTTGCTGATGTGGAAGGAAAATAGATTGGGAACTGGGTGGATCAACAATTGTTTCCAAATAAAAATTCCATCTCTGGTTTTGTAGCAGAAGCATTGGCAAGGATTCTGGCAGGGTCGGGCAGTCTGCCTCTGTGCCCTGAAAAGTCCCTCAGCATAGGTGCTCACAGACCATTTCCATCAAGGAATTAATTTAAGTGCTTCAATGACTTGTATGATCAGAACTTTAGAATAATAACCTTAATGTAAAAACACAGCATGATATAAGTAGTTTTATTTTGGGTACAAAGACAGCAAAGGGTTTCTTCATCTGGCAGTATAACTAACTTCACCAACGTGAAGGATAGTGCTTGCAAACCACAGCCAGCCTTCAGGAGCCTCTTTGGATCTCTCTGTCTCATTTGTGACCCATGTACCCCGAGAGCACTGTTAGATGATGGACTCTATTTTCAACACTCAACTTATGATTCCAGAAGTTCAGAAAGCCCAGCAATAATTGCATTAAATGTATGAGACTATTTCTCTGTAAAACGGGGGTATCATTTGCTATATCCCTTAAATGGCATTTATACTTTTCCCATTTTTCACACTGTGATTTCATCCTCTGAGTATTGATTTACATTCTACCTTAGTAATTTTTGCACATTACAAATATTACTAAAACCACCCCTAAAACTTGGGCTGAAGAAATGGCTCAAAGATATAATAACTTGCCTGTACATAAGATACCTGTGCTTGGTCCACATTATCATATCATAACACACACACACACACACACACACACACACACACACAGAGAGAGAGAGAGAGAGAGAGAGAGAGAGAGAGAGAGAAGCCACAGCACACACACACACACACACACATGCAAGTTTACAAGCATGTGCACACACACAGATAAAGCATACCTTCCTTTATTCCTCTCAAGGCTTAAATTTTCCTATTAAATAAACATGCTGTCTGACTCATTCCTGTTGAACACCAGTCATCTCATCACATCCTCCCATTGAGAAATCTCAACGTCATTTGCAGATAAAGTCTTTGTAAGTGGACATGTGGACCTTGAAGACTTCAGTCTCCAAAAAAATTACTCAACAGGCTAAAAGAGACAATTATCCTTTCCTTGGTGCCAGAAAACAGTACACGACTGAGAAACATGAAGTGAATTTTAGAGTGTTTGTACTTCTTGCAGTACTATTACTTCTGTGACTTTTTTCCTGGTACTATTTTTCGATAGGCAACCCTACCTGACAGTCCCAAGGGAAGTATTGAAGACCTTCAAGACAGCATCTATGCTAGCATCAGAAGTGAGCTTATGATCCAGTGATGACATCACCCATAGGCAACAGGACCCGTGCATCTGTTGCCATGGTAACCACCATACACTCACCTGCCTGCCCTTACCTGCTCACAGTGCTGTGTGCAGCTATGTCAGGGCACAAATAAAAGGCAGAGTACCCCTGACCTTCTCTCTCTTTTCTTCTTCTTCATCACCCCCTTCATCCTTTTCTCCCAATAAACCTCTCCCATGGAACTGTTTTAGTTTGGTGTGATCTGTCAGAAGAGCCATCATTCTAACACAACAATCTATAGCAGAGATTGTTTCATTCCCCTGGTCCCAGTAGTAGTAGTCGATTCCACCTGACTGAGCTAAATCCATTTGCACAAAGCTGATACTTGATGAAGGAAATTACAATCAACCTATCATTTGGTCAAAATTTATTTTTAAAAGAGCTTTGTTGATGCCCACATGTTGGCCACTCAAGCCAGGTCCAAGTCACAGGTTCCTGAAGGTCTACATGCCTCTCTTTATCACTTCTAGCAGACTATTAATATCCTATTCATACAGTCCATAAGTTTCTGGCACTTTTGAAGCTTCTCCATCGCCTTTTTTTTCCATCCATGCCACAGCACAAAGATGGCCAAGCAAGTTAGTAGTCATTCAGTGACCCCTATGGGACTTCATACTGGAGGAAGCAGTATTTAAAGTACCCAATGTCCCTCTTCCAAGCCTGTCCTTTAACCTTGAAAGACAGATTCAGAGTTAAGAAGCAGAGATCTGGTCTTAAGATCAGGATAGAACCGTAAACAGGTGAGAGCATGTAGCCTCTTTTTGCCCCCAGCAATCCCAACTCAGCCAGTGACATATTCCTTGGCCCCAGAAACTGATTAAGGGACAAGACTTTTGCAAACATTATTCTATGTCAGTATTCCGCTTGTTTTTGAAACATTAAGATGTCAGAGATGGCAACAGGGTTTCAGTACTAAAAGAACTACATAAACCAAATTATGTTTGCAAGACCAGAGAAGTCAGCAGGACTCAAGGCTCTTTCTGAACTTGCCAGGCAAACTGAAGTTCCTTTGGGCTGTAATATAGAGTTCACTCTCCTTGAAATTACACATTTTAACTCTTATATTTTCACACATTGCTATTTAACAAATACTACTGAGTTTCCCAATGTCTCTCCATTACTATTACTGTATTGAACGGTATTCTAAGTAATTGTTAAATACCATAATCTTTCTGTTTAAAAGGGAGATCTCAAAATTATACCATGGTTTTATATGTCTCCCCTGTTCATACAAGTTAAACTCTTTAGGTTTGACAGTATAGATTTCCTACCAAAAGCCTAAAAAGCACTAGGCTCCTTGTCACAGGACAGGTACAGTAAGGACCACAGAGCCTACCAGTTCTGCATAGCCAAGTATCCAGGCTATAATCACTGAGAATAGCAGAAAGCCAAGTTCCTACCTCGGTGACTGGTGAGCTCTCTGGATCCAGAAGGCAAGGGTGTGTACTGGGGGCGGACCTCCTCAGGAGAAGCAGCCTCCTGTTCACTTGAAACCTGTAAGGGAAAAGCAAAATGTCACCGTGGAAAAACACCAAAGACCATGTGCCCTTGTTTACTGAGCACATCCCCTTGGGATCTGAGTTTGGAGAGAATGGGATCTCCTGGACTTTCCTTTACCTGATGAGATAGAATTCTAGTGAGTGTAGTAGGATACATTCTGCGGTGCCTTGGTACATCTGGGATGGCTTTGAGATAAGAAGGTTGTTGTTGTTATTGTTGTTGTTGTTGTTGTTGTTGTTGTTGTTGTTGCTAAGTGGAGCTGAAAGGAGCTGAAGAAAAAGGGGGACTAAAGGCAGGAAGTGCTATAGACTAAATCTGTTATGGGCATGCTCCCAGAAATTTAGGCAAAGTGAATGCTGGCTTTACATAGATTCCTATGGCAATAACTGTGGCTGGGTCAGTAGAGATGGGGGGATATCAGGGACAGCTTATGTGAACCTAATGGCACAGAGGCAGAAGTAAGTGAAATACATCAGACTCTGCATCTTGCCTGTTGGCTAAGTTTAACAACTCTGGAGAAATTCCTCTGGAGTTCTAACTATGAATACAAATTCAATGCTCTGTATTTGAAATGCCATTGATCAGAAATATTTTATAACGCACTTGGAATATTCACAGATACAAAAGGAGGTACATGGAAGTAGAGACCCATATCTGAACATTACATTCATTGGTTTTCATTCATCTTACAAGCAGAGCTTGCAGGCGTGCCATACGATATGTTTTATGCTTCTACATTTTATTCTGTGGGGCCAGAGCAGTGTCTACTTGTGTTATCAGGTTAGTGCACAAAAGGTTTGGGTTTGTAGCATGGTGGATTTTAGATGTTGGATACTCAGTATGTGTGAAGACTAACCATGGGACATCACCAGCTGGAAAGCTAACTGGAAGTGGGACTCCATGATACAGCATTGGTGAGGGCAACCTCCATGATGGATTGAAGCAGGCACTGATGTAGCTGTTTTGATGGGGTTACCCCATCCTCCTCTAAGTATCCCTTCACACGTGCTTTATAGAGCTCAATGTTCTCACTGGTTTTAAAAAAACAGAAACAAAAAACAAAAAATAACCACCACAACCACCACCCACCCCAACACACATACAGACACAAACCCAACCAAACAAAACCTTCGAAGTTTCTAAAAGATATATAGGATGGTAGGGTTTTTTTTAATTGTTTATCAACAGCTCTTTGGTTGAACAATGTGTCTAATCATCCTGTGGGGAACTATGCAAAAGGCAGCTTGTGTATGTGGTGTTAACCCTCTCCTAATCTTTGTGTCTTTGCAGTCTGATGCAGGAGGAAATCAGGACACGCTCACATGGAATAGTACCAATATGTCAAAAGAGCTTGGTTGCTTTGATATGAAGCACCACTGTTATACTTAACTGAGATTTCTAAATATATATATATATATATATATATATATATATATAATCAAAAAAGAACATCTACTAGGAGAGAAAACCTTTCAACCTTTCCAAAAGCTCCAGGAAAAAGTAAATTTCATTAATGCTTCATTTTTCTTTCCAGAAGAAGAAATCCACCCTATGGGGTATGTTTACCTTGCTAGAAGCAAGCCTTCTCTCCAAAGAGATTACTACACTCTGGGAGTCAGAACCAAGTAGAAGATTAGACCTACTTGCCACGGAAATCCTTTAAACTTCATTTCTGACATTTGAGGTGTTTGATTAAGCAGCTTTCAGGGCAGACTTACAGAGAGGTCTGAACAGAGCAAAATTAGAAGCTCTGTCCCTTGGTAGAATCAGATTTGAGGGAGCACTTGTCCACTCCAGCTAAACGGCAAACATAGTGAACATAAAGGATGTTTAAACCTTGGTCCACGCATATTGGAGGCAGCCAGGAAACAATATAGCCACAGAGGAAAGTACTTTTAAAAGGCTTGCTATACCCCACTCCACAGAACATTTTGCATACTGCAGATATGGAGACAGAAACTAAATTAAAATCTAAATTTTACAATTGCTAGTTGTGTTTCTTCAGGGCCTGTGAGGTTTACTGCAACCTACATGATACTCGAAACATGGAAACAGTGTCCTAAACATGGAGGCCATTCTGTGTTTGCTGACCAACAGATGACAGAATGGGGACCTTCTGGCATGCTTCCTCCTGTAACCCAATAAGAGTCTCGGGTCACTGTGCTTGTGCTATGGAATTCCTTCGTCTTTTAAAACTTTGATTTTGGCTATTGGTGAATAGTTTTTCCTAAGAACTACTGGAAGACACACTACCCTTCAGCAAATACCCTCTGACCATGCAAGACATTGCTGCTAAGAGGAAGAGACATTCTTTAGTCTTGTTTCCATTGTATAGAGGACAAAAATGCCATGGTGTTTTGTAGCTATCATTCAATGCTCAGCACTTTTAATTACTTTTCGGCTCATCATCAATTCTATGATATAACTCAATTTGTAGAGAAGAATCCAGGAAAATAACAATGTTGCAAAGTACGCTTTTTGGAGGGATTTATACAGGTCAGTGTTTTAGGACACTCCAGATATTGAGATTCTAACTGCCCATCCTTCAGCTTGGTTTCCATCAAAGTGAAAAGCACTGGGCCTTTTCAGTGAGGTACACACATGCTTCTCCACATCTCATCCTCAGAAACACAATTCATGAAAGGCAGGTTAGCATATGAAAGACACTGACAAGACCATTTCTTCACTTTGCACACTACCTGACAAAGGATAGAGAACTCACCTTGGACTTGAGGCAACACATGCAGAGCAGCTTGAATCAGATAATAGAGGCATGAATAGAAAGCATTTACATAATGTTTTCTTTTGTGTGTGTTAAGAAGAGATGCCTAAGGTAAGAATATGGAAACCTGGGCAAGTCTGACTCTTCTGGACCATAAAGATTCTCGAACCTTTGATTCCTTGCCAGCTTTCCTAAGTGCCGATGGCAGAGATTTGTAGCTTTGAGTTTTGCTTTTATCTCCTGTTAGGAGATATTTTTCTTGTCTCCAATAAAATACCGGTATTCAAGATATATAAAGAATGTCCTCCAGTCAACAAAAATGTAGAATAGAAGACAATGGGCAAAGGAAATGCCAGGGGTTTCAGAGGAGACCTGAATAGTCAATAATCAAGAGAGAATTTGATCAAATTTGCTCAAAGGCCATGAGAGTTAAAACAGGATATGATTCTACCAGCCATTGTATCAGCAGACTTAATTCCTAATATCAAATACTGGAGGACATAAAGGGACACGAAAGGTTGTTCTTTTATCTCTGCCAGAGGCAAATGTTGTTCGTTCAGGTGACTAGGAATGGTGGATGGTGCTCGCCAGGATGACACTCTAGATTACCCTCTTCCCTCCAAATGTGAATGTTTTCCCACCTGCTGAATGCTCGCTCTCTCTCTCTCTCTCTCTCTCTCTCTCTCTCTCTCTCTCTCTCTCTCTCACACACACACACACACAAATGAAAACATAAAATTCATAAGCTAGAGAAAACTTCACATACAAGTCTGCAAGTAGAGACATGAAACTTATTGATGAAGTATTTCTAACAAAAAGAACGTTGCAACATTTAAATAGCAGTCAACAGGGAAAGAGAGTCAATAGTCCATACAATAGTATATATTTATGTGAAAGAGTGATACTTAGTGTTTAAGTGTGATAAACCTGACTTAAATATGGCAGTTTAAATAGACCTAAACATTTCTACAGAGTGAAAATGTGTGTGGCATAGTAGTGTCATGTGGTTCCCCTATGTACATATGTCCCCTTTTGATGTCCTATATGTGCAAAATTTTTTTAAATTCTAAACATTAAAGAAGATATATATGTATGTATATATATATACATATATATATATATATATATATATATATAACTTATTAAAACTCTGCCTCTGCAAAGGGGCACAGTAATTTGACTGGAGCTAATAAAGTAAGTGTGGTAGTTATTCCTATTGATCAAAGAATAGGTTTGACACAGACATAATCAAAATGTTAGAAACAACAAATTGTCAACGGCAGCTATCTGTGTCTTTAATGTTTAAACTTTACCACACTTTTGAATTTTTTTTAAATTAAGCACGAAAGATAACAATACAAAGTTTTGTTTTTTTTTTAATTTTTAGCCTAGGCAATTTTCTATTGATATCAACTCCAAGTAATTTACTATTACTTATATAACGGAGTCTAATGTCATCTCTGGTTGTATTTTTGTGATAAAATATCTCATTTATATTTCTTATAAAGCTATTGAATATGTCCCACAGAATGGATGGAAAAAAATTAAGTGACAGTAAAAATGTATCCTAGACTCCAAGTCTTGAAGTGTTCGATCCAGCCTTGTATGAGACTTGCTGAAGGTCTACGAACGCACAGGGAAGTTCCCTTGATTATTCTCCCATTCGGTATTGGAGAGTTGCTAACAGTCTTTGTATTTATTTATTCATTTATTCCCTTATTTACTGAAACAGGACTCTTTGTGTAATAGTCCTGGCTGCCCTAGAACTTCATTTGTAGACTAGGCTAGCCTTAAACTCATAGAGTTCTGCCTCTTGAGTGCTGGGATTAAAGGCTTGCACTACCACACCAGGTTTGCTAAAACCATATCAGTAGTGGTTATCAGCCACCAACACACTACAGAAGGCAATTTCCATCATGCAGGAGTTGTCAGGTCCAAAGGAAACTTGACCCCCAAATTCTGTCAGTTAAACAAAAGCTGGCCTTCCTCAGGAACAGGTTCCCTTTACTGGCCAAAAGGGACAAATGACTGTGGTATCTCTTAGCATGACAAAGTACATGCTGGCCTCTAGGCTTCCTCCGGTGTCAAGTGCCTGTTACACATTTCAGAATCCATACTAGCATCTCAGCTATTCTCAGCTCCTCCCCTACCTTCAACTTATCCAGCTCATGGGCTTCCCTCCCTGCAACCATTCAATCTCCTTATAACTGCTATTTTGGCTAGGCACTGTCTTAATCAATCTCTCTCCCTCCGTTTCTTCCTCTCTCCCTCTCTCCCCCACTCTCTCTCTCCCTCTTCCCCTCTCCCTCTCCCCTCCTCTCTCTCTTATCTCCTTCACCACTTTCTCCCTTCTTTCTCTGCTCTTTCTTCTAGCCAAGTCAAGTCTAGCCCTTTGGCCATGTTTAGTCAACTCCCTTTCTCTCTGATCTGGACTCTTCCAGTTGCCTCTAGCTGTTCTCTCTCTCTCTCTCTCTCTCTCTCTCTCTCTCTCTCTCTCTCTCTCTCTCATATTTATAATAAAAAAACTCCCCCTTAACCATACATACCACAGAGAAGCCATGCCATAGGTTTATATAGGAAGAAGTCTTGAGCTTTCGGAACCTTGCTGGAAAAGATTCAGTGAAAGTCAAGCATATTCTCAGAAAGACTTACAGAGTGAGAATTTAGTGTGCTTGGGTAAATGTGTGATGTTTGTGGCCCTTCCCAAGTGAGCATGTGCAGAGACAGCTGCAGCTCATGGCGAGCATCAAGGTGCACACAGGGAATGCGATGCAGAACACAGGAGCAGAGCTTTTGCAGGCTTCAGAGCAAGGAGGGGGAAGCTACAAAGTTGTTTAATAGCCATAAATCTCTGACTATTTTTCACAAAATACCATAGAAGACCACAGCTCCACAACTCATCCTCCATCACTCAGCTCAAGTGGACTTCTTTGGCATGCTCACTCACCCCTAAATCATAAGCCACATAAAGTGATCCTGAGGCTGGGGAATTTGTCAGCCTCTTTCAAGTAGAAGTAATCTTTGCTTCTCATCACAATTCATCCCCTGAAACCACGGCAGAAAGCTGACTCCTCTAAAAACATTTAGTTTTCTTCTCAAAAGAAAAGGCTCTGCTTGTTTAGTTATCAAATATTTAGTAATCATCTCCTAGAGACCAGGCCTGCCCTGAGGATATCAAGAAAAATAAAATAAGGAACTCAGTTACATTCCTGGCATAGCAAAAAATTATACTAAGATTAATACTGGTCATGAAGAGTCATTGACTTCTAACAGGACCCTCATAAATACTCAAGCTTGACATCGGCACACAGTAACAGTAATCGTGTCTATGTATGTTTCTAACTCACTCTAAGGGTGAGTCTTCAAAAACAACTATATTAACTTTCTGAAATGAACAATACTCTTAGCCCCAGTACTCAATTTACTCCCAGGAAAACAAGAGAAAACCAAGGTGTGAAGGCTGACTAACTGCGATACTTTAAAGTCAAAGGTAAGACTATCTGTCTTCATCAGCCCACTCAGGTGAGCCAACCTGCTCAGAATGGGAGGATACAGACCAAAGGAATGTGACAGAAGTGAAGAACCATCCTGAAGACTGAGGCTTTCAGCCTTGTTTACCAGTGACACACCTATGCACTCTAGCATGAAGAAAGACGTTCAGTATCAATGATGGAAGGGTGGGATTGGAATCATAGACAGATTTGAGAGCAGGAACATTTGTCTTACCAAAGACAGAGGTCAAGAAAAAGGCAAGAGAGAAAACAATCAAACAGGGGGTGAGATTTAATCCACAACAGAGAGACCAAGATAGAGTTAAGGGTCTGGCAGAAACTGGGCATTTAGCTGAGAGAGAGTGAAGAGAGTGATTCTGGCCAGAAGTGAGCAGAAAGGAGGTAGAAGAGGGATTGTGTCAAAGGCTTCTCTGGGGAAAGAAATCCCTTTGAAGCCAACAGCCTAAAGCATTCCATTTGATCTATGGGGGTGGGGGTGGGGGTAGTCCTGCCAGTAACCCAGAGGGCATCTGGTTGGGAACATCAGTTCACAGATATTTATGGGGAGGGAGGGAGGGAGTGAAGACAAGATCTAGGAAAGAGAGAAATGATGTGGCTCTGGGTTTGAGTGGGCTGCTTCTTAATTAACTCATAGAGTGAGATGTCTAAAGAGCAGTTGCTTCCAAAGCATGTTTAGCAGATGCTTATGCAAAGGAATAAAAAATGGAAAAAATCCAAATATTAGACAACAAAAACCTAACATTTATATGAAGAACCAAAAAAAAGTATGTATAAAGGAGACAAATATATTCTATGTGTAGAAGCCAGAAAGCCAACCCCCCAGGTTCCTTAGATACCATCCAGATGTTTTTTAGGAAAGAGGACTACTGTTCGCTGGCTCAGAATTCACCTTGTAGGTTTGTTTGGCTGGCTTGGACGCCTGATGGATCTGTCTACCTCTCTCCCCAGTGATAGAATTTCAAGTATGTGACAAGTATGAGCTTATTTAAATATGGGTTCTAGGGATCAAACTTACCTCCCCATGCTTGCAGGGCAAACATTTTAACAGAGGAGGAAGGAAGCACATTAGGAATCAAGGAGGAAGTAGAACTCAGGAAAATGAAGGGATAAAGTGTGACATACGAGCTGATATTTCATGAGCCTATACTAAGAGTTTTTTAATCATTTGGCTTTCTGACATGCTGTGCCCTGTTCCTTTGAAAAATTTGAAAACTGAGACAAATAAAATAGAGAAACCATCCAAGGCTATGTGACGTCTATGTAAAACCTTCGGGGGGGGGGGCGGAGAGCAAGTTGGTCTAACCCCAACTAAGCTGCTCCCCAGTACCCACACACTCTCTGCAAAGGAACCCTCAGAGTATATGAACCCCAGCATAGGCTAATATGCCATTCCATTCCTCCATCACTGTTCACTGGTTTGCTACAGTCTCATGTGCAGGACTCTGGAGGCACATCTGTGGAAGCCAGGTCCTAAATTAACAGTGAACGTCTTACAGCACCTAGAAAGGCAACTCCTCAAAGCACTGAGAATAGGTTATCAGTAAGGAGGAATTTATTACTAGAATGAGGAGTTGTGGTAAAAGGAGAACTTCCTATTAAATAATCACAACCTACCCCAAGAAGTATGATGGAGCAGGGGTCAGTACTGCTGCTCTTTAGTTCTTGGTGCAAATCTCATTTGTATAACACACACAAACTAGAACACAATCAGAAGGGAACCACCCTGTGGGGTGTGTATCCTATTTCCTGAGTAGTAGTCACATGCCATTTTATCCTTCCATCTATCTCTGTATTGCCTGGGATGTAGCCATAGGATACACAGCTTTTGTTAGAAATATTTTATAAATAAGACTACTGACACTAAAGAGGGGGCAGTTGATTCATCAAAAAGAGTTGGTGTGTGAAGAACTTGGAAGTTTGAGCAGTGCATTTTGATTTCCAGGGAGGGGTGGTGGCGCTCTACTGTGAATTTGATATTCAAGGGTACCTGTAAAGACGTCAGACCTGGGTTAATTAGTATATGTAAGAAAGCATGTAATATTTTTGTAGTGAAGTTCAATCCATGCTAAGATACAGCAGGTTCTACATAGAGATATATAGATAAAACTGTCACCTTCTCTAGTAAGAAAATGACCAACAGTGCTACAAAGGCACACATGAGTCCCTCAGACCCTTTTTGACTTTGAGGACCATATAAAGTAGTTTGTTGAAATCAGACTTCATCAACTCAGCGAAGCCAATAGCAAGTCTCCACAAATGTTTTGGGGCTTCCTGGGAACCAGATATTAAAACTTAAGTGGTTACCTGCCACTTAATCTAAAAGGAACATGGAAAAAATCCATCGCTTCTTAATTGTCTCACAAAAGTTCACTATTATTTATGTTTTTAAACTCATTTGGGCCTGGTGCAGCTACCAGGTATTCCAACTCTTCCCACTTCCCCAGTGACATCACTTCGGTGTCTCAGTGTGGGTTTTGATGGCAGAATTTCCAAATAGTGCAGATTAGCGTTTGATGAATAGGTCTGCTGTTTTCCTAAATTTAAGAAGGTAATGGGGGAAATATTAATGCTGCAGATTAAACACAATAGGGTTCTGTATCTGTATCCATTAATTATGAAAAATACAAAAATCTGAAGAAATAGCCATCTGATATCCAAAAGCCATTTCCAGCTGGGTAAAGTAGCTGCTGGCATTGATGAATGACTAAAGTTGTGATGTGCTCATTAAGATAAAGGAACAAACAGCAGCCTGCACTCCTGTCAGAGGTACTCTTGTTATCAATTACAACCCCAGATACAGGCAGCAGATACCAGAGTTTGCTCCAAATCATTCTAAGGGTCTGAGAGAATGAAGCAGATATAAAATTTCAGTAGGATATCATACCCTTAACTTCTACTAACTGTGTTCTATAGATCTATAAGGTAAATTAATATATAATAACTTATGTATATGTATGATGTAGTCAAACATTTTATACAGAGGCCCGGTTGCCAAACATCACTTACACACACACACACACACACACACACACACACACACACACACACACACACTCATGACTTATATGACTTAAACAATGTGTGTGTGTGTATACATATACTTAATCAATGTGTGTGTGTGTGTGTATACATATACTTAATCAATGTGTGTGTATGTACGCATATGACTTAACCAGTAACATAGAAAGCATGTTTGAATGTTTGACGTTGTAAAGGAAAGAGTCTATTTTCTGACCCAGGAATAACCACAACAATAACAAGCTAACTAAGCTTCAAGGATTCCACCCTTGGCTGTTCCAAAATTTGTGTACTGTCTTCTCCATACTTCTCTGCTAGTGTTTCCAAGATTTAGAGATAGGATCCATTTGTTATTTTACTTGAACTCTTTATGTCACACTTTTCTTGACTGTAAAATACAATGGTAACAATAGTTATAAGCAAGAGCAAGAGAAAGAGGAGGAGGAAGAGAGGAAGACGCAGTCGACATTTCTGGCTACTTTGTGCCTGTAACTGTGTTTAGCCTTTTCCAAGTATTAACTCACTCAGCCTCCAACAGTACCCTATAGTTACAACTCCCACTTTGGATTTATAGACAAGGAAGCTGAAAACCAACCAAATTAAGAAATTGGACCAAGACCTCATTCAGTTTCTTGAGTTACCATGAATGCTGGAGCTGAGGCAGGAATCTAGGAAGTTCTCCTCCATCCACCCCTGGCAGGACTAGCACAATGAATGCAGACCCTTTTTTCAAGGAAGGTTAGTATCAACGAAGGAGACACTGAACTATACTGCCACTTATGAAATACTATGGTTTCTTTGTGTTCCTCTAACTTCATACCCTTATAACTTGACTCTAAGCTTTCTAAGAGACAAATATGGGCAACTTCTCTCACCCTTCCCAGCAGCCCCCTGCAGCTGGTGTAAATGCCAACTCGATGAATGTACTTTCATGCACCATCCCTATCACTTACAGAACTCCAAGGCCCTAACCCGATAACCAAAATCGGTCTACAGACGCACTGCATAACTGCCAGGGACTGGCTGGCTTCAGCAAATCATCGCCAATGGCATTTCCCATCTGGTTTTGTAGGGCTGTCGTAGAAATAATATTATGTCATGGTAGTCCTACAGGCTTGATTTATTTTGGCTTAGAAGGAGGAACTTGCTTCATGTGTCTTTCTTCCTCTCACGGGGGATTTTACTTTTATTCCCCCCTCCCCCTTCTTCTCAAGGGTTGAGGGTCAAGTTCTGTCCTTGGAACCAAAGTAGTTTTCCAAAATGAGGTGAAGCAGCCCTGTCAAGCTGGGCCAGATATGCTGTCAGAGCCTTTCCCAAATACATCAGACCCTCTGCTTGTAAAAGTAAATTGATACCAATGCACGAAATTTATTAGGAGATGACAGTCTGGTTCATAATGGAAATATGGAGAAAACATCATCCTTCAAAGCTGACAGTTTATCCATCATGCCTCAGATTCCTGAGATAGAAGCAGACGCTGTCACATGCAATCCGCTGAGGACACGTCTTCTTGGGTTTCCTTTTGACAGGAAACTGAAATAATCCAGAAGAAGGGAAGGGCTTGTGCTACCCTTAATGTGCCTGGCCATATATTTTCAGCATCACAGAAGGACCATGTGGCCAAGGCAGTGAATGATGGAGGAAGTCAGGCGGCTGGAACTCTCAAAGGCCTCCTCTTTTCTCCTGGGAGTGATGAAGTGGGGCAGAGGTCACAGGGGGTTACAGACCACTGTGATTGACAGCAGGGCCCTGCTATGCATGAGCAAAACCAACAGGTGGCAGAACAGTCCTGAGTACCGGCCACAGCTGGCTCAGCTTGAAGTTTGAGGGCCAGGTCATCTTGCCCTACATACTCTGTTCAGAGTTTTATTATCTATTGATAAACTTGAGACAATTTAGAAGGGCCATTTTAATGAAGGATCAAAGCAAGAATATTCCTGGTGGTCACAAGGGGCCTGATTCTCTGCAAGCTTAACGAGGCAACCTACCGAACCTTGTGTGGAATAATTGTGTGTTGTATTAAAAGCTCTTCGGCAAAATATGACTGTGGTAATAAATTAGAATGAAAGGAACATGGTATTAGAGGAGAAAAATTATTATCAATTTTGTGAGGTTTAAACATATTTATATTTCAGAACTCATTCTTTGGAAGTTTAATTAAAGTTATTATGGCCAGAAAAATTGGAATGAATTTATTTTCAATACTCACGTTTTTATTTATTTGTATATGTGTGTGAGCCTTTATGAGTTTATGTGCACCGTGTATGGATAAGAGCCTATGGAGTCAAGAAGAAGGCATAGGATCCCATGGAATTGGAGTTACATGTAGTTGTCAGTAGCCAAGTAGGTGCTGGGAACTGAACCCAGATCCTCTGCAGGAGCAATACGTGCTCTTAACCCCTGACCCATCTCTTGAGCCTCTAGGAAGCTTTTTAAATGAGATACATTTAAACCTTTCAAATAATCTAAACAGATAAGGACAATCTTAATGGTCTTTTAGTCTATTTTTTAAAGATTTTTTTTCTGTGTGTATATGTGTGTGTGTGTGTGTGTGTGTGTGTGTGTGTGTGTGTGTGTGTGTGTGTGAGTGTATACCGTGTCTGTGCACATGGATGGAAAAAGGGGGCACGGAACTGCTCAAAGTTCAAATTATGGGTGATTGTAAGCTACCAGACTGAGGTTCTGGAAATAAAGCAGGAGTTTTTTCAAGAGTAGCAAGTGCTCTCCACCACTGAGCTGTCTTGCCAGTCCTACCTAATATTGTTAATCCAATCTTTATATGAGACGGAAAAAGCTTAAAGGTTCTATTTAAATGTAAATTTGGCTGAGTATAGTGGCCATATTCAAACCCATTACAAACCCAACTTTGATAAATTGATGGAAGAGTGTTACTAAAAGTTCAAGGCTAGTCATAGATACAGGGTGAGTTTTTTGTGAAAAACTTATTACCATGGGAGTTGGTGACTCAGCTTAGTGCCAAGCCCCACAAATAGAGTCCAATATCTACAAAGACCCACATGGTGGAAGGAGAAACCTGACAAGTTGTTTTCTGGCCCCTGTGTACACAGCATGGTACATGTTCAGACACATACATGACCATACACATACACACAGCCACATGCATCAATGAACCCAATTTTTAAGAATTGAAAACTTACTATCCAGACACTAACACATTAATGCTTACTAACACATCTATGGCCTTACTTGCAGTGGCTAAGTTATGGGAACAACCTAGCTGTCTAATAACAAAGGAATAGATAAAGAAGCCATGGACTATCTATACAGTGGAACTTCTCAAGCCTTTACAAAAGAATGAAGTTACATCATTAACAGGTAAATGGATGGAACTAAAGTAGTTAAGCGTAGTAAGTCAGCCTCAGAAAGACAAAAACTGTGTGCTTTCCCATCGTGGATCACAGGGTTTATTTAGATACAGACAATCATATATGTGCAGATGCTGTGCAAACACAAGAGAAACTCACTAGTGGAACAAACAGACCAAGAGGAAGGATGATGTAAGAAAGGGAGTAACAAGTTAGCCTGGGGGTGTGCTCAAAGTGCATTATCCACTTCCACAGAAATGGCCTATGTGACTTAGAACTAGGTGCAGTAAAAAAATAACCAGATGGACTTTTTTCAAAAGTGACTAAGGTACAAGGCATCTTTGCTTGATGTCAGTATCCGACTAGTTAAGGATCAGAGACCATTACCACAAACAGGACACTGTAAATAAGTTGTTGTGTTTGCTTTGTTATAGGGCATTGTATAGGATATGTGTATGATACGTGCGTGATGTGTGTACCACTGAGTTAGCTAAATCCTCATCCAAATACTGTGCATTGCTGTCCTCCTTGAAACATAGCCCAAGAACAGCAGGGGATCAGGCTAAGGACTTAACAGTTTAAGTCCTTATTCATAAGTACCAGGGTTGAAAATACATGAGGATCTATAACTCTGAGACCCCAGATTCTTCAAATATCATCTCTCTATAAAGCAAGTAAACTCCAAATTGTTCACTTTTGTTTGAGCCAACCTTCTTGAGCCCGTTTTAAGCAAGGCTTGAAAGTCTGTTGACTTCACATGTCCAAATTAAACAGATCTGCCTTTTCCCTTGGCTTCCTCCATGAGCACACGCCAGCCTGACTACACATTCACCCAGAGTTTATTTCAATGTTAGTGGGAAACAAGCCGTTTTTCAGCTTAATGAATAGCATCAGTGTCTGCCTTTTAACCAAAAATGTGACCTTAAATTTGATGGATCTCACCAGAAGGCACATTTTCAAATTATTTTTCTATTGGAGGTTTATGAATATAGCTCCCCAAATTATTGTGACAGCTGTGGGGTAGTAAGCTATATCTCAGATCCAGTAGCTTGGAAACAGAACTCAGAAGTCACAGAATGGGAGAACCACTTCTAAAAAGCATGGAAAAGAAAAACCCATACCAGACGGAGGACCACAAAAAAGTCAAGCCTTAAGCAACAGGAGACTAGGCCTGTGAGGCAGCTGAAACCTGACTTTTCTGCTACCACCATTTTTGTTTCCTGATCATTCTAAATGGGGGCAGAGAAGGCTGAGCTCTTACAGATTCTCCAAGAAGACATCTGCTAGATCTTCCTTATTAAAGATGACAGAGTATAATTGATGGGCCTGGTGCCTAGCCAATTCCAACTTTTTCTTTCTTTCTTTCTTTTTTAGAGAATGCTGTTTAATGTGCGGACATTATTTTTTGGACTACTGAATGCCAGAAAATAATGAGGTGGCATTCAGCTTTGGTGAATAAGACTCTGAATTTTCATCTAAAAGCAGTTCTGAGTTATGGCTGTAGATAAGGTGTAACTGTGCAAGGGAATTTTATCCATGTTTCTCCCATGAATCATGAATGAGGGAAAAAATTACAGTCTAAATTGCACTTAAAAGGAATAAAGTCTTTTCATGTCATACATGATTTATCAAAATGATCTCATTTTAAGGGGACTGTGGTGTATCTTGATTAATCGCATTAGGACGCGTGATGAATGGCCTCTTTAATGGTAACACAGGATTTATTGGCAGCATCCCGACTGGAACCAGAAGGGTAAGAAGTAAAATATACAATAGATAGCTAATGTAGATAGGGCATCAGTACTGCCCTGACTTGTTTTAACGTTATACCTGGAGCTTCCTTGTCAGGGCATTCTGAAACCTGGCCTAGAAGGGGAAGCACGCCTCACACACAAACTTCAGTTCCAAGGCGAAGCCAGCCTGCCTTCTGAAACATGCTGTATGGCATATACCAATCCCTTTGCCTCTTCATAACCAAGGAGTCTGTGTAAATGGGTTAAACTTCGCACATTCCCAGTAGAGAGTGGGAACACTGCCTTTGGGGAACAGCGCCCCCCCCAAGCTATCTCCCTATTTTAATATCCTCTTCGCATTTCCCGTTAATATCCTAAATGCCTTTAAAAAAAAAAAAAGCTGGCTTCCACTAATTTCCTCCAAGGCCGACAGATCAGAGACTTGCCTCCAAGTGTTCTTTTAGAGCCCTGGAGACCCCCTCATAATCCTGCTGCTTGTCTGCAATTAATCCTCTGAGCTGCGACATTATTACTACCACCACCCACAGACAGAGGAAGCTCCCGACCCACTGGACTCAGGCTCCAGAGGAGGCTTCAAAGGTGCCAATCACACCCGCCTCCCAAAGGTGCCTGCTGTCAGCCCCAGAGGTTCCATCCTCCCCACTGATCAAACATTCTTCCTCAGGAGATGAATTCAGAGTCCCCGCCCACTTCCGCCCATATCCTCTTTCGCTATTGAGTTTACCCAATGATCCATCCTGGCCTCAGAAAGGGAAGCCACAGACAATAGAAGGCCTTTCAAAACAAAAGCTGGGCAGTGGCAAACTTAAATCCCAGCTGTTATCAACTTAAAAAAAAAAAAAAAAAAAAGAAAGAAAGAAAGAAAGGAAAAGAGAGAGAGAGGGAAAAAAAACATTTAAACACCTTAAGGCAGGGAGGATTAGAGTCTGGCCTGAAAGGCCATTCTTTGATCAAAGACCCCAAGACTTTACACAAACATAATCACAAGGCAAGCGAGGGCTCTCTGAAGGCAAAATTGATTTGTTTGATGGCAGGGCTTGGGCCTGGTAGGGAAGCCCCACGCATGCTTGTCCTCTTCAGTCCCCATGGATCTCCAGGCCCAGTGACTTAAAACCTATGTTTTCGTCTCTATGTCTCAATTGGGACAGAAGGAAGCCACCATTGTGCCTGTGTGTACTTTAGTAGCAAATGATTGCCATATATGGAAGAAATCTTGGGAGAACAGCAGCAGAGCCTGCCCTGAGGGCTAGGCATCCCTTTTTGCCTGTCAGGACCAGAGGGCCAGGACTGACTCACAGAACTCATTAACATGAAAGATGAAGGGGTCACTGAAAATCAACATTCATATCCAGGAAGATGTCTTTAAAGAAAGGAGGCGAAGTTCTAGGGCTTTGTTTGAGGCTTTGGGACTTTTGGAGAAAGACTGAGTATAGTTTGTTGTTGTTGTTGTTGTTGTTGTTGTTGTTGTTGTTGTTGTTGTTGTTGAAATCCAATTCAGAGTACACCAAGGAAATAAGTTTCAAGTCAAGTTTGGTAACCCATGGTTTACTTGAGTTACATGCCCATCTCTGAGAGACCACACTGTCAGTCACAGTCACATGCATGCACCTAGCTGAGAGGGTAGTTACTCCCCTGCCCCAGGTTACAACTGATTAAGGAGGGATGAAGCAGTGGTTCCCTAGAGGTGCCTGTAACTATTATGAATCTAGTGTAATACCAAAAAGGCCCGAAGAACAAATTCCCCTTAAATAGCGACAGCTTTTGACATAAGGTTTTATGAGAGCATTCCTGCAGCCCAGACATGGCAAGCACCTTATTGTCATCTTTGGACCATAGGGAACTCAGTTTTTCAATAGGCCAGTCTTCAGCTCTCCATATTCAGAAAAAATGTCCTCAGAAATCTTGCACAACGTTATACTTTCCAGGCTCTCAATCACAATCAGCTTTAGCATACACGTCTTCTTGAATAAACTGGGGGAACTCATACAAGATAAGAAATTGAAATATTCATCTAAAGGAACAGCAATTGGAGGGGTGGTAACTGCTTAGATCATGGCACAACATTGGAAGTAAACAAACAGGCTAGAAATTCAACCTACCCCCCCCACACACACAGACACACACTTGGGGAGTGGGGAGAGATGGGGTAGAGTGAAACTTGGTTCTGTTTATTTTCTATCAGTCAGGAATTGTAAGCAAGGTCTAATTGCCACTAATTGGCAGCATTAAGCAGCTTCCCCATGCATCCCTGGAATGATCTAGCACTGACACTCTGCCCAGACTAGGACTATATAACATAATCGGAGAACGTGTAATAGTGCAAAAGAATAGGGAAGGGAATTCTATTGGGGAAAAAAAATTCTAAAAACCATCCCTTTTTATATGAAAAACTTTGCCTACATAAACTTCAAATGTCTAGGCAAATGGTTTCTAATGGACTAACTCTCAAAGGCATGTCCCTGTCATTCTGTCACCCAGACATTGTTCCTTTCTAACTTCCTTGTCTCTATGGAATAGATTCAGGGATACTTCTCCTGAGTACAGCCAAAAACCGAGGGCCATTGGTGACAATCAGAGCATGAGGACCATAGGACCTGGGGTATCGAGTAGATTCCCTAATGATATTAGCACGTATAAGAGAGGAGTTGAAACTAGAATCCTAGTGAACGCTGACCACTTGTAAAACATGACATGTGTTTTCCACTAAAGACTTAAACAGGTGAGGTTTTCTATTTTGGAACTTAGCAGTATTTACTGTGGCAACCCCGAATGGACCATACGGAAATGTTCCATTAGTCTGCTAAGCCCTCCTAAGCTAGAGCGACCTACGTGGCCTATCTCCACCAGGACAGCTATACTCTAAAGCAGCAGCATGCAGCTTGTATCGTCAGGTCTGGGCCTTTCAAAGGACCATGAAATGCACAAGTTGTTGACTGCAGAGAAGAAGACAGAGGTCCAAGGAGCTAAGTCCAATCAAACATAGTCATTCTTTGAAAGATTAATATTAATCCCTAATTTGTGAACAATTCCAAATAAGGTCTCCACTTTTCTAGATAATAAGGACTGTCTGTCATTAAATAACAATGGCTTTTTATTAAACAATCCTGCTCAGCTTGGAACAGAATCAAGAAAATGGTAGCAAATCATAGAAATCATAGAAGAGTTGTTTGAAAATAGCCTTCAAGACATGTTTATCTTCGCTTTTCAGGGTTTTCCCCGAAATGATGTGATAATCAATCATAAAACTATTCTGCAAAGAGGCTGTCTTGATTCTCTCCATACTATCGATTCTTGTTGACACCAAAAGTTCCACTCATCTAAACATGAATCTGTAAAGCTGTTTCCTTGAGAAAGACCAGACCCAAGCAGCTGAATCCAGCTTGGGAAATGACCAAGTATCAACACGATTAAGTCTGTCATACAGTATTTCTAATTATCCCAGCAACTTCTTCCTGTGGCCAGAGGAAAAAATGTAATGTTTTAAAGTTGCATTTCCTAAAGAAACATCCCCATGCACCTCTCAAGTCTTCAAATACACCCTGCTCTGTCAGGACACAAGAAGGCCTGGAGGCCTTTATGGGAAATCCCACTCTAGGATGTGTGTGGTACTTGGGGAAAACCTGATGCCAAACATTATAAAGGAAAGAAAAGAGAAGGAGGAATTGAGAGGAGATGAAGAGGGGGGAGTTTTGGAAATCATTTTTCCAATCATTTTCCATTCATAAAAAACTATTCTTAAATGATTTTCCTGACTCCATTCTCTGTTCTAGCAGAAGTCCTGACTGTCTGAACTGTATTTTGCCCCAGTTATAAAGAGAAGGCTCCATATGGTCTTTCCCTTTCATTCACATGCAGGATCCCTGGGTTTGGAAAGGTAAACACAGCCACAGAAACCCAAGTCAGCCTTTAGCAAGCTGTTGGGTTTAGCCTGCAAAGTATACATTCTGTTGTCCAGTAAGGCTAATGACATGTTGGCAGGAAACAGAAGGGGGAGGTGCAGCCTATATGACGGCAATGAGCCAAGAGAAAAGGGACACTAAAAAGATTTATTTTGGGACTCTGGGTACTGGCTTTGGTCTGCACAAAAGTAATTCTCCTGGCTTCTCTACTCAGCTCCCTATTCCCCACTTGCCTTCCTTCACCAAAGAATGCCTGGAGCTCAGCTAGTTGGGGTAAATTTGTTCAGAGAGGGCTCAGGTTAGGGGCTAACCCTGAGCTCAGCTGGCAGAGTACTTGGTCTGGTGTGCATGAGTCCTGGAGTCCAATCCTAAGTGCTGTATAAACCTGGCCTGGAGCTTCAGAGCCATAATTCCAGCCCTTGAGAGGTGGTTATAGGGGAATCAGAAGTTCCACACCATCATGGCTGTCTAGTGAGTTTGAGCACTGCCTAAGATATAGCAGATTCTGTTTCCCAAACAAATAAGCAAATAGACAAACACTTTAGAACTGAATTCCTGGCCTACTCCCCTCATGTTCTAGCCGAAGCAACAATCCTTATAATGTTCCTTTTAGAACAGAAATCTGACAAAGTTGCCTTTCTGCTTAAAACAGCATGTAATGTTTGGCCTGAATTTCAAGCTTTGAACAAGGCCAACAAGGCCCCAGGCCACAGCCTTTCCTTCTTCTCAGGCCTGACTCTTGCCTCTCCCCTTACTTGGCGAGCTGGAACCTGTCTGGCAGCCTTCCTGTTCCTTCAGGTGCTCAGTCCTGAGATCAAGAGATCTTCACTGAATAATCTTTCTCCTGATGCTTCTTCTCCAGCACACTCTGCCATAGCAATGGTCCCCTGCTGTACTGCAAACTCTCTGACTTTTTGTCACCACAATCCTGAACAGCTGATTCATAGTCATGTTTCAATAAATCCTTGTCACGTGGTAAAACACATAACTTTAATGCTAAACAAACACCATCATTCTCCACCTGGTTCAAAGTAACAAAGTAAAAAATGAGTTAAAAATAAAATAACAAAACAAAGTAACAAAGTAGCAAAGCATTTGTGTCAGACTTCCCAGTCCCTGCGCACACTGTTTTCTAAAAGAAGTGTCCCCTCTGGACCCCTTGAATCTCACTGAGAGGCACACACTGGGTCCTACACTCCCACTTCCTTATGTGCGGGCTCTTCTCAAGCAGGGCCCTGTTGATTTTTGTTGTATGCAAGGGCTTAAGTTACATTGCACACTTTGCCAAAAAGAGTCATCCAGAGGTTGTTTAGAACAAAAGAAAACCTCCTTCCTGGGGTTCAGTGTGATCCACAAGTGATAGAAACAAAAGCAGAGCCTGTGGCTTCCAAGATGCATTCAGAGTCCTCAGGCTTGGCTGAGGCTCCAACAAGAGGACACTGGGCCCCATGCTAAGTGAGGCAGCATACAGCTCACTTAATTGGGCTTGCCTTTTATTATATTTTTCTCTTGCTCCTGCAATCTGTGATTTTTTTTTTGATGAGTGCATCATAAAAAGTTGAATCCAAAGGGAGACTGAAAGAGTGCAGGGAAGCATCTGTCCCATCCTGCAAAAGACAGGGTCTTGAGGACTGTCATTAGGGACAGCCGCCTGCAATGCAGGCCTCGTGCTGCGCAGCTCAGTCAGCAGAAGGGGGAGCTGTAGTGTAACCTATTTGAGATGTAAATCTAGAGCTGGCAGTGCGGCAGATCTGAGACTGTGGTAGCTGCTGTCCGGCCAGTCTTCGGTAATACTATATATCCTGTTCCTGGTTGGCGAAGGTCATTAACAGGACTCTGAACGGTGTTACTAAATATGAACGTTAAGAACCTCACGTCAGCAAAGGACAGGAAGCATGACAGCCTCACCCCAAGGGGAATCAAGCCCCTGTGAAGGGAAGAAGTATTCATGCAATCACAGGCAAGTGACTGTATTAGCGTTGAGTGACAACAGCCTACAGTAGATGAGCCACCATAAACACGATAGAGTGGTATCTTGACATGAAAGAAACTAGACATGGGAGAGAGAAAATAGGAGAGACAGAGAATGGGGGACAAGAAGGAAAGAGAAAAGAAGAAAGGAGGGGAGAAGGGGAGAGAGGAAAGAGGAAAGGAAGGAGGGAGAGAGGATAGAGGAGGGAACAGACCTTTTGTGCACGCTTGTGTATGGCAGCAAGGAAGGTTTCACAAACATAGTTCCAGGAGTGCTGGAGGGATACCACCCCCTCTTCTGGGTTGACCTTGCCTAGAAATGGACAAAAGACTCAGAACTCGGCCCCTAGCTTCCCTGAACCAAGCCAGCTGGTGCCTGGGCTTTATTTTTTGACCAAGTCAGGTGTCCCTGCCACTAAAGAAGTTTTCCTTTTCTCCTGACTCCAGCCAATTCCTGTTTCCTTCAGCTGGAAGTCTCCAAGACTCATCAAAACCACAATTTAATTACATTTGAGAGAGAGAGAGAATGAGAGAGAGAGAGAGAGAGAGAGAGAGAGAGAGAGAGAGAGAGAGAGAGAGAGAGGAGGAAGAGGAAGAGGAGGAGGAGTGTAAACATGACTCCTTTTTATCTCCCGATACATCTGGACAAGTAGACAATGTGCTAAAACAAAATAAATCTGCCCTGACAGACACATCAAAGGGGCTTGCAGCTACTTACAGCACAGGAATGCAGTTGCTAAGCATCGGCCAAAGACTTATCAGTCCTTGGAAGAAATGCTTTTTTCTCCCTCTGAGGGGGGGCTGTGAGGAAAGCCGGGGAGTGGGAACCAGCCTGCAAAGGGAGACTGGGGGATTTTCGGGGATTTTCAAGCTTAAAATGAATTGTGTGAAGAAAAGGGGTTTTGTTGTGGTTTTCCTTTTGACATACAGCCTATATTTTTATAAGGGTTGCCCATGGAAAAACCTTTCAGAAAGGGCTCTTTAGGACTTTAAGAGAAAGAAGACTGTGGCAAACACACACATATACACACACACACAAACCCCAACACCTATATACAAAGATTCTGTGGATGTCTGCAGGTGACTCAAGCATTAGCTAATAGTACAGGATCTGGGGAAGTATCTCACACTTACCAGAGTCGGGAGGGATAAATCCTTAAGCAGCCATAATGAAAAATAAATCACCCAACATCATAAGCTACACACAATCCTTTTCTAGAAGACAGGAAACAGAGCATCTACTCTTAGAAACACAGTAAAATGTGCAAATGGAACCCCCTGAGTCCCCAAAAGAAAACGAGTGTCGGGTGGGACCAGAGGAATGACTTTGAGGGTTAACTGCTCACTGTGCGAGTGTGACGAGCTGAGTTTGGATCCACAGCACCTAGGGAAAGCAAGCAAAAATCTTGAACTACAGAGCCGGCTTAGAGGTGGAGATGGCCGTCCCTCTAGTTCTCTGCCCAGCTAGTATAGCAGAGTCAGTGAGCTCCAGGGTTAGCGAGAGACCTTGTCTCAAACATAAAAAAGATAGAACGTTAAATGGAGACAGCTAACTCTGACCTGGGTGTGTGTGTGTGTGTGTGTGTGTGTGTGTGTGTGTGTGTGTGTGTGTGTGTGTGTGTGCGCGCGCGCGCGCGCGCATCATGCGCGTGCACATTCACAAGCATACAAGCATATGACATTCACACACACACCCATGCATACACAAAGAAAACCAAGTATTAGCTGCCGTGTGGGGTACATACAATACGTTAAACCTGGCTGCTGACTCCAGTTGCAAACACAGCCTCACAACTACAGCATTCACATTCAGACACCAGATGGAATCCACTCTGAAATCTGATGACACCTTCAGCACCCTGCCCCTACCCACCAGCCCTGTGTGTTTCAGTGCAATCTTCATCCCGTGAAGCAGATTTCTCTCTTCCTACACATCTTGGGGTAGGAGACTTTGTTTTTTTCCCCTCTAGCCTGGCTATGGGATTTGGTTGTGCTGGGAAATCTTAACTGAAGATGAAATGGTCTAGGTGAAAAGGATGTCCCATGAGATCTCGAAGGTGCTCTTAGACAAAACCAGCTGATTCACACCGACCCACCAGCTCTCACTGTACAGCTGACAGTTCCATAGAAACTCCACCCTTACCAGAGAGGGCTTAAAGCTACGCAGACCACAATAAGCTGGATCCAGGGAGACCCTAGTCATTTTTTAAAAAAAAAAAAAAAAAGCATGCTATTTTTTCCCGTGGATCAAAGGAAATGGATTCTGCGTGATATTCATACAGGATAACTCCCAACAACATGAACAATTACCAAGTGTGTGCTATTGCACAAATAAATAATGCGTACCATTATCGCCAGCACAATCCTATTCAGTAAACAGTGACGGAAGGCGGCAGTAACCATTTTTATTGTCCCATATAGCTCCTATTTTCTAATTAAACTAAAGGTTATTTCTACTGTTAACAAAGTCATTTGTCTAAGCGGGGTCTTACCTAATATGTTTTGCCAGGCATGACAGAATATAAGAAATTAGGCCCTGGTGGGGGTGGTTTGGGTTTTTTGCTTTTGGTTTCTTTTTTGTTGTTGTTGTTGTTGTTTGGTTTTCTGTTTTGGTTTTGGTTTTGTTGTTTTCTAACTTTTGCAGGCTGAGTTGTTACTTAGAAAGCTTTGCTGTTTCCTAATCAAAGCGAGGGAACTTTGTGTGGTAAATTCATAAATAAATTTTGGTGATTATTTTTTCCCCTGAAAACATGATGAAGCCAGCCAGCACTTACTCCTGCCCTTTAGCTTACATTCAAGGGCAATGATCTGTATTATTAAACATATAGGTCATGCCAGCTTGTGTTTCTCTATCCTGTGGGATGTTTTAGGAGCTGCTGTCACATTACTGAGATCTGTTCTGTGATGCCTAATTATTCCTAGTGGCAGCTTTGGATTTCAAGCGATTCTTCTCACATGTATGTAAAAATTTATAAGCTGTTTAACAGAATTAGTCCCTGTTGTTTATGAGGGCTAGAGATACTGATTAGAGAAACGAACCCCTTTTCACTGACAAGGATAATGCTGACTTAATGAAATCTGCACTGTGTCTTCTGGAATCTTCTTGAACCCTCCATGTCTATATTTGACATTGTACATTTTAAAATTTTGGTATGACCCTGAAGGCAGGACAGCCTTTTTGCTTTACAGCTCAACCAGAAGATGAGGGATTGAATTTGGTCCTGAAGCATCTTTGAGGTTGCCACTGTGTATAAGAAACCAAAAGGAGGAGAGCCATCTTGTCTAATGCTCTAAACAAGTCAGCTCAGCAGACAGGACATTCCACAGTCATGCCTCCAGGAAACCCCGACCCTGGATTCCAGGACAGAATGTCATTCTATGTTCCTAGATGTTCCTGAACCAAGTGCTGTGCTCTTACAACAGGGAAAGGAGGAAGCCTGTGGCTTATAACACAATGAGGCAACCAACAACTACAGGCTACGGAAGAGCCAAAATCAATGTTCTGAGAAGGTCCAAACCAAGTAAGCCAAATGACTTCCTCTCCGGAAAAAGCACACAAACCTCCTCTTCATATAAGAAGTAAGTTGGAAAGACATCAATGGCCCTATTGTACACACACACACACACACACACACACACACACACACACACACACACATGCACACACATACACACATGTGTATATGTCTCTTCCAAGAATTATTCTTCGCTATAATCAAAAGATAATAATATCCGCATCTGATACAATGCCTTCCCACTGACACAGTCCTTCTCTACTCTTTTGTAATGATGGGCTGGGTTTAAATTTTCTGGTGTTTCAGAATGAGGACAGCAAGGTGCAGGTGAACACAGGAAGGCCTCCAAACCTCTCACACAGCAACCTAAAGCCTTGGCAGGGATGATCCCCACCTTAAGAAGGGGTGGACCCATCAATGACAGTGTAACCGCCATCTACCATTTAAGCAGACCTAGTAAGGAAAACAAAAGGACCACAAACCTCACCTGGGTCCACTTTCCAGTGCTGAGCTGCTGCGTGTGCCTCTGAGCCTGGGTGAAGCCCTTTGAAAAATGAACAGAAGGTATCTAGGGGCTATGATTGCATGGAAAAGTAGCTTGATCAAGTAGAAATCACATTGCCTAGCTTCCAAATGAAGGGGTACATTAATAAGTCTGCTCTCTGGGGGCTTCTTGAAGTACAAGCAGGTTTTGAAGTTTATACTAATTTGAGAAGCCTGAGAGACCACACTATTCCGTAACATATGGACACACACACTATATTTAACACATTGTGCTGACATGAATACAATCCTCTCTCTCTCTCTCTCTCTCTCTCTCTCTCTCTCTCTCTCTCTCTCTCTCACTCACTCATTCAGCTCTTCTCTCTCTTCCATCATCAATATCAAATGTACACAGGAAGGCTGTCTTCGATAAATCCATTTTCAGGAACCTAGCCTGTGGTAATTCAACTGTAGAGTTATTCACTTGCTCCCAAAAACTAATGAATTAATTTTTAAGTTTTTGTATGTGTCTGTATAATTAATGTATTGAGCATATTTTCCCCCGTGCCTCCTCTTTTCCCCTCTCCCTCTCCCTCTCCACTCTGTTCCCCCAGTTCTACATCACATATACACACTTGATTATGCACAAAAAAATATCCTAGTAAACACAATTGTGACCATGCATACTTCAGCTTTTAAACTGATTGATTAGAAAATGAATGAGCAAGGGATGATGAAATGTTTAAGAGTCCTGGCTCTACCTCCAGTTCCAGGGCATCCATTTATGTGGTGCATATCGTCTGGGCATGCAGGCAATATATATATATATATATATATATCTCCTAAGTTTAAAAAAACGAAGACTGCAAAGAAGCAAAGGGAATCTGCCAAACACTCATATGAGCAATGAGGAAAATCAAGAAGACCATAGGGGTCCGTCCCCTTCTTAGAAGGGTTTGTGGTATAGCTGGATATCATGGGGCAGGAATTCTGCAGCAATAATGGACAGAGAAATAAGGAGAGGCCTTATTGAACCTTCCATCACTGAATCACAAGAAAATATTTTAGCTTCTGTAAAAGACTGAGCACATGACTCAGAGAGGAATAAACCATAGAACCCGAGATTATGAGACATAGTTCGAGTTGTTCCCTTGGCTCCGAGTTTCCTGAACAAGATTCATTTGTTCCTTCAAGGTTCAAATGAGGCACCATCTCTTGTGTGAGTACCCTGGGCATCACATGATTGTTAGGCAGTTGTGTCACAGCAAATAGTAGTGAGCTGAGTTCTTAGGAGGCTTGGAGGATCTCTAAGTCAGGAGGTAGTTTTACTCCCATTTTAGTAAGTTAAGCCCCAGGCACATTTAAGGTCCTTAGCCCTGTGCAGTTAATGAGGAAGTAAGGGAGAGGGGTGTTTCAGATGATGTCTCAGATGACATCACTCTTCCTGCCTTCTTCTGTGGTAGAAGTAACTGACCACCTCATCATGTCAGGCTTACAAGAGGAGGATGCCCCCAGAGTGCAGCTGGTACCAGTCTTTTTGCCATGCAACTTACTGGCTGGCTGTGGTGGTGGCGAATGCAGAGAGGGGGAGTGATAGCATGATGTTTTACTCAGGAGGCACAGCACCAAGGCACATTTTTAATGATTTACCAGTTCTACTTGACTGAGCCTGCACCCTGTAAGTAGATCATATGATCAACGATCACAAGTTAAACTGCTTTTGTTGCTCGCAAGGCATGCATGGTAGGCCGTCTGCAAGGCACCAGGCCCTCGCACGCAGCTGTGTGTAAGACAAGGCAAGGTTGCGTACGACAGGCAGTTAATGGCTCATACCAGCAAGCCTTGGACTTCAGCGGGCACATGCAGCTGAATTTTAAGAAGGTAAATGACCTTGCAGCTCTGAGCACTAACTTTGTACTTTTACCTATTTGTACCCGGATAAATAAACATTTGCAGCAAGCCAAAGGGCCCAGAAAGCACTATTGTAGCCATGGGCTAATCCCTTTCTTTCCGGATGAAAGACTTCAAAACAAACAGGCGTAGGTATAGGAGGGAATCATTTTCTGCCTCAAGTAGCACCAAGGTAAAGAGGGGCAAGGGTGATAATAATAATGACTTCCATTTCTTAGAACTTTCGAAAGTTACCTGCTTCAATCCTATGTAGCTGTCCCTTGTAGGGCTCTGCATCCTCAGCAGAGAGAGAATGGTTCCAGGCAGAGCTCAACAGAACTGCCCCAGGGCCAGGAATAAGCACCACAATGTCGCACAAACCTTTAAAAGGGCTGATTCTCCCAATGGCTGTCACTCGAATTAAAATAGAAAAGCAGGCTGATGTTAAATTCTTTCCTGCTTCTCCATCAGTTCTGCTGGTCAAGAGTCAGATCATAGTAGCTAGGCATCTACCACAAATTGCCTGTCCCAGCTTCCTGCTCTGAATAAGCTAACATGTACTGGATTCCCAGTCCAGGGCTTGAGATACCTCCCAGAGAGTTGGGACGGCTGGAGTCATCCCACATCCCCCGAAACTGTTACTGACCACCCAAATGCCTCCCAAGGAGCAGAGTATTTGTGATTTACAATGTGAGGGGGAGCTTGGGTAATGCTGTGATTTTAAGAACTCGTCAATCAGTTGAGATTAAGATAACATTTATTGCGACATAAACTGAGATTGCCGTGAGAGCAGGCAGAAGAGATCTGGGGAACATTTAAGACATTTCACAGGCCATGAATCAACACAGGGCCATTTGGTGGGCTAAGATCTCTGGAGCACAGAGCTTGATGCTCTTACACAGCTTTGACCCCACACATGAGCCATAGTGGTTCTTAGCCCATCACTTTGCCACATGAACCATGAGGTCACAGTACCTCCTTCCATAACCCTACTGAGCTTCTACTGGATGTCAGGAGCCACCTGAGACCTGCAAACAAGCACACTGAGCTAGATGCCCACTAGGCATCATTTATGCATGTCCGATAGAATGAGCCAGTAAATAAGGAAACTTGCACTCTAAAGATAGGTGCCATCTGCCAAGCCCAACCAATCTTTAAATGGCTGCAAATACTTTCCTCCCTGTGATTCAGTTAATATAGGTTGGTCTAATGAGGCTGGTTTATATCTATGAGACAAAACAGCACTCCTTGGTCCAATATACAGTTTTAATAAACTTTATTAAATTTCCATTGATCCATATGCAAAATAATTTGTTTACAATTTGAACTCAGCCTACGAAATGGTGTCTAACTCAATAAAGGAAGGGGCTGAGAGACAACAGTTGTCCACACGGCTATTAACACATTATGCCACGAAAAAAAAAAAACCCTCAATGGTTTAAAGAAGGAGTCAATGTTAACCCCTTGAACATCTTTAAAACAAGAGACCAATCTGATGTTAGACTGTGAAGTCAGAGACCTAAGGAGTGATTCTTTTCTACTTTGTGAGTGACCATGTTTCACTGGATTTGTTAGTTCTAGGAACCTCAACGCATGCAAACTTAGTCCCAGGCATCCATGACAACAGAGTGTGGGGCTTTCAAAAATATTCTAACACTAGGCAAATTTGGCTTGTTTGATAGTTGATATAATTTGCATGCCATCCAATACTTCAAGTACTTAAAATGAATCACTTGTATTCCACATGAGTCCTGAGGCCAGGATCAATGAACCATCGTTTTGAGGCACTTGTATCTGGTGATCACTGACTGGTAACCCAATCAGAAAATTAATAGCAAGTATCCACTGAGTACTAAGGAAAATGAAGTCCCTAATCCCAAATTTTATTGTGGAAGTTGGAAGACACAAGGAGGAGATTAGGTTACAAAGAAAAGGGTTACAAAGATGGCTTCCATGTTAGGAATACTTGCTAAGCAGTCAGGAAGACTGGGGTTCATCTCTCAGCCCCAGTGTAGCAAGCTCTGTGACCCACGCAGGCCTCAGCTCCAATATGGGTAGATTGGAAAAGACTGTTCGAGTTTGATAGGTTTCAACAGAGCTTAGAAAATAAGAGCCCTAGGTTCAGGGAGAGAGCTTGTCAGAGTGACAGAAGAGGACCTCGGATGCCTTCTTTTGACCCCCATATATGCAAGTACACACACTCAGAAGGCTAAGCTAAAGGTTCAAGAGCTCAAGGCCAGGTTGGACTATTAGCAAAATACTGTCTCAAAAAACAAAACAAAACAAAGAGTATTTGGTTTTAACAGATAGTAGCAAGTATCATGCAGCTTTTTAACATATGAATTCATTGAGATATACATGCAAGAAGAATACATAGGGATAGTGAAATCCATCACACTTATTTTCATACTTCAGTATAAACAAACAAAAATAACTAAAAATGTATAGGAAAACCTTGAGCAAGATAAATTCAAATTAGAAAGGGTCTTTACATTCTGTAGGTTGTTCTGCCTGTCTTTGTACATATTGAATATGTTGCTTGAATAGTGACATCCCTGAAGTGGTCTTCCAGTTCTAATATTAGCTCTTCCAGCAATAATAACATTCATAGCTCTGCCAGGTAACATGTGGTTATGTTTACTAAGAGTCCTTCATGATATTTCTTTTTTTACCTTACACTCAAACTTCCCTTTCTATTACCACTCACCTGGAGTCCTAGGTTTCTGCTTTACAAACCAAAAAGCCTCATCCATGTGATAAGTCTTTTAGCACTTGAAAGCAGAGTCGATATAATCCCAAACTGAGATATTCTTGGTAAAGTATTTCCATAGCTCTCAACAGCTTGGCCCTCCTCCTAAACACAGCCATTTTTCTGTTTTCCTAAAGACTGAAACCATGAGCTGACTCTAGTCCTCTAAGTGACTGTGAACCATTTTGGATCTCAGTGACCCTCACTTTGACTCAAGGAAGCAAATCTTTCCAAATTAATATTTGGGGATACATAATAAATCTTAAATATTCCTTTGATGTGAAACACTGCCCAGCCAGACTTCCCAAACACATGTTCCTGTAATGAGCTTTTTATATCGATGCACAGCTAGCCTTCAAACTTATAATCCTATTGAACTGCCTGGTTGATGTCAGACAATACCTTAGTTGATGAGACCACTTGAGCCACCACCTAAACTTTCTGGTATGTCCTTTTTCTACTTAACTTTGTCTTGTAAAATTTAGCTCCTTAAGATTATATTACTAAAGATATTTACTAGGGTGGAGATAAGAAGAGGTTCAAGTCTGAAGTCAAGACATGTGGATTAGGCTTAGTGCTTAGTCAAAGATATGAGATCTATTTCCCATATATTTTGGGCAGTGGGAAGACATATACCAAAAGATGACTTAACCATGGAAAAGGAACAACTTATAGGAGCCATGCTATTTGGGTGTGTTGTGTATATGTGTGTGTTGATATGTGAGCTATATGAATATATGACCGCATATATGTACATGTACATATACAGAGGCATGTGAAGAGTGGATGTTAACATCAGGTGTCCTTTCTCAATCTCTTTCCACAGGATTTTAGAGCATCTCTCTCACTGAACTGGTAGCTCAGGGATTCAGTAAAAATAGCTACCCGCTCACCTACTGTATTTGCATCCTTATCCCTGGGGTTGGAGGTATGTGCCAGTGTTCTTGGCTTGTTTCTATGGGTGGTGGGGAGCTGAACTTGGGCCCTCCTCTTTGCATGGCAAGCATTTCCCTGAGTTAGTCATCTCCCTCCCTACCCACCTTGTTACTTGGATTAGTTCTCATAACCTGTGGGAAGTAGCTCTGGAGAAATGGAAAGAAAAAAGGGAAAGGACTTCTAACATAGTCTCTCTTCATGAATTATCCAACTGAACTACTTACTGCTCCCAAAAGAATGCACATTGAAATCTGAGACCGAATCAGTAGAGTTCCTCTGGGTCCCTGACCCAAAGCTTAGAATGAGATTTCCTTCAAGAGGCCTGAGATACTTCTTGGAGATAACTGGGAGGGTTGGATGGTTGGTTTAGTCATTTTTCATACCCCTCCTGGCATCATATATACAGAAGGCAAAAGGGAGCCTTATAAAGTTTGTAGAAATTGTCTATGACAGTGTCATATGTGGCTTTCGGCTCATTAATTTGACTAATTACAGTGGTCCCTAACTCCTAAGAGTTATCTCCCTCAGGCTCAAACATGAAAAGCCAAATCATGGATCCTGCAAAAGCTAAATTATGATGCCACTAACTTAGCTCACATCACCTAAAATCACCTATCTGTTTGACATCACTGGGAAGATATATAGGAGCAAATTTCTGATATGACATCAATACAAATAAGACATTCGATGAATAATTATTTCTAGATTTGTTTGGTGTGTGTGTGTGTGTGTGTGTGTGTGTGTGTGTGTGTGTGTGTGTGTGTAGACCACATTTGTGCCAGTGGCTGCAAAGGCAACAAGAGACTAGTAGTATTGGATCACCTGGAATTTGAGTTTTAGATGCCAGGTGTCAGGGTGGGAAACTACAAACCCTATAATCTCTCTTAACTGCTGAGCCATTTCTGTAGACCCCATTGTATAATTCTTCATATTTTTGGTAGCTTTATTCCACAAGCATCACAAGGCAAGCATTATATTCTGTTATAGATATGGGGAGACAGGGGCTGAATAACAGCTATTTGCCTAAAGATGCCCAGTAATGAAAACACAATAGTGGCCTTTTCTTCTCTCTTTTATTTTCTCCAAAATTTGCAACATAGTCGTCCTAATTCTTTTGTTCCCCAAATTTATGATTAGTTGCTCATTCAAAGACATTGGGTCTCCATGTGTAGCCAAGTCTGTGGCTTCTTAATTCCCTACGGGGACAGGGTATTTCTTTGTTTAAACTGCCCAAAGACAGACTGTCACACAGGGCTTTCTAGTGTCAGTCAAAACAGGCTTGTATGGAAACATCAGCCCAATTTACCTGGGGAACAGGAGCAACACAGAGCATGCATCGTGAATCAGAAAGCAGTATTCCAGGGACTTGTCACAAGGAACACCGTTAGTTGATAAAGCTGGAAGGCAAGCCCGTCATTATCTCATCAGTCTAGTCAATCTTCATTGGAAATAAATATACAGAGATTTGCTGTTATATTTCTGGGCACGGCATATAAAAAGGTGCTACACACTCAAGTACATTTACTGAGAAGTGCCTATTATAAGACAACAACCTGGGCACAAGACAATCTGCTAGGAACCTCATGCTTGCTAGCAACACAGCAGAGCTAAAAAGGAGATGTGAATGGCAAAGACTGGATTCCTGGTCTCTCACCTCCCTAGCCATGTGAGCTTGGCTACACACTCATCGTCTGATGGTCTCAGATACTGTCTTCTGACAAACTGTGAATGCAAGCATCACCCTGAATTCAATTCCTTCAGTGAGTTACTATGTAAATTTCACAGGACACCTCACTGGAAGGCTGTCTACACATCCTATGAATAGAAGGATCTGAAACACATTCCTGTCTGTGAGTGTTTAATGCAGGCTACTGGGCAACTGTGCATTGACCTCTTCTAGCCTGTACCAGATAATTTTGTGCCACTATCATCATTAGTAAACATCCACGGAGGGCCTGCCATGGGTGTAATTACACTTTGACTTGTATGCTTCAGTGATGTTTTAATACCTATGTGTCTGGTCTTTAAGCAACTGTATGTTGACCCAGGAACCAGAAGCTATAAACACAGAAACATATAATTGTGGTTTTCTTTAAGCAACCAGACTTTGTCCCATCGACCAGAAGCTGTACAGAGGTATGCAATTGTATATAAATTTCACCTAATAACCAAAGAAACAAAATAAAAGTCTACAGAAAATTTTCAATAAAGAAGTAATTAAATTGTTTTGGAAGCCACTCAAAAAATAGAAAAGTACAAAGGTGATGGAAAATGACACTTATTAAATATTTAGGACTTTTAAAAGGATGGCCATAAACACAGCAATTCTATATATGATTTCTCAGGAAAGGATGTTGATGGCAGTGGGGGGAGATGGAATCAGGGAACCACACCTACCAGGGTCTTAATCAAGCCATCCTACTTAAAAGCCACAATGCCAAGCATGCAGACACTCACCTGACTGATCATTAAGATATCAAGAACTGATTCCCTTCCTTTTAAGAGCTTATATGTCACATCCCACCCTTTGGGCCTTCCAGAAATGCATTTAAATGCATAACTGGGAAGAAGAAAAGCACTCCAGACAGCCAGGTGTTAGTGATTCAGCCATTAAAACTTCAGTGATAAAATATCCCCCACAACTGTAAAACAGTTCAGTCATTAGAAGATCGTAAATAGATTAAGATGACATTTTAAATTATTATGACACCGTGTACATAAAATGTACTTGTTCATCACAATATCCCAGGTGACTGTGCCTCTGATTATCTGAGTTAAAGATGTGTATGTGGTATTTATTCTGAGCTCCAACAGTGAAAGACAGGGAGGGATAGAGGAAAAAGCAGATGGATAAGTAGAAATACTGGATGTTGCATCCCTCCTGAGTCCCCCAAAAGACTTCAGATTCATTTTGCAATGATACTCATTGGCTGCTCCTGGAGAGAGGTTTAAAAAATCACTTTCTGTTTGCCGGACAAAGTAAAAGCACAAAAGAAAATGGTATCAAAATTTTTTTCCCAAGTTAGAAACCATCATCTAAAATGTCTTGCACTTGCTGGTTTGGGAGTTAATTTAAGCAGAAGGTTTTCATCATCGCCCTGTATTAAGTCTTATCTAAGATCAGAAAACTGCCTCATGATGCTTCCTCAGTTCATGTATGTCCATAACTTCTCCTTACAGTCACTGGGCCTTTCCAATGGGCACAGAGTACAGCCTGACTCCAGCCCCAAGGTGTAAAGGAAGCATGGAAATTTCTCTAAAGAACAGATGTACACCTGGTCAGGACCGGCAGGAACGAGGAAAGTCTTCAGAGGTCATTTTACATGAGAGAAAAGAGATCAAAAACTTCAATGCATTTACTTATGTTTTAAGAAGTTAGTGTTTAAGAACATTTCAGTTTTGCATGGTGACTTTTGTGTGTAATCCAGAGTCAAGGGGATTAAGAGAGGGGACTGAGACTTTGAAGACAGCCTAGGCTGCATAGCAAGACTGCTTCAACAATAATAATTCGGTCTTACTGGGGACCTTAGATTTTCAACCAAGCCTTACCAAGGAAGGAAATTCACTCTAGAATTGAGTTAAGCACTTAAGGAAACATTTTAAAGAGCTAATGTACTATCTTTAAATCTCTAAGCCAGCTGAAGGATTAGGCCCATTAAGAAGATTATAACAAGTAATTGGCAATTTGAAGAGTATTCAAAACATTGCACAGGTATATACATGATTCTGCCACAAGTCCAAGTAACTGTGCCGTAAGGGAAAGTGTGCAGGAACATGGACAGAGGTGCAGACTTAGCACTACTTACAACTTGATTTCGTCCTGAAGTTTTCAAAGTATTTGTAAGGTGTACACGGGTATGGAAAGCAGAAGAAGTATTGTGAGATCATTATGTAAATGCTTCTTTCCCACTCTCTCAAAAGTCTCCACTACCATTTGGGAAAATTCCCATTTCCCCTTTTACTGGTGATTTCTTTCTTTCTAATACTCTTCAAAATCTAAGACATGAGACATGGTACCACCAGAGGCTTCAAACTTTTCAGAACCTAAATGGTTACTTACAGAGTAATTTATCTATCAAGACAACTGATTGTCCATTTTATTCTGTCAGTTGTGAAGCACTTTTGGGAACTTGCCATGGGGTTTCTGTCAGTATCCTGACATTGTGTCTATGTCAAGTCCAACACTTGTTGCAACAAGTCCTATTGCAAACACCAGATCACAGTTACACTTAGTGTGTCCAAACACCCTCTTAAATAGGTAGAAGATACAGACTTCTCTACATCCTTTAACATGTACACGTAGGAGTGTCATTTGTGTGCTGATGACCAGAAGTCTACCTGAGGTATATTCCTGAGTTATTTTCCACTTTGTTTTTTGAGATGGCCTATTTCTGGCCCGGAAGTCAACAAGTAGGCTAACTAGCCAGTGAGCCACCAGTGATCTACCCAGCTTTGCCTCTTCAGTTCTGGGATTACAATGCCGTGCCATCATGCAAGGCTATTTTCCTGGGGCCCTAGGGATTGAACTCAGGTCCTTATGCTTGCACAACAAACACATCACAACTAAGCCATCTTCCGAGTCTAGCAGTGCCCAGATCTACTTGTAATTCACCTGCTTATACTACCATGTAAAGTAAAATTTTCAGTGACTACAATGTAACACCAGTTGAGTTGGATGGGGTTAAAAATGAAAGAAAAACCAAACATTAGAAATTGTTCTACAACAATGCGAATTCTCATTCTCTGAGGCCAATTCTGCTACTCTGCTGATCTAGCAGGTACAACTTAGGCCATCGAAAAGATGGTCATTTTTTTCCTGTCTGAACACAGTAAAAGCTTGGAAATAGAAAACAATTTAGTGAAATTCATGTTCAGTTTTTGTTTCTTTTCTCCAAATTACCTGTTTAAAAAGAAACCCAGAAATTTCTACTTCAGCCACATAGGAACTTAAGGTCTACCCTTTTTAGAGAACGCACCCAGTGAATATGTCCAAGCACAGGGAAAACCAACATCTTACTTCTTCTGTTCTACCATCTTACCTGGAAAAGCTATTGGTAAGTAATCCATTTATTTAATTCTTCAGCATGTCCTTCTTATTAGATGTCAGTGGTTTCCTCATTTCTGGAGGAAATGTGTTTTATAGGGGAATTTTTATTATGTTGGGCAGAGACCAAAACTTCATTTAATTTGCTTTGGCTTAGAGAACCATCATGTGTCCTGAATGACTGGTTCAGGATGAATACATCCCTTTTTGTTTCTAAGAATTTCTCTTTCAGATATATAGGGGAAAGCATCTTTAATTCACAGATTCTCTAGTGTGAACCACAGTTTCTCATACTGAAGTGACACTAGGAGTTGGAGGTATGAGTCTTGCCCTAGGATTATAAAGATTCATTTATTTTTGATTTATGAGTATGGGGGCATTTTTGCCTGCATGCATTATTTGTACACTGCTTGTATACAGTTCCCTTGGATTCTAGAAGAGGGTGTCAGATCCTCTCAAATTAGACTTACGGATAGCTGTTAGTTGCTATGTGGGTGCTATGAACCATACCCACATCCTTTGCAAGAACAAGTGCTCTTTAACACTGAGCCATCTCTTCACCCCCCTATTATAGTACTTTTAAAATGCATTAAGGAATTTTATCATTGAGTAGAGTTTAAGAGTCAGTTTACTCTTCTGGGCTAAGGTTTCTGAAGATTAAATCAAAATGGAGTTAATTATGTCAAGGTTTATGTCACCAAGCCACAACTAAGATATTGTCTGGTCTTCTAGAAAATTGGGAGAGTTGATCATTGTATTCCCAAACATGCCAGCCTTACCAGGAATGATGAGGAAGCCCTGTGCACTGTAACTAAACAGGAAAAGGCACTGTCCCTACAAGGAATTAATGTAAATGGATGCTGACCAGGTTGTAGCATCTATTATGCTAGTCCCTAGATTGTGCTTACTATATCTCATGAAAACTAACAGCTCTCCTGTACACAAAGAACATTAAAGAGGTGTCTCTAATGTTCAGATTGGACACTGCTCAATCCATCAATTACTAATAGAAGCCAGTTACAACACAAATTGGAAATTGATTGAAATTTTGTTGTGCCATCCCTGTCCTAAAAATATGAACTAAACCAGGAAAATGAGCTCTCCAGATAAACCAGTCCAGATTTATGAGTTTATTTATGATTTATGAGTATGGGTGCATTTTTGACTCCATGTATATTTGTACACTACTTACACAATTTCTGGCTCTTCTTACTTTTATAATGAAAAACTAATCCCAGCCCACTTGTTCCACTACAGCAAGGATACACAAAATTAAACATCATATTTATACTTGACAACTTTACCTGTGGCCTGAGTTTCTCCAGAGGAACCTGGTTGATTTTCTGGGTTTTTTGTTGTTGTTGTTTTGTTTTGTTTTTTGTTTGTTTGTTTGTTTTGGTTTCCTTTTAATTTTCTCTTGTTTATTTTTTGATTTTGGTTTTGGTTTTTATTTTTGTTTTGTCTTACCAGCACACAGTGATTACAGCTAGTTCTCAGTTAGCAGTTTTTCCTTCCTTGGAGATGAGTCAATGAGGGTATTAACAGCACATGTCTGGGAATACTCTTAAAAAGAGGGGCAAACGAAACACACCTGCCTGGTTTCTACTTACTAAACGTGTGTTGCCTTTCTAAATGAGGACAGGCTAGCATAATTAGCATTCTATTACAATATAATGATACCATTTTAAATATGTGCCACTGTAGAACTGAAGGATCTCTATCCTCGGAGAACTTACAAATGGATACCTAGAGACACACAGATCACTACAGAACAGCATGGGATACCATGGTTCATAGCACAAGCATTGTTGGTCCCAACAATGTTAGATGGGAATTCAGAACAAGACCTTTGTGAAATTGGGAGTGGCTGAGCAAAGGTCCCTATGAAGATGTAAGTTGGTCTGACCCTTTAAGAGTGGGATGCATTTGGATAGATAGCATAGAGACCAAAATGGATGATCAAATAGGGTCCAAGGGGTTGGGAAGATTGCTCAGTCAGTAAAGTGCTTATTTTCAAGCATGAGGACTGGTGTTGGATCTATGTACTCACTTAAAAACAAAACAAAAGAAGCCAGGCAAGAAAACACATCATTGCAATCTTAGTATTGGGAAAGCAGAGAAAGGCAGATCTTTAATGATGGCTTGTCTGTTAGTCAAGTACACTTGATCAGCACCATAGCAAAGAGAGACCCTGCTTCAAAATGGCCAGGTGGATGGCACCCGAGGTCATTGATCATCTGTCCTCCACATACATGAACAGACATATACACACGGACATATATAATTGACTCCTGTGATGGAGACAGGGCAGTCAGATAAGAATATATATGGACTCAGACTTAAGATGGTTTGCTTTTTTACTTTATGGGGGTGTGGAAGTGTATCCATACAACCATTCTATTTTTAACTTCCGTTACATCTGTTATTAAATTATATGTGATAGTCAACATTTAATTAGAAAATGGGCTTCACTTTGAATGATAATCCTCAAGTACAGGACTATTCTGGGAAGGTTCAAGGTAGGTGATGTTGAGCTGTGATATTTGGTAAGTTAGAGGTTTTGAAGAGCATGCTCAACTTCAATTCGGAGACTAATATGATACATGCAAATTGTAAGGCAAGATGCATCTGGATGAAAAGGGGCAGAATATACAACTGAATCCACTGGAAAAGTTCAGAGAACTAAAACAGATGTTCCCAGATGAAAGAAATCCCTCTGGAAAAGAGAAAAGAGATAATGCAGATGGTCCATCAGCGTTTTCTTCCCCAAAAGATTCCAATCCAATAAAAATCCAGAACACCGGGTTAGATGTGAGAACTGTGCACCATCTTCAACACTCTATAATAAACTTAGGATTGTTTGACCTCACAGTGGCACAAGAGCCACATGCACTAAACAGATGTGAAACTTCTGGTCTCACTGGTGTCATGGTCTCTTCTGATGCTGGACAGGGACAGTGACGCTGCATGATGTGAGCAGGAGCACCTGGCACGCTTCTGTCACTATATTAGTGTATTATTTAGATACACTTCTTCAAGAAATGACCTGAGTTATGCAACACTTTTGTCCCAAAACAAATGTTTAGGTAGCTGATCTGCCCAACTATAGGCTGTTCTGCGTGTTTTGAACACACTTAAAGCTAGGCTGTGTGGTGCTATGAGGTTCTGTTGGATCAGCGTGTTGAATAGATTTTCTTTAAATTTTTAGCTGGGATGTACTCCACCATGAGGCAGGGCATCTGTAAGTTTGCACTCTGCCACTGATAACAAAATGATATGCTAATAGCACCGTTTGATGTATGTAACACATTGGTCACTTTGGAAAAGAAGATGCCAGATCCGCCATCTATCACCATGATAATATCTCCACATGAAGGAGCCGAATGCTGGCAAGACATTATGAACGGGATATTATGGATTTTAATAGACTCATTTTGTTGGTGTGTGTGGGGGGCATAAAAGGTAAAAAATCCAGGTAAATCCCCTAAAGGCATTTCTACTCTGTTAGGATGGGAAGGTTAGATTGATGAGATTTGATTCATCATCTACATCATGACAATATAGGAGAGCATGCCCTAGGTGTTTGAGACACATAAATGGAGTTCTGAACTCATTAGAGCCATTGAGGGTTGGTTTCACTGGAATCATGAAACCCACTTTGCACAAAGGCACAAAAGTCTGAGAGCCTGAAGCTCTGGTCAGTTTGACCTTGAATCACCACTCCACCCATCCTCCCTCTGGCCATTCTACAAAGTGGCCAAGAAACCTAAATTGAATGTTTGAACCTCTTAGCATCTAGTTTACAGAAGTGATGTTCTCTCCCAACCCTGAGGTCACTTGGCTGGTTAATAGATGGGCTGGGTTCACTCTTCAGGTTGTCTGAGTTCCAGCTGAGTGTGCTTTCTCCTACCACTGGCTATTCTGTGATGTTCCAGCAACAAATTAGCCCTATTAAAATGAGCTGTGGAAGGAGGTCATCTGATGAGCAGTCTCCAGAGGGAAGACCTACATCACTTTATCACCTCCCACACTGTGGTAACTATTGGTATTTATAAAATGATGAAGGCGCTGGCATTGGAAAATGTATACCATGGCAAGTCTTTGAGTGAGGGCCAGAAAAAGAATAAAAAGCTCCCCGAGTGACCGACTGCACTTCTCTGCTGCTTCCTCAATTAACTCCAAACAGACTTTGTCTGGGATGGAGTGATTTAGTTTCAAGGCAAGGTCAGTCCCACACACCCAGAATAAAGATTGCCAAATATGCTTATTTGAGCTGAATTACATTTGGTGGTTTAATAATATGAATTTACTGCTTTTTCAATGGGGACTCTAACACTGGGGAGAACTTTAAAATGCATCACACTTAAAACATAAAATTAAATTCAATTAACTTTTATTGGGAGGCTAATACACTAGTACCCTAGAGGGAGAAACAGCTCTCTGCTTTCCCCAGATTTTCAAAGCAGGTTTCTGGAAGGCTGGCCAAAGATAGAGGATTGGATTGTTCCCCAATAAAGAACTTCATTGGCCAGTTTAACATCTGTGCTCTCTTGATGAAGAAGCTTGGACTTGTAAGCACCCAGCTAAAAGACTCCAGGGGCATAAAACCTAGAATGACAAATAGGTAGAAAATGCCATGGGTGGGCCTGGAGAGATGGCTCAGTGATTCATTCAGGGCACTGGCTGTTATTGTAGAGGAACTGCCTTTAGGTCCAAGAATCCACATAGGGGCTTACTACCATCTGCAAAAACAGTTCAAGGTATACAATGCCCTCTTCTGGCTTTCATGGGCACCAGGCACACATGTGGTGTATATACATATATGCAGGCAAAACACTCATACACATAAAATAAACATAAACTTTTTAAAAAATATCTAGAAAGGGTGGGGATTTAAGAAAGAAAAAATTGCTTATGAAAACATAAAAGACAAAAACAAACATGGCTGAAGAACGTAAGTCTCAAATCAGGCATCTATATAAAACTCACCCACTTTCCTGTTGCTAAGACAAAATACAATCTATGAAAACACATACATTTATGCATGCATATGTGTACACACACACATACACATACATACACACACACACCACACTACATACACATATAGACACCACACACACACACACACACACACAGCATGATTAACCATGCATCAGGATACACCTTTTAGAGGTTCTCAGTCTAGGCTTTAATGACCTCCTTTCTACATTGAGACACTGTCAGTTTGGAGACGATGTCCCCCTTTATCCCCGTACATGGCCAGTTCAGACGTAAGCAGCCTGGCTTGGGAAAAGCTGAATCCTGAACACAAAGGCCAACTGCATTCCACAGACAGGATGGCATCGTTCACTTAATCCCTGAACACATGTGTAATGGATGTCAGTACATCTTGTGTTTTGTCTTAGGCACTAGAGGTTTGTGAGCAAAATAGGCAGGAATACTATTAGTTTTGTAGCTGGAAAGGAATTGGGGAAAAACAGAAATCAAAAATACTCCATCTTGAACCTCTTCACCATTCTATTAAAATCAGTTACAGACTCACTATAGAGCCCAGTAAAAGGTGTTATCTCTTGTATAGGTTTCCTGAACAAACTGCCATGGCCTCTGTGCCTTAAAAGAGCACAAACTTATTGTCTGAATGTTAGAGGTTTTAAAACAGGTCCTGGTAGGTGAAATCAAGCTGTTCCTTTTAGATGTTGTAAGGGGTAAAAATGCTTTGAATAGCCCCTGCCCTATCTCTCCTGAATCTCTCTGTCATGGAAGGGCACTCCCATCTCAGCCCTCTTCTCATAGCATTTCCTGTGCCTGAGTCCTTGTACCCAGTGACTATGTTTACACCAGGCCCATCTGAACAGCCAGAGTTCTTAGAGCTTTGACCTGGGGCCTAGAGGCAGAATGGTTCCTCGACTGTTTCTGCATTCCTTGGTGAAAGACAGCAAAACATTCAAAAATCAAAGACCACAAGTGTGTTCAAGGTCTGGGTTTCCAAAGATAAGTAAGATGATGTACTAGAAATGTGTATCAATGCACACAACAAGTATCCAGCTACTGTTACTATTATGTCTTTGTTATAATTATTCAGTGGGCCTGGGCTTAAGCCCATGACTTCAACTGTGCAGACCATTGCAATGTCCAGAACTACCTCTTCCCACTACTTAAATAAAATCTACTTTGTAAGTCCCTGCCTTGTTCATTCTCTGTCTCCCCAGCTAGGAGTGATGCTATTCTCTGCCCTTCCCACCTCCAGTAACATAAGAACCATTTAAGACTATGTTATTATCATTGTCATGATTATTATTTATTTCATATATATATATATATACATATATATGTATGCAGAGATGTTTGTCCTACTGCTTAGCTGCTTAGCACAGAGATGAAGCCACAGTAGATAATTTTTTTTTTTAGATCACTAAGTGACTAAGTGGACTGGTTCCAGAGTTTATTCCTCACGGATCTGCATGGGAAGCACAGTTCCAATGTCATATTCAAGGGGAGCCTGCTGTGAGGCCCCACATTTCCCTACTACCCTGCACTCTGACTTCCAAACTGAAGGCAATCCCCATCTTTCCCTGACATCATGTACACGATGATGCCTTCCCAACCAGGATGAGGAAGGCTTCCGGCCTCCATTTGAGTGCCAAGTAGTACAAGTGTCTGCTCTGCACGCAGAGGAAGGCAAGCAGGACACAGAATAGAACAAAGAGCTCACACCAGTCAAAGCCAGTTTGAGCCAGTCCACGCTGCTCTGAGAACCTCCCCCACCTCCCTCCCGAGCTGGCAAGAGGACAAGAAGAAGATCATTGACTTCAATCTTTGGCCTCCTTACCACGAAAGGACTTGTGAAGGTGAACGGTTTGCAGACGAAGGGGGATATAAAAGAGACAAAACCAGGATAAAAATTAAATAAAAAGTAGCTGTCTTAAACTGTAATTGCAGTCCTCTGCTGAGCACGCTTGCAGATATATAAATGTGATTTACCATCAGCTTGCAACTACAAATCAGGTCTTGAGAAACACTTGTGCTATGAAATTGTTTAATCTCATCAAGCTCTGCTTTCACAGCAAGCCATAAATCACGGAGTCTTTGTTATCATAGACCTCCACCAGCGCCTCTCTGGCAGGCCATGGATCGTGGGTATATATAATCTTGACTGCACAAACACTGGGGTCGACGCAGGCTGAAATACTTTCATAATAGCCACTGTGCAGCTGCTGGAACACAAGCCTATGATGGATATCTCATTTCCTACAGTCGGCATCTATTTCGAGCAAATTATTACCACATAAATTTCTTGTCAACAGAAACGGCCAATTAATTAAGTTAAAAATTTACTTGTGATCACATCTACAAACCAAATAGAACGGCAAGGCAATTTTCCAGTTACTGAATATACTGCAGGTCAGTTTAATGAATAATTTTTAACTTTGTCATAAACTCAAAGACAGGCTAATATCTCCAGAAAACTGAATGGAGACCAGCTGCCGACAGATTTACACAAAATATATTTATGGGGAATTTGATTGCTGACATCTGGGGACAGAAATAAACTTTCTATAATTACAGAGGCATCTTTGCCATATATATGGATTTCTTTCACCCAAAAAATGCAAATATGTCCTTAGGAAGGGTATATTTATATTTTCAGGCAGGGCTACAATGGGGTTCGATGGCTTTTGGAGAAATCATTGCATTAAATTTCTTTGCTAGTGATGGGTTCAGTATCATAGGGAGAGACAAAATCATGGCCAAAGACCTGTTTATCACTGACCCACACCTGTCTCAACCCCAAATCAGCTCGCTCTCTCGCTCTCTCTCTCTCTCTCTCTCTCTCTCTCTCTCTCTCTCTCTCTCTCTCTCTCTCTCTCACTTGGCACATGTCCAGCAGTATAAGGAGCACTCAGAGGCTTTGTCAGGTAAGGCAGACGGACATGCTTCCCAAAGGAGTGTGATGAATATAGACCAGATCTGCTTAGAAAATCAGACCAGCAGAGGGCCCTAGGTAATTCCTAGTCTAACCATGTGTCTTTGAACTGAAGGAAAACCATGGTGTGTGGGTAGGCATGTGTGGGTGTGGGTGGGGTAATTGTCCAGTTGAGTATAAAGGTTATGGGTACAGGGACACATGGCAGATTTGATTACAGATAAGGGTTTATTCAACCAGGGGTAGAATTATGACTTTTATGAGGGCCTTCCCCTTACCTGACATCTGGAGAGCATTCAAGGCCCTCCAATTATAGCTCTAGTCTGTCTTTAACAGGTCCTTTGAGCCTGTCTCCAGCCTGCCATTGTTACGTCAGATAGTGTCACACAGGCCCTTTGCCTTTTTTTGTTGCCATGACCCTGAGCCAACAAAGGACTCTGAATTTCTAGTCTATTTCCCATCACCTTACAACTTTCTAGCTTGAAGATTGTCTCCATGGCTCCTGGCCAGCAGGAGAGACTATGTCTCTTCATTAATACATAGCCTTCCACCTATAACTTGAAAGGCCACAACGTTACCTTGGCCAGAAAGGGCAGTAGTGAGTTCGGAGTCTGAACTCTTCAAGGAGATAGCAGGCAACCACAGGGTGGGGGTGTTGTTATGAGATTGAAGGTGTGTAGGACCTACACACCTTCTGTTGGGCTTCTCAGCCCAGAGGTCCTGAATTGTAGGATGGTTGTGTAGAAGAACCTTTTGGTAAGTTTCTTGAAGGCTGGGGTTATTTGACTCCTGTTTAGTTTTCTAACTGCAAAGCCCAGTACCTTACAAAAAGGATCTCCACAAAAGCTTCTGAATGTGGACCTTATGCAGTGTTCATACATGTAACATTCAGCTCTCTGTGGCACTGGATATCTGTGCATCTTTATCAAGTGTCTGAACAGCATTGATTGCAGGCTATTATGTTTAGGGAGCTGAGAAGTCCAGGATGTTGAATACATCCCCCAACTAGACCAAAGTTTAATTGAGGAAACAAATCACACAGTAAACTCACAAGGCAGCATGAATAGTCAGGCTAAATGAATGAATGGCCAATGTGCAAACACAAAATAGAATACAAATCTTAAATAAATGGCGCAGATAATTGAATGTACCGGGGTGGACAACACAGGATGTCCAAGTTTCAGAATATTAAAGGTATGCAGCAGTGACCCTACATAAACCTTCATTTGACCACTGAAGAAACTAAGCCTCCCACATAAAGCTAAGCTAGCTTGCCCAAAGTCACTAAATTACAAAGTCCCCAAATACCTGAGTATCTTTCCGTGTCTCCCTGAATCTATCACTCACATACCCCACAAGCACTTCATTTTTCCTGGTTAACACATTGTACCTTCAACGTGGTGATTAGCACATGTCCTCAGGGCCAGGACTGAACTACATATGCCTCTCTCACAATCTTCTTTTTGACAGAAGACATTTTTCAAAAATTTCTCTTTGGCAAGTATCTTAAATGCAAAGACATTGCCTAACTATTCATCGAAGTTTTGAGGTAAATAACTTTAGTTCATCAGACGGCCTTCCTCTCCTGAAACACACACATGGTGTGCTGAGCTTTCAGGTTGGTTAGTCTCTTAAGTAACTAACTATGGCCTTTGGGTTGATTGTTCAATCTTTCAATGCTTGTTTCAGTGTCTATGACCTCAGGGTGTCATCAACAGTCTATAACACATAGAACATTTTAAAACAATGCACACGAGCAGTACTTGATATTTTTCTAGCCCCTAGTCTACATATCCTTTTGGTAGAATTGGTATGCATGTTGCCTGATGTTTAGAATGTGTACTCTTAGAGCATATTACCTTGCTGTTGCTTCATGAAAGAACTATTAGGACCACACACGTTTTTGCCTCTGTTATGTTGCAGGCACTGCTATAAACACCTTACATTATTATCAACATCCCTAGGAGGTAAATATTCTTATTATCTCTGAATTACAGATGTGACCTAGAAAGGTTAAGTCACTTATCCAAGGACATATAGTTATAATTGGTGCAACTGGAGGTTGGCACACTCAGCCACACAAATGTGCAGTCACTGTTTCTGGTAGCACTTTTTACTTCCAGATTCCCCGCCCCCCTCAGAATTCCTCAGGTATTGCTCCAGCTCTGGAAAACCTTCTATTTTCTTTTACTAGAATACTTTTAATACTTTCCCCCTATCCTCAAGGATTTTACAGCTAAAACAAATCAAAAAGTACAAGTCCATGTGAAAAGCACCATCTGATAAATCCTAAACTGGTTCAGATCCACTCTGTTGTCAGGGTGACTCATCTCTGGTCAGTGAGGTAGCTTCTGAGAGTGTGTCTAATAACGGCCCCAAGTCTCTGTGGGAAGATGTTATGCAAAATATTTCAGGGAAGTTCAATTAGCTTGTGAGTTCAAGTTTGAAGCAGACATTATTGGCAGTCAGGAGGAGGGGAAAAGACAGAAGAGGATTCATAGTGTGCTTTTGTCAAATTAGATTCAAGATTTCTGTAACAGAAAATGTTTTATCACAGAGACAGTGGCTGAGAAACATGGGTGAATTGCATACATGCTGCGTGAGCACTCCTGACAAATGCAGGTAATAGCTGAGGGTGACGCACTGCTGACTGTCAGGTTATCTTGCTGAGGGTCACTGCTCCAGTGTCAAGGTCAGGATGAAACTAGAGAACAAAAAAGCAGTGAAGAAAGCCTGCCTCCTCAGCTGACCAGTGACAATAAGTAGCAAGCAGGTGACATGTGAGATGATCTATCATAGTCCTATTATATTGTCTTATATATTATAGTATATCATTGTCTTATTATATTTTTATGGTATTCCATTCGTTAATTGCCAGACCTTTGGAACTTTACTTTTTTAAGGAATTTTCCGTGATTTTAGGAAAGATGCTTGTTTCAATTTGGGTGAGTCACACATGCACAAACAACATTCCAGCTTGCTTACAGAGTTCTCATCTCGGATGGAATCTAAAAGAACCCAAAAGCCTGATGGATCTCTCCATTCAAAGAGCCTTTGTTCCAGCTGAAGAAAAGGTGCACATTCATAGTGGAGATTCACAGCTACTACTGGTAGAAAGGTTCCTGGATGGTGTGGAAAGTGCTGTTCATCTTCAGATAGGCAGATATGACTGACAGAGAGAAAGCTCAAGAAACAATCATGGGTTGGAGAAATGGCTGAGTGCCTAAGAGCATGTGCTGCTCTTCCAGGAGATGCGAGGTCTGTTCTCAGCCCCTGAATCACATGCCTCATCATGGCCTGTAACTCTAGCTCCATGGGATCTGTCACTGACAGCCTATGTAGGCACCTGTACCCATGTGCACACACACACATAGATAATTAGAAATAGTAGATAATCTTTATAAAAAGTGAAAGAACAGAAACAAATCACACAAGGTCAAGGATTTCTCCTGAGCCCTAAAAAATCCTTAGGAGAGTTATGAATAAAGCCTGGGGTTGTGTATTTGACAAGAATAGCAAGTCATATATTTTATTATTCACTCTTAAAATTACTTAAATATCTAAAATGAATCTAGCATAGAATATATTCCACTTATCCAAAATAAAATTAAAAATAATACCCTTCCCCAATAACAGACTAGAAACCATCAAAGCACAGGAGAAAAACAAATGTGACAAAATTTAGAAACCGAAGTTTGATGAACGAGACGAAAGGTTCTGGGTTTGATCAGAAGAACAGCATGGTTCATGTCTAAACAACATTATATATCACCAGGCATTACACAGAGATATCACAAGACCCTGAAGCTTCTCACAACTGTCCCTAAATCCAGAAAGAGGTAAACTCTAGGTAAATAGTCTTATCTTCTAATTCTTCTAAGTAACAAGTAATTCCAGGAGAAAAATAGTCCAGACCCAGGAGATTAAGAAGGGGATAGATTCACTAATGGACACAATGATTCCAGGATTCCACATGGAGTCTGAGCAATTATTCAAAGCACAAAAATAAAGCCTAGATATAGTTCAGAGAGAGAGAGAGAGAGAGAGAGAGAGAGAGAGAGAGAGAGAGAGAGATTTCCCAAAGATCACAAATCTTTTTAGTTGAACCAGCCTCCTCCCCATACTAAGATAAGACATGCAACACTTACTTCTCAAACCAAAACTTGGAACATAAAGGAAGTGTGTCAGCCACAAATAAAACCATAATGAAAAGCTCACTCTCAATGCTAAAACAATAACAAAGGGAAAAGAGACAACATAGTACATGTGTAGGTCTGGTGGAAAGCATCAAACCAGAAAGGGAAGACAGGAACTTACCAACCAAAAGACAGTGACCCATCAACTCAGGTAATGGAGATGGGTGGGGATGGGGATCACAATAGCTGTATGCAGGATGAGTATGACTACTACTTTAACAAGAGAAGGGCTCCCATGGATAATCAAATGGCCACTTTATCTTCCTCAAGGTGAGATTAAGTGACTATAACATATCTTCACTCCTTACTGATTAAATCTAAAAGCACTCACAAGACACTAGAATTCTCAGACTGCTGAAAACCATACAAAATCAGGTGGAATATAAACAGGTAGCGACGGCACATGAGTTCTGAGCTTGTTTTATTTTTTAGTGTGATGTTGCCTCAACCAGGAGCAACTAGGATTTGAGTAAAAAATTAGGAATAGAGATAACAGTTATTAAAGGGATTAGCAAAATGCTCTGAATTCACACTAATATTTCATGTTGGGTAAATATTAAATAATCATGACATAAGAAGAGAGAAGGTCATTTTTGTGGACATTGTGAAAATGACACTGTAACTAAGAACAATTCAGAGGTGCTGCAAATGGGGGTCTTTAAGAACAAAGAATGATGTTCCTATCCAAAATTCAATATATTGGTCATTTCTGGTCAATCCTTGATTGTTATAAGTTGTTAAGTTTCAATTTCAGAAAAAGTTACTGGTCAATTCTCAACCAGTACTGTGGCAGAAATAACTAAAAATGCCAGTGAAGTATCAGTTTTCAAATCAGTTTTAGTTCCAGGGCTTTGAGCATAAAGATCATAAAGGTCATAAACATAAAATCTAACAAAGGGCATCCTCAGGGGTTGAGTTCCGAAACCTGACCATGTGTTCTACCCAAAATACCATCTGTCATTCCATGAAGTCAGGTAAGGAACTTGTGTGTTTAAGGTGACATACACGGACATGTCTAAATCAAGGAGCACAATGTCTTACACACAGGCAGCACAAACTAGACAGCACTGCTGCTAAGACTGGGCTCAGTGATCAGATCTGTGTCCCATGCAAGACTACACCCATGGGCCAAAGAAAACATGTCAATATCTTAAAACTATAATTCTAATCTTCCTTTCGGGTATTCCAGGACACAGGCCTGCTCTCACAAATCGCTCCAGCACTGAGAATGTTTGTCAACTGCTCAGAGATCACTCTAAAATCTTGAAGTCTTACCTATGCATTCCTAATAACCAAAAAGATCAATCAATTTTAAAGCCATTGCCAACCCTTACTAATGGCAAAAGCTACTTATTCTTCATGGTTCATATGCAAACACCTACCGATATAACCCAACACCATCTCTCCTACCAAACTGGTCTAGGTTTCATTGCAAATATAGAGAAATCTCTTTTTTTTCCACAAAAGACAAATAACACAATTTATTTTAATGAATACATGTGTACACATACATGCATACACAAATGCCCTGTGGTCACACCAAAGAGTATTTAGTAACTTTAGCAAAGAGAAATAAAAATAATGGGGGTAATGAGATGTCACCAAGAGCTGAAATAACTGGGATGATGGCAACAACTGTTGGTAACTGTTACAAAGAAACTGGAATAATCTTCTTCTTCTTCTTCTTCTTCTTCTTCTTCTTCTTCTTCTTCTTCTTCTTCTTCTTCTTCTTCTTCTTCTTCTTCTTCTCCTTCTCCTTCTCCTTCTCCTTCTCCTTCTCCTTCTCCTTCTCCTTCTCCTTCTCCTTCTCCTTCTCCTTCTCCTTCTCCTTCTCCTTCTCCTTCTCCTTCTCCTTCTCCTTCTCCTTCTCCTTCTTCTCCTCCTTCTCCTTCTCCTTCTCCTTCTCCTTCTCCTCCTCCTCCTCCCTCCTCCTCCTCCTCCTTCTTCTTTTTCTTTTTCTTTTTTTCCAGTCCATGGAGTAGAACAAGTCCTGTGTGGCATTTTACCTCCCACTGAGGATTAAATATTAGTACATGTAATGTCCTCCCTCTTCTTCCCAGATAAACTGTCTAGGAAAAGTGCAGGCAGAGATTTTGTCATTTAGAATTGTTGGGATTTTGAATGTGACTGAGGTTAGGTGAGACTTATGCAAAGCTGTTCTCTATGGGAATAGGATAAATGTTTTCCCTTTTCCATTCTCTTGTGGCTCCTGTATGCTGCAGCATAAGGATAGATTAAGTTTTTATAAATCTCTGCCTTTAATAGTGGGTGATACAATTAGAAGTTGGGATCCTGTCTTTTCTTCCCAAGCTACTACTGACTCTTATATTCCCCAAGGTTGTACCATGTATAGATGCTTATCAAATACCCCTAAAAGTACCAGGGACCAGGAAAGGTGCACATGTGTCAATCGCTTTTCTTCAAGCAGCCTTAAGTTAACATGGTATGTCTATTCACTTTCCTTATACTCTTTAGTGTGTGCATCTCTCCCTTGACTGCAGGGATACAAAATTAATTGGTCAAAAATTAAAGTGAAGTCTTGTAGGGCTTGTAACTCTCACAACAAGGTACTTACTGAACTGTAAATAAGAGAAAAATGGTAATTCCATGAGGTAAGAACAGATTCCAATCTCTGATGACTTTACTCCAGTCTCCCTTTCAGTTTTGAGTTTTCCGGTATCCATCTGTATCCATCTGGGAGTATGTCCTCCACTATGGAACATCTAGGTCTCTTTTGTATCTATTAAACCTACACTTATTGTTAAAATGAGGTCACAGGAAACCAGTATGGATAATCGATACAGCTAAAAGAGAGAAAATACATATTTAATCACTAACTACAAAGAGCATACCCTTGCTACCACGGTTTAGAAGGTTAAAACATTTATTCTAAATAAAAATCAGTAGTTTATTGTTTTGATTTTAGGGAAGATATTTTATAAGGCAAAAACATCTTTAGTTGCCTGTAGATCTATAGGAAGATTGTTTAAGACCTTGTTTTGGATAGGAGAGTCCATGGTTTGGCCACAGCTAACGGCTGCTATCTGTGACTATTCTCACTGCACTTACAAAATCAATACAAGCAATAATTGTTACCAATGGTGCCCTTACCATTGATTAAACAGGACAATTAAATTGCCTCTGTTAAGTCACACAACTTTTAGGTGACATCATGGAGTCATTGAAAAACATTTAACAACTACTACCTATTGCCTACCTTGCTCAGTGACTCAAATGCAGAATGGCTTTTATTTAAGAGCTTTTATCCTAAGACATTCAGTCTGCCTGAGCTATTCTCAGCTGGAAATTTTCTCTTCTGTTTGTTTGTTTGTTTCTCTCTGATGCTGCGTTGGCTGGGACAATGCAAGATGTAATGGATCACATCATGGAGGGGATTGAAGTGCTCATTACAAGGTAAGGTTGCAGTCCTGGCAGAAGGAAAAACAAGACACTGCACAAAAGAGAATTGGTTGAAAACAGGAAAATACTGATGAGAATAAACAAACAAATAAAAATAGAAGATAGCATAACTTCCAAATTCCTTTCCAAACACCCCCTTTCCATGGTGAATTTGGGCCACACTGATCTTGCTTTCCCATACAAGATACCGACTTCTGACTTGGACCTCTGTGCCAGAGTTTTCTTGACCTGTGTTCTACTTAGAGAGACTTAGTTCTCAGCTTACATTAATCATTTAGGTCCCTGCTCAAATGCTCTTGCAAGAGAAGCCTTTCTTCTAAGTCTGTATGTATGTTTATATGTACATATGTGCATATGTATGTATGTGTATGTATATGTATGGGCCTACATGGATAATCATCCAAGGTAGCCTCTCACCTCAGGTAGATACTTTCTGTCACATAGTTCTACCTCCTTTTGGGTGAGACAGTCAGTATTAGAAAGCATATCACATACCTACTTTCATGCTTACTGCCTTACAGAATTTATTCAATATTAATGGGATGAGAACAGGGGCCATTGGTCCTCTTCACTACTGTGTCCTCAGAGTCTATTATAGAATATAAACAGAGTAGATTCTCTGTGAATGCTAATGTGGAAAGAAACTGTGAGAATTTGGTAAGTGACTAGGATGAATGGGAAACTTGCTACCATTTACCTTGAGGTCACTGTTTCTAGGCCTCCCTCCCTTAAGACTATGCACCAGAAGAAGAAGAGTCTAGTCCCATCATTTATTGCTAAAGTGATCTTGAGGCCATCAGGATTACTTAACTTTTCTATCTAATCTTATGATCAGATTTTTAAAAAACTATGTGCTTATAAAATAACAATTCACCTTATATAAATGTGTAAGAAATGTTTCTATCATTTTAATGACTACTTCCATTCACATTTACTACATACCATGAAGAGAATCCAGGAGCAGGGAACCTTTGAGTGTGGGTGTAATCTTACACAACCTATTTATCCAAGATTACTTAATGTCTGTTTAGAGATATTCTCTTCTCTGTCACTATATCACGCAGCCAAGAAGCTCAATAACCTGCTTACCCCATTCGCCAATGCACACCAGCAAATTTGCAACTTATACCCATGTATGACCCACCAGACAGTTTCACCACAGTCATGAGTGCCCTTTATGAATAATTTGGATGTGGAAAAAGAAAGTTTCCATTGTTGAAAGCTAAAGAGGAGACATTTAATTTAAACAGTATTAGGTTGGTAGATGAGGTAAATTGAAGCATGTAAAATTTATTGGACATCATAAAAGAGGAGCAGGGAGAGGGTCAAGGAGATGGGGGATGGTTGATTATCACAGAATTGCCAGCGTAATAACTGGCAGCACATCACAGTGCACCATGAAGGCTGGGAAGCTCGTTCCCTGGCTGATTGCTTTATGTCATTGTTGGTGCTCCTAGTCCATCAACTATGACCCTGGAAGCAGCAAACCTCATCATCAGAAAGGAAGAAATGTAAATTTCAAAATAGATAGATAAATATCCAGTGACTTGGGGTTCCATTAGTCATTTATATGCTTGACTTTGGAATGCAAAAATGTAAATCTAAGGCACTTGCCCAGTCAGAAGTCACCCAGGGTTCATATAATAATCCTGTGACAAGGGCTAAGTCAGTGACTAGCAATAAAAGCTAGGAGGCCAATAAGCTCATCAAACATAGCAGGGGGGAAAAACAAGGAAGAGATATACTCTCAATCTCTAAGTGAGTGAGAGCAACTGACTAACTAATAAAGTCCATCCCACAGAGTCAAAGATTTCCCAGATGCCATTGAGGGCAGAAGGACAGAGATTTACTCATTGACAAGAAAATGCCCCTATAAGCAGAGCGCTCCAAAGCTTAAGAAATGTGGCTTCCTTTCTGATTTAATGCCATTCTATAGCTGCCAGCAACAGATACACTGCCGATGACCACATGTCTACATTAAGGTAAGTGGCATCCATGATGCAAGCTCTCCTAATGAGATCCATAAATACAAGATCATTAAGAGTTATGTAAGGTTGAGTTTGAGCTAACTTCACAGGGATAAGGAGAGCCAAAAGAGAATAGGCAGAGGCACAACAAAGCCAAAGAAATGGAGCATCTTTGAGGCAGCTCCATGGAATGAATCTGCAGAGGCATGCATCAGCCCAGTCACTCCTATAGACAGAGAGGAGATGAGTGGATGAATGGCATATCCAAGAAGGAGGTGATCTAGTTTACTCTGCTCAGTGCACAGTTGGAGCAAGGGTATCAGAGACAATCTCAAGATTACATGATTGATGGGAAAAGCATTGTTAGCCGGGCACCTTACCCTACTGACTCCTAGACCATCTCCTGGGTCTTCCTACCAGGGAGCACCTTCTACAGCTCATTTCCTCTTCAACTCCTAATCTTTCAGGGCAAGCAGCATTTATTCTATTGCTTAGCCTAAAAGTTATTCCTCTAAAGATTGAGGATTAGAAAAAATGATTGCACCCTATACAAGAATGAGGCAAGAGTGTCAGAACTGAATAGATGGATTGGCATTTGGTATCACACACCTGTAATCACAGCACTTGGAAAGTAGAGGCAAGAGAATCCAGAGTTCAAGACTATCATTGGCTATACAGCAAACATGAGACCAGCCTAAGTTATATATGACCCTGGTTTTAAGTAATAACCTATAACAAGGGGACAATTTTTCACTGGATAACAGGCTATCCAATAAAATAAATAATAGTGTCACATACAGATTACCACATTTTGAATTTTTGGTCAGTGGGATCCCATAGAACTGAAAACACTATTTGTGTTGCTCTGGTTAGCCTCCAGACCTTAGAAGTGAGACCCTATTGCTAAAGACAGTTACTTAGCTGTGAACCCTTCAAACTAATGTAAAAACTGACATGGCAAGATATGTTCACTGGAGCAATAGTGGCATAAATGTTATACAAATAACCAACCAATTTCTGCTTGAATTGGAAGCTCACTCCATAAGATGGAACCTATTCCATATACCATTAATTGAACCAGAACCTCAGTGTTGGCTAGATTATAGGTCCAATGGAGAAATCCAGAACTATTGTTCAGTTAATAGGATATAATAGTGAATTTCTTCATATGTTTTCATCTTTATACCCATAGCGTACCTGTCAAGCCTTATCAGAGACACTCCTGTTTTTACAACAGATGACAATTACTATACAAAGACCCAAAGCTAGTCAATATTCAGAGAATATTGTGAGTGCTCAACTCTGAATGGGACATTTAGATTCCTAATTTTAATGTGAAATTGTATAAAAGTCAGTCATTTGCTATCTGTAAAGATAATGGAGCATTTCTTAAAACATCCCAATGCCACTTAGTAACCAATGTAGCATTAATTAGTACTTAACTATCCGAATCAAGGTCTAATACACAGAGTTTATATGTGAGATGCAGTACAACATATTTCCAAAACAGAATTTCATAGAGCTAAGATGAACTACTTGTACTAATTACTTTTGCCTCTTTGTGCTTTCTGATCTGGAAAATGGAGACAATAACTAAGCTTTATTCAGACAATGTGAAATCTAAGTTAGATGAGATAATAAAGAACTCAGTAGAGCAGATGGTCCATCTTTATTGTTAACACTATTGGATTAATAAATGCTAAGGCGATCTGGGAAAAACACACCTCTGGGTCACGTCTGTGGTGGCATATCCAGAGATAGATAAATTATGAAGGCTCTGAACTATTTATTCATATGGGATCATCTTATGTAACATTAATGACTGTGGTGCAAGACAGTAGCTAGCCTAGTTGGAGGAAATGGGTTACTGATTGGTGTTTTTTGTGTGTGTGTGTGTGTGTGTGTGTGTGTGTGTGTGTGTGTGTGTATAACAATGTGATTGCATGCATGAGTTTAGGTGTACCACATTTATTCAGGAGCACATAGAAGCCAGATTTGCTTAGAAATGCAGTTATAAAAGGTTATGAGCCACCATGTAGGTGCTGGGAACTGAACCCATGTCTTCTTCAAGAGCAGTAAGCACTCTTATCCATTGAGCCATCTCTCCAGCTGTTCTAGGCTCCTTTTTATTTCCTTTACTCTTTGTTTCTTGCCCACTAGGAAGTGAAGGCAAGCCACATACTTTCAGTCACCATGATTTCCGCTTAAATGTTTGGATTACATATTCATTAACTGAAACCTCTGAAATTATGAAATTGCTTCTATCAGGTGTTTGGTCACAGTGATGATAGAAGTAGCCAATACACCTACAGATTCCAACAAAGCAATATAAACTCTGGGAAAAGAGTTGGTCAATAAAGATTATCAGTATGTGTCAGGGACTAAGAGTTAATACTATGTCTACAAAGAAACACTGTATGCAGAAGCAAGTGGAAACCTTCAGATTCTATCAACACACACACACACATGCACACACACACATACACACACGCAAAAAAAAACTGAAACATTCTATTACCTGTAATTTTTTCCAAAAAGATTACTATTAATATTAAACTTTATGGGGCAGAGCTCTTCAGTATAAATAGTGAGTTCAATCTCAATCCTTCCACCTGCTTGTTACAAAGCTTCTGTCCCAGATAGACAATGAGGAGCACTTCCTGAGGGAAATCCCCATGTGAAAGTATAGAAGTCTTGAATGTTTCCAAGACAGTAAAGCTAGATGCCTTAGGTGTGAGTTTAGTAGGCATGGTGGCCTACTGCCCAGCAGGCAGTGGCACCAGTTCAATAATTCTGCTACCTTTGCTTCCTATTTTACACATACACACACACACACACACACACACACACACACACACACACACACACGTACAGTACTCCTGCTGCTTTGGCCCCAGAGGTCATGAGGATCGAATATAAATTTCGAGAGTTGAAAAGAAAGAAGCTATTCCAAATGACTCAGAGGATAACTGTCACTAGAATTAATATGGTTGGAATGTTTAAAATTGCCACAGGTCCCTTCACTTTTGAAAGGTGTCAGGCTCCCGTCTTGGAAGGTGAGTGCCTGTCTATGATACCAGGATGAAGTGCTGTGCTGTGCTGTCACAGGCAGCTGCAGGGAAAGGAAAAGCTTATTTAATTTGCTGAACCTCACGGAGAAATTGGCAAGGATGAACTCCAAAGGTAAGCATGGGGGAGGATTCTTATCTCTCCCCATTTGCCACATTACTAGGATGTTCCATTCAATTTCACCCTCTCTGTGGTATCTGATCTTCCTGTACTTTCCTCTACAGTGTGCAGTATTCTTCTCTCCAAAACTAAATACAGGCCAGACATAAGGATTGGGAACTCAGCCCTTTCCAGAGGGCCAAAGTGCCTCTAACTTAGGGGAGCAAAATCTAATCTCCTCTCCTGCCATCTGGACAGACACTGTGAGGCCAACCAAGTTGCCTCAATTTCCAGCAGCTGACAACTTTACTGATTTGTCCCACAATAAACCATTTGGCATTAAACCTCTCTGAAAGGAAAGAAAAGCCAAGAAACAGGATTCTGAGATATTCTCTTCTCTCTCTCTCTCTCTCTCTCTCTCTCTCTCTCTCTCTCTCTCTCTCTCTCTCTCTTCCCCCTGTGTATGTGTATATGTGTGGGTGTGTTTCCATGATGAGTGTGGAATCATGCATGAGCACATGAGGGACATATGTGTATAAGCATGTAAGATCTAGAGGTTGATTATGGGTCTCTTCCTCAATTGCTCCCCAACTTATTGTTTTACACAACATCTCTCACTAAAACCCAAACTCACTGAATTCCCTACATTGGCTAGCCAGCAATCTTCCAGGATCCTCTGCTGTCTGCCTTCCCAGTGCCAAGACTATAGACATGTGCTGCTGCACCAGGCTTGGTATGTGGGTGATGTGGGTGCTAGAGAGTCAAATTCGGGCTTCCATGCTTGTGTGTGATGAGCACTTTAGACACAGAGCTCTTTCCATCCCTAGGATCTCCTCTGCAGAGTGAGTTGGACCCTTCTGAACAGCAGTGGTATACCAAATTCTTATAATGGTCCCTGTGAGTATGTTATGATGAAGTAAAGGCACTCCGGTGAAGGAAACATTTAAGAAGGCTGAATAGAACTTTCCATTTCCTTTTTAACCCAGAGAAAGCAGTGTAATTAAGGGAAGTTTTGCGACTTACTCACAAAAGGGACTCCAAAGTTCAATCTTGACTTTCTCAGACTAGCTTATCATCAATCTCAACTCATTTCCCCTTTCCAGTGTTTATGTCCCATATCAGCCCCATATCAGCTACACCACAACAGCTTGAGTGTAAAGTTGCCCAGAGACTCAGGTGATCAAGGCTTTGTCCCTACTAGTGTTGCTGTGTTAGGTGCTGCTAGGAACTTTAAAGAGTTGGGCCTATGATGAGAAAGTAGGTTCCTTGAGGAAAGAGAACATGCTCTTAGCACCTTCCTGTCTTTTTTACTTCCGGCTTTCTTTAAGATGAGAAACTATTATCTTCCACATATGTCCACCTTGGTACTTTTTCTCATCTTAGCCAGGAAACTATTTCTTCTTGGCTGTAGACTAAAGTCACATTCACTGTAATATCCAATAATTCTTTCCTCTCTAGACTGTATCTGTCAGACATTTGCCACAGTGACAAAAACATCTGATTGGCATGATGTTGTGGCATTGCCTTTTCCTGTGTGTATAACATGGTTGCTTGTCATGGAGTAAAGAATAGCTGGAACCAGAAACCCTGAGAACTAACTGAACAGAACCTGCAGAGATAGTTATGTTTATGCAAATATAACAGGCCTGACAGTCATTCCCTGTAGCAGGAGGAGGAAAGAGTCACAAGACTCCTCACTACCTCAGAGTCTAGATATTGCTCCCTCCTGCCCTCTCCCAAAGTGGAAGTAGTCTTAGGAGATGTTAGGTTTTTGCATGAAGTAGTAGGTAGACTAAAGTGGGATTGGACAATGCAGCTTCCACAAGGTTGTCACCCTTGCAAAGTGGCTCTTTTTTGATGACGTTACCCAAGCTGCATGAAGTAAACCTTCACCTGTGAAGAAGATAGCACAAGCAACTCATTGACTTTGGTGAAGCAAACCAACCTTTGTTCACGTCTTCCCAGGAAAAGTTAGCTCAACCCACAATATCTCATCTCCGCATCCCATTTTTCCATTTGGGCACATCAAACGTGTTTGCTACACAGGAAGTGGTGTTATGGGTCTTGGTCTTCCCGGAATGAACAAAGTGGGTTTCCAGAATAAGCATGTCCTGCCTGGCCTCATAGTTTAATGGGGAAGAACAAATCTTTAAATATGTGACAGGGTTTTTGTGGAAGTTTGAGCAGTGTGCTATGGAAAGACATTTTATTATTTTCTAAAAGATAAACAAACAAATAAACAAATAAATAAAGTGACAATGTGCTAATTTAGGGAGCAATGTCCTATCAGAAGCACTGATGAATTCAAACAATATGTCAACTCCATTTCTCAAATGGAAAGTTTGTGTGTTGATTTCAATTTTCATTACATCTCCTACTACAACAAACTGGTATTTTGCAAAACCATAAAAAGAAAAAGTTAGATACATTGATGACCATATGATGAACCATATCTCTTGGAAATTCCTTTTGTGGTTGCACACATAATAAAACAAATTGAAACATCATATTCAAACTGAGACTGCCTTAGAATCAGCTTCCTAGAAAAGATGGCCTTAGAGATGCAGTTCAAACAACCATCATTCCCATAACACGGAGGATGTATGCTTCAAAACAGTCACATATGACCTTGTCTTTGGATTCCAAAAAACAGTTTATAAAGAACTATGAAGAAGAGTTCTCCCCAAACAAAACAAACAAAACAAAAACAGATGTTACTATCTTCACAAAATTTCATGAAAATTGGGTTATTTTTGCTATGACAGAAACTTCATTAAAAGACATTTATATAGACACTCTTTCATATCCATGAATTTTATATTCTCAGTTTGAACCAATTGCAGATCAAAAGTATTTGGAAAAAAACATTTGCATCTGTACTGTAACTATCTAATCTTCTTTTATAATGACTGTCACAACAATCACCAATACACAGCATTGACATTAAAGTAGAGCTCATAAGTAATCTAAAAGCTATCTTAAATACAGAGGAAGAGTTACACAGGTCATATGCAAACACTGCCATTTGATATATAGGATTTGTGCATCTGAGTATTTGGTCCATGGTGGGATGCAGGAAATGTTCCCAATAATCACCAAAGAACAATTGTGCATTTGCTAGAGAAAGTTGATATAAAGGGTTTAAAGAAAAGGGAAAGATGGTCAGCAAGAGTGCTCCAGTTGAAAAGGCACAGGATAGGGTCAGTTGTGCCAACAGAAGGCCTAAAGACATGTCGACTAATGTTATTTCAAGTGAACTTGCTGGAATCAATATACGAGTACATCAGGATGACACTCATTTGAGTTCAGGAGAGGCAAAGAATCATCTTATTCCTGGGACTAGAAATGAAACCACCCTGTAAGTTCATCTAGGGGAAATGAGACTGAGAGCTCATGTGGGCCTACTAAAATATTACTGGGAAAACTAGGACCATTTCTTTACTCTTTAATTATATCCTCCTGTTTGTCTAGTTTAAATGTACTGGTCAAATGTACCAGTATTTATAAACAATGTGTGCTTTGATTTAGGATTTCACTTGCGGTGCTATGAGAAAAGTATGCATTCAGTAGACATGACATCATGAACTCTGGTCTTTTTCAGTGGGTTATTTTGTAGAAGAGGAATCTCTACCTCACTGTGAGCAATTTAAGATGTGCTGGCTATGCTGTGAGGTTCATTAAGTACATTCATAGCATTTGGACTCAAGGTCATTTCAATTTCAATTGATTTCTCAAGCTATAACCCTATTGTAAACTGAGGAGCATCTGTAAGTCATTCTAAACAACTACGAACTTTCTATCAAAAAAGTACAGGTGACTTCACACATGCTGGACTGCCCTATGAGCTTTCCAGATTAAGTACCACAGAGAATATAATGTATATTCATACCTAGCTCTTTAAATTATACTAATAAATAATTCTACTGGCAATTAAAAATATTATTAATCTCATTGAAATGAAAGAAAAAAGTGATATTTAGTGTTTAGAATGATAAAAATGCTCTTCCACACTGTACTCACATCCACCATCTGAATTATCAGGGAGTGCTGATAATACAACACACACTTGATTTTAGTTCAACTTATTGTTTTTAAACTTTCTACAAACAGTATATTCACTTAAGCCTGATCTTTGTAAACTATGCCCCTTAAACCTACTCTTCATGCACTAAACAGTAACACTGGAAATGAGCTTTCTTAGTAGTGAGACTCTCATAAAAATATAAGAAGCCTCTAGAAGGTCCAAACTGAAATAAATCAGAGATGTTGAATGAATGTTTGTTTTATGCACAGAATAAAATTCCCAGAAAGATGATTTCCACATTGACCCCAAGTTTCTAAATTTTCTAGATACAGAATTTAGGACGCCTGGTGATATGTAGCCCCTTACTTAGCACCACAAGATAAAAATAACTTTCCCTGGAGAATAAGCACAATACTCAGATCTAAAGTCCTTTTGCAATTCCAGAAAATAAAAGAATCACTTTAGTTCTCTGGACCAAGGCAATCCAACACACAATAGCATATTTCCAATTAATTTTCCATTAATCATATTCCCCCTCCCCTTTAAGAGGGTATATATAGTTTAATACATCAGGGAAGGTTAAAGCCTCGGGTTTTCTTGGGAGATCTAAAGAAATTACATGAGAAGTTACTATAATGTAGGTTGGAGCTGATCACGTGCTACTATAGATCTATATTAAGTCATTCCCATTGACTGTCCATCCGACATGACTACATATTTTATTCATTTGCTTTATAGCTGGTCAGTTGTATCTTAGTAAATTCAATACCCTTCAAACTGAAGTATACTTTATTCTCTCCAATATGTGCCTTTCTGCTATATTCTATTCCATTTGGTATACTTCCCAATCAATTCCTTTGTGAGCCTCATTTCATTCTGCACAATATATCCATTCTTGGGATTTATATCTTTCAGAATGATTTAAATCTATTTTGCTTGACGCTGCCTTAAAGCTACTGAATGCACCATCCATTCCCATCCACTGGGCCATGTGGCCTGGCACACACTCCATCTTCTTGGTTGAGGAAAGATGTGCTTTTAGCTTGGTGTGATGTGAAATGATGCTTGCTTTTTATCTATGCGGGCAGTGGTCACAGAGCGGGTGAGTAATAAGAGTTCTCAGTGGCCATTGTGTGAATGCCAGGGTATGTTAGGTATTCAATTCTTCTATGGTTAACAGCAGCCTACCAAATACAAAGGCATTCTCCTAATCAATGATTCTGAAGTTTAGGTTACATCACCAAGAGTTGAAGCACAATATACAACCAAGAGCCCCTTGTAAATTATTGTCGATATAAGAACAGCTGGGGATTGCCTTTTTTGGTAGCACTCATCATGCATCTTACTTGACTTGAGTTGGCTGGAGATTTTTATGATCATCCTAAGACTTCAAAAGTTCACTTTGCTCAATAGGATGATTTCATTTTCCATGAAGAAAAAGACAAAAAGACAGCGAAAGGCATACCTTGCTAATGACCTTGTGAATTTTTTTTCCTCTTCAACAGAACTTGGAAATGTCTTGGGGAGATGCCCAGTAGGGAGAAAGGAAGAAAGAGAATACCCTGCCTGGTGACTATGAACAGGCAAGTTGGTTTGACAGGGTGACTTAAATAGCAAAAGTCTTCTTTGTTTGTTCAACAAAAACACTGAGGTTAAGGTTCAGAGGACCTGAGTAGGCAGCCTAAGACTCATTGATTATATCCCCAAAAGCCAGGATGTGCTCTCAGGGATTTGAAAAAGGGGGAGTTGACATCACACTGTACTTTTAAAATAAGTCATAACTTCCTAAAATAAAGTGAACTTGAAATAAAGTCATGGTGGTCAGTAACCAAACCCAGAAGCCAGTATTGGTATAGAACACCTTGTTGGGAGGAAAGAGTGGATCAACAATGGAAGAAAAGTCTTGTCTGACAACCAGAAAAGTAAAACAGCAAAACATATTGTGAATATGTAAAAATGATGGCATTACAGTATGGATTATAGAGTGTGGTAAATGCCAGCATGATCAAACACACAAAAGGGGAAGGATGGTGGGGTTGGGTGGGAGCTATGTGACTGCAAGGAAAAGGTGACCATATGTGGTACAAGCTAACCACAGTGATCTGATCCAAGATCATAAACCTACAAGTCCCTTGATTCAAAATGAGAACTGTATTTGAACAGGCATTTACTCAAATTGAGCAGGAAATTCAAGATGCCATCTACAGGGAAATTCCAGGTCAATATCCTTCAAACGTAATACCAAGCAAGGCTGAAGAAGAGTAAGGAGTAGGCAGCAGAGAAAGACATCAAGCTAATAGCATGAGAGAGGGAACATTCTGCTGGACTCTGACTACAAGGAGTCACTTGCCATGTGTTAATGTTAGAGCAATGTGGAAAGGGCAGTAGCATGCACAAGCCCTGGCTTCCATCTCCAGCATATTAAGTAGACTAAAGAAATCTAAAAATACACAAAATAAATACATTCTAATGAAAAATATTTTTATATAATGTGTTTTGATCATGTTTCCCCTCCTCCAATTTCTCCCAGGTCCTCCCAAGCTTCCTACCCACTCAATTTTATGTTTCTCTCTCTCTCTCTCTCTCTCTCTCTCTCTCTCTCTCTCTCTCAATCTCTCTCCTTTCTCCCTTCCTCCCTTCCTCCATCCCTTCCCAAGATTTTCACTATATGCCTTTTATCATATTTGCAGTTTTACTAATCTACCAAATTCCAAAGAAAGAGACAGAGACAGAGAGACACAGAGACAGAGAGACAAAGATCTACTCATCCAAATCAATTAACAGCAAATGAACTGTACCAAAAACTGAACTGTGGTTCATGAATCCATATCATTGAGAATGAAACATTGTTCTGAGTCTTCCTACAGGATGACAACTGCCATCCTTGCCTCAAAACTGGGAGATAAATTCAAGAAACCAATCTTCAACTAGCAGGTGAAACTTAAAGGTAAATATTTATTGAAGTAAACACACTTTCCTTCTAAACTCAGGACTGACAGAACCATTCTGGATATCAGCTTATGTCAAACCACATCTCAGCAGGATCCCTTGACTCTCAGCTTCATTAGGATAACTCACAGCAGATGCTGAGAGGCTATGGACTGCCTCCAGCTAGTTCATGGTTACAGTTCATGAGTGGAATGAGAGACACAACACTTCTTCCAAGCCTAAGGTCTCACAACTCTACCCTGACCCTGTATCTGGGGCTGGCATCTCAGGTGATTGCATCAAAGTACAGAAGAAAAAGTCACGACAAAAAGGGTGACAATTTCCATGGCACCAAGTTTATAAAGAACCACATTTAAGAACATTACTGTGCTTCATGCTTCAATTACAGGAACTTGCAAATCCTCCCAACACCCAACTATAGAAGTCCACGATGCAGCTGGCCAAACCATCAGCATCAGACAAACAGTGGGACTGCTCATCTTTCCATCAGGACAAAAGCAATGAGAATTGCCAAATTCGTTCACAAAACATTTAATTTATAACAGTTAAAATCTGGCCTCTGACCAAGTCCAAAAGAAGTATGTCTTATTTCACTTGCTCTTGAATATGTCTCCTTTAGAGATAAATAGCATTGAATACTGCCAGCTCTCTCCTCAGTTTGGTGTTTTGCTTAGTTGGGCTTGTGACAAGCCAAGAGTTGATGTATCTGCTTGAATGTGTAATTTACCTCTCTGGTCAACTTAGCTTTTTTTTCCTTGACAATATTATGTCAAACAATCACATCACAACTGGCTCTGATCTCTTTGTTGTTAGCTAATAAATTAGAGAGTATTTATTATCTGCAATCCTTTTTTCCTCTTTTAATGGTGACACATTTGTGGTGAATTACAGGGCAGCTTTATAAACTAGGCTTGGGGCCAGTCTCAGGCCCTGCATCCATGTGAATGTTCCTTCTCCCAGTTGGCCTCCCAGACTGGTGGTAAATCAAGGCAGCTGCCAAGACACACTCGTTACTGTGCGTCATTGGGGAGAGCAGGAAGCGTTGGGGGTATAATTCTGTCTATCAAACTAATATGTTATATCAGTAGCTTTGTAATCTTCTGCCATAACTTATGGGAAGTTGACACCTAAGAATTCACTTTGAAGGCAATGTGTTTCTCAGACTTTAAGCCAAAGCAGACCTGATTCAAGCAACAGCTCTCTGTTCACATGGATGGCTTCCTAGGTCTGAGGAATCAGGTCCCTATCAATGTGGCTTTATACATGCAGCTACAGGCTCTTGTCTTGTTTAGAGCACTCCTGGAAAGATTTATAAACCTTTCCAACAGGTTTCTTCTTGTCTTTTCCCTTTGTGGCCCTTGCCTTTCACCTTCAGTAGCAAGATGGATAAATGCACTCCTTGAATGTTATCATGACCGAGCAGACCTCTCTGATGGGCAGGAAGGAATGGCCACCCCACTTCCCTTTAAACTCTGCCTTGACAAATGTGGGAAACAGCTGTTTGGGACAGAAGAATTCTTCCAGTGATAAGAGCAGCAGTGTCAGTTCTGCGTTCTTGTCCCCAAACAACCACGTGACACTGAAGCGAGGAAGGAGAAAGCCTTAGGCAGACAGGAGAGTGTCATAGCCCAGATGTTGGAGCCACCATGCTCTGAACCCCGAATCTTTCCTCTCCAGACTTATCTGTGGATTATCCCTGCCACCTTCTCCCCTTTACCCCCTGGCTGTTTTTCTCAGCTGGCCAATGAGAGAAGCACTTTGGAGGGAGATTAAGTAGTTCTTTGAGCTGCCATCTGATGGGAAAAAAAATCTCCAAGAATGGTTCAAAGGAGTTAGACCTCCTCCAGGCACAAAACTAAATATGCACAGTAAAGAAATTTGAAAAATGCCTGTCCTTGCCATCCCTAGTCCCTCAGTGATTGATGGCAGAGAGGGCTTGCTATGATCATTTTCCTCTGACAGGTCCCAGGCATAAATCCCACAGAGCTGCTGCTCTCCTCTGACAGCCTTTTGAGGGCTCCGGTAAGGAACAGGAAACAGGCCTCTATTTTTTACCCTCAGTGCTCCTTCAGGTGCAAAGAAAAGACTGCATGAAAAAAGATAAATCCTTATCTGAGTGAAAACCAAATTCAAAGCACTTTTCATACTTATTTATCAGAAAGAATGGCCAACAGAGAAGGATGGGACCTCAGCCCCACTTCTTCAAACTTAAATTTAAATCTTCTGAAGAAAAGCTTTGAAACCTTCTCAGAGTGAGGAATGGACGCCCTCCCCTTTTCTACTTCTAGTGTGGCTCTCCAAAGTTCTGTCAGTCTTGAAATGCACCTATATTGTGCCCTAAAAACCTATTGCTTAAAAATAAAAGTATGAAGTACATAGATACTCTAATATATTGAATTTACCAGCATTTGTTGTGAACTTGCAGTGTAACTTCACCTCTGTAAGTCATTGTGCCTACAGCGTCCTTGGTACTAGCTTAAATAACTAAAGTCTTGATCAACAGCTCTGTACTTCAAAAGTGTCTAGGTGATTTTTTTCCCAAATTTGTTTTTATCCTCATGAAATGTTGGGGCATTCAGGAATCAGTGCATCTTACTATAGGGTGACTTGGCAATGAGAGCCGTTGTTAGTGAAATCAGACACAACTGGATTACAAGGAAATCTATGATTTATCCTAAAAGGAAGAGGGGTTTAGCCAGGCCTCACTCTCAATAGCATTTTGACTGATCTTCTCTGAAAGGCTGGACTGTCACCTAGTAAAGGTTATTAAATGGTTCAACCCAGGCAAACATCTATAAAGGAACAACATTTTGCACTGCCTTTTACACCTCTCTGTAACTGGATCTTTAGCTCTAGTTATCCATAATTATCCATCTCCCTGTGAATGTGATGGACAACTCTCTTGGGTGATGGGTTCCTTCTTAGTACTTGCCCATAAAAAAGCTATGAACGAATGAAGCTTTGGCTCAGGGCTACCACCCTGTCAAGCCAGGTCTTGGGGACATGGGTACCATGTGTGCTCTGCATTAGTATTGAACCACCTCAGATACTGGTTGGCCACCAGGAAAAAAATGATCCTACCTTGGCATTCTCACTTGAAGTCATATCGTTAATTCAACAGACAAGAACTTTGCTTGAGGCTGAAGCTTGAACCTCATTTTCTGGGGTAAATATGTTTACAGCTATACTCATGTTAGGGAGGATTCAACTATGCCTGGGGAGTTCTGATAATTGGTGCATGGGTCAGCCAAGGAAACTCAGTGGAGGAAAAGTCAGAAAAGAAAGAACAATTTGCTCGTAAAATTAGGGAGGAATAGATGAGTGGTTTTTTTGTAAAGTCATAAAGCAGCTTGAAGAAGTCTTGAAAAAAAAACAAACTCCCTAAATCACTCTTTCCCTCACTCTACTGCTGCTCCAGACAGCAAACAGGATGTGCTTCCTTGTAACTGTCTATAAATTTAGGGTGAGAAAAACAAATCAGATCTTGTGGACAGAGTGCTAGGCTGCAAGGAACATAGTTAGATTCCTCATCAAATTGGAGGAAGACACCAAACAGCATTTTCTCATCAAATATTGGTGATAAGGAAGGCATTTAGTGTTTCATGTGATGGGGTTGCTGTGAGTGGGTGGTATGACATAAAAAGTTATAGCCAATGTCCTATTAAACATTGCAGGCCCATCTACACATGCTCACTCTGTTCTCAAGCCAAGGATAATACCATTGCAATACAGCAACATCAGCATCAGCTGGAGCAGAGATATTCCTTTGCCAGGATAACTTTAGAAACAGAGTTCTTAAAGTGTTGAAGAAGCAATAGGCTTCTTTAGGGTGCATGGACAAAAGTTAAACCTAGCCTATCATTTCTGAAAATGCAGCTCTCTTGAGGTCTGTCTGACTTTCCCTTTTTGACCCATGTCCTTCCTCTAGAGTTTAAGCTAGTTCTTGACAATTTGAACATAAGGAATTGTGTTACAAAAGTATGAAATCAGAAATTAACTTTGCCCAAAGTTGGAAGAGACATCTTTTAGGGCATAAAGAGATATTTTGAGTACTTCGAGAAAGGGACTTGGTCTTGAGGAAGAAGCCTGGGTTGGGGTAATGTGTTGCCTAGCTATGCTAGAGAACTCAAATTGATTCCTAGATCAAGGCATCTCTCTGCCTTCAGTTTTAATACTTTGCACTTCATAATTTCTTTCTTCTGAGAAATTTTCTGAGAGTCTTCTGAGAGATCATAGACCCTTAGCTAAAACCTTGTCTAGAAGGTAAGCATACAACGGCTCCAAGATAATGCATTTTTAAATGTCTTCAAGGGACTGGGGAGAAAGCTCAGCAAGTAACATGCCTGGCACTCAAGCATGTGGATCTGAGTTAAGATCTACAGTGTGCATATAAAAGTTGGGCATGGTGGCACATCTGTAATTCTAGTCATGTGGCATAAAATAGGAGATTCCTGAAAACATTTGGTCCACCATCAGCGGAATGAGTGAGAGACCCTGTCTTGAAAAATAAGGTGGATATCATGTAAGATGACAATGCAGACCTCTGGCCTGCATGTATGCATACAGCACATACATTCATGTGCACATACACTTGCAAGAGCACACAGATATCTATAACAGAGACATCCTCAGAGATCATTAAATGGGCATTGAGGATGCCAAAAGTTTCCCCTAGTTAAGAACCATTGTCCTGAACTACTAGGCAAGTCCATTCCACAAACTCTATGGCCCTGGTAAAGAAAACTGAATCCCTAAGATGTGTCCTCAGATGTTCTTCTCCATGACCTGAGGGAACCTAATATTTCTGCATGTAAGAGCAACCTTGTGCTTGAGCTTCTTAGTAAAGGCAAATATTGGTTCACTGTAAGGTGAAAGTTAGATCTGAAAAGTCACTTCTAAACCACTTGTATCCCTATACTCAATGAACTAAGAAAGGAGACAACCTTACTAGAGACTGGGAGCCTTGGTTCACCACAAAGAACTGACCCATGTAGGGATTTCTGAGGAGAGACATGGCCACAGAAGAGAGGCATAGCCACTGTTTTTGGTTGCAGGACGACATGATAAGGAGTCTCTTCTTCTTTCTCCCTTCTTACAAATACCTTCTCACTAGTGCCTCCCACTCTGTGAACTAGCGAGCTGTAACTAGACTCTAGCTGGCAGAAGATTCTAACCACCAGCTAATGAAGGCAACTTCTGAGACACAAAGAATCAATCAGGAGAGGGCCTGAGAACACATCCTGGAGTCAGAGAGCAGTCAGTGTGACTGCCATTACACTTGGAAAGTGAAGTATCTACTTAACGTTTCCTAGCTGATGATGCAGGTTTAGAAGATCATAGGACCTTCTGGACATAAGGCCTACTTAGCACATATAGGGTCATAGGAACAGACCTTGAAAGTTACAGGGCCTCTCTGCTTCCTTTTAAATGTTCTGTTTCTGGGCCTGCTGAGGTGTGGATTCCCATCTGTATGCAATTGCTACCATGAACTCAACTATGACTTTCCTGTCATGAAGGACAAAACTGAGAACCAAATATCTCCTTTCTTCCTTAAGTTGCTACTACTAGATGTCTGGTCACAAGAGAAGTGACACATACAACTACCAAGTCCAATTTAAAGGGCAAGCAAACACAGTTTGAACTCCATGGGTAGAAATAGAAAAAAAATAAAATGAGACTAAGGAAAAAATTAGTTTAAGAGAAAATTTTTTTCCAAAATTATCTTCCAAAAGTTCTCACCCCTCTTCCTCCCCAGACCCAAAGTGAATTTTAAAAAGCCTAGATTTAAACTATTATTGAATACTTTTGAAGACTTGAACTAATATCAGAGATGTGTTGGGAAAAAATTACAAGGGGTAGGAGTTGCCTGTAGCTGTGTGAAATGAAATAGTGAAAGATTTCACGGCATACAACAAACATTGTCATATTTGTTTCATGGTACTTTTGATCAGAAAGTAGTGGGCTCCACTCAGGTGGAAAGTCCTCAAAACTCATCTGACATTAATCTCTGTGTCTATGGTCAATATTAAATAGCCCATGGGCTACCTGGTCTGGAGTGGAATGCCTCATCTCTCCACATAGACATCCCATGGTGTTAGGAGGGAAAACAGGGTCCAACATCCCAGTGCTTTCCACATCTCTAAAGTCATGCCTGTCAACACCCTAAGGGAGAAACCATGCCACTAGGTCAAACTCAAAGTTTCTAACCCACGAAGTGGTTAGAAAAATTCTATTCATAATAGAGAAAATGTTATGGTCACATTTCAAATAGACATGCATGTTCTCAGAAAGAATGTACCTGTATTAAGTAGTCAGTTTTGCTAGGAATGATTCCAAGCATGTTTTCTAGCTAGCAAATCCAGTTTTATTAACTCCTAAATAGTCCACATAGACACAGAGTTACTTTACAAACTGCGAATTTTGTTGTTGTTGTTGTTGTTGTCACAGAGGCTCTGGGATCTGAAAAGCTACCCTTAAACCCAATCAGCCAAGCCCCCACCCCATAGATTTCATGATTATGAGCCATGCAGCTCATCCATGTTATGAAACTGCTTTAATCCCAAATTCAAATCAGGGAAGTCCTAAGATTCTATTTTCTTCTCTTAAAGATAGGGTAATCTGGCTTTTAGCACATCTTAGTGCCGAGATATCAAATTAGAAATCAGAAAATGTGTTTTGGTGTTCGTACTCTGAGAACGGCCATTTACATAAATCACTTGGGTCTGTTTTCTCGAGTTCAGTTCTCTTATCTGCAGACTTGAGTTAAAACTATTCCCATGCTGAACGGGTAACCTGGAGAATGCATGCCCTTGTCAGTGATTTTGACATTCATCATCTTGTCTAAACTACACAGCCACCAGACCCAACTGCAATCTGTGACTAGATACCTTCTAAGTCCTTTCCCAGCACTGTTGTTTGCGATCTGTCCCTCTGTGTTTCCCAACTTTACACTCATTATTACTCCAGTCATTTGGTCTCTCTGATCATGAGGATCAAGGGTGCCTATGTGACCGGAAAAGAACAGCACCACCCCTTCCTTCAAGCCTTCTTGTTTCAGTTCCATATACCCTTTCCAAGATCAGCAAAGATGGCAGGGTTCTTCTTTAAATAAGTAATGGCAGCTTGGGGGTAGGGGTGTGCAAGGCCATGAGTCAGCTGCACTCCTACCTATCTGGGCTCTGCAAAAGGCTGCAGGACCCAGCAGCTTCAGATCCTAACCCTGGTCTACAATCAGCTGTGTATTAGAAAGACTCTCCCTGCATCCCTGGTTTCAAGGTCTGCTTCCCCACCAGAAGATAGGCTCCAAAAATATCTTCTAGTGGCCCTGTCATTTCAAAGGGAATTCTCAGGAGGTTAAAATGCAGGCTTGGAAAAAAAATAAAACAAAACAAAACTGGCTGTTAACTAAGAGAATAGAGATTAAGGCCAGAAAAGCCTTAATACTCCAGTGAGGTCCTGTCTCACACTCCCAGAAAACTGCCCCATGGGACACAAGGCTCTTTCTTGGCTTTCAAGTTCTGGTTCCTCTTTGTGGCTACAAGAACTATTAGAAAACTGTGTCTCTTCTCAGTGTTTCTCAACTGGGCTTGGTGTTGCCTTATTTATTAGATAAGGACATTGGCAGCAAAGCATCAGAGTATAGATGTCAAACATCCAAACCTATCTGTGCCTCAGTTTCCTCATCTCTAGCATGGTCATGGTGATCATTTTGACAATGATTGTACCATCTTTATTAGACGGTACACATTAACTACACAGTGGGTGTTAACTGTTATTATCTTATCTTTAAACATACTGTTGGTGAAATTGCTAGCTTATGTGTTGGTTTTGCTACCTTTATTTGCCTGATCAGATGGGAAGTTTAAAAGTAAGGATGTAACATGTTTGTTTCATTCTCTCGTGTCTCTACTACCTCTTCATATTAGCCCAGTGTTTTGAACACAATACGCACCTACTGATAGCAATACATTCACAGGTAAAGAAGTCCCTGGCCCTGAGGTAGAGATGTTCTCAATTCCTAGTCCTTCTTTATGGTAGTGACTTCAGCCAATCTACCAACTTTCTTCATGCCTTAGAGTGTATGAAACTAGGATAAAGTTCATCTCCCTAATGGGATTTTAAATGGCCTTCTTCTTGGTGGGGATGGGGCTCTCAAGTGCTTTTCGAGCACCAAGTTTATTCTTTCTCACTAGTAATTAAATAATCACATTGGTGCCAGGAGTTGGTAAAACATGTGAAGTGTGCAAACAGGAAATCAAAAGGCTGTGGATTGGGAGCCCAGTGTCTTAAAGATAAAGTGAAAAGTTCTCTAAGGCTCATTTAGGAAAGGCGTGGTCCCCAGGATGCCACTACTAAAGAATGGGTTGAATCTTTAGGAAGTGAGGGAGGATGAGGAGGAAGACCCTAGGCTACTGTGACTGTGCTCACAAGGGGAACACTCTGTATAGTCTAGATCTTAAGAGGCCATTTGTTTCCAGTACCTTCTCTCCTCACCATAGGCTCAAAGTGTTGGGGCCAACACACTATGAATCGAGATTTCTAAAACTGTTAGCCCAAGCAAACCTTTTCTCTTTAAAAAGTGAATTACCTCAGGCATTTCATGCTGGTGGCAGAATGTTAATGTACCACAGCATGGTCGTCACATGCCCAGAGGCTTCTCCACCTTTTGTAAGATGGCAAGCACGTCAAAGTCACAGACAACTCTGAAGAACCGTGCCATGGAAGCCTCAAGTCCTTTAGGAAGTCTCTGGCTCTCCTCTTCTTGATTACTGAATGTCCTAGATGTACACAGGAAAGGCATCCTACACCCTTCTTCTGCCACATTCCTCCTACCCTCAGGAATCATGGCAGACAGATGAGCCAAACTCATGGAGACCATTTTGACTCCCCTTAAAGCAGTGCAAAATCAATGATGACATGATCTACTTCAACTATTCCATGTAAGGATGATGCCTCTGAGTAGGTGAATGGCCGGCCTGGGATTACAGAGCCATGCTGTGACAGAAATTAACTTTGTTCCTTGTCTGTCTTTCTTGTGATTGTTTCCTCTTCCTGATGCCTCAGAAGAAGGAAAAGACATTTGAGTGGGTTGCATTCTGAGTCCCAATACTGCCATTCCCATTTTTAGGGGGCTGGATGTAAATAGTTCAGACTTTTAAAGTCTAAATTCAATGACTCCAACACATGCAGCAAATAGTCTTTGACTTCATCTTCTTCCTGCAACCCAAGAGTACCGTGTGCACTACTTTCCCATGTGCTGGCTCTTCATTGAGGCTGAGACTGTACTCTGAGACCTCCTTGTGTGATGGAAACATATCCCAGCTGGCCAGCCATGCTGTGGCTCCAATGTGGACTTCTGTTGCTTTGCCTTAGGACCACATTCTACAAACCACATTGAAAAATAAATAAATAAATATAACATCCACATGGCTCTTGCCCAAGTGCCTTAAAAACACCAGCTGTACCATGCCGTCTCCTGTAATTTGACAGTCAGTAAGATCAGCCCCTGAAGAACAGAACATTCTTCAGGGGAGGGCTGCTGCTTTTGCAGACATTTCAGGAGGCGTAGAAGATGAAAGAGACTTCAAGCTGAAACGTCATGTGGGGAGAAGGGTGGGAGGTGACAACAGAAGAAAGAATCTGATACATGTTACATGTTGATCATGCACCAAGCAACTGAGCTTTGCAAGTTCCCAAGACTTCAGAAATCTGATCCTCGTGATGCTGAGAGACGTATGCAATAAGCAAAATTGTGGAGATGAGAAAGTAGATTTAGAAACATTAAGAGACTTGCCCAGAAACAGAGAAGAAATGTGCTGTCTAGCTGGTGTTTGTTGTCGTTGGTGTTTGTGTTTTTATTTTACCTTGCTTTCCTCAAAGCAAAAGATTGAGCCCACTACCTTGAACATTCATTCTATCACTGAGCTTCAGCCCCAAACCTACAACTGATGTGTTTCCCTCTTGGCCTATTGTACCAGATTGCAATAAACCAGACTAGGGAGATGGCTCAGTGGTTAAGAGACCCAGGTGCTCCTCCAGAGGACCAGTGTTTGATTCTAACACCCACTTGGTAACTCATAGCTATCTGTGACTCTGTCTCCAGGGATGCCTCCACAGGTACCAGACATGCAAATAGTACACAGGTGCACACGCGCACACACACAGACACACACACACACACACACACACACAGAGAGAGAGAGAGAGAGAGAGAGAGAGAGAGAGAGAGAGAGAGAGAGAGACTATGTCAACCTATGCTCCTTTGTTATATCTGTAGACCTGCTTTCAGAATCAACTCATATTCCCCAGCTCCAGGTTAAGGATAGGATCAATGCCACTAGATGCCCTCCCCTTTGCCCATCATCCCTGGGATGAGAGCTAAGCTCTGTCTTATGCCACACCTCTTATTCTCATCACAATGACATGTCACTTCCTGAATTTTCCTTATCAGCATTCTCAAGAAAGGCTTGAGCCAAGATAAACTTTCCAAGAGAGCCAGAGCCACACAGTTTAGAGAGTCCCTAAATTTCTGAGTTAGAAAGAAATTTCATAGCATGATTGAAATTTAGGATTCCCTTACAGGTGTTTCTGTAATGACATAACTGTCCCTTACCTTGCTACCATCTCCAAATATGAAAGGACACACCCTTGCCTTCCACCCAGACCTCCCTTTCCAGGAGCAAACGTACTAGTAGGTGTCAACTTAACCTACAGTTACCCACTTCTAAATGTAAGAAGAAAGGCCAATAAATAAGTTCTGGACATAATGTAATAGCATTTGTTACCAAACCCCATGTCATTATGTCAGTCATCTTTTATTACTAGACCCTCAGAGTGTAAAGAACTCTATTATACTTTCTCTTCATAATGATCTCCTCACTGTCTGACTCCTGGAACTCAGCAATAAATTAATTATCTGCTTACCATCACAAGTAAATATCAACTCCAGTAATAACTGCTAAATAAATAGTTTACTCATGCTAAGATTGGGAGGGCCCTGGGTGCCTACCAGTGTGGGCTTAGCTGAGAGGTTGTGAAACTTGTTGGACCGTCCACCTCTCTAAGCAGTAAGTCCAATGCTCTTTAGAGATATTCTCTCTTTTCCATTCCAATGCTTAAGATTCAAAGGCTTAAGATTTACTTGTTTTCTCTGGATTTGAAATACAGGAAAAGTCCAGATTTGCCCCTCACTCAATTCTCCAGAGCAAATACACCTGTATAAAGACAGGCAAAGGCTTTGCCTCATGAGACAGGGAACACAAAGAGCCCCAGGTACAATCATGCAGATGACTTTCTGTTGCAAAGGTCCCTAATTGTTAAAGGTTGAACTATATTCCCTAGAAGGTAGGACAACACTAACCTTCCTTACCTCAAAATTTGAGCTCAGTTTGAAATAGTCAAAGCAGGTACAACGGTTCAAAATATAATTATATCAGAGATTGATCTCCTTAATCCAATATGATGTATGTCTAGGTGTTTTCGTGTGTGTGTGTGTGTGTGTGTGTGTGTGTGTGTGTGTATGTGTGTGTGTGCTTCTACAGGTATGAGTGCACATTTGCATATATGTCAGTGAATATAGTAACTGAGGAACAATCTAAGAGTGATTCCACAGGTGTTATTCACCTTAGTTTTTGAAACAATGTCCCTCAGTGGCCTGGAGTTTGCCAAAAGCCTCAGATGTTTACTTGTCTCCATGCTCAGCACTGGGATTCCCAGCATATACCACTCTACTTAGATTTTTTTTTCTTTTATGTACATTCTGGGGATTGAACTTGGGTCCTCATGATTACAATGGCAAGTACTGACTGAGCTTGCTCCCCAGCTCCTGGCAATTATCCTTGTAATGTGATGTGAAAGCACAAATCAAATAGTACCATGGGATAGCTATCCAAGGAGAAGACGAGCATGTGGTAATAGATTCAGACAATGGGGTAGTGCCTGAATTAAGCAATGCCCTGAAGCTAAGAAAGATTTATCTAAAACATGTCTCTCGACCTTCCTATGTGACCTTTAATATGGCTCTTCATGTTGCTGTGACTACCCAATTATTTTCGATGCTACTTTATAATTGTGATTTTGTTACTGTTTTGAATTATAATGTAAATATTTTTGGAAATAGAGGTTTGCCACAGGTTGATAACCACTGACCTAGAGAGTAGCATAGCCCTGCTGACACCATTTTACCTTCTAGAAATAGAAAGGAATACATTCACCTATGATGGTACTTTGCTATTATAGTGATCCTGGAAAACCAATGTCATACCTATCATTGACCAAGTATGGTCTACATAAGAACTTTATAAACATTACTACATTGAACCATCCCAACTGTCTACAATGTTAACTCCCTTATTTTGTCTTTATAGATAAGTCAACAAGTGTGTGTTAGCCTAACAGTCTCCAAGTCACAAAGCTTCTGAGTGGCAAGTCCTGGAAATCTGTCTTTCCCTCCCACTCCCCAACTGCATGACCAGAATCCTAGTGCTTACCAGCCCTCTTGCCCTTCAGTGGACCATTTCAGCCATCCTGATTTCACAGTCACATTCCCTTTTCACTATTATTAGAAGATGCACTTTAAACCAAGATTTCTTCTGTTATACAAAAATGTTAAAACCACTGTTGTGTAAGCTTCTTTTTCACGGAGACATCTCAGAGCATGCAGGTCACGTAAAAAGACAAAGCTAGCATCTACCTGAATGCAACCTGGAATGAGCTGGCAGACTGAGGTGACTAAAAGTGCTAAGCACAAGATCGGTCATGACTTTGAAACTGGAAACATGGCTGACTGTCTCTGAACTGAATCAGATAGAGTATTTCTTTGGAATGAAAGCATCTGCTGGATTGGCTTTCAGATATTGCTTTTGCATAAATAAAGAAGCCCATGAATGATGAAGTCATGAAGTCATGAGTTTCCTCTTGTTCCTCCCTCCCTCTGTATCTCCCTGCCTCCCTTCCTCTTTTCCTCTTCCTCCCTCCTCCCTCCTCTTCCCTCCTCTTCCTTCCCTTTCTCTTCTCCATCCTCCTCCTCTCCCTCCTTTTGCTTTGAGACAGAGCCTCATTGGATAGCCCCGACTAGACTGGAATTAACTATACAGCCCAAGGTGATCTTGAACGCAGCAGTCGTCATGTTTCAGCCTCCTGACTGCTATGATTACAGGTTCACACCATTAAAACTGACTGCTACATACCTCCATAGCAAGATATTTAACAAGATTACTCTGCTTTCTCACAATATTTTAGTTTTTCTATTTATAAACCTCTACTCTGAATAGGCTTCCGGAACTTTACAGACTACCGAAGGATCGAAGATCACCTCTGATTTCACCTTGTATTCATTGTACAATCTTGGGCAATTTTCTTGGTCTCGCTCTGAGCCTTGGTTTTCCTTTATTTACTATTATTTTGTTATTATTAGTAGAATCATATTACAATGATAATATTATTAAAATGTTATTATTATCATTTGTATATTTTTTAGTAGAGAGCATTCCATGAACCTCCTTGAGGTTGTTATGAGGAATCAGTAACAAACTAAGAACTGCTTATGACAACACTCACTAAATCAATTATTTATTATTAACATTATTATTATTATCATTATTTTATGTTTTGTTTCCAGTCACTTTAAACGGCATCAGTTACAAGGACATTTCCCCCACAAGCCAAGTCTGCTATTAGTTATCAGTGTCATACTTAAATATGCTGTTCCTCAAGATGAGTAGAAAGGAGAATTCACTCGTTCACCGTGCTTTGAACTGTTAACAAGAGAGGTACCCCTGCAAGTACGCTGCAGAAAGTCCAGGCTCAGCCCCCTTCCCTGATGGTTTTCCCTTTGCTCTGGGATTGGACATGATTTTCTTTCCCTCACTTAATTTCCCACTTGGGATTTGTACATAGACGCTGATAAGGAGCCCTTAATCTCGAACTAAGAGGGTGTGAGATTTTTGTGGCTATCGCCATAATGTAAATAATCCCATCTCCCAGCCAACAGTGCCTGTCAGGAGGGTCCCTGTGATCCTAACCACCACAGCCCTCACAGAGCTTTGTTCTCCATTAGTGAGGTGCTAGTCCCACCAGTGAAGATGGGTTTATGATTTGGCATAAACTTCTGCTGCTTCCCAGGGGCAGCAAGGGGAGTTAGTTCAGGGCCCTTGAAAACTTCTTTTGTTCTGCCAAGTTAGGGAGGGAAGAAAGGGTGAGGTTTGAAAACCTGTTTGTTTACACTCAGTACCCAGCTCCCTGCCTTTTTCATAAAAGGAAAGGCGGCCAGCAGGAGACTCAACCCCCTGCACCTCCCTGGTTCTTGCTGCCTTCTCCCACTTGTGTATTAAGCAGCCAGGCAGCTGTTGAACACATATTATCAACAAAGCAATCTTCTAGCCCTTTGATTCAAGCTATTCCTATCCCGTGCCCTGAAATAAAATGACTTTCACAATTAAAACACTGAAATCAATGTGGTGTCTATTGTCATGTGTGCAAGAGAAACGCTTTAATTACAGCCATAGTTAGATAATACAGTCATTACACCTTCTTAATCTCAGATATAAAACCAGCACCCTCTGAAGACTTTACCACCCTTTCTTTGATTTTTTTCTCTCTCTCTCTCTCTCTCTCTCTCTCTCTCTCTCTCTCTCTCTCCCCCCCACCATGTATGGCTTTTTATCTAAGCACTTCAATTTGCATGCCTTTGCTCCGAGGCAGCTCCCCATGATATGTTAATTGCAGATTGCTTTAAGTACTAAAAGATTAACATAAAACCCTTTGCAAACAAGCTAATAGTTTATGATAATTTTTGCATGGCCTTTGTCTGTCTATCACTGGATTGCCTCTAGCTGTAATTTTATAAAGAAGCTGTAAAATATCATTTAAACAAGTTCATTTACACATAATTATTACCAGAATCACATTATTCAATTTAGATACTCCAGCCTATTAACAATCCATGAACTAAAATGTAATTAAACTATTTTCCTTTTATGAACCTATTCATTACAATGTGTGGGAGATGGATCTCTCGGTTTCACTGCAAAACTCAGCACTTTGTTGTTGGAATTGACAAGTCTGGCACTCATTATGTGCTTTTAATTATATTAAAAGTATTGGGAGACAGCTCAGATAAAGAATATATTTAGAAACGAAAGCTTAGAAATGCCAAGATGGTGTCATCCCTAAATATATATTTATTTTACTCCTGTTCTCTTCCCCGTTTCTGAACAGTGAAAAAACAAAATCAGGCTGGTTGTTTCAATTGAGACTTTTCTGCTCTTAAAGTAATTTTTCTAATTTAAGCCAAGAATAAATACCTCATTTAATTAATGGTGTTTACTCATCTTTCCCACAGATTTTATCTACTTTTGTGGAACTGAAAGCTAGAATTAGACCCAAGGAAATCTATTCTCCTAGTATTTACAGACAGACCCACAGTCACTTCAGATGCGGGGTGCTGCATTTGAGCTTTCATTCAGCACCACTGAATGGCTTTGGTTCTGAAGCCAACTTTCCTCTCTGTGGGGACAACTGACTCAATAGGCAATGATTGATGGGCTTGTAAGGCACAGCTTTTCCTCCTAGCTCTGCTGTGTTGCTGTATTTCAGGGAAAACACAAGTGATTTAGTTAGAGCAGACTGAGTCTCTGGGCTGGTTACTGATAGACACCTCAGTCAATGTCAAAGACAACAGGTCACTCAGGTTAGGTGCTGACAACAGCTATCAAAGAAAAGGACCAACATATCCTGAATCTAGCCCAAGCACTTTCCAGCTCCCACATTTACCAAAGGGACTAGTTCATTTCTTTCTTCAAAGTTGGCTTTCTAAGATCTCATCTCTACCCTTCTTACAAGGTTCAATACCTCCCTCTGAGCACAACCTTGATTGTATTTGGCCACTTAGAATTTAATCATGACCAACAATTCTGATTAAATGGATGCCCTGCTCTCCAGTGTCTACACTGGCCACATGGCAAGAGCGTTGGTAGCCTGGGCAACCTGCAGATCACTGGGCAGCCTGCATACTCTCCTCATGTAGATATTTCTTACTTTTTCCACCACACAGTGAACTTCCCCTTCAACACCGTTTTCTGGCTTAATCCTGCCTTATACTTGGCAAATAGTCAACACACCCCTGTAAGCAATGATACTCTCTGCTTTTCTGAACCCATTACGGGCTGTACAATGGAAGCCTAGAAGATCCATCCTGTGATTCTCTAGTTTGAAGCCAAAGTAGAGGTAATCTCAAAAGACATACAGCTGAGACTGGAGAAAGAGTTCAGAGTTTAAGAGCACTGGCTGCTCTTCCAGAGAACCTAGGTTCGATTCAGAGTACCCACATGGCCATTTCAATATGTAACCTCAGTTCCAGGGGATCCAATACCCTCACTCAGACATACATGCAAGCAAACTGCCAATGAACAATGAATGAAAATAAATTATTTAAAAAAGACATTCAGCTGATTGCAACACAGGTGATAGTTCCTTAATAAAAACAAACAAAGCCCTTATACCCATAGATTAGTGGTGTAAGGGCATTAGTTGGAGACATCATGGCCATTAACAACCCTCCTTGCATTCCATTCTTCCTTTCAAAAACCTGCCGGAATATCCCCTAAAGAAATACAGTATACTATAGATAGTTAGGCCCTCTGTTATGGGGTCTGTGGCCATTATCTTATAGGAACTGAAAAAATCTTAATACTCTCTCTCACACACACATATACACACACAAAAATGAGACTGACTGTCAAAATCAGCAGAAAAGCTGTGCAGCCAGGCTCCAGTGTGCCTTATACAAGTATATTTATACATGTATAAATATCACTCATCAGGCAGATCCCTAGTCCACGGAGGCAACAGAAACCAAGGTCAGAGCAGAACCAGCCCCTGCCTCTCCCTTTTGTCATTTGTACTTCAGAGAATCAGATGGAACACAACCAACTCTTGCTTATCTGAACTACTCCAGGCAGAGGAATGGGGAGCCCATGCCATTCGTCACGTGATTCAGATAACAGAGGCAATTTGACAAGCTCCCTCTACTGCTTTTCTTCATATGTATTTCTCTTATCTTGGGCCTCATAACCTTGTTTTATTTACTCCTGTATACTGAAACCTGGCATGCAGAGACAACTTATTTGGGGGTTTAAAAGTTTGATTGGTGAGTAGGGAACTTTCAAGCTTGAGGCCTCACTCCAAGGTGGCATCTCATCTGGATCAGTTTTACTAAATCTGACTCATTGCAATGAAGTGCAGGTTCTAATGCTGGGATTATATCAAGAAAAGTCATCTAGGGCTGCTAACACAGAAAGGCCCATGCACACCTCAGAGCCTCATGCTAATACCCAGAACCCACAGTGAATGAAAAGAACTGATTTCTGAATGTTATCCTTTGATTTTGTCATATATACTGTAGTGTGCCAGCAATTAAGTATACACAGACACACACATACACATATACAACTAATAGAAGTTTAAAATAACACTAAGGATATTTGAAAAAGTCACAAGAAATCATTATTTTTATTTATCCAAAATCACATATAATACATATAAATGTGTGTGTGCGTGTGTGTGTGTACGTGTGTGTGTGTGTGTGTGTGTGTGTGTGTGTGCGTATATACATATGCATGTAGAGTTTAAATAAAATTAAGCCACTTGGGCTGACAATACTCTACCAAGAGCCATAGACTATAAAAACCCCAATACCAGAAATAAGAAAATCCATTTTGAGCTGTTGGTCAGAGTCCAAAAGGCTCTCCAAACCTTACAGGATATTGCTGTTGCTCTTAGTTACTTCCAGAGATTGAAGGCAAATCTCTGTTGCTAAGGACACATGCATTTTGAACTCAGAACTCACAGAATCCAAGACAGACTTGAACCTGAAAGCCTCCTCCCTGAGGAATAACTTGGAAAGCCCCAGAAAGCACTGTGCAAACTGGCAAGACAGGAAAACAACCAATAGTTCTCACCTGTGCAGCCCATGAACCACAACTATAACCAACATGACAAGGCTGGCACAACAGTGGCACGCACGTTTTGGCAGTAACCGACAACTGTCTAACTGGACGGACTCTCTGTGAATACCGAGGTCATCGATATTAGAGGAGAATCTATTTGTACCACTGCTTTACTCAACCAGCACAATTCCTAACTTCACTCTATGTACCTTTGTGCCTAGTTCCCAACCCTCACCAAAGTAACTGCCCTTTGCAGCAGATAGACTGTTACAGAAAACCACAACAGGACAAGCTGCAGAGAATGATTGATCATGGGAGCCCAGCCCCAATAGATACACCTATAACACAACTCCTGCACCTACAGCTCAGGGAACATCTTGAACAAGAGAGATGAAAGACTGTATGAGCCAGGGGATCAGAAATCTCCCTGTGAGACTGAGTCTTCTAGAAATCTACCCATACTACCTCAACAATATGGCTGCCCAAATAAAACCTGAACAAGAACACCATCAGTAGACACACTAACATGGAAGGGAGAAATCTTATGGGGATGTAGCCCTAGACAAAGAATTAGAAGGGGATGCTGAAAACAGAAGTAGGACAGACCTAAGGGAGGGGCCCTTACATTGTTCATCCATGATAGGTCCTGAAATTATACATAGACAAACATCACTAAACAGACTCAGCAGGTTATAGTTATGTGTGTGTATGCGTGTGTATGTGTGTGTGTGTGTATGTGTGTGTGTGTGTGTGTGTGTGTGTGTGTGAATATGTCTAACAGTAGCAAAACAAAAAGAGGTAAGGAAGTTAGAAGGAAAGTAGTAGAAGAGTGTATTTTGGGATGTGCATGAGATGAATTGGAGGAAGGAAAGTGGGGAAATGATGTAATCATATTTTAATATTTTTTGAATAAAAATAAATGAATGAGTGAACAAAAATGTACCTGAACTTGAATGTAGACAGGCAAAGGCAAGGGAGGGCAGAGTAGCCTCCAGTGACATTTTCTTGAGAAAGATCTTCCCAGGAGTTCCTGAATTCTTCCAGAAATGATGTCTAGATTCACCTCTGTTGATCACAGACTCATTACAAGCCAAGTGTGGTGAAGCTATGTGGTGAATTGCAGACCTTTGTCCAGCAAAACAAATCTCAGAGGTTAAAATTAAATTGCTTGGTGGAATGCTGACTCCTTTTTATAAGTTACCTGGCAATTCTATTATGACATTTGAAAAATTTGTTAACATTTATTAGTCATAAAAATTATAGGATCACTGTAACATTTTTGCACAATGTGTGTGTACATAACAAGTATTTTGATCATATTAATTTCCATTTTATGTCTGCTCATCCCCTTGCCCTTCTTAAATACATCCTATTCTTTCATGTCTTTAAAAAAATCTATGTTCCAACAAATGTGCAAAGCCAGTAACATTCTCTTCACCTGTAAATATATGCCCAGTTCCCATAATGCTCTTAGAATCAACTTTATACCATTTCCAGTTGTGTCATTAGTGACTTTCATATATGGTAATAATTTCACAATAATGGTATATGTGCGCATACAGTATGAGTGAGAATCAGATTTTTTTAATTACACTTGATCATGTCCCTGGACAGGATTCAACAAGTCTTCTAATGCTGGGGAGTCTACTAATGCATCATCTCTCTTTCAACTCTGAGTGATGTACACTTAAAGAGGACCAGGGGATACACACAGGGACAGAATGATTGACATGTCAGGGATCCTAGTAAAGTCCTCAATGTCTGTCAGTGAAAACCTGAAGTTAGGTTGCAGACAAAGGATAAAGAAACTTCCTAAGAAAATGGAAAATAGAGACATCTGGAGTAATACATGAGTAAATGAATAGAGGAAAGGCTGAGGAGACAGGCAATGCTGCTGTACAGACAGGGTGGCTTAAACAATACAATTTTCCCAACAGCTCTGGAAGACAGAAGGTCAGGATCTGGACACTAGCATGGTCAGATTCCAGAAAGACTGCCTGATGAGTTCCAGTTTTTCCACTCATAACTGTATCCTCAGGGGTAGAGCGAGCAGGAAAGCTGCCTGACGACCTATACTCTAGAGCACTAATTCCAACCAGAAGGGCCCCGCCCTTGAGGTTTGGATGTGAACTGTCTTCTATTGAGTTGTGTCTTTGAACACTTCATCCCAAATGGTAATGCTGTTTTGGGAAAGCCACAGGACCTTTGGGATGGGAGGCCTGGCTGGAAGGGGCAATTAAGTGACTCTCTAGTGTGGACCTGAAGGTTTAGAACCAGACTCTAATTCTCCCTGGTCTACAGAGATATGAGTCCCAGCTACAAGCTCCCTTTGCTATGAGCTCCATCCATGATCCTTTCCTTGCCATAATAGAAATAGACCCTATCCCCTTAAGTAACAGGCTGGAAGTATATACTGCAGCCCATGAGTTGCTTGTTAGGTATTTGGTCAGGGCACAAAAAAGTTACTACTCTAACCATCTGTACCTCATCAGAGCCCCAAGGCCCCATACCCTCAAGCTGGCTCATTGATGAGATTTCAATGTGTGATACAAACATCCCATGCAGGACCTGTAACTATAGTCCAGTGGAGTAGGAAAGGTCTCAGGGGACTCCACTCTGATGTTTGTTCCTCAAGGTGAAGACAGCTCCTCACGTTTGAAAGAAATAGTTGCCCTTTTGGATAATTCTGTATGTCTTGTGTAACTCAAATATGGAAGATCTCATCCTTCTGCTTACTTGGTTAATGGGTTTCTTAAAGATCATGTCCCCAGTACCCCTGGACAATTACAAAAGGCATTAACCCTCACTCTTCCAATGAGCTCCATCATGTACCATTTTGTACTTGGTGTTTACCCAAGCCCAGATCTGTCTGTACTCAGGCCTGGAGTGGACTTCCTTCATAACATGCTGGAAGCTGACCATTAGACTAAATCTGATGTATTTCCCTGAAGACAGTAGAGGTCTCTCTACCAGATTGAGAAGAATTCCCCCAGAGCAGAGCAAGCTTCCTTGGCTTTGGCACTGTGCCCACAGCTTCTCTCACTTGCAATTCTCAGGACTCAGGGACAGTGAAACTGGAGTCGCCATTGATTGACTGAACATCTGCATGCGCACTTCCAGGCACTGGGGCTGCAATCTACCAAATTACCAAAGTAGAGAATTCAAGAGCATTCTTCATTTTTCAAGTTTTCCAAATACTTTCCCTACTAAAAAAAAAGAAAGAAAGAAAGAAAGAAAGAAAGAAAGAAAGAAAGAAAGAAAGAAAGAAAGAAAGAAAGGAGAAAAAGAAAACCAACACAATGCCTCTTGGATATCTTTAAGTTGGAGGCAGCTAACTACATTGGCCTCCATGCCTGGGGCAGAGTTTCAACCTCAAACAACTTTATTTAAACAATTTCTTACTTAACATGTTTTGCTCAGTGCTTCAAATCCAATCACTCTCTGCGTTGCGGGGCAGAACTGCTACAGGACAGAAAAGAACAACACAACCTGTTTTTATTTTAATATCTTCCGGGTCCCTCGGCACTGCCATCATTTGGGCTGTCAGCCCTTCACTGCCCGAGGTGGCTTCCTGCTCTCTGCAAACCGTCAGCCTCTCCACTAATGGCACTGTTCGGGCGAGGGGGAAATGCAATTTTCCACTCCATTACAAGCACTGTGTAAAAGGACCTCTTTTCCTCACTGCACACAGATAAGGACCTAATGAAATTCCATTCACTAAGTATTCCAATAGCCAACTCCACTCCAAATACAGGCATTCTAAGCGCCTGCCAGGCCCGCCACTCCAGAAGCAATTGTCACTGAATGTGCCCGGATTGGATGGCATCAAGATGAAAAACTGTGGCTTAGATATACAGAAGGGAGGTCACAAAGGCGGCAACAGATCCATGTTTGGGGAACTTCCTTCTACTAGTAAAGCCTGCACAGCACTTCTGCAGCCTCTGGTAGAAGCTTCAGACTCTGACATTGGGGAACAGCAACTTGAGAGTATCAGCTTAGCCTCTAGCATACTATGGTCTATAGAAACAATTGACAAAGCATGAGACAGGAGGAAATGCATGCCAGGCTTCTTGTTTTGTTTGAAACAGGACATCTATCCAGGCTGCGCCCCTGCCCCAAACATTCTACCTGACTGAGGATGACCTTGAACAACTGATCTTCCTACCTGCTTAGTGCACTGCTTGGGGAGGTAGGGGTTGAACCAAAGGCCTTATTCATATCAGGCAGACATGCCAACTGAGCTATGCCCCAGCCTCACAGTGTGCTCTCTTAGTATGAGAAGTGCAAACAGACTAAACTGTCATGAGTGTAAAGTTCTTGCAACACCATGGGTGGAAACTTAAAACAGGTGAAATCACTTGCCCATGTTTCAGTCTCTTCCTTTCTGAGCAGTTCCCCTCTCCCAATATGTTGTTCTGTGATGTGTGGGAAAGCAATACAGAATTAGTACACTACCATTCCTTTCTTCTTTCTTGCTTAGAGTCCCTGCTCTTATGGTACTTTGGGGGTTCTCTTGGTGGTGTGTCCTCCTTGTCACTAATGTCACCTATCATAAGCAGTTCACAACTTACCTCTCACAATAAAGCTTACCAATCTCATCCCCATGCCCTTTGGCTTCTGTGATCACCAAATAACCCAAGTCACATGAGGAGTCTTGGTTGTGTTCTACATGGACACAAACCAAGGCATTGGTCCTGGAGGTATAATGTCAAAGAACAGGTTATCAATGCTGAATTTGAAAACGTAGCTGCTAAATTTGTCAATTCATCAGCTGCAATTCAGAAGCCTGCCTATGAAATCTCTTCAACATTCTTCCAAAGATACTCCTATAGGCCACTTAAGCTATGAAATATCATTAAACCATGTATACATACATCAACACATATGCACAATATAGACAAATGCACACATAACAAACATAATTTATTTATTACATCAAAATTGGTTTAATTTTTTCCTAATATCATAATTCTCATTTTCAATTGCTCTCCCATGGGCAAAAATCTTAAGGGTATGTGGCATGGCTCTAGTTGTAATATTTTAAGAAACATACTATTAATGCCTGCTACTTATCTCAACTCCATTGAAAATATACACAACAATTGGTTCATCTTTTAATTGCTAGGCCTTTGGGTTGTTTGTAGGTTTTTATATGAAAAGAACTAAGGATTCAAAAACCTCATATCCAGTCATTTCTAGATATGTTTCTTACTGTACCAGCAAAACTATAGGGCCATGAGTTACTTTAGAGCAACAACTGTGTAAACTATAGCCTTTCTGTAAGACTATATCTTCTGATAAACCAACGCTTTAAAAAGACAGTTCTGTGTATTTAAAACATTTTATTGTATTTTCTTTGCATTGCCCTCATCATTAATAATGTTCAATCTCTTTATGAATTAATTAGACATAAAGATTCCCCTCTATGTACAATGTTTCAGTTTCTCTACTGAATTGTTCTAGACTTTGTCTATTGGCTTATAGGAGTTTTTATACTCTTAATACTTATCAATTATCAAATATGCATACTATCTTCTCCGAGTTTTCTAAGGTGCCTTTGACTAAGCAAATATCGTCATTTCACTTGAGCCGCTTTAACCATCTCTTTTTAATGGATAACACATGCTGTGTCTTTACAAGGAGCTTTGTTCTTCCCTCATGCACTCCCAAATTTATATTTGCTATGCATGGTCCTCTGTTTTACTCCAGCCCCACATTTCTAAGAATACATAGAGCTTTCTACTGTGCTAGTTCCAGTTTCCAGGGAATGGGACAGTCTGACATGTATATAGCACACTTTACTCAATAGATTGCTTCCCCCTTACGTTCATTTAACACAGCCAGAAACTTTAGATAAACTTACAACAACAACCTTTCGATTTTTCTTCTCCTCTGAACAAAGTAGTGAAATAGAACCAAGATGTGGATAACTTCTGAGGTAGAAGATAAATGATAACCACTGTGTCCTTTTCAGAAGTCAAGTGCTGTCACGCAAGCTAAAAGAGGCAGCTTTGGATTACCCACAGCTGTGACAGATACATACATTGTTCTTTAGGAGAAAGAATCTATGACTTAGCCCAAATCTTGACAAATAGATTTCATCCTCTGTGCCAACACCTGCCACTTGATAAAGGCTATCTTGAGAGCCCCGGTGAAGGGATTCTGATGCGGTTTGAGTTCTAAAGGAGAGCTGTGGTCAATTAGCAATGTCTGCCCAGCATTTCAGAATGGAAGCACAAAGGCCTTATATTTGCCATCTCAGGATGAGCAAGGTTCACCTTCTTCCATTTCCTCTACACAAACTTTATCATCATGGCACAGCACCAGAAGAGCCAAGCCTACAGCTCTTCAGTGCTCTGGCTAAAACAAAACCATTTTCTCCCTAAATGCCCTGGCTCATGCCAAGCAGATGTGCATAGAAGCAAATCATGGGGTAGGGGTGGAGAAAGGACAAACATGGCTCAGGTCCACTTCACCGACATATTCATCAGTCTTATACCAGTTTATCTGTGAGATGATTTTTGCAGACATAGGTTTCCTTGAAAAAGCAGCTGCAAAGAACCTAAGCTCCAGACCTACTAGTTATGCAGCAGGTGGGTCCCTCTCATGCAGTTAGAATTGGCAGAGTTCTGCTGTTCCCCGGCCCACACTTGCTGACCAACAACAGCAGAAAAGGAATACTCTGCATCACTCCTGAGACAGCTTAAGTGACAGCTTAAGACATGGGCTTCTTTTGCATCCTTGTTCTACTCTTTTATTTGATGACATTTCACTTGGGGTGGGACAGGAAATGAAGCACGTCTCTAACTGTAGCCACCCCACCAGAATTCTTCAAGAATTCAGTTTCACTGACTAAGCAAAACAGCAAGTGAACCATTTCGATGTGATACCCCAAGAGGTACATAGTGGCCCTTGGCTGGCAAACACTAGCTGGAGTTAATAGCTTGCAAGACTCATAAACATTTGGTCTTAGTGACATCTTAAAGTAGAAGCACAAATGTTTAGTATGAGGAGGGCTGTGTAGGAGCCTTGTGTAGGTGCCCTGTAACCATGCCCTTCTTTTTACCAAGAAGGTACCTCTGTGGCATTTGACCAATGAACTCTGCTTTTCTAATTCCTAACAGTAGCCCATGTGTTTCATTTTGCTGAATTTCATAGTCCATGGATTTTCTGAAGAATTGTGCCTTGGAGCATTTATGAAAAACTCACCAGAGACATACCAATCCCCTCTAGCTCCTTGGGACCATGACGTAACATATAATCCAGGCAGCTGGAATCCAGGCCCTGATCCAGGTAAATGTGTAGTGCCCCTAACTTTGCATGACCTCGAAAGGCAATTCCCTATAGTACGGTTTTAATTTTTTAAAATTGTCCCACTTAGGGCACCTTTATGTTTTAAAAGCATTACCATTAGCAGGTTACTTCAAATTGTTCCTGTCAGCTAGAGCTGGGGGTAGCTCTGATGATGTTCCCCCAGTGAATAATAATTTGTTTCAAATTTTAAAGGACAAAACTCATTCTTGGCAACCTCCTGGAGGGAGAAGAACTATTTCCAGTGCTCTTTAATACATCTTGAAATAATTTATGAAACTTTGCGAATATATTATTTCAAGAATGTGCGTTTGCAGTCAAACAAAGAATAAGTATTCATTGCTAGGGGAGGCCTTTGAAAGGACATTATCTTTCCTTTCACAGGTGACGGCTCAAAGAAACAGCTTCTCAGAGGCACTTTCCTGTTAAAAACCTCTACTTAGGAAATGAAAGCTAATTTGATTAGAAAAGATGTTTAATTAACCACCCAGTCTATAACTTTGCCATTGAGTAGAAATCTCGACATCATGTGTTTGAGTTTGAGAAGATTACAACTAATGGAGATAATTAGTTCTCCTTCTCAAATGTTACGAATTCTTATTTTATTATATGGATACAAGCAAGGTCTTGGGAAAAATCCAAAGGCAGTATCTCCCATTCACATTCAACATGAGTATGGGGCGGGGCTTATGGTGCCCCCAGTACAATCTTGACAACCAGTGACCAAGAGGTATGTCCATAGTATTGGTTGGTAGTATAGATGTACAATAGGTCTGCAAAGGATCCAGCTGCAAAGCTGAGCTCTTTGGTGACTGTATCTAAAGATCTCTGAGGAATAAAGAATTCTTGAATGTTTTCACATCACACATATTAAGTTTAGAGTATGCTTGGGATCTGAGATGAAAAGCAGAGCACAGCTCAGAAAATTATAACCCATCTTGATGCATTCATGAAGGGAGTAGAGGTTCTCAGAACCACAAAATAAAGAAGTCAGAGAGTTTGATTCGGGACACTCAGTAATGGTACCCTGACAGAATTGAGTTCATAAACATTGTCTCCTGTCTTAGGATTTTACTGATGTGAATAGATACAATGTCCAAGGCAACTCTTATAAGGACAACATTTTATTGGGATTGGCTTACAGATTCAGAGGTTTAGTTCATTATTATCAAGGCAGGAGCATGGCAGTATCCAACAGACATGGTGTAGAAAGAGCTAAGAGTTTTATATCTTTGTTATGAAGGCAAACAGGAGAATACTGACTTCTAGTGAGCTAGGATGAGGGTCTTAAAGCCCATGCCCACAATGACACACTTCCTCTAACAAGGCTACACTTCTTAATAGTGCCACTCCCTGAGCCAAGCATATTCAAACCATCACACCTCCCCAGCCCAAAACTCCCTGCTCCACTAAGATAAATTACAAAACCTAAACTATTTCCACATACAATTCTCAGTCTTATATTGTGAGCATGCTCTTTGGCACAAGATCCCTAGTCTAGTTTCAGGATTCCTAAAATATTCTAACCAGGTTATTCTCAATGCTAATTTAAATTTCTACAAATGGCCAACAAATTATATACATTCACTTGCAGTACTAAGGAAAATGAACCTTTTCAGGGCTTTGTAGACACTATCCTTAGCCCAGTGTGAACACCCTCCTCTCTGTGTCTTGTTAGAAGGGCTACTTAGCAATATCTATATTTTGTTGTAAGTATGAATTATTATTCATTAAATGTACAGTGACAGGTACATTTTAATTTTCCAAAAATTAAAAAGAAGGCCCATGAATAAGGGCAATGAAAAAAAAAAGAGCTTTGAGTGTAAAAAGTAGAGCTATCAGTTTGTAATTTTCTAATTTTCTGTAGTAAATTCTCTTCTTCCCCAATTCCCACTGTATTTAATAGCTGGTCATTTTTATATTATTCTACACTGGGTTTTTGTGTGTGATTATAATGTCTTGTGCCAAAAAAAGAAAGAAAGAAGGAAAAAGAAAAGAAATAGAAAAAAACCTTGTTGTGAAGAAACTAAACTGATATTACTTACATATTTTCATTTTGGCCTAGCTTATTTGAAATAATCGTCTTTATTCATTGGTAAATGACTGTGGCCCATCTTTCCTTTTGCTAATGTTTGAGGTCTTCTACAATAAGAGCTTTCTCTTTCTGCTACAAGACCAAAAAAGTAGCAAGCATTTCCTTCCTCAACATCAGCTCCCATTTTGGTGGAAGTAGGGTTCATAATCAAGAAGGGATAGCATCATTATCTTAAGGGTTGACCCCCAAGACGTGCATGGGAGCTCTAGTAGTGATCTATTAGACCAGAAGATGAGCAGAGAACAGTAAGAGTATTTATGGGGCTGGGAAGATAATAGCTTAATAAAGAGTCCTGGGTAAGAAGGTAACTCAGAGAACCAATCCATGCCAACAGCAAAACTGAGAGAACTGCTCTCTGCAGTAAACACTGTATTGCTATATCAGATGGATGGATCATGAAGGTTTCCTCTGGTGATGTTAAAATGAGGCTCCCAAAAAATGTCAGTTCTGTCCATGATCTGTCCAACCAAGCCTAAAATCTTATCTTGTACAAGCCATTCTGATGACAGTTTTCTTTCTGCTCAGCACACTATTAAGTCAAAGATTTAAAAAAAAAATACAGTTATTGATGAGTGTACTTTGGGCAACTGAATTCTCCCTAGCAATAGATTGACTGATCTTATGTGGTTAACCCTTATCAAATACTTCTGTGTGTTGAGGTTTGTGTGTTCAGTCTAAGGAGAAAGTGCACCTGCAGAGTGCTGGAAGCCTTTTCACCCTAGCACCCCATCAGGAAAATGTGTGGACAACAGGGGGAACTGGTCAGACGCTGAGAACCACGTGGATTTGGAAAGCAGAAAAAGTTTCACTGACTAGCTCAGGGCTGGGAAGGCTTCTTGGAGGAGGCAACCCTGACCTAGGTTTAGTGAATTGTCTGTGATGTCAGGGGTTGGTTCAGAGTAAGAAGAAAGACATTTCAGGAGAGACTTGGCGAAAGCACAGGAGATGTGACATAAATCCACGGGGAGGGAGGCTAGGAATGTAGAGGAACGAGCAACTCATACACACCTAGAGTCAGAGGGCACCGCGATAGCTAGGATGTCTGATCAAACGGTGGAAAAACACAAGGCAGAATGGACAAAGGTGGTGGGCAGGAGGCTGGAGTTCAGAAAAGCCACTACAAGGGGAACATTCAGACTGCTTTTCAGCAGTTTCCTGGAAAGGAAGCCTTAGTTGGAAAGCACATAAGACACACAGATTACAAGAGAGATCTTACTCCTCATGCCCTAACAAAGGTCCCTACAACAGGGTTTCTGATGGTGGCAGATAAGAGCTGTTTGAGGGCCATAGTCCTGTGACTCTTCTCATTCTTCAGGGCAGTAGGGGAAGAATAGGATTAGACATCAGAAGGACTTCAGAGTAACGTGGTAAAACTCCAAGACCCTGTCCATGCTCTGTCTTGCATTCTTCTTGCAGATCCTGACCCACTCTTGGTACCTACACCTCTGGTCTTGCAAACAAGTTATGGTTTTCCTGCCTTCCTTTCCTTTTATCTCTAAACATACTGTTTCATTGGGGTTAATCAGAAATGAAGTTGACTGAGGTTTACTGAGCACTTACTATGTGTATTTTGTGTAGAAAGTGAGAGGGGCTTGGGCCCATGCAGGAACACTGTCAGTCATGAAGGAAAGGAATGAGAAGAGCCTGAGTGAGAAAACTGCTGAATTATGGATTTGTGATTTACCCTACTTTGCATTCAATTCATACTTTTAATTCGCATACAGTGATCACATAGCTGTGTTGCTGAGAGGTCTGCCTCTTCCCCCACCTCCACCCCCTGCGTGTTGTAGTAGCAGGGCTTGAAACCATGGTATAATTAACATAATTAAAGTATTAATAAAGATTGAAGGGGTTGGACACTGTGTGAAATGCTTAATTTTGTGTATCTTTAGCTGATTGAGTGTTTAGGTTTGCATTTCAGCTGTCACCCAAATTATGTGTAATTAAGCCAAGGCTCAGATCTGCCTGTCTCATCGTACCCTGTGCATGCGGATGGCAGACAGATTCAATTCTAGGGAGAAGGTGGTGGGTCTGCCCACTCATTTGTAGCTGTATGCTTTCACAGACTTTATGAATCTCTAGCCTCTTCCCAGTGCTTTCATCCATCAAATTATCCTTTTACTATGGAAGGAAAAATAGCAAGCTACAGTGAGAAAAACCAAAGACTTATGATCCATCCCTTGTCTACCATCCCCTCCCCCAGCATTCTCCCACCTTTCCATGGAAGATGCTGTAGGGTAATGGGCTATTAGGACTTGGGTCTAAAATACCCACTTAAGGCTCATGGGCCTGAACACTTGTTTCCCATCCAGTGATGCTGTTTTAAGAAGTTATATAACTTTTGGGCAGAAGTGAACCTATAGCTTTATAGGTGATATAAGCTTTTGTTTGCAGTCCAGATCTGAATAAGCTTTGCTCATACCAATAGCCATGGCTTCCCCAGCATGATGGGCTATAAAATTTTCCCTGTTTCTGTCAGATATTTGGTCTGTGTGGTTAGCAAATTAATTGGCATAGTTTCAGAGTAATATACATGTTGATGCTCAGAAACGACATCAGATGGCCTGTTAACATTGGAGTTGCACATTCGGAAAATATCCATCTTTGAGACCACAATAGTGAGATTCTCAAAGTCACTTAGATAAAGGTAAAGAGGAAATCAGCTCAGTGTCATGGTGTTGAAAGAGTTATCACCCTGGTGATACCTGAAACTGACCACAAACAGCAAAAGCAGTGTTTACACAAATCACAAGGCTTTCCTGGGTACAACACATCCATTGACAGGTCATATACAGCATGCTCATTCTTGTGTAAGACCCGAAGAAATAACAGATACATCAATAAATGCATTCACCCTTGCCATTGTCAAGTACACAGAACCCTTAGGAGAGGAATAAGGCAACACTGTAGGGCCAAGGACAAAGCCCAAAGATAAATTCACATAGTGATCCCTTGGAATGTGGCAGAGATCATGGTTACACTTCACTAGGAAGACCAGTCTGACTTATGTGAGTTCGGCTGTGAGGTCAAGGCTGTGACTAATGAAGTGCTTGGTGGTAGTTTTTAGGAGAGACTCTTGGGTTTGCTGGGGCAAAGGAGAGTATGAGATGAGTTCAGACTTGAACCCTAGTGTGGAAGGCCTTGGATGCCAGGATCAAGTCTCTGCAGTGAAGGTGTGCTGGGGGAAACATGAAATAGCCAGGAGTAGTAGTACTTGCCTGAAATCCTGGTGGGAGCTTAGAAATCTGAGGCAGGAGAATAACCTTGAGTCTCATACCACCCTGGGCTAGTACAAGACCCTGATTCAACAATTAAAAGGAGGTGAGGGAGTGGGTGGTGATCCTGATGCTGAAGTATAAAACTGAGGATATGGCATCCTGCTCAGCTTTCTACCATAGTTCTAGCAAATTACCACAGGCTTAATGACTTTAAAGAATAAAAAAAAAATTATGATCTCTTAGCTGTAGGCCAAAAGTCCAAGGGGCTCAGTTGGCTGCTCTGCCTCAGGTTTCATAAGGCTAAAATCAAGGTGTTGGCTGGGCAATGGTCCCACCTGGAGACTCTTGGGAAATGTTTGTTCAAGTTCATCCAGGTTGTTGGCAGAATCTGTTCCATTAAGCTCCAGGACTGATGTCTGTGTCCTTTCCCTCCCACAAGAATCTTACCTCATCTTTAACTTCCCAGTGCATACACAAACTCATCCACCATTTCTAGTTTGGATTTCTTTAAAATGAAACAGGGTTTAAAGAGCTTTGAATATAAACTTTAGATCCGAAGTTACTATTTTTTAAGTTACCTTGTTTGTCTGTCTACACTCATAAATTGTCTACCCAACTTTCTCCTCTCCCTCTTGTCTCCCTCTTTCTTCTTTGTTGAGTAACCATTTCTTTATTAAATCCCCCCCAAAGCACCTAGCTTTGTGGTCACAAAACTGACAATTTATGTTTACTAGCTTTTACATTTAGATCATGACTGCAAACACTGGATAAGAGAAACAAGCATAGAAACAAGAGGAGATTAATTGTATCCCATTGTTAAATTTGGCTTGTAGAGGTCTCCATACTGGACTCTTAGTAATGTGCTGCAACCTAACTTCCTAATGTACAGTAATTGTAACCCTAACCCGAGAACATAGCCTCAGAAATACAGCTAAGTAGCAGCCAGTCACAGCAGCTGCACCTCAACCATTGGTAGCTAACTAAACATTTAGACTGGGTTCAAATAAGACAACTACAAAACTCTATCTTATTGGGTTGGCCCTGCAGTGTTTTCTGCCCCCAAATGGCTTCTGACCAGAGGATCAAGAGGGATTTTCCAATCTGTGTTGGTTCTGTAAGCAATGCAACTTGTGAATTGTTTGCCCATCTAGCCAGTTAGTACATTTAATTTCTCTTATCTCTTTTATATCCCTGGGGAGAGCAATAAGTATATGGGCAGATTAGAAGAAGATGACTTACTAGGAGAAGGAACATCAGATCCTTTATCTTGATGGGATGGAGACCATGGAAAATGTGAAGTGACTCAGATGTACTAATTAAAGAAAAGTTTTCACCCAAAATGGGTCATATGAAGGAGTAACATACCCTCTTGGCATTGTTTTCCAAATGACTACCCCTACCCACAGCCATAACACAAAACTAAAGACTTTTGTACAAACACTTAAACCAATAAAAGTGTACCATGCCAGTTAACAAGACACAGTGGAAGGGAGAATAACAGAAGCATCCCTACTCACTTCTGGGGCCGCAAAGATATAAGATGCTCAGCTTAGTTGAATCTGGTGACAGCAGTCTCAATCTTAAAAACAGAGTACCTTAAAGGCTGGTTTGAGCTTGAGAAAGTTAAAATCGACCAGATAGAGGAATCTACTGTGGTCACTTGTAATTATTCTCTTCCTCCTGGTAGAGTATATCTAAAACAGCACTTGTTCCCAGCGAGTGTTTTGATCAATTATGTACAATGGTAGGTTAGCACCTTCCTGGGGTTCCGTGGCTGATTCATTACCCCTGTTGTGGCACAGAACAGAATTTCAAAGCACCAATTAGTAAGTCCGACAGGCTCAAGTTTGAATCTCAGCTCTGCCTGACCACCTTGCTGTGAGCAAATTACTTCACCAACGTCAGCTGTGGCTTTCTCCCTGTAAGTGGGGATGATGGAACTTCTGTTTACAAAGCTGCTGGAACAGCAAAACAAAGATGTATGTAAAGTACCATGTGTGGAGCCTATGGCCCGTGGCACACTCTTGACAAATGGCTGCTGGCCCTTCACAGAAATAGAGAGGTTTGGATTCGAGAGGAATGAAGTTTGGTGAAGTGGAGTACCGTCCAAGCCTCATTGAAAATCTGGAACAGGGGTTGGGGATTTAGCTCAGTGGTAGAGCGCTTGTCTAGGAAGCGCAAGGCCCTGGGTTCGGTCCCCAGCTCCGGAAAAAAAGAAAAAAAAGAAAGAAAATCTGGAACAATCAAGGGTTATCATGTGAATTTTTGGCATGAGAGAAGAATAGCCAAGGATACTCTATACCTATTTGATAATGTTGACATTGACCAATTCCCACTGAGTAACCTCAGGAATCCAAACAGCTTTACACAGATAGGACAAGCAGCCATACACAAGGGTAAGAACTTCCTGGAACACCTTAACTTATATTCTAAAGTCAGTTCACCTGTGTTATTCAGACTTGCTATAGTCAGGTTGATATAGATGATTGATATTTAGAGACGATGCTAAAGAGGTGGAAGAACACAGAACCCTTTTTCTGGGCTCTGTTCCTAGATGTCAAATACCATTAATACAGTCAAAAAATAGATTCAGGAGGCTAGGAGGATATTTCAGGGTAGAAAGTGCCTGCTGTGCAAACACGTCTGAGTTTAGATGCCGATATATGTATAAAATACTAGGCATGATGGTACACAAAGTTATCCTCAACAATTAGGTGGCAGATGGAGACAGGTGGATCTTCGGGCCTTGCTGAAACCACAAGTTTTAGGTTCAATGAGAAACTCTGTCTCAAAAGCATAAGGTAGAGAACAATAAAAAAATATATCTGAAGTCAGCCTCTGGCCTCAACACATACCTATGTATGCACATATGCACACATGCATGAGCATATATATACACATGCACACACATAGATACACACACACACACACACACACACACATTCACACACTCACATACACACGAGAGGAGATCCAGATATATCTTTCAGTCAGATGGATGAAGGGTAAAATAAACAAGTTACAACATCCCAGAGAAATTATTACATTCTAGAATTTAATGCATGCTTGAAATATTTGCAGATCTTATGGAAAACCATGGCCTCGGATTTGAGTTTACCATAAATATATCTGAGACCTTCCATTTCTGACACACATATGCAATGTAGTGCTCCACGCCGGTGCTCCCCAGCATGGAAACCACAGATCAATTGCCTCCACAAATGATCCTGTCTATCCCATCGGATGTCTCTATGAGATGGTCAAAATAAAGCATCTGTGTTAGGCATCTCTGGATACAGGCAGTTTTACATCAACCCCTACCCTAACACTCCCAATCAAAGTAATATCTGGAAACTAACTTTGCATTTTGCAATCTGTTTAGTGGCCTTATGAGCCAGACAGCTCTTCGGACTTCATCACCATTTACCTATTTGGAAAGTAGACAAAAACATTTGACCCAAATTTCTCCACTTCCTGTAACTGAGCCACAAGGTGAAAGGCTGAATGCTCTTAATAGCAAATCTCTGGATTCCCAGTTTTAGACAGAGAAAAACATGCTTCACTTTCATTTTAAGTCATTAAAGTCAGGGAAACTTTACTTCACATGACTAAACTTGGGATCAAACAACATTGCCTGGGGTGGATGATGGGTTTGGTTTAAAGAACTGAATCTACCTCAGAACACAGGATATATCCCTTTTATATCTGGAGAGGAGAAGAGGAGCACCCTCCCTGGCAGCTTCCTCACTCAAAGATTCGTGTGAGATGTGTTATTCCATGTCCAATGAACTCTTCCCTAAACCCTAGGGAGAAATACAGCTTTGCAGAACATTCCCAGAAGAAAGTGGCGATCGCCCCCCCCCCCATAAGTGTTTTCTTAAGATCCAGGGCCAATTAACAATAAAAGAATTCAGGGTTGCCATGGTTTCTTTCCCAAAAGTCCTAAACAAATAATGGTTTATTGTATATTATGTAGAACTTTCATTTGCTAACACTTCCTTGTAATGCTCAACCAAAGTGTTTAATTCTACCTGGAAACTCTTGAAGATATCAACTTTCCTAATTTGAGAGAATGGCTCATGATATTCATGACTGTTCAAGACACAAAGGTTATAAAAAGCTACAGTGGAAGATGGCTGCTCAATTAAGATTCTTCTAAAGGATAAGTGAAACAGAGAGAAAAATAATCTACTTCTTTCTCATAGGATAGTTAAGTTCCAAAATGGGTCCTTGGTCTATTCCAACCTTGGGAAAGAAATGCCAGACCTGGGTTTTCTGGAACATTTTGGAAGAGGCACAGAACTGTGAGAATCCTGGACCTAGGGTTGAGAACTAGTCTTATTTTTGTCCCAAATCAGCTCAGTTCCCTAATCTCTTTGGCCTAACCTTCCCTCTCTGTCAGTTTAAAGCTATGTCTTATTTTCACAAAAGAGAAAGGTTGAAGAAGTTAAGCACAAGCAATTTTACTGAGGTGTGGACGAAATGAAGCAAAGGAGAGAAGTGGATGAGGTTATGGCTTAGTGAATGGATGCAACCCAGATAGATGAATGGATTGTGTGTGAGGGCATAGCTGAGCAGATACGTGGATGGAAGAGTTAATGAACATATGGACAGATAGCCAGGTAGGTTCATGGACAAAAGTCTGGGTGAATATATAAATGGGTAGATGGATTCAGGCTTAAGTACATGAATGGAACCTAAATAGATGCACAGATTATGAGTGGAGAGATGGGGGTTTCAGAAACACATGAATGTATGGATACATGAGTAAAGGAGTTCATGGAGAGATGAGTAGATGGGTTCCTGGGAATATTGGAGGAGCATAGGTTCATGCATAGATAGGAGGATGTGGCAGGTGGTATACAGTTAGATAGATAGGTAGATAGGTAGATAGACAGACAGACAGACAGACAGACAGACAGATAGATAGATAGACAGACAGACAGACAGATGAACACATGGACAAATGGCTGGATAGGTACGTAAGTGGCTGAATAATTGGATATACAAACAGATATGGCACTATCTCTATCACTCATATATTTGTGTTGTTTTGTTTTATAAAAGGGTCTCCTTAATAATTTCAATATTTTATACTTGTCTACACCACTGAATCCCAAGCTTAAAATCACAAAGTAAGCCTCAACTTTACTCACTTGTAGGCTTTTCCGAGGGAAAAACTTTAGAAGCAACTACTCCATTCTTCTTATTTTACAAGTGAGGGAAACCGTGGCTGGAGAGAGGATGTGGTGTATTCAAGCAGAGCTAGAGAAACTTACCATCCCTTCTGGCCATGCTCACACACTCACTGGCTCTTGGAGGCATTTGCACTTGCTTCTAGGCTCCCCCACCCCCATGCTGAGTTGAGTTTGTAGAAATGTAAAAGCCAAGGACTCTTATTTACCAATGAGTAGTTCTTTCCCAGGGACAGGGAAATTCAGAGGTGTGTTTCCAATTAGGGAAAGAACTGTGTCTGTGAGTGCCTTGTCATTTATTGTTGCAAAGCTGGCGATTTCTTCCCAAAGCAGGGGACCCGTACAACTGTCATCACCCTTATGCTATTTGCACTGAAAGAAGTCACATGCGTCTCAGCGATGTGAAGTCCCGTCTTTCATCTGTTTGGGAATTTTCATCCAGTGTCCGCTCCTTCTGCCAGCCTCCACATCATTAGGCGTCTCTTCCATGAACTGAACTTTCATGCACAGTAATAGGTTTTACAAAGGGCATCCATTAAAGTGGAGTTTAGTTTGCTTTTAACCTCAACCCCTTTTCTAAGGCATGCCTGATCTCCACATAACTTTCCCAGGACACAAAAGATCTTCTTTATTTTGGTGAGCAGACCCGAGAACGCTTCATTAAAATGCCTTCCCAAACAGAAAATTCCACTGTCCAGATTCCACAAAAATGCATGCATTTCTACGCTGACAAGGGGAACTTGCAATGCTACCATTAAAAAGTCAGAAAAGCCCTGACTAAGGAAAATCTTTCAACTCATTAATGCCAAGCAGTACCACCGCACCCCCCCCCCATCCCGAGAGAGGTCTACCAGGTAGCAACACTGTAAAAGTCACAGCTTTCTCAAGTGCAAAGTTTCAGGAGGCTTAAGAGTTCAGAGGGACTCACAAAAGGAAAGGGTTCCTATGAAGAAGTGCTTCCTGGGTCATGGCAGATGGAGAATGTCATTGGAAAGTTTGATGTGGAAGTGGGGTAAGCTGCTGTGGTCACAACCTCCAGCCTGCTCAGACCTCACTATGTCTGGGTCCCTCTGCTGCCCCTTCTCAAACTGACTTTTTGCTTATGCCTGGCATTTTTCTGGGCTACCATGACAATAGCAAAAAGTTGTAAGTAGAGAACTAAGAATGGGCACCGGGAGGGGTGGGGGATTTAGCTCAGTGGTAGGGCGCTTGCCTAGCAAGCGCAAGGCCCTGGGTTCAGTCCCCAGCTCTGGAAAAAAAAAAAAAAAAGAATGTGCACTGGGGCCTTCTCTCTGCTGCCCTTGAACTCTACAGCTGCCATGTGAAACAGATCAAAACCAGCTTGCTACAAGGTGAGGGTTTAGAGCAAGCAAGTTTAGAGCAAGCACGTTTCTTATCATCCATACCACCCCAGGGGCCCCAGCTGAAATGAAAGGCCATGAGGCAGACCAACCAAAAAGAATGGAGGTCACCATGGATCCAAAGAACTGAAGAACTAGGTTCAATCCAATGGCTAGTCTGTATATCTAGGGGTTTAATCAGTATTTGAAGTCATAAGGCCCTGATGTAGGATGGGAATTTGATATACAACAAAGGCTAATAGATTCTACTTGCCTAAAGCTGTCACCCCGAAGAAATTCATCCTCTTTATATAAATCAACAGCTCATTCCTAAAGGCTTGGACTTATTCTTGCATAGATGATATTTACCACTAAGACCATAGCATCCTCAACATGTCAAGGAGGAGGAACAGCAATAAGAAGAGGAGGATCTGATGAGGAACCCCTAAATTAGGTGCTTTGAATAGCCTCAAGAATGTACAGGATAATCATAGCCACGGAGGCCAACACACCTAGAGACAGCTTAACTATTGGCCAATGGATTTGGAGAGGAAGTAAAATATGATGTCAAGCTCAGGTATGTGTGAATTCTTGGACCTTAAACACATTTGTCTCTGCCACTGCATCTTTTAACTGTAATTTAGGTGCCTAAGCTTTATTAACACTCAACTACTATGAGATATAAACACACACACACACACACACACACACACACACACACACACACAATCCTATCTATCAAAGTGGCCTATTGTAAGTAGCTATAGAATAGCAAGTGTTATTTTAATGACAAAATGGATTTATAACAAGGCTGCTGCTACTCAGATGTGCGGCATGATCTCCATTTGATAGGGGGCTGACTCTGACTCTATTGCTTTGGATCCCCTTCCCCTAGCTGGGCTGTCTCATCTGGCATTAGTGGGAGAGGATGCATCTAGTCCAGCTGCTACTTGATTTGTCACAGGAGTCTAGTGCTCATAGGGAGGTCTTCTCTTCTCAAAGGAAAATGGGAGGTGGAAATGGGGGAGGGGGTGTAAAGGTGGGATGGGAAGGACCATAGGGAGTGGGGACTGCAATCAGAATATAAAGTGAATAAATAAATAAATAAATAAATAAATAAATAAATAAATAGGAAAAAAAGACTGTTGCTATTGGCAACAGATTTAGGAAATAAAATTAGGCACATTGCTGTTTCCCTATGTATGCTGCCCTATCCCAGTCCTCTCCTGGGCAACTTATAAAATATCAGTCTACTAGGGCAATGGATGCCACCAGCATTTGAAAGTATAGAGGTTATATGATTTGTGTCCTGATTCTATTGTTTTGAGACAAGAGACTCATGTAACTCAAGCTAGTCTGAAATTTGCTAGATGAGTGAAAATGACCTCTAACTCTAGATCATTCTGCCTCTTCTTCCCAAGATTTAGGATTAGAGAAGTGTACCCCGTAGAAGGCTGGTGGAGCTTTGATGTTCATAAATCATATTCCAAAGCAGGGAAAGAGGAGAGAGAGAAGGCATGCCTTATTTTAAGAAATTCTATTGTTAATTGCTTAGTACTTAGAATAACCAACTTATAATGGAGCTATCATTAGTTCTCAGTGAGACTTAATGAAACATGCCAGTGACCTGTGGACTCAGGAGACCAAACTCGGACGATGACAAGTTTGAGGCTAGCCTGGACTACATAGTGTGATTTTGTCTCAAAATAGAAAACAAATGAAGTCAGTGTTTCTGCGGAGCATAATTTTACCAAGTATTTAACCTGGTCACTGTGCCACACTGACCTTGTAAAATCTGATCACACACATACTCAAGACTTTTAAAAATACATGAAAAAAAAAAAAAAGAGCCTCAGCAGAATCTCTGCTTCCTGAGATCTTGAAATAAAATTCATCAATGGACACATGTTCTTACACATTGAAACCCAGCATTCCTTCAGAGTTAAAATTGTCTTCTGATCACTTTGCCTATGCCTGTAGTGTCTGTGGCTGCTGTCTCTCAAAGAATGCATTGTAGGTTAACATTTCTGATTTGGAGAACAAAACAAAACAAAGAAACTACTCTCCTGGTCTGACCGTCTCTTCCAAAACTCATGCTGAAAATACAATCATCACTGGCATAGTATCAAAAATGGAGCCTTAAAGAGGCGATTGGAGAGTACTAATGCTGTTAGCACTGGAGTTGGTTAGGTAATACAGAGATGGGTTTCTTATCAATCAAGGTCGTGTGCTTACCAACACCTATATTGGTCCTTTTCTCTTGGACTTTCCAGCTTCCACTGCTGTGAACCAAATAAATGGGTTCCTGAAAAAAATCCTACAAGTTTTGTGTGTGTGTGTGTGTGTGTGTGTGTGTGTGTGAGAGAGAGAGAGAGAGAGAGAGAGAGAGAGAGAGTCCTCTTATCTATGCTTGTGTATGTGTTTGTGCATATACATGGTGAATGGAAGCCAGAGGGCAACTGTGCGTGCCATGCCCAAAAATACTGTGCATCTCCTTTGAGATGGGGGTCTTTTATTGGTTTGAAACTCTCCAATTAGGCTAGACTGGCTGGCCAGTGAGTCCAAGTGATAATCCTCTTTATTCTTCCCCATCAATGGAATTACAGGCAAATGCTAATGCTATTGTGCCCATCTTTTTTGAGGATTTTGGGTATCAAATTCAGGTGGCCATCCATGCAAAGCAAGCCCTGTATCAAGCTACCAAGCAAGGCATAACTCCATACTAGGTCTGTTAGGTATAAGTCACCTAGAATTAGCTATCTGTCCAGTTTTCCTGACAAAAGCAAAAGTATAGACTAAGACACAGCACCGCTTACCTGTATTAGTATTCACACCAGCCTCCATTAGGTGTATACTTGCTACCAGCTTAGGGAGCACTAGAATGTTCTCTGGACAACCTGACTTCAGAGTCTGTTTTCTCATTCTGTGAGAAAATCTAGGTATCTTACTTCAAAAAGGATTCTGATTTCTGAATATTCCTTAGGTATCCTTGAGACCCCAATGGTTAATGACTTGGTAAAAATAGGTCCATTATCATAGACTGTGGTACAATGCTAGTTTCTTGAATATGAAGTTTTAATGCAAACTTTCATATGAGAAATAGCTATTGCATTTGTAGCTTATACTTGCGTGCATACATAAACAAACCATACCCTGTGCCCCAGTTGGTTTACTAGATAACCTGCCTAGATTTATTTTATTTTGGCTGCAAATGAAGATATTCCTCTTCCGATTCAATAAAAAGGCACAACAGAGCCGTAAATACAGAGACGAATGTAAGAATTCAACCGTTTGATTGCATTAATTCAAAGAACTGATTAAAGAGTCTTGATACAATGGTGGAAATCGCCTTGATTTATTAAGCTACATCATCCATGAAATCTACACAGAGTGGGGGAAAAAATTAAAGCTGTCACTTTAAAGAAATACACTCTACAATAAAGGGAATGAGGCGAAGGAACACCTAGGGTAATTTATAAACATATGCATAATCTGGAGAATCACTCTCACAACTGGTATTTCATTCCCGCAAGTCTATGATCAGAGATGGCTCCCCACCTCGCTACAGCCTCCAGCTTTCAACTGGGGGAGGGAATACTGCTCTATATTTTCATCCCTCAACCTGGAACAGGTGCATCTCAGGCCTGTACATAGAAGCCCAGCTCAGCCACTAAGCCAACCACTGGAGTTCTGCTTCATGACAACCTGGTGTTCAACTATCTCTCTCCTGCCATGGGGCCAGGACTGTGTATAACAGCCAATGGCTTCCAACATCTGATATGTGTATATAGATGCAATCCTTGTTTAAAACATGCCAATGGTAGAAGAGACTCTAGTTCCTCCAAGTGTGGTTCTCTGGCCTTCTCTGCTTGTACCCCCTAGGAACTTAATAGAAATGGAGACACTGGTCCCCATGCCAAGGCTGCTGAGCTATCTGGTTTTAACAGCACAGCTAGGTGGTTTTGTGAGTAGTGAACTCTGAGAAGCATTATCTTTGGTTTCAGCAATGTTCAGTTCTAGAAGCAATGGATTTGTCAGGTGGCAGATAACAGAAGAGCAAGAAGCTGGATTTCTTGGCTGGTCAGATGGCTCAGTGGACAAATATGCTTTCTGTACAAGCCTAGCAACCAAGTTCTCTGGAACTCAGGTAAACACAGCCAACTTCATGTATCACATTGTCCTTTTGCCTATGTATCTGCCTACCCCTACATAACATGCAGTCATACACATAATAATAAAACAGTTTTTAAAAATAAAAACTGTAAGTCATAAAAAATATGACTGACAGGAGGGTCTGAAAAGCCTCACCAGCAGAAAATTGGTTCTACTAAACTCCTGTAAAGCTTTGCAAAACCAGATGTATCAGAAGACGAAGGTCCACTTCCTAGGTATCAAGAAGGGTTGGGTAGTTTAATACCAAGTTATTCAACTGGTACTTGTGGCATCTTGTGGCTGGATAATTCTTAGATGAGAGGTGTCTCTGACTCTTGAACACTGTGAACTATTTAACACCACCTTAGTTTGTAGTTCACACAAGGATGGTATTGCCTTACTCCCCCAAAGATAAAAATCAATAAGGGTCTCAGATATTACCCACTACCCCCAGGGAGACAGTCACCCCATGTGTGTTCTGTCCTGCATGCATATATTCAGCAGACTTTGATACGAGAGAATCACATGTACACAAAACACCGAACTGTATATTGTAAAGGGAAGAAGAATTGATCTTGGTTTCCAAGATGCTCTTGGACAAGGTTAGATTGAGGATCTATAGGAGAGGCCTCTGGCAAGAGTGTTTCCCTGTTTAAACAATCTCTGTGAACTCTGATGAGAAGAAAGTGAATTGAGGTGCAGCCTGTGGAGAGAGCAATGCAATGAGAGAGGAGCAGATTTGGACTCTGTCCTACTACTCTAAAACCACAGCACACCCAAAGTGACCATTTCCAATTCGGAGTTAAAGTTAGATCTAAGAGATGGCCATGAAGCTCCTGGGGGCTCCCTGTCATCTGAGGGCTTCAAACTCTGTCACACCTATCCCAGGTCCTTATGCACACAAGTCGCTCAACTTCTGTGACAAAAGAAAATCACAAACGAAAGTTCCACCACACAAAAAAGGTCAGTGGAGAGTGTTCTCCCTCCAGTGACTGATTACTAGCTCATGAAGACCCTGAATCTTTTGCTTTCTCTTAATTCTGTTTTCTACTTAGTAAAACAGGAAGAAAAGCCACCCAATGACTTAGAAAGAAAACAGCTGTCAGCACTATGACTCTTTTTTCCAAAGTCTGTACCTCACCTGGAGTCAACAATGGCAAAGTCCCCCAGCTAAACTTCAGCTATCAGCCAGAGACCCAACTACTCATCAAGTTATGTAAGTCACAGGTGTGCTTAAGCAAATGCAAACTGCAGCTTTTTTGTTGTTGGTTTTGTTGTTGTTGTTGTTCTTGTTGTTGTTGTTAGTTTGGTTTTCTAAATGTAGCCCAGTTCTGACACAGAGGCCAAAACAAATGATATCCTGTGTCTCCAATAACCTTAAAGGAAGACATATTTGCTCCTACAAAGAAGTGGGTCAGTCATATGATCCTACTAAGCAAGCCCTCAAACAGCTGTTCTATGTACAGAATAACATTTCTTTAATTTACTGTGTTTGCTTTTTGGAGCTTATTTTTGTTTCTCCGTGTTGAAGTACTAAATGCCCCCAATGAATCAGTCAATGGGATGTTGGTTGCTCTCACAGGCAGCCTGCTGCTGTTTTATAATAGTGCCCTGATCTTATTTCAGGAAAAGAATGACAAACTTACAGCCGCAAATGCTGGATTTATGGGGTTCTTTGTGGCAGGCATTACTGAGAACAGGGCTGAGAAAATAGGTGTGATGTATTGGGAAGAAGAAACCCCCATAAATACAAGGACAGGCCTCAATTTCCATCTGAGCCCTGCGATCCAAGTACCAAAATCCTACAGGCTCTGAGCTATTTTTTTTTTAAAGAATATATAGGGCAATCAATGGTGCTGAGTGCTAATTAGATGGACAAATGAATGGTCACCCTCGACAGGCACATTATGCCCAGTCACAGCTCTTCTGAATGCCCTGGTCGACACTTTAATAGAGCTGTGACTTTAGAAAGGTACAAGGTCAAGAAGAACTGCACTGTGCTGGAACCTTCTCAGCAGCCAGCATATTGCCAACTTAACAGATAGCTGCACCTGTACGATCCTGACCATTGACAGACATTCTAGACTTCACTATCATGATGTTGAATGGCTAGTGGTGATGCTGACTAGACCACTTTTCTGGACCTCTTCACTGGTAGCTTAGGGGCTAAGTGGGTACAACTTTTGAAGAAAATTCTATTCAACATAAAAATAGACAAAAAAAAAGATTCTTAAAGGTGGCTTAGGGCTGAGGAGATGGCTTGGTCTGTGTGCTTACAAACCTGAATTTGAATCCAGCATCCAGGAATAAGCCTGGCATAGCAGCACTGGCCTGTAATCCTTGAGTTGGGCAGGCATAGAGAGGAGGATCCCTGGGGCTCACTGTTCAGACAGTCTAGATAAACTGCTGAGCTCCTGATTCAGTGAGAGATGCTGTCTCAAAATATATGCTAGAGAGTGATTGGGAAAGACACTAGACATTGACTGCTGCCTTCCAAACACATGTGTACCTTTGAACACACACACACACACACACACACACACACGGGGAGGAGAGAGAGAGAGAGAGAGAGAGAGAGAGAGAGAGAGAGAGAGAGAGAGAGAGGCTCTGTCCAAAGAACAACCTAAGGAATACAATTCTCACAAACTAATAAGTTTAGGAAGCAAAGGTACCAACATCATCACACTGAACTTTCAGCACTACCTTTGTAAACTTCAGTCCATGAAAAGTTCAGGGAAATTCAAAGTAGAGATTCATGGTCTAGCTTCCTTGGGGCATCCCATGCTCTTTTGCCAGTAAGCTCCTTTTTCATGTAACACCCACAAGCAATATGAAGCCATACTTTCTGATCATGGAGCATGTGTGAGACTTTTCCTCCAAGGTTTTACCTGACCTGCAGGTAGTTTGATAGGCAAGCTATCTCATCTCCAATGATTAACTTAAGCTTTGTCAAAAACAAAGCTGTATGTTTTCCCATTGCCTTACAAGCTACAAAGTCACATTTAAGTGAACCACCTTGAGACTTTAGAACTTTCTAGAGCCCAGAGTATCATAGGACTTGCAATTTGAGCAAAGGATGACAATATGTGTATCCCTTCATAAAATTTAAGTTCCTGATCAAGTTTTTCAATTCTTTCTCTGTTACCCTTTCAGTACATCAATAATCTCAGAGCCCAATCTTCTCTGTCTACCTCATGATTACAATTTAGTGGAACCGGGAGACAAAAAGTCAACTGTGTCAGCTTCCATTGTCCTTAGTTTGGGAAGAAGTGGAGACATCATTTACTCTGAAGACCTCATTCTAAAACACAAATCTGATCCTATCCCTGTTCTGTTCAGAATCACTCAGTGGCTGCCTTGTTACAAATGGTTCATAGTGTAAATGCCTTTTCACTCAACCTAAAGCATCCTTCCTCCTGTTCTCACCTGCATTTCTGGTCTTTTACCTGGTGGCAATCCCACACTCCTTATTCCTACCTCTTGCTTTCTTACATGCCTTGTCCACAACTTCAAGACTCTGTGCCCTTGAAAGGTTTTACTCTTTTGCTGGATAAAGGTACCTACTTGTCTTCTGCTCAAATATTACATGTGGATTAGAGCTCTCTGATTAAGACTGGATAAATGGGTTCTTTTCTCCTTACTGAAGTCAGTGTGTCTCCTATGTGCCTCAGTTAGAACTCAGATCTTTACATACAAATGTGCTGTTTCACTGGGACCATCTCTTCAGAACCCTGACAACACCTCAGAGACATGCCCTTTTGAAGGTCTGCCTACCATGGTCCTGACATAAAGTGGACTTCCATAATCTTTGCTTCGATGATCTCATATCTCCACCCTTCTCTATGTGAGTTTCATGGTCAAGGTTTATGTACTGCCACTCAAGTATGTTCAAAATACAAGGACACTGATCATCACTATGGCAGTTCTACTTCTCAGAGTTGACCTACAATCATAGGGACATGTTGTACTGGTACTGGAGACAACAGAATTCAGTATTCTTAAAGAGCCAAAGGATCCCTACTGAGATCCAGGGACAATTCCTCTGGGCTACATGAAACAAACCAGTTCTTAGCCTAGCCTCCACTGACGTAAGAAACCACCTGGAAAGGAACAGGTGATCTTTTTGAAAATGAAGACTAAATTTACAATAGCAACTCTCCTTTAATAATCCCTGATCACTGACTTGTTAAGTGTTGAAGGAAAACAGTGGTGTCTTAGCACTGGATTCTGCCCTACCTGGTTACACTTCCTTCTTTCTCTCCTTCTCCTTCTCCTTCTTCTCTTCCACCACACTAATATAGTAGCCTGCCTTTGCAACATCAGCTAAGGAAATGCTGACATATGCCTAACTTCAAGAAATATGCTTATTACTAACTAAATATTTATGCAGCCTAACTTTAGCTGGGAGTGTGATGATGACCCTCCTCTAAAAACATTTCATAGGACATACGTAAAAGCCATCAATTCTTATTCAAAGTGGGCACAAAGGGATGAGATTGATATATACTTTTACAAAGCTCGAGTTTAACCCACAAAATTGGTATTCAAGAATGCAAGTTTGAGTTTATTATCATAGATTCATATATTAGAGGGTCAACACAATTCCTTACCATGAATAAACGCGCGCGCGCACACACACACACACACACACACACACACACACACACATCCATAGATAGACCTACTATTTTTTAGAAACAGCTAGGAAAAAAAAACTTGAAAATGTCCCCCTAGGGTATAGCACACCCTGAGACAACACAATTTACAGTGTTCTAAATCAACTCTGTGATGATGTCATAAGAATGTCCAGCCAATAAAAATTTTTTCAAAACCTCTACTGCTTTGAATATTTCATTTGAAATATTTGAATATTTGAATGTCTCTAAGACGTTCTAAAAAGATGCTTTCAGTTAGCTGAAATACTTCAAGATGATGTATTGACATAGCAGGGCTTGGTTTGTGATGAGTACCATTCTTCTACCTCATTTTTGAGGGAGTGGCAGCAGGTCTCCAAGAGGGTTATTTTGTCAATGGTTCATTGAAGTTTCTTCTCTTAGCTCTTGGTTTGAGTGTTGGTTATATAAGAGAACAGGACAGTTGGCACAGGCTACCACAGTTTTGCCCTGCAACTTTGTAAAAGGAACTGATGACTCCCACTCCCACGTTGTGTGGAATATCTATAGATCCTCCCCGATGGGCTCCTAGCCCCCTTGACCTTAGATTATTCTGCAAATGTATAGGAGAATATGAGAGATATGTGATTGCTCTGACAGTATGGGTGTTGTCAATGGATCTGAGTAGTTCACCCACCTATCACAAACCTACGGAGTTTTCTCATTGATTCAGAAGACTAGCCACCACTAATTCATATGCACACTTTCACACCACAAAGCATTCAACCTGAGTGATACACTTTGAGAACATGGCCATCATGGACAGTTTGCCCATTTGCACTCTTTATCCCTTCCTGTGTGTTCTTAGATTTTTGTACAAGATGTCACTTTAGGAAGCCTCATTATTGCTGTCATGCTTGTGGCCTGGGGAGGTTCTGGGAGCCTTTGTTTTCAATACTTTGGAAGTAAGCTACTCACATACCATCTTGTGCTTTTGAAGGGCTATCAAGAGTCACTATGGCCTTTCCATAAATGACTACTGGCTTCCTTTAGGAGACTGAAGGGGTTCAATTTTAGTCTGCTGCTAACAGTGACTTTCTCTGACTTCCTAAAAAGGCCTTCAAGGGCAGCTTCCACTTCTAGGGCAGAAATCTGATGCTAGGACGTTAAGAGCTGCCACTATTCTCTATCTCAGGTCCTCCAAGCTGCCCAGCCTTTAGCTCATACACAAGCCCAGAGAACAGTGGGCTTGATCTACAGTGTGCCAGGAACCTGCTGCTTATCTCAGGCTGAAGGATTCAGGGGAAAACCTTAGATGAAATGAAGCAAGAAAGAATTCAAAATATCCTGCAATAGATATTGAATAAATAGCCACTCATTTGAGAGCTTCAGACTTCCGGAGAAAACAGCTCCAGGCTATAGAACATGGGGGCGGGTGGGAAGCGGCCACATCATCCAGGATACATGCGTTCTGTTTGATTTATTTAAATAGAAAGAGACATAAGTACATTTGGAAGAATCGCTTGAGCTTCTGCACTTATCACTATTTTCCATCTTGCCTCCATTACGGCTCTGACAGAATAATTAATCTTAGTCAATCAATCATGTAACAACAACAAGAAAAAAATCAACAACAACAACATCAAAAACAAAACAAAACAAAAACCCTCAGGTGACCTCCACATACCATCTAAGCCAAAGAGGACTAGTCACAACAGCAGACCGCAGATCCCCATGGAAAGTTGGAAAGGAAAATTAAGCCTGCTATGTGTGGCTTGGGGCGACCTAAGCCGTAAATCTCTTCTTTTCTGATCTCTTCATAGAGATGAAAGAGCAGAGCCGCTCCGGGTTACATACAACAATTATGTGTGCACCAAACTCAGGCAATCAGCTTGCAGACAGCCCTAATCATTCCCAATTAACCGTGTCAGCTGACATACTGCTAGAGCAACTCCTATGCCACTGAAAGCCTAGCTCTCCCTTCAGGCGGCTGATCTCCCCACATCAAGCCTATGTGTTTTGGAAGGTCTATTAATGTTTGTTGACAATTCCAAATAGAGGTCACCTGTTGTCATGGTGCAAAATACCCTTTTTCCCCTTCTGAATGCCAGGCAGGGAGGGCAGCTTTGTTAGAGTCGCTTCAATGAGCTTCTATATTGCCACCAACATTCAGATTGGATGAAAGGGAGGTTTAGGGTCCCCCCCTCAACTCTTCAATGGCATTTCCCACCTGCTACCACCCACCCATCAGGGGGGCTGAAAACATCTCCTCCTTTAAACTTGACAGAATGGGCTCAGGCCTTAGGCCTACAGGAGTTGTCCAATCACAGACAGCTGAATAGAAACATGGTTGTTGACCGACAGACATTGCCGGAAATGGAAATCTTGAAATAGTAGTTCACCACTCCCCCACCTTACCCCACCCCCACTTGCAAACACCCCTTTTCCCACTTAAATTATTCCCATTGAGCCTCTGAACCAGGGATTTTTGTTATTCATTTGTGCAGGCATTCTCTGCTATGTCTTCTTGCTCAGATTTAAAATGGCCATACTTTAGAAACCAAATCCACATCAAGACTGAGGGGGAAAGGGGAAGTCCGGTTATCTAAATTAAAATCATGATGTAATTATTTAATTCACCTTGCCTTAATTCCTATCATCTGTGCCAAGCAACAAGAAATACACCTAAGCAAAATGTCTAAGTTGAATTGGGTTTGGGCCTAAATCCTTTGTCTGTCTTGAGATCCCAAGAGTTTCAATGCCACAGCATTCTCCATGGGAGTGAGGTGGAAAGCAAAGCACCCCTGTTTGTTATGGCTGCCCACGGAAAACTCAAATGAGGGCTGGGAGCAGGGATAAGCACCCTCAGAGGTCCTAATATCCCTGTGTTATGCAAAGAAGAGGCCTACAGCAATTGAGCTCCTTGACTGGATCAGAGCAGAGGAGAGAGAAGCAAGAGGAAGGTGGAGGGGCACAGGTTTTACCCCTCCCTTCCAGCCTGTAGTCATCTGAGAGCATCTTGGACCAAGAAGGTTTTCTACCAGAGTATCTTGAGTCAAGAAGGGATATTGGCAGAAGCAAGGTTGAGACCTTGAAATTGAAAAAGACTTCAAGATCTAGCTCATGATGGCCCTATCTGAACACTGGATAACATTGTGTTCCTTTTGATTGTATTACACCTTTTTGAAATTTGGGGATTTTAAAACACCTTCTTCGTGATGACCACCATGAGGAGGAAATGAGATCATAAGTTTCCAACACGAACACAAGGTTTCAGAAGTTATACAGTGCTCAATAGGTATATGCTTGCCATTGTGATTAAGAATAAATAAAACTTATTCTTTCAACTTATTTCATTTTTTTCCTCAAGTGGCCACAAAATTGTTAGGATGACAACTTGTTTGGATCTAAGTATTTAATAAATAGCATTGTATGTGTATGTGCAAAGTAAAAATACTACAGAGACACAATGGAGAATTGTAGGATAGGAGAAAGTTGGGGTACCATCATCTGCTCTTGGGTTTGAACCCTCCCTGTGTTTATTTCTTCTTTATAATAGGTTTCAGTTGCAGGATTCTGGTCTTGGGAGGCCATAGGAGCTCCCTATAATTACAGATAATGCGTTCATTTCCAGACACTCATCTTCCCTAGAGAAGCAAGCTGTAAGGCAACTTGAAATAACAACATGAATGTATACAAGGCCCAAAACTGTGTGCTAAATGTACCCCATCTCTTCTCAGTTGTATGCATGCTTGTGAAGTGTTATTCCATCAGGCACACATGGGCTGCCAAAGGCAAACACACTCCCCCATCTGGGATGCAGAGGCCCCACGTCAGGGAACAGGCCAACTCCAGGCCAACTTCAGTCAAGCCAAAAGGAAATCAAGACCCATCACCTCATGGGCTGCAATATTGCCATCACCACCACAGGAAGGGGCTAATAAAGATCCATTTCTTTGGGTGGTGTTTTTCTCCCCAACACCTCATTACTCCTGGACTCTAGCCAGGCCTGAACTCAGTCTCTTTGAGCAGAGGACAGAAACAAATTGCCAGGCTTTTCAAGAAACAAAATGAACAGCAAATAAATTTTCTGAAACTACAGAGTGCTATCACAGCTCAAGTCAAGAGAGGAAGCATTCTCATTTCAACCTGTGATCAGAACCAAACATGAGATTCACAGGATGCCTCAGCCCCTCTACCAGCAATGTTTCGATGTTTCCAGCGACCTCTGACTCTCTGCCCAGGAAATGAAGGCAGAGACTGGCAGATAACTGGATGGAAAAACCAGTGAGCTCATAGCAAGCCAGACAGGTTGCAATAACACCTGGGAGTTACCCTGGGTCCCTGGTGGGGTTCTGCTTGCCGCCAAAACCTGCTGCTACTTCGGTTGCCATTAACCACTCCTAATGCTGCAATGAATCAGCCCAGGTGCCTGGGAAGTAGGAAAATGACACCCTCATTTTCTTGCAAATGTAGATTGTGATTCCCAGGATAGAAATAAGAAAAATTGAATGCCTTTCTCCGGACTGCTAAAAATGAAGGCGGCTTTCAAGTTTTCTGGTGATGAGAGCCTTCCCAGGACAAAATGGTTCCCTGACCTCACCCCATAGTCACTCAGAGGTCAGAGGATCTGCCTCCCATCTGACCTCTTGGCAGGTCATACTTCTGTTCCTGCACTAGCAGCCAGACTGAAATAACATTTAGTGAGCCAAGGCTACAGAACAAGGAATGGTGTTCCCTGAATTGCTTCATTTGATCTTCTTAACAGCTCGTGGAGGTGTGGGGATAATCCCCATTTTACTGATGAGGAAATTGAAGCTCAAAATGCCTGAGAAGTGTGGGAAGTTGCACAGCTGGTTGACATTGGGGGTCAGCATGGGAATCCAAAGGACTCCAGCCTTTGTCTTCCATTTCCATACTATCTAGGGGAACCTGTCTTGGATCCCCATGTGATAAGGAAAGGGGGCAATTGGCTCACTCATGCACTTTCTGTCTCTGTGAGAATTTTAAAAAGAAAAGACAGATGAAAAATTTTCATTTAGCATGAATAAGGCTCTGAGATCAGTGGAACATAACACAAGTAGAAAACAATCAAACAAACAAACAAAACCAAACACCATTTTTATTTAAACAGGGTTTCTTAGTGTATCCCTGTCTGGCCTAGAACTCACTACTTAGACCAGGCAGGCCTCAAACTTAAAGAGATTTTTCTTGCCTGGCCTTTTTATTGAAGGGATTAGAGGAATGAGCCACCTCACCTAGCAAGAAGAGGCGTCTGATTCAAGATTTATTAGGCTTGTGGGAAATGTCCTCATGTATTTAAGAGTTCTGCTAAAACTAACACTGTTATCTGTTAGAAGGACATCATTATAAACAAAAAATCTATCATCTCTGCCATGCAGACAGTGTCTGTTATGACTTGGATATGGCTTTAGTCTATCTCCTACAGTTTCTTAGTTTGAAGTTTAATCCCCATTATGAGGGATCAAGAGGGTAGAAACAGTCTGAGTATAGTGTTCGGAGGTGGGCCTTTGGAAAGTGGTTAGGGTTATACTAAGTCACCATGGAGTCCCCATGGTGGAATATTGGTGGCTTTAAAAGAGAGAGACACCAGAACACATGTGCATACATGTATGCACACTCATGTGCACACACATGCTCACTTCTTCCAGCTCTCTTATTGTAATGCATAGTGCTACAATGTTTTCTCTCCAACCACATCCTTGATCTCCTAGAACTGAGTTAAACTAACCTACTGACTGAATAAAATGCTGTAACCTCTAGTATTTTGTTATAGAAACACAAAATGGACTTCTATTCTATGTCCTTCCAACTGTGGCATCATCACACAATGTATAATTACTTATACCTTTTTCTAGTCACCTTCCTGTATGGAAAAGCAAGAAAGAAGGGAACACTTACTGAAGCAAGTAAGAACAACAAACAGAAGATTTTATTTTTCAGTAAACATTAAATCCAATGAACCATAATCTGTATCTTAAAGGATTTAAAACCATTATATAGTAACTCAGCATAACACATAAATGACTGTAGAGACAAGGTCAATGGGATATAAATCCCATTCAGTGAACTGAGACTCAATCAAGAGTCACAAACTGAATCCTCCAAACCAAAAGACACAACTCTAGATCCTAGCTAGAGTGAAAGTCCTTTGTCTTACCCTCAGGGCTTACCATCCCACTGAGAACAGAGTAAGGGCCCAAAAAGCATTCACAGAGGTAATACACAGCTCCTTGCTAGCTTCTGGCTGCTGTCCAACCCAATTGCTTAGGAAAGTGACTAAGTGGCTGCTTTGGATCCTGTACCTGTGACTCTCAACTGCAGGGCTCCAGGACCTCTGGGCAGAGAGGACAGCCTGGCTTCCTAGCACCCAGGAGGACTACCTAAGTGTCCTCATAGTGGAGTTAGCAATGATGGAGGAAGCTTACTGTGATATGCATGCCCCTTTGACAAAAGGATGGAAATGCAGTGTCGCTCCAACTATATGTAACTCAACTGCCTGTTTCCGATCAAGCTGGCACTGCTCCTGTGGTGGGGTTAATCTGCCAGTTTCTTGGAGGGACTCCCAGCTAAACAGAAAACTCATGCCTTCCAGGAACTTTATCTCATATATGGCTATGCTGGCACATTGAGGAAATAAATAAAAAAAATAAACAAACTGTCCAAAATGGCTCTGTTCACATTCCACACCTCAGGTTAAATGTTAGTGCCATCTGATCAGACTCAGCTTAGAATTTACAAAGTGGAAAAAAATAAAAAAAAAAACCCTCCCACCAGCAAATGGCTGTGGTCAAAAGTCTCATTTCATCAGATGCTTCATTATTGAGGGTTATTTTTAACATATGAACATTGGATTAATAAAAACTACATAAAGTTGCAATTAAACAGGAGGTTCTGGAAGGTTGACGGTGAAGCACACTTTAATGCAAGGGCATATTGAACAGAAGGCTTTGATATTAGCTCAATGCAAAGAGACGCAGTACTTCTGGCAGCTCAACAGCAGCAGGGCAGCCTTTATTGTTGAATTCTTTATTTTTAAAACATGTGTTTTGAGCACGGGTGTACTTAGGAAATTAATTGAAACCATAGCATACATTCTTCCCTGATCTGTTTCAGATCTGAGAGATGCCGGGGTAAAATATGTGCCCAACATTGTTAACGGAGGGGTGCAGGCAGGGAAAAGACACAGGAATGGTCCCATCTCCCTGGCATAATATGCCAAGGACTGACAGGGATTCACGACGGTAAAACTCAGGAACATGTTTTCTTGGACATCATGGAGACCAGTTTTATTTCTAACGACATTTGTCCACTGTTTTGTGCTGTATGAAATGTTTTCATACAGATATCTGGCTGCTCTTCAGAACAGTCGAGAGGAACACAAAGTATTATGGTCCACATATTCAGAGAAAAGGTCAAGCAACTCACCCAACACCTCAAAGCTGGGAAATGGGGAAGATCACACAGGAACCCCAGCTCCAATTCATTTCATGGGAAAAACTTCAGGGCTAACCTCCCTGGAAAACTTAGCATGAAGTCATCTGAACTCCAAAGTGGACATTGGAGTGTAGAATAAATTGCAATTTATTCTACCAGACCAATACATCACAAGCCACTTTCCACATGGTGTGGACTTCAAGAGTCATACCAAAAAAATCAAAGAAAGGCCAATTTTTAATTTAAAAGATATGCAGACTGATAGCCTGAGAAAAGCTAGCCAATCCATTACCTCACAGTGACTGACTGCATTATGCTACCAAAAAGGCGCTTCCCTAGACTCCTAAGAGAGCATTTCCCATACTGCTACAGTGATGCTGCCAAACCTGAAAAGTTCTGATTCAGCGTTTGCAAGCCAGCCCTTATGACAACTTGCCAATCTGTAGATTAGCCCCAAGAATTAACAGGATTCAGAAAGTGCATATCATTCAATTTCAGCCAATTAAGTGAATACCATCTATCATTAAGCCCTTCTCATTTGGGTCATTAGTACACATTCAGAAGGGATACAAAGAAGACACCAAGCAGGAATACTAAAGGTGTTAGGGGGACAAATTCATCCTTATACACAGACCATACTTGGAGACTAACCATCAGGGGAGATTGCTGAATGGAGTGTAGAGAACTCCACTCTACCTGTACTAGTTGGTGTTCCATTGCTGTGATAAATACCATGGTCAAAAGCAACCTACGGAAGAAAGGATTTATTTTAGTTTGCATATGTCAGTCCATCTATTGTTGAAAGAAGCCAGGGCAGAATTGCAGCAGAGCAGGAATTGAAGCCGAGACCATGGAATAATGTCGCTTATTGGCTTGCACCGGGGCTCACATTCAGCTGCCTTTTTGCACAGCCCAGGCCCACACGTCAAGGATGGTACCTTCCTAGGATGCCTAGGAGGCTGGGCCCTCCTACATAAATCAACAAACAATTAAACAGCCCACAAATATGCCCACAGGAAAATCTGATAGTGGCCTTTCTTCCCAGGTGTGCCAAGTTGACAACCAAGATTAGCTATCATACTACCCAGGTACAGTTTTATACCCAGGACCACAATCCCAGTATGATTTTACCCATCTTCTATAGCTTTTCCCCAAGATCTTCCTATTTTTCTTTTTCGCTTCCCTGGGTTTTCAAAATAGTGTGCTTTCATGAAAACTACAGATCAAAGCATGACATGGAGCCTTGTGTCAATGGAATGGCTGCCCTGTTGGATACATTTGCTCTCTCCTTTATATTAAACGAGACGACTGCAACATCTATTTGAAGTACAAAGAACAGAATTATCCTGTGTTCTCAGGATAATTGGCAGAACATTAGAAAGATGTAAGTTGACCACTCTTATAAGAGAACACTTACTAGGATCTCTTCCCACACCCATATGAACCTCCATTCCTTGGCTGACACCTAGGCATTTTAAATCTGCCCAATCTTACCCTCTCCCTAGAGTTCCTTCAGCTACTTATAGTTTATTGTGGCTAAGCTGAAACATACATTCTGGATATAAATAAATGATGCCTTTCCCCCTTGAAATCTAGATGTGTTTTTGCTCTCAAAAGGTGGGTCAAAGTGCACCAAGTTAATCTTGCCAGTCAACCAGCTGAAATGTCTGTGCCTTTCCATTCTTGATAATCTGCATTGCAAATATCTCATTAATCACTCTGCAATCCTTTGGAAATATTATCATTGTTTTTTTTTTTAAATGAAAGGACCATGGGGGGCATAAAATAATACCAGCCTGCTGTGACCTTTGTTCCCTGGCAACAAATTGCTGTAACAATAACAATTACTATATTTTTAAAGAACTCATGCTATTTAAGTGGATGTTGAGTGTGAGACATACAGCTGTGGTACCTGCAAGCTCGCTTTATGAAAAAAGGTGAGGGCTACTTCTATTTCTGTGAGAGAGTCTACAAGAAAGACAAAATGGGAGCCCTGGCTTGATGTGTACAGATTTACTTCTTTGTGGTCCAAGTTGTCATTTGGTGCCTTTAACCCTTAAAAAAAATCTAATCAGGTTCTGTTATGTGACTGGAGGAAGGGGAGCCTTGTGCCCTCCCCACCCCACCCCCAGCTTAGCTCTCAAATGATTGTACTTTTCAAGTTCGGTTGTCAAGGCACTTGATGTCCTGCATCTTGGTTTCCAGGGATGACGACTTCCTTCTTTCATCAATTCTCCTACCCAGATCTTGTGCTTGACAAGTTTCAGGTTCTCTCTCTCTCTCTCTCTCTCTCTCTCTCTCTCTCTCTCTCTCTCTCTCTCTCTCTCTCTCTCCCCCCTCTCTCTCTTCTCCACCCCATCGGACTTCTTGATTATTCTAATCAATAAAGAACCCACAATGCTCTCTAACAGAAATATTTCCTTCTTTTTCCATGACATATCAAACATTTTTCCAGAGAGTACCCTGTCTACAGTGTGCAGGCTTTAATACACAAAATTTGACAGAGAAAAGAGATCAGGGGATCAGAATTTCCCATGGACAAGACAGAGCACAATATGAACAATATGTGTTTCTGCTGCTTTGTGGGAGAGTCCAAGGATACTAATCCCACTACAGTGTCAGCTGCTATTCACTGGTGCCTACCAAGTATCGAACACCAAGTATGAAATACTTTTCTTTTATAGAGTCTTCTGTAGTTCTCAGAACAGTAGTGTGAGATAGGCATATCTCCTTTATATTTGGTAAAAGAAGTTTAGAGATTCCTGCCCCCATATTCAGTAAATGTTATGCAAGTTTCCATATAGAAGGTTAATATATCAGGGTCTACTATCCTAAGAAACAGCTCTATCAAATGAGACAAAGGACTTCCCACCCCCAGGTAGGAGACCTATTATCTATTCTTAATTTCTAGATATCTGGTGTTACCATGTCCTTTATCAAGGACACAACCATGGGAGAGAGGCTGGGAGGTCAAGTCTTTAGTGAAGATGGTTTGTCTGTTCCTATGACTCTTGACTCTCCTGCTTTTTAAATGTGGCAGGAACTGGGCAAGTGCTTCTAAATTAATTTACTATTTCCATTTGTAGCAAAGATTAAGAAGGAGTCTATATCTCAGGCCAATGACCTGATCTCGTGTCATGGATCCTAGTAGAATAGGCAGAGATACTCTGCTATGCCTACCATAAACACTCTGCAAGAGGGGACATTCAATAGCATCATCATATAAAGTTACTCTCCCCATTCAGATTTACAAGACTACTAATGTACTATTATACTTAAGGGTGAAAATATGTCATGTTCTTTCACTGTTGTGGGCAACTCAGATGGGATGTTTAACAGTTAAGTTAGCAAAGACTGCTGATGCTTTCAGGGGATAACTTGAATGTATGGAGGGTGAGTCAGACACCTCCAAGTCAAATGAGATCCTGGGACTGAACATAAGCAAAGCGATCAACAAAGCCAATGCCCTGGGAACACAGTCTGAATGACTCAGCAAGGATGAGCACAAGGCTTTACCAGTCTGGGAGAGGTCAATAGGTCCTTGAGAAATATGTGCTAAGAATACTACAAGAAAAGAGAAGAGGGCCTTGGAGGCTGTTTTTGCTACATGTGGGAGGAGCCCTCCCTCCCATATCTTGAGGACTCAGTTCCATGTGGGAGAGTATGATTTCAACTAGTAGAGGTCAAAGGAGAATATACTTCCTGGAGACTTAAAATGACATTTTTAGGAAAATGAAAGAGGAAAGCAAATAAACTGCTCTGCTGTTATCTTCTGTTTCTACCCTGAACTCAGAGGAAAGAGACACCTCACTGGGATGATAAGGCTAGGCAGTTTGCTGGATGATGATACCATCAGAGACTCCAAATAAGATACAGATTAACAGATAGAACAAGGCAGAGTCCAGAATGTGCAATTTAGTGTACAGCCATGCTAGTGAGGCCAAGGGCTGGGAGGAGCATACCATCATAAGGAAACGGAATGTGGGAGACACAAGAAGGGACTCCATTGTATCAGCCCAGGCTAGGGATGAGCTTTCTGGTATTCTGAATCCTCTTTAAAGTGGTCCCTAAATCCAAATCTGACTGTGGAAATCTCTTTAAAGAGATCTTCAAAACTTCAGCTTTGCTTTCTTCTCAGATCTGGTCCCCACTAAGCTTCTTCTGAGTATGAGTTCTTGCCTTTAGGAGAACAGTGGGAATCTCAGCCATGGATAGGTTTTTAATGTTTCCACATTTAATGTTTCCTGTTACCACTTTTACTCTGGAACGAAGGCAACAGACACCCACTTTCATCACAAAATGTATCCATAGAGCGCAGTCCCTCCCTTCCAAGCTCCCTTCTATCTAGGCTCTGCAGGAACTCAGGCTAAGGGCTTCAATGCCTACAGCAGATCTACAACAACACAGTGCTGAGGATAATTGTACTTCCTGAAGCTTGGATATCTTATGTCAAGCTTCATGTTCACATTACCTTTGCAAAGGACATTCTCCCTGCAGAAAGCCCACTGAACATAGGTTACCATGGACAGTGGCTTCCTCTGATGCAGTAGGCTTAGCTGGCTGTCAGGTATCTGAGAACCTAACAAAGGAAGGTCACTATTTTCCTAATACCAAATCAAATTCGGTCTCCATAAACTACATCTATAGAGCCTAACTCTACTGTTTGAAATCACAGAGAATAGATATTCAGACACTTCAGAGTGGCCTTTCAGGTATTTGGAGTTCATTTTCTATGATCCCTGGAGGCAGCTTTTTTCTTGTTGACAAAATAGCCCTGGACTCCTGCAAAGCATCCACATGTGACTCCTAGTCTCCCCAAAACCATGTTCCCATGTGATGCTCCATTGTACACTCTGCTTTACAGACTGAAAGTATTCCAGATGACTGATATTGCTCATTGGCCAGATAAGAGACCATAGACAAATGCCTCTAACCTCTATGACTCAGTTGGCTCATATTCTCACAATTGGGCCAAAAACTTACTTTCAGTTTTAGAGAGCAGAAGAGATATGTCTTTTATTTCCCTACTTCCCCCTATTTTACAGGACCCCCTCCTCCTATACTCTCTTTGAGCAAACTAAGTTGTAGAAACATTCTTTTCAATCAGTCATCAACTCCACTCTCTAGCAGTGAACAGCAGTCTTTGGATTAAATAGAAAAGGAAACAGGGAGGGTGAGTACACACAGGCTGGTTTCAATGAAATCTTCAATCAACAGCTCTTAAAAGTCTGAAGCCACAACCAGAAAATCCTCCATGCTGCTAGTCCTTGTGCTTGGCAACCTAGCTGAGCTCTCTCATGAACAGATCTGGTGAGCACCACTCAGGGGCTCATTTTGCCCACAAATGAGGATCCTAAAGTGCTTCCCACCTGCAGGAAAGAGCACAGTGAGCTGGGATAATGATTTCCTCAGCAAGTGTCACTGGGAACTTCTCAAAGGGGAAACATGGAACATGCTCCCTCTTGAATAAGCTGCTTTTCTGGATAGAACTGTGCTCAAAGCTCCAAAGCCAAGTTGTCACAGAAGAAGAGATTGTTTTCCTCTTCTGGTAGACCTGACCCTTTGAAGGGCATAAGCCAAGTCCATGGTACTTACTAAATAGAGTTGGCCTTAGGCAGAGATGTCTACTATGCCTAATTCAATAGCACACAGGAGTTTGCAGAACCTCTTTTCCCTAAACTATCAGGCACCTTCTAGAATGGTTCTTGGTTTCTGGTCTTTCTATTTCTTCTCACTGTGGTATCTGTCTTCTCTAAGACTGTTTTCTTCCCAAAATACTAATCCACTCTAATGACTTCTTATCCAAAGGTTCCAGAGATAATTTACTATATATTATAGTCAAGTATTGTGCTTTCACAGACACAATAAAAATATTGATAGGATCTGGAAATTTCCACAGTACCAATGAAAGTAGCAATCAGTACCTTGGGGGCTTTTTGGATTTCTTTCACAACCCAGTCTACTCCAGCTGTTTTTCAGTCAGTACTCACTATGGTGTCTCTGGCCCACCCTAAAGTTTTCTCTAAGATGCATGGATTGCCCAGATCCTCTGAGTTCTCTTTAGTGAACATCTGCTTCAATTTATAACATGATCCATGAAAGATTTGGAGAGGTAGGTGTGCAAGACCCACTTGCTTTGTCCATTTCTCTGAGATTACAATAATCCCCTCCTCTTTTCAAGCCTATCACTCTTGCTAGAAGGAGACATGTACAGAAGACCCGTAGTCTCTGAGTAGAGACAGGAAGGTAACTGTCAGACTGCCACAACAAAAAAATGTAGTAGTGTGGGAAAGCAAGGACAACAGAATACAGCTTTGGGGACTAGATGAATGAGGGAACTCCACCCCTTTAGACAAACTCCAATCATTTGACTTCACTACAGTCATCGCCTCTGGAAAACTATATTAATAACTGCAGTCCAAGAGGATGAAAGATAGCAGACAGTCAACAAATGGTGGTTCCCTTCCCATTGTCTACAATGTAAAACTGGGCAAGCTTTCGATTTCCATCATGCTAGCAAAGGCACAGATGAGTTACCATGTTGATTAATTCATGTTTAGATCATTTCTTCTGTAGGGATGAATATTTTGCCTTTGTGTATGTATGTTTACCATGTGCATGCCTGGTACATTCAGGAATCAGAGGAGAACTTTGGATTCCCCTGGATCCATGTCGAACCATCATGTTGATGTTGGGACTTGAACCTGGGTCTTCTTCAAGAGTAATAAGTACCCTGACTTGGTACAAGGGTGACTGCTGAGTCATGTCTCTAGCGTCTCAGTCCCATATTGGCTAATTTTAATTGCCAACGTGAGATTGGATTGACAAAGGCCTAGGAGGTGTGCAAAGCTGTGCCTCAGGGCATTTCTAGAGGAGTCAAGATCATGAAGGCTCTGGCCTAAAGAATGGATCAGTGCCTTAATAAATTCATGACACAATGAGAGTATTGGGTGCTGAAAGGCCAGAAGTAGGGCCAATTGGAGTAAGTAAGTAATTGGAGTGCACCTGGGGAGTTGTAGCTTGCCCTGGTTTCTTTTTGTATTCTACTCAGTTTCCTGGCAATCATGATTTGAAATGTATTCTCTGCCATAACTTCCCTAATGCAAAAGATTGATAACTCTGAAACCTTGAACCAGAACATTGAAATATGTCTTCCTTTAAGTGGTTTGTTCCACGTGTTTGATCAGAGTAACACAAAAGCCAACAGAGTAACAAATCTACTCAGCTTTGAGACTGAAAAAATAGGAAGAATTTCAAACCCACTTAGAAATATAGCTATTTGCAAACAACCAAGGCACTATTTATAATATTTGATAAACTATACTTAATTGTCCATTAAATCAAGAACTCAGGAATGCATTTGGCAAAATTCAGCTTCCTTTGGATTATCATAATTAAACATTACTAAAATAAGTACAAATATTCAGATTTAGTTTCCAGTAATCTATAATTAAGACCTTTTACCTTTGGTTTTGTTTGTGTTTTTGACAAATTCAAATTGATTTGCCTGAAATCAATTGAAAATTGCTGGCTTTTCCTTGTATATTTCAAAGCAATGGGTTGGAAAAGAATTCTCAAATTCCTGTTTAGCTGACCTAAACAAGGCATTTTCTGGGATTGGAAATGTTACAGTGTGATGTATACAGTGTGATGTTCTGTCAAGACAACAGAAGTTGCTATCAAATGTAGTTAGCAGGGAGAGAAATACTTTTCTAAACAAAAATGGTGCCATCACGGTGGACATTAAACAGGCAAGCATATTGTTCAACAACCTAGGACTCCATTTGGTTAAGGCTGTTCATACTCTTCTAATAATTCATACAGAAGCTGAGACACTTGCCTGTACATACGGTGCCAGTGCCCATTCACACATCCACAAACACACACATCCCTCTCCCTCTCCCGGTAACTCACCAAGACATTTATATTATTGTGAAGATTTGTATGACAAGTAGTCTCATTCATAAATGTGAATAAACTCTGATTTTTTTCCCTTAACTTCAAAGAGCTCCTAAAGGAAAACAAAGGAAAAGAGGAAAGAAAAGTAGAAAGGCCTTGTGTTGTCCAAGTCTTCTGCTGAAAATTAGATTCTTAAAAGAACAAAATAGTTCCACTAACCTGATGATGGTGGTGGATGAAACTATCCACTTTGTGAAATGCATGGGAAAGAGAGACCTTAGCATCAGTTAGCTCTCTATGTCTGTGTGCTACCTAAACTCCTCAGGCTACAAAGAGTTCCAGCAACTGATAATTTTAGGAGGGTCAGACCTATGACACCTGCAGACTTCCCTTCTCAGAGTACATGGTGTGTCTGGGAGTCTGCCTCCAAGCAGCACGGGACACCGCACAGTCCCCCACAACTCTAGAGTTAAAGCCACCCTTCCAGCACAGTCACTTTTCATTACCGCCCTTTGATCTCCTCCCTTCTTCGTACACAACACTTCATCACCTTTATTTTCTGCCATAATTGCATGTGAAAGATTTCCCTTTTGATAGACGCTAGATGCCAAGCTGGGACAGAAGAGAGTGTTGAAAAGTGTCACGTGACCTGTCTGCTTCAGAAGGACGCCTGTACACCTGTGCAAGACAAACAATTTTTCAGGGATCTGACATATCTATCATCTGTCCACAGGATATGAGCTCTTCGGTCTGCTTAATAGCAAGAGGCAAAATAGGCTGTGCTGAAAGAAATCAGTAGCACACAGCCCACTGTCTGGCAGACCTCCCCGGGGCCCATCTCAGGCCCGGCTAAGTAGGAATCTGCACACCACCCATCTCTGTGGTTCTGTTTCTGTTCCTTGTCACAGTGCCATTCAGAGGCCGTCACCTGCTGACAGGGCCACATGGTTCTCAATTATAGCCCAGGTCTCCATTCACACCTCATCACATTACCATTCAGGAAGATCCTACATCAAACATGTCTGTACAGAATATTCCTGTCTATGACAGAGATTATTGTCAGGGCCTGCCTGTTCCTGTCTTGCTTCCCCCAAGACTTTAACCACCTCCACCCCCAACCCCAACCCCAACCCCAACCCCAGCCCCCAGGTGTGGTTACTCCCAGTTCCCTCCTCAATCAGAACCTGTCAGGTCTATGTTCAAAGACCCCAAACAAAACCCGGAGGCTGAATAAACTTATGTGCTTAGTAACTCTGTGAGTCAGTGTCCTCCCTGGGTTTGTGACTTGTTCTTACTCAGATATCAGAGTCTTAGCTGTCCTGTCAACAACTAAGGTAACACTAGTGGCTGAAGCAACAGCAATAGCTTTAATCAGAGCAGTAAATGAATGTGGAACACTTACTTGGCAATGAGCCAGCACTGCTTCAACAGCGATGCAAATTTAACTCAAATAAACCTCATTTGAACTCGATGGAGAGAGGTAGTATGGGTGATCTTATTTCAGAGACCAGGTAACTAGACGAGGTGTCACAAGTCAAAATGGGATGGAACTGGTAGTGAGGGCTATGATCCATTCCTCCGGTTTTTGTTTATATGTGTGTGTGCATGCCCAGAAAGACAAAATAGTTGACGTTGTATGTCTTCAGTTACTCTTCATTTTTTGAGACATGGGCTTTTTATATGGGTGCTGGGATTTTGAACCCAAGTCTTCATGATTGTGCAGCAAACATTTGTTTTTCGACTGGGCCATCTCCCCAGCCCAGGACTACCTCTCTCACCCACCATGATTACCATGATATACACGGAACAGCCATCTCCAACACACCGTGTGCTGGCTACCTGCCTCTTGCTTTACTTATTTTACTATTGAGGCTCAGAAGGCTCTGCATCTCCAGCACACCTTTAAGGCCTAGAGGTGCTACATAATTTGTCTAATGAATAATAAAACCTGGATTTGAACCAAGGTTTCTGTGGCTCCCAAACCTATGTTCTTCCCATTTGTCCCAAGACTAATTGTGACATGTATGAGGCCACAAGAGCAGGTGGCTCCTTTTAGATTATTTGCAGATTCCCCAGGACCTGAGCCCCTCCGTATCTATCAGAAGACAGATAGAGTTCTACAAGAATCAGCATAAGCTGAAGAGAAATGGGCTCTTTTTGCTGAAGAGTCCCTGACTACTCTTCAAATAACTTTGCATCCCTAGGGACACTCCATTTGGTCACGGTACTTTTTCAGTTCTACATGTTTTTGGATTTGGTTCACAACTAAACTTCTTTAAAGAACTGTGGTATCTTTGTTCCCCAGAGCCTGGCTCACAGCGCAGATAGCATGGCCTGCTAGGAGACTGTTCACTCCAGTTTTGTAGGAAAGTACCTAAGACGATGGAGTTGGCTCTCGGTTTACTCCTACTGGGCTTTTGGGGTTGCATTCTTCCCTTTCTGTTCCACCAGAATCTGCTTGCCAGTTTGTGGTTTTCTAATAACTTCAGAACTCTGATGCCAAACACATTTACCACCTCAAAGGTGCCCCATAGTACAATGTCTTTGCTCTGTAAGTATTTGGTACAGTTCACTGGCAAAGCCATGTTAGATCTGAATTTGTCTTTGTGAAAAGATTCCAAACTCTAAATTTTATTTGGAGAAATGTCATATGGCTACTGAGTTTGTTTGGTTCTTTTTCATAGGACAGCCTGTGGTCTTTGAAGGTGCATCTATTTCATTCAAGTTACTTGGCTCTCGGCATCAGTTGTTTGACACATTTTATGTCATACTTTCACCATTGGGGATGCATCCACCTTCCTTCCCCATACCAGCAGTCTGTACCTCTTTTCTTACTTCCCTCATTAGGCTGAGATGAGCCTATTGATTCTATTAATCTTCTCAGAGAACAAGGTTCTGCTGCCATTGACCTTTCTTGCTTGCTTCCCTTCATTCTTACCCATTCATGACTGTACTTTGATTATTTTCCCACTGCTGGTAACTTTGGAGCTCTTACTGCAAGCATATTCATTTACCAGAAGTGTCACATTGCTAGAGTCTGTTGTTTTCTACAGGATTTTCCCCTCATCTGATTCCTTTTGAGCAACCCATTCTTTTGGATGGTTGGGTTCACCACTCATCTTTGGCTTCACCAATCTCCCCTTCTGCTGGCATTTACTCTGAAAACCCCAGCCAATGTCACTTTTCATCTGGCTGCTACAGTTTTGTCTCTGGAATCAGCCTTGGGTCTGACTCTACACATCCTCCTTATTACTGTCCCAACCTCTTCCTGGTTTATTGTGACTTTCTAGTAAGTAGTTGTAACTACAACACTTCTATCTAACATTCTCAATTGTTCTTTCTCATCTGTGACTGTACTGATTATTTTTTTTGTCACCACAATGGATTATATTTCTCTGGACAACAAATATTATAAATTTGACACTTCAAGGAGATGATTGTTTTAATATTCATTTTAATGTATTCTAAGATTTCTTTTCCCTGACAACAGGGAAACAGAGACAGTGTGATCCTCTGAAAGCTTGTCTTCAGGTTTTATTAAACGGAAACAGAGAGGTCTTGACTTTGTCCCCCCATTGAGGCAATCCTCCTCTGAATACTCTCCAACATATACTATGTCTTCTGGTTCATTCACTCTAGCTGGTGAGAATAGCAGAGCTTCCAGGCTTGTTCCATCCTAGTCTTTTGCATGTTCCTCAGCTTCCAGAAGCTTCTCACTGGATGCTTTGTCATTAAGTTCCCTGATGAGGACACAATGAACCCTTTATGAGGGTCTCAGAAGTCTACATAGGTGCAGCTGCCCCATCCTATTATGCCTTCCTCCATTCTAAGGATCCTAACTACTTTGGCCTCCCTCAGTTTATAATTCCGACTTTTGAACTCAGCCAACTGGCCACTCTACTTGGTTATGTCTTCACACTTCAGCTTGGACAGACTTTCTAGACAGTAGTCTGGGCAGCTGTGGGACTCACTCTGTTCTCTCTGGGTTCTGTCTTGCCTCTTGTCCCATTTTTGACAACTACTGTTTCATACTGTCTTGTTTCTAAACCATGTAAGGCATGGGAATTAATTGAGTCCATGCTAGTATGTCATGACTTGGAACAGAAGTGTGTTCCACCTCAGGACCCCTTTCTTGGAGAGATTTTGTTCCATGCTCTGGGGATCAGTGAAAGTTCACCACCTGGTTTCTGAACTCCTTGCCTGTGGTAACAACTGGAATTTTTCCTGTTCTCTCTTCTCCCTTGTGAACCAGTATGGAAACAAGAACAATGGGTGGTGGAAGGGCTGCCCTTAGCATCCATGATGCAGAAGAATGGAGGTCTCTTTCCCTTCATGAAAGCCCCAAAGGCAGCATCACTTAAAGGTAAAACAAGGCAGGAAAGCCAGGCAACTTCTTCCACTCAAGCATAGATGCTTGACAAAGGTAGCCTTTGACTGTATAAAAGTTAGCTAAATTAGCTGCTAGGTATTTTGGTTTTGGTTTTGGTTTGTTTTGATCTTTTGGATTCTGGGTCTTAGACACATTGATTAGGCTAGCCCCACACTTTCCTCTACTCTCTGGTAAGAGTAGTGTTTTTATATAAGTAGCCCCAATATCTACTGATCTATGGACAGGAAGATAATCTGTAATTTACAGAGTGACTAAGAGTCTTTGAAATGAACGGTTCAGTCTATAGAACCGGCATGCTGTTTTCCCCTTCAGATTTTCTGCTAGATATCCTCAGGAACAGGTTGCAGAAGCTTCACTGCAAAATGGCTGACAGCCAGAGTGAAGACCATGCAGGGGCTTTCAAGGAGAAGTGTTATTTTGTTTTTTCACTACAAAGTAACTGGAAATCTGAGAACACTTTGCTGTGTCTGTCCAGGGAATGTGAGGTACTCCTTGTACTCAGTGGGTAAGAAAGCAAGGCAAAAATCTCTTAGAATACATGGGCTGGCTTCCTAACAGAAGACCAGATTTACCCCAAAATGGCAATGTAGAATCCTTCTATATCACACAGCATTTGCTAGAGCCCATCAGTTCCACTCAGCAAACTAGGATGCAATAAAGTTTGACCAACTTGCAATCATGGAGAACCTTGAACACAACTGAACCAGGAACACGCTTTCTTTGGACTATGACTCAAGAGAAGTTTCTGGCTGTGAGTAGCACTCCATCAAGATCCTGCCACAGAGATTAACCCTGACTTTCTTCTGTTTAATCCCAGAATACCACTAAGGTACACCTTTAAGGAAACAGCCTTGTGTCCTTACTCCTCAGGAAGGCTGATATCTACTCTAGTGCTGTCTTCTATCTGCTTGAACAGAAGGATTGCTCCAAGCAGTGGATAGAGATGAGAAGGCACAGAAGAAGGCACAGCTATCAACTCTACCTTGGGATGCTCTGAGGTGGCTAAAAAGAGTTCTTTTTGCAGTTGCCCTCAGAGAATATCAATCAGAATGGATTCAGGCAGATATATCATTTATTTAAATGATTAATTATTTTAGAAACTGAACACAGTGAGGAATGGTTAATTGTAACCAGATTTTAATGTAAACAGATCAGTGCAGCTGATATGATGCACCCAATGATGTTAGAGCAGCTCTGGGCAGTCAGAGGGAGCAACACCAAGGAAAGGAGACTGCTTTGCAACAGCTCCTACTTCCCTGTAATAAAGTTCCCATAAGTAGGGTTCTACCATCCCAACCCCTGACTCCTGCTGCTCCCTGCTATGTCCATTGAATTCCTTTCTTTCTTTCTTTCCCTGTTATCCACAACTAATAAAACAATCTGGATGCTTTTTAAACTAGAGTTTGCTTCTCTTCTGTCATAGTTATTGAGTCTAAGTCACAAAATTTTTGCATATTTCAGAATGTCAAAGCCAAATTTCAAAATGTGAAGCAAAAGTGTGAAAGAGGAAAAGAAAACTATCATTTCATGCTGTAAGATATGATCCAATAAGATATACATTAGTTCTTAACTCCCTGTTCCCTAACAATTATTTGTTACAGTTTCTTAAGAAAACTTCCATTGTATTTGAAGTTTCCATCCAATTAAAGGTGATGAAATTTTCTTAGTAAGAATACACAAGTGTTCCCACTGAGAAGTGTGGGTAGAAACTGTATAGTCTGTCAATCTATGATCTTATTCTTTCCTTGCAATCTTTATCCTCAAATTGCTTAATATTGATATTCAGTACTAAATTCTAACTGCCAAATACCACATCCAAGTCCCAGAAGCTCCAGAATAATTCTAACATTTGAGTAAAGTTGTTCTAAACAGTAGCAGCAAGAAATGGAGTACTGTCGTTCAACTCTGAGAGCTGAAGCCACACTTGTTCACTCACAAGGCACATTTTCTGTGTCACCACTGTACATGGCTTCCTGAATAACATGGGAACCTAGAATAATTGCTCAGTAATGTGGTGCACCAACTCCTTAGCCAGGATTTTTCTGGAGCTCAGGGTAGCTCTGGAAGGAGACATAGTTTTGGTGACAAATTATATAATTAAACATGCTGTGGCTAAGAAGTCAGCAAATGTTCTGTCAGTTCAGAATGCTCTGTATAATTCAAAAGTGGGTCCTTCCTGTGAACAAAACTATCTCCAAAGTTATCCATACAGAGGTGTCTTTTCAAAATGGCTTCCCTATTTTTTCCCTATAAACTATGATGCCCATTCTAACAACTTAATACAAGGAGCTGTGGGGATGGCTTGCTGGTTAAGGGTACAGGCTTCTCTTCCAGGGGATCCAGTTTTGACTCCCAGCAATAACCTGGTGACTCATAACCATGTGTAACTCCAATCCAGTAACATCAACACCACTCATATACATGCTGCATATACATAACCTCAGGCAAAACACTCGTATGCATAAAATAATTTTAAAACATAAAACAAAAATATATTAAGTGATCTATACAGAAAGTCAAAGATTGCGTTTATCTGAACGTTGTAGAACACAGATAGCAAAGCTTTTCTGTAAAGAGACAAGAGTCTAATATTTCAGCCTGTGCAAGCCTTATACCTCTCTCTCTCTCTCTGTCTCTCTGTCTCTCTCTCTGTCTCTCTCTCTCTTTGTCTCTCTCTCTGTCTCTGTCTCTCTCTCTGTCTCTGTCTCTCTCTCTGTCTCTGTCTCTGTCTCTCTCTCTCTCTCTCTGTGTGTGTGTGTGTGTGTGTGTATGCCTATGTGTGTGTTTGCCTGCATTGTAAAAGTATAAAAGCCATTTCTGCCTAAAACATACAAAAACTGGGCACGAGCCACAGTTGGCCCATTGAACAGGCTGTTGTTTATCAAAACTTACTCCAAAAAAATAAAAATAAAAAGAAACACCTTTTGGTGTTTCTTTGTGGATGCACCTCACTGACATAAAACCCACATTAACTCTAGTATCCCTGATGTAGCTATGTTTTGATGCGATTGAGAAGGACCTACTGACACAACTTTTAGAGTTCATTAATTTTATTGGTTATTTGTACATTTGGCAAAGTAAAGTTTTCTTAGTAAAACACATTCTGTATGCTTCTTCTTTTAGCTACTCACTCCTTCCATGACCTACACCTCATTCCCCAACATTGAGCTCTCACTGACATAACTGCTTAGCAAAAGAATAAATTGGATATTTGCATTAAATGATTGCTTGAGAAGATTCTAATCAAAGTTGTTTAAGAGTCCATGAATGGACCTAGGAAACTCCAGCTATGTGTTTAAAGGACGCATGCTCAGATACATCCACTTACATTGGTAAAAACACCACAGAAGTCCTGAGTTCAGTTCCCAGCAACGATATGGTGGCTCACAATATCACAACAATCTGTAATGGAATCCAATGCCTTCTTCTGTCATGCAAGCATACATGAAAATAAGGTGTGTGTGTGTGTGTGTGTGTGTGTGTGTGTGTGTGTGTGTGTGTGTGTGTACTCTTTTTAAAATAAAAATAAATAAATGCTGGAAAGATGGTTCAGCAGTTAAGCGCACTGGCTGTTCTTCTAGAGGACTAGAGTTCAATTCCCAGCATCTGCATGACAACCTACAACACTCATAATTCCAGTTCCAGAGGATCTGGCACATATAGGCAGAACACCAATAAACATAAAAATAAGTAAATCTTTTTAAAAAGAGAGCATTTGTCTAAGACAAGTTTAAGTTATGTACGGGGAGCTCTTCCCCATTTTACTTGCCCAGAAATGCTTTGTAAGTACTAGCATGGTTTTCAAGTTTTTAGAAAAAAAAAATACTTTCTCTCCACTCAGTAGAACATTGTCAAGAGAGAATGCATATACTTTCACCGATTCACCAGAGCTATGATTAGAATGGAACCCAACTGCTTGGGAAAATGGCATTAATAAAGTTTCTCCCATCCCACATAATCAGATACACTCAGTCCAGCTGAGATTTCTCTACCACTCAAGGTCTCTCTTGATGAGTGAGCTTTTTTACAGTAGAAAGAAAACAGGTCATTTATCTGACAGCACATTATTTACTGACATTAAAAACGATAATATCCATCAACAATGAACCCAGGCTTAAGAGGATCACTCTGAGAGCAAAGCTGTGACTGTCTATCTTGGATGTAGGTATGGGACAAGCTTACTGAGCTGTCATTGGGTTCCAAGAACACCACTATTGTCAAAAGGAATGCTCACTTTAATGACATACAAGGAAATACGTGTTTGTTTTAGGTGACTTGCTTGTATTTTGGGTTTTTGTCTTTCTTCTTTGTTTTTCTTTTTTCAAGACTCTTATAAGACTAGAATCTGGGATTGTAGAAACAGAACCAGAAGCATGACTCACTCTTTTGGGGAAGACTGTCTGTATGTCTGTCTGTCTGTCTGTCTGTCTGTCTGTCTGTTCTTCCATCCCTCTTTTATCTTGCTTATTTTAAAATTGAATGCCATTATCTATAAGTTCACCATTGAAAAAGACAGGCATTATTAGCTCCACTTTCTATAGAAAAAGAAAATAAAAAAACAATCCTGAAAGTCAAAGAAAAGTTACTTTTAAAAGTTGCCCAAGTTCACAGGGCTCATAAATGGGAGACTCGGGACTGGAAATAGAAGATTGTTTTTTTATTTTGTTATTTTGTTTGTTTCTGATTCTCTATTGATCTTGCCTCTTCCTTCCCTCTCTCCTTGTCTCCATCTACAACCTGCCTTCTAAAACCATAAAATTCTGCTCTTCTAGACACCTCTGTCTTACAGCAGTTCCCATCATCATGACTGATTCTGTCCCCAGGCAAACACCATAGCAAACAGCAAATCCTGAGGGTGTGGGAACTGCATGTGGACTGTGACTTGTGTTGGGAATTTTCACCTTGACCTCAAGGAAAGCCACCTGGACCTGGCAGAACAGCCTGCAGGCTGGAGTGTTAGTTGGTTCACAAGAGAAAGCAAGAGAGAACAAAGATGGCGACTGTGAGCTGCAGAGTATGTGCTGCACCAGTAGAAGGTGCCTCCCTGAGCCAGATGCTAAAACTCAACCATTATTAAAACCAGGACATGCATGAGCCTGATTTTCTACCTACTGTGGTCTTTTCTTTTTCTTATTTATTTATTTATTTGCTTAATTTCCATTTCTGGTACCATCGCATCTCCCTTTATCTTCCTGCATCTTACTAACTGCTTCCTCAGCAGCCAGCAGCCTGGTAGGAAAGGAAACAGGCTGGACGTGAGAAGTTATGCGTCAGGTTGGCCTCAAACAATGGAGAGCACAAGTTCTGTTCCTGAGCTCCATCCAAAGCTACAGGAGAGCCTTCCTGATGTGGAGGATGAAATCTGGCGTCAGCACAGGACTGGAGGTCTCCTTTCTGACTAGCAAATGGCTCTTGGCTCCCTGGCCACACTCTGATCAGGGTGAATTACATGCATAATTCAAAATCCAGGAAACTGCTCCGGTACGACGTGCTAGCATTCTGCCAAGGCTGGAGATTATTAGGAAGTGTGACTTTGGCTGAGCCCTCAGCTCCATTTTACACTCTCTTATTTCTGTGTTATTGCTCATTCGCTTAAAGAGAAATACACGAGTCAGAGACAAGATCTCTTTCCCTTCTCATGTTTCTCCAATTTATCTTCCTTGGCATGATGCATTTCTCAAGCCCGAGAGTTGAAAGTGCTGTCTTGTCCTCCTGTGCTTTCCTCATTATCTCCCTGATCTCTCGTTTATTCTTTAGTGTTTTTCTCTTATCAGCACAGTTTCTGGGGACATCACAAAGTTGGAATGAGTTGCCTCTCACCTTCCAGGGCTGTTTATTGGATGTTTTGGGCCTCACAGTTTCAATCATATGGCCCTAGTTCTCTGGCATGTGGTAGGGGCAAAGAGAGGAAATCCTGGTCACACCTCCACTAGGGCTCATGACCCTACCAAGGACTACTTACTATACATAAAAGGGACTCCATGTGATACTTTCTCTAGAACCACAGCATACTCTGAAGCACAGAGAGAATATTGCTAATCATAGTCTCATGTGACACTTTATAAAGGGCTCTGTGACAAGGAACTTTGATTCGTGTGTGTGTGTGTGTGTGTGTGTGTGTGTGTGTGTGTGTGCGCGCGCGCGCTCGCGTGTGTGCATGCGTGTTATATGTATTCGTTCATATGGTTGTATCTGGGCACATGTGCACATAGATGTAGATGTATGTGGAAGCCAGATGTCAACAGCAATTATCTTCCTGTCATTTTTCTGTTTCCTTTTTGAGAAAAGATTTATCACTGAACCTTGAGCTCATCACTTCAGCCAGACTAGCTAGCCAGTGAGCTTTTGGGATCTGCCCATATTAGTGCAAATCCAGAACTAATATGACAGAAGAATACTGTAACATTCAGCTTTTCTATGTATGATGGGGATTCGAACCTAGGTCTTTTTGCTTGTTTAGCAGATACTTTACCGAGTAAGCCATTATCCCAGCCCAGAGTTTTACTTTTCTAAAAACGTCTACTATTCAAAAAATATTTGAGGGAAGAACTCTCAAAAGAATTTATACTCAAAATCACAGACTACAAAGTAGAAGCTCTTTATGAATCTGGGAATCAACACACACCTAATATATTTCTGCTTTATCCACACTAATGCACTTCACTTTTCTCCCATGGAGAAATTTTTGTAGCCTGTCACAAACATCATACTGTTTTAGCCATGCATATACCCAGGTATTTCTAAGAGATAATAAATTCTGCATTTAAAATATAATAGTGCTACCATTGTTGGGTCTAAGAAACATTTAAATTCTGTTATCAAATAATCACTGGATGTTCAAAGTTTCCTAATTACCTCACGATGCCTATTCAGAAATTTTGCTTCAAAATGCATCTTCAGTTATGAAAAACCTAAAGTCCCCAAAGAATTCAAAATTAAGCAGTATGAAGGAACCCACTGCCTATTTATTTAATATTTGCCACAGATACTTGTTTGGTAGTTTTACTCTGAAAGTAAATCAAGTAGAGAAGAGCTTTCCTAAATATGCCTGATTCCTCCACATGCACAGCCTTCCCGGTAATTTAATACATCTAGCAGTAAACAGACACTCCTGATATACTACTCTTAACTGAGTTCTTTATATTAGAGTCCACCTTTGACAATGTGTGTGTAGTGACTATGGACATGTGTGCTGGGTATCAAACCCAGACAGTTGCCCATGATACTCTCATCCTTTCTGTTGTGTTTATGTAGTATTTTCTCTGGACACTTGATAGACACTGATTTTTTAACTCTATGGTTCTATTTATTCTAAAATGGCACATAGTTGAAACTATATATGTCCTCTCTACAGAATAGCTTGTTATTTATCGATATATTCACACATCTTTTACGTCTGGTCATGGTTTAACAATTTCTTTCTTTATAACATCAAGTAATATTCTCAATAAATTTCCAGTCATCTACTGAAAGACTCCCTGGTATAGGCAGTTAAAATTAGAGTTGCTCTGGTCAACATACAGAGAGTGAGAAAAAGTCTATGGACCCTTGTCTTAGTTACGGTTTCATTGCTGTGTGGAGATACCATGATCAAGGCACCTAATATAAAGACAACATTTAGTTGGTGAAGGCTTACAATTTCAGAGGTTCAGTTCATTGTCATGAGGGTGGGAAGCATGGCAGCATGCAGCAGACATAATTCTGTGAGAAGGAGCTGAGAGTTCTACATCATGACCAAAAAGTAATCAGAAGGAGACTATTGTGTCTTGTACTGGACAGAACTTAAGCATATATATTACCTCAAAGTCCCATCTCTACAGTTATACACTTCTTCAAATAAGGCCTCACCTACTCCAAAAAGGCCACACCTTCTAACAATGCTACTCCCTTGGCCAAGCATATTCAAACCATAACTTCATCTAGAAATGGACCATCTGTATCAAAAATCACTTCCAAGGCTTAGGAACCAGCAAAGAGGAGGGAGCTGAAAAATTGTAGGAGCCAGAGATCAGGGGGGACCAGAGCGAGGCAGTATTTTCTGGACAGGAGAGAATCACCACATCTATGCATCACAGTAGCTGTGGTTGAATAAGACCAGCACAAGCTCAAGCCAGTCAACATTTCAGCTTGGAAGTGAAAGGGGTTCACGGGACTGTTCCCCAACTGAGGATTTCTGGACAGTTACTTGCTTCTGAGAGACTTTTGTTAAAAAGTGTGTCCCCTGGTGGGACAAATACACTATGGTTGAGGGACCTGCACTCAGGAGTATATGGGCAAAATAAACTGGACTCAATGGGCTATTTTTTTAAAAAGCAGAGTCATGAAGTATAAAGGGTATCTTAGAGAAGTTAGGGTAGGCATGGGTGATGAAGATGAAATTAATTTCTATGAAAATCTCAAAGAATTAATGAGAATATTAAAAAGGAATAATGTTGTTATAAAGATCATTGTATAGTTTTTTGTATCAGCAGGAAAAATCCAGTTCATTTGGGAGAATAATAACAAAAATGATCACACATCAAGACTTCAGCTTTCCAAGACTCTGTAAGACAATCTTCCAAAAGTCTTTTCCATTCTGACTCTCTGTCAGCAATGCATGAGACCCCCATACCTCTGCACAGTCTTCCCACCAAAGGCTGAACACTCCTTTTATTAACAAAGAACAAAGGAACAAATATTAGGGAACAACTTACAGTCTCTGATGAATAATAAGTGTGCATGTGTGCACACACACTTGCACATGTGTGCACACACACTTGCACATGTGTGTGTATGCATTCATGTGTGTTCACAGACACACACACATTGTCCAATTTTAGATGAGTTATGATCCTAAGACATGTGGTCTGTGAGTATACTTCCCGAAAGGCTTGCTTGAGAAAAGATAACTCACCCTTACACCCTGAATGTGGGTGGCTTTCCTGAGCCAAAATCCCAGTGTGAATAAAAAAGGGAAAGCAAGCTGCGCACCAGCATCCATCTCTGCTTCCTGATCACAGATGTGTCGTAATCAGCTGCTACCATGGTATCCCACCCTGACAGAGTGCACCCTCGAACTGTGAGCCAAGCAGACCTTTCCTTTACTAAGTTGCTTTGTCAAGTGTTTTGTTGTGGCAACAAGAAAAATGGCTAACACACTTGCAAATGTAAGAATGGTCAAATCCAAGGACTGTGCAAGACAAGGAGTCCTATCCACACAGTGATTTAATGCAGAAAGGACCAGGTATGATATCACTGACAGACAAGAGTGGAAAGTAAGTCACAGCTTCTCTCTCAGACAGGGATAAAGTATCATCATCTATCACAGTGACATCAGAGACAACTGAAACTTCTGACGACTTCCAGACATAATAGTTCATAGAGCCAAAACTGGAGTCTGATGGATACCGTAAGATGCATGGGTCACTCCAGGCTTTGGAAAAATGACTCTAGGGAACAAGAGTGCTGACAGGAACCTCATCCTGCCTCTAGTTTCTGAGCTGAACTAGATACAATCAGTACTAAATCTCTGTTGTTAGGATTGCATTCCTGGACCAATTCCCCATGAAGATGATGCTATATGTCCTTGTCTTATAATAAAGAGACTACTGTATGATTTAAACTCTTATACTAACATAGTTACATAGACAGTGATTTATCTGCTAAATAACAGATTCAAATAAAAAGCTAACAGCATACAATCCTTTTGTGAAATCAAGAACTTGATGATAAGTCCATTTGACAACTACTACCTCTGTAATAATTCCTCAGAATGTTAAGAGTTTGCATGTGACCCTAAGTTTCAATCCTAATTATTTTGCAAGAGAACTGAAAACGTGTACACACACAAGAAAGTATCCATAGGCACATCACTCAAAATAATCAGAAAGCAGAAAAAGCAAAACTGTCAACTGAGCAGATAAACAAAATATGAATAACCCAATGACAAGAAAAAGAAATTAAAACTACAGAAACTTGGAAGGAAAGAAATAAACTTCTAGTATGTAGATGATTTGATTGCCAATCCAAGAAACCCATATTGTTGAGTAAATCTAGGTAAAGTTGGGGTGATATACATATATAGCCAATTGCTTTTTCATTGATCAGCAGGAAAAAAGAAATGCAACTCAAAGTACATATGTTCTCCATTAAAGTTTGGATCTGGAATGTCCCTTAAGACCCATATGTTTAAGGGTTGGTTCCACGTTCTCATGAACCTACAACATGACAAACCATAGAACATTATAAGTGAAAGAAGCTATTGCAAGATGCTATATGCTGTATGATCTTGTTTGTATGAAATGTCTAAAATAGGTAAATCCATAGAGAAAAAGCAATTTTGTGGTTGTCTACTACCCACAGGAGGTAAAAATGGGGCAGGGGTGCTAATGCATCCGGGTTCTTCATGAGGTGACAAAAATGATCTAAAATCCAACATTAGCAATGATTTTTAAAATGCTATAAATAAACTGAGGTCACCAAAAACTATACTTAAAAAACTAGGAAATGATAAAAACCATATGCATGAATGGGAAGATTCTATCTCCCCAGTTTGATATATATGCTTTCTATAGTAAATGAAAACTTCACTTGGCCTTCTAGTGACATACATGTAGATTCCAAATTTTACATGAAGAGTGAACGGTCGAATAATAGAGGGGAAGAATTTGTCCTTATATACATGTGCTAATTATATATAATTAAAATTATCATACATTGTTAGCATTTTGTATTATAGTCCTTATATACATGTGCTAATTATATATAATTAAAATTATCATACATTGTTAGCATTTTGTATTAGAGTCGATGGCTTTGGTTCATCAGTGGAAAACAGACTAGTGGATCTTGTTGGGCTAAGAGATTGTTCAGCAGTTAGCACTCACTGTTCTTGCAGAGGACCTTGATGTGGGTTTAGTTCCTAGTTCATCAAATGATGGCAGCAACTTGTCCCAGGGTGTTTAATGCCATCTTCTGACCTCATGGTACTGTGCCATTGTGCTGCTACATGTGCATACACTTTAGTGTACAGGCGCACACGCACGCACACACACACACACACACACACACACACACGTTAATAGTTTAAAAGAATTGAGAAATGGTCTCCTTTATGAATGGGACCCACATATTTAATAATAAAGGCACCAGACCCTGTGATGAAGGCAAGAACCATCTAATATATGGCACAGGAACAGTAATTGTCCATTAGGGAAAAATAATGCACGGGTAAGGGAAACTAAGGTTGAGGTAGACATAGCAGAAATGGTTTTTAAGTCTTATCTAAAAGTCAAACAAAGATTGATGGATCCTGTAGAACAATGACGGAGAATGGGGCAAGATGAGAGAAGATGCTCCCACAATGCATTTATGTAGAAAGAAGATCCTGGAGTTGTGAACCTATGATTAGGAAAAGCTACAAGATTGCCCACATGAGAAAAAAAAAGTCCTTACACTCATTCACTTGCATTCATCTAGCAATTCAGACATAGACCATCAGAATGTGAGCTCCCCGACATGCCACTTTAACAGACTGATTATTTTGACCTAAAGACCGTTGAGCAAAAGCAGATATAAGATCTCAGCTCCTGTCCCATTTGCCTAAAAGCAAGATATAAATTTTTAAAGGAATCTCTTTCTTCTGCATACCAGGAAGAAAAGAAGATTAATCACTGGAGATAACTCTAGACCTTGCACCAATAGACGGCCCCAAGAACCCAAAGTGCTCCAGAGCCTTTATCCAGTCAATCCCTCTGCCATATCTTTAGCTTCTTAATTGTTGTCCATTAGGGAAAAATTAATAAACTTCTGAATTTGCTTCTTTTTCTTGTTAACCAACCTGCAGTGCTCTAGTGAACCACAGTTTGCAAGTAGATGATAGAACTATGCCCTCTCGGTTATATAAGAAATATGTTGGGCTTCTAGTTTCTGCCAGGCAATGGTCTAGGAGTTAAGTGTTCAGGGCCCAACAACTTACATTTTAGTAGCCCAGCAGCCAGAAAATTCATAAACAAAACCTAGTTCTAATGGTGGCAGATTTCACAGAGCCAATAAAACTGGGTAGTGCAACCAGAGGGACTAGGGGTTGGGGGGTGGGGTGGACTTCAGCAATGACTTCAGCATTTATGGTGAGAAAAGACCTCTTCCAGAAGGTAGCAATCAAAAAAGGACAAGGAACTAGAACTCAAAAGTTAACTAGAGTCCAATGTGATGGAAGAAAGACATCAAAATCTGACCACAGGAATCTCTAAACTTTGGGGATTAAAAACTCAGAGGCTGGAGGAGCCCACTTAGACCTCACCTCTGAAGCTGCCAACCCTGTTTGTGCTTGTTAAGGTCTTGAGGCCCCAGCTGGGCTGTCCAGGGGTATACACAAGACTCCCAGAACTGTCCGCTCAGTTGAGCTTTAATAGACTGCCTCTATTAATTATGAGACTGCCAGCACTGCCCCCGCCCCAACTCCCAGCTAAATAAAGCTACCCCAGTTGCTTGGCTGAAAGTTTGAAATACACGCACATACAATGTCTTGGTGGGTGCAGCATTTGGCTCTTTGCTGAGAGTTTTGCCTTCCTTTTGCAGTTAATAATTAGCTCTGCCTTGGTCCTCACAAAGGGTGCCACCCAAACAAAAGCACACGCTAAGTGCGTTTGCTATACTTGCCACCCGAATAAATAGGCAAAGGGATGATTAATGAATGAGGGGGGAATTCCACACAACAGTGAGCGAAAACAAAGGCCCATGGGTTTGTTGCCCACAAACTCAGACAAGTGCTATCCAGAGAGGTGACAGAAAGCAATACCCCAAAAGCTCTGTTTAACAGACAGGTTGTGAAGACTTCATTTTGCCTTGTTATGACAGCCAAAGTGTTTTTAGTACATTCTGACATGTTAAAGGGCCAGGGTCAGCTGAGGCAAAAACACAGGTTGTTGGGGTAGTTGTCCTGCAGGGGTAGGGAGGGACACATTTTTTTGTGTGAGTGACAGAGGTAACCCAAATGCTTCAGACAACACTCTTGAGACCTCTTTGTGAGGCAAGGACTGAGCAGACATTTTCAAAGAGTTGTTTGGGTGTCAAACAAAAGCAGATGAGGCGCCACACAAACATCACAGCCCAAGCTGTCTGACAGGACCTGTCCGGGCCTCAAAATGGCCGCCTTATACACCAGGCTGGGCCTCAGGGCTAGCTAATAAAGAACTCAGTTCTAACTCTGTCATCAAGTGACAAGAGCTGAAGGGCTCTGTGTAGCAATGTGCAAGCTCAGGAGGTCCATGGCTGATTTGAGACCTTTGTACACCTTCTCCTCTCCTTCATTCTAAGGGAGCCGTCCCCCCAAGGATACTGCCATGGACTTCATCTATTTGGCCAAGTTAGATATTAATGGTCTGTGTAGGGGATGGGCTGGTGAGGACTGGCAATTTGCCAAACATTAGGGAGGCTGGGTTTACTTTCTGGACACATCCTCACCTCCTCTTTGTACCCTCCTTCCCCCTCCCAGAGTTTTCCCTGTCAACCAGGTGCCCATTCCCACAAGCTCTGTTTCCAGCCAGGTGTCTGATGGGAAAGGATCTGATAAATTAATCCCCATGGAAGATTTAGGTGATAATGAACTGAAAGGGACATTTGCATTTTAATGGAGGCCTCTAACAGCCTCGAGGCCTCCAAGAACCAGCAATGCAAGGACTGTGCAGTTGTAAGCTCTCCGGGCAGGCCAGGGGAGAGGCATTTACCAGCATGGATATTCCCAGGGTAGCATCACACAGACTTCTGTGGGAATCTATAGGCTCAGATGTCACCCTCCTTTCACCTGGGTAACTGAGGACTAGGAGGAAGTGGGTGCCCAGAGCTCTGAACACTTGAATGAGTGGGAGAGGCGGCACAACCCAACGAATAATGAAAACATAGCTTAGGACTTTCTCATGGAGACCACCATCCTCAGTTAGCACTCAAGGCAGCAGAAGTGCTGAAAAAATGATGCTTGAATGGGAATCACAAAAGGACTCTCAGATGGTATCAAGGAGAAGCAATGAAGGCTGCCCCTGCTTCTCCTCTTTGAATAGCAATAGTAGATGTCCTTCTGCCTTGGAAGCATAGCCTAACAATTTCTGGTCTGCTAAGGTCCTATTTCTTAACTTGTAGGGTATTTGTGTAATTATTTGTTTGTTCTTACAGCTTGACAATGAGTTATTACTTTGTTCTTGCAAAAGGAATATGCAATTTGGATTTTGGAAATGCCACCCACCTACATAATTAGAGACAAAGGAGGGCACCGTTTTATACCTATTTCATTGTTAAAAGAGAACCCTGGGACTACATACAGGGCACCTGGTTTGTACATGTAAGGCCTTGAGATTCAACCCCTAACCCTGTATAATTTTATAATAATTTAAAGACCAAGCAAGATATTATACAGTTACATAATTGTATTTGTTTTTAAAAATAATTTATTTCTATTTTAAGATATTTTACATACTTATTATATTTTAAAAATTAATATATACTATTATTAACATTGGCTTTTGTCTGTCTCTTTCTTTACTTTTTTTTATTTTATTTTATTTAGATAAGATTTTTAATAGAACACTGGTCCAAGCAGAATTCACTATGTAGAACAAATTGACTTTGACCTTGCTGTCATCCTCCTGCCCCTTCCTCCTGAGTGCTGGGATTACAGGTATGAACCACATCACACCTAGCTGGATTAGCATATTAAATACACAATTCAATACCATGATTATACAAAACAAGCCTAGATAGAAGAAACAATAGCATCTATCTTCTAGCTGTGGGGTTGGTTCACTTATTACTATACCGACAGAACTGTGTGGTAAGATGAGTAAAGACTGCAGTGCTGCACGCAGATCCAGTGATGGTGACATGACATTCCCCAAGAACTAAGACTACATCAATTCCATGTACCCTGATCTACCAAAGGCAAAAGAACTGTCCCCAGGAGGAATAAGCCAAGGTCTAAAAGCTTGTGAGCTTCTGCAAAGTGAGAAATACTTGTGAGCCTAGGAGAAGCCATGAATGGAGAGGAGGGGAAGAGATGTGAAGACTTTCCCCCAAACTTGCCCACCTGGGGAACTGCTTTCAATCAAGAGGAGAATCTGGACAAGGGGGCGTATCCATTGCACACAATTTGCAGGTGGACTCAAGTGCTCACACAGGAGAGTCAGTGGACATAAGGATGAAGATACCAGAGACAGAAAGGGCTTTGATTCAGATGTTTTGTGTCCATGGTGAATGGTCAAAGCTAAAGGACTCTGGTTTGCACATCTCAGAAGGAAAGAATTATGCACTGTGGCTAAACAGTAAAGGGGCTCCCAAGCCAGACACAGGTCCAGTGTCAGAGAGATTTGTGACAAGACTATAATCTCCAATCCAGGTCACCTTTCTAATTTAATAAAGTCTCATTAATTTGAACAAACCTAATTTGGAGTGGCTGGAATAATCAGGCTGAAATGAAACTGATCTTTCAACTATAAAAAGAGTGTTTACTCAGCAAATTAATGGCAGGAGACACATCAGGTGGGGAATACTTAACCTATTTAGGAGCAGGAACATGGCATGCATATCTGCATTCATTTACTCTATAACAATCTGCATGCTAATTACAGATGATCTTTAGTCATTACAAAAGATCAGCAATCCAGAGCCAGTATATCAGGCAGTTTATACTGCCAGACTAGCTCAAAGTAGAGAAACTGTGTGTAAATACAAAATAATAATAACAATGACAAACCACGTCATTTTTGTAGTCCATTGTTGCTTAAAGTGTTACAGGGAAGAAAACACGATTTTGCCTACATCCTTCTTACCTCTTGGTAGGGATGGCTCTTTGAAACAAAAGATTAACAACATAGGACTAGGAAGATGTCTCAGCCCATAAAATGCTTTCTGAATGAGCCTAAGAAACTCACTTTGATCCATTAGAAGCTATATTAAAAAAATCCAGGCATAGAGGCACACACCGTTAATACTAGAGCTGGAGACAGGAGTATCACTGGGGCTCTGTGGTTACTCAGTCTAGCTGAATCAGTGGGTGTCTGGATTAGTGAGAGACTCTGTCTCCAAAACAATAAAGTGGAGCAGTTAAGAAAGACACCCAAGGGGTTGGGGATTTAGCGCAGAAAGAAAGACACCCAATATTGATATTTGGCTTACACACACACACACACACACACACACACACACACACACACACATCTTCTTTCTCCATGACCCAAAGTAGGCTAAGAAAACCAAAACCATGAGCGTGTTTTCCCATCTCAGTAACTGTGAGAAGGCTCACACTTAGCCTGTTGGTTTTGCTAGGTCCCACGTGTGTGTCTACTTCTGTCAGCACTCTAACTGTGCTAAAGGAGACTGCAGTGTCAGCTTCCCAGCCACTGTCCAATGTTGGAAATGTGGCTGTACAAACGTAGCCACATGTCCAAGTTCACTTGTTTGAATTCAGATAGGAAAGGCCAGAGGGGACGTGAAGTTCTTTCTGTTTGTGTAGGCAGAAATGGAGGCATGAACTTGGAGACTAGAAGACATCTCTGAATATCATTCTCCAGGATCCTTCCTTCCACTTTTTTTGAGATTAGATGCTCTTCCGGCAGGAAATCATCTATTAGGCTAAACTTCCATCCAGTAAGCTTGAGGGATACGCCTATCACCATTCCCTCAGCACTGGCTTTACAAGTGTGAGTCAACACATCTGGCATTTTCTTCCTTGGAGCTGGGATTGAACTCAGATCCTTATGCTTGCACAATAACCACTTTACCCACCAAGCCATCCTCAGTCCATAACTTTCTTTCTAACACTGAAATAAACTACAGTCTTAGTCATATCAACTCGGGTATCCTGGAACATACTATATTGGAATTGACAAGCTGGTTTCTATCAATACATCTGAATTAAAGCCTGTGTGTGCAGAATGTATATGGACAATGGGCAAGACAGTTTGTGCATCCAAAAGGCTAAAAAGTAGAACAGTTTGCAAAAATTATTATGATATATGACTTAGTTAAAAGATTGATGTGGTCAATGAGCTGAGTCTGGCAAGGTCATCTGATTCATCTTCCGAGACATCATTCAGGGTCTTTCTGTTTGAAAGTTTAAGCGACTTTGTTACTATGGGGCTGGCAAAGGGGAAAGAAGGTTTTCCAGCTCTTTTAGCAAATGCACAACAGAGTGAGTTTAATTGCTCCAAAGTCTAATGCTCCCTATCTTTGAAATGATTCAGGAAGGCAGGCACAGAGGTTGTTTTTTATTTTTACTTTATTATTATTATTTTTTTCTTGATTTGGCAGCCAACAGGAGCACGGTGTGTTTATCTCTGCTGGTGTTTTAGAAGTGTGGATGGATTCACCAAAGTAAAGGACACTAGAAAGATAAGTTTCCAAGGCATTGGCAATAACTCTTTTCTATTGCCAACTGGCTATTCTATATGTAGCATTCAGAGGCAAATATAAAAAAGATGATGTAAAGGCAAAATTATTTCCTTGATAACACTTGTTTTAAACACCCCGCCACTAAAGAGCTAAAAGTCTCAAAGTGAATGCCTAAACCATATAAAAGCTACAGGCACACTTACATAAATTCTTAAGATTAAAGTAATAACTTCTAGAAAAAGGTGGGAGAAAACATACTACAATAAATCTGTTTGTAATGGTATTTGGGCCCTACCAACTGCTTTCATTGGTCTCCAGTGGCTTACATATAAAACAATACATTTGATGTATGATTTCAATTCCTTATGGAAAACTGTTCTATCTACAAGCGGCCCGTCAACGAGAATACCACAAAACCTCTCTGAGTCCCCACATGAGGTAGGACTGTGGGATATAACTTAAGGTCACAATTTGTTCTCACTTGGTCAGGTTTAAGACTATAATTGAGAAATGCCTGACCTGGGGCGGTGAGTGAAAGGGGGGGTCTGCTTATTTATGGGAAATAGAAAGGGGATAGATGTCAGAGCTTGGAGTTAAACGGCATTGTTTTTGCAAGGAGAGCTGCTCCAGAGAAGAGGCTCAGTTGAAGGAGTGGCTGCCAGGGAGTCTGTGACACACACCCCCCTCCCTCCTAGCCCATGGCGTATGGCAGCTGTCAGCTCTGGGAAATAGGCCTTAAATGGAGAAACCTTATTTTCTTAGTGTTGAGGGGCATGGGGGTGGGGGTAGGAGTGGGACGTGGGGTGGGTGAGTGGTGGGGGTAACTGTAAAATGAAAACAAATACCATTCTAATTGGTCTCTAAATCCTAGGCTTTCATCATGACAACATGCCTCTGTGTTTCACCCATCATGCTTAAATCCCAAATTAAACTTGTATAGGTTTAAACAGGGAATTAATTATACAGTAAAAAATGTCCGCAGTTGGAAGAGGGCAATATACAGCTGCTATGAGCTATTCTTCTTGAAACGATGTCTTTTCCAAGCATTGTCCTGGTTCTTACCATTCCCTAAGTCATCTTCTTGTTCCTTGCTTTGCAACCACAATCCCAGGAAGGCTGAACAGTTTGTTCTTTTTTTTTTTTTTACCCCCCAAGTATCACACTGCAGGAAACAGCCTTGACTAGTTGCTTCTTACCCATCATCCACTTTGTTTTCTTTGTTTTTTAAGACAGGATCTCTCATTGAACCAAGTAGACTTAGCCTTACTGGCTAGGGACATCTACCTTCCTGTGGTTCTCCAGTGCTAGGATTATATGTACCACACAAGCTACCATACCTAGCTTTCTTTTTTTCTTCTTTTTATTGTTTTCTAAAGATTCTAGGATGAAACACAGGTGCTTGCATGGCAAATACTTTGCAGAATAAGCTATCTCCCCAGCCACCTTTTCTAATCAAATGTCTTAAAGGAACTGACCCCTACACACACACACACACACACACACACAGAGAGAGAGAGAGAGAGAGAGAGAGAGAGAGAGAGAGAGAGAGAGAGAGAGAGAGGCATGAGCCACCTCTGGCTGAATGTCTATGCATCCTTTCCTCACGTCAAAGTTCAGATTTTCTCTCTACATGGTTTTTAATAGAAAAGATGTTGTGCATAGTCTATATTTTACATAAATACTTTTCAAAGCCAAAGCCAAACTATGTGACCCTGATTTATCCAGAACCCAATATATAGATCAGGCTAGCCTTGACTTCACAGAGATCCACCTGCTTTTGCCTCTCCCTCCTGAATGCTGGATTTAAAGGTGTGCACCACCATGCCTGACACAAATATATTTTTTAATCTCTAAATTTTAGTGTCTAATTTTTATTTTTGGAGATTTTTTTAAATCATAGTCATTTATTTCTTATTTTCCTATTAAAACATATTTGTTCATAAATAAAAGATGCTTCTGGAAGATAAAAGGCAGATGCCCACTCCTTGCCAACTTCATAGAAGACAGCTTTTCACTCCCAGAGTCCAAGTGATATGATATGATTGGTTGGTTTTGTTTTGCTTTGCTTTGCTTTGTTTTAACAAATTTTCAATGAAAGGTTTCTATGGGGACATTTTCTCCCTTAAGTGACAATGTTTTTCTCAAGAAAATAAACATCCAGACCAAAGAACTGACTTCTGTCAAAACAAAACTAGTATAGGTTTCTTCTACCCTGTGTACCATCCATAAAAAAGAAGATAGGAAATGTCACTATGAATAGTCACACGTGATACCTACCATATTTCACAGGAAACCCCTTTTCTAAATTTTGTAGCCTCAGGCATTAATTCACTGATTTCATGGCTTGTACATGTGTGAACCCAGTACAAATGTAAACTGCATTTTAAAAATGCTCTGCTGACCAGTTACGGTGGCACATCCCTTTAAGCCTGGCACTTGGGACACAGCCAGCTTAAACTACCTAGCAAGAGCCTATTTCAAGCAAGCCAGAAATGGACCTGGGTTTCAGTAGAATACCCCAGCAGTGGAAAGAAAAACAAAACAGAACCAAGCCCTTTTATTTTCTCTTAAGAAAATAGAGCCTAAGTCTCTTTTATTTCTTAATTTAACAAATGTTCACAAGCAGCTATCATATGTCTACAATATGGTTTTCTCTTCGAGACAAAGCCAGCTGTAAATCACAAGAAAGTTAAGAGGAAAATTTCTTGCATGAACATCCCTAGATGCCGAATGTGGTGGTGATACATGCCTATAATCCCAGCACTGAGGAGGCTGAGGGAGGAAGACCCCAAGTTTCAGGCTGGCAAGGGGTGAACAAAAATCTGACCTCAGAGACGTAACCAAACAAAAGAGGACTCCTGAGGAGCTAACTCAGAGGCCAAACTGTGTCCTCCTGAAAAGACATGCCCTGTGAATGTGATCTTACATGGAAATAAAGTCCTCACAGATGATCAAGCTCAGTAGGGTCCTGAAGGTGGGTTCAAATGCCTAGGGTTCCTTATGAAAAGGAAAACTTGTTCAAAGAGGCAGATAGATACACAGAGCAGAAAGATAGCATGAGGATATAAAGGGAACCCAACCTTTGCAACGCAAAGTGCAAGGTGTAGGGGAGAGGAGGAGGAGGGAGAGGAGTGAAAGGGGGGGAGGAGGAGTGGGGAAGAGGGATAGATAAATGCTCCTCACTGCCTGCATAACAAGCCAACCCTGAAGACACCTTCATTCCAGTTTTCTGAGACATCACATTTGTGTTGTTTAAGCCATCTGGTTAGTGACACTGTGGTGTAGTAGCCTATGAAATAGCACCAACACTTTCCAAAGCTTTCAAGATAAATGTGAAATAAGTGACTGTCTACCAGATGGAAGGTTTGAGTGTTATCAAAACAACAACAACAAAAATCATAGTCCTAGCCACATGAGGCTACCACCTCAGTCTAGAGCAGTGGTTCTCAGCCTTCCTAATGCTGCAACCCTTTACTACAGTTCTTTATGCTGTGGTGACCCCCCCCCATTATAGAATTATATTTATTGCCCTTCATAACTGAAATTTTGCTACTGTTATGAATTATAATGTAAATATCTGTGTTTTCCAATGGCCTTGGGTGGGCCCTATGAAAGGGTCATTCAGTCATCCATGGGCTCTTGATCCACAAGTGGGGAACACTAATCTAGAATATAACTCACCTCAAAACAATCACATGTCTCCACTCTAGTGGTGTCACTTTATAGCTTATCTGTCCATGTCATATAGAAACCATCTATGCCCAACTCTAAAATTTAATGAAAACCACCCATCAGTTACTAATTCTTGGGTTAAGAGAGGCCTACATGGGTTTTTTTTTCCTCAGCTAGAGGCCTCTTTCAACCAGACATCTGTGGGATGTCTACCAACACCAAGCCATGTGGGACTTGTGGACTCTCTGTCACCTTTCTCCACTAGTCACAAAGGACCCCACTACATGCTGAAGCAGGCTCCATGAAATGAGAACACTTGATGTCACGACTAGTCACCTGTCCTTTCATCCAACACTTGAGTACAACTAAAGCTTAATGTAGTCATAGCAACAAAGCCTATCACCAAGTTCAAGATGCTGTTTTAAGACCCTTAAAGGCCAGTGAATTCTTATCATGATGGTGCTGGACTTATTGGTGATGCTGGGATTTTTGCAGTCCATAATGCTTTTATGTGCACTCGCTTCTTTGTACCATGATCATAGCCCTATCATCTCTCTTTTTAAAATTAACTTAATAATTATGCTCACGATTCATTATTATTATTTAATAATTTTAAGTAGTATATCAAATTCTAATGGAAGAGACTTCCTCATACATGGGTGGTTCATGGCACCCTTCCTTAATTCCTCCCTACCAATTACCAAGAAATCTACTTGACCTACTTTTCAAAGTATAAAACTAAGTCACATCTCTTTATATTTGTTAGTGCCCTCTCTTTCAGAGCAAGAAAAATCAATGTGTTTGATGCCTCTAAGAGAGTAAAAGTCATAGAGATAGGTCTACAATGGCACTCCTTGTCTGTAGGTGTTACTGGGAGTAACTGCCATCACCTTGGTTTGTTACTGTGTCAGAGAAGACTGGCATGGCCCAAAGACCTATGGGATCCAGTATTTCCTATTCACCTCTCAGCATGGCTGTTAGGACTAAGAAAAAGGTCTGTGCAGGTAGGAATGAACGAGAAACCTGCATTGTCAGTACCCTTTATTTTCATTCCAAGAGAAAACATTTGGGCTTCACTTCAGCTCTAAGGGAAAAAATCTCCATAACTTTTACTGCCCAGCCTGCCATTACAGAATAGGAGAGTAAGACCAGTTTCCCCAAAGCTTTCTCTCTCTCTCTCTCTCTCTCTCTCTCTCTCTCTCTCTCACACACACACACACACACACACACACACACACACACACACACACACACGATCCTCACAAATCAGATCCAACAGGCTGACTGATCCCTCTCAGCCTTCTAGCACAAGTGACCTGTGGAAATGGCTTACAGTGCTTCCAAAGCTCGTCCTAGGTGGTGCTGTAATTTAAATCGCACATAGTGGCCTGCATCTCCAGCCCCTCTGGAGTGGACAGCCAAGTAGCTTTGCAGGGCTGGTGGCAAGGGTAGAGCTGCCTGACCAGAGAACTTGGAGTCAACAGCTTTGCACCTCTTCACCCAAGATGGTCTCTGTGGGTCCCCAACAGTTCTGCCTTCATCCCCGTCGCCCCCCACACACACACACGCCTTCCATCCCATCGTCAGTGTGGGGCTGTCCTATCTTTTGTTCTGGCAGAGATAAGATGTATAAATGATGAGTGGTTGACAAAGTGTACTCCAGCGCCGCAGGCAGCTCATCAATCATTTTCCACATGTCGACAGATAATTGATGCCAACCCTGCAGGCGAAGCTCCATCAGGTGAGAGGAGGGAAGAATTAAATCTGCTGTCAGGAGCCAAGGCAGCTGATCTGTAGTTAACATTCTTTTTAATTTAGCACTTGTTTGTTTTCAGCAGAGTTTGCTGGTGGGTTCCTCCTCATGCTCCACATTGGGAAAAGAAGTGGGTTTACTGTCCCTACCCACATGCCCCACTCGTGGGCTGGTTCACTGGGGTGGGGATGGAAGGCAGACAGGACCACCCAGGACTGTTGAGGAGGTGCGGGAAACTTTCCTTCTACTTATGAGAAGCCTAGCATCAAAGGCTCCGCTGTCAGGCAATTATCCATCAACAGGTTAGCTTGGCAGATGCTACCTGCACACAAGGAAGAAACCACTTACTGCATTCCTCAGAGAAGAGCCCACGTGTGCAGTGCAAACAATCCAGCCACACATTCCTTAAAGGGATGAGACTGAGTAACCCCTTTTATCATGGAGTCTAAGAGCTTTGGGTTCCCTGGCTTACTGTACCTCCAGCAAACGACTCCACAGAGAAGCCAACCTTCCAAGACACTAGTGAACTGGGATTGTGTGTGTGCGTGTGTGATGTACCTACATGTTCACAGAGATGGTATGGCAGTAAGTGTGTGAACAGTGTGGATTGCTGTCATTGGTTGCTGCCCCCTTTGTTTTCTGAGACAAGGTCTTTAGCTGACTCTGGAGCTCAGTAACTGGTTAATGAGCTCAACTTCAGGTATCTTCCTGTTTCCCTCCACTCCCTGTGCTTGGCTTTTATGTGGGTGCTGGGGATCTGAGCTCAGGGCCTCACGCTTGCAGGACATACCTTGTATTGCCTGAGCTCTCTCCCCAGATCCCTTTCAAAACAGTTAAGATACATGGGAAGTGTCACTCTTCCAGTAGACTCTGACTTACTATTCTCTGCTGGTCCTGAATTCTTACAGTCAGGTACACACACACACACACACACACACACACACACACACACACACACACACACACTCGCTTCTCCAAGACTGAAGAAATCTTTGCTTTGGTGATGACTCAGGCATCGTGGCAAATAGAAAATGACCACATCTGCCACAACCACCAACTTTCAAAAGAATGATAATGTAATTCAGAAGACCCTTAACTCCAAAGTGACCCTGAACACCATCTCACTGTGCCTTGGGGTCATTCGTAGGGATATGATATAATACAAAATGTTCCACTTGATAGAAGGCCAGATAAACCAGCTTTTATCGGATTTCATTTTCTACAAGGAAATGAGCTGACATCCAAGAAGACGCAATCCTAATAGCCAGGCATCAGTCCCCGAGGTTGTCAAGATGCCATCTCAGCTCAAAAGCAGACATCTTTCAAAGCAGAGGCTGCCCTGCTTTCCTGCTGCCTGGGCTCCAAAGCCACTGTATCTGCTTGTGTGAGTCTAGCAACATGCGTAGCAGTTGAGGGCAGTCAAAGCCCCTGTCCGCAAGGATCTTACTCCCATTCCTCTGCAGCCTGTAATCTAACCTGGTACCCTCCCAACCGCCTTTCACAAGGAGGGGACCTATGAATGTAGACACTCCATGGAGGTAACAGTCAACGCGATTTGGGCTGAAGAAATAGTTCAGTCAGAGCACTTGCTGTGCAGGCATTAGAACTTAAGTTAGATTCCCAGCAGTCCCTATTAGAAAAGTTTGGAGTGGCTCTATACACATGGATCTCTGAGCCTAGTTAGTTGCCAGCCTAGCTGGAAAAAAATAGCAAATTCAGGTTCAAAGAGAGACTCTATCTAAAGGGGATAAAACAGAGACTGATAGGATACCCACCCTCATCCTCTGGCCCATAGCTCTGCAGACAATTGTAGATACACATACATACAGCACATATAAGCACACACACATGCACACATACACATGCCGGCATGCACATACACGCACATGGTTCATATATTGGCCTAGATAGGAGATATATTAGAATCTTGATATTTATTATTTACTCCAGTTATAAGGATTGAAACTGGACCGTTTGTGTGTGCTGGGTAACTTTTGAGCCAGTGAAACACAGCCTCAGTCTTAGACACTATTAAATGTTTAAGGAACATTAACTACCACCAGCCACAAACAGTCGTTCATGTAATCGTCACAAAAATGTTTAGTGTGCTCCCTTCAAGTGCTGGAAGGGAAATACAGCTATCTATCATGTGATGCTGGGTGGCTGGCCAGTTTGCAGGTATGCTGTGCTATTGAATGTCAAGTACCCTGTCAACAGACTACTCAGAGAGAGTGTGAGAGATTAATAAACACAGCTGTAAGGTGGTCAGCCTGGCTACAAATTAGAGCAATACAACAGAATTAAGATGAAAGACTCCTTTCTGTTTTTAAAAGCCTGTCAAAGTAGCCACAGTGGGAGAAAAATAATATGCAGGATTATAGGGAACGTGGGGCACTGGACCCTGACACAAAGACCAGAGAGTGAACAGATGAATAGTGCCTAAAGTCCAATCTGGCAATACACATCAAAGACCTTAACTATTTCTAAAAATCGTAAAGTGGTCATTAGACAGAGGTATGTGGCTGAATAGAACAGTCAGTTGAAATATCTCGGTGCCTGGCATTGCAGTATATGCCATGGGCATGGAAGACTCGGAGTAGGAACATCTTAAGGGGATTCAGGTGACTGAGAGGGACACAGTGCAGATTCTGGGGAGATACAGATCTGTATAGAGTTGTGGAGAAGGAAAAGGGCCTCAGCGTGCTGATGAGGAACACACTGAGAGTGAGAGCACAAAGGGCACATGGGACAGCAGTACCTGTGAGTGAGCATGTCTAACAAACAGGGATGTCTAACGTGGTGGAAGCCCCACAGTCATGATGGGGCCATGGAAAATGCAGCTCCCTCAGCCACTATGCTGCTGGGTGGGCTGGACTAGGGGCAGGTCTATTTCGTGAACAAGGAAGTAATCCATGCTGCTCCTCTGCATAAAATATATACAAGCAAAACTGTGACTTTAGATTATGTTATCTGTATTGTGTAAGATTGGATAGGCTGAGTGGAGCCAGAGAGCAAAGAAACTGGGTGGATATTGACAACAGTTTATGGGCTGTTCACCAAGAAACACTATGCTTCCCAAGAGGACAAAAGGGAAAACCAAGGCGTGCTCTGCTTCACACAACAGCAGTGTCTGACCCAAGGATTGTTTTTGTAAGAGACTGCCTATCAAAACATGGGCTAATAAATGATCAGTCTCTGTTTACAAGTCATCAGAACATGTTATCAATGGCTAATTAAACTTTCAAGGTACAAGGGTCTCTGAGAAAGCGCAGAGAGAAGACAGTAACGGAGATGTTCTACTAGCAGCTAGCCCAAATGCGGTTCTTAATAACCTGACGGACAGGAAACACGGAGTAGTTCATGAATATTTATGAACGAATAAAGGCGTATTTCTAAGTAAAGATCATTTCTATGAGAAGATGAAAGGATGGATGTCAGCAGAGACATGTGATGCTGTTAACTGTCTCAAACTCAGTTAGTTCTCCACCTATTGGTTTAGAGTTGTTCTAAGAAGAGTCGTATAATAACTTTTGAAAAAAGCCTTGGTGGCTGGTGCTCAGAGATGATAATAATGAAGAGGAGGAATATGATGTTAGTATTGCACACTTACTAAGTGCATCCTACCTGCAATAAAGTAAGGATATGAATTAACTTATAAACTAATAAAGCCAATACTTTCATGAGCCCATTTTACAGATAAACTAACTCAGAATGGGTAGGTCATTTATGCAGGGTAGCCAGAAAAGTGAAAGGGCAAAGAAACAAACCCATATTGTCTAATTCAAGAGATATTAGTAGTAACTGCTACTTCAGACCAAGGCTTAATTTCTTTTTATTACTAGGAACCCTAAGAAACTTTTTTGTGACCCTCAATATATAGGTATAAAAAATAGGCATATAAATCAAATATTCGCTGATAACAAAACATAAAAACATTTATATAAATTTCAAGTTTTACATTCAGAATTTGCATTCATAATTTACATTTATTTAAAATTAATTTTTTGAAATATATATAAATTTTGATTTTTTAAAGACTAAAGGAAATCAGCATATCAATGAAATCAGTGTCTTTTATTTTTACATGAGGAAGAGATATTGGTTGAACATTTGATGTATATTCTGCATGATGTAGGACATCTTCAACATTTTTCAGAGCTGATCCACATTCAGATTTTGTCACTGTAAATGCTAAAAAATGCTGCTTCATACACATATGGAGGATAAAAGGGAAAAATATTTTTAGGTCCTTTCAGAAGTTCCCACTCATTCACATTCACCAAAATTCATTTAACTATTTTTGAGGAAATTCAGGTGACAATTTAAATCACAATTTTTAATACCAAGGGTTCTAATAAAAAAGCAACCCCAAAATAGATGTATCTGATATTCACATGATGAGGAATGACTGTAAGAAAATATTAAAATATTGTAGAAGCAGTTTGTATGGTTCTATGGGAGCAAAGCATGTGGTATGAAGAGAGAAAACACACTTAACAGCCTTGACTCTTATTTCTAACAGCATATGTTGGTACTGCACAGTAAGATAGCATGCACAGTGTAAAATGAGCAGCCATTCGGAATTCAAGCTGCAGTGAATTTCCTCAATGCACCACAGGTGAGCACACACTGCTAGAAACACATTGGATTCACATTGGAGTGGTTACCAGCTTGATTTTGAATTAATCTGTTGTCATTGCACATTCAGAGAATCTGTGATGAGCCATCTATGATAGGAAGAATGTGACAAAGTGATGGGGCCAGAAACAGTGGCATTCTTTCACACACACAAACTGCTGGGCTGTGACAATTCCCTCCATCTAGGGACAGAAGGGCAGAGCTAAGGATCACATGACCCACCAGCCCTGCCTGCCCTGAGATCCCTCCAACCTGGGGTCTGTCTTAGGAGACCATCCTCTTGGGACTCATTTGCAATGACAGATAGAGATAGGATCTACTTGTTGAAGCTGGAGCCTTGGGCAGGGGAAGAATGAATTCTGGTGATCAGATTCCTAAGGCAGCTGTCCTAGCATCCTAAATGGAGGACAGGAGCAAAACTTCCAAAGTTAAGAGGTTCAACAGTATGGAAGATGGAAGTAGGTCGGTTCAGAGAGGAGTGACAGCAGAAAGCATGACAGCCTATACCAGGACTTGTCTGTGAACTGGGTAGCACTGGTCCATTGATCCTGGTTGGCATAAATGGGTTAGACACAGCTTCTTTCCAAAAGGATTATATGTTAGAAGCTTGGCCTCCAATACAATGGTGGTCAAGTGGTAGTGCCTTTAAGAGGTGGAGCCTACATGTTGCCAAAAGACGTTTATAATGCAAATGCGATCAAAATTTCAATGATATTTCCATAGAACTAGAAAGAAGTCTGAAAGTTCTCAGGCAAGCACACCACCTGATTCCTAACGTGTGGAAACTGGAGGAAATGAATGAAGAGAATTGTGCTGCTTGAACGACCGATTGGTTTCATGTATGCAACAGGGGGCTTGCTTACTTCCAACAATTTAACCTCCTACCAGATCCTACTGATCCTACAGATGTCAGAATATAACACGTCTTTCTGGGAACCCAGGCAAGAGGTTCACAGATTTTTCGTTATGTGGACCATTTTCTGCTCAATACCTACAAGCTGTTAACAAGTACCTTTCTAGTGGCCTCAGGATGAGACAAAGGATGGGTCATCCCAACAGCACATAACCCTTGGTCCTGTATGAACAGGAGCAGTCTCTGGACTATCTACGGTCTTTGGACATCACCATACACTTGAAGGGTAGATATCACTGCACGTTTTCATCTATTCTGGTGAGGGCAAACTTCAGCCATCTTCACCACTAAAGCAGAGCCAACAGTTTTACTGTGATGCCAAGTCATGCACGGCCTCTCTCATGGAGTAAACACTCAACTTTAGATTTGTGCACTTGGGAAGCTCTTGGTTGACAAGAGAGTAGTATGGATTGATGTCAGAGACCAGGTTCCCAAGCTGCTTCATAGCTACTACCAACTTTCTGGTGTTGACATAACTTGACCTTTTCTCCCTCTTTCTCCTCCTCCTCCTCTTCTTCCTCCTCCTCCTCCTCCTCCTCTCCTCCTTCCTCCTCTTCTTCCTCCTCCTCCTCATTGTCCCCATCCACACCAGCTATGCAGTGTATCCCATCTGTGCAGCCCAGAGGCCAGCCAAATGCAAAGCAATAGGAACACATGCAGACCCAGAGACCCTGGGAGGTGGGGGGTGGCACGCTCCTCCAAAGACACCTCTGAGCAAATGTCTGCTTGGCCTGTTACATTCCAAAATGATAATTTTGGGGTGAAAGAAGAAAGAAATGCTGACAAACTGCTGGAGATTTAATTTATTTCTTGGCCAATTCTGCCCCCCTTCCAATATAAATACCAAACTTGGATATTATCAGCAAACATAGAAAAGCTATATGCATATAACATATGCATGTGTGCATACATATGTGTGCATGTGCCTGTGTGTGTGTGTGTGTGTGTGTGTGTGTGTGTGTGTGTGTCTATCCTGTAGGTGCTCATAAAGGCCAGAGCTCAATGTCATGTCAAGTATCTTCCTCTATTACTTTCCATTTATTTATTGATTTCTTTATATACTTATTATTGATTATTTTTTCATTCATTTATTCATTCATTCATTTAGTTAGTTAGTTATGAGACAGAAATTCTCCCTGGATCTTACAGACTCAGCTAGCTGGCCTGGACAGTTAGCCCCAAGGATTCTTTGTTTTTCTCTCTCTCCTTAATCCTGGAATTATAGGAGAGAACCGCTGGTCTCCAAACTTAGGACCTCATATTTTCACAGAAAGCACTTTACCTGCAGAGCCATCTCCCCAGGTCCTGTGTTTGTGTGACTGCTTACAGTTCATCAGAATGTCCTACTCTCCTTCAACGCTTCATTTAAGTCCTGGGAAACAAGTGGCTTTGCTCACGTTCTGGAGCCTTGGTCTCATTTACACGTGGACCTTAGTATGGACTGTGTCCTACAGACCACCCACATTGCACAGCTTCTACAGTGTCATATTTTGTTCTCTCTAAAGAGGAAACAATTTAAAATCCCTTGCAAGGTATTCTGGATACAGAATTTCAATATTTTTTCTAAGTTTCTACAGTTGTCCACATTTGAATTGTTTTATTTTTTTTTAACTAAACCTCAATGACTTGTCTCCAAACAGTTAGTGTTTGTGTGGATGGGGTAATCACTGTAATCTCACATTTTCATTGGTTTTACAATATCAAATTAAACTGCAATATTTCAATATAAACATAACCAATATGGCCAGGGTTAGGAGCAAATTTAACTCTTGTTACCTAAAGAGTTCACCTGTAAGAGCAGCAGAACTGTGCTATACATGCACAGGGAAGCAAGCCTGTATCACAGAATGATGCTATGGGTGAATACCTCAACTTGGATAGATGTTGTTCATGCACACATTTCCATGTGGGTTCATACACATAGCTGGTTGAGCATACACTGTCTCCAAAGCTCAAAATCTGAAATGCTCCAAATTCCAAAACACTTGATGTGGCCATATGACACACACTTGGAAAACTGTATCATGACAATTTTCTGCACCAAATTTTTAGAAATATGTAAGATTACAGCTGTGGGGGGGAGTTGTTCAGTTGCTAACCTGCTTGCCTATCATGCATTGAAATATAGATTCAAGCCCTGGAACCACCATATAAACCAGAAACGCTAGTGTATGTGTGTAACCCCAGAAATCTTGGGAGGCAGAGGAGGAAGGATCAGGTGAACAAGATCATTAAGTTCAAAACCAGTCTGAGATACATGAGAGCTTGTCTCAGGAAAAGAGGGAAGATATTGTACAAAGATTTAGTGTATATGCATATGCTATGTATAAACATGGATGAACTTTGGATATAGATCTTGGTCTAAGATATCTTATTATGGATATGTAGATGTTCCCAAATATAAAACACTCATGGTCCAGAGAACACTGGACAAGGGATTAGCAATCTCCATACATATTTTTCAAGATGGTATTGAATTTTACATAGTCAGGTAATATTTTTTAATATATCTGACAGCATCAATAAGAAGGAATGCCTTGTTGCTCTGTATTCAACTAACAGGATTTGGGTGAGAGAATAGCATCTCAAGGTCCTTGTCAACAAACATTATGTGAGTGCCATGAGCCTGACCAGAGACTTGACTTTATGGGCATCCTCATCAGGTATCTGATCTATGGAGGATATAGCACAATCTGCTGAGGGTGCTTATTTTGCTTGGCAATTGTATTGGGAAGAAGCTGTCAGCACTACAGCTCTCTGGTGGCTTGTAACATACAACTCTCTCATCCTGTAAACTGCTAAGTGGCCTAGAAGAAACTCTCAGTTAAGCAATCCTTTCAGCAGGATGGCAGAAATATAAAGAGTTCACCTGAATGTGACCAACAGAAAAGAACAAAATCTATGACAAGATGAAAAGAGTATTGTATAGGTCACAAATGGAGAACCACAGAAGATAGGATGTCTAGGATAGGGTGAATGGCCAGAGGTGACAAGACTAGCAGGTTGAGGGAAGGATAAAGGACCCACATCAAAAGTGGACTCTTTGCTTCTCCATATCTTATAGCAATGGCTAACAGGGTCCTGCTGCTGTGTCTACAGTTCTATCAGTCACAGATTATATAGCACTGAACAAAGAAATATTTCAATGGAAAAACAACCTTGGACCAAGGAAATGACTCAGTAGGTAAAAGTTCTTTCCACAAAAGCACAAAGATCTTACTTCAATCATCAGGCCTGGCCAGACAGCCTATTTAAAGAATTGGAACCTTAGGTCAGTGAAGAGACCTTGTCTCAAACAACAACAACAACAACAACAACAACAACAACAACAACAACAACACTACTATCATCAGGTAGGGAGCTTCTGATAAAGTTCACTCAACGTGGATTTCTAGTTTCTACAAGCATACTCATGTATATGCAACACTCTGCCCTTACCCCAACACTACACACAATACACACACACACACACACACACACACACACACACACACACACACACACACCGACATTGTTGTTCAGAATGTCTGTAGGTTATCTATAATTGTGAGGGGAAATCCACAACTGTTACATGAGAATGGTCTTCCATCTAAAAAGAGAGAAAGGGGAAACGATCCCATTGGTTCATAAACCCTGGGAAAGCCAGCTTTCTCATAAATACTCTCAGTCATTCTAAAGACAAATAAATCACAGAGTTGGCTCCTCTCATGCCTCTGTAGCTATCAGCCATCTATGCACAGGGATGTGCCTTCTCTCTGCTAACTTTTGTGACAAGTTCTACAGTACTTTGTTGCACTAGCTCTGTCTTGGGATTTATCTACTGTGAGCAAGTAACTCTTATATGGATATTTAACTGGGGCTGGCTTACAGGTTCAGACATTCAGTCCATTATCATCAAGGCTGGTAGATGGTGGCATCCAGGCATGCATGGTGCAGGAGGAGTTGAGAGTTCTACATCTTCATCTGAAGACTGCTAGCAGGATACTGACACCCAGGCAGCTAGGACAAGTGTATTAAAGCCCACGCCCACAAGGCCACACCTACTCCAACAAGACCATACCTCCCAACAGTGCTACTCCCTGCGCCAAACCATCACAAACTCAAACTCCACAGCTTTGAGAACACACAAGAAAGGAAAGAGTGTAGGTTCCTTTGGCATAGCCTTATTTGCCCCTTCCTTAAGTCCTCCAAGAAAGAACATCTATTCATGGTTTTGTGTTGGCTGATTTGACAACACCAAGGGAAAAAAACAACCCATTGTGGTAAACCAAACAGACCATTTCAGCTTTAGTTCATGGTTTCACACAAATGAACACTTTCATGGAAATGAGGAAGTTGTCATAGTCTTTGAATACACAATGAGACAGCATTGGACAGTCCTTGTACCCCAGGTAAGAGACACATAACTGTTGGTGCTCCACCCCTAAACTTGACTTTGCTTTGATTTTTGCCATGACAGGTATTAGTAATTTTACCCTGGCCTCTCATTGACCATCAACAGTATCATATTTTTTAATAAGGAATCTTTTGTCATGTCAGATATGACACAAATAGGAAAGAATATACTCAAAATCTAATCGACACATCTAACCCAGATTTACATTCTTTAACCTACTAATCTGCCCTCTACACTATGAGCACTTATCCAAATGGGCAGTCACCTCATGGCAGCCTGCCCTGAGAAGACAGAAAGGAGCTTCTGGAGACTGGAAAAAAAATCCAGAAAATGCTTTCATTTTCAAGCACAGCTCAGCCAAACATAGGAAGGCTTGCACCTATCTAGGCTTCCCTGTAGCCCTACACTCTAGGGAAAAAAAAGAAGTATTAACACACCAAAACACTGCTGCTATTTCTGTTACAGATAACTGAGATGAATAAAATCAATTAAGTATTTGCAGAGGGAGCAAGAAGTGGAATAAACATCATTTTTTTTTGCCTCTTCAAAGCCAAGAAAAACAAAGACACATAAACTAGAAAAAGTATCCAGATTGTGAATTCCTTTTGAGTTGGTTGCCTAAAGTCACTGATTTCAAAGATACGTCTAAAATACCTCTACATTGCCTCAACATTGCTGAGGATATTAGCCCAACCTTCAGTCTGAGCTAACATTGGGTGCAGGCCTCCCATAAGGGCCTAAGTCCCCAGGATTTGTCCTGGTACAATTACTGGGTTTTGCCAGCAAGTCCAGGAGGGAGTCTTTTCATTGTGAGCAACTAGTTTGCCAGAGGCATTTTTTATAAGAACTTACCAAAATAACAGCATTAGTTATCTCCCTGACACATTACTCCATTGTTTGTTCAATAGCAGTGGCATTTAAATGGCAGCAAGTATGGAACAAAGAGAGGCAGCTGAAGAGAAGTGTGGGTTTCATGTGTCCTGGGACCACCTGCTTCAGCTATGCTACACTTGGCAAAATTGTTTGGAAACAGTGCCATGAGGATGTTTAAGCAAGGGAGGGAGGCACCATCATCCCGCAGTCCCATCACATGCTTCCCCATCACCCTGAGAAATGGATACCAAGGAAGAGGGCCTTTAACTGGGCCACTGCATTGTTGATGTTCTCAACATGGGCCCTTATGGGGAATTCATGGGCACTACAACTTGACCTCAAATCAAGAGAGACAGTAGTAGCTGTGATAGTGCATGACTAGATCCAGAGTAGAGGGGAGAGGTAGCACAGGAAGAGAAATAGGAAGAGGCAAAGAGTAGGAGCCAACAAGAATCATGAGAAGGTGTAAAAGATAAGTGCTGGGGATCTGGTTCAATGGAAGAGCCCCTGATAGCATGTGAAGCTCTAAGTGCAATCATTAATGAAGGGAAAGGAGCTGGGGATATGGACAGGAAAGGAAGAGAGAGAAGAAGCAGGAAAGAGAGGGGAAAGGAAAGGGAGGGGAGAAGAAGAGGGGAAGGAAGGAGAGGGAAGAGAAGGGAGGGGAAAAAGAAGGGAGGGGGGAGAGGGAAGGGAGGGGAGGAGGGAGGGGAGGGGGGGGAGGGGAGGGAGGGGGAGGGAGGGGAGGGAAGGAACAACTCATCTCTTTTAGGAGTTTTAATAAAGTTATCTCATCTCCTCACCCATCGGATCAACCAGTTGGCAATTAATTCTGTGAATACCTACAGGATTACATCTACTACAGCACCAAGTATGAGGTGTATTGGAAGATGGCATGCTTTCAAGAAATTTACAATCCATGCAGGTGATGGAAAGTCTGAATAATTAATTGGAACATGAAAACTCAGGGCACTGCCACTGCCTGAGCCAAGATTCTGCACCTTAATAGGCAACAACCATGAGCACTCCAGAGAGCTGCAACACAGTTTCCTTCTCATGGAAAGGGTTACCTTTTAGGTTACACTGTCTGTCTGACTTGTAAAGTTTTAGATATAGAATAGTAGGCAGAAACATTATCAACAGTAAGAGTCTGGAGGCCAACCCACACTATAGAGCAAACAGTCTCCTTTCTAAGTGCTTTCTAAGCATGGACTCATTAACCCATCTCAGAAAGGGATCACTACTGTCCCCAAGGTCTTGAGGCAGATCCAATTCAAGACAATAAAGTCAACTGTGGGGTCTTGTGTCATTTTACAGACAAGAGCATGGAGAGTGCAGGACGGCATCGAGAAGGACTAGACCAAAACAAAAGCACAATGAGAATAGATTCTAATTTTCTCGAAACTCCAATTTAATTGCAGAGCAACACATCCAAATTTGGGGATCCTTCAGATTATCTTACATGATTCAGCAGAGGAGGGTGGGGGTGAAGGTGGCTCTTGTGCCTCTTCCATGAAGGAGCCTGGTGTTGAAAACAATTCGTTTCTCTGAACCATGAGGAGAAACATCGCCTAAATGGCAACCTTTGGGCTAAGGTACATTTAATTTGCCTCAGTCCAGGCAGAATGGACAAAGGCAAGCCTAATGAAATCTTAGTGCTCTTATTCAAGTTTGGTCCGACCCCTCAACTTGTAAAGGATGAGCAGATTCATAGAGAAAGCTGGACTCACAATACAGGAAAATCTCATCTATTCAAACAAGCTCATCCAATTGGCAACAGTCCAAAGGGCATGTTCATGCGTGGCTCCCACTTTGTGCAAGTGTTGGCTAAGCCTTTCCAGGTATGACTCATTTGATCTTGGAGCTATGGACAATCATTGCCTATCTTACTGATTCTGATACAAAGACAAACCCAGAGGTTAAGGAACTTGCTTAGTGATGCATGAGTGTCAAGAAGCAATGACGAGATTTGAACTCAGGCTGCCTGGTTCCAGGATATGAAGTGACCACATAGGCAGGCAGGAAAAAAAAGCACATGGAGGCGCTGATGGTTAGGAGAGACTGTCGGCACCCTGTAGCTTGGACATAGGCCATGCTGTAGCATCTGATTTGAATGAATATGGTGATAAGGTGTCCCTTGGTTCTTCAGATGCTCTTCCTAGCTCACACACTCATTTGATGACACCAGAGCCTAGAAGAGGTGCATTTGTCCAGAAGTGCCCCTACTCAAATTATTTAGCATCCTAATTCTTGGGACCAGAAGTGACTTTCTCAGAAAGACCACTTCTATTCCCATGCATGAACCAGCATGGCCTTCTATGTCCCAAGCTGTGAAGCCCCCCTTAGCACACATTCACTGATCTCATTCTAAGATGTTCTTATATCCCCCCTATCCCAGAAGGTAAATGCCTTGTAAATAGGTTCAACCTCTCCTCACAGATGTGTTATCATGGCTTAGGGTGGTACCTGGTGTGCACTGGGTCTCTGGAAATATTTCTGAAGGGACTCAGGATCCTCAGAATGTAAACTAGAAATGCTGAAGGAGTACAAGAACCAGAACACTGCACTGTTAACTAAAGCAGCTACTCTACCTTAACTGTACCTGCTAGTTGGAGGGTTCCTTCCTCTCCAGTTTGGTCCTTCCCACACAGACCCATTCTTGCCCTGTGGCTGTCTCTCCTGCATTGCCTGTCTCCTATAGACATGTCTCATTTGCTTTACCTGGCAATTGGAAATTCCATACCAGAATGAAGTAGTAGGCATACACTAGAATCTCTGCAATACCTAATGTTGAAGACAAAAAGTGATAAAGCAAGCCTAACAAATGGTTGTGCTTGTATTAACCTAATAGTTGCATTATTAAACCTACCCCTTCATGTAAGGGTATTGATGTCTAGTCAAACCCTTGGTATGTGTGACCAGAATATAATACCAGTCTACTCCAAGTGACAAAGATGAATATTATGTATTATTGTGGTCTTGTTGTCACAGAAAAGAGAATTTCCCATGGTATCCCCCTTTTACAATGCTTCCCATCCTGTGAGGTAGAACTCATTATTTGTGGTTTCTTTACAGTTTGCATTGTTATAAGCTACCTCAAATGATTCATGCAAAAAAAATAAAAAAGAAGCCCTCCATGCAGACATACCACTAGTATACTCATGGAAAAGACGGGTGAGTAGAGACAAAGGTGGCCCAGGGGAGACCAGAAGAGCTACAATATAACTGAGTCAAGTGGAGAGGGGCTGCTATTATGAGGCTGAGTAGAAAACAATAGACTTTCAGCATGTGGGAAGGGATCTAAGAGAGAGAGAGAGAGAGAGAGAGAGAGAGAGAGAGAGAGAGAGAGAGAGAAAGAAAGAAATATGAATAAATGGACACTCTTACTCATCTGATGCTCAAACTGGTAAAAACAAAACAAAAACAAACAGCAACAAAAAACCCTTATACCTGAACAACACACATATGACAGTCCACGTCGAAAAGAACCAATCAATACCCCTGTACTAATGGGTGAACCACGATTAATATAGAAACAGACTTAAATTGAGGTTGATATACATAGGCCAAATCCTTGATCAAGTATCATGACAAATGGGGGTGTGCCCTTGGGAGGTATCTCCAAGAAGCTCTGGAGTGAAGAAGGCTCTAAATCGCCACTTTACTATAGACCCTCTGGGGAAAGACTTCCATTCAGGAAAGGAACAGCCTTTGCACTTGAGAGCGGCCATCAGCAAAAACAATAGCTCTTTCCTGATGTTCTCATGGGCCACGAAGGGTGAGGAAATGCAGGGTGTGAGGTAAAAATTCAGTTTCTGCCTTCCTTCCAATAGCCTGGTTGTCTTTGGAGCTTGGCATACCAGATGGACTGATAAATAATAATTGCAACAATAATGTTAACAATAATAATACATAAAAGCCATTCTAGTTGCAAGGAGGATTTCTAGACCTTTTCCAGGATGCTTCCTCATTTGTAACTTACTCCATACTCCTGCCTACCCAAAGACCCTGGCCTCAGCAGCAGAAACAATCTATGCTGCCCTGCCATTTGAGCGCCAGGAGCCCCGGTGCTATTGAAGCTTGTCATCTTGCCTATTAGTTTGATGTCTTTATTCAGAGACCATCTGTACCACCAAGAGATACAGAGGCAGCTAATGTCAATATGAACAAATGCCTTCTCTTTTACAAGAAATGTCAAACACAGGACAGGCTAAGAATGACCCTAGGAATGCCAACAGATGTTCACTACAAGCCTCTCAAAAATCAATCCTTTCTATGGGGACTAATTAAGATGAAATAAGGAGCAAAAAGTAAAGAAATTTGTGTCATATTATCAGGAACTTCATCCTCACTTTCCAGGCTCATTATGGGCAGATTGGCCTATGCCCTTTGAAAAATGCTAAAAAGGGATGGGGCGACCAGGGTACCGCAGGGACCTTCAGTCCCCTCAAGTTCCAAACTAAAAAGAAAAGAAAAATCACTGCTCTTTAAAAAGGAATGTGTACTTACATAGTCTAGATTTTTTTTCTCCCCCTGCAATGGTTTCTTTAAACAGCCACACAGAGGGAACAAGTCCATTTCCAGAAAGCCTCCAAAAATATAAAATAACAGGATGGAAACGATACAATGTTTTCAATCTGAAGAAAATAAGAGGGTTTGTCTTTCACATGCAAGAGGCCAGGGAACGGTCACCTCCCGCAAGGTGAGAAAAATGTCTCGTTAAAGGTTTGCCTTTAGCTTTCTTCTGTGAGAGGAAGCAGTCCTGTGCGTGTGTCAGCTCAGATGAACAGGGTTTATATTTACTGGATTTAAATACAGCCTCTCTTCGCTTCTGAGAAGGCTCTCCCATTCTCTCCTTATCCTATCTTTCTCACATTCTTGTCAAGGTAGAATACTGTCATATCACATCCAAACAGAAAAAGATGCTGTTTCTCACACGTCTTTCTGTGAACCTGGTGGAGAATACTGTAACAGGGCACAGCCTTCCCAAGGGTTCCCTACAGGTGAGGTTTGATTCTATGCTCCTTACTCCGCTCTGGTAGTTCCTTGAAAAGTTTTAAAAGAAGGTAGGCAGCATGTCACAGCTTCTAAAGACCCCAAAACACATTTTGGGGTTGATAACAACAAAATCCAGAGGTATCTATACAAGCACTTTTTGCCTAACCTAGAGTCATGTGCCACAGAAGAAAGGGGTCAATAGCTTGGGAAAGGCAAACGGTGGATATGGCATGAAATGTCAAGTTCTCAGTTCCTTAATGTCTACAGCCACAAGAGGAAGTCACCAAGGCCACCACATAACTCGTTCCTATCACTGTGCTCAAATACCTTGACAAAAGCAATTTAACAGTTTTTGTTTTGACTCCCAGTTGAAGGGTAAATGCTATCACGGTGGGGATACCTTAGTGGAAGGAGCCTGAGACATTCGTCACATTGTATCCATGGATAGGAAACAAAGAAATGAATGATACTGCACAGTACACTTTCTCTGTTTTATTCCGTCTACGATCCCAATCCATAGAAAGGTCCCACCCACCATGGTGTGTCTTCTCACTTCAATTTACCTAGACAATCCCTTGCCAATATACCTGGAAGCTTGCCTAGGCGAATCTAGAGCCTGGCAGAGTGGACAGTATTAACCATTAAGGGCTCCCATTAATTCAATACTGAAGCATACAACCACTCTACTGTCCATACTGGCAGTCTTTCTGGTGATATCCTACATATGACAATGAGATGAAGTATCTTTTGTGTCCATCTGCCAAGGCTCCACAGAATTGTTCTGTCAGTTCCCAGAAGACTCTGTCCCTGGGTGACTCCAGTACAGTGGAATGGACTCTGTCTCATTTAGGTTTCTTTTGTTATCATTTCCCAGAGGGTCAGTGAGGGCAGAGCCACCCTCTGCTTGGCCTAGTAAGGTTGGATAATTTTATGGTACAACCTACAGCACAAACCAAATACCAGGACTCTAAAACTGAGAACTCTCCGATATATTCATAATTTATCCCTTAAGGCTGGGGCTGTGAGAGTACAAACTGGGAAAGGACTTGGTCTTATCAATCACCTAGTTTGTAATGTTGCCTGGCGGCACTAATCACTCTGGTAAGTTTTCAGTATCCTTTATACTTTATCGTCACCTGTGCCCTTATAAGACTCTAGCCACACCAAGAAAAACTTCTTAAGAACAACTAAAACCCTGCTGGAAAGACAGGATGGTGATTAAGAGCACTGTCCACTCCTTTCAGAAACCTAGGTTTGATTTTTGGGGAGTGCATGGCAGCTCAATGTGATCTGTGAATGCCATTCCCCAGGGAACTGAAGCCCTCTCAGCCTCCAAGGGCTCCAGGTATCTATGAGGTACATAGACATACATGAAAGCAAAACACTTGTACACATAAGTAAGTTTAATTAAAAGAAAAACTTAGTAACTGACATACAAATCCTAACACCTCGCCACTTCCGGGAATCAGAAATATTAGCATACCCTGAGAATGTTTCTTGTCTCCATCTTCTCCTTTATTCTTTGGAGTCTTGATAACAAGTATGCTCTTGAAATTATGCTCACAGTGAGTTCAGGGAAGTATGTCCATCATCCAAAGGGCAAGAGTAAGCAGCAAGGGGACCCTACAAACTATAGATTTCCAATTTGTAAACTTCTGTCCCAGAGGACAGGTATAGGAAGGAACCGGTCCCTCCCCAGATCAAGCTTTAACCCAGCTAGTATTATAACCATGTGGGTATTAGGAGTTATCTGTTAGATGTGTCTAGCAGAAGGAACCAGAAGTGCATCAGCTTCCTAGAAGTAGTTGAAGATAGAGCATTACTTGATCAATCACAGGCCTAGTGCAGCTGCTCAACATGACTACTCTACACACAGGACATCAAAGGGAGAAGGAGCAAAGATTGCCAGGTGAAACCAAATGCAATCTGTTCCACTTGAATGCCAAAATGGCTACCCTCCTGAACTCTGTCAATCAAGGTCACTATCATCTAATCACATTGATGAAGACTACTTTCCCAGGGGAGTTCATGGAGGCTTCTAATGGGGTCCAAACAAGCAAAAGTCCTTTCTGGAAGGAAAATAACTTGGCTAAGGAGAATGAAGAGAAAAGTCATAGTCTGGCCAACTGGCAAAGACTGGAAATCTTAGCACTGAGGCTGAGCAAGGAGACAGACATTCAAGGCTAGCCTGGGCTACAGAATGTGACCTTGTCTCAAAAGATAAAAGACCAAGACAGAGATGGAGGTCATGTGGGTTAGTTCATATCTAATAGGATGATTGGATACTTATGATCATGGTCTTAATGGTTTCCAGTTAACAAAAATGGAAGCAGAAAGGCTGAGGTTCTAGTCTCCCATCAGGTACTGGGCACTAAGTACCTCACCTACAGTGTGAGTTTTCCAGTATTTTTGTTGTTGTTGTTGTTGTTGTTGTTATTTATATATAAAAGCTTGTAAGTCTGTAAAGCCAAGCGAGCCTTCCAGAGAACCTGTTTTATTTCTCCTAGTGATTTATTCCTGTATTTTTGAGGCACTAAGGATTGAACTCATGCAGGCTCGGCAAATAGTTTACCTCAGAGAGGCTTCTCCAGCTTGGTATCACCTTTCTCAAGGAGTACATTCAAAACGGTGAGGCTGCGTTGGCCCCAGAGAGCAGTGGATTGAAATATCAACTCTGTCCAGTTGATGTGCACTTAATCCCCTGAGCAAGACACTTGTTCCAGCACTCACAGGCACAGGTGTCAGTGCCCCACATTAATCCTGCAGGGTCCAAAGTGGTCCCAGCCCAACCCAGATTCAAATACAAACCATGTGCAATGACTAGCATGTCAGGAGGTACTCTCTCCTCAAGTCCAAACTGGCAGTCCTTGATGCACCAAGGACCTAGAAACATCTGCAGTTTTGTGACTCTTCCCTGTTTCCATTCCCACAATGCTTCCCGTGCCTGCTCAGATCACAGAAAGGTCGCAGGCTCCATCTGGCTACCCTGCCCCCTCTGCTCGCTCCCTCATCGCTCTCATCCCCCCTAAGGACTTTCTGCCCATTTTGTCACTTCCACCTGTTCTGACAGGTTCCCCTTCCTGACCTCAAGATAGCCCTTGGGGACATTAATCATATAACAGCCGGAGCCGTGAAAGAAACAAGGGTTTGGCTGGATACTGTTACCGTCCCTGTCACCTACTAATCATGTCTCATGACTCGGAAGGGCTTAATCAGACGGCCTGCCCTCTCATTAATCATCCCAGGCTCACTCAAACTTCACAGAGAGATTAAAGTTTAGTCTCACTGGCTCCCCATGCCTCCTCCCACCGCATGCTCCTCTAAAAGTTTTACCAGGGGGAGGTCTCAGGTTCCTCCTGCTTTGCCAACTGTCAGGGTGACTGCAAGGGTCTGATGCCTACCAACTGCACAAAGCTACACACACACACACACACACACACACACACACACACACACACCCCCCCTCTCTCTACTTCATCCCTTTCTAACTGTCCCACAATCACAATTTTGGGACACAAAGTTCAACATCACATGTAATGGTAAGTTTGGGGACTTCCAAGTCAGATCAGATCTGGGAAGTCAAATAGAATCCTGTGTGATCTCTTGAATCACCTCAGAGAACTAAGGAAAAGGGTGTTCGTGTTTTGTCAACAGCAAGGAAAGTTAAGCAAAATATTTGTCAACGGTTTCTTCAAATGGGCAGTTGTGGCACAGTCCAGTGAGTAATGGTTCCCTGGCAGCAAAAGCCCTCCCCACTCAGAGGGCGACGGCAGCCCCACGTCACCCACACTTGCCTCTATGCTGAAAGGAGAGCTTACAGTTGGTCAAAAATAGCCTGCATCCTTAACAAATTTGTTTTAGACCAAAACAAAAATGATGGGAAAGGCACTCCAGAAATAACCAGTACAAGAGAGCAGAACACATTGCTGATTCGTCCCCAGCCCCAGCCTCCCGGTTTGTAATGGTAACTGTCTGGGCTTCAAAGGGTTGGAGAAACAGGTCTCAGCCACAGCCTGCAGCAGCAGCAGCCCCCCTCTGCCACTATTGGCTTTTTGCTCACTCTGGGTGCTGTTGACTTATGAAGTGCTGTACAATTATGGGCAACAAGGATAATATTTGCCCTCAGAGCCATGAGAGAACAAATATTTTATCAACATCTAAATCATCTCTCATCTGGCAGGAGAGGAGGAGCACCGGGCTCAGTGGTACATGCATAAGCTGACACAGAGCCGCCTAGGGGATCTACCTGTATCAACTTGACCTAACAGAACCTGGGACTGTGCCCACTGCAACCGGCTCTCCCTGAAGATCCCAAATGCCTGTAACCTTCCAGGCACTGCCCACCATACCACAAATCACCCCCGAGATCCTCTCCTGAGGCCTTGTTCACTTCCAGAAATAGGAGCTAGATTCCAGGCTTGGGAAGGTGGGCGATTTCTGTGGATATTTTGGGGGGCAATGAGGGCTCGCCCTGTTGTTGTGTTTGTTTCCATTCACCGATTCCCTGCCACTAGCCCAGAAATGACAGTAGGTGGAAACACTATCTTTCATTACACAAAGTATAAATAGTGTAATCTATCAGCGCCGTCAATCACAATGATTGATTACACGCTGTCATAGAGAAGAGTGACATATTAGAAAAGTTTTGTTAACAATGCCTATTGCTAGTCAGCCTGCCACCGAGGCTGGTGATTAATGTGTTGTCAGCCTGTAATCCCACACCCTTGGCTAATGAGGCAGGAATTTATCATCTTTACAGAGTGGCAGATGTCAGGGAGAAAGGAATCCAAGTGCTGGAAACAATATACTTTTTCTTACTAGGCCTGACAAGTCTGACAGGCCGAGAGAAACCACAATGCAGCTTTGTGTGAGCACTAACCTAAAAGAGGGACTTTTCATTTGGCATCTAGGCTTTAAATACTGCTGCAAACCAACCTCTGTGGCTTTGGGATGGGGTAGGGTGTGGGGGCACCATTAGAGGAGGACACAATGAGGAGCTCTGTGAACTTTGCACCTCACCCTGACAGTCCCAGATCTGGGAAAAGGTTACCATGGCAAGCAGACAGCTTTCTCTGAGAGAGAAGCTGGCAATAACTCTTTTTACCTGTGAACTTGTGGCTGAGGAAGCAGGGCATGGAGGGGCGGGGTATGAAGCTGAGAGGGTAGCCAGCTCCTCCCGCTCCCTTTCACCACTTTGTGCTGGCTTTTACCTGGAGACAAGAAGCTGTGTCCAGAAACAGTGCTCTGGTTTTTTGGGGGAGCATGGAGTGGGTGTGGAGAGGCAGGAAGCAGGGAGAGATGGGAAGGTATCTTCTCATTAGCCAATAAGAGCAGCATGGTGAACAGGGCAGATTCCTGACTATGCCTCTTGTCACATTTCCTCACTGAACTTTAGGGCAGTTTCAGATTGGATTCCCACTCCCTCCCCTTACCATTTTCTCTCCCATCCCAATGTTGGTGTCTCCTTTTCTTAGGAGACAAGGACTAGAAGGTCTCAAAGCTCAAGAATAGTTAAGCAGAGAGAAGAATGAGAAGAGCCTTCCAGAGGCCCTTTTAAGAACCACTTACTCTGTTTGTAAATCTAGGAACTGGAAAGACCCTCTGAGGTACATACACATTGAGTTGCCTAACACAGTCCAAGATGTCTATGTGTGTTTCAGCTTGCCCTAACTGTTCACTCTGTCCCAAAGACTGTGTGCATCCTCCCTTCTGTGGAATGGTTCACACTTCCCAGACACTGCTGACTAGAAAATTCAAATGCTACCACCACCACCACCACCACCACCACCACCACCACCACCACCACCACCACCACCACCACCACCACCACCACCACCCCTGTGATCCCCCTCTCTCTGATGCCTTCTGCCCCTGGTTGAGTTTTCAGGAGGAAGTAAAGAGGAGAGACCCAAGTCCTCCAGTTTGGAAACTTCATTCGGGAGCCTGGCCAAAATGTCACGTGTGGCTTGTTCACATGTCATTTTCGAAGGAAGGGGGCAAATCTTAAGTGGCAACATTCTGACAGATGTAACCCCTTTTCAAACACATACCTCCACTAATGTACACAAATCAAAGCAAAAAGAGGTGGGGTGGGGGGTTGGGGGGGGAACGCTCTGCCTTCTGTCAACAGCACCCTAACACCCTCAGGCTAGAACACACAGCAGAGCCCTGAGTAATTTAATCTCCAAAGGCAACACTCTGGCATTGAAATTGCACCAGGATCTCTAGAGCTGGGCCACACCCCGTACAGTGAGAGATGGCTTTAGCAGGCCAGGAAACCGCAGCCCCAGAAGGAAATAAAGGGTCACACCCAGGCCTTGTGGGTCTTCCCCACCCCTAAGGTGATGATGGCTGCCAACCTGGGAGAAGTGTTTCCCCAGAAACGGCCCGGGGTCAGAGGCTGGACAGTGGGAGGCTCTTTGTGTCTGCCCTCCTTCCCAGGCTTTTTGTGGGGATCATTGCAAGAAGCAAGCGAAACCCTGATGTTAATCAGGGTGTACTGAGTGAAGGGTGATGAAGGCCGGGGCCGGCTCCACTCTGCCTGCCCAGGCTGTTCTGGCCACAGATCTCCCTCAGTGATAAACAAGAGAGCCGTGCAGCCACCTTTAGGTCCTTACCCTACAGTCCCTGGTGTACATGCAGTGGGAACACATGGGCCCTCCACCCCAGGCCTTCTGGCAGAAGCCAGGAGTTGCCCAGACTTCTTACTCACCTCTGCAAGAAGAACCCCCATCTGGCTTTCCTGCCCACTGGCTTCTTTGCCAACTCCCACACACACGCTCCCACCCCCCCCACATACCCCCACACCCCCACACCCCACACCCCACACCCCACACCCCCTACTCCCCCACACTCCCAGACTCCCTACCCCCACCCCCTACCCCCCACTCCTCCACACACCCCACCCCAGCCTGTGCAGCTTCCATTAATTCCCTCAGCCGGCAATTTCCACCCATCTGACGACAGATTAGAAGTAGAATTCAAAAGGAAAGTCACTTGACCTCCCATAATGTGCTTCTCTTAATTACATTAAAGATTTTCAAATGTGGGGATACTGGCTTTGACAGGTGAGGTTTTAATCAACTTCAGGTGGCTACATTTAACTGCTCCCTGGACTGGAGCTACAACATTGGCTGCACCCAAGCTACCCAACGTGGTTCTAATTTAAATGACTAATTTTGACACGAGGAAAAGATGAGCCCCCATGGGGACCCTTGCCCATGTTGGTGGGGGAGATTTTCTAAATTAGAATTAATGCAGCAAGCAGAAACATGGATACAGGCTCCTCCTCTTCCTCCTCCTCCTCTTCCTCCCCTTCCTCCCCTTCTTAACGGTGGTAGTGGCCCAAGTAAATAGCACTGATCTTTTGTATATGTCTATATATAATTACACTGAAGGCTTTCTTGTGGGTTAAATTATACAAATTCTTCAAAAGTGAGTACCTAATGTCTTTTTCTAAAGCTGTGTTATTATTTTGGTCAGAAGATGTTTACATGAAACAAATTTGATTTACTAAACTCTGACACATTTGCAAAAGGGCATAGAATGTGCACAGAGAGCCCAGTCTTAATGTTCATCCAATCTGTACTTTCTTGGTTCTAACTTGGTGGATTGGAGCTTCATGCTTAGGTGTGGTGGTCTATGTGGCAGCTCAAGTTTTACAGTCAAGTCATGAGTTACGTTCTTCTCTCCCCAAATGTTTTAGTCATCCAGGAGATCAGTACTGAGTCTCTAGTGTGGACTAAGCACTACAGTGGGCAATGGGGGGCATGATTGGAATGTGGGGCAGGGATATGCAGTCCCTGTCTTAAGTCACTTAAAAGATTATTTAAGAAAACACATGAGTAAAATCACCCAGGAAGCACACTTTACATTACAAAGGCAATGGGGCTAAGGAAAAACAATATTTGCTGCCTTGAGTATCCATAGTAGAGCTGAGATCTGATCTTGGAGCAGGCTGCCCTGAAGAAGGAATAATGACCTGGAACAGGAGAAACACCAATGAGCTGGGCTCTATGAGAGAGTATTTCAAGAGTTTGGGGCAGAAAAAAGCATGAGTAAAGGCCCCGGGTGGGTTAGAGAGTAGCATCCAGGGGATCCAAAGGTGAGTGTGTGCTAAGGATAGAAATAGATAAAAATGAATGGCCTGTAGCTGGGGTAGGTGGCAGGAGCAGTCCAGAGGGTGGCACGTAATATATTGGGGAGTGTGGTACTTATCCAAAAGGCAAGACTAAGACTATGCAAGAGTTGAAGCGGAAGGATGCCTTGGTTCTTTTGTGTTTGTCAAGGAACTATTGAAAGAGGCAGAGAAGGCCATGACAGGGGCAAGGATGATGGAAGTGGTCCCTGTCAAAGGCTTCGTAATGATCCAGGACTTAGCCAAAGTCACTCCATAAAGTGGTTTTAACACTGAGGGGGATGGTAACGAACAGACTGAGTGGGAAAAGGTGAAGGAAGAAACTGGTGTGATGTTGGCTTAGCCCAAACTTCCAACTTACACAGATGAACGGGTGGGGTGGCAGGGTTGGCTTCTGAGAGCCTAGGATTTATGAAGGCAGGCCAGCTGTGAGCATGAAGAACGTGAGTGACGTAGGGACACTGAGACATCAAGAAGTATAGACTAATCCCCTGTGGAGACCAGCTCAGAGGAACCCCTCCTTGACTTTGACATGGCTCTGACTGAAACCCTGGATATGAAGGAGACCTCCAACAGGGACAGCACAGACTGAGGGAAACAGGCACTTGACTTATCATTGAGAGACTCCACATTCACTGGCTGTGGAAGCTGGCATGGGCCCTTTGGGTGATTAGGATAATATATGTGTCCAAATTCCCAAGGAAGGGTGTGGCCAGGCTTCACATTCCAACTATTGGAAAGGCTGAGAAAAGGAAGTCCTAAGCCTATGGCTTGAATGGGCTGCAGAATGAGTTCAAGGACAACATATGCAACTTAGTGAGACTCTGTCTTTAAAAAGAAATCCCCCCAAAACAAAAATGAACAACAACAACCAATCTTAAGAGGACTGGGCTGCACCTAATTGGCTTAGTGTTTTCTAGAAAGCATGAAGCTTGATGTTCAATATCCAGTGATATTGCTCCCATCCGCCAGAAAGAAGTGACAGTGAACAATGGCTCCCAATGATGCTAACTAGCTAAGAGAGGCACCAAAAGGCCCATTAGATATAGCAATAGGGAGGTCCCTGGGAATTATGGTAACCTCAGGGGGATAAGGGGTGGGGGCAAATCTACAGGAATATAGACTGGAGTAAGCTACCAATTGAACACAAGGAAAAGAGAGGGACATCATGGGAATAGACAGAGATTTTGAAAAGTCCTGAGCTAAAGGGGATAAAAGAAGCTGGAGGGGACTCAGCTTAAAGGCAAGGCTGCGTGTGATACTAAAGACTGAATTGTGAGGGAGAAGCAGGCTCTGCCTTCTAAAGCAGAAAACTGATGTCATCCATCAGATGGGTGGAGGGCCTCATCATAGACAGGAGGAAGGCTGACTGTGTGTTTTACAAAAAGGAAGATTTCTCCTGGGGGTGCACCGAACATTTATCAGCACTAAAAGATGCCAACAAAAATGGGGGTGTCTGGTCTACATAGTCAGTTCCAGGACAGTCAAGGCTACACAAAGAAACCCTGTCTTGAGAAAACAAAATGAGATAGGGGAGTTGAAGGGAGAGGCTTTTGTGAATTCTTCTAAGGGGGGGGTCACATGACTATCTCCCCTTGCATGTGAGGAGGGGAGAAATAGACAGGCCACAGCCATCCCTAGGAGGAAACTGTGAGGACTACCACAGCACTGCCACGTTCTTAGAGCTTATAGCTATTCATTGAGGGAAGGCCAAGTGACTCCCAGGAATAAGAACAAAAAGAGAGCAATGTTCTGCTCTCAACATTTTTCTAACCTTTCTGTCCTTTCAAGACTAGGCTTCCGCTGTTCAAGAAGAAGCTGAAATGTATTCATCTATGCTTGGTCTTGTGGGAAATAAGGTAAAAGTATATGACTGTTATGTGTGTGTGTGACTCATAGGCATTTGAAGAGATTAAAATAAATGTAATTTACACAGAAGAGCCACACAGCCGGGCTTAGGGGTAAGGGGCCAGTCAGGGTGGACTTCTGGGAAGAGGCAGAACCTGAGTTGGGTGGCAAGTTAAATAAGATTTGGACAAGCGCTCAGGAAAGGAGAAGCCACTATATCCTACTTCCAACCCACACCACCCACATAATTTTTTTGCCAGCCATATTTCACTGAAGAAAGATATGAAAACTCAAGTAGAACATGAAGAAAATACTATTCACCTGCAATGTCTCTCTGGTGATTTGCATGAAAATGGCCCCCATGGGCTCATACTTTGTCCATAATTGGTAGAACTATTTGGGGAGATTAGGAGGCGTGGCCTTCTTGGAGGAAGTGTGTCACTGGGGGTGGGCTTGAGATTTCAAAAGCCCATATTTATTTCCCAACTAGCTCTCTCTTCCTACTAGTTGTAGAAAAGAATGTCAGCTCTTAGTTGTTGCCCCAATGCCATGCCATGTCTGCCTGCTGCCTTGTTTCCCAGCACAATCATCATGGACTCTAATCCTCTGAAACTGTAGGCTCCAAATTAAACATTTTCTTCTGTAAGTTGCCTTGGTCAGCATGTCCCCTCATAGTAATCTTTGAAAACACAGGCCCCCCCACCACTCTTTGGTGCATGCATCCAGATGCGACATGAGATTATATCTACTAAGCTGGGGTTTTCTTGTGAATATTTCTTTGAATATCAGAAGTAATTTGTATATTCAGACATAATTAGGAATAAAATCCCTGCACAACTCCACCATCAGAGACAGCTACATCTAGTTAGGACACGGGTAGTCCCAGTGACTTTCTCATGACAGATATGTTGAGGGAAGGCTAGGATCTGAGGCCTATTACCACAGAATGCCTTTCTAGGCTCCAGCAAGCCCTCATCTGATCCTGAGAGCCAGAGGTAAGTGCTTCTTGACCACCAAGATAAGCTTTGATTAAAACTTTCCTCTACAATTGCTTTAAACACCATAGTAATTTGCCTTCTCATGCTGAGTACTGACACTACTCTTGAAATAAAGACTTCATAATTTTGTCTTACTTCTAGGAAAGAATATTTCTCCTGAGGAGAGAAATATCTAATCCTAAGATGCCAGCAATAACCATGGGTAACAGAAAATTTTATATAAGGAAACTTAAAAGCAAAAACCCAAAGCTCTAACCTGCAGTGATAGCACACACCTATAATCCCAGCACCAGGGACACCAAAATACAAAGTCTGCCATGAGTTTGAAGCTATCCTAGGCTACATAGTGAATATCTGGTCAACCTGGCCTACAGAGAATGAGCATTCCAAAATGAGAAATACAAACAAACAAACAAAAATCATTTGTGATATGTTATAGGAAGTTTGCTTCCCCAAAGTTATGGTAGCTAAGGAATTAGCAAACCAGGTATGCTGGTACAAGTCTCCCATAATCCCAGCAGATGCACTTGTAGAAAGCATTCCTCTAATTACAGGGAGAGGTCTGGAGCATCAGAAGTCAGTACTCTCTGAAAACCAAGGATGGAGGTAGGAGCCATGCCTTGGATAGATCAGACTTAAGCTGAACGTTGAAAGAAAATTGCAGAAGCTTAGTTTGGGGGCATATGGCTGTAGTTTCATTGTTTAAGAAGGTGAGGCAGGAAGATTATCATGAATTTGAGGATAGCCAATGCTACCTAGGGAGATGCCATCTCAAAAGCAAACAAATAACATCTCTCTCTCTCTCTCTCTCTCTCTCTCTCTCTCTCTCTCTCTCACACACACACACACACACATGCACACAGAGAGAGAGAGAGAGAGAGAGAAGAAGAAGAAGAAGAAGAAGAAGAAGAAGAAGAAGAAGAAGAAGAAGAAGAAGAAGAAGAAGAAGAAGAAGAAGAAGAAGGAGGAGGGAGGGAGAGAGAGACACACAGAGAGAGACAGGGACAGAGAGAGACACAGAGAGAGAGACAGAAGAAAGGAAAGAAGAGAAAAGAAAAAAAGAAAAGAAAAGAAAGGAAAGGAAAGGAAAAGAAAAGAAGTATGTAAAAGGCAGGAGCAGGGTATCCAGCAGGCGTGATAAGGCACTCACATCCCCCTGTATTGAAGGAACAGGGAAATGCTGTTAACAGAAACAAAGAAAATGACACTGGAGGAAGACCCAACTTGATCTTCTCCCAGAGGGACACTGGGTCAGCACAGATCCAAGGAGTAATTCTAATGCATTCCAGAAACAGTAAGACAAGTGTTGGGCCAACTCTCAAAGGAGCAGGCTGCCATGAATTGAACCACATATATCATGGCAAGTGGGGTACACGCTATCAAATAACAACAGCTCAGCATCACAGCCAGGGGCCTAACTATGATCCATAGACCTGCAGCACACCACCTTGCCACAATTGAAAGAAATGCAAATTCTCAAGCTCACCCACAGCCTGGTCAATCAGCTGGATGGGGATTGGAGACCTCTTTGACCAATCCCTGCAAGCCTCAGTTTGATAACCACTGTTATAAGCCCAGTGATTTAACCATACCTGGAAGGGGTAAGCCAGCATAGCAGAGGCATCTGATTCTCCAAGTGCTGGCCCCAGTCTCCCCCTGCCAGAGGCCTGGAAGCCAGGAAGCTGAGAAACATTTTCAAAAGATCAATGCCTGAAATAAACCCTCTGAAGCCCTCTCTGCGTCCGGGCAGAAATGGCTGCTCTGGGACTCCAGGGGGATATTTTAGAATGATGGACACTCTGTTACCAGCAGCCCCTGCCTCTGAGGACTCTCTCCTCACTCTGGCAGAAGAATGGACATGATCAAGACTCCGAGATTGCTAACACCGCTGGGAGATGATGTATTTCTACTAATGGCACCTTCTGTCGCTAGCAAGAAGCGGCTCCAGCTTCCTCTTGTCCCGCAGAGAATCTGGCAGTCTCCAGAAGATGTAAGAGAAACCTGAGGACATTTGGAAGATGCACTGCCCAGGAAGGGTGTTTTCAATTTGATTTACCTTTACCTCCTACAAGGAGAGGATAGTTAGCACCGCACTGCATCAGGAGCCCAGCACGCACCAATAGTGAACCTTGGGGAGACTAAATAACCGTTGTCAAGCATAGGAAGGGCAGGCACATGGAAACTTGTAACTGGCTCCTCCAAAGATACAGTAACTGAGAATTAGCTTAAGTTCAGCAGGAGGGATGCAGCTAGAAATGGGGACACGTCGTTGGCATACTGGATGGTTAGAGACCAAAAAGGGTTGCATCCACTGCCTGAGAATGAAATCCTGAAGAAATTTGCTCTGGCTGCTTATGACAGGCAGTAGTAGAGGTGATTCTTGGTAAGATAAGCAAGACCTTGGGTTTTTAAGTGATATGAATGAAAACATCTAGGCTATAAATGAAAACATCTGGGATGCTCAAATCAGTCGGGCAGAGAGTACCACCTTACAATCAGATGCATGTTACATGGGGCAAGTTCGCTCACATTCATACACAGGTGCTGGTGGAAGCCGGATGATGCCAAATGGAGGCTGTACCAACATGAGGTGGACTGTGTGTCCCCATCCTATAGATGACTGTTAGACACTGAATTAGTTTCCATAAACTTGGCTGCTTCAGATAACAAAAGATGTATTATTCTCCTGCAGTTCAGGAGACCAAGTATCTGAAATAGAGAATATAGCAGGTCCAGAGGCTCTGGTAGGCAACCTCTCTTTACCTCCTCTAGATTCTGGGGATCTGGCGTGCTTTGGCTTTGACTCATACAGCTTCGATGTGCCTGTCTTGGGGATCCCCTTCTTTGCTTCTTTTTTCCCCTTCTTTGGGTTTGTCGTGAAATTTGGAGCCCACCTGGGTCTAGAAGGGTTTGACTTTGAATTCCGTAATGTTATTATAAATATCTTTTGAGAAATAGATCACATTTACAGATTCAAGGTGAATGTATTGTGGGGAGGGGATGCTATTTAAACAACTATAGTCATTTACTAAGAAACTTGGATTTGTTCTGGAGTGGGATACATTAGTGGGGGGAAATGTAAGACAAACCTTTCCTTTACAGGTCTTCCAATGAATTGTAGCAGATGGCAAAGGTGATTTTCTAAACATAAAAATTAGTTAAATGCCATTTCTTTGGGGAAAGAAGTGTTAAGTTCTGAAAAAGAAGAGTATATAGAACTAAGCACAAGACCCTTGACCACAGGTATGATTTATAGTTGGTAAAGTTTGCAGCATGAATCATAGTGCATCAGGCCCATTGAGAAGATAAAAATTTTGGCAGAGACCTAGAAAAGCAAGGGGATTGGCTGGATAAGCCAACTTGTGCAACAGAGGCATGACTGTTACGGGTAAGCAAAGCTCTCTGATGAGATCTAAGGAAGAAATCTATGCTTGGTACTTTAAGCCCAGCCAAACTAACAGGGCTGGGGAAATCAAGGGCTCTAGGGGAAACTTACTAACACTGTTTAGCTGAGTTGACACAGCATCAAATTGCATTCCAAATATCTACATTTATACTATGAACAAATGTCGCCCTCAGTTGTGATCAGGAAAACCCTCTCTTCACAGTGCATGGTGGTGGATTCGGAGCTCCATGGTTACTCAGTGCGCTTAGAACAACACTGGGTGGATACTCAGTCCTGAACTAGAAACTCAAACTACCCTCTCTATGGCTCAGGGACATGGTTGGAAGAGAATTAAGCATATGTAAGAGCCAAAAGATAAGGAGGAAGACTGTGAAACATCACGTTTTAGATATGACACAACCATTATACCCAGGAATTCTTAGCAGCTTTAGTTAGCTGAACTGTTCTGCTTGAGACTATGCCTGTCATTCATGTATTGGGGTGAGATAATGGCATCCCAGTCCTATGGGTCACTGCTGAACTATTGCCTACTGATGTATTCTGGGAAACAGGGAGTCACTGTCTTCAGTTCACACTATTTGGTAAGTCAACTCCAAACTTGTAGTTACATAGATAGTCCTAGCTAAATTTAATGAAATAGAACAAAAAGAACTTGAAAATAGGAAAGGTATCTGTACACAGGAGGGCTGTTGACATGGATAGGAAGTAGATAAGAGAGTCTGTAAGAACAAAAGTCTACAACTAACTTCACACTTCGTTATGACACGCCATTTCCTTTTAAAGATTGTGAACAAGAAAGAAGTACATTGCCCTTGTTGAAATTCAACATTGTCCTATGAAGTAGTGGTGCTTAAATGTCATGGTTCTGAGCTATAGAATAAGACACTGAAATGAAATAAATGGCATACATGCAGAGTGCAGAGAATAAAACTATTTCTGTAATTAATATGATTATCTATTTGTAAAAAAATGTCCTCAAACTTAAGAAGCCCTCATAGAAATAAGGGATTTTGACAAAGAACCAATTATATTTAGATAAACTAATAATGCACAATCAGAAACCAATATTAAAAACCAGTACCATCCACTATGCTGCAGTACACATGAAATACTTAAAAACAAAGCTAACAGAGTTTGAGCAACACTTGTGTGATGACAACCACAAAACACAGATAAGTGAAATTTTAAGGGATTAAATGCTTCAAGGATGCTTGCTTCAAATAGATGTTAATTCTCCCCTAATAACCCATACATTCAATATAATTCTAGTTAAAATTGCATCAAAAATGTATAGAAATGAATAAGCTAATGTGAAACTTTATAGAGAAAGCAAAGGAACTACCCAAACAATTTTGCCAACAGAGTACAAAATCAGAGGACTTATCCTATCTAAATACATGTGTGGTGGTTTGAATATGCTTGACCCACGGAGGGGCACTATTTGGAGGTGTGGCCTTGTCAGAGTAGGTGTGGCCTTGTTGAATGAAGTGTGCCACGTCAGGGTGAGCAATGAGACCCTCCTCTTAACCACATGGGAGCCTCCTAGCAGCCTTCAGATGAAGATGAAGAACTCAGCTTGTCCTGCACTATGCCTGCCTGGATGCTGCCATGTTTTCACCTTGATGTTAATGGACCAAACCTCTGAACCTGTAAGTCCCCCTTAAATGTTGTCCTTAAGCCTTACATGGTGTCTGTTCAGAGCCTCACTAAGACAACCTGGCAGTCAATGTGCTATGCTACTGAAGGGGAGGGAGGATCAAGCAAACAGAATAGACATGAAGACACTCAAGCTTGAGACAGACGCCACACTCCCAACTGCAAAACTATATATATATAAATATATATATAAAATATATATATATATTGATATATATATATACATATATATATATACTGAATATAAGTAGGAACTCAAAGTAGGAACTCAAAATGGCATATAGACTTCAATATAAAGCCCAGAATTATGAAATCCATGTACAGAAAGAAAGAATTATGTATTAGACTTTTTTAAAATATGAATTTTTGTTTGTTAAAGGACATTGTTAAAAAACATTAATAGGTATGTCATAGACCAAGGTGAAATATTTTAGAAGCAAGTATTTGAGAACTGACTTATATCTAAGTTTCATAATGATATCTCAAACTCAATATAAGGAAATCAAACAACCCAATTTTTGGAATTGTCATAGGATTTGAACATTTTTTTTTAAACCAAAGGAGACATGTAAATTACAAATGAACACTTGAAAAGATATTTTATATCATCAGGCATTTAGAAAATGCAAATTAAACCCACAAAGAGAAACTACCAACAAGCCTATCAGTATGTCACAAAACAAACAAACAAACAAAAATAAAAACTAATAACACACTGGTGAAGTTATAGAAGATAGATGATGATTGGCGTTTTCATATCTTGTTAGAAGCAATGAAGAATGGGATAGCCACCCACTTGGAAGTGCTTTGGCAAATTCCCATGGCATTCAGCAAGCACTTATCATGAGACTCAGTCCCACTTCCAGATAATTACCCCAAAGAGATATAAACATGTTGGTACAAAAGTGTCATGCTCACTCAAAGAGTCTACACAACCATTACAGCAATCTATTCAAGACACAGAAATCTTTAAACAATCCAGAGGGCCCTCATCTTATGAATGGATAAGCAGATATAGTCATACAGTGAAATCACTTGTTTCAACAGTGGGAAAATTATTGCTAAAAGAAAAAAAGAAAGAAAAGGGGGATAAAAGGGAGGTAGGGATGAGTTATGGGTACATGCATGCAACAACATACTCCATATGCATGGTGACACGCAAAAAAAAAAAACATAAAAAAGCAAAAAGCTAATTCTAAACAGTATCTGAGAGACAAAGATGGAATCCACATTGCGAATGTCACAAGGATGGTGAGGTCAACCAACTACAAGTGGACAGCAGCTTATTTGTGGGGATAATAGTAGTCCTTTATCCTGATTACTATGCTAATTATCTTATCTTACAGGTTTGTCCAGGCTCTGAGACCATATGCTAAAAAGGGTGAATGATTATGTAAATTGCTTACTATTATATTATGATGCAAAGTGTTTACCAACATAGAAATATTTACCATATGTTTTATTTACTCTTCTATTGCTGTGACAAAATACCCTGAGCAAAGCAACTTATAAAATAACGCATTTGATTTGGAGTTTGTAGAGTCCATGCTGGTAGAACAAAGGCAGGGCAGTAAGAGCAGGGAAAGCTTATATCTTCCTCTACAAGTGGAAGGCAGGGAGGGGAAGGGAGGGACACAGGCATGGGGTGAGTCTCTGGAAACATCAAAGCCCAGTTCCTGTGACACACCTTCATCAACAAGTACACACCTCCCCAAACGTTTTCATCAACTGGGGACCAAATATTCAGATGTATGTATCCACAGGGCCATTCTCATCTCACATTATATGTAAATCATTCCTTACATTGACTTTGATAAAGTATGTCTAATTTTATCTTTGGTACTGTCCTAGAAAGAAATCATCTTGGTGAAAAATCCAGTGGAAGACTAGTAGAGCTGTTCCCCGACTTGTGGGTAAGGCTTGGGGAGTGGGTGGAAGCCTGGTGGATGTAAAGTATAGAATGATTTTAATACTGGCATACGATTTTTATATTATGAAGAGCACCTAACGTGAGCTGGTAGGTATAGGTGTGTGGCATTTATTGAAAAGTTTGCAAATGGTTTCTCATGATTCCTGCTTCCATTGTCAGACTGGCTCCAGAACATGCATAACTCTGAGGAGCACTGACACAGACAATCTCCTGGAATGATGAGGTCATATTTATTTTCAAAATCAAAAGTAAGCAGTAATGAATACTAACATAATATATAATATAACACATGGAATTTTTATCCAATTCATTGATTCCCTCAGCAATGTTCCTAAGTCAGAAGAGGGCATTAAAAAGTAATATGTAAAACAGAATCCTATCTTTATTTCACAATTATATCTTTCACATGTATGGAATTATAGCAGCTGATATATTAAAATATGAGTTATTTTAAGTAGGTTTAGTGTATCTAAGTTTACTTCTCTTTGTATTGATTTTCTAAGTCATCTAAGTTTGAGGAAAGGGTCTCTGTTTTATAAACAGGGAGAAATATCCAGTTCTTCTTTTATCTTAGAGGCCAAGCTTCTCAAACACCTATCATTAGGTGTTGTGGCTTATGCCTGTAACACCAGCTCTATGAAGGCTCACACAATTGGTTCACTTGAGTTCTAGGCTCTTCCCCACAGTGAATTACAGCAAAGCACAGACTACAAACCAAGACTATGCCTAGAATCAGATATCCATAGTTCCTGTCATATCAGTAGAGTTTCTTGTGGACCAAATCCTAGACAGTACTACTCATCTCTTACGAAGATCTATCACATTCCTATGTGGTAGCATGTACTACAGAGAGCACAAAACTAAGCTCATAGATATATACTTTGGTCTCAAAGACCTATAAAAATTTCCTGGTGTAAGGCAAGGAGGGAACAAAGGGTCCCATATGACTGTATAACTAGGAGATTAAAGAGGAACAGTTCCTATAAATGCCACTCTGGAGATGATGTGGGAAGGTCATCAGGTACAGAGGGAGCAAAAGCATCAGGTGGGGAATGAGAGGTGCCTGGAAATGTGGTAACAATTCAAGTACATTCCTGGAGTGCTCTTTAGAGTTTATCAATGATTCTGACTGTGGGGTCAGAACTAAAACTTGAAATTTAAAAAGAGAAGCAGGGATTTACAATGTGAGTGGTAAAAGGAAGGGAGGTAGAAGGAGAGATGCAGCCAAGGTAAGTGTGGTAATAGCCTTGGTAAAACGTCTCTCTCTCTCTCTCTCTCTCTCTCTCTCTCTCTCTCTCTCTCTCTCTCTCTCTCTCTCCCTCCCTCTCTCCCTCCCTCCCTCCCTCCTCATCAACCTTCTCAACTGAAGGTACCCTAAGGAGCTCCTAAATGTTCATGGAGAAAAGAGATGCCAAAAATTCCCCAAATTTTCATTCAATGGAACAAATCAATGAGTAATTATACCATAACAACTTAATGGCCATTGCACACAAAATGAATAGCCTAACTTGGAAGAACCCTTAATATTCCATTCCTCATGGCTTGCAGTTATTTCATTATGGGGCACATATACTTGCTAGGGAACTTATATAACATCGCAATCTCTACGCTCATTCTTGACAGGCAAGTGATAACCTGCATTTTTGTTCCATCCTTGCTGTTTGTCTTAAAACCTACTAAAAATCAAGTAAAACCCTACTTTGCCAAGGCATGAAATAATATGATCTAGTGTTGACTGCATCTGTCAAATTCTGTGTGCTGGCTTTCAAACATTTAGCATCTCCCATGACTTCCTTGAGAGCCTCACACACTGTTTGGGAATGGCAGGGCTAAAGAAGGAAAGACAGACTGGACATGGGGCCCTTTAAGATGGAGAGAAAGTGTGTCTTTGAGTGTCAGAATCTTTATCTGACTAATTAACATTGACCATTAGGATCTAAGAGTCCGAAGCTGGATCGAGCAGGTTGCATGCTGCATAGATTTGTAAACTCAATAGCAATTTTGGGATTACCAGTTCTATCCACCCCAGTTTACCTGTAGGGTGTGAATGTCCTCAACAGATTTGTCCCATGATTCATTAACCTGAAGAAATTATTGAAGTGAACATTAGCTAAACATTGACCAAGGTCACACTTTCACCTTCAGGGAAACATGATCCTTGGCAGCCTGCATTCAGTTAACCTGTGCCACAGGCCCTGGAAATGCCAACATCACACTCCTGGAAAGTCCTAAGATTTCTTGGCTCTGGGCCTTGGCAGGCCAAGGATGTGTCAGTAGCCAGTGAGAGGTAAACTTTGAGGATAAAGGAAGTTGGGAAGAATGGTTTTTAGCAAAGAACGAACAATGGGATATAATCATTGGTGTTGAAAGCAAAGAAGGAGCACTTATGGGTGATTCCCTGTGTCATGCTCTTAAGTTCTGACTCAACCACAACACTCAGATAATATTAAAGTTCTCAGCTCCAAAGCACACCATCTTCTCTAATTCCTTCAGCAAACAGTATGCAGGGGAGCTTGCCAAAAATGCCAAGTTTGGGTCAAAGGAATGGATCTTCATGAAGAAGGAGCAATAGGACCTATTTAATCCCAGAAAGCATAAAACTCTTTACCATATCATAAATTAGACTTGATGGTATATGCTTATAATCCCAGAAGTTATGCATTGGAGGCAGCAGGACTAGAAGTTCAAGTTCGTGCTCTGCTAAGTAGTAAGTCTTCAGCCAGCTTGAGTTCTCCGCCCTGTCCCATTCGTCTCTGCAAAACGTACTCTACATGCAAAGATTGAGTTTGTGTATATAAATGTATGCATAGGGCATGCTTCTTTCTTCAAACAGTATAAAGCTGACATAGAGAGAGGTTTGGAATCAGTGTGGGCATGGTCATACTCTCCATGATGAACTAGGAAGGGATCATGACTTGCTTATACTCAATTCTAGTGGCCCCAGTTCTTCCTTTTGATAGCAGAATGACTCTAGTCACTGACTGCATTTTCACAAAGCTCTCCTTTCTAGACCCACCTCTCTCCTTTCTCTTAATAAAATATAACATGCTGGATTTAAATCCTTTCTAATTCAAGATGGCCTCCTCCTCTATCCCTTAACTCAATTACACTTGCAAAACCCCTAATTCCAAAGAAGATCACATTCTGGGGTTCAAAGTGGACATGAATATTTCAGAAGGCATGTTCAGACAATAATGTAGGATGATGCCATTGTACAGGTGAGGGCAGGTACAAGATAGAACGAGGCCTGTCATAAGATGAGAAGGAAGGATGGGTGGGAGAAAAGTTTTAGAGAGGGGAGGAGACTGGAACAAGGAAGAGAAGAGCAGCCGAGAGAACATGGAGGCAGATGTTAAGATTCCTCTCTGCACATTTGCAGGTTGTTATGAATATTCTTAAGGGATGGATGTGTATGGGGCTTTGTATTCTACATGGGCATTTATATCTTATCAATTGGATCGGAAGTTATTGTGTTGTGTGTTCTTTCATGTGGTGATTTAATTGAATTCAAGAGAGTATGTGGTGGCTAGAGACATGTGTATGTCTGGCATGGTGGCAACCTGCCTTGGGAACTAGATGGGTAGAGAGAGTGTTGCCAGGCTCAGAGAGTAGCCATCGGCAGTGTGATTGGGATAGAGCAAAGCAGGTGAGACGCTTTGCTGACTGAGATGAAGATACCTACCAGGTATCTTGGGGCACTGTGGTGCCGGATCTAGTGCAGGGAAAAAAGACAGCATTTTTTATAATTTAATAACAACAGGTGGTGCCCAACGTGTTTCTATTATTTGGTTATTGCCCATATGCTATAGTAGACACTTACATGTGGTTACAGTAAACAAACACATGTGACTCACATGTGTTTGTTTTTGTTGGGTTGACACACAGAAGTAAAATGACCTAAAGACTAGTTACATGCGGTGCCAAATGTCAAAGATCTGACACTATTGTGGGGAAAGGGTGGGTTTTCACACATAGACAGGTGGACTACCAGTTACAAGGACATATCTCAAAGAAATAATGAAATGGTAGCTAGCAACAGAGTGAAAACAAGTCTTTGCTCCCTGTGTCCCACATCGAAGGCCCAGCTAAAGACAGAGAGAAATGAGAGAAGCTGGCCTGATGCTGGATTCATCCAATGACCAACCACAGATTGCGAGTGACCATGGGTTTCCTTACAGGGATGAGGCATAAGGTTTGGCACTGCTGAATAGGAAAGATGGGGACATACAAGGGGAGGTGATCAAAAGACTCCTGTCATGGACTGCGTCCTCTGGAGGCTACACCAACCAAGTTATAATCTCAGAGGGGTAGAGGATGAGGAATGGAAGAATGTCAGTCAATGTTTACATTAGGTCATTGTTTTCTACCATGAAGGAAATGAATACTCAACACACACAGTTCCATTTAATCATAGCAGCACACCCCTAAGAAAGAGGTACAATGATCAACACTCCCTGAAGGCTTAGGGATGAGTATAAGTTGATTACCTGTTATCCTTAGCCTATTAGTGTCCATGACAGAACTTAATTGTATATCTCTATCCCCTAAGCCCCAGGCTATGGTTCTTAACCTCCCTTTTCTCTGCCTCTCCCTTTTCCTGAATTTTAATTATAGAAAAATAAACAAGGACAAAATTTGCCATCTTGGCCATCATTGTAACTCTGTAATTCAGTAGTGTCAAGTGCACTTACACTATTGTACGGTGACTGCCGCCACCCCTGCCCTTCCCACCCAGACTTCTTTCAAAATTGTATTGGTGTACCTTTGAAACAAATCATTAGTTCTTTCTCTTCCTCAACTTTGAAGCCATGACTCCACTTTTTATTTCCATGACTTTGACTCTTCCAGGTCCCTCGGGAAAGTGGATTCACAGCTCATCTGTCATTTTGTGACTATTTGGTTGCACATGACATGTCTTCAGGGCTCACCCACTTTGAAGCCTGTGTCAAACTGTCCTTTCCTTCCAAGACTGAATGATGTTCCAAGGTGTGTCTACACCATCCTTCAGTCATCTCCTCATCTATCATGGACACTTGGATTGCTGCCACTTTCTGATGACTGTGAAAATGTGGCTGCAAACATAGATGCCTGAAAATTCCCTTTCTTTTCTTATTTTACTGATTTGCAGTTTCCAGAAGTGGAATTTCTGTCTCATGCAGTAACCCTATTTTAAACTTTTGTTTGATCTCTGCAGCAGTGTACGGGGATTCCAATTTCTCCACATCTTTTTTGCTTGTGTAAACCACATTACAATGACATGGGCTGCTAAATAAACCATTCCTTCCCACACCAAACCTATCCAAAGGCAAACCTGCTTCTCTTTAGCTGCTCATGAAATTTGGTGTTATTGCTTAAGAAAACGGACCCTCTCTAAACCATGAAGGCAGGCCAAGCCACCATTCTTGGGTCCCTACCTTTCCTGGGTTCTCAATGCTTGGAGAGACCACCCTAAGTCTTCTGATATTCTCCAATATCCAGACAAGCTTATGACAACCTCAGCCCCCCTCCCAAGTAACTCATGACCTCCCCCTTCCTTGAGTACTCAATTTATTTTTTGTTACCAACACCATCAGAGACTACATTGAGAAACTGTGTCAATTGCTTCTTTGTCTGAAGGAAGGACATTTATCATTTGCTGTTCTAAATCTGAAAACATTATAACCAAGCCGTGGGCGTGGGTTCACATTACACTCTGTAATTTCAGTTAGCGAGTTAATGGGAAAGACGCATTAACATTCTGTTTGTGGTTTAAAATACATATTTACACAGTTTGACTTTTCCTATCCCCAAACTTATAATTTATCCATCATTACATTCCCCATTCTCTACTCTTAAACATTAACTGCCCTCACTGAGGCGATGAAAGATGGGAAGGCAAGCAATGGTGGTTTTCACTGACACGATGCTGATTGGCTCAAAGCTGAGTAGAGAACCCACATCCAGTGGTTGGGAAAGCAAGGGCTCTGGCTGAGATTGCTGAGCTAATGGGTTCAAGTGGAACTGTTGCCTCCAAACATAACAGACATGGGTGAGTGGGCAGGAACCTTGTGTTAACTTCACCATTGCATGTTTGGGACCAGATCCACAATTGACTATTTGTGCCACAGCTTCTGCGCCCCTAACAACATGGCTGCTAAATGAAGGAGTCCAGGATTCTAAGAAACTCCATACTTTATCTTCCTATGTGTTTTACTATAAAATCCAAAAGTCTTTCAATTTTTATGAATGTATTTAAGTTTTTCAACTCATTCTTTTTCAGAGTGTATCTTATGTGGGTTCACAAGTGAATGTAGAGGCCATAGGATCATCTCAAGTGATTACCTTTGTTGTTCTTATTATTATTTAATTTATTTATTTGATACAGAGTCAGTTGTAGCCTGGAACTCACCAAGTAGGCTATGCTGATGAGCCAACGTGCTCCAGAGCTTAGATTACAAGTACCCACCACCATGCCTATCACTTAATTTCTAGGGATTATATTCCTATTCTAATGTTTGCAAGGCAAGCAATTTACCAAATGACCAATCTACCCAGCAGCTCTTCTCCACTATTTTCTTACATTCTGTTTCCCTGTCCTGTTTCCATGTTCGATCAAGCAGTATTAAAATATTATCTTAGAGTTTTATTGCTGTAAAAAGACCAGAACCACAGCAACTCTTATAAAGAAAAACACTTAATTGGGGCTGACTTATAGCTTCAGAAGTGTAGTTCATTGTTATCCTGGTGAGAAGCATGGTTGCATGTAGGCAGACATCGTGTTAGAGAAGGAGTTAAGAGTTCTACATCTTAATCAATAGGCAGCAGAAGGAGACTGTGAGCCAAACTGGATGTAGCTAGAGCATATGAGACCTCAAAGCCTGCCTTCACAGTGGCACACTTCCTCCAACAAGGCCACCCCTACTCTAATAAGACTACATCTCCTAATAGATATACTCCCTATGGACCAAGCATTTGAACATAAGAGCCTATAGGGTTATCCCTATTCAAACCATTGTAGAAGTCCTACATTGTAGAAAGAATGCAGGCTGTGCAGTCATACAGACCTGGGTTCATATCCCAGCTTTACCATTCAGCAGGTATGGGAACATACATGGGTGAGACTTGAAATTCTCAGAGTTAGTAATTTTACCCAAAACAGAGTATAAACAAACACCACTCTCTGAGCTCCAGTGCACAGCACTCATTGTATCTTTTACAATTACTCTATAATTCTGTATAAAGCATAATACAGGAAGTGTCTTTCACATTGCCTCTGGTGTCTTGCTCAATGGTATCTGAGGAATAAGCACTAAGCATTTGGAATATTTTGAGCCAATCCTAGTGGCAGTAGAATTATTGCACTGTGTTTTCGCTGAGAAGAACTAGGCAGGCTGTTGTCTAGAAACAGAACTAAAAATTAAGAATGGACCCCACCAGATTCAACAGACTCACCAAGAGGAAATAGCTGAGCATCAAGTCCTGGAATATAGGAAGAAAGAAGAGGCTCTTGATGCTCAGGTGAAGGAGGATATTTTAAGATGATGGAAGAATTATTTTATTGACTTTGAAATGACAATATATTCAGAAGAGGTTTACTTAAGGTCACCAACAATAGATCTGCAAGGTACTGATTGACTGGACATCTACAAAATGTGTAATTAAGAATTAAAATGGAGCAAAAAAAAAAAAAGAATTAAAGAGAGTGCCTACCAGACCATCCCCTTATTTTTCGGGTCTGGGCCTCTTCCTGCCTGGTTTCCCATTCAGACATTGTGTTTTGGCTTCTAATTCAAATTACTTTCCCTCAGGGCTTTACTGCTTATTAAATTCCTAGCCTCAAATCTCAAGATACAGTTCTTCCAAAGAGCAGACAAATTCTAATGGAGTCCCTGCTGGATTCAAGGTACAAAGCTCTGCAAAGAATAGAAAGCTCCTTTAGGGAGAGAACGTCCCTTGCTCAGGTTCCTACAGCTACTGCTTCCCATTCCAGAGACAGAAGACAGAGGAGAAAGGGGGAAATAAGATATCCCATCCTTTCTGTCATGATTTTACTGTCACCCAGCTCTGCTACAGTACATCAACAATGGATCATTCCTTTCTCTAACAGGTTTAGAAGCCACTATGTATCAGTTTTGGTGGTCAAAGAGTTCTTGATAGACTTTCAAATATGGAGGAAATCAAAGTTGGCATGATCGAGTAATAATAGCATAAGGACTGCTGGCCTATCTTTCCTTCCGTATTTAAGCCTATGGGTTCTGTTTCTGACCTGCAAAGTGAGGCAACATGTCTTGATGGCATCTACCACATGAAGCCTTTAAAATAGCCAACCAGAACCTTCTAGTGATCCTCATAGCTTGTTTGTTCAAGTAGGCTCAGAGTCTTCATTTCTCTCTGCAGCAACTTTGAGGATGAGGGCTCATGAGAATGAAAACATCATTCTTAATTGATTATGTGTGACTGAACTTTGTGGGGTGTCTGGGAATTTTTTGGTGCCCTTTAGACACTCAGTCACAAGTCTAGCATATGGGAGGCAATAGCCTCTTTCCACCAGAGGCCAAGAAGTTAATACATAAAACCACCATTCCTGGAGACCTCAGAGATAAGGCAGTGTCCTCTGTAAATGACATGAAGGTCACAAAGCAAGTAGTAAATTCTGATCAGCAGCCTCGGGCCTACAAGTCCAACATGAGGGAAGATACCTTTGCTCTATGCAGTTTCCAGGGAAGAGACATTTGGACCCCAAGCCTGCCCAAACTTTTGCACAAACTATCACCCCTATGTAATTGCCCCACCTCACTGTGGGGTGCACTGAGATGCCATCTTACCCTGCCCCCAGGCAGATCTGAATGTCCATCAATGCAAGGGATGATTTACATAGCCTGGGACAGGATTTTCCAAGAAAACACTCCACATAATTGGCCTTTGGTCGAGCTCCCCAGCCATGATTTATTTGTCTAGGACAAGCCAAGGAACGTCTCTCTCCACCTCTGCAAAGCCTCCGGTCCCTGGCCTCAAAGTTCAGCAAGTTTCTGGCCAGAGAATGTTCTTTCTCTCCTCCTACTCAGTATTTTCCCTGTGCCTTGCAATCTCATTTGCTAAATATACTATGGTGCCCTGTACACAGTGGTCTGTAGGTCGAGAAATGTGCCAGGCTTCCTTTAGCTGGGAGTGTCGGTCCTAAATCACTCTGCTGGCAGCTGCCACCCATTTATATCCGTGACCTAAGAGGACTGAAAGCACAAGTTCTTCCACAGAGATCCTTTTCCATCCAGGCCTCTGGAGGTTAGAAGTGTACAGGGCTGCTTTCACCCTGCTACCCTCCTACAAATACATAGGTACAGGCAGTAGGCAAAGAACAAACTCCAATGCTCAAAACTATTCAAGGAGCAACTTACTGGTCAGTCACTTGTTTGTAACTGTCCGGTGACCATGGCCCAAGCCAAACAACTCTAAATGCAGGCCCTGACAGTAAGCCCAGTGAGGGCCATTGCAACTGACGGACATCAGAACTTGTAGAAAAGACAGACTGAGAAATCCCTCTGCCTTGCAAATAGCTTTTGGCTTTTGCCAGTCCCCTTAACAGAGACACCCCCAAGAAGTCCAAGAAAGGGTTTCTGGAAAGTTGAGGCAGCCTCTGAGTAGAAACCTAGAAAGGGTAAGCCAAAGCAGGTCTTTTTTTTTCCCAAAAGTTTGGAGGGATGCCTAGTTAAACCCTACCTTCCTGGCAGACCCCTCCCGCAGAGGAGCAATATGAACTAGAAAAGGGCCCGGTAAGAAAATATGGTTTGAAAAATGTTAAGGACAAGCCCCCAACCCTTGACACACATACACTCACACATATTCGCACTGTTTTGCATGGCGTCTGTGTGTGCATGCATTGTGCATGTGTGTGTGTACATGTATGCATGAATACAGTGAGTGAGTGTGTGTGTGTGTGTGTGTGTGTGTGTGTGTGTGTGTGTGTGTATCTTGATGGGAGCATGTGCATAACTGTGACTGTAGAGGAGGGAGGACAACCTCAGAGCCTGTGATCCTATTTCTGATCATCTGCACTTTTTCAGTGACTATTAGTTATTTTGTTTTATCCTTGAGACAGAGTCAGTGGCCTCATGTACCTTTTATCCATAGAAATAGTGTCTTCAGGTAAACTCTTCCTTACCAACAAAGGGATGAGGAGAAGGGATCCAGGGTAGCTGGGAGAGATGGCCAATGTTTGGGTGGAAGGGATATGAATACGAGGACCTAAGCTTTCCCCACAGAACGAGGGAATATTCCTGAAGGATAATACTTCTTTGGGCATCCCCAGACAGCTTAGAGAGCCAACCATGCTCTGGCATGGTAGCTGTTAGCAGGATAGCAAATTTCTCTTTAAGAATATGGGGTACCAGGAGGGCTTCGAGAACAGAAAGCATTGCCCCGCTATGGGCTAGAAACCATGAAACAGATAAGTGACCCCCCACTTTCACTTCAGCCCCAGTAAGTCCATTCTTCAGGAGGGAGTAGGACAAACAGACCTGATCTTGGCTGGAGAAAGAGGCTTTCTCCTCCCAGCTGCTCCAGGGGACTCGAGGAAAACACAGCTCAAGATTGCATTACCAATTTCTGTTGGCCTAACACAATGAAAACCCATATCTAATTTGTTGTCCACTGTCCCCCAGGTCCCCTTCAGCATTTACTGCTTTCCAAATATCTTCCTCCCATTGAATATCTGTGTTTCAGATTATTCGTCCCCAGATGTATTAGGATGCATTTACTGCAGCTGACTCTCATCTAGTGATTTCCTGTCCATATGTCTGACAGCTCCAGGTCCCTTTATGTCACATTTCTGTCACTGGTAGGGTTTATAATACCTCTCCATTTAGGGCAATATACAGCTTTAATTAGCATATTCTTTACAACCTTTTCCAGGTTATTAACAAGGATGTAGAACACAATAGACGAACAATCCTTGGGGCACCCTGTGGCCTCTGAATTGTGTCACATGTCTTGGCAAGGCTACAGTGAAGGAGTTCATTCAGTGCACTGAAAGGACGTTGGATGAATTCCCTTCATCATGAAATAGGCTAAAGGATCCTTGGTCCAGTGTAATGAAACCGACATTGCACCAAGACCCATGTAAAGTAGATTCCAGTCCCAGATCTGCCAGTAATAAAGCCCGTGACCTTGACAAAAAACCCCCAACATTTGTTTAGTTGGGAGTGAAGAAAGCCACTGTAGGTCCTCAGAATAGGTGTAAGGAAGATATAGTAACAATGACAGCTTTTCATAAGCTATATTATATGCCAGTCAGTACCCTGTATATATTTCTAACCTTCACCCTAAACCTATAAGGTTAATCGGAACTAAAGGAATCAATGGACTTGGGATAAAGTCATGTGATTGTTCAAAGTGCTGAGATGCCTTGGCAGGGAAAAGCACTTGCCATGATGGCCGAGGATCTGAGTTTAGTTCCTCGAACTCAAGTGCAAAACCCACATATGGCGACCTGTATCTCAGACTCCTACAGTGAGACAGGAGGTACGGAGACATGAGAACCACCCAAAAACTCATGAACACCCAAGCTCAAAGCTTAGAGCACCCAGCATGGCAAAAGCAAGGAGGAAGAGCATATCTCAACAGAACTAAAGGAGAGAGCTGACTTCTGAAAGGTATTCCCTAACCTTCCCAGGCATTCTGTGGGATGAATACACACACATGTGTGCACGCGCGCGCACACACACACACACACACACACACACACACACACACACACACACTCGGGGGGAAGGAACATACATAGTTCACACACAGATATATACATTCTTACACAAACACAGAAACACACACACACGGAGGGGGGAACATACACACTCTCACACAGAGACATACACACAGAGACATACATTCTTAAACAGACACACACACACTATCACACAGACACAGAAACACACACACACGGCGGGGGGGGGAGATATACACATTCTCATACACAGACATGCACAGAGACATACATTCTCATACAGACACACATCATAGATATACACACACTATCTCACAGACACATAGATAAACAGAAATAGAAACACACAGACACACAGACACACACACACAGACACACACACACACACACACACACACACACACACACACACACGTATAAAAGGGGCCAGCAAATGGCCTAGTGAGTAAAGGCCCCTGCCTCTAAGCCTGATGACCTAAATTCAATCCCCAAGAGCCATGTGGCACAAATAATAATTAATAAAATGTAATAAAAGATTTTATTTTATTTTTTTTTCGGAGCTGGGGACCGAACCCAGGGCCTTGCGCTTGCTAGGCAAGCGCTCTACCACTGAGCTAAATCCCCAACCCCTATAAAAGATTTTAAAGCAGTGTTTTGAACTGATTCTTTGCAGGTTTGACAGAACATAGGATTTCTAATGAGCTGAGACTTCTGAATTCAAAGAAAGAAGGCAATGTCTTAAGGAAGGGTCTCTTCCCACCGAGCCCCCACTCTTCTTCCCCTGTCTGCTCAAACATCTGGCCTTCCCACTATTTGGCAGCCTAGCACACCCAAGTCCTCTATCAGGCTTTAGAGCTAAGTGATACAAGGTCCACCAGAGCATTGCTCCTTTCTCTGAGTGCTCAGGCTAGCAGGCAGGAAGGGTGCTATGTCCTCTGATAAGGGTAGGAACCAAGGTCCACTCAGCCAGCTTCTTTTCTTGCAAAACTTGTTTTCCTTAATTTTCCAGTGTACACTAGACACCTCCCAAAGGCAATGCAAAACATCCCACATCTGACCTCCTGGGCAGGGGAGAAGGATCAGCAAAGTGCTTGCTGTACCATCAGGAGGACCTGGATGTAGGATGTGTAGCACCTGTGTAAAAAGCCAGGCATGGTAGCACACAGCTGTAACCTGAGTGCTATGGAGGCAGAGATAGGAGGGCCCTGGAGCTTGCTGGGCAGACAGTCTAGCTGAATCGTTGAGTTTCAGACTCAGTGGGATAAACTGCCTCAACATGTAAGGCTGGAAATGACTAAGGAAGATAGCAAATGCTACCCTCTGGCTTCCATACGCATGAGTGCCTGCACAGACACAAGAACAAACAACAAAATAAATACAAAACAGAACAACTCTTCAGTTGACTTGACTTTGGAAAATGCTGAAGACGTGGATTTGGTAAGAGGTAGGCTGTCTGAGAGCTCTTGCCTACTACAGGATTGCCAAGGCACAGGTCATTCAGAGGGAGCTTTGGATCAAGCACAGTTTACTTAAGTACTTCTCCATGTACATGGCCTTGAGATCACAAGTCCAAGGCATCCAGAAAAGGCATTCACTTGCCTTCCCTAACCCCCAGGCTTCTTTTTTACTCATTAATTTCCTTCCTCTTTCATTTCCCACTTCCCGACATACAGACCTACTCTGATGTTAAAATGAGTCCCTGAAAAGGATGCTTGTGGTTTGGTTTCTATGAGATTTCAAATTTTTATTATTTTTTTTCTTTATGTGTATGTGTGTCTGTACACAAGGGCAGTGTCCAAAGCATCTAGAAGGGGGGTGTCAGCTTCTTTGGAGCTGAAGTCACAAGTAATTGTGAATTGTAGGGCATGAGGGCTGGGAACCAAGCTAGGGTCCTCTGGAAGACCAATAAATGATCGTAACCATTGAGCCACTTCCCTTTCCTGTTTCTCAGAGTTTTAAGGTAAACAAAGTCCTGGGCATTTCATTTCTTAGTTTTAAAATTAGCTGATCTTTTTTGCATCCACATTATAAACTGTAGGTTTTATTGTTGCTGAAGTGTAGTGGAGACCACAGATCAGGAGAATGAGGTGGCAGCCAGTGAGGGGTTCATGAGTCACAGCTCTGGGAGGATGGAATTTGCCATGCTATGCAGGGAATCACACAGGTAGGCAAGAGGGCCGAAGGAGGGCAGAGCCTCTCTTGTGTGTGGTTTTGTCTTGGTTTGGTTTTTTGATTTGTTTGGTTTTGTACAACAAATGGAAGGTAAGGTAAATAGGCCTGGGACTGAGCAGCTTGAGTAATTTTTGTCAGCTTTGGGATATACCAGTGGCCCTGGGAGGATCAGAATGAAGAAATGGGTCTCTCAGAACTAGATGTGTTCTGCATTGATTAGTCAGTATGTGAAAGGCACATTCCTTGGTGAGTCATTTGCAATATTCTAGAATTCCTTAGCTCTGGGAAGGACAGCCTTTCCCTGATCAACAAATTCCCAGATGCCAGAATATCAGAAACACAGAAAATCTAGTCAACACAATCCAGCCCATGACTCCATGCATCCATGAGACCCTCATTGTGAACTGCTGTGCTGATTCCAAGGCATCATTTTACCCTCCAGTCTCCGAGTGCTTCCTTCTACTCAAGGTGGCCTTCAGCTTTCTGGTACTACAAATAATACTTTAATGAAAACCCTCATATACACCTCCTCGTGGACCTATGTAAGAATTTCATTGGGCTATATATCTTGAAGTGGAATTGCTGGGTCAGGGGGTATGAGTGTATTAATTCAACTCAGTGAAGCCAGCATGCTCTCTGGAATTGCTGCTTCATCCAATTGAGCATGGGGCCTCTACAACATCTATAATGTTTGCTGTGGTCCACTTTTGTGATTATTCCAGTCTAGTAACCACAAAGTGATCATTTATTCTCACACCAATTTACATTTCTCTGAGTTTCTAAGAAATTTGATCTCATTTATTTTTTTGTTCCCTGTAACCTCCTAACGTATGCTTGCCCAATCAATTCTAGGTAAGCAATAAACCCCTAATAGAAAGTGCCAGAATAGGTTTTATTTGAGACATGGTGATACACAAGCTACCTCCCTCTTGCCTGTCCCACCCTAAGTTCATGAGCAAGGCAATAATAATAGCATGAATAATTCTCTATCTTCTTGCTTTGATGGCTGAGATCGGGGACCATAAAACTATGTAGAAGACAAGAAGTGAGGAGGTATGCTACATTATATTATATAACAGGTATACATATATGCACACATACACAATGTGCTTATCTGGTACTGATATATGTGTTTATACCTACATATTGCATGGACAGGTGTGTTTCTAGACACTATTTCTCTTTCAAATAAACAACAAGCCAAATTTCCAAGTTGTACATATTCCTACTCCCAAATCTAAAACAGCAGACTAATCCTTGTAGAGGTGAGTTGTCCTTGGTTCCACGCTAGACCATTATTGGGATTAAAGCGAAAGAGAAAACTAAAACTAAAGTGTGTGTCTTGGCAATGCATAATTCATGGTTATCTGACCTTTGCAATACGTAGGCAATCAGCTGGTGATACTTCCACTAGGGGGTATGGAGCAGAAAGGGAGAGAGAGAGAGGGTAAATGTGAATACCGTGAGCTAGAGACTCGTGCAAAATCTGGTGCTGAAAACTGAAAAGATAGGGGTGTCACCAGGCCATGCCAGGCATTTATCTCTCAGCTCTAATTTTCCTCTCTCTCCCCAATATGGGAGGCCTTACTAGAAGCATGAAAACTGGCTGCTCTACCATGCTGTTCACTAAAGGCTTTTAGGTGGAGGTGTGAGGAGCCATCCCACCTGGAGAAGGAAATGACTGACCTGCTCATTGAAAACATGAGCAAACTCTGACATGCCACGGCCTCTCTGAAAGGGGCATTTGCTTCCCAGACCACAGCTATTCTCTATTCTGACTCATGTAGATGGGACAAATGGTGCCCTGGGCACACTCATTCACACATCAGCCTGAAATTGCCAGTAAATCACAACTGCAGCAGCTAATAACAGCCATAAAGCCTTTTGAGTTTTACAAGGTGTTTATAATGGGTAACTCACTATGATTTAGATGAAAAACATGAGTCAGCTCTTGAGACAAAGCTGATATGGGGACAGTGGCCTTGTGGTATGACCTCTATCAAGCATCCAAATAAATTGCAGAATCTCCTTCTGGCCCAAGGCTGGCCATTGTCTTGTACATATATTATCAGAAGCTTGGTTGTGGGAGAATTGAGCCCTGGAGAATGGGGGTCTTCTCTGGTGACTGGCCACAAGAAGAAAAGTGATCCTCTCAGGGTGGCTCACTGACAGGACAGATGATAGATGTTTAGTGTAGAAGCATCTCTAAGCCTGACAGGCATAGTAGTAGATTAGAAACCTTCCCAGCCCTCCAGTTGAAAAAAAAAAAAAAAAAAATATATATATATATATATATATATATATGAAAACAGAGTACAGTTTATAATAGGCTAAATCAAGAGAATTACAGAAGGGAGTTACTTTGGAAAGAGGGCTCTAGAAGACAAGATCTGATAATGAGCTAATGAGCTTGAAGGATTGCTGATGGTATGAAGGTGCTGGGTATATTTCCTAGGAATGGAAAGTGTGGGTGAAGACACTGGTAGCAATGACTATGAAAATGATGGGACAGAAAGAGCAGGAAAAACTTGAAAGACATATTGACTTAGATAAACCAGAGAGAACGTTGAAGAGAGAATGTGTGGAAAGAATGAGAGGTCAGGAGACACAAGGAAAAACTCAGTGTTGGCATCAAATGACCATAGGAACCTTAGGCAGAAGATGCTGTGTTGTGAAATTCATGCTATTCCTCCCCAGTGGGAACAAAGGCAACTGAAATATATTTGCAAGACAAAAGTCCTTTCCCTTAGTAATATAAGGTTGAAGTGACTTTTAAAGGACATTTTGAAAAAGCAACTCCATCCTCTAGCATTATGAGACGATTGAGCTAAGTTCTGGTTTGGCCTCCTGTATTCCAATAGGCTAGATTTTATTTCCTCCCCTTTGCTCATTATCTTCTTTCCTTCTCCTGGTCCTTGAGCAACTTTTTGACTTAGAAATTTTAGTATCAAGATTTTCTTTTTCTCAACCTATGTTGGTCTTTTTTTTTTAATGCTGTGATAAAATACCTCAGATAAAACAGCTGGAAGAAGAAAAGATTTAGTTTGACTCAAAGTTTCAGAGCCTTCAGTTCATGGTTGTTTGCTCTCATCCCTATGGATCTGTAGCTGTACAGAGAGCATCACAGGGATAAGTGTGGCAGAGCAGAATGGCTCCCATCATGGTAGCTGGGAAGCATAGAAAGAAACAAAGGAGGGGACCTAGAACAAGGGGTAGACCCAAATAACACCTCCTACCATGATTCATGTCTCCTCCATAGTCTCTATCATCATCCAATAGTCTATTAAAGTATATGTCTATCAATGGTTTAATCCATTGACTAAAGCCAAAGTCTTCATGATCCAATCACTGAGAAGTTTAGCACCAAGCCTTCAACACATGAGCATTTTAGGGGACACTCCATATTGAAACCCCAAGAGACGTGATGTCAGCAACCATCAAACGATCAAACATAAACCTTTCATCTAGCTATATGGATACTTCGGTATGACCAGGTAATTATTACTCAGGGTTCACAGAGGAGCAGCACTTATAGGATAGATAGATAGGTAGATAGATAGATAGATAGATAGATAGATAGATAGATAGATAGATAGATAGGAAAGAAGGAAGGAAGGAAGGAAGGAAGGAAGGAAGGAAGGAAGGAAGGAAGGAAGGAAGGAAGGAAGGAATTTATTAGAATGTGGTCCATCTAGTCCAACAATGGCTGCCCACCATTGCAAGATGCACTCAGGTCTACAAGCAAGGATAGCCATCATGAATCACTTGAAGTCATTCAAGGAACTCAGAATGGCTGAGTGGCCCTTTCCAGGAGAGTTCTAATGCTTGTCACGGAAAGACCCAAATAAGCCCAGCATTCTATGATTTTTTTTTCTTCAGAGCCTGTCTTAGGGTTTCTGTAGCTGTGAAAAGACACTGTGACCACAGTAACTCTAATAAATGAAAATTTTAATTGGAGATGGCTTACAGTTCAGAGATTTAGTTTAGTATCATCATGGCAGGATCAGAGGGAGCATGGTGGCATGTAGTCAGACACGTTGCTGTAGGACTAGCTGAGAGATTTACATTGTGATCTACAAGCAGCAAGAAAAGACTGCCATATTGGGCATGTCTTAAGCATCTAACACCTCAGAGCTCAGACTTCAGTGATTTACCTTCTCCAATAAACCCCTCCTTATAGTGCCATTCCCTATAGGTCTATGGAAACCGCTGCAGAGTCCAATCTAAAATCAGAAAGCACTCAGTCTAAAATGTTTGTTTTGAAAGCTTTTGTCCATCTGATTCTAATACAACATGCTTAACAACAAAACTAAAATGAGTAAGAGTAAAATGGCACATACAGAAAGAAAGATAGCAGAAAAATACTATGAAGGGGTCAAAGTAGGGAGACTTTTTATTTTATTTTTATTATATTTTACTTTATTAGAAAATGTCCTAGGAGTATTTTTATATCATTTATGTATTTTATATCATTTTTTAGTCAAATCCAATCACACAGACTGATATACTTAATAAGGTTTAGATAGGTGAATAGATGGATGGATGGGTGAATGAATGAATGAATGAATGGAATACAATAGATTGATAGGGAAAAGAGATAGGAGATCAGCTGGATGGTAGATGAGTGGGTGAGTGGAGGGATGGGTGAATGAATTAGAAGTCTTGAAACACTGAGGCTATGATTCTTAAAAATGAAAACTGAGTGACAAATAAGACCTTCCCTCAACAAGAAGACTTGTACTTAAGACTCCTTTGAACATTTTGGGAGAATGAGGAGAGAGTGTGATGTGTGGCAACACTCTCACATTCTGACACATACCTTGAATCTTTTCAACCTTCTAGTGAATTACAGTTTCTATGAGTTTCATGAGCTTATAATTTCTGGTGTTGCTATTCATATATATGTTCAATGTTTGTGTGTGTGTGTGTGTGTGTGTGTGTGTGTGTGTGTGTGTGTGTGTGTAAACAGCCACCAAAACTTGGGACTAAGGCAGATAATAGAAATAAGAAGACAAGTTCCATTCACCTGAACCAAGATTTCCAAAGTGAGAAAGCCCTAACCCTTTATTTTTTGTAGCTTGGTACATAAATCCTGGGTTTGGATTATTTAATTTTCAGACATGTCTCTAAAACACTCTCAGTCTTGAAGCTCCATTCATATTTATTTCTACTTTGTTCTCTGGGTGACAGTGTTATTGAAGCTTGACAAGCTAAAAAGTACCCTCCCCTGACTCCCCTGGAAACTGGAAGATCTTAAAAAACTTCCTCTAGCCACAAAAAACAGTCTCTTTCTTTTTAAAGACCAAAATATTGTCCCCTAAGTTTGGAACCTAAATGATCAGATCATAAATAAATGGCAACCTCCCAGTAAAGACCAGGAAACCATGACCTTGAATATTCTACTTACTTCCTTCTGCCTGGTATGAGCTTACCCCAAATAGAGAAGGAATCTGTCTTGGTTCATTTTTTGAGTATGATTTTTTCTTCCCAGTGGTCATGGATACCATAAATTGCTATTAGCCATGACAGAGACAGATAACCTGCCCTATGGGAGAGTGAGAGTACAAAAATCTGAACTTGCTGTCATTCTTTTTATGGCTTGAAGACCTTCTCCTGTCTGTGGTGCATCTCAAAAGCTCACCCGGCTACATAGCTTGTTTTGAATAAAAGTGACATAAAATAGATCATCTTTATTTTTCTTCTCTTTGAGAAGCAGCTGGCTTCACTGGGCTCCTGGAAGACGGATGGAGCCAGAGTCTGAAATTCAAGTATGGTCAATAGAACCAGTACATGAAAATGCTTGCCTCTACTTCCCTCTCCACCCTCAGCCCATGCTTTGGGGTGATTGGGGCAAAGGAGACACCATTCTGTCCTATGTAAAACCAAGCTCTGGTGGTTTGAAAATGGGATCTGAGGCAATCTGAACACATAAGGGGTATATCCTTATCTCAAGGGCATGACAGTACCTCCCGTGAGTACAAAAGAACTCTGGGTAACCCAGAACATAAAGAAGAGTAAGCTGGGTCCCGGACTATGTCAGTCTCCATTGGGCAGGTTCAGAAACATCAAGAGGCAATGCATTTAATCCTGATGCAGACATATCTATTTGTGTGGAAAACACCATCAGCTTTACCTCTGAGGCTTCCATTCTCTTAACAGAACCTTGAATGTCAGATGCTATAGTAGTCCTGAAAATGCTCTCCCAAAGTTAGTGTTTCTCCATACTCACATGCAGGACTCACACGATGGTGACTTTAAAAAGTGAACTCCTTAGCAGTACAGAAGCTTTTTAGTTTTATAAGGACCAGGTTGATTGTTGGCCTTAATTCCTTGGCAAATGGAGTTGAGTTCAGAAAGTTCTTTCCCATGTCTACATGTTCTAGGGGACTGCCTGTGTTTCCTTCTAGCAGTTTTACTGTTTTAGATTTCATGCACTTGGCACTGAGGTATTGATCCACTTGGATCTAATTTTCAGGCAGGATGATAGATATGGGCCTAATTTCTTCTGCATATGAATATCCTATTTTTCCAGTACTACTTATTGAGGATGCTGCCTTTTCTCCTGTGTATTTGTCTTCTGTCAATGATCAGATGGCTCTGGTTATGAGTACCCTTGTTTACTCTTCTATTTTACTCCACTACGTCTGCTTTTGTGCTGGTGCCATAGTGCTTTTGTTACTACAGCTCCATAGTATATCTTGAAGTATGGAGTAGCAATCCCACTTGTCTTATTCTTTTTGCTCATGATTGCTTTAGCTATCCAGAGTCTTTTTGGTTCCACATGTATTTTAGGATTTTTTTCCATATTTCTGTGAAGAATGTTGTGTGTGTTCTAATTAGATTTGCATTGAATACGCAAATTGCTTTTGGTCACCTGGTTACTTTTTAAATTTTAATTCTACCAATCCATGAACACAGTATATTTTTCCTGTTTGCTAGAAAATTTCTCAGTCTGTCTGGAGAGATTTGAAGTTATCATTGTAGAGGCCTTTCATCTCCTTGGTTAGATTTATTGCAAGATATTTTATTGTCGTTGATGCTATTGTAAATCAGAGGGTACCTGTGATCTTTGTTGATGTGTGTTTTGTACCCTGGCATTTTGCTGAAATTGTCAATTGTTTCTAGAAGTTTTCTGGTGGAATATTCAGAATCTTTTGTGTGTAATATTATATCACCTACAGACAGGAATAACTTTACTTTTACTTTTCCTATTTGTGGCCCTGTAATGTATTTTGCTTTATTGCTCTAGTTAGTCCTTCTGACACTATATCAAGAAGTATTTGTGGGCGATCCTGAGCAAGCCCTGTCTCAATCCTCATCTTAATACCCTTACTTGAGCTTTTCTCCACTTAGAATTATGTTGGCTGTGGGTTTGCCATTCTTCACGGAAATAAAAAATAATCCTAGGATACGTAGGAAACCAGAAAGGACCCCAGAGAGTAAAAGCAATCTTGAACAAAAAGAAGAATACTAGTGGGATTGCTATCACAGAAGTCCCACAGCAAATAAGTTTCCAAGAAACCAGATTGCAAAACCCTAAACCCTGTGCCCTTTAGCATATCACCTTGGCATTCCTGCACGGTCTCCAGTGAAAGCTTCTACGGTACTGCTGGGGGTCTCAGGGCTGACCTGGATGAGCGGGTGAGGGTCTATGCTGGGGCCAGGCCACAAAGCCATGGATGGACTCTCAGAATTCATTAAACTCAGAGACTTTGCCCATGTGGTACACGGTAAAGTTGAGGCCAGGAGGAGATGTGCAGCTCACCCATGATTCTCAGTAAGCTGACTGCAGAATGGACTATAACCTGAGTGCTCAGTGGTACAGAGTTCACCAAGCATGGTCACATCTGCTGGGAGGGAGTCACCGAAGCTACTATTCACCTTGTAGGACTGACACAACAAATCACCACAGATTAGATGGCTTCACTAACACAAATCTATTTTCTCTTGAGCTACACACTCAAGATCAAGGTGCTATTCCTTTGCTTCCTCTTCCAATGGTAGTCCCTCTGTGTCTAGGAAGATCCCGGTGTCACTCTGTGTACCTTAGTCTCCCTTCATATCAGGATGCAAGGCAGACTGGGTTAGTATCATCCTTGCAGCCTTGTTTGAACTCCATCCATTCTTCAAAGTCCCACATCCCATTCCGAGGTCCTGAGAATGCAAGATTCAGCATGCAATTAGGGATATACATGTTAAAAATCCCCCAGAAGTCTCATTTTCAGACTCTTATTCAGCTAAAGATGCTTGGTCCCCTAAATTCTGGACCACAGGAGACAGGCAGAAGTGTTGCATGTCATTTAAGATAAGATCAGTGAGTTTCACACAATCTTCCACACTCTCAATCTTGCTCCAGCAAGAGTCCAGTGAAGGACCCCACGGAAAAAGAAAAATGAGGATTCATTGTACACAAAGAGCCTAGATTCCCTGACTAGTCAGACACACCCCTCATTCTCCACCTAGGAGCCAATCATACTGCCAAGATCCAGGCACCATTTGTTTTAGTAGTCTTTCCTGACTAATACCCTCAACTTACCAACTAATAATCTTTCTATCACACATCATAACAGGAAATTTTAGACTAACACCAGTTCACCAATGAGTAATCTAGGTAGGCTGTGAAGAGCGAGGAGAGAGAGAGAGAGAGAGAGAGAGAGAGAGAGAGAGAGAGAGAGAGAGAGAGATGAAAGACGTACCTTTCCTTCTTAGAGTACACAGTCTCCAGAAACCTTCCCTGACTTTCCAGCCCCTCTTCCCAATAAAGGCTAGTAACCAGGAGGAGAAGGAAAAGTGGAGATAATAATGATCCCTTTCTTATTTAAACAGGCCATTTTTCTTCCAAATAATGTATTTTTGTCAGCTCAAATATCCCCCTTTGATAGAAACCTGAAAATAATTAGCCCTAATAGCGCTGCTGTGAATAACACGGCACAAGGAGGAGGTAGCTCTTAATAGGAGCCTTCCACTCCCAGCCAAGTCACCTCCTCGCCCCCCCTTCCTGCCAAAAGAAATGTAACAAGGAAAAGATTATAGGTTCAGAACCACTCGGGGAGAAATATATATTTGGAATGAATGCATGAAATCCTTTAAAAACAGCACATGCTGAAGACGTTGCGTTTAGTTTGATTTGCTTTCCAAATCACACAGGCTGCACAGTTGCAAACAATGTTTAAACAAGTATAACCCCTGAGAAGTGTGGAGAGATTTAAGAGAAATAAAAGCAAGATCAGCCAGCCTGTAATCTTCTTTTCTCTTTTTTCCTCCCCAAAGCTGCATTAAATTGCCTATTGAGAACAATAACATATTTGTGCTTTTATAGGTAGAATGATTGGTATTATGCAAAGATTTGGCTAACAGTCTGAAGGCACATTCACACTGATCAGGACTGCATGCTGTTAATAATTTTCAGGATGCTCAGGGGAACCCATAATTCCCTTGGACTACAACTTAGCAGGTCAATGTGTGCTTTGTAGGAGCACCTACAGAGACTAAGCCCATGGTTGCAGAGCCTTACCAGCCAATAAGACTCCAGAAAACCTGCTGAAAAGAGGGTCTTGAAGTATTAAACATAACTCAAGACCCACTTCTCTCAAACCTTGTTGGGTGAGATGTCTCACTTGAAACAGACCATCAACTTGAAAAGTAGCACCTTGGACTTTAACGTAGCACCTAAGGTTCATAGAGTTACATCCTGCATTCCAGCAGGCATGAGGATGTTAAGTGACTCTAGGTAAATGCCTTAAAGGAAGCACGCATGAACATACACACGGACATACACACGGATCTTGACATACAGTTTGTGCTAGGGATAGATGGAAGGATACTGAGAAAAGTGTGAGTTGGAAAATGAAGCTTACAGTTTTTAATATACAAAAACCAGGAGGGGGCAAGAGGGGGAAATGGATGGTTGTATAGTTGGTCTGTGGGGAGTGGATAGAAATGATTCCTTGTTAATGTCTGTCTTGGTTAGAGTTTATTTCTGTGCAAAGACATCATTACCACAGTAACTGGGCCTGGATTACACGTCAGAGGTTAAGTCTATTGTCATTATGGTGGGAAACATGGTGTCATGCAGGGAGACATAGTGCTAGAAAAGTAGCTGACAGTTCTACACCCTCATCAGCAGGCAGCAGGGAGAGAGAGTCTGCTGCTGGGCCTGCCTTGAGTTTCTGAAATCTCAAAACCCACCCCAGTAACACACTTCCTCTGAGTAGGTCACACCTAATCTAACAAGGCCACATGTCCTAATTCTTTCAAATAATACCACTCCCTATGAGCCTATGGGGGCCATTTTCATCCTAACTACCCACAATATCCCTTAATAGGATCATAACACTGTTTTTAAAATGTATAGAAATAAAATAAAACGAAATGGTACCTTGGTCTCTTAATCTGAGTACCACACAGATGTCTGCGATCCAAAATTCACAGGTAGGTCGGAATATAACTCCCAACCCCCATTCCTGGAAACAAGTTTGTGGATTGGGTTATTATTTGGCCGTGTAGACAAACACTGCCAGAACATGTCCTGGCGAGCTAGCTGTTCTAGGTGGGACATGGAATAGCATGTTGTCCACAGGTGTGCAAAGATACAGAGCCTGGGAGTCCTACCTAAGAGATGCTGCTGACACAGCTACACATGCAGGAGCAGCTGAAAATTCTCTTATGGCAACACCTCAAATTTTCCAAACACAAAGACAAGAACAAACAACATGGAGCAGTTCACATCCATCTCTAAGAACAAGGAGGGACTGAGCCTCGAGTCATGGAGCCTGAGAACCAGAGTGTCCTTCTATGGTTTGCAACATGCCTTTGAGAGGTGACCGAGGGTCATATCCTCCAAAGCATCCCATAAAGATGTCATTGAGCCCTAGTGAAGGGCTCAACTTTCCTAAGTGCTTCTGGGACTCTGAAGAGATTGTCAAGGAAAATCTGGCCCAAATCAACTCATTAACAACAAAAAGAGCATTCAAAGAATTGATTTTTAAAAATGTATTAAAAATTTATTTTATTTGTTTATGTGTGTGTATGCATGTACATATGGGTGTAGGTGACCATGTGTGTATGTATCACACTCCTGTGATATTATCTGGTCCCTCAGAGCTAAAGCCTCAGGTATTTGTGGAGTATCTGGCTTGATAAATGGGTACTGGGACCTAAACTCCAGTCTTTATATTATTGCCTAGCCAATGTTCTTAATCTCTGTGTCACCTCTCCGGCCCCTAACAGTTGTTTAGTTTTTTAACTGACCCACTACTATGGGCTATGTTTCTTATTATCGACATATATCTATCTGGCAGATGGGACTGTTGCCACCATGACACAGCTCAAAGTCAGAGAAATGGGGGACTTGTCCAAGGTCACCTTTAACTGCTGGCAAGGGAGCTGAATACCAGTGACTCTCAGCACAGCTACTCTCACTCTCTGACACACTTTGGGGACTGAGCACGGAGTGCTTTTGCACAGGGTCTATAATTAGTTGTCTGGTCCCAGTTGCTAGCAGGGTAAACAACGTCTGATAAACCCACAGCGCTGTAAGTATTTATTACACTGCAACCCAGCTGCCAACTGCCTAACCATTTTAATAAAAAGCTATTTTCTAAGGTTTATGTTTTATTGCGTGTATGACTCCCTTATTGGTTAGCATTTTGGAGTTGTGGAAAAGGTTATGAATTTAGAAACTGGCTGCATTCATATCATATTTAAAACTTAATGCTATTTTATTAAAGACATATGGGCCTCTAAAGTACACATATTAAATGTCATGTAAGAAAAGTAGCAGTTTAAATCATGGTCAAGTTCATTTTTGACGTGACTCCTGAGGCTTCCCAAGATCTGAACTATTTCTTTGTAAATCTGGCAGTTTAACCACACTCATAAATCACTTTCAAAGTGTATTATTTCTTAATTTTACTGCATTAGAGAGTGTTTGGCCTACACAGTGAACTGTTTGTAGCAGTTATATGAACAAAGTTGCACATTAATCCCACAGTGCTTGGAAGAAGAGGGAGAGGGAGAAGTTTTTCTCCCAGGGTCAGTTTTCTTCCCACTGAACATTTTTCTCTGTACAAACACAGTCCCCGCTCTTCCTGCTCAGCCCCTCTTATCCACACACAAGTTGCAATTTGGCCATGGAGTTGATCTCAATACAAGGAAGAAACGAATCCTTTGTAACTTAATCTTTTCCCAAACAGCCCATGACTAAAAATTAGAATGCATGTAGAAATCTGCTTTTTTTTTTTTACACATTATACTGAGCAGATACATTTTTTTAAAAAATGTGGTTTTATGTAATTCAGCTCTTGGCTGTTCTGTAATTATCCCAAGATCTGATATCTCTCTGATATCTCCACCTTGGGTTTCAAAGTCCTTCTAAAGATGAGATAATATTCTTTGGACATGGGTAATAACCCCCCAACTTCACTCCCCAGCCTTTTCTATTCTGCTTTGTGGCTGAAGGGAGCTTAATCCCAGTGACAGATTCCAGGATCTAAACCTCAGCCTTGACGTCCAGATTTGCCAAGGGAGCTGGAAGGGGATTAGGAGAGTTGAGACCAAGGTCATCCAAATGAAAGGGCTTAAGGGCTTACTTCTGCATCAGGCATCCTTCTGCTGAGCTGAGGCTGTGAAGAGACTTCGCTACAGCTGTCCTGACTACCAAGACTGTGTCATTTCAAGTGTATCTGTGACCCTGGAGCTTCTTCCTTTGTCTGTTCTACACTAAACCTTGAATACTTCCTTGGGCCTGGATCCTTCTCTCCACAATTCTCCTCTCATATTCAGGAAATAGATGCTCAGTTAAAGCCTTGCAAATTATTGCCTAAAACATAAATCTTAGCAAACTCAGTGAAGCAGGGTGGGAGAAGGGATTATGCTCTCTCTATTGGGGGCTGAAATGTGTCCTATACAAATTCACTTATTCAAATCTAAAAATCCAACACAACTGGGTTTAGAAACATAGCCATCAGGAGATCATTAAGGTTGAATAAAGACTTGATCACGTAGTTTATAAGAACAGAAAAGATATCATTTTGTTTTTTTCCACATCTAGACCCAAGGAGTAAGAGAGCCAGCGCCTGAACCAAACCACGTTAGCATACTAATCCTAAAATTCTTGCACTGCGAGAATTCTAGCACAGGTTTATTTGGCCTCTTGAGTTTGAGGCATTTTGTTACAGCATCTGAGCTGACTGATACATATCCCAACATCTATTGTAAACCAAAACTATCTTCTCTATGTCATTTCACAGAGTATTTTAAGATGGTGTAGCTAAGAGCATTAGCTGTCAGTCTCTATGCACCCAAAACAGTCCCAGTGCTATATACAGATTCTATAGCTTTGTCCTTAGAACAGACTGGAGGACACGTTGCAACTCCTGTCTTCACAGTGGAAAGACAGACAGCAGGAGGTACAGGCTCAGCCTGTATTCCAGTCTTGAGCATCTGCACCTTCTACAGGGAACAGCAAGTCCAACAGGGGTTCACAGACATGTGAGGAATGGTAGGTATTTTGTGGAGTACAACAAATATGGTATGTTTAGATTGTAAACCTTCCCCAAAGAACAGCTGGAGACAACATCTTGAACCATGTCAGGAATAAAGACAAAAGCTAAGTATGTCGGAAGAATGAGTAAATGGTGACAAATAAAATATAGGAGAGATCACCCACCCAGAGAGTCTCCAGGACACTCCAGAGTGCCTAATAACAACAACAAAGCAAGAGGTGGCACATGTACATTTCACTCATGAGTTGAAAGGCTCTTTGAGTACAAGCCTCACTTAAAAATTCCATACATCAACAAGAAACTATATATATATATATATACATATATATATGTGTGTGTGTGTTTGTATATATGTATGTACATATGCACATACATATACATGCATGCATACATATGGATCCTAGACAGAGAGCATTAGCTTGCTGTTGAAAAGAAATAATGAGTTCTAATTCAGGTAATGTAGCTCAAAATTTACTGCTATATTTTAAAGTGATCATGAAAAATGAAATTATCCTAAAGCTCCCTTGGTGAAAAGGCTGAGTGAAATCGCCGGCACTGACAATGGCACTGAGCCTGGCTCAATTAAGATCAAAGGAGCAGAGGACTGTGCATTACTGATGACGCCCTGCCTGTTTGATCTCCTCAGATGCTCTGTGTAAGACACCAAGAAGGCATGAAAGAGCAAAGTGTCCCAACAGTGTTTGGGGCCACATGGGAAGGCCTGCCCTACTATGCTATCGATATGCCATTTGTCATAATCCAAGTGACAGAGAAGATACATATGGATGGAAGAAAGTGTACTTGGGTCCCCTAGAGTAGTCTGAACTGACAGTCAAAATGGTGGCAGACAAAACATACTTCCTGGGTGCAGGGCTAATAACAGTTTCCAAGCTGGATCTAAAGGTGTGTATAAATGTGGACATTTTTCAAATTTTTAGGTGGAAAAAACAAGTTCCAATCCTCCTGAATGCAACTTTTAGGGTAAAGAATGCCTCTAAGGTAAAGGTACCTCATTTTATCTGACTGGAAATTGGACTTTTTTTTTCCTTCTGAATATCCAACACTCAATAAACCAAATGTTTAAGGAAAGGAATATCATCATTTTTCTCTTTCTTTGCTCTGGTTCTTACTTTCTTTCCTTTTTCCCCCTTCTCTGACAAATGGTTTCTCTATGTAGTCCTGGCTGTCCTGAAACCCTCTCTGTAGACCAATCTGCAGATCTTAAGCTCAGAGATGTGCCTGCCTCTGCCTCCCAAGTGTTGGACTTAAACACTATTTAAACACTTAAACTCCCCGCTACTTAACTGAAATTTATCTGCTGAGCAATATTCCCTCTACATACACACACACACACACACACACACACACACACACACACACACACACACAGAGAGAGAGAGAGACAGAGAGAGAGACAGAGAGAGAGACAGAGAGAGACAGAGACAGACAGAGAAAGAAAGAGACAGACAGAGACAGAGACAAAGACAGAAAAAGACAGAGAGGAGAGACACAGATACAGAGGGAACCCTGAAAATCGCATTTTAGACTCTTTTCTTACATACTTATTTAAGTGAATCAAGTTTCTGGGAATGTTGGGAAATCAACACAAGGACTCACACATGCCAAGCAAGTATTCTGACACTGAGCTGCATCTCGTGCCTGAGGCTGCTTCTTCTTCTTTTCCTTATATGTTTGGGAGGTCGGGGGTCTGGAAATAGAGCTCCGTTACCTTGAACATGCTAGGCAATCCCTCTATCTCTGAGACAGCCTCAACCTTTTCTTTTCAACTTTACGCAGATGTTTCTTTTGATTGAGTTGGATACCCCAAGACCAACCTAGATCAGGCACTGTTCCATCCTATCCACCAACTTTGCTCAGGATTAAGAACTAAGTATCCCAGACCCTGTTGTGTCCTTCAGCTTTTGTGAGTTTTCTTCTCTATTTTTTTATTTTTCAACTTTTCTCAACCACTGCTAATAAAATATGATTTGGAAATAAGGAGAACTCCAGAATAGATGGGCCTCTTTCTTTATTTATTTCTTTATTTCTTTCTTTATCTTCCATGCTAATATGCAGAAGCTAACACCCAACTATTAGCTTCAAAATGATGTCATGGACATAGAATGTCTTATCCATTCTGTAGATTTACCTGTCACATAAGAGGCTTGGTTATCTACAGGTCTAATTCCTACAATGTGATGTGTCCATGGACCATTTCCAAACAAGATAGATCTCATATGTGCATGCATACATACATACATACATACATACATACATACATACATACATACATACAGGCAAAACACACATAAAATAAAAATAAATAGATTTCAAAGTATTTCAAAGAGTTGTCAAGCTGGCACTATGCACATGACAGATGTCCATGGTTCTTATGTTCCATCCTCACGACTAGCAATCACAGAAAGGAGAACCTGTCGTAGCCAAGTTAAGACTCATAAACTTAAATCCACTTCTTGATACATAGATCTCAGATCCTATAGGGGAAAGAATCTTTTGAGCAAGAACAGGCCAAAAGCCTTTTGGGAATAGTGGGACTCATAGTCAGGACAGTCACTATGGTATCTCTGATACCACTGGCCTTCTTTTCACGTTGGCCTCATCACCCGATCCTACATCCTCCCAACACACACACACACACACACACACACACACACACACACACACACACACACACACAACCACCCTCACCACCATTACCAATCTTTTCCATAATCCTAGACAGAGAAGGCTCTTAATTCCATCTTGTTGACCCCATTGGCTACCTAAGCACCAACACCAGGCTGCATACTCTCAGTTTCATGTGACCTCAAACCAGGTGACAAGCCCTGTTCAACACAAAACTCTACTATTTCCTTTCCTCCCACACCCATGATCTCAAAGACCACACTGCTCAACCACTCCTGCCATGCCATCCTCACCCTCAGAGGAAGTCACAAACTTGGCCTAACATATAGGGCTTTCAATTGTCTGATTCTTCAGTTTCTGCACAGCCCATACTTGTCACCAAAGGGCTCAGAATGGACTCACAATATCAGCATGAAAAATCACACTGCTCACTTACAGCCTTTGTTCTATTATTCTCCCTGCTCTTTTGGTCCAACCTCTAGACCTATGCAGATCTGGTTTCTGAAACTTAAGATATAACAACTGAAAGATCTCAAGGTTTGAAGTTGACTGTCCTGAAGTGAGATACACAGGGGTAAATTCACAAGTTTCAGGGCATGGACAAGCACAAGGAACACCCTCATCATCCCTCTGTTCCATGAATGTGTAGATGTATGTAATTTCCAATTATCAGCTTCCTCAATTATAGATTGGAGACAGGGGAGGGGATGTTAAAGAGACATGTATTAAATAAATGCCTAGTTTGTAACTTAAATAGTTAATAAAAATACCCCAGTAGAGAGTGACTACTGAGCAAAGCTATGTATCTTTGAACTAACACCAAGAAACTTTCTATCCATTTACATAATGTACTACTGTGCAGCTGGGCAGCTCTTAGACAGGCCTTGCTATCTTAAGTAGCATCAGGAAGGCTGCAGGAGTTACAGAGTGCAGTCATCTCACTGAGTGGATGGGAAGCTGAATCATTCAGATTCTTTAACCATACTCTGCTAAGCTCAGTTCTGGTGGCTTGTATAAGCATTCTGTCCATTAGCACAGGTCTACAGTAGACTAAAGGTTTTGCTTCCATTTTATGGGTTGGATCTAGATTTGCTCAGTGTGCCCCTCTTGTTATTTTTAGTTGATGGCAAACTTACAAAGGCAGTGAGTAGAAACACTTGCTTTAGGTCTTGACCTAGAATTGATAAGTTGTCACTTCTGTTCACATATCATTGGACAAAGCATTAATGCCAAGGTGAAGGTCAGTAAATAAGAGAAAGGCATTCTTCCCATACAGGAGTTTCCACAGCAAAGACAAAGATAAGGACACCATTGATTTTGGGCAGATACACCCTGACATACACCTCCCAAATGTTGGTTTCCAGACATAATGCAATTTCCTAACTTTTTTATCTCATCTCTCATGTTTAAAGAGTCCTATTTACTTCTATGACCCTCATGTCTTAGGTCTATTCAAATATCTTTGGACAAAACGATCATTTCAGAAAGCAGATGGCAGGGAAAGTAAAAGCAGACTATGAGGATATTGTGAAAACTATTGGCTCCATTGGCAACATAATGCTGTTTCCTGGGCTTGGAGTCCATACAGAGTGGCCTCTATGGTGTGCTTAGAGGCTTTCAGAAACATTTATAATTTGTATCACTTTCCTCATTTATAATGACTAATACTATTTGTCAATGGCCTCACAGGATGTAGAATCTCCAACGAAGCAAATATCTGCATAAGATAGTAATAAACTTTCTAAATTATGTGAATTGAGGTAGGAGAACCCACCATGAATGTGAGCAGTACCATTACATGGGTTGGGGGTTCTAGACTAAGGAAAAAAAGGAAGGATGGGAGAGAGAGGGGGGATGCTAAATATCTTTATTCATCTCTTTCTTCTCCCTCACTGTGAATGCATTATGTCCAGCTACCTCAAACTCTGACCATCATGCCTTCTCCACTATGCTGAACTACAATCAAAAACTGAACTAAAACAATCCTCTGTTTTCTTACTTTGTTTTTGTCTGATATTTTGTTACAGCAGCAAGTAAACCCATACATCTTCATCGTGAGCCTCAGATCTCCATCCAAAGGCAATGTTTCTCCTATTGCATTTCTTTGCTTTCATGTCATTGCTACACTAATGCAAGGCCCTGAAAATTGCTCCCAAAGACCAAGGCTCAGAAGACATTTCCTCAAGACTGGGGATGCCATGGTGTGAACAAACAGAAAAATACAGAATCCATCAGAGATTTCTCCTTCAAATGAATGTGACAAATGGCAAAGTCATAAACAATAATGTAAAATAAACAAACCACAAATGTTTGGCTTTCAAAGCTGTTTCTAAACATATTGCCTAAGCATTTTCCAAAAAAGAAATTAATTAAAATGTTTTCCTTCTCTTTAAAAGCAGCTAAAAATAGAACGTGAGTGTGTCTGAAGACAAGAAATAGAAAGAACACAGAAAACATGATCAGTTAGGTAGTTAGACATGTCCAGAAAATCAAATGACAGGCTTTCTTCTGGATATTTAGCACTGCAGAGAACTTTGAACACATATTGGCTAAATATCTAGTTAACTACATACAAATATCTACTTAACTACAAATTACAAAATGTGTTTATGAGAAGGTCCAGATTTATGTAAAATACAGATTATGTGTTCATAATTTTTATAAATCTTGAGGTAGGCTTTAGCTGACTTTTAATTTTAATTTTCATTGATTGATTTATTTTATGTGTATGGATGTTTTGCCTACATGGATATATTCGTATCATATGTGTGTCTGATGCCTGTAGAGGCTAATACAAGGCATCTGATAGATGCCTATCTACAGAACTGGAGTTACAGACCACTGTGAGCCATCATATGGCTGCTGAGAGTCAAATCCAAGTCCTCTGGAAGAGGATTCAGTATTCTTAACTGCTGAGACATCACCCAGCCCTTTAAGAGCTTTTTTACGTTTGCACTTGGGTTAAATGAGGATAACTGAAGTGATCAAAGACATATGCACATTATTTTAGAATAACATAGAATTTATGGAAACATTAGGCATCAAAATAACCCAATGTCATGACAAAGAAAGCCACTAAGTAGGGTTCCACGAAAGGGCAGATAACTAACATGGCAGCTGCTACAGCAGGGAGAAATTCTTCAGTTTTATAGACTTGTAGAGGCCCAAACATACTTCTAAGAAAAGCTACTTCATAATTTTAAAAGCACTGCTAGAAGAAGGTGAGTTCTGATAGGAGGAAACGTTGGGGAACACACTCAGGAACTGGCTGCTAAAGTTGTAAACCACACCTTTGCCTCCCCTGGAAGTGCGGCCCAATGGGAAAGCTGTGAGACAGAGAGCACAGTGACCCATGTCTTCTCACCAAAGTAAAGTCTGGGTAAATATCAAGAACAAATGTCCAACTCAGAATCTGTCACTCTGTCCAGTTCTCAGGCCTAACTCACCACCCACTGCAAACGTTTTTTCTCCTTCTTCAGCTAACTGTGCTCCAACCAACTGATGTGCAGACTTTAAAGATGACTTTCTTAGTGTGCTATGCTGTCTGTGGTTCTTGTTTCATGTAAGGACTGAGCCCCTGCTATAGGCCTAGCATCTGAGATGAGAGTTTGAAGAAAACATACCCAGTCACAGCTTCAAGGAGCTGGTATCCCAGAAATGGTCAGCTTCCTTAGACCAACAAGAAGCAGGCTTCCCTTATGTTCAGGCCCTGTCCTTACCCTGCATTGCCTTTCTCATAGAAATACCTAAACAAAGATGAGAGGCATAAGATGAGAGGCATAAAACTGACTGTACATAGGGAAATTTGTACCAAACCACAAATGTCAAGACTGGGACTGTGCTGAGTTATGGGAATGGGTGATTCTTGGACACAAGAAACTATCAAGGTGTAGTTTAGAAAGAGAACTGAACATATTTCCAGGCAGGTGCACTGAAGTTTATTCTTCTACCAATTTACTTGTCCTTCCCTTTCTTTTTTTCCCCTTCCCTCTTTCCTCTTCTCCCTCCTCACCTTTCTGAATATCTGAAGACATAATATACACTAAAACTCAAGCTAGAGAAAACTTTACACATATATAAGTCATACATTGCAAGTGCTGGGAATCCAGACACGCTACATGCGGAATGTAGAATACTAGTTCACACCAAGACTCAAACATAAATATTAACCTCACTTTCTCTATAAGGAAATGATCATAAAAACACAGGCCATGATTCTCATTCCAGTACCCCCTGCAGCTATGGCCCCTGTGGTTTCTCTAAGGTTCTTAAGATTAAACAGTCAGTAGCCAACTTTGTGTGTTTGTGCCTGTAAACAAGAGGGCTCGGCTTTAAATAATTATGTCAAAGAAATGACAACTGTGCTCTTTGCCAGAGCAGGGATGAATAATTACAAAGCCAGGACATAATTAAGCAATTGTGACTGTCGGGATGTTGAGCTGCTTCTCTGATGTGCAGGGCCGGTGTGTCGCCGTCCGCACCCTCGTGGGCAGGCTTCTGTACTCCTTTGATCTATATTCCCAGTGCAGCAATGGGGGTCATGGTCTGGTCATTCCAGATGCCTTTCACTGGGGGCCTTGCACTTCTCAGTATCTAGTTTGGTGCTCTCTCTGCTGATGGTGACATGATTCGATGGCCAATATTTGACAAGGCTATGGATTTTCTTTAAAATTCTGGAAAATGAGCAAATCCTAGCTGTCACAGGTCCATTAAGTGGAGAGAGAGAGAGAGAGAGAGAGAGAGAGAGAGAGAGACTCATACAGAGAGTATGTGTGCGCCCTGTATACACTCGTGTATTGTGTACCTGGAAGAACCCACTGAAGCATTACCTGTTTCACATGAATGAGAGCATCCTTCCATATAAGGATCCAAAAGACTGGCAGCTTTGAAACGACAGAAGCCAAAGAGCAGTCACAGAGGCAAAAATGTGTCACCAGGAGCGAGAACTAGAGAGAACTTGGACCCCAGTGTCCAGGCCTGCCAGGTATCAAATCAAACCTTGGTGACACAGAGGGTTGATTAGTTCCTGGCTGATTTTGCATTTGCGTCAGCGAGAACACCCAGCCTGCCCATTCCCCACCGAGAAGGCGAGGGCTGTGATTGGCGAGGCATTTTCCATTCTCCCAAATACTTTATGTCAGGAATAAAATGAAAACAGCTCCCCAAATCACAGCCTCCTTGATCATCCATCAGAACATTGTGCTGAATAAGCACAACGGGCCCCTGCTGCCCCAGAAAGGACAGACGCCAACTTGAGATTCTGATTCTGTTATGAAAAATAGGTCTTCAGCTAGTGTGTGCGGTGCAGCTCCAGCAATTTGAAGGAAGGAAATTGCTCTCCACTTAGAGGCCGACTCAAGGTGTGCACATGCCTCCCAGAACATACATATGTATAGATACAGGCAGATATGGGAAATATATCTGCATAGGAACAAACATGTGTCTGTACACACAGCACATAGGCAAGAAACAGCTGTCTGAACGCCAGTTTATTAATTCAGCAAAGAGCTCATTTGGATCCCTTCTGTCTGCAAGATAAATACCACTGTGTATCTCAGAAAACAACAGACAAAAGGGAGTCTTCCTCCATTCGGCAGGTGTGTAGTGTGATAAACCAGTAACACCATGGAATCTTCTTGGGATCTTGAAGGATCGTCACATGAAAACCCTTAAACAGAACCCCAAGGACCCTGGTTTGGGTCCTAACTACCTCATCAGGACCTTAGGCTTCTGACTGTCCCATATCCCTCAAGCACAAGGCAACAGAAGGGATTTTCTACTAGGAAATCTGGAGGCGCCACAGAAACAGAAGCCAAGATCCCCATGCCTCTTTGTCAGGGCCATTTTTGTCTCTCTCCTCAAATAATTAATGAGCATTTTTAAGTGTAATACAGTTAGTAAGGGCATTAGAGTCAATCACACAAACGTGCTAATTCTATAATTGATTGGAAGCTAATTGGGAACACCGAGGAGCACTTCTGCTCGTGTTGCTAATGACTCCGACGGCTGACGGCAGAGTTTTAAGGAACCCTTCCACATCATGCTCAAAGGCAAGAGGAGATTCCACCTCTCCCCATGCAGAAAAAACACTACATCCCCACCTGTCTCTCTCACTCAGGCTTCCCTGAGAAGTTTCAATTGTCCAAGACACTCCATGGAAACTCTCTCTCCCCAGGGCTAAAACAGCAGAGAGAGAGGAGACTGGCCCCATGTCAGACATAAGGGTACAATTCTAGCTCAGGAATTCATGACCCAGTGACCTTGATCAGCTCCACAAACTGCTCTGGGACTGAATCCCATCATATGTAAAATGTGTCAACGGGTCTGTCCTTCTATGTGTACGGGGCTCAACATCAGGCACAGACAGACAGAATACAACATCCTAGGACATGGGCAGCACAATTAGTCCTTCTTTGGCTTTCTATCAGCACTTTACAGTTTCCAATCTCAAAGCAAATGAGGGCAAGATAAAGAAAGATCTGCCCTGTGCAGTGTAGGCACGGATGTGGGAAAGGACGGATGGCCAGTATTTGACCCCAGGGTACCACAAAGACTTCGTCTGCTGTACTTGGCTGGGATTGGTGATGTTGGCTGTCTCTGAAGTCCTAAGAAAGAAGGAGAAAAAGAGAGAAAGGAAGGAAAAAAAGAAAGGAAAGAAGCCAGGAGATAAATTCTTTCATTTGGACAAAATGGCCAAAGCTGGAATAACTAAAGGCACTCATGTGCATTCTGTCAGGCCTGTGCTCCAATAAGGAGAACTGTTAACACTTTAATAGCTATGAAATGAATCACTCAATTAATTCTCCACATGCTGAAACAGGTAACAATACATTTATCTGCCAGAATTATACCCTCCATATCATATATTTCCACAACTGTTAGCAATTTCATTCAGCATAACAGGAAATCAGTCGCACCTCATAGATTCAGGGAAAGAAAGTGGCCTGAGGTCTGCTGCCAACAGCGTAACTTGATGGAAGAGGTTTCATTGTTCTGCTCTGTTTTGGCTTTGTTTGGCTTTGCTTCGCTGCTTAATCACTTCCAATACATGTACAGAGGGCTATAAGTCACTGGGTGAGGACAAACTAGACCTTCAGGATTCCTGTGCCAGCATTTTCAACATATAGCTGCAATCTCATAGGCAGTAACTAAGGAGCTCCACAGTGCTTCAGGGTAATGAAGTTTCTAGAAAGGGGTCATCATCAGGGTCACTGAATCTACTCCCTGGGCTCAGACTTCTTAGAAGGACCCAATGTCTCCCAGAGAGATTATTGCAAACATCCTTAAAACCTCTTTGTGTCTGAATCCAAGATTCCAAATCTACTCTCAAGAACTGTATGTAGGAAGCACGTAGCAGCCCCAGCTCAGATTGTGTGGAAACACTGCATACTGTGCTAACATCACCTCAGGGAACTGAAGAGCCTTCATCTCTGATAGAAGAAAATGACCCCCTTTTAGTAGCAAGAAACCAGAGGCCCCTCTAAATGGGTGAGAGGAATTGTATCCACATGAGAAACACAAAATTCTCAGTGCATTCCTTTTTTGGCTCCAAAACAGAAGGAAGCATTGAGGTCACCTAAAATTCACCTGCTGAACTTCGCTGAGCTTCATTCGTATTTTTGTGTGTCTTAGTTATTTTTCTATTGTTCTGCTAAAATGCCTTGACCATGACAACTTTTCTACGAAAAGTTGTTTATTGCAATGCTTAGAGTTTCAGAGGATGGATCCATGACCATCACGACAGGGAGTATGACAGCAGGCAGGCATGGTGCTGGAGCAGTAGCTGAGGCAGGTAAGTGGCAACCTCAAGACCCACTCTCTTAGTGGCACATTCTTCCAACAAAGCCACATTTCCCAATCCTTCCTAAACAGTTCCACCACCTGGATGCCAGTATTCAAACACGTGAGCCTATGAGGGTCATTCTTATTTAAACCATCAGGTGTGTTATAAATGAGTCTCCTTAGACTGAGTGATAGGAAGACCTAAATTATAGTCAATCAATTTCATGACTTGGCCAGCCGTATATCTATAATTGAACCCTGGCATGAGATCACATCTACTGTGTAAATACACAGGAAGATATCACCCATGCTCTGCAGAGAAACCAGTGAAGTAAGAAATAAATTCCACATGAAAACCAAACAATAGCAGCTCACCTTGGGTTTCACCACATTCATGAAGGCCCCTCTGACCAATGCCTCCTCCCGTTCTTGTCTGGTGACTTTCTGGGCATCCAGAAACTTCAAATTAGGCAGCTTGTGCAGAACAAAGCACCTGGGACAAAAAGACACACACAACTTGAGAAAATTGGAATCACTGCCGCAGGGATGTTGGTGATATGACTGAACCTTGGGCTTTCAGGGTTTATATTTTAGCCACTGCCTCCCACACCTCCACCCGAAACATTCCCCAGGGGAAATGTGAAGGGCTATGCTTTATACAACATACAACCAAATTTGAGTTTCTGACTCAAGGGTAGACACATACCTCATTAGATTTAGCCAGCCAGTAGGACCCTGTCATTGTATTCTTTTCTTTCATTCTAGGAAAAGGACCTTGCTTCAACATGGAAAGTCCTCAATCATACTATTCTAAACCAAATTCAAAAACAACTCACTTACGATTTTTTTTTCAGGTATGTACCTGCCATTCCTGGGATGTATCTATAGCATTCTCTTCATTGATACAATAGACTGGAAATTTGGAGCTGAGGCTGTAGGTCAGAATTTCCCAGGTAGGACCTTAAATGAATTCACATAAGCTGGTTGGCTTTGGCATAGAAGTAGGGCATGCATGTGGCTGAGACTCAAGTGAGTCTCAAGTACTTTCTGTCATCATTTGTGGGTAATTTCAACAATGTGGCATGGAAATGATCTTTGACAAGAATAAATAGGAGGCAGAGGTGTTTCTAGTTTATTTTTCTTTAATATCCCCAAATACTCAGTTTCCTCTATTCCCTTTGAAAGGTTATTTGTATTCATTATAGATCATCACAGAGAAGCCAATGGCTATGTGTGTGATAAACTGCCCTCCAACGGATGTGTATAAATGGTATTGACAAGAAGACACACTTGACCAGGGTATATGTTTATAAATGTATAAGTGTATAGACACTGGTCTATACTTCTTGCCAGCAACAGTCACCAGCCTAGTTATTTCCCATCAAGACCACACTCCATATCAACCGAATGAGCAATTGTCCTGAACCTCTTTGCTTTAGAAGAAGAGATAAACACGTAATACCAATAGCAATGAACAACCTCGAAAGAAACCTATCACTTCCTGCAGCCACCTTATAATTCTCTCATCTTCCAAGTCCCGACCTTAGGAAATATTCCTTCTCACCTCTAGCCCACACTACTTTCTTCATTCTAAATGCCCCTAGAATATATTGTCAGCATCCAGTCCAACATACTGCTGTTTCTGTCATTTTCTTGCTGTTAAAAATGAATGTCCTTATCTAAGATACAATCTTCTCAAAGGTTTACCTTCATTTCATCTTGGAAAGCAAAGCAAGAATGAGTTCAGTAGCCTGTCCATTCATTTCAGCCACACAAATATTTCTTGAGTACCTACTATGTGCCATGCATGTAGGGATACAGAAGTGATTGTGATACCTCTCCATTCTCAAAGAAGTTCTTATTGTAAGGAGGAATATGACTAACTAGAAATCAATGAGATTAAGTTAGGCACCAGAGTAGTTACGGGAAAACAGAGAACAGCTGAAAACTAAAGGGTAAAAGAAATATACTATCTCAAACAGGCTTCAAAAACCAAATTCAAAAGCAACTCACTTAGGATTTTATCAGTGTAGATGTTCCTGCACATCCACTATGCATCCCTCCCCACTGGAGCCCAGGGTTCCCAGGGCCTCCTCTCACATCTACAAAGTAATTTCATAGCATCAAGTGATCTTTATAAGCTTATTCAGGTAAAAGACCTGCCCATCACTCAAGAGTCAGATACACCAATTTAAAGCCCCCTGCCCTCCACCCCGGACTTTTAAATTCGAAACATATTAAAATTATTTTGCAATTAATTTCAATTAATTCTCTTATGAATTAGTATATTATTTCATGTGAGTGAGCAAGTGTTTGGACTTTGGACACAGGTCAAAGGCTAATGTCCCAGATCCCATTTTCTCCTCCCACTTTACTAAGGTGGGGTTTCTTGATTTTGCAGTTCTTTGTACCGTAGGTTAGCTGCTCCATAAGCTTTTGGGATCCTGTCTCTCTCTGCCTTGCATCTTCACATAGGAGTGTCCAGGATTACAGACGTGTGCCATCAAGGTGTCAGGGGTGGAACTTAGGTCATCAGGTTTATGTGGGTCACTGAAATTCCTTTACAGTCTGTCTGAAGGCCAGAGGTCTTGAGATATCCCCAGTCTTTTTCTTCTTTTCTCCTACCCTCCATCCCTCCTTCCTGCTTCCTCCCTGGCCTCTGCTTTTCTTTTCTCCCAAAACCTGTCTCTCCTTAACCTCCACCCCCAAATACCTCTGATCTTATCCAAAATGATGCAAAGGGCTCAAGAGTTCTTTCTTACCCTTTAGCAGAATCCCCACCGGCCTCAGACTGTCAGAGAAAACTCCCATCTCCTGCTTATACAGGCAAAGCCTTGATGACAACAGATTCTTTCAAATAAAGACATGTACAGACAGAAACAATATGTCAGGAGTGATGCTCAAAGGAGTAAAGACACCCACTAAGTGTAGGGTGGGAAAAGATGAATATTCAGGTGAGGACAACATCGGTATTAGAAAATCAGCCAATGTTTAATGATGAAGTGAAAGATGCCTTCACGGGGCTGCCAGGAAGCACAGTGACAACAGACCGTGCATTGTCATTTCGCCTAGCTTTGGATCACAGCTCTGAAATCAAAGGAGCGAGACAGAGAGGTGCTGGCTTTTAAGCTAGTTAAAAATTTTTTGGATGACAAAGAGCTACTGTTTGCAGGCGGTTCTTCTTAGAGTCAGAGAGACAGCCTATGACAGAGTCTGCCAATCATCCCTAGACTTCAGGTGACTTCACTTCCATCCTAAGGGCCACCATGAATTCCCAGAGAAGTTTGAGGGACTTCAGGGTTACCCAACCTGTTAGGACCAGAATGCGGAGCCTGGAAGGATAGCAAACCAAGATAGGACACCCACTCTTAATAGACCAATTAAGGAGGCAAGTTAACATTGAGAAGCAGCGAAAGGAACCATATTCAGTGTGGAGGGGGATACAGGAACATTGGTTAATGGAACAAGAAGCTGCCATGATCCCTCAGGTCCATCTTCATGGTCCTAAGAGGATGTTTAGTTTTAAACAGGGCCAGAGGTATGCATAGTTAAGCAGTTCTGTTCCAAGGAGGAAACCCATCTATCACCACTGTCTCAGCTCGGGTATCTCCTGCAATATGGGTTGACAAGCTGTGAATCCCTTCCAGAGAGACAACCTCCCTACTGGTTGGCACCAGGCTTCTAGGCTTTTTCTTCCTCTAGCATAAGCTTCCTAAGGAAATTCCAATGTCCTGGCATCCGTAGCCTGATAACCAAAGGGGAGGGCACTAACGACTCTTTAGAGCATCTTCATCTCAAGTGCCCTGCAGGATGTTGCTCAGTTTGAGTTTGATCCCTCTGGTCCATAGTAAATGATAAATGATTCCTGAGAGTCATCCCCTGACCTCCACATGTGCTCTGTGGTAAGCATGTACCTCCAACTCATATCGTACACACGCACACACACACACACACACACACACACACACAACAACAACAACAACAACAACAATAAAAAATAAATAAAATTTAAACAGCACTAGAGTGACAACTGTAGTTAAGGACGCTTTGTGGGTTTCCAGAAGACCCGAGTTTAGTTACCAGCATCCATGGTAGGAGTCTCCTAACAACTGGAATTGTAGCTCCAGAGCATCTGCAACTCTCTTCTCACCTCAGTGGGTACCCACACGTGTGTTCATATGCTCACACATATACTGAGACACATAAACAAAAATTAATATTTAAGCTCTTCAAAATGAATACCGCCATCCCTATCAGAATGGCTACACGAGGCGGACTTGTCCCCCTACAATCTACCGTTTCCTCAGGAATGCCTTCTTTCATTTATTTACACATCCAAAGAATAATCATTGAGGAGCGACTACCTGGGATGAGCAATGCAAGGCACTGAGAAGGTAAGGACACCCAGCAGAAGAACTCTGCTCTCGGTGCATCCTCCATTCTAATAGCATTTACATTCTAGCATCGTGGTTCTTGACTTTGAGCAGCCATCCTCGTGACCCATGGGCTTGTTAAAGCACAGAGGCAGACGCCAGCCCATCCCCAGAGCTCCTTACTGAGGTGATCTGGACGGAGCCCTGGAATTTATGTTTCTAATAAGTTCCCAGGTGATGCTGTCACGGCTGCCATCCTGCTGCGAACCAATGTCCTACTGAAAACAACACCACAAGGACTAATCGTTGGGAAATTATGAGTGCAATGAGGCAGCCAGGAGTCTCTTTCCCAGTTCAGCTAACAGACTGCCCTGCCCCAGCACCTGTGCTCCATGAGCCCGGCTAACAGTCACGTTTACCAGGTCTTCCTGTCCCCTGGTGACTTAGAATAGGCTCCACATGCCTGCCAAGCCATAAGCCAGTAGGCGTTCTGCCTGCCTGTCCCATGCTGGTCTTGGGAGATCCATTTCCCTTTGTTCTAGGTCATATCAGAGTGTCAGGAACTGCAGCTTCAATCCTGAGCGTAATACAAGTTTGCCATAAAAACACGAGGGCAGATTCCTGAAGCCACAGAATGAAAGCTTTTACAATATCAATTCAGCCCTTGTAAATTTAATCCGGGGTTATTTGTTGCACCCAAATCTCTTTACCGTGATGTATGACTTAGTTACCGGGGGTTATCACAGCCGTATCCTAAAGTTGCATAGTACATAAAACATTTCAGTTAACAATGCGGAGAGGTTAACTCCCCCAGATAACCTGCAATCACAAGGGCTAGTCCAGATGACATCCCTCTGTCAGCTCACAGGAGCTATTGATGGTTCAATCAGTTTGTTTTGAAGGAAAAGAACAACAAAAGGCCAGTAAACTTATTCAGACTGTCAACAGGGGCTATCGGGAATGGGACTTGCAGGTAAGTAATTCTGGGTGTTTTAAGGCTATTATCAAACTGCAATGGTTGAAGGGAAGAGACAGCTACTAATAACACAGAAGGCAGCCATCATAAACCACTTTACGGCAGAACCCCCCTGTCCATAAATCCTGTGACACCCGGAGACAGCTTCAGATTTATAAAACTGCTTGTTAAGCCAGGACACTGCTTAATGAAAGGAGATCAGTCTAGTTAAGTCTCATGTCCCTAGCTATGGAGGGCAACTCCAATTTTCCTGACCTTCTCAAGGTGGCTAGGGGGAAGCCCCCAGGGCTAGAGGTGGTGGGACTTAGAGGCCCTCCTTGCTGCGATATGGAAAGGGAGGTTATCAGGAGAGCAGTGAGCCCTGCAAAGGTGCTCACACACCCATTTGTCTCCGTATGGAGACAGATTTCCTGAAATTGAGAGACCATCACCCAGAGACTATCAGGTTCCCTCTTTTCATGTAAAATGGTAGATTTTCTTAAGGGACCCTTTAAGGACAGAGCTAAAGCTGGAAGGAAGGAAGAACAATTCCAATACTTTTGTTATTATGGAAAAATCTATTTGTTTTGTTCTAAAATCGATGGCCTTAGTACTTTTTGCCTAGATATATTTAAAAAAAGGAGAGAGAAAAGAAAACATTCTTGTCTCTACCTACCCAGAGAGACTGCCTGCTCTCAAGTAATGGTATAAACCACAGACTCGTGCGATGGACCTCTTGGATCTGCTGGTGGGGCTAACAGTCATATTTCTTTCGTGAAAATGGTTTAAGACTGTCATGAGTTCGTAGGAGAGCCATGATACAGCGTGCTGGATGGTTTATCCATGCCCTGTATGACAAGCGATGCTTTTTCCCTTTATTTCCCAACACCTTCTCACTCCCATGCATGGGGGTGCAGAGACAAAGTACAAGTTTCTGATGCTCTACCCAGTGCCCTGAAGGTGGCTATGGATGACCTTTCCACTGGTTTCAATTGTTCCCCACTCCCCAAAGCTTAACAGAACAGGGCAAGGATGTCAGTAAGACAATGTGATTCCTGGCTGTCAACTGGATTATATCAACTCTGTTTAATAATACTGGCCATCTCATGCTGGTCAAGAGCATGGATCAACTGCTAAAGGTGTTTGACTAATGAGAGAAAACAGTAAGGGCTTAGGCACAGCTCCTTTGAGTGAGCAAAGCTCTTAGAGATTGGGGGTGGGGTGGGTGCCAAGGAAGAGAGGTCATCAGGATGAAAAGTAGGGGGAGGGAGCTTTCAGTGCAAAGCTGGGGCTATGAGGTTTTAAGCTTGCCTTCCTGAGCCTCAGTTTCTCTATCTGAGCCACAAGAATGGGCCTTAGCTTCCTTCAAACACTTATTTGCTTGGGTACTCTGTGCTCAAAGTTGATTGACAATAAATACATTCATACGATCCCTTCTTGATACACCAGGTTCACCCAATTGCCTTGCATAACCACCTCCTCCCACCTCCAGAGACAGACCATCAGAAAAAAACCAATGAGGACCATGGCAACATGAACAAAGGACTGAGTGGGACAGCTCCAGATGCTCTGAGAGACAAAATGATGATCTCACTCTAATGAGCTGAGGTGAGCTCACCTACAGCATTAATGAATTGGCCTGACAACTGGCAAAGGCCAGCTGATTTTGCTCTCAGTTCACTGACAGCATGTTTGAAGTCTCTGTGCAAACAATACACCCACAGGATAGTCCAGGGGCCTGTATGGAGGGTAACCGGCAATTACTGTGTGGGCTTCTGTCGCTTTGATCTCTGGGTCATGACCTTTGCTTTCTTGTGATCATCAAAGCCCAGATTGTAGATTAGCTGGGGAATGCTAGCTGGTTTATATAAGCCACAGGTTTTACAGCTCCTATTTAGTGGGAAACAGCCTTGGGTGGCAGCCCAAGGTGGCCCCAGACACCACCGGAGGGTCCGTCCTACCTTTCCTTTGGTGGAGTGCTACAGACACTGGGCAGGCCCCCAGGCTGCTTGCCTACCACGGAACAAAGAAAGGGCATCATACTTTAAATAATTTAAAGTTTTAAGGAATACAGAGAGACCTACTGGTGGGGGGTAACCAAAGCCTGAAGGGACAGAAATTGAAAGAAAATGCTCAACAGGGCTAAGCCGCAGAAGACCAGCCTCAAGCTTGAGAGCCCAGGTTTCTTATTTGAAAGGTGACGTGCAGCATTTATTCTCTGTTGACTTTCAGCCATCATTCTTCCTGAGGAGAAAGATAGGAAGGTGTTAGCACATAGGGGTCTTCATGGTTTGTGTTCTTTGCCAGGTAAAGAATGAGAAGGCAAGAAATATTCTGGAGTGAGTCAGGGAGCAGTGGAGAAATCCTAGGAGCAGATAAAATCGGCACTCAAAGAAAGACTTTTATTGGGTTTAGGAAACACACACATGTAGCAAGCACATGAAGAAAAGACTCTGAAAAGCAGAGGGGGTATCTCAAAAGCTGAAGTCCACGTCTCCTTAAGGACTGAGGATTTAAGGGTCTTTGAGGGAGTCTTTCTCCCCCAAGTTTAAAGTTCCTTAGTTTGAACAAAGGCAGGGAGGCTAATAGGCCTCCAGCTTTGGGGTAAACGTGTCCCGGCCTGACCTTGAACTTGTTCATAGTCTGAGACTGCCCTGGTGGTGGGATAAAAAGGCTTTCTTTCTTTTAAGCTTTCAGGCTTTTCTCTCAGGTCAGGAGTGTGATCGGCCATCTTGGAATTTCACCATCTTTATTATCTAGTCATCTCTCTCTCTCTCTCTCTCTCTCTCTCTCTCTCTCTCTCTCTCTCTCAGAATCTATCTCTTAGTCCCTCAAAACAAAAACAAAAACTAAAACTAAAACAAAGGATAAACTATTTGAGTACCCATGTTTCCATCCCTGACTTACTATATCGATTTTGGATAATATCAAAATCTGCAAGAGGCCCAAGTTCACATTCATTCAACATTCATCCCAGAACAGCAGCGCTGTATCCACACAGTGAAATGCAGGTGGACTCAGGCCCTGTGATAAGGTGGCCATGCCCACTTCTCAGCCATAAGCCAAGACAAATGGCAAAGGGAATCCAATCCAGGCATGGTTCCACTCCCATAACAGCAGGCTCAGGGCTCTGCTCAGCCACTCAATAGTATGTCCGTGTTCACAGAGAAATTTAGCTGAACCTGTTTTACTGTGGGGATATATGCCAAGAAAACCCAACTATGTACACAAAGATAAATGAGGAAGCCAAAGGGGTAGGCACTGGGAAAAGGGGAGGAAAAATGGGACAGAGAGCACAACGTACAGAAACCTAGTCACTTCCCATTCCAGGTCTGGTGGTTGGCCACAATGTGAACTAACACTGAGCTGAAATCTTTGAAGTCAACATCTCCCATGGAAACAAAACAACAGACACGCTTGTTTTGATGTATGGCTGGGTGACATAAATATTACATCACATGACCACAGAGGATGCCAATCAATAGGAATTTTTTTTTCAACAGCACTAAATGAACCACAGGTTCCTGCTTCTGAATGCTATAGCTTAAATGATTAATAGATGAAGCGTTGTTCAAAAACACACTTAAAGTGAAAACAATAAACTGTAGAAGTATCATTCATTGCTTAAGTCATTTGCAAGCAAAAAATGCCACATAAATTTACATAGAGCTTCCACTACAATTTCAGTGACAGCCAGAGAGAAGGTAGACCTCACACTTTGTAGATGAAGGGGCAGGAAAAAAGTTTACCCAACGTGGGGTAAGCCATTGTACTGCTTTGTTTAACTGCATATGCCCCAGGAACTCTGAATTCAAAAGCCACATTGTGAAACCCTAAAACTTCTCAGGGGTAAATGAATCAACAACCAGGGCTACCAAAAGATCACAGGGTTGAGCTGCACCATGCTCAGATCTCACTCTTCCAAATACAGGGGAGAGTGCTTTTTAAGTCAACAATTTTTTTAAAAAATGAATAAAAGATTTAAACACGTTAAAGAACCAAACCAGCATTTCACAAAATGATGTAGTGAATTTGTAATGGAGTAGGAACACATTTAATGCCTCTATTGTTCCTGGTAGCTGCCTTTTCTCCTAGTATGAGCATCTACCAGTCACTGTGTGGATAACTTATGGGTTTTCAAAGGCAATTGTGGCCAGATGTGATTTGGGCTGTGAGTAAGCTCTTGATTCCAGTCCCTCCCAGCAACAGTGTCATAAATACACTAACAAACAGCCTTCTCAGCCCCATCTCTCACATCCTGCCAGCAACGCAGACCTGGGATGGAAAGGACATGCTTGGGGCATCGCCAAGGTGAATCCATGAGGAAGGTTGCTCTTAGAGAAACACACTTACTACAAAACATTTGACCCACAACTTAGACTTGGATTGAGTCTGGATGATAGCTGCTACTGGGGAAGGAAGAGTAATTCCACACACCCCAGCAGAGTCACCTAGGTACTTTCCCATGACTTAGTTTGCATTAGACTTCAAGAGACCAGGACTCCACTCATACTCAGTGGCAATTCTTCTCTCCATGTGGACATGTCTATAGCAGTGAGAAGAATACAGATAATGGGATGTATAGCATGGGGTGAGATAGTAAATCCAAACATGGTTTGCTGCCAAAAGAATCACAGAGGCTGAGTTGACTCCACGTCATTTAAGGGCCACTGATCTAGACAGTCATCCCTGTCTTAAGTCTTCCTAGCAAAATGGAACTTTACATTAGGTTTTCAAATCTTCCTGAATATATAGTGAAGCTTAGTCCGATTTGTCAATCTGACCAGTTACAAAATCAACAATGAAATATTTGCTTTTCTCTTCCCTTCTCACTAAGCACTATATCTGAGACCAAACAGAATAAGATAGAAATGGAAAATTCATTCTATTCTCTCTGTCTCCCCACCCCAACTCCCTGCTCTCATCCTAAATAAAATGATTTATCTACACTTGTATTCACATATTATGTTTGGTTGTATGAATATGAATAAATAGACATGTGAGTATATATATGTATATATGCATATATATATACATACTCATGCATATGTAAAAATTACATGGAACAAAAATATGAAGAAAAAAGTCAGAAAGTAAAAAGGAAAGTTTAAAACAATGTTTGATTTGTGAAACATATTTATTAGGTAAATATTTTTGGACTTGACCTTCCAAAATGCATCTTAAAGTTAGTGCTGGCAATCGCCAAGAGGGAAGATATCTAGGTGCTTACCAACAGATGAAAGGATGAGAATATATATTTGTGTATAATGGAGTATTATTTAGCCACAGAGGAGAATAAAGTCATGTAGTCTGCAAGAAAATGCCTAGACCAAAATTTCATTACATAGAACAGACTAGGTATCACATGTATTATCATATACACAGAAACTATAATTAAACAGAAAAGAAATACAATCCCAAGTAGTGGTAGAGATACCACTGAGGAAAGGTAAGTGGGCCAGAAGAAGCAGGGGGATGGGTGGGGAAAGAGAAAGTTATGAGAGTTTGACACTACCAAAGAGCAATGTATATTGTGATATCAAAATATCACAGTGATTCTCATTCACCTGACAATTAATAGGCACTAGTAGTTATAATGAAAAGTGTTATTCCAAAAATGTTGCTACAGGAATGTACTAGGTTTAAAGTGATCCTTTCACACACCTTATATCAGACAACTTCAGGATTCAAAGTTGAAAAACAATGTTCCAGAAGTCATTTGACCACTCAGAAATTAAATGTGAGAAATGAGCAACTCACTCTGGCAACTGTATTTCTCCATGAGAAGTCACCCTTAAATCTATAACATCACAACATGATTGAAAAATATTGCAAATGGAGAAAGACTTTGATGAGTTTATTTTTTCAATCTGGGATCTAATTTGTTCTGTGTCAACATGAGATTAGCCTTGAAACACCACAAAATTAATCATGAAACCTAGAATTGAAGCCAAAGTCACAAAATTCCTCTTTATGGAAATACAACTGAATCCTTGTTTTATGCTATTTATGTCCTTATGCTGGACTTTTTTCCTCTTACAAATTTATAATAATGGTCAGTATTTCTTACACTGTTGGCCTGATACACAATAATTACTCCCACTAACACTTCTTTGTAGATCACTAGGGTTTTATAGAAACTCCAGTAGGACAAGTCACTCCCTCACCGTTATCCTCTTTTCCCAACCCTTCCAGAGCTTTGTCCCAGGAGCCCCAGCTGCAACTGTAGTATTTCCTTCTTTTCTCCTCTGTTGATTTGAGTGGGGTATTAAGGACAATGTTATTTTATAACAGAGATCCAAGGTGAGATATCACTAATCCCCTTTCTTCTCATATAAATAAAGTTTTATTGGAAGAGAGTCAGGTATATTCATTTATAAACCATCCATGGCTGTTTCCACCCTTTAACATCAGGGTTCGACAGTAAGGACAGAATCCGTGTAAATCCTAAAATGAGCATGAGTTAGCCCATGATGGAAAAACAATTCTCAGCCCCTGATCTTGACCAGCTCATACCTTTTCTTGGCTCCTATGAACCCAACAGAGGAAGAAAACGGATTCTGTTTCTAAAAGACAACAGTTTAACACAGTCAGGGGAGGTCCGTGGACACTCACCAATGCTTACTTTACATCCCATAGCATTCTATGCCCCAGAGTCTCCTTTCCCCCTTTCCCATCACATGAGCACTCACCTGTATCTCTTATAGTCTTCCTCGTCCTTCTCCAAGCTGACCAGCTCATTAGGACATGCCACGTTTCCCAGCAGGCTGAGGTACTCTAAGGCTGGTGTCACTTCTGCCAGGTGATCCAGGAGGTACTCCAAGTTGGTAATGTGCCAAAGGTTAAAGATCCTCATCCAAGAAAATGAAAGACTTAGCAAGAAATAGGAGCCATCAGTAACAGACCAGGCAATGGGAGTCAGCTCTGCCTCACCCTGAACAATACACCTGGCAGAGCAACTTAAAAAGAAGGAGTTATTTTAGCTCACAGTGTCTGGGGTTCCATCACATTCAGGAAGCATGACTTTGGGGACTACACCTTCAGTGTGTGGACTTTTAGAAGACTCCCATCTAAATCATAGCATAACTATGTCTCAACTCCTAGAAAGAAAAACCAATTTTCAGTCAATCGTGCTAAAAGATGGGATTGTCATTCCATGCTCTCTATAGAAAACATCACAAATGTGATTACTCAATGGAGCTGTAAGGGGATTTGTAAGAAATAAGGTTTTGAAATAGGCATATCTAGTATAAAAAGATTTGTGTCCTTTCTAGTTATTTTAACATTTGTGGTACTTGTCAATTTAATTTTTAAAATTTGCTTTGATATATTTTATTCCAGTTGAACATTCATGGTTTTATGCTCATACGCATTCTCCTTATGCGCTTCTTAGTTTTACATTGTAAGGGATCCAACTCAGGACTATGCTAGGCAGGTGCTTTGATGCTGATCCACACATCTTAGTCCATCAACAGCCTTTCAGTACATAATTTATATCCTTAGCTATGGAACATTTGTTGTTCTTAGAGAGCTCCTTTTTGTTATCTAAGCTCCGCACTCCATAAAACCTGTGACCTCTCATTGACTGGAGTGCCTGGACAGGTAGATCCCTTAAATATTCTAGACATGGACACTTTGGGCAAAGCATCCTCAGGCTCCAAGATGCTTTAGCTATCTGTACCAATGAACCCAGTAGAGGTCATGGAGTCTGTCTCATGTGGGATGTTTGGTATGAAGGAAACTCCATTGTTCTAAGCCTTTCCAACAACCTACTAAATAGCAAATCAGGGTGAGCTAAGTAGTTATCCACAATCCACAGCAGACAGGAAGCCCTGGCACCCCGTACAGCATGTTCTGCACCAGCCCTTCATCTTCATTGATTCCACTCCCAAAACATGAAATAGGAGATGTAGTTTTAATTGGCTCCTCAGTCTCCTGGGTCAATAAGAACAAACACAGCCCTGTCCTGCCTGATTGTGATTTGAGATGGAACTTGTTAAGTTGTGTGGAAAATTAAGCCAAGACAATGAGTGGATGCAAGTCTGATGTCTCCAACTAACCAAGACCGTGATAGTGGAGATGAATTGGGAGATGCATAGAAGGGCACATTTTCTTCAAGATCCCTGGCACTGTGTTGACTGTCCCCAGCTGGATTCTTAGAACATACCTGGTTTCCTTCATTGAGTCTTCTCTAAAGCATTAAGCACTCAGGACTTTTTTTTTTTTTTGCCAGTGTCTACAGGAAGATGCCACTGTAGAGACTAGCTGTCATGGTGAGACTTGCCCAGAGCCATTCTGTACCGAGAGTGCAAGATCAAAGTGATGTTTTTCTTACATGTTTAGAGAAGACAGAAGGAGAACCTCCTGGCACATGGTTCATAAGCCAGGGTGGTTTTCCAGATGAGAGTAGAACATCCCAGCTTTGGGTTCATCTCCAGGCTAACAAACAGTTTTATTACTCCTGAGAAATTTTAACCCAATGGCAGACATTTGGATGCTAAGTACAAAGTATAGTGATATATTTGCATCTTTGCATACACATACATATCAGAAATATTAGGATAGCAAAAAAAATAGCTAAGAAAAATGAGATTACAAGTCACACAGGCAGTAAATGACAGAGACTATATTCAAGTCTAAGAAGTCTAAATCATTTCTATGGAGGAAAATGACTCAATTTCTAGTACAAAGGATGAAATTAAAAGACTGAAAAATGAAGTGTTTAATAGGTTTTGGGGGGAGATAATACATTGTCATCCAGCTGCACTGTCTGTCTTGGATATTTCAGTTTAGGCTTATGTTTTCAAAGCACTACGGTTTTTCTCTAAGTGTACCAAGAAATTTTAGTTAAGTGTACCAGGGGGTAACAAGAGTCTTTGGGTGTTAACACGTAGCTTCACATAGATCACTCTCCTTACTCTACTCAATACTCTGAAGTGTGTATTGTAAAAGAAACCAAGACCCTGAAAAAGAATGCAAGATGATAAGAAACTGCGTTGAAAGTGAGATCCAGGGGGCTGGAGAAAAGGCTTGCTACTTGCTACTCATAAAATGTAGGAGTGCAGTTTCCAGCACACACTAACAGTAGCTCACAACCACCTCTAATTCCAGCTCCAGGAGACCCGAGGCTGTTTTCTGCCCTCTGTTGACACCTGCCCTTACATGTATATACCCACACACAAACACACATGAGTACATACTATTTTTTTAAGGGTGAGGTCCAGTTTTGTGACACAGAACACTCATCTCCTTGTTGTAGCCCACCTGTGTAACATGTAGCTCTATTCTTTCTTCCTGTGTGTACTATGATTCAAACTGGTCACACCTTTAGCACATATGCTGATGTAAATACTGAGAAAATTAAGTGTAATCTCAAATAAAGCCTTGTTTTCCTACAAGGAAAGATGGGGGGCAACCATTAAATTTTGTAAAGGTTAAACATCTCTACTTTCTAAAATTTCCAGTCAGTCCCCTTCTTGGGGTTGACTATTGGAGATCATATTACTGAGATCAACACAGAAGACCTCAGGGTTGCTGGTGGACAAGCCAGGGAGAGGAGAGAGAGAAAGAAAAAAAATGGAGGCAGAGAGACCAAGAAAGACAGAAAGATAGAAGAGACAGAGAGACAGAGAGACAAAGACAGAGGTTGGTGGGTGAGAGAGACTGAGAATATTGTCAGGGCTGGGGTGGGTTTTCAAATCTACGATTAATTACTTTGAACAAAGAGGGGATAGAACAAAGATGAGGATTGGGAGAAAGCTATATAAATGGAACCAATGCATTAATTGGTAAACTGACAAGAAATTTTCCAGAGGTGATAGAGGTGACATTGGAATCTCTTCTGTGGACAGAATTCCTGCAGCCCCATCTGGGCTCACTACAGCTGATAGCTGGCTCCACCCACATGCAAGTCCGTTCCAGCAAAACGATTGCTTCCCTTGAGTATTAGACTCTGTAGCTCAGAGTCAGCCTAAGTGGGATCTAGATGAAGCCATACCTGTGGCAATCTATGTGGCTTCTAGAAGCTTGCAGTTTCTGGGTTTTCTAAAATGTGAAAGAGAATTATCATCAGTATTTCCCAGAGTCACAAAATGAGATTGGAACTACAGTAAAGTATAAAAGTCTAAGAAAGACATTAACCCTACTTTTTGCCCTTGGTGATAATGATGTTAGTCAGATGAGAATAGTTTTCATACTTTTAGGATGATGTCATAGTTAGCTGTTGTCAACTTGACACAAACCTAGCCATTATCAGGGGAGACGGACTCCATCAACTGTTAATTGATCTAACAGGGAGTGATACAATCCCTGAACAGTTGGGACTGGGCTGTATTATAAAAGTAGTTGAGAGAACAAATAAGATGCTCTATAGTAAAAACTAAGTAAGATCTCATAGAGACAAGATGGCAAGACTGGTGTAGTAGATAGCTATGGAAATGAGTTATTCTTTATATGAACACCAGTGTCATTGCCCACATTGTTTTGCATTAGTATCTAAGTTGCTTTCATAATACAAGCAGGATTTGACAAGCACATCTACACCAGGGCTTCTGCCCTGTACCAATCCTTTCACATATGATGGCATAGGCAGCACGTTAGAGGCAAGCAGCTGAGGCAACAGCCCACACTAACTGCATACGTAAGAGTGAGGTTCTTTTAGACTATCTCATGCTGGCAAGAAAAAAAACATGGTTGCCTGAGTGACACAAACTAAGACCATCAGAAGAACCGTCCAGCTGAGCCTTGACTCACATAGAATTGAAGTACATAGAACATTTATTATTTTGTGGAGTAGATTGTTATGTTACATGAGCTAGCTGACAAGAGCCAGTCCATGACTGGAGCATCTCATGGGACAGTGCCAGCAATACCCACCCTGTCACTTGTGCAGAATTGGGACATTTTCACAAGTAGGGAGTTTTAACCCGAAAAGGCAGGGTCAGTGTAAGAGGCAGTTAGACTAACAGGATAGCATACACTGTTGCCTGCCTTTGCCTACCTTTCAGACTGTGACTTGCCGATCAATTGGGTGGGAAAGCTGACTTTTGTCAAAGTACCAGTGGATCAGAGAGGAAAAGAGGAAAGAAATTGCATGACTCTCTGGGTGGGACATAGCAACCTGAGTGGGACAACACTTTATGGTCTGTATCTACTGATAAGATTCCCAGTAAAAGCACAGCTATGTAATTGGATTTTCAGCAACACAGTGACTTTCCAGGCTAGTCCCCTTACTCTCTTAGAGTTACCATTACAGCTCAAGGAAGTTAAGGCACAGAGCAGGAAAAGGACTTAACAAAAGATAGAGTCAATCTCCCAGCACTCTGGAACCCAAAGATGCCTGCCAATTTCAGTGGTGTTGAGGACTAGGCTCCCAGAAGGTTACTTGTACCAGGCCACATAGCTACATATGACCAAGAGAACATATGAAACTAAGTCTGTGAACCGCAATATCCTGCAGCGATGTGAGACACAGGACATGGGCTGAGGCTCAAGGGAGCAATGGTATCATCTAAAGTTTGGTCCAGGAATACTGCGTTTCTTGATCCAGTTGCTCATATGGCCCAGCTGATGATCTAAGACAGCCAAGGAAGATAGAAAATACACAGAAACTAACTTGGAAACTAGCTGAGCAAAGGGTTCATGAAGGAAACCTCCACCAAATGTCATTATGACACTGACTCTGAACTTACCTCTAAGCCCTCTTCCTCTACTTCTCATAAAGCATCACTGATGATGACCATAGGAACATATTTGTAAAGCACTGTTTATACCCTGCAATCACAATTCAAGTCCATTGAAAAGTTATCAAGTCCTAAGGGTAGAGCACACAATAGGATGAATTAATCTATTGATAAAACAGATGAGAACATTTCTCTTCTCCCCTTCATCTTCCTGTCTCGTAGTCTGTCCCCAGTGCAAGAACAGGCAAGGGACACATCATCAAAATCCCTGCTGGACCCTGCTCTCAGACTGCCTACCTCCAGACTATGAGCAACAGACACTTGCTGGAGGCTTCCTATTCAACAGTATTCTGTCACAGTAGCAAGAACTGTCTGAGACAATGTTTTACAGAATAAAGAAAATATTAATTTACAGCTTGAGGCACCAAGGAGGCTGATAAGTAATTGTACAGAGAGCATCCTACATGCTGACGTAGCACGCACACTGAACTTAACAGATGAATATGTTTTTACTTTATCACCAGGAGGGAGGCTGCCGCTTCTCTTTCTCTTTCTAACTTACTGTGTGGATGGCAAGAAGTGGTTAACATTGATAAGTCAAGGCAATTGGATGTCAAATCCAAGGCTCTGAAGAAGAGCCAAACCAAACCAAACCAAACTCCTCTGGATAACCCATGGCTGACTTGAACCCAGGTTCAAGCCTGTTCGTTGTTTGGCGGGGTGTTTACACATAATTTTGGAATTTCTAAGACTAAAGGAACAGCCTATACACATTCTTCATTGGACTTGGTAAGTCCCCCAGCACAGTGCATGGCTTCCATGAGTGTTCAGTGAGAAAGTAGTAAAAATGAATATGGTGTTCATCCCACAGATATCTGCGGAATGTGAACTCTACCCAGGCAGGATTGTTCATAGGAAGGATTCAGAAATACCTGCCTGGCGGAGCTGGCATCCTAGCACCTGGTAACCCGGAGCACTAACAATGGAGATGCCACGTACCCTATGCTCTTAGAGAAGTCTTCTGATTTATTTCTCGCTATAGAAGCCAGGGCTGTTGGTTCCTAATTCTCATCCCAGACTGAGTAGATACTCACCTATCCAAAGTAGGTCAAAACCCACCATGGTTCTCCTAGGCCTGTTATCAGACCCAGAGCTATATACAAGAGGACTGCAGAGCCTGACCTTCATACTTCTTACACCTCAGCCCCGCTTGCTCGCTCTCTCTCTCTCTCTCTCTCTCTCTCTCTCTCTCTCTCTCTCTCTCTCTCTCTCTCTCTCTCTCTCTCTCTCTCTCTCTCTCTCTCTCCTTCCCCTCCCCTCCCTCCCTCTCCCTCTCTCCTTCCTTCTATTTGATATTCAGACCTGCACCGAAAGCCTTCCAGAAGCCTACAAGGACTGTCAACTTAGCGGCATTACCCACAGGTTGCCACCAGAGGTCGCCCTCCCACACAAGCCCAGGCAAACAGAAGCAGCTTTTCCTCCCAGGCACCCGTGACATTATTTTCTTTCTCTATTTTTATCTATTAAAAAGATTTCCTCGCAGCCATAACTTAGATCTCTACACTAAAATGGAGCAACAGGAAGATATAACGGTGCATTTCATTTATGAATGACCTATAATAAATTACTCTGAAGTGTCCCGAGTGCCAGAAGACAGAACGCTTTGTCTGCCCACCGACTGTATTTCACATACTTTAATTTAGCTGACACATAAAACTCATTTGACATTTTGCAGGTATTTTTGCGGAGAAGGGTTTGGGGTGGCAGAATGGGGCCCCCATGGAGCTGGGCGGCAAGTGGGGTACTGTGGGGACCCAGCGTCCTGGGTGCCAGAAAAGGATATTCGGTTCTTGTTGAGGGTTAAGGTGTGCAAGTGGGGTAACCCTGGCAACACGAGGTCGTCTCCGAGCAGATTGTTGTCTAAAATGAGCTCCTCCAGGCTTCTGAATGCACTCAGTCCTTCCAGTGACCTGCAATGACAAAGGCAAGGGGGAAAAAGATCCTGCAGTAAATCAGAGAGGCCATTATGAGCCGAAATAAATATTTTAACCTTCCCTTTCAGAACTGGGAATAGTTTGGGCTTGGTGCCTGTCAGCAGAGTGAATGACAAGAATTAGTAGCAGGGAGCCAGGGTGGGGGTGAGGGGGGGAAGGGGCCCCCGCTGGCGCTCACCGCATCCTTCACGAATTGCCAACATGAAGGATGAGGGTCACTTATTGAGAAGCCAGGATCCAAAACAAAGGGCTTCAGATACGGCCTGCAGGATAAATTTGTCAATGTCTTGTGCCTTCAGGCACCCAGCCTGGGCTGACCCTAACCTCCATTCCCAAGATAAATAACTCTGTCACAGTTCACCTTCATTCCCTGGACACAAATTTAAGCTGTCATCCATCATTCCTGCCTAGAAATCTCATACCCCTCTTACAATAATAAATATAACTTCAAGTATCATTTCTTAGTGGTTCTACTATGTACAGTCATAGGGGAACCGGCCAGGACGGCGGCAGCTTTTCTCTTGCTTACATCCTCCTCCCATCCTTGGACTCCCTCTCCCTCTCATCCTCCCCCTCTCTCCTCCTTCTCCCTCTCATCCTCCCTCTCCGTCTCCCTCTTTCTTTTTTTCTTTCTTTTCTTCTTCTTATTCTTATTCTTTTTTTTTTTTTTTTTAACTAATCACTCCTAACTAATGCTCCTGCCTAGCATCTCCATGGCTGCCTGCCTGACCAGGAGGAATTACATAAGCACTCCAGGCCGCAAGAAAGCTTTCTCTTCTTTTTACTTGGTTTTCATTTTGTGTGGGGACAGAGGGCTGGGAGCATTTCTGCTTCAAAGCTCGGGTCTGAAGTGTTAGTCTATGGAGTGTGTGTGTGTGTGTGTGTGTGTGTGTGTGTGTGTGTGTGTGTTTTATTTCAGCCTAGTGTATAGCAATGTAGATTTTCGAGGCAGTAAATAAAAAAGGCATTAAGGATTAAGTATGGGGTTCAAAGATAAAAAAAAAAGACTGTAAGAGGAAGGGAAAAGAAGCTTCCTTTACCCACATAGTCTGAAATTAGCTCTTCACTGAGGGACCCTTGTGAGCGCTTGTACACAGATGCTCGCCCGGGCACACACAAATGTTAATTAAAGCAAGTCAAAAGTCTCAGGGCCTTCTCAGATACTTGTTCCCAGCTTGCTCACCTGCCAGGCCCTGGAGATATGGTGCTGAGCTTGCATAGGCTGGAGCCTGCTGAGGCACAGGGCCCCTGAAGGGAAGACACACGCTCAGTCCCTGGCTGGTCTAGCAACTATGGCAGATTAGCAGGCCCGCCACACTATTCCTTTACCGACGACTGCACCAGCACTAAGGCCCTGTCATCTTGTGTTCCTTCTGTGTGCACCCCAGGCGGTAAGCTTCAGTGGGGAAGCTTTTCCCAAGGCACCACGGCTCCATGGTGAGCTTTCTGACAGAGGGTCCCCAAAACCAAGGATAGGGGGTGTGGACCCTACCCTTGAGATATGTAAGAGCATGCTCATTAAATCTTCGGCTTCTACTGGGCCAGGGGTTGCTCCCATCTGTGGAGCTGTGTGCTGGAGGGAGGGGCTCCCCATGGAGATCTCTGGCCCAGCTAGGTGTTTGGGGTGAGAGGGAGAGAACTCAGGCAGGGAGCAGGGACTGCTTTCACTGCCTCCACTGGTCCTTCTCCTGTCTGCTGCCGCTGCTTCAGTCAAGTGTCTAAGAGACCTTCCTGTGGTCCCAGAGAACCCAGAGCATAAGGGCTCTGAGGTCAGTGCTACCTGCTGTGGGGGCAAACATGAAAAACTGAAACTGCCTGCACTTTAATTTAGGGCCATCCTGTTTCATAGGTTTCTGGAAGGCAAAACAACTCCTTCCCTTTAGGGGGCTTAGGAGTGGGCTATGCAGCAGCTGTTGTTTCGGCTCCTCCATTTCCTTGTAGCCTGGACTGGGGCATGCTGAGTGCCTACTGGCCCTGTGTGCCTCCCACCTCAGAGGACAACTGTATTCCCACTCAGGGCTGCCTACGTGCCATCCATGAGAGTGGAGGACAAAGCCAGTGTGTGGGGAATCTCTGGGCTTTCTGGGGTCCCTCCCGCCTTTTGGTTTGTTTGTTTAAAGCTGGCTCCCATACATTGTGGGCTGGTCTCAAACTCATTATGAAGCCAAATATGACCTTTGAACTTCTGACCCTCCTGCTTAAACCTAGCCAGTACTGGGGGTCATAGGCATGTTCCGTCAGGCCTAGGTGGTGGGTTTCTGGGGATTGAATACTGAATACAGAGTCAAGTTCTCAACCCAATGAGCTAGAGTCCCTTTCTCCATGGGAGTCAGTGAACCAAGCTCGTTAGCCACAACTGTTTCAGGGTCAGGTCTCTGCTTGCCACAGGGAGAGTAGAGACCACTCCCCCGCCCCAATACACACACACAGGAAGCCTTCTGAGAAGCTAATAAGTTCTTTGAGCACCAACATCAGATGGGACTCTGCTCAAAGGTACCATTTAGAGACACACTTGGAGGTATATAATGTAAATATTGTATGTTGCAAAGGGCTGGCAACTGGCTATCAGAAGAAAGCCCCCTTCCCAGACTGCTCCTGAGCACGCATACAACAGAATGATGCAGGATGAAGAGGGCCATGCCAGTGCACCACAAGATTGCTGGCTCCCAACAAGGCTGCTGCTTTCTCTCCACAGTACAGACCACACGTCAGAGCTCCATATGGAAGTGAGGCCTCTGAGATGAGCCCCCCACACCCAATCTCCTGTTTCTTGTCTGGTTTCCCTATGTAATGTTGCTAGTGGTCAGTAAAAGGAGACCTGTGCGATGTGTGTGGGGGGTGCGGGGGGCGCTGGTGAATAAAGTCCTGTTTTCATGATTGCTGTGGGTACACTCCAGGATGTGTTTAACCAAATTCACAGCTGAGGGACTGGAGGCAGGAGGTTCAGAACAGCATGAAGGAGAGACGTCAGGGGAAAGAATTTATGGAGTTTCAACGGTGTGTTGGAAGCCAGCGAACAGGCAATGGGAAAGGGCTTCACGTGTTTACTTTGAAATGTTTTTCCAGTTACTGCTATTGCTGTTGTTTCCCCAAAAGAAACGATCAGGGAGAAGTAGTTTCTTGTGACAATCCCTCTATTCCAGATTCCTGCAGGCAGAGATTCACTGTTGTATAAAATGACAAGATTTAAAATAAAAATTAAAAAAAAAAAAGCATAAAAATCCAGGCATGGCATGCCCCTTTCCTGGGATGCCGACGGTAGTTTAAAGGGAAGATGATAATAACGTGGGATGGGATGGAAGCGGGAGGGGTCACGGGGTTCTTCCAGCAGAGCGTGTGGACACACCCACTCACTGCGCACGGAACCACTCCAGGGCAGGGGGTCCGCTCTGCAAACCTCATTGGCATCTCCACATCAGTTTGCAGCTGCCTCCCTCCCTCTGCACCAGTGGGGAAACCGGCATGACCGCACCCACAGGTACCATCTTGGCCAACCTTGTTCACTGGGTTCTCTCCGGAGCTTGCGGCAACCCTGGGTAGAATCCTAGTACCTTTTCCAAAGTCACATCGGAGTGACAGAACATCACGATGCATTTGGCTCCAGTGGAGTCAAACAGAGGAAACTTTAAAGTTTCCACTGTAATTAACCCTATCCTCGTTAAGATAATTATGATCAAGCTTCCTGTCACAGTTAATATCCCACCACCATCGCCTGTGGCTCACACGCTGCCCTCATTAGCTTATAGAAACAGTGGCGCTGAAGACTCAACTCCACCCCGCCCTGCCCAGCCTAGGCCAGTAGCTGGGAGGCTGACACAGGGCTCTGGGCATAGCAACACCTTTCTGATCTCTTCATTTACTGGGTGGATGCAAACTTAGCCTTTCATCCTTGAAAACTGGTAATAAGACAGAGCATGAGCTAGAGGCAGGGAAAGGTTTAGGGTAGAGGGGTTTCTGATCTAGGCCTGTGATACTCAGTCCCCATGGCCACTGCCCCTTAGGCAGCACATAATCAACAGAATGCAGTATCATAAAAGTCAGCAGGGATCATTTGCGTAAGCTCCTGGTGATTTGTCAGCTTATGGCCTCTGCCAAAGGTTGGGTCTCTCTTCCCTCAGTTGCCGGTCTAAACCAGTACTGGAAATGGTAGCAAACAGAGGGGGCTTGCTCATGGCAGACCTGTGTGAGGAGACCCTTTTCCTTTGGTTTTACACAGGAACAATTGTGATATTCTCAAATCAAGCAAGGAAGCAATACCTCCGCTCACAACTTGACCTGTTCCTGCAACAAATTCAGCAGAACATTCAAACCTGCATTCACAAGGCAGAGTGGAAAGGCTATGACCTGACAAAGGCCCAGCCCACACATCCAAAAACCTACCACACAGGTCAACTCCCTTACCTGAAGGGCTAGACCTCGTCTGTCTAGATATCAGTCTCTCTACCCTCGAGCTGAAAGGGGAATTTAAGTATGACTTTCACCTACCTGGATAGCTGTCAGGGTCATAGAGGACTCAGAGTCAACTCCCTGGCATAATAGGGTTGCTCAGCTTAGAGCCATGGGTCTATTAGAGTAATCCAGAGAAGCTCAAGAACCAGCCAGAGAGCTAGTTCAGGGAGCTGCCAGAAACAAAGGGCCAATCCCTGTGTGAATCCCCATCTTTAGCAGTGGAGCGAGGTGCTCAGGAGCAGAAAGAGCGAAGAGCCTATGCTAGTATTGCCAAGCCTTGAGTCAGGCGGGGGACTTGAACGGTTCCTTACCTGGTAAACACATTCACCTCTGAGACTCCCCTATTATCCGCCACTCTCAGATCTGTCCCTCCACTGACCTTAATAATGTTTATAATTTAGCAACTAGGTCATTGATACCCAGCAACCACAGCATGGGGCCAGCTTGGGGCTACTGAGGGCCAGTGTGGTGCTCTAATTGGTCAGTGTTGTGGTTAAAGGGTCGCAGTGATATCTCTGAGTGCAGAAATAGCAATTTGATCCTGTTTTATTCGCACACCCACCATGCAGTGACTCTTAGAGGAGTCTGAAAATGAACTTCCCACAGAGACCGTGGCCAAAGCTACAAGGACAGGACAGATACAGAGCTCTCGATTTTGAGGAGGGAAGAAAGAAAGGGGATTGGAAGTAATGAGTGACTGGTCTAGTTTCAGGAAAAGGGCCCGGCACCAGCATATCACCTAGGTGAGAGAGGGGTATCCTAACTGCCACACGATTCTCATCAATCCTATTTAAATGTTTGCATGGATGTATGGATCAGCAGATAGGTAATAAGTAGAGAGAGATGATTGATAATGATAGGTAGATGAGTGATAGACTACAATATTTAATAAAGGGTATGTCATCATTTATTACCCTATATGCTTGGTTCTATACTCTTTGTGCCACTCAGGTCACAAAGCTACACACACACACACACACACACACACACACACACACACACACACGCACACATATACATACACACACATGTACACACATACACATATACACATATACACACATACACATACATACACACACACATACACACATATACATGCATACACATACACACATACACACACATACACACACATACACATACACACATACATACACACACATACACACACATATACACACACATACACACACACACATACACACACACACACATATACACACATACACACATACACACATACACATACACACACATACACATACACACACACATACACATACACACACATACACACATACACACACATACACATACACATACACACACACACATACACACATGCACTCACATACACACATACATACACACATACACACACACATACACATACACACATACATACACACATATACACACATACACACATACATACACACACATACACACATACATAAACCCATACATACACACACTCACAGAGAAGATAGAGAGTAATAGTAGATATCACTTGCTATATATTATGTCTATAAGAAATAGGAGGTAGAGGAGACTCTATGCTAAATAATACATAGGGTAGATTAATAGCAGGGTGCAGTATAGGATCTGGGGTCAAGTCAAGCCTAGGGTTCTCTGGGACATCCTTCATGGTGGATAACTCCTGCGATGCATAAAACAAAATTCACTACTAATTAAGCTTGACCCGAAGGCAAGACCAGTAAAGGAAACCAGTACAGTTAACTGGATTGGAAAGCTTTATACTCTGTATCTAGGGCTAGTCATGGGTCTTTAAAATATGGCACCTAAAAATGATGGGGAATGAATACAAACCAGAAGTAGAGTTTCCACTTTCTGGTACTCGAAAGGAGAATCTGGGAATCTGGTCCTCTCCCTCTGAGAAAATGGCGTTTGCCTTGAGCTATGGTGGATAATGTATGTGATGTCCAGTCATGTGAGCTCTTTGCTTTTGCTGTCTGAAAGCACAGAATTAAATCCTGAGGGACCACCTACTAAAGGAAATAATTTGTCATCTCTGCTATCTGCCTTCCAACATCATGGTAAGGATTACAGTTTTAGGGCCTTGACATTTTATTTAACTATGCAACCCCCTCACACTGGATTAACTCCAATAAGCTAGTTCAAACCCTTTGCTGTTTGAGAGGGCCCCATTAAGAACACAGCACTTCATGTACTCTCACAGTTACTGCTCACAGAGGGAAAATCCTGTGAGACCAGCTTCTCAGAAGACACTCAACAAGGAACGGAGAGGATACAGAGGCAAGTGGCTTTGATAAAACTTTTACCGATATCCTTGTAGCAGGAAGACAAAGGGTCAGCTTGAAAATACCTTTAGGCACAGTCACAAACAGTTCAAATTGAACCACTAGGCAAGGTGGCACACAGCTGTAACACCAGATCTCAGGAGGTGAAAGCAAAATGTTCGGAAGCAGGAGCTTACCTTCTTTGTCTATAGCATGAGTTTGCTGCAAGCCTGGGCTACATGGGACCCTCAAAGAGATCAGAAACAAAGGACATTCTGAAAGAACAGCAACTAGTGGCTCAGATTGCAGTAGAAGGAGAATCTAGAGACTTTGGTCCCCTTCCACCATTCCCTACCTCCTTCCCTTCCTCCCTCCTTCCCTTCCTTCCTTCCTCTACCCCTTCACCTCTTTCTCTTTCTCACTTTGCTTTGCCAGTGGCTTGCCTTAGAACATACTTACCACATTTATGAATGTAATGGCCCTGGAGGGATGTTAAGAAAGATGCACTGAGCTGGAGGGATGGTTCAGTGGTTAAGAACATGGGATGATCTTTTAGAGGACCCAGGTTCAGTTCCCAGCACTCATATGACAGCTCACATGGGGCTCAATGTAACTCTAATTCTAGGGGATCGGATGCCCTCTTTTGGCCTCTGTGGGTACTGCACAGACCTATGTGCAGGCAAAATGCCCAGACACATAAAGTAAAATTAGCCTTTAAAAAAAGAAAGATGTATTAAGTTCCAAGATGACTGTGTTAGAGTTAACCATTGTATCAATTCAAGCAGCTAAACCTGTCAAGATCATTCAGATACAGATTTAAAGATCAACAGCCAGAACCTATACCTTTAAAAGTAATTTATTTATTTTTATCTTATATGCTTGACTGTTTTTATGCATGTATGTCTGTGAGAAGGTGTCTGAACCTCTGGAACTAGAGTTACAGACAGTTATGAGCTGCTATGCCGGTGCTGAGAACAGAAACCTGGTCCTTTGGAAGAGCAGCCCATGTTCTTAAGCACTGAGCCATCTCTCCGGCTCCTCCCTCCCCAAAAACAATACCTTTAAAACTCAAAAGGCAAATGAAAATTGGACAATTCCCATGGCCCCTCTAATAAGCCTAGGATTAAGATCATTAATACAGAAAGAACATTAATGACTCAATGCAAAAAAAGTCAAATTCCTAGTTAAAAGATAACTAAAAATAGACTTGGGTGAAAAATTGATAAGTTATGGGAACACAAGAGAAAGGTTTACCTTCACTGGTTAATTATTCACACCAAACCAGACATTCATATGTTCTCTTCAGCCTGCACGTGATTTTGTGAAATGTTCTGGTTAACAAAACCAACACAATACCTGAGGGAAACAGTCTTTCTAGACATTAATTTGTGTTTAAAGTTTTACAGATGATTGTTCCAGCCCTATTATTGAATACACTAAATATCAAAGATGTATGCATGGCATACTTGCAAAGAAGTTCACTCCACCTTTATCTCAAGAGCATTGTTATTACTGTGTGGTGTGTGTGTGTGTGTGTGTGTGTGTGTGTGTGTGTGTGTGCAGCACATGTGGGGGGTAAGCAGGGCTATATATACATGCATCTGTGCACATGTATGTGTTCATGTCTGTATGTGAGAATGTAAAGATATTTGTGGAGACCAGAGGTCGCCCTCAGGTGTCATTCTTCCTGAGCTGTGCGTCTTGTTTGTTTGACAGAGCCTCTCATGTCCTGATTCCATCAAGTGGACTGCGTGGTGCCTGAGCTTGGGAATCACAGTGCTAGTCACCCCGCCCAGCCAAAAGTACATGGATGGGACCTGAACCTGGGTCCTCAGCAAACACTTTCCTGAATGGACTCTCTCACCCCTTCATCTGCTGACTGCCTTTTTTCCTCTTATGTTACGGTTGTTGTTGTTGTGGTTGTTGTTGTGGTGGTGGTTGTTGTGGGTGTTGTTGTTGGGTTTTGTTGTTGTTTGTTTGTTGTTATAAGATATTGCCATGTAATCCAGGCTGGCTTGGAACTCAGCATCCTCCTGCCTCTGCCTGGGCATACAGGTGTGTGCCACCAAGCCTAGCTTTACAGAATTGTTTATAACAACAATTTAAGCGCACAGAACCATTCAACAACAGAATGGAATGATGAACTCCATTAATGCAGCCCACTATATCTGAATAATTAAATACTACACGGAATTAAAAATATTACAGACAGATATCTAATGAGCCAGTAGAATTCCATGCTATATATTTATGTACCTAAAATTAAATTACAAGAACTGTGGTACACACACCAATAGCTCATGCATGGAAATTAAAAGCTAGTCATAGGCTCTCCGCCATTCCCCACACAAGGCTCTGTGGGCATTTTCTGCCATGTTGATTGTTAAAAGTCATCCAAGTAGTGTTTGTTAACTGTTTCTTATTTCTTATTGATGTTAATATACAATTTAACACAGAGAGACTTGATAATTCAGTATATACATATATACATATATATACATATATAGAGTATATATACTCAATTAAATGCATTTTTGTGTATGTTCGCATATATATGTACGTGTCTGTGTGTGTGTGTGTGTGTGTGTGTGCGCGCGCGCGCACGCGTATGTGACTATATCCCTCAAATACACATTTTAAGCCTTCTGGTAATTTTCATTTCACAGTCTTCTCCAATTACTACATTTTCTCTTTTGAGTAAGTACTTCATAATGAGGAAAATCTTCACTAAATATTACTTTGATTTTCATTACTTGTTTGTTTGTTTGTTTGTTTTTGTGCTAGAGACAAACTTGGAACTTTGTGTATACTAGGCAAGCAAGCTTCCTAGCTCTTTAAAATTCTTATTTTTAGACAAGGCTTTATTAAGTTACCCCGGAGGCCTGTGAACTACTTAGCACAGTCTGCCTATAACTTCAGTCCTCCTCCCTCAGACTCCAACATAGCTGAGATTATAACCAAATGCCACCATACTGAGCACTAATTCTAAAGGACAGTGTCTATGACTAGGGCTCAATATGACCTACTGGCCCCTAAGTAACTCTGCGAGGAATTATTTTTCCATTCTGGGTGCCAGACTCAAAGGGAGCATCAACATTCAAGGTCCCCCAACCCCTGCCAACCCGAGGGCACTGAGGAAGCATAGGAAGCACCAAGCAGTGGCTGAGACGGTCAAAACTTCATATGCACAAGCAGAGCTTAGTGTATCAAAGTACTAAGTCTCTGGGGTTCAAGGAAGGAGGACCAAGAGTAAAATCATACATATGGGGAGATACCCCAAATCAATGTGTTTTTTTATTGATGAAAATGGAGGAATTGTTCACCAAAGCCTGGATCCAACTCCTCCATCTCTATACATATGTAATCAGAGACAAGACATGAAAAATGGCCGAGGTACATTTCTTTACAGGGAAAAAGTTTGGTGACCCCTATTACTCTATCCAGGTACTGCGGTTAGCCAGCTGGAGCTTTGTCCTCTATAGCCACAGTTTGAAAGGACTGCTGAGAACCAGTTCCACCTTACCAGGAAGTCCCAAGAAGTCCATATGGCAAGAGGGGGAAGCTGAATTCGATTTGCACCATTCCTCATGACACTAAACTCTGATGTTATCCTTGTCTTCCAGCTGGGAATCCAGACAAGTTTTAATATTTCTAGACTACGGCATTCTCAAAAACAAAAGCACATCTCAACACACTGGCTTCTGATGAAGCTAACGGACTATCGGAGCTACAGCTGTATTTATGGAAGACAATATCATGTTCTCACAGACTTAGAGTTCAAGTCCCAGAAAAACTTTAGACTCTTTTATCTCCTGACCCTCTACCTACATATTACAGAAGAAAAATAATATCCAGGGAGCTTAAACAGTTTGCCTGAAAACACACAATGGTCAAATCACACCTTAACCTTTGAGTGTCTGTTTTAGTGCAGCCTCAACTAGGCATGACAACTTATGAGTATGAACAACATCTAGTTGTGGCTCAGATATAAGAAGTCAGCCCTTGCCACAACCTAACAGTTAACATTTTTGAATACTGAGTTGTAATCCAGTTATTATAATGACCGACTTGGGTTTATTTTCATTTCTTCTGCTTTTCAATTTGCCCCCTGATTTTCCCACAATGCCTAGAATGAGCAGCTCTTGAAGCTCCAGGTGACCTTCTAGAAGCTGAGTTGAAACCATATCCCTCATAGCTTGTGTTCATTGACTTGCAAAAAGAAGTGTATTTGGTCACTTCTTTGTTCAGTTTTTTGCAAGTTTCTGGGATACAAAGGTGACTGTGGCACAGCCCTCTGTTAAAGTGGTAATTGCATACTGAGAAGTAGTTACTAGATAACACAGGGTCATGAATTCAGCTGAAATGGCGCTGCTGCTCTAATGAGACTCGTGTGTTTGAACACTCCAGCTGGTAGCACTATTTTGGAAAGCTGTGAAAGGCTTAGGAGTTAGAGACTTGATAAGGAAGTATGTCATTGGGAGTAGGCACTGAACTTGTATAGCTTGGTCCACTTACTGTTCACATTCTGTTTCCTGAATACAGATACAATGTGACCACTGTTCCTTATACTGCTGACACTGTGCTTTCCCCACCATGATGAACTGTATGTAAAGAAATACTGTATGTAAAGAGCTATACTACAAAAGAAACCCTTTCTCCCTTAAGTTGCTTTGGTCAAGCATTTTGTTCTTTGTTTCAACAACATGTGAAGTAACTAAGAGGGTAAGGCTAAGCATGGCTTGAAATGGTCTTCAGCTGCATCTTAATCCTACTGAACTCAAGTTTCTACTTATACTTTCATTAACACATGGTTGAGAGGACATAGAAAAAAAGATAACTGGATCCTGACACTCAGGAAATCCTTAGCCTGAAATCTTGTCTAATACCAAAAGTGATGCGGTAACCACTCCCACCATGGCAGAAACATATTCAACATGTGAAGGCACACAAGATACCCAAGTCACAGAGTCTGCTCTAGTTGAGTTTCACCTGTGGAAGAGTGAACAAAATGGACTGGAAGTAAAGAGAGAGCAGGCAGGAAAGCAGACTGCTCAGCAATGTAGACAAGACCATAGCTGGATGATGAGAGGCCAGCACAAGAAGGCTCTGAGGAGTTCCCTTTATTGGCCCACCCCTGCTCTGCTATCCCTGAAGTTATCACATAGAGTCAGGACTTCAAGATAGAGAAGAGGTGTCAAACATCTTCCCAAGATGAACAACGCTCTCTATGTTCTGTTCCTGTCCTGCCCATCTCAACTGTCCTCCCTTGACTAGGAGAACCTACCCTGCATCTCTCCCACCTATGACTGAATCTGGGCCTGAGCTTTGACTATGTCTCTAAAATTTATTTTGATTCATGGTTTGAGATTTTACAAAACCACAGAGCCCGCATGAAGCCTGTGGCCTCAGGATCTTGTTTGTTTTTAAGAGTCCGAAGAGTGAGTTTGTGTGGTGGGTCCTATAAATGGAGGTTTTCTTTGCTGGGGAGATGTGAGGGAGTGGACACGGTGAGCTGCAGCCACGGTATGCTTGCACGTCTCCGTGGGGCGGAAGGCACTGCTGGTTGGGGAGGCTCCCATGGCCATTGGGCAAACACAATCTGGGCCAAGAACACAGTGCTTCAACCTCATGAACTGTTTGCTTGAAAGATAACAGTGTCTCTTCCACACAAGCCTTTCACCACCCTACAGAAAGAGATTTAAAAAAAAAATCAACAGATGGTGTCTACTCATTGCAAACCAACCAGAAAAGAAGACGTTGCCATGGCTGGGCCTCATGGTCCTACCTAGAATCCAAGAGGGGTCCTAACCAAATATTTTGTACAAAGATCAGCTCCCTACTGGTCAGGTACCCTGGAATGGAATCAAGCCAGGAAAGCCAGCAAAAACGTGCCAGATGTTGATTCTGAGGTCCAGATGTTGATTCTGAGGTTTTTAGAGGTTGAAAAAAAGATGTGAAAACATGTTTTTCAGTCCCAGAGTACAAGATAGCTTTCTATGGGGGGAAGAGGAGAAGGCTCTGGTACCCTTGAGGTCTCCCTTGAGGCCTTCCGAAGGGCTTGCATTGAAGCCACATTCTCTCTCCAAAACACCTCCAGCTCTGTGCCTCTCACAACCTACCCAAGAACAAGTTAGTAAGGCAAGCTTCCCATTTCATATGTGTCTAATTGATCCTTAACAGCACCTTGGAGATCAGCACATGATAGACTAGGGCTTTGCCTAGGGCTACTGAGGTTCTTACCCATTCTGCCTCCTGTGTAACTGGAGGCAGCAGGATACAAAGGTGGTTTTCACAGCAACAAAGCTGGTACAGTGTCCCTGAATGTAAGATATATATATAAAGACCATGAAATCTGTGGGCAGGGACCCTGTTTTCAAGTCCTCAAGTGGCATGAGGTCTTGGGAATATAATGTGTCAAGTTTAAGATTTAATCTATCACAGTAGCAAGAATGTCCACAAGTTGGACAGTTTGCAGATCTTCCCTGGGAGCTCCCAGAAGATAGGGGGAAAATGGATCAAGCCTAGATAAGTGCAGTCTGTTCATAGAAATATTACTTTAAAAACTAAGCCAGCATATTTTATTGTAAAAGGGAAAATGAGTTATGTCCCAAAAAAAAAAAACCAAATAGCTAATCAAAGAATACAGATATGTGCTATTAAACCTATGCTTCAGAGATAGTACCCAATAAGAAACCCTGCTTAAAGAACCATCTGTAATGTGATTTGTATCCTGCCTTGCTCATCTCCTTACCATGGTGCTTCAGTCAAATCCTGTTACACCCTGTACCCTTCTGGCTCCAGGCCTCACTTTTCACATCTGTCAAATAGGGACAGCAACTTTACTTTGGAGGTCCCTTCAATAGGAAGCATCCTACTTTCCAAGGTGAAAAACAGGAGGAAACATCACAGCCCTAAGTTTCACTGCTGGTTCAATTGTCCCACCATTAAGTACCAAGTTCAACTTCTATGCAGCTCCAAATGTAGGAGTGTGAGGTCACTGTGTGCATTAAGCCTTCGAGTATGAAATCTACCTACAAAACGATCTTGGGAAAATGGGAAGTTGGAAGATATGAAGCTCATCCCCCTCCCACTTTGTCTCATCCTTCCTAGCAACCCAAAACTAGGGCATGACAGGTAAAGCGACACACTTCTCACAAGGCAAAAGACAAATGTTTGATGAATTGACCGTTGGTGGAGAACTGATGGGCATTGTGTATGCATAATGGCCAAGCTGACTTTTCATGCTGATTGCTGCCAAGATAAGAAAGCATAATGAATGGTCCTTCAGATGCTCTGCACAGAGGGATCTTTAATTTGACTGATTTTAATAAAATTAATTCTTCAGGAAGAGAAGCTGGAAGAAGGAAGTGGATGGTGATAGGGACTGATCAGAAAGGCAGAGGGTGACCCGGGCACGGAACAGATATTAACTGCTGGTTTTCCATTTGTTAAGTCAGTCAAAAAAGTGGAAGGACAAAGTTGGATTTCATTACATCTTTAACTCATTAAAATTCCTGTATGTGCCCTGCATTCAATAGAGACATTTGGGATCTTGAGATGAAATGGCCTGACTTCATAGGAAGGCATCCTAATAAACAATAAGTGGATCTTTTATGAGTCTCTTACTTTTTGTGTTTACTGAACATCACCTCTCCAGGTCCAGGGTGAATGAAAAGAGTTTTTCCCCAGCTCATGGAGGCTGCAGAATAGTGAAGTCTCCTGAGTTGGCTTCTCTAGCAAACTGTGAAAGGCCCTTCTGGTCTCAGGGCTTTCCCCATGCCAGAGTCTCTCTGCCAGACAACTCTGCCCATATGACCTTGCACAGTGGGCACCATAGCACTTCACTATCTATTTTCTTGTTTATGCCCTGTGTTTGGCCCCCTGGAATATGTACGTTGGGCTTTACTTAATAGATGACAAGACATGTTCCACCTATATCACACAGTGCAGGAAAACCATGGCAATGCCAAGAGCAACAACCAGATGGACAGAAAGACAAGGAAGAAGAGCTTTAGTTTAACCTGAGGACAAACTCTAGCTGAGGAAGTGCTCAAATTACCCTATGGACCCTTGCTTTCTCCATAAGTAAAATCTTGAGCCACAGTGTGTGACTGTTGTGTCTTTTAACAATTGCCATTTGAAGCCCTCTGTGTATTAGACACTTCTAAGTACAAAGATAGTGTCTTACTTAGGGCTTTATTGCTTTGAAGAGACGCGATGGCCAAGACAACTCTTATAAAAGAAAACATTTAACTGGGGTTGGCTTCCAGGTTCAGGGGTTTTAGTCCATTATTATCATGTGGCAGCATGCAGGCAGATATTGCACTGGGGAAGGAGCTAAGAACTATATCAGGATCCACAAGCAACAGAAGGAAACGGTGTGTCATACTGGGGCTAGCTTGAGCATAAGAGATTTTAAATCCCACCCCCACAGGGACTAATGTATTTCCTCCAACAAGGCCACACTTACTTCAACAAGGCCATGCCTCCTAATAGTGTCACTCACTATGGCCAAACATCTAAACATACAAGTCTATGGTGGCCATTCCTATTCAAACCAACACAGGTGGTTAAGACAGTACTTTGTCTCCTAGGATCTCATAGTCTCATAAAACTGTGGTATGAACATGCAATCACCACAACTAAGAAACAAAAGTTCTGCTTCTATGTTCGAATGGCTTTCAAAAGGTCTTCAGAGTCCCTTCTAAAATCCAGATACCTTCAGACTTGTGTCCTAATGTCTGTTCTTCTCTGATGTTGAAGATAACTACAGAATTAAAAAGAAATTTAGTTACCCAAGTATGATGGTAACCACCTTCCATGATACCATGCTTGTCCCCACTGTAAGAACAAGGCATGTACGCCAATCAACATCAAAAACACTTCTTCTCCCCACTTCCTGCTTTTGCAAGGACAACTTTTCTTTCCCATTGCAATAGGAAAGTCATTCCATACTAAACAGCTCAGCAAGGTTTGTACTGTTGGAGAATATAAAGTTTTATGAGCAAGCCTCTCTTGCTCTCTCTGGATTTAACTGAGAGAGTGAGAAAGCCCGGCTCAGGAGTTCAGGGTGAATTATAGACTGCTGCTCAAGATTCACAGCTCTTCGTGGTAGGAGGTTAATATTCTCACATGTCATTAGGTCTGCTGGCTCTCCTGACGCTTCATTGAAGCAGGCAGCAAATTATTTCCCCATGCCGCTGATCACAGCACACTTCAAAGCAAGGGAAGTCAGGTCAGGACAGGTCTTCAGGTGGATTAATCACTTCAGATCGCCACGGGTTGTCTGTAGGTAAGAATGGGCCTGAAGCTTTTGACAAAGCTAACTTTTTGATCAGTCTTGACCCATCCTTCAAGTCAGACCTCCAGATTTTATCCCTTGCACCTTCTAAGGACCTGCAAAGACCTGCAGGAAGGTTGAATGACCTGTCTGGTCATTTTATCTTCACTTGAAATACATCCATTTGCTCAATGATAATGCACATCCCACCCACAGTTCAAGGTGGAGCTTGAACTTATTCCTTGAGGAAGACTTAGCTTCACCTAAACTAGTCTGAGTGTCTCCAGGTTGAGCTCTCCAGCTACGACTTCTATTTGTATGCTCCTGCTGCCATGACCCAAGGGCTTGCCCTATTTTCCCATTGTCCTAGGCATTTAATGCTTACTTCTCTACTTAAAAATTATGTCTTATGATGATCAACGCAATGGCTTACATGTCTAGTGATAGTTGATTAAGTAGGAGGTAGGGAATGATCTATGTGTCACAGATTCAAATCCTATGCCAAACCCCCATCCAGAAGAATAGACTCACTAATGACATCAGCCTGGGAATCGCCACTTAGGATTACAGTAGCTGAAGGAAGAGCTAGAGACTTTCGTGGGAAGTCAGAGAAAAAGGAAGGACCATCTTCCCCTCCCTGGGCCCAGGATTATTAGAAGGTATACTTAGTGCAAACACCCATCATGTCTGTATTCTATTCTTGTCTGTTCTAGGTTTTCTAAACATACACAAAATGGTTCTGACTGGGGTCTTCAGCGCCATCTCATAGGTTGTCCCAGTCAAGAAGCCACTAGCAGATCCTGGAGGAGACTCCACTGAGGGCCCATCTCTGAGTTTTGCATCCTGGGTACTCCAAGTAGGTATCAGACCAGGAACTTAGACTTCTTCTCTAGTGTCTGGAGAAGAGGTAGATGGGACTTGCAAGTATTTTTCTCTTTATAGAGAGGTCCCTGCATAAGCATAAGCAGGAGGGGCATCAGGCAGCTCCTCCATTTCTACCATGAACCAAAGTAAAACCTACAAAACCAGAAAAAAAAAAAAGAGTCCCTCTCACAGCTCCAGGCCTACCTGTGTCCTGTGCTTGACTCACTTCAAAATGTTCTTTGCAGGTCTTTCCCCCATTCTATCATGCATGTACACACACACACACACACACACACACACACACACACACACACAAAAACACACATCCAACACAAAACACGCAGCTGTACACATGCATATACAGAAATATATTAACATTCATGCACATACTCACATATCCACATTCGTTCTCTGAAACATAGCCATGAAGATAAGTAAATAACTCCCAGCATGGAACTGATGTTCGCTAAAGTTTTCTTTCCTGTACCCCTCTCAGCCCTGAAGACAAAGTTACACAACTAGATATTATAGAAGGGGACCTGAGGACTCATCCAGCAAATTCTGACTCTTAATAACCATTGGGGGATATTGGGGAAAGCTAGGTAAATTCTGGCTGGTACACTGGCGATATTAAACAAAACTGAAATCGCCTACCAAAGTAAATAAACCAAAGCTAAAAAATAAACAAAGCAACAGAAAAGCAGTATAGTTTGAAATAGTGGCTCTCAACCTGTGGGCAGCAACTTCTCTGTGGTCAAAGGATTCTTTCACAGGGACTTCATAATCAGATGTTCTGCATACCAAATATTTGCATAACAGTAGAAAGATTACAGTTATGAAGTAGCAACAAAATAATTTTATGGCTGAGGGTCACTATAGCATGAGGCGCTTCTCTTCTTAAATTTGAACAGTACAGACAGCTCCCACCTCCCTTACTAAGTTCATACCAGGCATCCAGAACAAGGAGGGAGAAGAAATTGTAAAACTGAGGGGATCTGAAGAATCCCTGTAGCAGATCTCATGTGGGAGGTCACCACAGAATGAGAAACTGTATAAAAGGTCACAGCATTAGCACAGCTGAGAACCACTGGGTTAGGGACAAAGTAACACTCAGTATTCCTCCCATAAGGATCCATCAAAACACTATGGTCACATGTCTGAAACAAGCACACTTAAAAGAACAAATAAATAAGACTTGGGGGGTTCCTTTTTTGGTTTGCTGCATTTGAAGGAATTGTTTTTCTCAGCCTAAATGACCAAGAGGGGGAAGCCAGATAGTAAGGAGGACCTGAGGCTTTGTAATAGATCACAATCTGTGAGGTCAAAGTCTCTTTAATCGAAGATCATCAAAAATATCAGATATTGACATCAGATTCATAACAGTAGCAACATTACAGTTATGAAGTAGCAACTAAATAGTTTTATGGTTATGGGTCACCACCAACCACATGAGGTACTAAATAAAGGTCATAGCATTAGCAAGGTTGAGAACCATAGGGTTAGAGACTCTCAACAAAGTAATATTCAGTACTCCTCCCATGTGGATCCATCAAAACATCATGACCATGAGTCTGCAATGAACACACTTAAGGAACAAGTCAACATATATTTAGAGGGAGCCTCCACTGAGTGTGTTTTTATATGAAGGATTAAATAACCACTGCATTTCAATTGTTTATAATTCCCATGAAGAGACGAGATGTTGACATGTGGAAATTAAACAATATGAGATTCAAGGAGTAATTCAAGGTAACAATAGAACCGTCACAAAGCAATATATTTTTATATGTCACATAAACACTATAGAAAATAAATGGTACAAGAACTCACAGGGAGGGATCACTCTAAGCTGAAAGTCTAGGAAGCTCGCTTTCAGAGAAGCAGGCTCTGAGCTGAGACTTCAAAATGATTGAAGGGTACTTATACCATTGCTTTAAGCAGATAGGACTTGTTGGTGGTAGAACTTTTAGAAAGACTTCGTGCTAAAGTAATTAGTATAATTTCATAATTAAAGATAACTAGAAGATTTTGCTTAAATACCTGGCTCTTGTGCAATGCCAGAATAATGGGGTGTTATAACAGAGAGTCAGTGCTAGGGTACAAAACTTCTTTGCTGACTTCAAAGACCCCTTTCTTTTGGTATTTATGTCCATGCATAACAGCTCTGGATGCCTAAATATGGGATGTACCTCAAGAATTGCTTGCTGAAGAATAATTCAAGGGTGATGGGTGATTCCAAGATAAGGTTACCAAAAGTCTGGACTTTTGCATTCTAGATTCCTCACCCACCCACTCACTCCCCATTCAGTCAGGGTCTCCCAAGGCTGCCGGGATAGCCTTGAACTCATAAGGCACTTCCCTGCATGAGGACTGCAGACACAGCCTTCTCTTACTGTAGCTATGTGCCGTGCCTAGTGAAAAAAAACACCTGTGGTCAGGCTCACACAGAGAACAACTGACAGAGGCCTCTAAGTGGTGGCCAGAGACTCCATCTACTATGGTTCAAGGAACTTCCATGAGCATGCTTGGAAATTGAGCCTTTATGGCCAAGTCTTGAAGCTGTACTAGGCCTCTTTGGAACCTTTACTGGGAGATCGTGGGGAAAGCCATCTAAGCCTCAGTCTACAGAGACTCTACGTCATGTGTTTGTCATTGGAAGCTGTTCAGTTTGAGATTGATTTAATTCTCTACAATGTGCAACTAATTCAAAAGCATTTCCTCCTCTAACCCGCCAACTAAGCCCCCTCTACCTGCATGTTAAGAAGATAGATAGGGCACTTAGCCAAAGTCAAGAGACACAACGACTCACAAAGCATTCAGACAATTTAAATGTGTGTCTCTAATGCAACACAGATGAAACATCAGGATATCTGGGCTACAACCCTTCCTTGGTAGCTTTTAGGAGTAGATATGTCAATTTTGTGACCAGCAGTCTAGTTTTCTCTAACAGAATGGGGCTGCTTGAGCCCTATCTCCCATAACTACAAAAAACCAAGGGTCCTGCAGAAACACCACACTTATTATACAGAGTCAGGCATTTTTCATTTTCTCTAGTAGGATTCCTTCTAGATTCTTCCTATAGCCCCTCCTAAAAGCTGCAGCTGAGGGAAAAGCCTTCCAGGGATGCACAAAGAAGCTCCATGACTTCTGATTGGCTCCTTCAATCACAGTAGCAGCATGCTAAACTAGTAGCTGAAGTTTTCAAAGTGAGGTACAACTTATTTTAGTGAATTCCTGGAACTGTAGACTTTGCCTGACAAAAGGGGTAGAGAGAAGGCTGGATTCTACAGGGATGCTGTCCTTTTGGTGTACACATGCATGCACAACACTAGGAAAGAGATCCCAGAAGCAAATCTTGAAATGAGGAAGTGAGGGATGGTTATTTTTTTTTTTGGAAGGGCTCATATACAGTGCCAGAGAAAAGAAATGGACCAAAGTCAATAAAGGATGCAGCCTGAGGTGGGTGACTGGCTGACACTCAGACCTTCTAGGTCATAGATCAGCAAACTTTTTATGTAAAAGGTAAGAGAGTAAGTACAGTAGGACTCATGGGCCAAATGATTTCTATTAGTAACTTTTGTGACAGTAGCCACAAATGGTAGCAACTTCCCCCTGCCTGACAAGGTCTCAGCAGCCAGAAAGAGTGGCTACTATGTTCTATTCAGCCAAAAACTTTTAGATCAGTGTGCAGAGGAACAGGTTTAGTGACAAGAGCAGATGGGGGAGGACCAACATCCTATGAAGCAACTCTACCCGAGTCTGACCCATTCTTCAAGAAGGAAAGAATGAAGAAGGCCTGTGAGAGGACCCAGGGTAGAGGCCTTCTGTGATGGGTAGAATGTTCCCTTTACATTGCTCTGCCCCCTCCCCACCTCCCATTCCCTCAGGAACACAACCATGATTCCAACAGGTAGAATTTTCCGCTAACACAGTTTACCTGTTAGCCTAGCTAAGTCTCAACTAACAATTCAACCATCCTTGCTTTGGGCATGCAGAGACTTCTTCATCCTTGAGCTCTTGCCTGAGTCCAGGCATGTTCCATTGCTGAAGTTACTGTTGGCTTGAAAAGCAAAATTAGTGCCTCGTTTTGCTGGATGGAGAGGAGAATGAGACAAGAAATAAAAGAAAAGTTTGAGCAGCTCACAATCCCAGCTCATCTCATCCTCAGCAGAGGAGAGAATCTACCCTTCCTCTCTCCTCTACAGGAGGCTTGAGTTGAAGACAGAAAAAATTAAATGAAGTTAAATCATCTTATTATGTAATTGGGACTAGGCCTCAGGCTTCAGCAGTCAAGATGGGATTAAGGGCAAGGCCACCTGGGCTGCCATTCTCCTGGGTCCCATTACTACCCCCTTGGTCCCCTTTTATAGCCAACAGATTAAAATGTGAGCCTAGCAATCTTTGATCTTTCACTTGCTGACACAAATCCTTTCGAGCCTCCAACATTTTCTACTGAGGTAATTAGTAGTAATTAAAAGGTTTCCAACAGTCTTTGCTCCTTGTTTCCCAACCGTCTGTCTTTCTTTTCTCCCCCCTTTCCCAAAAGAGATTGCTTTTGCAAGAGCCTTCCATCTCCAAAACACAGGCATCCCTCCCTCTCTTCTTTATCTGACTAGGCCAGATCAAGTAGATTAGTGATTCCATTATTCAGACTACAAAGCCAGACAACAGGGTTTTACTATCGCACCTGACCTAGTGAGAGTGCAGGGGGCTTAGGTTCAGAAACCAGCCCCTCCCCCAACTTGTAGGCTTATATGAAAAGACAGTCCAATTATGCAGAAAAAGACACCAGGCAGCATCTTCTGCCGAAGAGAGACACTTTAAAGAAGTGTCTGTTTCTAGTCTCCAGCACACCAGTATATGCTATAAAGGATTGAATGGAAATGCCTCCATAAGCTCTTGTAGTCAAAGACTTGGTCCCCAGTTGACAGTGTTGCTTGAAGATAACAGGACCTAACTAGATGCCACAGCTAGCTAATGGGGTGGGCCTTGAAGGCTAAAGTCTTCTACCACATGGAGTGCTTCGGCCTTGTTTCTTAACTGAAAACTTCACATGACCAAGTACCCAATGCTCCTGCCACCAAGAATAGGAAGCCTTCAGACCCAGGTCTTTCCTGCCCCTGAGTCATGAACTAAAATAACCCTTTCTTCCTTTAAGTGTCCATCAAATGTCCAGTCATAACAGTAAGAAGGGAACTAATGTATCCACTGATCTGCACACATGGCTTCTCTACCCAAACACCTCTTTGTTTCCTTCCATGCATCTGTTTGAAGCTATAGCACAGGGGGAAATTGAAAAATGTCAGAAGTAAGAAGAAGAAAAACTTATATTACCAAACATTTACAGACATAAATATTGTGCATCATACACACACACAGACACACATAGACACACACATATACACTCTCACAGAGACATACACTTTCACACACACACACACATACACACACACACACAGAGACTCATATAGACACATAGACATACACACAGATACACACATAGATACACACTTCCACATAGACAAACATGTAGACATATAGACACACACAGATATACATAAACACATATACACTCACATATACACTCACATACACAGACACACACTTGTATACATAGCTATACACAGAGGCACACACACAAACACACATTCACACACAGACATACCCAGACACAAACACACATAAACACACATACTCACACAGAGACACACAGAAAGACACACATGTACTCACACACAGAGACATGCACATACTGACCCACAGGTGCAAATTCACAATCAGATGAACAGTTGTTGTAATCTCCCATTGGCTCTTTGCCATTGAGTAAGGCATAGAAGCTCCTATTTGACCTGTGGGTTATGAACTCTACCCTGGAAAGAATGTAACTTTAACATAAGTTTCTGAAATGTGCCAAATCCTGCAAACAAGCTGTTAACAAAGAGGATCATGGTTGGAGGCAGCCCAGAGGCCTCCAACTGCGCAGACACTATTCCAGGTAGGCTGAGGGGGTACCTGATAGAGACTAAGTATTACAATGACCCACAAATAGTTTAGTGTTGATAGTGGGTCTTTGCTTAAATGTTCATATTTGTTCTCTGATTTGAACAACTGGGTAAACTGGAGCTAGACTTGGACTTTGCCTTAATCTGAGAGCATTTGTCCTCTCACAGAGACCCTGCATGTCTGTGCTCCATCTCCTTCCACCCTTCTTCCAGCCTGGCCTTTAAGAAGCAAATGGAAGGTTCCTATTTAGCATGTCTCTCCACCACTCAGCTCTCTATCTTCCTCCTCCTCTTCCTCCTCCTCCTCCTCTTCCTCCTCCTCCTCCTCTTCCTCCTCCTCCTCCTCCTCTTCCTCCTCCTCCTCCTCCTTCTCCATCCATCTATCCATCAGGAAACAAGCGAGAAGGAAAGCCCACACCTATACAGGTCGGCTATGAAGCTAGGGGTTTACCCACATGCCTGTGCTTCCTGGCTGCTCAACAAAACTCTCAAAGCTGATTCCTGGAAGACAAAAATGGAAAGACAGACGGAAAAAATCTAAGATTCTGAGGATAAGATAAAGTTCATGCTGCTTGCATGAACACTCGATAACTTAAATACAGCTCTCCAAACCAGCCCCCAGATGTTGATCGACTGGCCACAGAGGCAAACTAAAGATGGGAGAAGGAACCCAGCTGCTCAAGGTTGCACTGAAGCTCCCGGCTCTCACATCCTGGATAGGGGGGTTATCAGATAAATCCATTTCCACACCCCTCTTCCAGGTATCCAGCCATTTTTAGAAGTTTGGAAAAGATCCCTTTACAACACGATGAGTCATACGACAGCAGTGACTGTAGCAAGAAATCCCCTTTTCTGACTCTACTGCTGAGGCTTTTCATGCTAAATGGATAAAAATACACCTTCACAGCCAAATGGGCTTTGATGAGACTCCCATGATTAGTGGAAGGTGCCACTAAAAACATATATCCGCACTACAAACCTATCTTTGTATGTAAAAATAAAAAAAATAGAAAGCCAACACTGAAAAGTAATGGATTTAATGGTCTAGAAAATCTAGATGCTGGAAACTCCAAGGGAGATCGTATTAAATTAGACCAGTACAAACAAGCCAAACTACATTTATCCTCTTGTGCTTACAGATTTTATCTACTTAACCAGGTTTTCAGGGCTAGTCTGTTTTCAATGAAGAGAATTTTTGAATGTCAAGTCCCAGGATTCCTAGGTAGCAGATAATTTACCCCCAGGCCAGCTGGGGCTGCACATACATAGTTCTCTGCAGAGGGGCTGAACACAGGCTCATCTTCCTCCTGCTTCACCGCACAGTACCTATTGACAAACAGCCAGATGGGATTCTGGGATAGGGGGAGGTAGAGATCAGGGTTCATTTCTTTTTCTCTTTCATGAAAGAGTGAGGAGGCAGGAGATGAGCCTGGAGGGAGTAAAGAACTTACATAGAAGGCTGAGGAATGGGGCTGCCTATTCTGGAAAAACAGATATAAACTGAATTAAGAACACTCCAAAAATTCTGGCTGGCCTGGCCTGGCTTAAGGTACCTTCCCAAAACAAAGATAACAAGACATCATTTTAATTTTTCTTACTTTATAAAGTAACAATAATAACAATAATAACCTCACTGGCTTGCCTCTAGAACTCATGATAAAGGAGCCTTGGTCTATCCACTCTTCCTGTCTTGTGGACTTTTTCCAGGACTGCTGTGTAAGAAAGGTTTTCCACCCTTTGAGGAGTGGAGTCAGTTTCTGGGTATGTTTGGTTAAATTTTAAGACATAATTACAATGGAATAATGGGGGAACTGGAAATTACTTTTTAAAATTATGAAAAATATCTTGACAGCATCTCTTTGAGAATTACATTTTGTTCGAATTAGATTCCTACCAAGGCTGAGTTTAGATGGGGGAGGAGGATAAAGGGACACTATGCTCACCATGGGACACTTGTCTCTCGGAACTTACGGTGACAGGCATGAGCAGCTGATGCCAGGCTGGAATGTTTACTCTGCACCCCACCCCCTACCCCCAATTCAGGGAGTGACTGGAGAGAAGGAATCCAGCAAGGTTTAGTCTGATCAAGGTGACCACAGAGAGACAGATAAGAACAGTCATACATTATACCACCAAGAAGGTCCTTGAAGATGTTAATGACATGCAAAAACAGAGGTCTAGAAGGTAGCCCAGAGTCTCTAAAATACACTGAAGGGCTAAGAGATTGTCACCCAACAGCCTATACTCACATATCAGAGGGATGCAGGTGAGACAAGTCCCATTAAATACACCCTTCCTGTTTTGGGTTCTCCTGTACTTGTACCTTAAGGTCTCAACTATTTTTTTTTCACTACTCCTCACTGAAGGGGCTCATCCTTACTTTAAAGGAAGAAGAGTGTGTGCCTAATGCAAGATGCAGTTTGTGTTTACTGTTGTTTTCTGGGTAAGGGATGCCTCTTGGTTGCTGAGAAAACCCAGGTCTGAGAGTCAGGAGCAACGGTATACTAAAGATGCAGAAGGAGAGCTGGTAAATACCCACCTTAAAAGGGACAGAGACATTAACACTGACATTATCAGACACTGAAAAAGCCATCCAGACTTGACTTCTTTCCACCACAAACATTGCACAGTCATGCGCGCACACACACACACACACACACACACACACACACACACACACACACGTGCACCCTCATATAATAAGCATTCACACATACTTGCACTCACACAAATTCTATAGACAGTGAGGCCTCTCCTTGCATGGACTTGGAACAGCCATATCTTGCCCCCGTGCCCAAGTGTAACACTATTCAGTACAACTGGTTTTAGGGCTGCTTTGATGCCAGGTAGTCTGGGAGACCTTGGTTCAAGCCTGAGACAGAAGTTTATCAGGAAAACCTAAGAGGATTCACTAAGTAATTACTAAATCTCTTCTACTTAAAAGTTTCTAAGAATCCATGTTTTCTTCCTTAAATATTTAAATGTAAACATTCTGAATTGGGAGAAGTCTCACATAATGGCTAAAGAAAGTGTAAGTCACAATTAAAGATGGGCCTATTTTCAAAGTTCTCAAATGCCAGTAAATCATAGGCTCACCCCTGAAGGGGGGGGAAAGAAGACTCCCTTGGCTCCAAGTCTTGTTGTTCAGTTTGTCTAATGTGGTCCAGAGCCATGGTGGAGGAGACCACAGGAATATCTTCTCACTTGCCCAGGTATGATGCAAGCCATCTAGATGTACCAGTCCTCTGTGCCCCCTGCATGGTCCTGTCCACTAGGCAATGCTGCCTATTTGTGTAACACCTCATAAGAGACAGAAGTCAGCTTGGCTTTGAAGGAAAAGTGTTTCTGTTTTCTTTTTATTTATCTTTTTTCAAAAATGAGTTTGTATGCTTCAAGGTCAACTGGAGAACTGGTATACCAGGTAAAGAGCAGATGAAAAAAAAATTTAAACTGCTGTAGTTTAAAAGCTTAATCAGTAAAGTCCCTCCAGGCTTCAGTCAGTAGGAATGAGAGCAATGGTTTCCAGCTAGCCCATTTAGTCTATAGAAGGAATTGCTAGACTGAGGGGGGACTCCTTCCCCCACCCCATTTCCAAACTGCCATCTATTCCCCACTTCTAAGAAGCATTTTGACAGAGCCTATTGTACAGCCTTCTCAGGACATTAGCCACCCTAGCACAAACACTCTATGGCGATAAGAGCTCTTTCCCAGGGTGTTCTTCACCCCTTCCATCTCTCCTCTGCCATCACTGCATCCTCACATCCCGGAGGCAATGCTGCCCAAACCTATAAGCAGAGAGGATCTCTAATGCCCACCACTTGCTTAAAATTGATTTTCAGATGAGAGCTGGTGAGAGCCAAGTCCCTCCATAGTTTAGAACACTCATCATGTCTGAAGATGAAGTCATTTGCTGTCATAAGGAGAACAAGGGTTAATGACCCGAAATCGAATAAATTACCGGATTCAGATCCATCACGAGCATCGGTTTAAGTCATGTGAAGCAAGGAGTACGGACTCCACAGACAGACTCTCCCTTGCTTGTGACAATAAATCAGGGGCTGTGCGAAGTATCTCCATAATAAATTAGTCTGGAGATCGCCTTAATTGTGCTACTTAGAGATGTCCTCCCAGGTGGGGACTGGGGGACAAGGGAAGCTTTACTCACTGAACGTCACTTCATCCTCTCATTTGGGAAGAGGTGGAGGGGAAACACAGAGCAGAGGCTCCAGCAGCATATTAAATCCTCAAACAATTTATCCAAACAAAAGCCAGAGAGTGGAGAGGTGCTCCAGGAGAATCAGATGAGTAAGCAAGATCCATTATGGTGGGGTGGCCTTGCAGCCCTGCTCCACGACACACATCTCAAACCAAATTTTGCCAGAATGAAGTTGACGTGGCCAGACTGAACACAGAGAGTTCTCTGGAAGGCTGTCTGTCTCTACTCCCAGGCTAACTCAGAGAGAGAGAGAGAGAGAGAGAGAGAGAGAGAGAGAGAGAGAGAGAGAGAGGAGAAAACAGGGAGGGGAGGCAGTCAGGAGCCAAGGCAAGGAGACAGGAGGTGGGTGAATGAAAAACACGCATAATGGCCTGAGGTTTATTTTACAGAGAACAAAATGGCTCAATTTGAGCACTTTAGACTGTCGAAATTGGCTCGTGTAAGATACAAGGGGCTCATCAAAGAGGGCTGTTACATCAGCTGCGGGAGACTGGAGGCCCAGGGGGCGCAGAGAAAAGGAAAATAAATATATAAATACACACGCACACACACACACATACACACAAACACACACACACATATATAAATAAACACACATACACATACACACACAAACACACACACATATATAAATAAACACACATACACATACACAAATACACACACACACACACACACACACACACACACACACACACCCCATGTCCTGCAAACTTTAGGAAAATAACAGAACTTCTGAGACAGGTGATTGGCAGGAAGTGTTTTCTCAGGCTGCTAAACTTATGAAGCTTTTCAAATTGCATCTCCTTGGTCTTTGGCTTTTGCTTTGCACGAACACACACACACACACACACACACACTCACACACACACACTCACACACACGGCCTCATTATTTAAAGAAGCCTAGTTGCCTAGTTTATTATTTAGTAGGAACAGGTTTTTTTTCTTTTTTTTTTTTTTTTTTTTTTTTTTTTTGCTTGCTGTTAAGACCTGCTAATAATTCCGATCCCCCTTTCAAAAGCAATCCACCTTTCACTAAGAAAAAGTCAGAGCGACTGACTAATGGGAGTGATTCAAAGTACCTCAATTAAAATTCAGGTTCTGGCCTTTTGAGCAGTCTATTTAAAGACTTTTTTCCTCAAGATTGGTTGTAGACAGATGATTATTAAATATTTATGTGTCTGTGAAAGGGGAGTTTTTTGTTACTGTTGTCTCTCCTCTTTGAGGGTTCAGAGAATAGCTACTCTATTTGGCTTCTACCCACTTGGTTTCCCAGAACACTCTCCAACACACACACACACACACACACACACACACACACACACACACACACACACACTACTATTTTCAGCCTCCATCACCATGGCATGAATGGAGGAGGACAGGAGATGCTGACCTCTGGCATGGACTATGAACCAAAATGCTCACCCACTAGAGTATGCTCACATATCAAACAGAATAGGAAGCCACCTGCTGCTTCAAACCACATATTCTAACAACCGCAATCACAGAGTTAAACTTCTATCTCAATGCATAACGATACCTAAAATTTTTATATTACTTGAAAATACAGATGCCTAATTCATATATTTAAATCAAAATATCTTAAAATAAGCACCATTGAGCCTAGATATACAACAAGTAGTAAGGTACAGACCTAGAGCTTACCAGCCTTAGTACATACAACAATCTAAATACTTCCCAGTTGACTGTTCCCACTCACCCATTCATAAATCTATCAACTTGGGTCTTCGTTTTTCCTTTCAAATCACTAACACATATTTCAGCCACTAGAGACTCTTCCAAATACACCTGAGCTATAGAATCCTACCTTTAGTCTCCACTTCGGTCCTCACTGGAGCCACAGATTATGAAGGGCTGGCATGGCAATTCCCCAGCTCCGTTAAGCATATTTCGACTTACAAGGAAGAAATTATATTCCAGATCTTCCAGAATCAGCTGACTTCCTCTTTCCTCTTTCACATGCCTGGAGCTCAGAAGGGCAAATGCACTATAATGATATTTTTTCACCCAACTCCTTTCTTCAACTTCCCCACCAGCCATTTCCTCCCTGTACCTTAATGAAGCTCTCCCGTATACCCTTGCCTCTTCAACACAGCCTGGTTTTTAGACCATCACACCAGCTTGCAGAGTTCACGATGTACTTATTTTTTTCTTCCTCTGTTCCTCCCAGCATACTGCATAAGGTATTTAGGAACCATTTTTGTTGTCTGATCTTTATTAAAGCCCTCTCTGTGCAGGTGTCTGTCAGTTTCCCCTGCACAGTAGAATCCAAGCCTATTGGGTTCCCACCTCAATGCTAGCAAGGGGAGAAAGAAGGAACAAGGTGACAGGTAGTACTTCCCATGGGCCAGGCAATTAGCAGTCATGAGTCAAGATGCTTTGACAATCTCCTCCAATCCTGGCCATCTTTCTAGAATAAAGTAGCATTCCCTATTTAAAAGGCTGTCTAATTTTTAAATGCTGATACATTCAAAGATACTAGATGTGTCCAGAGCCATTTGTACATAAACATTAACCCTCACCAGTCTAGTAATTTCAATTTATGTTTCCCATTTTGGAAATGGCACACAGGAGTTCCATGAGCCCAAGGTACAGAGACTTCTGTGGTAAACATCCTCCCATACCCTAGCTGGGAGCCCCCAACTCTGCATCATAGACTCTCTTCAGCTCCTGTGCCTCCAATGTCAACATTCTGAAAATTTAGAAACAAACCCCCTTTATAAGATAGTCTTGCTGCTGTACCAAGGACTACACCTGGCTACTACCTCCTGCCATACCCTTGGCTTCTATGTCCCTTGCTTGTGCTTTCTAGGTCAAAGTCTAAGACAACACAGATAAAGTTTCTTCAGAATTTAGCAGGTGTATTCATTTAATTTTAAAATTCCAATGTTATACAATAAATCTTAGTGAGGTAACCTAATAGGTGATCTCATTTCTTTAACAACATCATTTCAAATGCAAGTGAAACCTTTCAAATCACTCATTGTCTCTAGTTTATAGAAGTAGAAACTGAACCCCAAAGTATAAACAATGTATCCCAATCCACAGGGATTAAAAAGAGAAGGAACAAGGATTTGAAAGCCAACAATATTCTAAGGTTCATTTTCTTGTTCATAGTGTATGTTAGGGATCGAATGTTTGTGCCCAAAATTTATGTGCTCATTTTCCAACCCTGATGTGATAATATTTAGAAATAGAGACTTTGTGTCATTTGGAAATGGAGTGTGTGAAAGTAATTGGGGTTAAAAATGTTGTAAAGTAGGATAGGTTTGCTGTTCTTTAATGAAGAAGTTTAAAACAAAACTGAATTTGATCAGGCCTTATTATGGAATATAAGGCAGCTGTCTGAAAGACAAGAAGAGAACTATCACTGAGACCTGAATTTGCTAGATCCAGCCTCCCGAAGCCTGCTGAAGCCACTCAGCCTATGGTACTTTGCTACGTTAGCTTGAGCTGAGTCTCAAGCCATAGCAACTGGAACTGATTCCTTCCTGAGTCTACAAGGGTATTTCCATGATGAAAAGCTAACTCCAGACGTTTTCAGAGAGACTTGCAAACCAGCCTAGCCCACCTGATTTCCTCAGAGGTATGCTCAGGTACAGGATTTAGTTTGGGGTAGGTAGATAAGTCCCATCACCATTGGCCCCCACCCAAGGGAGTTATGGGTATAGATAGCATCAAGGGCTCTCCTTCAAACTATTTTAAAACAAATAAAATATGTGGGGTCTATAAGAAGAAAATGACCCAACATATGAAATTAAAACTTCAAATCATGTCAACAAAATTTTCACTAAATTTCAATACAAAAGAACCCTTGTGTGCATTTATCAGTCAAATGAAGATCTGTTTAGGTTTTGAACATATAACTAAGTATATATGTAACTTTGCATATATAACTCAGGATCCCAGTCTTGACTCTGTAGAGTCAAGTTTAGTGTATGCATCTAGTTTTAAAAGTCCCGAGTTATAAAAATAAACCTGAGAAAGATAACCTACTTAACATATGTTCTCACTTCTTTACCAATATAATTTCAAATGCAAATGAAACTCTTCAAATTACTCATTGTTATAACTAAGTTTAGTTCTCTCTCTCTCTCTCTCTCTCTCTCTCTCTCTCTCTCTCTCTCTCTCTCTATTACTCTTAAGTCTTAGTACCTTAGAAATATTTTTTTTAAATCCTTCCATCCTTCCCAAATTTTCACACTGAAACTTCGTAAATTACAGTTAGTGTGATATTGGGGCTTCATTGGATGGGCTGTGTGATGAGGTCTCTGACGTGCTCAAGGTACCCAACATTGAAAATGTCCTTTGTGCTGCTAACAGAAGGCAATGCTTGGAAAGCATATTCCAGTGCCACTGACTGTTTTCCACTTGTATGTGTTGATTGCACCAGTCTGTTAGCATAACCCAGTGTGAAACTGCTGATACAGGTGCACAGATGGGGCAAGCCCATGGCCAAACACCAGCACAGGAGGCCAGAAGAAAGACAACCATATGATGAGGAGTTTGAGGTCCACTGGTTCCTATGGGATGCAAGATTTCCAGTAAGATAGTGTGATGAGCTCAGAAAACCATCAGGTCAAGAGTCAAAAATCCTGGTTTGTATTCCTGGTATCAATACTATCACCAGAAAGCTGCAGGACTTGAGATGAAGTCCCAGTGCCTAGAACTGTGTTTGGTGCCCAATAGGCACTCTACATGAGGAAACATGGTGAGCCAGTGTTTTCATTTGCTCCTCTAAAACTCCTGTCTTTCATGTTATTTGACAATAAGCTTACCCTTAAGCTTAGAAAGATTTCTAAGCTGTGCTTACCCAGCTCCCATGTTTCACATCAAGTTCTGGTTGCTGGGACCAGAAAAAATATGCCTTGAATATTGGAAGAAGAAAGGAATGGAATGGGTGTCCCCCTCTGTCTCAGATCTGAGCACACTCAGAAGAAGCTGTAATGCCAACCCTACTCTAGCCCCACACATCCAGCCTGGTGGTCAAGATGAATAATAATATGATAAAGTTCTCTTGCTGAGAAATACATCTGACGTCAAGACGCCCAATGTGATGACCTGTAACCTTTCTGAAAAACCAACATCCTGTTGACTAATAGATATGACAAACCTGTGACCTTTCTGACATCCTGTCAACATCAGTCTATTCACTGACCACAGGAATATTCTGTCCTTGGCCTGAGTAAATGTTTCTTACTTCCCCCCTCCCTGTGTTACCCCTGTTATGGTATAAATTCAGCTTTGGAGAAAAATAAAATTGTCACCTTGATCAGACTCTTGTCTTGGTGTCCTTCTTCGTGTCTCTTGTCCCCCATTCTCTTCCAGGTACACCCAGACCCACAGCACCCTCGTTGACTGTCCTGCAGGACATGACATGGGTCTGTCCATGTGTACTCTTTGGGTAGTGGTTTAGTCCCTTGGAGCTCTGGTTGGATGGTATTGTTGTTCTTATGGGGTTACAAACTCCTTCAGCTCCTTCAATTCTTTCTCTAACTCCTCCAGTGGATTCCCCATTCTCAGTTCAATGGTTGATTGTAAGCATCTGCCTCTGTATTTGTCATGCTCTGGCAGAGCCTCTCAGGAGACAGCTATATCAGACTCCTGTCACCATGCACTTCTTGGCATCAGCAATATTGTCTGGGTTTGGTGGCTGTATGTATATGGGCTGGATCCCCAGGTGGGGCAGTCTCTGGATGGCCTTTCCTTCAGTCTTTGCTCCAAACTTTGTCTCTGTATCTCCTCCTATGAATATTTTTGTTCCCCCTTCTAGCAAACCTAGATACTAAACCATCTGGGTCTTCTAATGCTGCTTCTGAAGACATTTTAGGGTAGACTAGGGGAGCACCGGCCTTCCTCTTCCCTCTGCTCCCCCAAAATAGGGTGCCACTTCTCATCAGCTTCCTCCAATTAGGAGTAGGCTCAGCAGTGCACTATGGGTCATAAGATATGGGTTGCATGAAGACTCCAATTGGGAGAACTAGACCTCACTCCCAGCTTACCATCCTCTCCCTAAACTCTAGTTTACCTTCAGGATTCATCTTTTCCAAAATTTTCAGGGTGACACCTGTACTCAGAGTCTCCACAAGATAACCCTGATGCTGGACTCTCTCTTAGCCTGTCACGTGGAATGAGTCTTAGGGAAACTGAGGCAGTTATTCAGACTCAGAGCTATTCTTTGCAGTGCAGATACATATTCCATCCCAGCCACCTCCTTGAAAAGGCAGCTAGCTGCCAGCCTCCTGCAACACCTATAGCAACCATCTTTATTTGTAAGAAATCACAGGTCCTTAATTATTTTAAGAGGACTTTGAAAAGGATGTAGGGGGCTTTCTTTTATCCCTTGCTATCCACAGAATGTTAGTGGCTCTGGCCACCCTCTCAATCCCACCCCCACCTCCACCACTTGATCCCCAAATAATTTCAAAAACATTCATATCTTCAAATGTTCCCTTCAACTTTTTTTTTTTAAAAAAAATTATCTTCAAGAGATTTCTTTCCATCTCAATCCCACAACAAGGGGAATGTCAGCCTAGCTTTTTTTTTTTTTTTTTGACAGACAAATTATTGAATCAAAGAGAAAATGCCATTAAGCTCACAGGTTAGCAAGTGTCAGGAATGGTTTAAAGAGATATCCCCATTTATCTTCCAAACATGCACGAAATGTCACTAATGTGTGTTTATCATGTATAATCAGACAAAGAAAATATCGAAATAAAGTACTCCTGCATACAATAGAAATCTCCTTCCATCCTTCAAGATATCACTACTGCTCAAATAGAATAATAATGACGAAGCTGCTCTCTTGAAAATGGAAATCAAGTGAAATGTAGATAGAAATGATTTTTTTTGGTAGTTGATGTACATTTCTAAAGTGCATTAACAGGAAATCCAGAACTTTTTAGGTCAATTATATTGTCAGTATTGTCAACGCCATTGAAATGAATACTGAAGCAGAGCCTGTTCTTGCTGGAATCAAGCTACAGAAATCCCAAGATTGGAAACTTGCAGAGGAGCTAGAGACATTGGAAGCCTGACATTGTTCAAAAGGAGTGTGTGTGTGTGTGTGTGTGTGTGTGTGTGTGTGTCCCATTCAAATCAATCTAAGAAGCAGATTATACATTACAATAAAATCTCCACAGAGAGAAAAAAACAATTCATAACTCATCTAAAACCTGGCTTTATTTTACCTTTTCCTTCTTCCTCTATTATGACAGAGTTTACTTTGGTATGCCAGGTATCATGAGGATACTAGATCCTAGCTCCCACTTGTATGGGACCTCTCTATTACTAAAGCTATACTTATAGGACCCAAGAACATGAGCTCCCCATAGGAGAGAAGAGAGGCTAAAATTAGAAGAGATCAGGCATTTCAATGTGGAAAAATAATCCACCCTTACTGTGTGGCATGGTTTTTCTGAGCTTTCTGGTTGTGATTTTCCCAAGAGTAATGGTGATATTTATTTGGGTCAATATTTGGGTACAACACTAACCAATAGTGCAATGACCTTGGTAGACTGATATTAAAGAAGCACAATTAAATGGCTGTTTGAGAGGAGCTCTTTTCCTTTCAGCTACAGTCCTCTGGTTCTGGAATGTTCTGAAACCCTATATGGGAAACTGATCCTGAAAAACTGTATACCTGGGAGGCCAGAGATGGTCACTTTCCCTAGCTAAAGACGTTAAATTCCCAGAGCTATAATATGTGTTATCACAGTCTGAGTTCTCTGTAAGGCATGGTCTTCTACATGTAGCATTAGCCAAATGCCAAGAGATCATGGGACAAGACAAGGCTCTTACAAAGTAAGAGGGTATCATCATGAGATCAGATTCTACAGCCTAACAACTTTGTGCTCCCACCTTCCTGCTACATGCATTCTGGATGACCACTTGAAAAATGGGATCACAGTTACCCCCAAAGTGTGTAGATTTTTAATGAGCTATTATCTATAAGGTATACAATATCAATATTATACAAAATGGATATCCAGTCATTACTGGATGTTTTTAATAGCTACCATAGTCTAGTTTTTCCTCAGTGTTACAAATAAGAAAAATGAGCCCCAGAAATTGGTACAGTGTCAAAGGAATATATCAGTGGTGAGTAAATGACCAGGAAACCCATCCAGAAGCTATGTAAAGCCAGTGTATCAATTTGTATTTGATCAGTTTGTAATGTACACAAAAGCATTAGGAAGCAAGTCAGTAAGAGAAGACAAACAGAACAAAAAAAATCAGAAAGCCCTAAGAACAAAATACCTAAGAACAAGAGTTCACAATGGCTGAGGTGGCTACACAGCAGACCTTTGTCATGCCCCCAAGAACACCACTAATTAATTTTCTAGCTAAGCTGTTGATCTTGCCTCAGTCTTAAAATGTTCACCATTACATTCTGTCATAATAATCTTTCTTTGGGGCTTCAATACCAGATTAATTCTAGAAGTCAGGACTGATCTTAATACATCTTGGGTTGTACCTACTGCACCCAACAGAGAATCAAGGACTTCATGAGTGTGTTCCCCAATGTTTTCCATGGAAAACAAACATATGGGAACATAGTTCTGGGGTATAACATTCTTGATGTGTGTGAAGGCATGAGTTCAACCCCCAGCACTGCAACACAAAACAAAGAAGAGAGGAGACTCTTAAGCAGAAAAGCAGATGGCCTGGCTAGTACTCTCTAGCCACCACTCCAGAGCACTGAGCAGAGAGATCTCCAAGACTATTGGCCTGAACGGAGATGAGGAGAGGAGAAGCCATCTCATCCTCATTACATAGTCTTCAATGGGTACTGCGATCATAAGCCACACTAAACAACTATTGTAAAGAGAGTCCCATTGCCACCAAGAAATATAACTATGCCCCTGGAAGCAATGCTGCTCTCACTTTTCAAGTGTTAGCAAAGCAAATGCCAGCCTTAGGGACACCCAGAGCTCTACTTGCCCTTTAGGTGAGTCAGTCTAGATTTCTTTTCTTTGTTTTTCCTGCTCAAAACTGAGAATAATATCCCCACTTTTCTATCTTCCTTTTAAAATAGACCTTCAAATAGTAAATAAAAATATCCCAGTCATTCCTTTTTTGCTTATCCTAAGGATATAGACAGAGGTGAAAATGGAAATTGAATAGATAGTAGGGAATACTTCATGGTACTAGATAAAGCAAAGAATCTATGGTAAGAACCTATCACTAGTTGATATCACAATATACTCTTTATAACAAAACCATTCAGCTACTACATAAAGTTTTAAGACTAGTTTCTAACATAGGTAAATAGTCATAATTGGCTTGAAATAATGGATATCATACTAGTTGATATCACAATATACTCTTTATAACAAAACCATTCAACTACTACATAAAGTTTTAAGACTAGTTTCTAACATAAGTAAATAGTCATAATTGGCTTGAAATAATCCAATATCACTATAAAGTGATCCCAGCTTCAGAGGTTAGTGTACAAAACATACACATAGAAGCAAAGACAAGAACGAATATTTACTAGAAGAATGCAAATGATTATTTTGGAGCAGTATAGAATGCAGACAACCATCACTTCCTTCTGGATTGATTTTAGAATTTTCTAGAATGATGTGTAGCATTTTCATTGCTCCAAATTCTTATAAGCATAATTTCAGCAACACTGGTCTCAAGTTTACTTTATAGCACTCCCCTGAGGTCACTTTTGTGCAGAAATGTACTTTTGAGTGAAACATCAGTAGATTCTTCTCCTCCATGTTCAAGCTATTCCCACACTGTATCATCCTCTACAAGTAACTGACAAAGTTTCAAACTCCACACACAAAAACAGCAGATGCATAAGTCCACCAGGTCTGAGGATGCAATGCAAATCCTTATCAAAGCACCAATAAACAGAGTAGAGTCACCTCAGACTCCTCCTCAACAAAACCAATCAGCTGGAGGAATACATGCCCCACAGATGTCCCACTGGCCATCTCCTGCAATTCAAATATCCTGTAATTTCCAATTAGCAGCCCACCCTAGACCTGTCAAAAAGACTTCTGGAAAAATCTAGAAGGAGTTAATTCTACCAACAAGAAGACCATTCCCTACAAGCCCAGGGAAGCAGATTCTGTTACAGAAATATTATGACCTGATGGTGGTAAATTGTTAGTCACTCTACTGGCTTCAAAAGCATGAAAAGATTGCATAATAAACACGGGGATTATTTTTACACACACATTCAGACTTTTAAATTATATTTAACTCTATGGGCTGAAGAGGAGACTGGCAAGCTGAGCTCTTTTAGGACAAGAATATTCAGCAAGTCAATTGGTAAATTACCAACTACTTATTTCTCTTCAGGAATTTTAAGTTCTTAGATGTCCTAAGGATTTCTAGGATGAAAAAAGGTTCATCCTTGAACGCAGCTAAAAAAAAGCTATTAAGACATTCAATAAACTAAGTTAATAGTGGAAGGTACAACACTTCTGTGTCTCTGTCCCAGAAAATGAACACGGAAAACCAATCAATTTACCACCAATGGAAATTCAGATCTTTGATGCAAACCAGTAGTGAGTTGAATATAACAGCTATAATCATGCCTAATAGGGAAGTAATACATTTCCTAATCTTAATCTAAAGTCAGCTACAAGCCTATAGAAACAGACATAACTAGAGCTAGTAATTACTTCAACAAATGAAGAAAGGGGTTCAAAGATGCACACCCTTGGCTAGACCAAGGTTATTTATGAAGCCAGATCATAGTTTTGGTGGGATATGAACTTGGCTACAAGAATGACCAGTAGCAACCTAAGCTAGTGTGGTTTGGAATCCACAGTTAAAGTCAAAGGTTTTAATTTTGACTTAGTCCAAGGGTCATCCTGCGCATTGCAGGATCAGGTAGGACCATGAAAGTTGACCTACCATCAGATATGGTAGGAAGTGAAAACTTTACATTCCCTGAATTACAGGTGCAACTATTTTGCTCACCTTCTCCAAGGTGGTAGGAAAGTCAGCGTGGAGGTTTAAGTATGCTTGGCCCATGGGAAGTGGCACTATTACTATGTGTGACATTTTTGGAATAGGTGTAGCCTTGTTGGAGGAAGTGTATTACTGTGTAGGAGGGCTTTAACACTTTCTAGTGCTCAAGATCCACTCAGTGTGGAAGAAGAGTGCCTATTCCCTCCTGGTAGACTGTGGAAGAGAGTTTCCTGCTAGTTGTCTTTGGATCAAGATGTAGAACTCTTGGCTCCTCCAGCACCATGTCTGCCTGCAAGCTGCCATGCTTCCCATCAGGATGATACTGGACTGAACCTCAGAAACTGTAAGCCAGCCCCAATTAAATGTTTGCCTTTGTAAGAGTTGCCTTGGTCATGGTGTCTCTTCCCAGCATTGAAACCAAAACTAAGATAGTCAGATATGACTTCTTCTAACCAAATGCATTTTTGCTTCATTCAGGGAAAACACAAAGTAAATGCAAGCAGGACACTTGACCTTGGTAGCTTGTGTGAGGGTTTCTATTATTATCCCTAATTATCCACAGAATGAAGAATAGAAATCTTTTAAAAAAGTTGACACGTGAGCGTCATCATTCCAAAAAATGTGTCTAATAATGGGAAGATCACCCACGTAAATGAAGCAAGGATCAAAAAGAGGTATGAGGCAGCCACATTCACTCCTTCCTCTTGAAAATTTAAATGAATACTCCTTGAGAGCAAACTACAAAATGCTAACTTTGAAGTGTTGAGTGGCAGAAAGAATTATGGGTTATTGTACTGTCAAAATGCCAGACAGCTGTATGTTGAGTTGCTGCGTTATTTAGACAATCAGAAACTTGGAAGCTTATGTGACATATTTCTTTTCTGTGTGAAAGCTCTTGACATGTGTCACGATCATTTCTAAAGGGACAAAATGTTATATAAAAGACACAATACCTCAGGACCTTCAGGAGGTGGCCTCCTAGGTAGAACATCCCTGAACAAAGGAGATAGGACAGGAAACACCTGGGCTCTCCAGAGATGGTCACCCATTATTTTTCTTGCTCAGACACAAAGGCCGTGGTCCCAGGCAGCATGGAACACCAAACCCCACCCTCTTCGAGCATGCCCAAGGCATACTGTTCAAGTCAGGTGATGGAACACAGTCTGAACTTACCAGGTTAATATGACCATTTACCATCTTGAATATGGTGGTCATATTCACCAGATGCTACTGAAGACCAAGCCACTTGACCACTCCACAGTGAAGATGGGACTAAGATTCCACCTTTGTTCTTTGCAACTCAGTTTGCATTTCAGGTATATTTACCATGGGCCAGCAAGCAAGTGGTGGACTGGATAAGCAGGCGAACTAGAATCTACTCAAATCTATACACAAATTACTATGCAATGGGAAGTGGGAACTGATGGTTACACCTAGATTCAAATCTTCATGGGCTAGAGAGATAGTTCAGCAGTTAGGAGCAAATACTGTTCTTACAGAGAAGACTAGAGTTTGGTTCTCAACTGTGTTGTGTGGCTTACAATGGCCTATAACTCTAGCCTCTACAGTAACCTGCAGTAACCTGCCTTCATGTGAACACACCCACACACAACACACACTCATAATTAAAAATAAAACAATGTGCAGACTATAATTAAAACACAAATATTAGTAGGGAAAGTAGCACATTTAGTTTCTGTCTATTATGAATCACTAAGGGTGAATAAAGGTTAGGAGAACTGCTTTTGATGGGGTAAAAATAGACAGGTGTTAAGGGTTTTAATAAGAGAGGGTGCCTAATAGAGTGGCAGGCAGGAAAAGCCTGTGCAAAACCCCATTAGGAACCTAATAGCTGTTCTGTGCAGAGTTTCCCTCCTTCCTCTGGAATTTATTTTGATCAACCAATCCACTGAAAACAAAAAAAGCCGGAATGTCATAGGTCAAGTGTCGAATTCCTCCCCAAGAAGCACTTCAAGGCTCTGAGAACAGACTATGTCCCAAGGCCAACTTCACCATGTGCCAATAATATGACCTTGAACAAATTAAGGAAGTCTAGTTTCTCTAACTGCAAGATAGTGACAACCTCAGATTGCTGTTGAAGGATGTTCTGGGCTAATTACTTAGAGCACTGGCTGCCAAGAGGATGAAGAGTCTATGCAACTACTCGAATAACAACACAGTATCTTCTCCCTCTCTCAGTATCATTACGACTCAGTTTATCCCCTAATCCACCTTCCCCACCAGGGGAAAACTGGAATTTCCCCTGGAACTAAGTTCTTTGCACTACGAAGAACTTACAATCCCTTTTGTTCATGACCCCATATAGAGATGAAGCCACAGCAATAAAGCAGGCTCAACTATGCAGGGGAGCTGAACCATTCCTGGACAAGAGTCTCTTGGGCTAAGGTTGTTTCCTACATAGCTCCAATATGAGTTGTCAGTAAAGACTCATGCTTCTTTTTCTTCATCTTATTAATTTTTATCTTTATTTTACAGTTAAACTTTTAATGTTAAGCTAATACCCGCTAGCATGAATATTTAGAAGCCAATATTTAGAAGCCAGATGACTGAGAGAGCAGACACCAGGGGCTATACTTGCAGGCTATGGTCACTCAGATGAAATGAAGCCTGCGCTGTAAGGCTCACAGGAAACTAAATAGAGATCTAACCACCAGTCCCTGTGACATCATGGGATAGTGCCCAGACATCTCAAAATGAGTTTGCCAGCTCATGTTCCCCACAAATTTGGGAGCTACAAAGTCAGTGTTGGCTGTTTTAGGACAAGGTCCCCTTCTCTGCTACTAGGAGTCATGTCTCTCTAAAGTCTAATGATATTTGAACCCCACAGTATATTAGCACACTGAGGTGTGATTACAAGAAATTCAATTTTTATAAATCAGTATAGGGTTAATTCTTTGCCTCCAATGCACACATATGAGAAAGTGGAAACTGATCTAGTCAGTTCAATCCAACTCTTGTAGAGGCCTGACAGTGTATACTAAAATAGGAAATTTCTCTATGAGATGAAAGATACTCTTCTCTATGTTCTAATCACTGGTTTCTCAGTTTCCTTGATACTTTAAAAGCATGCCTTTATTCATGATGGTGGGGAAGATATCTGACCACCTGTAAGGAGGTCCCATTCATAAGCCCATAGAAGATGTAGACGCCCATGTCTGGTGATCAAATCACATGATTGCACTCTCTGAGACTTTGTTTTACACTTGCTAGCTCACAACCCTAAATAAATTCTTAATCTCACTGGACCACATATCATCTATGTTATTCACTAATAAGTCTGTTGGAATTAAATGACAGAACAGATTCCAAGCACATGCCCAGGTTCTGGAGCATAAACACAGCAAATCATTGAGTTATCTCCATCATGAACTTCGTGATAAATACAATCATTTCTTCAACTAGGTTTTCTGAGCAGGTCCCCAGACACATCAAGGAGCTGCCCATCATTGTCTACTTTAATTGATGCTCTCATAAGTCAGACACAGCTCTCTGTTGAACACATAAGAGTTATTCAGGGACAGTCAGGTTGCAAGAGGTAACAGAGACAGAAATCAGAAATTTCACTCTAGTCCCAGCTCAATACTAACTATGTGAGCTTGGCCAGCTGGCTTCACTTCTCAACTTTGATTCCCTTGCACAAACAAACAGAGAAAATGCTCAGTGACCCGTAGCACTGTAATTTCTCACTCATCAGCCTGGGTTACTCATCAATCATGTAACTCCTGACTGCTGACATGGCTATGATTCAATTAATTTTTAATATTATGCTTCTATAAGACAATACCATATAGTTATATTCAATAAAATTTACTCAGCACACTGAACGAGACGGTCCCCGAAACCCCTGTTATTACATGCTATGATTTTACAACCCATGACTGTATTGGGGAGATACAGACAAGATATCAAACCTTCAGCTTAGAGCAATGAAGAAATCAGGAAAGTATTCAGGGTGGACAAGAGAAGGCTTGGGGAAATGAGCCCAACAATGGACTTCCATAGCTAGAGAAACCTAGTGGGTAAGACACACTCTTTCATTGATCTTTTTTTAAAGGCATAGATAGATATAGATTATAGATAGCTATAGATAGATGATATGGATAGATTAGATAGAGATAAAGATAGAGATAGACATAGACAGATCTTTTTTTCTTAGAAAATCTAGTTGAAGAAATGAGAGAGAGAGACTCCTATAATAACCAGGTTCTCCTGTTCAGTTCTGGTGTGTGTGTGTGTGTGTGTGTGTGTGTGTGTGTGTGTGTGTGTGTGTGTGTGTGTGTCACTCCAATAATAACCAGGTTCTCTGTTCAGATCTCATGTACATTTTTTCTGATAGTACATAATTGTTTATACTCATGTGAAATACTGGTTCCATTTCACAGGTTAGGTATCTGAAGTCCTCAACAGTTCAAGTGCCCACCATCATAGCTGCCCTGCCTTAAGAAAGAATTGGGATGTCAGCCAGGTTATCAGAGCTCAGCCCTGAGTAGTCATACTCCTACACATATACCAGGCCTCCTGAAGACCTACTTACCCACAGTTCCACAGTCCTAATGTCTATCACATCTCTCATCCTGGTCCCAGCAGCCTCTGGCATTTCCCAAGTACACAGTTCACCAAACTGAACCATTTCCTCTTTATTATCTACACAAATATTCTTAATTATTTCTCCTACAACCCGAAGTACTTATTTCTTATTTATGGGTGTAAATATAAAACCAGCAGGGCTCATATTTCACAGGGAGCCATTCCAACAGCATCCAGAACCTTCCAAATTCAAGGAACAAGAAAACTGACTCTCTACTGTTTCATTATAAAGGGGTTTACCATAAATATTAGAATTTGAATTCCACCCAAGTAATGCATTAATAGATACTAAACCATTAATAATTTCTGTACTTTTTCATAAATGGGCAAAATCCAATAAATAAACTATATCTCTTTCACAGCAGAGCAGGGTTAACAAGTACCAAGGAGATTTCAAAGACAAACTGCTGGTAGGGCCTGCCAGGAGCTAAGATTCATAATGAAACTACAAATTCTAGAGACCCATTTTTTACTGTCTGCCATGGCAAGTATCTAAAATTAAATGCTAAGCAGAAATCCGTCCTGGAGTCTGACACACAGCAGTTAAGGTAAACAATCTCTGAAATTAAAAACAGATTCTAGATAATAAATAAGTCCTTGTGTGTCTCACTCTGATAACAGATACCTCTGCCTGATAAATCAAAGGCCCAAGCCCTACAGAGCCTTTCTAAATTAGGCCAGATGATTCACCTAAAATATTTCATCTTGTGTGTCCTGTCTTAATGAACGGCAGTAATAGATAGTGCCTTAGCAGCGACTGTAGCAGGCCAAAGGCCTCCAGGCTAATTATACCAAAGGCCAGAAGAAGCTCGTTGCTCTGTGAGATACTTGTGGGTTGGCAAGGTACAGAGGCCTGGGAGCAAAGGGGGTCCAGCACTGATACTCAGCACCCAGGTAAATGACTCTAATTGGCTGCCAGTTTCTTCTACAACCATCCTACCACTCTAGAAATCTGAGTCAGGACACCAGATGGCAAAAGTAAACAGTACTGGAGACCAAAGGTCTCTGAGCCTCCTTGTCTCTAGCTGTTAAGGTATGGACAGAGCCCTGGGTATCTTTGCACATCTTTGGAGTTGGGTTGGCAATGCCTGCATAGCTTACCTCTTAGGACTGGAATGAAGGACAGATGGTGGTGCACATAGAAGCACTGAAGAACACAGAATCCCCTGTTGTTCCCCCATAGCACTAGTGTCTGGGCATTTATTCATAGCTGTTTGTTGGATGCTGTAGTGACCAGAGTAGACAAAGCTGTCAGCCCTAGTGGAATGGGATTCTGGGAAAGGGAAATGCATTATGAACTACAGGTGGCTACAGGAAGATGGTGATGAGTTTGCGGGGAAAACTACAGCAGATGAGGGACTACTGTGCGCAAGATGGTGCCACTTTTAACAAGAGATCTGAGATTTCATGGAGGACATAGCTTTTGATTAAAAACTAGAATAGGGAAAGACTGTGACCTCTCCAAACACTGCAGGAGAAAAAGAAGGAAAACCGAGAACAGAATAAAGATATGCAAACAGTTCTTTTTTTTTCTTTTTTTTTTTTTTGGGTTCTTTTTTTCGGAGCTGGGGACCGAACCCAGGGCCTTGCGCTTCCTAGGCAAGCGCTCTACCACTGAACTAAATCCCCAATCCCATGCAAACAGTTCTAAGGATCCCCAAGCACAGGCTGGAAGCTACTGGAACAGAGGAGCTGAGACAGGACACTGATCAAGGGCAAGGTGTAAAATAGCAGGGAGGCCCTTCACCTCTGGCGACTGTGTTGAAAACAGGCCTTGGGGGAAAGTTTGAGCAGAGAAGTAACGGGGTCTAGCTGGAGACAATTCAGTAAGATGCTCTGCATCCAATCTGCTGGGAATAACAACATGTCCGTTATTTGGTTGTTATGCTAGCATTATTACTGTTGCTGGGTGGCTCTGCTCTGAAGCAAGGTGAATCCTGACAGTAAGAGATGGGGAGATGATGGAGGCAAAGCAGAGTGCCTTACAGAGGGCTGGCCTATGTTTGGGTGGGACACAGAGAGGCACGAATGGAATTCGTTTGTCCGGTGGAGATCAGTGAGCAGCCTGGACACTCAGACCTGCCTCTGTGTATCCTGTTTAAACTATCAAGTCACATGACCTTGGAGATCAATGGAGGAGGAAAAACAATGGAAAGAAAAAGAAAACCAATGTCTCCCAATCCCCATGCCTTCTTGGCATCTACTGAAGTGACATGTGGCCCCGGGTTCTGTACGCCAAGGGCCTGGCTTTTCATTAAAAATTGAGATAAACTTTTCTTTTAAAAAGAAGTGGGTGAGCTTGGTCGGAAGCCCCACATCCATATTTTATTGACATTTGGTGTCAGTGCAAGTAGCAAACACATCATCCTAAAATAACCTATCTCACTCCATGCTTCAGAGCAAAAAATGACAAGAGGGTCATTCCATTAGTGATTGGAGCCGCTTTTAAATGAAACGCATAGAACCTGATTCCAATTAATGAAGGTATCCGGCACTTCTCACTGCTGGTAATGTTGAACTAATGTTTAAAGCCTGCCCATTCACATTCACCAGCTCCTCAACAGCAATGCTAATCCCTCCATGAAAAATTGTGACTCAATGCTGCATTTTACTCCTGGTGACTTGGCATTTGTCCTGGGGCTAAGTGCGATCTCTGCGTCTTCTGCAAGGAGTGGCCAAATCCACATGCATCCTAGTTAAATGCCTTTCTTTTGCCATCCCTTGATTAAGAGCACAGATTTTCATGCCACCTCACACACATCACCACCTGAAGAGGCTTGACAAAGAATGAGGGGCTTAAGGGCCCCGTGGTCCTAATACAGGTACTGTTGTTCAGAAAACACAGTACAGAACTAAAGTCTGGTCATTCACACCACCTGCACAATGTCCTCTATGACTGAAAATAGGTGTGGGGGTCATAGCTTTGGGTGGCCAGGGGCCAGGGATTCTATCTAAGATGCACATAACAAAGAAGTATCTAGTTCAAGGTAATAGTAGCACCAAGACAACTTAGCCTGCCTTAAGCTGACTTGTTTCTCCTCATATGGATCTTCACAGGGAATCCTGTATATACATCACAAATGAAAGGCAACTGTCTGACATAATGGGACGCACTTAGAAAAATAATTTAAGATTTACTTTATAGATATAATATCCTATTAAAGGCAGATCTCTTCGCTAAAAGTAAGTCCCACATGTAAGAGAAACGTTAAAGACATATTGGCTCCAAACAGATACTGCCTCTTCATTGTGGTAGAAATGACAGAAAAAGAATTAAAAAGAGGGTAGCTAACCTTCATGGGATTAAATGTATTCCTGGCAGCTACTGGAGTAACATAAGGCCCCAGGTTCTATAAGCTAGGGGCCTGTCTGTTCATTAAAAATGGAAATAAAGTTTTCTTTATTTGGATGTAGACATTCCAGGTTCTCTCAGAGACTTTCAGCAGAAGGCAATGTTGATAAAGGGAATGTTAGTAAGTCTCCTCAGACTCCAAAGACCATTACAACCATTGCTATTCACTCCTGACAAAGTCCAAAGAGGCTAAGCAGTAGAAGCGGGTATTATCTGAATTATAAACTGGGTGTTGTTATAGTGGCATGCTCAGTGGATGAGGGTTACAGTGCAGAGCTTGGGGAGAAGCCTACACAGAAGCTTCCAGTCTGAGACCACAATGACAGATGAAGGCCCCCCTAGCTGGCTCTATATGTGCAAATCAATGACAATCTGGTGGGCTCTGTAGGTGGCAATTTGTGAACCCCAGCACATACTTAACTAATGTCATGGGCAAAGATCTCAGCGGCCACAGCAGCTGCCTGGTGTAACAATATCTAAGCATTTCCTTACAGCCAAACTTCTCAGGGTTCAATTGGTGGCAAGTTCCAATTTTCCTGCCCCGAAGAAAAGGGAGACACATCTTCAGTCAAATTCATCAGGATGTGTTGTTTTCCATTTTTTTATGAAACAAATAACAGGTTCTGGAATTACTGGGGGACAGCGTGAAAAGCAGAGTCTTAGAAGAAGAAAAGGTATCCTTTCTATCAGAGAAAGACAAGTGTTTGGAGAGCTCATAGTGGTTAGACCTCCTATACTCAGGCAGAGAGAAGAAACCATATTCCAGTGATGTTTTAATCGGCTGTACATATCACTCAAAAACAAAATGTTTATTCCCTGTCAGCCCAGCACAAATAAGAGAAAGTGAATATGGGCTCCCATACCTAACTGAAATCTACCTGCAATTGACATCCTTCTCCAATGGAGTCTTACTAATTATGCTAACCACACTTAAGAGTAAACCCCTTGCCCAATCATATTTCTTCTGAGTCAATTGGAAGAGTACCCTCTACTACCTAACACCGTACCTCATGAATTTCATGGAGTCAACTCTGTGCAAAACTGCAGACAGCTGTATAACTGACCAGCTCTCCTAGGCATTAGAACTTACCCAGTGCTAATATCAGCTAGGTATTGGGCCCATAAGGCCCAACTGGAGATTTTACTAAACATCAAATAATAAGAAAACTCCCGTTTTGAAAAGAGAAAACTTAAACCTTATTCGGCTGGCATCATTTTGTATCCAAGGGAAGTGTGCCCATCTGCTAGTTAAGTAGAGAGTGTCTGGAGAAAGCCTGAGGTCATAGCAAGCACACATCTGAGTTCACGGCTCAGTGATGCCTGGAGTCTTATTTACCTCTGACAGCTCATACATGTACATTAATATACCTTATCTTGCTTATGTTAATTTACACTAAGATTTGAATTAATCTATATAGTCATAGAAGTTACATATAGAATAAGGGGCTAGAGGTGAAGGGAGGATCTCACAAGAAAGGGAAAAAAGAACGAACAGCTACAGATAGATGGGAGGAGACCAGGGTGGGAGGGTTAAGTGGGGAAAGGAGTAATGTAAAAAATATAAGAAGGAATAATGGACACTAAAGGCTATTTTAGAGGCCATATGAAGTCAATTACTATAGAAGCTTTCTAAAATGTCTACATAAATGAAACACATAGAGGAGAAAGTGAATAATGGGCTCCCATGCCTAATCAAAAATCTATCTGCAATTGATACCTTCTTGCAAAGGAAAAAAAGTTTTCTCCAACAGAGTCTCACTGGTTATAGTAACCACACCTATGCGTAAGCCCTATGCCCAACAATAGATGACCAACAAAGAAACTCTATAGTATTTACGTAGACTTTTGGTCTAATAATGCTTTGTTTGGATAATGATAGTTTTCCTGACCTTTTGCATGTAATGGTTTCCAGTTTTCTGGCTTCTGGGGTCATGGGGGGGAGAGTGTTTGTGGACGTGCGTATATGTATAAGTGTGTGCTGTGTTTTTCTCTTTGATTATTCTTGGTTTTGTTGTCACTGCTTTTACCCACTTGTTTGAGGGAGGAAGAGAGAGAAAGAGAGAGAGAGAGAGAGAGAGAGAGAGAGAGAGAGAGAGAGAGAGAGAACAGAAAGGACAAAAGAGACAGAGACAGAGAGAGGAGGGGGAAGAGAAAGGGTCATAGAATTGGTTCGATATGGAGAAGGGGAGGAGGATCTCAGAGGAATTGACGCTTAGAAAAGCATGATCAGAATACATTGTATGAAAACAAAATTTAAAAATTCAGATCAATAACACACATGCCATGTACCTGCCACCGTTTTATTAACATGGATTCTCTTTTGTCTAGTTTCACTCTTTCACTTTCCAAAGTTACCTTTCACATTCTCCACTCTCCCAAAAGTTGGGAAAAATAAAGATTTTTCTAGTACCTGATATGTGATCCCTCCAGCAAGACAATATTTTCCCCTCAAACTATGACCATGATCCCCTTCTAAAGAGACCCATAGCTCAGCCACAGATGATTGTCTATGTGGAACCTGTTTATAATTAGATTGTTGAAGGATTAACATAGATTAGAAAAATCTGTGCTCATTATTATAATAAGCCAAAGTCTGAGTCCTTAGATTATAATAAATTGCCCTTAAGTCTGAGTCTTAAATGCTTCTGAGGATTGAGGTCTGTTAAGGATAGTTTTGGATTAAAGAATAAGGACGAGTGGAATCTATCAGCCCATGCACTTGAGCTCAAACTTCTCAAAAAGGTAAATCATGGTAGTTCATGCTAAGACTGCATTTCAAAATGCCAAATGCATCCCCAGGAGCCTCCAGCACTTCCCATTCAGGGGCTGTTTGATTGACCTGAGCCTTTTGCCTGGCTGTAGAAATACAACCATCCTACTGAAGTTACTATGTACTCTCTTGATTATCCTGAAAGGGCCATAGTCAAAAGAGGCAAACACAGACCACTCCTGCCTAGACTGCATGAAGGAGGTGTCCTTTCTGGTCCAGAACATGTGTATGGGGCATAGTAACCTCTGGCAATAAGCATACATGGCTGGTTGCTTCCATCAGCTGGCCTGACAGTCTTTCCCACCCCAGCTGGGAGGACAAAGTGCTAAGATCCCAGAAGATCCATGGCCTTGACTTCAAGACTCAGCAAATCAGTTCTTGCCTAGCCTTAATTCGTCCCTTTCATCTTCACTTGGGCTTTCTGGAGATAACTCCCAAACTCTGACAGGCCTATAAACATGCACTTACTGCCTTTTGCCACACAAGATAACTCAGCAGAACCCAGATCTATCAACAAGCACTGTAAAAGAGAAGACCACTCTTGATGTACTAGAATGATTTCAGGATGTATAGATAATGACCAGCCAATGTCCTGCCCTCTACTAGCTCCCCTTGCTCTAGAACTGCCTGGCCTATACCTTACAGGGAGAGTAGCACAGTGAAGATGAGAAGAAAGTTAGCAAAATTTAAACGATGCATACACACTACACACAGATGCATTATATATATATATATATATATAAACAAGCATAAATATTACATTTAAAATGTATACTTCTAGATAGAAATAAAAAGGTCATTTATAAAAAATAAATATGGATTTGTATGTGCATGTATAGGTGTACGTGTGTATGTACATATTCATACACAATATATGGTCATGCATTTCCTAACCACAGGTGTATTCTGCAAAATACATTGTTAGATCATTTTGCCACTGTGCAAACAGAACATACTTCTACAAACTAGTCCACTGATAGCAATGACAGCCAACATAATCTCCCAGAAACATAGTCTTGCATGCAACCTGTTGTTGACCCAAATGTGGTCTGTTATGGCAGCTCAGTGGGTAAAGGTGCTTGAAGTCAATCCTGATGACCTGAATTACATTCCTAAGACCCTCATGATAGAAGGAGAAGTTGATTCCTACAAGTTTTTCCCCAACGTCCACACACATGCCATAGCAGATGTATGCGCATTGCCTCATACCAGACAGACAGACAGACAGACAGACAGACAGATAGGGTCACATATACATTTATGGATAAATAATACATAGTATACAATACATTTATGGATATATAATAAATATGTATGCATAGTATAATACATACATATGTATCTATCACTGATATAGAAGATTTAGAAATAAACTGGTAAAATCACTCTATGATCAGCCATGGACCCAAGGCAGGAAGGAAAAGCCTGTAGACTGGGAAAAGGAAAGAAGAGCAGATTTCTTTTTCTAGAAAGAAAAAGGCAGAGTAGGGAAGACATAAAAAGCAATGGATGCTCCATGAGTGTAACTGCAGCTCTTCCCTATGTCCACTTAAATGGGCATTCAGGAGGGGAAGGCTTATCAGACCCTCTGTCTCTATCTGGGTCCTTGGCAAGACCCAAACATCCTCACCTTCTTCCAGCCCCAAGCCTAGGCAGCCTTTGTGAGTGGCAGCTCAAGGCTGCTTTGGCTGTATCTCCAATAAGTAAGGTCTGAACAGGAAGAAACTTGCCTCTCAACTGATTTACGTTCGTGCTGCTGACACTATATGGCAGGCTATATAATGAAGAAGTGGGAAGAGCATACTCTGCAATATGGCACTGTTGTCCGTGGAATGTGCAGAATCTATGTAATGAGCTAGTCTCACCTCTCTCCAGGAGAGATGGGTCATACAGCCCATACATGGTCTGGCTTCATGTCCATATCCTAATAATATGTTGAAATGGAATCATAAGCCAGAATATGAATGTCCTTTACTGTAACCCAATCCCCAACCTTTAGTCCCCTTCCACTGAGGATCCAACCATTCCTACCCTATGGAATTTCCATCCTGATACTCCTCTTTTCTCATAACTGCTTGTGAAAGAAAAATTAGAACTGCATTCCATGCTGAATGAAACACAAACTGAAATGAAAGCACACAGAGATCCATTTTGCTGACCATGGCCTACAACAAGGGCTTGGGTACCATCTCATGTGACTAGCAAAAGTACAACCTGTGAAGTAGGCACCCAGCAGAGAAGCCATGGAGCTTTTACATACATGACCTACTATTGCTTGGGATATTTAAAAAAGTCCAAAGTAGACTGAAGACGAAGCTACACTTTCCAGAAGGGGGACTGACTGACAGCATTCTCTGTTGTAGCTCCTTAGGACCTTTACTTCACCGGCAGTTAGAAAACAGTTGAACAGCTGGTCAGAAAGGCCAGGACAATTAGTGGCTTGAATGCTGAGTACCTCCAACTAGTCTATAAAGAAGGTCTATATACTAGTCATGAAGAAAGGAAGGCACGGTTCCTGCTTGCCAAAACCTTACACTGTAACTATACAAATCAACGCTGGGCGTGTAACATGGAGATCAAAGTTCCTGCACATAGCACAGACCCAGATCCACTTTAGAAGCCCAGAAGACAGAGGCCAAGAAGCTTTCATATCAACAGAGTATGATAGTTAAGAAGAGCTTTGATGATAAGTATGATGGCAACCTCCTGCACCTTGAGCAAGAGGCCCATTCCAAGGCTCAATATGGGGAATTTATGACAGTCTCACAGAGTGAGCCAAAATGATGAATGATGATGATGATGATGATGATGATGATGATGATGATGATGAATTTCTTTGAAATCAGAAAAGAGCTTAGCCTCAGTGTCGCATCATTTTATTAGGTGAAGGTATTAACCTCTCTGGGTTTCTGTCTTCTCAACTGTAAGTGGCTATCAGATCACATGCTTCACAGGGTTGTTGGAAAAGAGGAGGAAATACTATTTATAAAAGGCCCCGCCTTGGGGCAAGCCATCTGCAGGATCTGGTAGTAGATTACTGCCTTCCTCAGAACCACCACTAAGTTGCAGAACTCCAGCCACACCTAGCAACTAGAAGTGAACCAAGTTAACGGTGGAAGACTTTCCATACTAGTGAGTCTGTGATGTCTAATTAGGTTCCTATGTCCCCATACGTCCTGCCTCAGTCAGCTCTAATTGGTCAAGTGTACAAGCTGAATGACTAGAATCTTCCACAGCGTGACAACTAGCCTGGGTCCTTTCATAGCTAGAATTTTACACGACTCCTGTCAACCACAACTCTTCTTTCCTGCTTTCCAACCAAAACAGCTGACAAGAGGAACACCAAGCTATCAAAGAGGTTGGGACATGCGAAGCCAGGTCCCAGCTATAGTTAGTGACTTTCCTCCATCACGTGGGCCTGCTTGAGCAAGAGTTTAACATATTTCATCTCTAGTTTTCTTAGCTACATGAGAAGAACAGTACCTTCCCTGAAAGACTACTGGGAAGACTGGAAAGATATGTGAGCAAGGAATACATCTAGAATGTCTGCAACATAGTCTGTGTACAATAATAGAGGTTGCTAGAATCATGCTTATGTCCAGTCATGTGTCTGAATATACTTTCTCCTTTTTGTGTTCTAGGTGAATTCAAGTAGCAAATGATAAATACCCCAGGAGCTTTCTGGAGATAACTACCAAACTCTGGTAATAAACATGCTATAGACGAGGGAGGTGTGACTCCACATGACCTTGTGGAAAACTAGTGAGCTCTTAACGTCATTAAAGCTGGCACAGTCCGTGGCTTGCCTTACAGAATCCATACACCACAGATGCTTTTCTACATCAGCTAGAACAACTGATGACAGGGATCAAGTGCAGGGATTGTGAGATATTGGACAATGAACCTAATCCATCAAGGACTAAGTTTTTAGGTACCCTGGCATCCCAGGGAACTTGGTAAGTCCAACAGTAGTCACACTCTAAGGCTATAGAGTACCCAGGGATAGATTTTTCTAAGACTTGCTGGTTGTTCCAGAAGGTACAGTATGAAAGAAGAGCTACTCACTTACAGGAGAGAAAAGGAGGTAACTTAAAAAACCCACTGCTCAAAACCTACTCAGTATATATTCAGGAGAATCACAGACCCTATCTACTTGTGAGATGCTCTTCAGAGAGCTTTCAGAAATTCAGTGACATGCTAGAGAGATGACATCAGCATACTGTCCTTTCTACTGATGGCATTGAGAGCCTCAAGGATGCTAGAGGTAGGAGCTGATTTGACTTGTCAAACTGTAGCAAAAAGAAAATGAGTAGGTGGGACACATAGGTAAAAATGTGCAGCCCAAAGAAAATACATGGGAGAAAGGCACAGAAATCACCCAGTTGCCTTATTACTAATTTGCTAAGAAATGACCTCAGGAGGACCTTGTAGTGGAAAAATGAGTCAATGGAAGAACAACTGGGGGCATCTGAAAACCTGGCACAATTTGTTGGAAAAAAAGTAAAATAAAGAAAAAAATGTATGGTCTGTGTCTGACAAATAATAAAGCTCTTGTCACCATCTTGAAAATGGAGATAAACTTAAGTGTCAAAAAACAAACCAGCACAAAAGAGTCAAGAATCCCTGATACTGGACTAAAACAAAAGTCCCAGTTGCTATGAATCTGAATCCTTTAACGAAATACTAATTGCGTGATTTTGCATGGACTTTCACTAATGTAACACCCATGCATATCCCTGAGCCTCCAGCTCCAACGATGAGAGGATAGTGGAAGATGAATGCCCCTAATTTTTTCCTTCAATTCGATGGCAGAGAGGATAAAATGCAGAAAATGAGAAATGTTGGAAAAATAGGAAAGTGGAATTCAATGGATCATAAGGTACAATTTGTTGGAAGAGCGCTCATGGACTAAGACACTTTATGACCACAGGAGATGCAACAGAGGGGATAGTGAAGATGAATGCCCTGGATGTCACACAAGAGATGACAGGGTCCCTGGATGTCCAACGCTGAAATGACAGACCATTATAGCTGGAATAATACTAAAAAAAAAAAAAAATCTATCAAGTCCATGAGGCCCAACCAAACCTTACCCACTATAATTCACCGGCCCATTCCTTAAGGGGCCTTTTGTTCCTTTCCCAACTGAAAGGCCTGTAGCAAGTGATTCATACTCTCAACAATACTGACTGAGAGTATACTATGCGCCAGACAGAGATGGGGGGACTGTGGGGAAAATGACAGGGGCCCTGAGTGATTGCTCAGTGGGGCGCCCCTTTCTATCACATCTATGGTCCATTTTTGTCCCAGGGCTCTAAGTTGCAGCAACTTCAAAACTTTACATAGTGACCTAGGAGATGTCCTGAGACTTGCCCATGGGGGGCTAGAATATTTCCTGCATTTAATCTCCTTCACTAATTATTCCTGTCAGTGAAAGACTTCATATTGGAGGCAGCACTGATAGTGGAGAAGCTATGAGTGTGGGCACAGCGGTTACCACAGGAATCTCTCTACCTTCTGCTCTCTGGTGATGTGAGCTTTAAGCTGCTTTTAGTAAATTCTGTTATACACAGGAAAGAATGGAGGGGGTATGGAGGGAAGAAGGTCAATTATTAAATAAACAAAACTTCAAATAAACCAGCACTTTCTAAGATGAATGACCTAGAGAAATGTAATCCTTGGGCCCATTAATGCCTATTTTTGTGTCTTAGTTCAGCAGACTAGATGCTGTCACTTGTACCCTGCCCACAGAGGCTGGACAGGTCAGTTTGACAGCAGGGAGAAGCTTAGGAAATGACAGGCACATTTGTAGTAGTTGGTAACTGGGTTGCCAGAAGGAACCAGAACAGAAATAGAAACCAGAGGGTCTAGGAGACCTTAGAGGAGACAGTAGAAGGCTAGACATCCTAATGGGGATGAAGATGAGGGAAAGAACAGGCTCCAAATGGATGTGGCAGATGTTACTTAGCAGAGGTATGAGGCTAGCCCCATGAGAACAGAGGATGCTGGAAATTATCTTAACCTAGCCCTGACTCGGGTCCTTCATCAGCAGAACAGGAAACACGAGCTGGTAGTGTTAAGAGAATTAACTTTTGATACAATCCATGCAATCCCCATGGTACCTGGCATAGAGCAACTGCTTAGTAAACTGCTCTCCTATATGAAACCACTTGAAATTAAAAAGCACTAATATTAGCTCTTAACAAAACTATTTTTTATTGTTGAGGTTAAGACTTATCCTTGTCAGTTGTCAGCCTCATAGGTATATATCATCATAATTTCTGTCCTCCCCAAATTCCATCTCTTATATTTCTTAACAATACATGCTAACAGTAAAAAACATAATCACAGCAGCAATAGTGACAATGGCCAAGATCCTCATATTTTTTTGGCCCCAGTGGCTCTATTCTGAGAGTGTAGAAAGTATTGTAATGCCTTACAATTTGATGTTGTCTTACAGGCTGGAAGAAAATAGAACAAAGATAGAGTGCTTGCCTAGTATGCACAAAGATCTGATTTAGTCCCCAGAACTGCATAAATGGCCATCTACAATCCCAGCACCCAAAGGATAAAGGGAGAAGAACCAGAAATTCAACATCATCTTTAGCCATAGAAGAGTTTGAGACTAGCCTATGCTACAAACTCTGTGCGCGCGCACGCACACACACACACACACACACACACACACACACACTAAAACATTATGTGCACAAAGGGTTGGGAGAAGAGAAAGACAGATACAGAGAAAGACAGAGAGAGAGAGAGAGAGACAGACAGATGGAAAGATCAAGATTAGTTACCAGTTGATGACAGGCACATGCTCAAACTCACACACTCTGCTCACATATGCCACCTTCTCTCATTTCTAAAAGCCTGTGTTTATTTAGCATTTTAATGGATTTACTTAAATTGAAACTAAAATGTAAAATTTTAGGATGTACCAATCCCTCCTCCCCTCAGAGCTCAGGAAACCTCACAGAAAAGACAGAAAGACTGTAAGAGGCAGAGGGATGGAGAACATCAAGAAAGCAAGGCTTTCTAAATGAACATGAGCAAGGATCATATGAACTCACAGATGTTGAAGCAGCCTGGACAGGACCAGCATGGGTCTGTACCATCTCCTCTGTGTCTATATTATGCCTTCCAGTTTACTGTTGATGGAACTCCTCAGTGCGTGAACATCTAGATCTCTGACTCATGTGCTTTCTCTTGTGCTCTTTTCCTTCTGTGAATTTATCTTGCCAGACTTTGGTATGATGGGTTTCTTTGTTTGTTTTATCTTATTATACTGTACTCAGTTATATTTTTAAATGAATGAATGAAAACCAAGCCACTTTGGCAAAGTTTAACAACTGAACTATATACCTTCTTAGATGGAAAATGCTCCAATAGGGTGGTCCTGGTTTTATCAGCTGCTCTGGGGCAGGCCCCATGTTCAGGAGTAACATATAATTGGACTCTACTGTTTTGTGTGTGTATGTGTGTGTGTGTGTGTGTGTGTGTGTGTGTGTGTGTGTGTTTTGTTTGATTACAGTTTATTGTTTTTCTTTTATTTTTCTTTTTGGGTATGGTTTTATTTTGTTTTCTTGTTGGGAGGTTGTTGTTCTATTGGTTTTTTGTTTCTTTCTTAGAAAAAAACTTAAAGTTGGATAGATAGGGAGGTGGAGGTGAAGAATATTGATCAAACTGTACTTGAATTTTAAAATTGTTTTAAATGGTGAAAAATATAATAAAATGCAAAAATATAAAAAAAATATGATGCCATTTAAAACTATGATTTGTCATACCAATTATTATTTAGTGCATGAAGAAGGTAACTATAAGATTCTATAAACATATTTATTTGTGTTTCCTAACATCACTATAAAGCAAACTTTGAAAGAAGAATATTCTTTATGTAAGTAAGCATGCTTCTATTTCAAATATAGAGCCATGGGACAATACAAACAATGATCTCATGGTACCCACTTCAACATTCTACTCCACACTTCCTCCTTCACAACAAAAGCTAGAATGTCATTGGGCATATGGCTGCCAGCCTGAACAATTGCATCTTCCATTCAGATGTGGCTCTGTGAATAAGTTCTTGCTCATAGGATACAAAGACTGTACTCATGAAGGATAGGATGGACATGTCCTCAAAGGAGACCAAGCCTGCTCTTCATTCTCCTCTTTGTGTCTCTAAGAATGAGGAAGAGACTACAAGGGCATCAATCACCATCTTGAATCATGACAAAACATGCAAAAAAACATCAGATCAGAGCTACAAAGAGAAAGAAGCAGGATCCCTCACGATATGATGAAACTCCTGGCCTGCACTGCCCGCCACATTGCTCATCAGCAAGAAAAATAAATCCCTACAGTGTGACGGCAGCATTGACTTTAGATTCTTTTTCTGTTGAATGCAGTAAAACCTTAGTCTAACCTGCATATTATCAGTCCCAAACTCCAGTGCCTTTTCCCTCTCGAGGAAGGGAACTGTCAATAGAAAATCCTCACTCAGAATATGTATCCTTCTCAGGAGAAGACTCAGTAGACTAGGCAAGTCCTTGGGTAAGAAGAGTTGGCAGGATGACCACTGTATTCCAGCTAGTTTATGATGTTCACTCTCTACAATCCTTCCAACACATCTACCCAGCAGGGCCCATACAACTCCATTTGACAGGAACTCTAGGGCCATATCTAATGATCATGTCCAAACTCAAACCCAATTAGAGTGTCCCCAAGGGCCAGTTCTAAACCCAAAAGCCCTATCCTTGGAATCAAATGCATATCAGATCACCTTCCTTATCACAGAACCTTGACCAGATTCTAGCTCTCTGAACATCACCACTGGGGTCACAAGAAACTTTTTTTTTGTCGTTTTTATGAGCACTACATGTAAAATAAGATGTAATGAAAACTGGATGCTTAAGCACAAATATTTGTCTACTCCTCTATTTTACAAGTTAACAATATCAAAATATCTACAAACCATCCTGGAAGTGGCTGTGTTTGCCTGTTGGTAACTCCACTGGAAATCGCAGATGCTGTGGACAGACAGAGATGTGTGTCCCTTGCCCCCAGCCTGCACAGAGTTAATTCCTATTTCCCAGGCCTGGCATGTGTTCAGTCAAAAACCTGGCCAAGTGCCTGTTGTTTACTGAAGCTAGGGAAGACGCATCTGCAATGTTACGAAAAGCATATTGCAAAAGGCAACACATGCAAATTAAACCTCTTGAGCTATGAGGAAATTGCTGGGAAAATTTATAACTCATTTAATAAAACTTGAAGTAAATACATAGCCTGGCTCCCAGGGAAAACAAAATATTTCCCACAATTCTCCTCTCTTAGGAGAAAAAAAAAAGGAAAGAAAAGGAAGGAAAAATAGAAAAAGACAATTGACCCAAAGGCTCTATCAAGTGTACAATATAAATAGTAGCCACAGTGGTCACTGAAAATCATTTGGGCTTATGGGACATTTAATATACACAAGATAGTGTCATACTCCCTGCTTTGGTAGGGAGGCATGTAGCAGTGTCCAGGTGTAACCCATTTACACAGCAATCCATGACTGTGTCTGCCCAGTGAGGCTCTTCGGGACATCTTCTATTCATTAATGCATCTGCTACATGAGCATGCACTGTCTACCAGAGAGGCACAGAAATATGGTGATTCAAAGCATCTTCTCTGAGTCCCATGGCAGAGCTTTTAACACAAACTTCATCACCTGGTAATTGTATGGCCTTGGACTGCTGTATAAACCCTCCCTATCTATTAATCAGAAATAATGATAGCCAAGATCCATTAAAAAAAAACTAAACAGGTTAATATCTGTGAGTTGCTTCAGACAATGCCTAGAAAATGGTAACTTTAAGAACTATTAAAAGCTTGTATCATCATCATCATCATCATCATTATCATCATCATCACCTAGAATTATGATACAGCCCTTCTGCTAGATGTCCTATGTACAGGATTAAACATGGCAGATGAAGGCCTTTGCTCATGGAATTTATATTCTACTAAGAATACAGTACAGGTGAAAGCACATGAATATGAAAAACTTTTAACTACATTAACAGGTACTCTTCTGAGAAATTATTTTTTTTAATACTGTAGAATAGAGAGTGATGGTGACTTTGAATAATAACCAAAGGAAAGAGGTACATAGAAAGGAGAGGCACCAGGTGAGTTTCAAGCCCACTATGTAGCCAAGGATGACCCAGAACTACTGATTCTCCTGCTTCTACCTCTCAGATGCTAGAATTAAAGGGGTGTCCCACCATGCTCAGGTTATGTGTACAGAGATGCAGTGCTGCGGATTGAACCCAGAACTTCAGAAGCAATATTTACTGGGATCTGTGAGTTGTGTGGATTAAAGAATTCATAGGCAAGAAGCACTTAGTAAAAGCCATTAGAGTGTCAGCTATAAATATGACTATATCCCCTGCTCCCCAATGAGCCTAGGAGTCAGTTGATGATGCTGCCACCCTATTTTACAGACAATGAAAGAACAATGCATTCTAGACTGGAGTAATGACTCAGTGGTTTAAGGTACTTGTTCTGCAACTATGAGGACCAGAGTTTGGATCCCAGTACACACAAAACAAGCTGAGTGGTTAAGGATACCTGCAACCCCAGCTTCAAGAAGATTTAAAAACAGAAGGGTCACTGGGGCTTCCTGACATCCGACTTAGCAGAAACAAGAGTTCTACACACAAAGAAAGACCTTGCCTCACAGGGATAGGGAGAGAGTAGTGGGAGGGGATGCCTGGAACTACCTTCTTCTCTCCACGTATATGTGAAAGCACACATCTGCACACATGTGCATATACATGCATGTAGATACGTACACACCATTAAATAACTCTTAAAACAGAGGAAAGAAGAGATCTACAGATCCATAAAGGCCATTCACTTAGTAAAGGGAAAGTCAGAATTGCCAACCAAGTATTTATCTCCAAAGCCAATGCTTTATGTATCTAGAAATTTCGATGTCAAACAACACACTTTGCCAGAATAGCACATCTGTTGAAGGTTTGATAGGCAGAGACATGTCTGGCAAAGTGTATGACTACCCTCTCTCCATGGAGATCCCAAGGAAGAGTTAGGTAAAATCTGATATACACTTGTACAGGAAGGAAGATGCACTATCCCTTCAGGAGAATTTAACCAAAGATAGAAAGTGGAAACCATGAAGAAGTGAGTACAGATAAATGAAGTTATAAAACTGGCCTCGTTAAAACTTTGGAATCTGTTACTCATAATTCTGCTGATATCCAGAAATCACAAAACTGCGCAATCCATGTGTTAATTCCCAACAGGCTAGCTCAGAACCAACAAGTAGGTCAGGATCTGCCATAAGACCCACAAGGAACACAGAGAGCCCAGCATATGGAAACCTGTGCATAGACACTCGGAATCAAGGATGCTTATAATTACAGAAACTAAATAGCTTTGCCTTCTGCAAGCAGACAGACATAACACTTCCTAATACAGGAAGAGAAATGGTATCTATGCAAGAGCAGTCACAAATAAATGGATGATGGATTTAAAACAGTTGCTTCTGAGTTTCCTCAAATCTAAGAACTCCCCCATGCTATTCCCATTGATGTCACTGCTGTTATGTCATAAGTTTTCATGAAACAGATTTAATCCCAATATAGTATTCATTCCCACTTCCAAGCAGCACACAGGACAGAGAAATTCAACATCACACTCAAACTGTAATTTCTGGAAAGTATGCCTGAGGAGGCCCAGTCCTTGTGTGTCTATTTGCGTGGGCTGCAGACAGAGGCCCAGAAGATGAGATCCTGGCACAGAGGAACTTCTGAAGGTCGTGACAGCTCCTCCAAGAATAAAGGCAGAAGATGACGACGGCTTCTGACGCACTGCTGCAGGCCCCTCTCCGATCTCTTATGTATTTGGACATCAGTCAGGCCCATCAGATCCCCAGTCTGCTGTCTGCTGACTGACAACAGAAAGAGAAATTTAGAGGTGTGAGTGAAGTGACAGAGCTGTCAGGGCTTCTTCTGAAACGACTCTTTTCTTAAAGAAAGGAAAGATAACAGTTAAAAAAAAATCGTCAGACAGCTCAATACCATGTCACAGATGCTGGGACAGGTCTGTATTTTGTTTTGTGTGTGTGTGTGTGTGTGTGTGTGTGTGTGTGTGTAAGAAAGAAAGAAAGAAAGAAAGAAAGAAAGAAAGAAAAAGAAAGAAAACCTATGGATGATTTTAAGCAATGAGGAGAATAGTCTCTCCCAATTTCAATATCAGTCCTTCACAAAATAAGATAGAACTGGGGCACAAGTCCTATCTGTTAGACCCAACAGAGGAAGATGTCAGCTGGATGGTTTTATTTAGGGAAAAGAAATGTTCTTGAATATTTAAAAGTAGCTGCTTAAAAAGAACAGAGAAGGGAGGAGGCATTGGAGAGATGTCAGTCAGTCAGTAGAGTGCTTCCCTTGCAAGCATGAGGACCTGCATTTGAATCTCTGGGAACCTAAGAAGACAGGATGGGGCCATGCATGCCTGCAACCCCAGTGCCACAGAGGTAGAGACAGGAGGATGCCTGGAACTTGCTAACCAGAGAACCTGGGTGAAGCATAAGCCTCAGAGTCAGTGAGAGATCATCTCAATAGATAGATAGATGATAGATAGATAGATAGATAGATAGATAGATAGATAGATAGATAGATAGATAGATAGATAGATAGACAGACAGATATAGGTAAATAGATCTATGAATAAATAATAAACACACAAATAAATAAATTGATAAATTAAGAGATGGATAAATAAATAAGTAAAATGGAGAGCAACAGAAGACATCTAATTTAACCTCTGAGTTCCTTAAGCATGCATCCCAACAAAGAACCCCAAACCATCAAATTCCAAAGAATTTAAATTCCCCTGTATCCCACCCCACACTTTTCTTGGCTTTTTAAAGATTTCTCCATGTAACAGTCCTAGCTGTCCTGAAACTTGCTTTGTATACCAGGCTAGCCTCAAACTCACAAAGATCCCGCTCGATGCCTCTGCCTCCCTAGCACACATGCCACCATGTTTGGATTCTGGTTCTTAGGTGAACTTTTGGCTTCAGCAATTGGCCTGAGCTACTTGAAACCCTCTATGGGGAAACCAAGATTTGGTCAAACTTTCAAAAACAGCTGGAAACATCTAAGAGCCAGTTTGGCCAACCTCCTCCTACCAGCCAATACCTCCTCTGGTAATGAGCCTCCACAGAATCTCGCTCCCTTCTTTGACAATGCAAATATGAGATCCCAACCAAACATTTGTAAAGTTCTCTGAAAACCAAACCCATCTCTGGGCTGAAATGCTCAAGGGAACTGGACTTGAAGAACAGGGGAGTCCACATAAGCCCTCCCTTTAACCACAAGACAGGCCTTGGCCAAGGGGATCACATTTCAAAGGCCCCCATTTGCTCTGTTTTTTGTGAGCCCTAACTTTACAATAGCCCTGAGAAGAAACAGATCCCCATCTCACCCCCAGGTCAAGCACAACTCAGAAAGGAATGCCTTTATTAAGGTAATGCTTCAGAAAACCCAATAACTCTAAATAGCACCCCCCCCCCAAAAAAAAAACCCAGATCCTAATAGATGAGAGGAAATTGCACTTTGAGTATTTTTCCTAGAGTCCAGGAGGGCTTGAGTAAGCCAGAGTAAGAAACCCCATCTCTGCTTGTAAAACACACTCCAGGAGAACAACAAGCCAAGTCCAGATCGCTGATTGATGTAACACTTGGATTAGAAATACACACGGCATGAAACGCAATTTCCAGAGAGGAAAAGGAAGCTCTTGATGAGCCTGCTGAAAGAGCGGTAAAAACTTCACTCAAGCTCTCCCCTTCAGCATTGGACTGTGGGAAACTTTTATTGGAACAACCCAACAGAGGTCATTAGCTGTCCACTGGGGAGTGTAGCATAAACTCCTAACACCTTGGCTAAGAGAAGGCCCCATAATCACCCTGATTTCCTGCTGGGAGGAGAGAGAAAAAGTGAGGCGGCAAGAATAATCGAAAGAAAACTGGAACGTATCTGAGACGGGAAGGAGCGGCACTTGCTGAGGCCACTAGAGACAGGCTTATAGGTGGGATATTAGTGACGGAGCCTATAACAAAGGCAACTCAAGAGAACAGTTTACTTTAGCTATTGTCTCAAAGCATCATGGTGGGGGAATATCAGTGGAGTGGTTCAGTCCATAAGTGTGGAAACATATGGGGGAGGCCCTTCACATCATGATAGACCAGAAAACAGGGAGAATGTGGCAGGAAAGGGGGACTACATCTAATTTTCAAAGGTCCACCACTAGTGATCCACAGCTTCTCAAAACCGTACCACCAGCTGGGACCAAACATTCAAACCTTGAGCCAGTGGGGGACAAGTTAGATTACAAAAATGACATGTAGGGATGAAAAGTAAGAGTCCCGGTTTTAATACTTACTGATTTTAATACTGTAATTTCAGGCACATGGTTTCGTTCCTTGGGCCCTTGCTCTTAGAACAATCACCAATGCCCTTCTTACTTTTCAGTTGATTTACAAAACCCAATATAAATACAATGTGGCCACGGAGCATGTGGCTCCAATATGGTCTGTCCCTTCTGCTTGAGTTTGCTTGTCATTATGAAGGTGATAGAAAGAGGGGCCTTTAAGAGATGATTTGAACATTCTGAGGGACACATGCCTTCTTCCCAGAAGGAGGGTAGTTATTGTGAGAGTGGATTGCCATAAAGGGCATTGTTTAGCCTCTTTTGCACTACTGCTTCTATGTATCTGCTGCCATCTGCTTTCTACTGTGCATGAAAATGTGAAGAGGCCCTCACCAGAGCCTGGTCCTCTTGCACTATCAGAACTATGAGCCCAATCTGACGTCATTTCTTTATGAGTTCTTCAGTCTAGTGCATTCCTTCATAGCAGGTGAGAATAGAGCCACACAAAACTGTTTTTGAAATGCCTAAACTTTTGAACATAAGAGACATTGTTATTATTTTTTTCACCTAACAAGTGCAAGTTATAACCCAAGGGTTTCTTTGGCTTATCTCTTCCAGAGCAGGAATATAGATGGACAGGGACAAAGGCGTGGTATAAAACAGTCTTCTGTGTCGTCCTATTTCTGGTTCTTGCCTTAATTGTGGCCAACCGTCACCCACAAGCTTTCAACTTAGCTTTGTCTGGACCTTTAGTCTTAACCGTTGGTCTTCAGGACTACCTGCCTGACGAAGACAAAAGATAAGTAATTAGAA